>NC_045477.1:73427677-74650177 GCF_009650955.1 Corvus moneduloides
TCCTAGCTACACTAGACAGGTAAAGAGATTGGAAGCTTTGTTTCTAGTGTTTTAATGTATCCAGAGTTGTAATGAATATCAGTACTTGTAATGAAATGTAGAAGACCATTAGAAGTATTTTGACTTAATACTGGCCAACAGGCTTTTTTTATAATTTATAATGATGCTGTTGCTAGAGTTTGGATCACTAATGAAACACAGAGTAACTACAACCTTCCAACCATATCAGGAAAAAAAATCCTAAAAATTAGGAGCTGTCAACATTCTAAGGTCACATAAACATTTAAACTCTTCTAGGCCATGTCTCCTTTCGGAAACAGATTGGTTGGAGTCAATTAGTAATGAAAAACGCATTTTTCTTACTATCAACAAAACTTTTGCTTTGCAATTGGTAAATCAGCTGTGAAATAAAACTGACAGGCACTATCCACATTGTATGATACTTTCTGACAGTTTTTCAAGATTATTTAACTTCTCTTGCCATTTACGTGAAAGTTTAAGGAATGATTATTGGAAAAGCTGCCTGTCTGCTCCTTGCCACAAGAAACCTACATGTACTTATCTGAAAGGGAGAAATTCAGGTAGTACTGAAGACTAAAATTAATGGTTGCAAAGTTTATGCAGGGAATATACAAGAAAGACAAAAGTATGCTATTTTTTGTAATAAATAAAATAATTTAAGAACCCATTTAAAAAAAATGTATGACCTTATCACACTGAGGTGCTGTAAATTTTTACAGAGCAAAAAGAAGCTTATAGCTTCTTTTGACAAGTACATAATAATTCCTCTTTCTAAATTATTTTTTAAAGAAAAGTTTTAAATGGAAAATTTTAAGACCCACCTTTAACAAGATTGCAAATTGCAGATGCTACGAATTTTCTTTTCTTGAAAGAATTCACCTTTTTTCCTCAGCCAACCTGTGCTGAACCTGTCTCTACTAATATAATTCAACTATATTTCTAAAATATAGCTTGAAGGATGATTTGAATACAGGAACTAGGTATAAAGCAGTTTTCCTGAAAAGAAAGGTGATATATTGTCAGAGTATATCTTATAATAGTTCAAGGAAACACTGAGATTCCAGTTTAAATTTGTTAAATGGTTTCTAATGAGTCCATAATGTTATTTCTCATTTACATAAGAAGTCCCACACTAACAAGTTTTAACAGCTCTTACCCCTGAACAAGCCTAAGTGGTAAAGCCAGGGTCATCATCATTTTCCATAAACTAGTCAGATTATGGCATGACTTAACTTTCAAAAATATTTACCTATACATTTTCACACATATGCAAGAAATAAATATATATTCTCTGTTGTATTGTAATGACAAACTATCTTTACTCTGACAAAACCTAACACTGTACTATGATGCACAGTACAAAACAGTATCCACATGAAAACAGGTTTTCTGGAAAAACCATGATCCTGAGGAAATCCTGTGACACATTTTTGTTTTCTTTGTTTAACAAAGTGCAAAATTACTTTCTATTCTTTTCTTCAAAAAAAAAAAAAAGGTAAAGTGAGATTTACCAACCCCCCACAATTACTAATAAAATAAATTTTAACTTTATCACACAGTGTAAAAATCTTTAAAACTCATAAGCTCTGTATTAAGTGACATTTCCAAATATCAAGTCTGGTTTTTGTTCTGTAGGAATAGGGGTTGGAATTTTTAAAAAATGTATGATGTATGTGGTATTGACACCAAAGAAATATGGTTTTGATGACTAGAATAGTATTAAAACATGGTTACATGTTAATTAGTATAGAAGAATATGAAGGAAATAGTGCCAAGGAAAGAGGTTTTTTTGTCAAAATGAGATAAAGTAGAAAAAATTGCAAACAGAGAAAGCCAGAATATTCTTACCTACTAGATTGGCAGGTGGGCTGCTTTAGAACATTTTTATGACTCACCACTGTGCAAGTACTACTGCCAAAGGCAGATGGATGAAAATGCCAAGCATATGTGAAGAAGGTCACCAACAACGGTTCTAAGAGAAAGGAAGTACAACACTCCTTTAAACGTATTTATGGAACTCTGTGTTACACCTACAAGAAGTTGGCTTCTTAAGATGGCCAGGAAGCAAAACCTAGGAGCAAGAAGATGCTTTTTGGCATGAAGTTAATTAATTGGCTAGTCTACTATAAACTGTAATCTCCAATACCAGCAGATGGATGTATTCCTTAGCATGTAGTGTAACCCATTGTACATATACAAAATCTGGTCAGGGAGCCCTAAAGTTCCTGTTCGGCTCCAGTACTTGGGTTTCTATGGTGTGAGCCAATATGTGGAGCTGGTATATGGGGCACACATGCTCCTGGGTTTTCGCTGATTCTGGTTATAACATAGTTCCTCTACCTATGCCTGGGGCACCAGGCGCGCTTCAAAGTATATTGGTTTAGACATATCTGTGGGACCACTGTTGCTAAGCTCTTAATTTTTTATTCCAGTCATAGGAATAGCCTTGGCATGGGTTTGAGAAATTCTTTAATGGGATACAAAGTTGCCTTATAACCAGAATATTGTCTTTTAGTAGGTGGTTGTGGTTTATTTGGTAGTTTGGTTAGAATGAGACTGGGGAAGTCTGCCACTGAACTGGGGGAAGTGTTTGTTTATGTTACAAGTTTGCATTAATTACTATATTTGCCATTGAGACAAATTCTGCCAATGAAGGCTGGAGTTTCTCTGTGACATGAAACAATGAGGTTTGGCAGAGAGATTGTGCTACAGTGCCCTAACCCACAAAATTATCAGAATTGCTAAATTTAAACTGGGGGGAGAGGGAAATCTCAAAGGAGTTTTCCTTGTAGCATCAGTTTTCTAACTAGTTGTGGTGAAACTTCAATAAGAGATCTTCGTACTATTCTCAACTCAGTGTGTCAACATGCAGAAGCGTTTTTCGACTGCAAAACCAGCATATTTTTCCAGAATAGATTTAGTGTATCTATCAGGTGTCTTCACTTGTGCAAGCATTTTATGTAAAAATAGAACGTTGTAAAAGACTGAGAAAGGGCATTGCTTAAGGATGAAATTGCTGTGTACTTCGGGATTTGCTAGGAGAGGCAATAGCAAAGACCACTGTCTACTTTATGTTTTCTATTATAAATGGAATAAGTGTCAGAATGATGCATTCTAATCCAAAGCATCCTGCATTCACAAGATTTTACATTGATGCTGCAATTTTCCACATGATTTTGAGGCAGAAGAAAGTGATGAATGTTCCCTAATAATTTTTAGTCTCATAATACAATTTTATTATTCTTTACAATGTTTCATAATAAATTTATGCAGTGCCCCAAAGGAGTCATTGTCACTTCAAGCAAAGTAGTAGCTCTTACCAAACCTTCCTAAGACACCTTATAAAATTAAGTTCCTTGAGGCAACAATTTATAAAAGTGGTTTTTACTGCTAAAAACACTATAAAGCAGAACATAATCAGTAACATGATGAAATAAATGTCTTTTCTTAGTCCAGAACAGTTCTCCCCATAAAGTATGTGTTGTCAATAATAATTTACTCTTAATAAAAACATTCCTATAAAATCATTCTTTTGAATCTTTATGGCTTCAGACTCCAAACTCATTAATTTTCATATCTAGATAGAGAGGTTTTGGTGTGAGGTCACTAAACCAGCATGCTCAAGGTTGTAATACTGATCATTCAGTGGATAACAATATTTATTTTAAGCTAGTAAGAGACTTTACATCAGGAAAATGCATATATATATACACTCCTCTCTATTATACACCTACATCTTTTTTTATTTATTATTTCTCAGTTGTTCTTTAAATGTGAATGTAAATATTGAATTCATGCTTGTGTGTTTATTTTTTGATAGCTTGACCATGTGGATTTTGACTGCCTATTTATATTTTCTTTCTTTCACTTGCTTCTCTTCCCCATAAGATGTCCAGGATTACTTCTCAGAAAGGTAGTAACACCATAAATAAATTTTTGTGTGCAGTGGGATGGAGAACATCTAAGACAGAAAATTACACCAAAAGGTGGATTAAAAGCTGACCTTTGTTGCCTTTTATCTGCTATTTGCTGGAGTTTCTGTAAGACTCTGAATGAGCAGTGCGTGTCAAAACGAGTTCATGCTCACTGAGATGGGCTGTCACTCCTTTGATATTCTCTGAGATTTTTCAAAAACATTTAGAGAGCCCATTTGGGTTATTTGATTAAAAAAAAACCAAAACAAAACCACAAAAAACCCCACCCAACTTGAATATTTCAAGAGATGAGCAAGTCTAATGATAGAGTGATGATGAAACCAGGTCTCAAAACTCTGTCTTAAGATTGGAATTCATAGCTGAGCCTTTTTGATTGATAGATATTTGAAATTAAGATTTAAGGTTTAAGATATAAGTTATCTTTAGAACTGAGGAAACTAATAGCACACGGAAGATAAATATTTGAGTCCTACAATAGCAAAAATTCCATTAAAAACATATGCTTATTATATATATATTAAAAAAATAATGTTGTCAGAATCTTTGGAGATAAAGAAAAGAAATAATAGAGGCTCTAGGCTGAAGATCAGATAAGGAAATATTCAGGAATATTAAAGAGTAAGAAAATAGGAAAAATATTATTCTGTAAAAATATTATTCTGTAAGAAAACATGCTTATGTATGTATCTACGAATTCTGTAAGACTGTGATTCTCACTGCAGAAGAACTTGCAAATCTTTCTATAGGTCAAATGATTTATTAGACAGTTTGTTTCCTGATGTGTAACACTGTTAACAAGCTAATACAAATTATTTACCCAGCCTTGCTCACACCTGCCAAACAAACAACATGAATTTGCTAATGCTTTCAAAAAAAGTAGTGTTTCAAGCTAAATTTAGAATCGAAAACTATATTTTTTTTTTTAAATGTAGTTCAACTTGAGTTTCTTGTATCTCATAGGTCTCTAGTTTTCTTTATTTAAATCAACAGTGTCATGAGGGAGCTCCTTTTGGACATTTATAAAAATGTGTTGAACCTGGTGTGGCTGAATATTGTGACACACACATCATGTTTACACATTCAGAAGTTAACACTTTTGTAATTAGTTTGACTGAATGGATTCAATGTGGTAGACTTCCTCTTCCCTCCTCCCGCCCCCAGAAAGTGAAAAGGTGTCAACCTTTTTCTTTTCAACTAAGCTGATACTGCCATGAAAAAATTTATTCTCAGAGCCTGTCTACTTCTAGTTCTAACCATTAAGTACCAATGCACTTAATGCAGGTCTTTTTCCAAGTGGGTGTGTGTGTAAAGCTTAATTCTGCATACAGGCAATGAGAAAATATCCAGTCTGACTTCCAGCTTTGGATACTGCAAAGAAAGAATGTTAAAAGAGATGAAGGGAGAGAAGGAGACATTTGAAATCTCTTCTAGAGTCAAATGCTTTATTTATGGTCAGATTTCAGGGGCTGAAACTTCTTCCTGGATTTAGTACTAAAGCCATATAGGTCATGCATAACTTCTCTTTACTTTTCTCTGCTTCAGGACTCACTGAAGGGAAGAATGGAGCCTTGCTCTCCTACATACTAGAGAAGTATTTTAATCATTAAAAAGAAAACTAAGCTCAAGAACAAGAAAATAAGATAATTTTCAGTGGAAAGAAGAACCCTCTTCTTTTGTTTGATTTAGAACTAATGGCTGTTTTTCGGGGCACTGTATCTCAAGTAGAGCATCTCCAAGTAAATAACACATGTGGAGACTTGAAGGAAAATTTCTCCGTATTTCCCCGGTTTCTATCTTTGAATGGAACCTCAACAAGAATTCTGGCTGTTGGCAGCTGTTGCTAACTATCTTGTTGTTCCTGGTTGCCATTTGAAGTTTGTGTCCCTATGTGCTTTATAACAGAAGTCTAAGTTCTAATACTGGATTCCAGATTCTAGCCTGGGGAAAAGAATACTCCCGAATTCATCATTACTTGCGTACCTATACATTGCCTAACACCTATACCATTCTGACATCACCTGACACCCTAACATCAGTGGGAACCAAATCTGTTGGTAGAGTTGAAAATCTCACCCAGTTTTTGTATTCAGTAAAGTGATGCTTGTCATTGATGCTTAAAACTTGTAGCTGTTCTCCACTACGCTTCAATGATCCTGTCCCACTATATAAATATATATATATATAATACATAATATTTTATTGTCTGGTTTAATGATATATAATGCAATGGTGAATTGCCACTACATTGGAAATATTTTTCCCCATTAGTACATGCATGATTTACTTAAAATAGGTGGTCACAGGTGGGCATTTGCATTGTTTTTTTTAAAGTAACAAAGCTGTATAGAATCTCAAGTTTGACCCGGACATGAAAAGATAATGGTAAAAAAATGTAAACTTTGAGAGTCACAGAGCCATTAAATTACCTTTCTGAATAGGAGCAGATTTTCTTTAAGACTAAGCATTCTGATAGTGTTTGGTGGTCAGAAGAGGGAGCTCTTGAACTATGTCACTTTTCTAATAGATTCTAAAGAGTACACCTTTATTCCTAAAGAGCACACCTTTGTTCCTTGCATTATTAAAATTGAGTTTCCCAATGCTTAAAATATTTTCAAGTAGCCCACTTAGTCAGAATGGTATATCCAAGATGTACAAGTTCCTTTTAAATACATATATAACTATGTGAAAAAAGAGGCAAGAATGGCAAAATCCAAACCCAAAAATTAAAGCAGAAATAGTTTGCATCTCCCATTAAATAAAAGTCACAAAAATGCATACAACTTGCATATAATGAGATGCATATGCATCTCATAAAGCATGCAATGGAAACAAGTATTCTCATATTTTATTACAAGTTTCTGTAAGGCATTTCTAAGGAAGGTTATTGTTTGTTTATAATAATAATTAAAACCCGAAAGCTTATCAAAGACTCTCTGTGTGTTCTCTTCATCAATCAGTCAATAAATAAATCTTGGTCACTTATTTAGATCCAGGCAAAAATTTTCAATATAAATACATTCATAACACAAACTGAATGATATTCTAGTATCATTTCTCAGGAAGATTGTTCAAAGCCGTGTGTAGGAGTTAAGCTAATGCTCCTGACACAGGTAGGTCACACAAGATGGGATTTAGTTTACCTGTCCTGGCTACCTGGGAGTTAGGCAGTGTAATGGGACCACTCCTATTAATGAAGGAATGATTTACCCATCCTGACATAGGTCTTCAAGAAAAGAAAAAACTTTTTCGTGAACTTAATGTTTGAATTCCTTAGACACCTAGCTCTAAATACTTCAGTCTTAGACTGGTAAATTAGGCTGAATACAATGACTTCTTGACACTGACTAGACAGGAACTTGCCCTTATGCTATTCAGGCCATCCACACAGGGCTGTAGTACATTATGAGGCCTGTGAGATACCCATGTTCTTCTGGCAGATGGAGACAGGTCTCATGTCTAGGTCATATCAAATGGCATCAGATGTCCCTGTTACTGAATTGTACACCTGGATTTGTCTATCTGAATCAGGAATAAAGTGTCAGTATAAAGAAATAGTAAGTTTTAAAGGAGGTAGTGACACGTACGATGTACAAGATACCCAAAGCTTAACTGAGAAGGATTCTAGGCCATCTGATCTACTTCTGAAGTTTGCTCTTGCTTTGAGGGAGCATGGGACCTCCAGAGATGCCCTGCCATCTAAATTATTTTATATTTTTATGATCTTGTAAAGACCTTCACAGTTTATTCTGAACCTGTCAGAATACTTGTAGTGTACCTAAATGTCTGCATGTCTTCTCTGATTTTTGTTAGTAGAAACAACGGGTGGGAAGAATATCTGTCCTGTATTTCTAAGTATTCTTGGCTGACAATACACCAGATGGATATATTTACTCCTTTGTAAGTGCATGAGCACAGGAGGCGTGGAGAGGGCTTACTATAACAGCTGATTTCCCAGGTAGTTCAAGTCGCTGTGTACTTCTACAAGGATCTATACATTACAGCTCTTCTTGTGCCAGTGTCAGGCTCAGGACCAGACCTCTTCTCAAAGATGTCAGTAAATATTTAATTTATTAGTGGATGTGAAGCAGACATATCTTTTCTTGGAACAAAATGATTATGAGGACAATCCCCTAAAGGAAGAAAAATACCATAAGTGTATATGATGAAGCAGTCTTTTAAGTCCAACTAGAAATGCTCTCAAGCACCTGTGCAGGAAAACAAGAAGTCAGGCAGATCCAGAATGTCAGGCCACTTTCCTGAACTATTATGCCATTTGTGTTACAGATTATGGCTTGAAATATAGCAATATATACACTATTCTAATAATGGATGATAAATAAACTTCAGAAGGAAATCCTTTTATATAGTTAAATAACATATTCAAAGAAATAACCTGCATAGTTTTAAAATATTAATAGAATTATATTGAAAATACACATTCTGTTATCAGAAAAACTTCCTCAATGAGGTTGCTATCTTGTAGTTTTATCTTTGTAAAAAAAAAAAGTAATTTCTCATAAAAAGGAACATATCTACCTAATCAGTTTTCTGCTAGACTTCATGAAAATCAAAAAACTCTGAAAGCTTTTGTTCCTGGAGCTACCAAATTTTGCAACTGGTGTCCCTCAGCCATTCATATGTGCTAAAATGACATGTATATGTCATTCATTATGATATGACACCACTGGATTAATTAAAGGCACTGGTTACTAGTAAAACATGTTTTTGGAAATTAATGGAATCTGGGAAAACGAAAGAGCCAAGTTAGCAAATTTGATCAGCGATGTCTCCAGTGACCATGAAGCACAGTGTGAGAACCACTATACTGAACCGCATTAACATTTTTTCTGACCATTTGTTTACACTGTAATGCTATTTCACCTCTCATCTTCTAGTGTTAGAAGGATGAATTGCTTCTTCATTTATCAAACAAAAATCCTTTTACTTACAAAAGTCTACCGGTCCCCTCAAAACTTTAGAAATGCCTTTTATACTTAACGCTTAACTTTTGTGTCAAGTCAAATTGCTCTGATTTTATTCTTCAGTAGTTACATTCTGATATATACATATTTTAAAAATGTAAAACCCCCACCCCCAAATCAAAATAATTCCTATCATACATTTCTAGTGTCTGGAGAAATTATTCTGAAAAGTACTGTGTGTGTCATCCCCTTATCTATTTTATTTTTGATTTTCTTAACATAAAAAACTTCACCAAACCCAGTTCATTTTTATAAATACTTCTCCAGAACATATTAGCCCTCTTTCTCTCTCTTCCTCTTGTACAAAATCCTCATTATTTGCCACAGATGTGGAATCTAACAGATTAATTAGAAAAATGCTTTGTTAAAGTGAATTCCTATATGACACTATGAGTTTTTTACTGTTTGTACTAAGGGATGGTGAGTCTGGTAAGTCACTGTGAACAATTTTGAAGGAGGTAGAGCACTTCAAGAAATACGTCTGCCTTTTGTAATTAACTGCTACTGTGCAGCAGTAGAGGTGATTGGTAAAACTCACCCACCTAGCTAGATAAAATAAGCTCTGTAAAATTGTGAGGTGGACATCTGTCAAACCACAAGTACATATTAAAGACAAGTTTTAAGGCAATTAAAGCTTCACATTTATTTTTTATTAGTTTAGTATGCTTAAGGAAGCTGAAACAATTAAGAACATTATTCATATTTTTATTTTGATTTTGCAATATTTAATGGAATCCACAATCCACATAATAGAATTTAGAGTGTCAACTAGAAATCACAATGACTTTATGGAGTAATAGAAACAAATAGATTGATTATTCAGATTTTGTGTTTGTCTGTGTTTGTGCCTTATAGGCCCTAGTAGAATACATGGTTTATTAAAAACCCTTTTCCTAAAGTCTTCACCAAGCTAAAGATTTTCCTTAATATCATTATTTCTATAAAAGGATTTATCCATAGAAGACGATGATGAATTCTTCCTCGGCAAGATTGAATGTTCAAATTAATTTTCTATTTTGAAAATTATGGTAAAGTTTGAAATTATATAATAAATATGTGTAGTATTGCATTGTAAAAAATCCACAGGCTGCTTGTCATGAGACATCAATGACAGAAAATTTTCTTACAATAAAAATTAGCCCATATAGCATAAACTTTTAAATGATTTTGATCTAGCAGGGTATTTATATCTAAAGCAGGAGAAAAAAACTATATCCAGAAATTATACATAAATAGAAGAAGGAACATAAAAAAAAAGTTTTAAACTACTTTACACATTCCAAATAGAGCTGAAAAGAAAAAGCTATTAGAGTTTCAACATTTTGACATGTAAGGCCTTCATAATCAAGAGAGCACTATAATAAACTCCGTTCATATTAATTTCCAAAGAGAAACAGTATAATCACTCATACTCAGATAAGGTGGTATTCTCAGACACTTCCTTATTTTCTTCTACTCATCAGGGAAGTCTCCTTTTTTTGTGTGAAATTGAAATGACAAAGAGCCATTAGACTAATCATACTCACAGAAGAAGAGCTCTTGGCATGTTTAGTTAATCACAATTTCAGAGCAATCATAACAAAAAAGTATAGACTGAAAGATCAAAGGGAAAATTATCTCTCTTTTTGACTAAGTCATTGAACTTGTTTCAAGAACCCTGTTCATTTTCTGTGGGTGGGACCCTCCTGGCAGATTTGCCCCATCCCTTATCAACTGAGGAATTTCTCCATGACATCCATGCTGTCTTAACAGTTGGATTATACATCTCTACAGCAGATGTCTGAAAGAAAAATGTGGTTTCCTATCAGAATCTGAGCATTTTTATACCTAGCAGTGGTTACTGGAGGATTTTTTCTCCCAGCAAATGTAAGATTTAGCATGGTCATCACTGATTTTACAGAGCAACCCCTGACTTTCCTTTGCTTATTGAAAACTTTGTTTTACAAAGGTCATTATATTTTAAGCTAGGGGAAAAGAAAATACACCAAAATTAAGTGTAATAGTTACTGCATACAGCATTCTAGTACATCCTGAAACATCTCCATCTTATTATCCAATCACTTGTTTTTAATAGGTATACTATCCTTCTCATGCAGCAAGGTTTGGACGGTATAATGGTACAGTGGCCCTTGAATGTAAAGCAAGAGAGTTTTGAATCACCAGCACTGCTCAAAGGAAATTGCTTCTTATCTCTGCATACTTTTTCTTATATAACGAGACCAATTATACTAAAACAAATTCACATTTATATGAAACTTCTTTCAAACCAGACAGACTTGTAAAAAAGGTTTAAAAAAGACTAAAAAAAAGATTTTAAAAAAGATAAAAAACCAAATAAGATTTAAAAAAAACCCAAAACCAAAAAAACCAGATAGGCTTGTAAGAAAGTAGAAGTTTAAATAATTTGTTCTTTTTTTAGTTATGTATACAGCCACTAGTTCAAGTAGGTTTCACTACATTAGAAGTTCACAAAAACATATATGTTCAAGGCATATTTCATAACTGTCTTTATATGCTACTAAGCAGATATTTATATGTGAAACAACTGGAATTTAATTATGAGCACCAATTGCTTTATTTAAAGAATTGTTTTCATCATCCTCCTGAATAACATTGTGTCCATTTTTCTGTATAGTATGATACTACTGCAAGCTGTTCTTCATTTGTCACATACATTAAGCAAGATTAAGTCTTCTCTAGGAATTGGTGCAAGCACCGTGCACAAAACCTAGAGTACAGCAGGAAATTATATCAATGCATTTTATACAGATAAACTGACCTCTTCACCAAAACCAGCGCCTTCCTTGGAATATTGTTGGAAATTCCAATGGCATAAATATAATTTTTTCATGTAATATGCAACTTAGTATTGAATCTTTAAGACATTTCAATAGTTTTTACTGTAATAATATGTACTTTATACATATTTTAATCACTAAGTAGTTTGAAATGTTTTAATTAAGTCTACAAAAGAGTCAGTACAATCCCACACTTTAACTCTTTCCCTGCTTCCATTAGCTCATTTTTTATCTTATTTTGCCTGCCTGCCTTCTCATCCTCAAGAGAGGCATAATTTTTTATACTATAGTTCACTACAATTGTTGCTTTAGGGAGATGGAAGAGTCTGGAAAAAGAAATTTCACAAGTGAAAGAAAAATTAAGCTTTTTGGACCCCAATTTTAATTAGGTGCCAGCTAAAGTTATAACTGCTCAGTTTTATGACATTTGTTAAGTATTTTCAGAAGCAGGGATTCAGTCTTATGAGGGATGTTGTTGATAGAAATTTAGGCATAGAAGAGATGAGAAGGCATTAAACAGACAGGGCAGTGAAAGCCAATGTATGCAAATAGCTGAAGTTCAAATGTGGTAGACAGTGGCAAAGAACCCTCTTGACAGTGTAAATTCATATGTAATCTAGGAGACAGCAAGCCAAAGCAATAATTCTGTCTTTATGACAAGCTCAAAAAATGTACAATCCCCTGGCAAGTGGCAAAAAGGTCTTTACATGAGGGTTATTTTGCTCTGTTTTTCTACTCAGGACATAAGTAATGGTGCAGGTGGTATGTTCTAGCACTTGTTACAGGTGTGTCTCACTGTTGGTATTCAATCTTGTGTAATCATGCTGGCAATTTTTCTCTCACTGGGGAGTGAGTCCAGACATAAATTTATCCTTCCAGCATCTGATTCAAATAGCCTAATATGAAGGTATTTGACACAGTATATAACTATATGTATACTTATATGTGTGTGTAGCTATATTGAGTACACATTTAAATACTTGTTTATAGGGGATTCCCTTGAACATGGATAACACTGGTCTGAAATGACTCACATAAGTAATCCCGTAAAATTTGTTAGCATTAATAATATCATTAATAGGTTTTATTTAAGTGACTGCAGAAGTGAACTGAAAAAAATGTGAGGTAAGTAACACAATGGCCTTGAATTGGCTGATCTGGAGCTGAAACAAAAAAAAAAATCCACAAAGTAAAAAACACAAACCAAAATCTCCACAGGATCAGTCTAAAGAGAGTTTCTCCAGTCTCATCTTACAGCTAGAAAAGATTTTTTTTATATTTTTGGTCCAATAAAAGTTGGATTTGTGGTAGCTAGTTACCTAAAAGCTGTCTGTTTGAAAAGGTTGGAAAATCTTTGGAGTAGCAATTAAGTGGCTCCCCTGACAAGAGATACCAGGAAAATGGTAATCATAACAAAATATTTAAAATAGAAAGATGAAATTTAAATTTTATTGAGCAAAAGGAAATTTCTTTTATTTGTCTATCATGTCATGGAGTAGATATTTACTGAGTCAGCCCATTAATTATGTTTACCCAGAGATCATTTATGCAGCTGAAGAAATGGCCAGCTGTAATTGGTCCCCCACCTCAGGGGAGCCAGGGACAATTCTTGTTAGGCTGGAATGACACAAATCTGGATCCTGACCAGCTGGAGCAGACTTTCTTCTTCCAATATGCCCATATTTCCCTGCTGAGAAACCTTCTGCCAGAACAGGCCCCTGTCAAAGTTTTCAGTGTGTCTTGTCCATCACTACCATGAATCAACATTTTACTCCATAGCAGTTTTGTAATGAAAATTTGTTATTTGGTTTCATCTTTAATGAAGAGAAATATGCATAATCATTTAAACACAAATTGGATTTAAATTAGTTTGTTTAGAGACCTTCAAAACAAAATTCTCTGTTTCTTATAATACTTTCTCTGTTGCATGTGTTAAACAAATACCTTTAAGAGAAACTTCAAGCCACTTTCTCAAAAGGACAAATTCTGGACTTTTTACACATAAAATCTGTTTATGTCAATAGAAAATTTTTATTAAAATATCAAGAGAGAAGAATAATGTAGTAGCTAGTAATAACACAGTCTGAATGTTGTTTTTCACCAAAAAAACCCAAATTGAATGCAACTGAGTCCCAGTGTCAACACATAGCTTTTCTACCTTGGGTTTCATCTTCAGGATGCAGCTGAAAGCCCAGGTAGGGAGTTTGCACGACAAGGTGTGATTGTCTTCACTATTTATTGGCTTCTGAACTAGAGTTGGTGTAAGTCTTTCCTTATTCTGCCTCCTACATCTTTCTAAATTTCCCAAATATCTTCCATTGTAACCTATTGGTCTCTACTAAACAATGGAAAAAATTATGTACTCATCATATAGAGCCTAAGTCTGTTCCTGTTCCAAAGCATCTCCCATCTTTAGGTTTTGAGAACCCCACACAGAGACATATCTTCCACTATACTGCGGCTGTTCCAGTCCTCAATACAATTAGATTTACTGTATTTTCATTTTGACTAGCTTTGCAGCCTCTTCTGAATTTTGTTTGTAAATATTTGTGAAAGTGAATGTTTTTTCATGTGAATGTTCAGGCAAATGCTGAACATGTAACTGGGATCATTTAATTACATACATGCATTTCAGGTGGAAAAATGTATTACACAGATAGAACATTGTCTCTTGAATATAGAACACCTGAAAGGAATAGGGTGTTTTGTTTTGTTTTGCTTTCTCACAAATTGTTTGTCAAGTAGAGGCAAACATATTTGAAAACAAGAACTTCTGTCAACCAAAACAGGAACAAATTAAATAATCAAATTGTATGAAATTGTATGTGAAAAATTTTTTTCAACTGTACCTAATCCATAATGATGCTGACTTCATGAATAATAAACAAAGATACAAATTAGAGGTCTAAATAAATAAATATTTAGGATGCCATTTTGCCTTGTATAGAAAATTTATCTTTTAAATTATAGTGTATATATCTGTGTGTCCATTTCAAAATAAGTTCAGTGCACAAAAAATTACAGATGTAAACTTATACCTGCAAGTCAGATTTCAGAAGTTTCAGGACAGCCTGAAAAACACCTGTAATAGAAACAACTTGGTAATTGCCTCCCCCCTTTATACTTTACTCTCTTTAGCAGAAAAAAAAAAAAACAAACAAACCAACTCATCCATTTTAAAGAAAGGTTTGGTAACCTTTAAACTGTCATAGATGTGATTACTTAATTGGACTCCAGATAAGTAGCAATGGTGATGAAAAATATTTTTTTAATTTATAAATCAATCAAATTTGAAGGGAACCCAGGAGCCGTCAAGAATTGACGCTCCTGCTCAAAACATGGTTGACACAATTCAGATAGTACTTCAGGGCTTTGTGTAACACTTCTACCTCACTGAGCAACCAAAAGCCTAGGAAGGATGGAGCTTCAAAAGCTGAAGAAATTCCTCAAAATACACGTCTATTTTTCCTTAATATATGTTTTTCATAAGTGTTATGGTTAAATAGTGTCCCAAATACATTTAATTTCAAATAAAAATGTGTCCAATTTTCCAAACAGTATCACAGAATGGATCAGGTTAGAAGGGACCACAGTAGGTCATCAGATCCAACCTCCCTGCTCAAGCAGGGTCATCCTAGAGCATACAGCACAGGATTGCATCGAGATGGTTCTTGAATATCTCCAGTAAGGGAGATGCCACAACTTCTCTGGACAACCTGTTCCAGTGCATGGTCACTCACAAACTAAAGTTCTTCCTCAGATTCAGGTGGAATTTCCTGTGCATTATTTTCTGCCCATTGCCTCCTTGTCTTATTGCTCAGCACCACTGAGAACAGCCTGGTTCCATCCTCTTGACACTCTCCCTTCAGATACTTACAGACATTGATGAGGTCTTCTCTCAGCTATTTCTTCTCGAGGCTGAACACGCCCAGCTCCCTCAGCCTTTCCTTGTAAGAGAGATGCTCAAATCCCTTAATCATCTTTGTTGCCCTCTGCTGGACCTGGTCCAGGAGCTCCACGTCTCTCTTGTACCAAGAAAAGCTCCCCTTTAACCAAGGTTAAAGACTTGCCAGTGACTTCTGTAAAACTATAGAAAGTAAAATAGAAAGGTTGTAAAGAATTACCTTATTTCTGAAATGTAGATGTAATGAAGAATGCCTGCTACCCAAGATGGCAAAAAATGAAACAAGGATAACATAAATACTTAAATACAAATTATATATACTAATATAACCAGAGAAACAACTACTCTGTACTCATCTTTATGGCTGTCATGTAGTTTACTGTTCTTGTATACAGAGTTTCTTTTTTCTCACTTATATCTGTCACTGGTTGATGTGTTCTCTTTAGTGAGAGATATTTTCAGTATATCACTCATTATTATGGTGTGACAAGTGATTTACTGTGCCTTCAGGAAGGTGGGGAAATCAAAGTAGGTTCACTGAATTCAAACATATGTTTTACTTAAAGGAAACATTTTATGGTACTGTTAAGATTTTGCTTGTTTGTTTTTTATCTTAAATTGTACATTAAATCTTACGACAAATCCTATCATTTGTTATTTGTGCCAGGTAAGGTAAATACCTTCTGCTCTGCATTACAAGAGCTAGCATCCCACTGTTCTCATCTGTATCCATTAAAAGAACAGGTGCAAGGCATTTGTATACCAGTAAGTCTCCCATGATACCTTCAGTTTGAATGTATGAACTCATGGAAGATTTCCTGAGCTGCAAAAAGCTTTTTGTCAAACGTGTTTTGGCAGAGAGCTAGCATCTTGTCATGTAGCTGTGCCACATCATATTATTCTGCATAATGTAATATTCTAGCAAAAAAATGTATTTACATTAAATCTTACCTTCCTTCTGAAACTAGACAATGCTAAGAGCATAATCCTTGTTTTGGCCATTGAAAACACCATGTTCCCCAAGTGCATGTTAGTCTGTGCTCAAGGCTGGGTACAGTGCAGCTGTACAACCATTATCAGGTGTCTGAGAAGAGCTGGGTGAGATGAAGCAAACCTGTCTGGCACCTTCCTTGCTTCATGTAAGAGCAGCATTTCTATGCAGGCACTCTGAGTCATAGCTGGAGTTAGGTTGTCATCTTGGCCGTGATCCTGGCCCGGGCCCATGGGCACAGACTTCCCCCCCTGGCCTTGGGTTTGCTTTGTCACTGAAGTCTTGTCTGACCATCAGACATGTTGCTCACAATCCCTATCCCAGCCCTTCTCTCTTGGTTAGATACTGTGGGACTGTGCCTCTTGATGAGTTTCTTCTCTGCTGGTGTCTCTCACTCTTAGCTCCCAGCTTCCTGCTTTATCTCATCATTCCCTGACATTTAAGATCATGCAAAATTCTGTCTTTAAAACTGGAAAAAAAGAATGTTTCAAGATGTCCCAGCTGTGTCCCCTCCCTCCAGGAAAGATAGTTGCATTGGGCCCAGAGGAATTTAGTGAAACATTTGATGGTTTATTGAAGGCTTGTATAGAGGAAGGTCTTGAGTAATTCCCTTTTTTTTTTGTTTTGGCTTTTTTTCCTTCTTCATTCTCAGGGATTGCAATTCTGTAACTCTTCATGTTTAAAAGTACACAATACCATTAAGAAGGTTATTGAAGTCATTTGGTGTGTTATGAAATGCAATTCTTGGTGTCTAGGTCACAATTAATCCAGTATGTGCATCCTAGTTAAGCCATTCATTGCAGTTCTGGTATTACTAAAAGAGACAGGACACGTAAAACAGATGTTCTGAATAAGTTCTCCCTTGGATAAATTTTGAAGGGGTATATGCCAGTTGTTCCAAACTTCTTTTTGCATCAAAGTTTTCTGGTTTTCCTTTTTAGAAGGTCTTGAACACACACAGCTGTGTTCATGTCAAGGAGAGGAAAGCAGTTTATTCTGTGCAGTTCTGTTACCACTGCAATGCAATAAAGAAGATGCCTTGTTTGATTACTTATATAAAATTGATCAGATCACCGATGTTATGTGGTTGAACTGGCCTGTGCCTATGTTACTGATAGCAGTAATTGTGTCTATCATTGTCTCTCTTAATACTGAAATTTAGGGATAAAATTATATTGTTAATACAAAAAGTTAGCATATAAACCCTTTAGATTCATTCTGATTTTGATATAATGTGTCAGAAAAAATAAAATAACCATTTAATGATTACTCAAAATTGTTTACATTTATGTCAAGTCTGGAATTTACCATGAGTACTTCACAGAAATATACTATGACATAGCTTAACGACACTAGTCAAATTGTATTAGAAATGCTCTCAACTGGATATATAAGCAAAGACACCTTTGAAAATGTAACACTGTAGCCTATTTATAGGATCAAAGGGCAATTCAGGTGTGAAGGTACCTCAAAAAACCCCTCTTGCTCAAAGTAGGGTCAGCTCTGAGGTCAAGCCAGGTTTTTCAGTGCTCTGACCTGGTGTCTTGAAAGTTTCCAAAGACAGAGACAGTGGAATCTGTCTTGGCAACTTGCTCTGTTGACCAGGTGTCCTCATTGGGAAAAGGCTTCTCTTTGCACCCAGTACCTGTCCTGTTTCAAATTATGCCCACTGACTGTCATCCACCCACCGTGCTGCATGGCTTAGTGGTGGACTCAGCAGCGATAAGTTAACTTCTGGACTTAATGATATTAAAGGTTTTTTCCAACCTACATGATACTATGATTCTATATCAAAGGACACGGCTCTGTCTCCTTTCTGACTTCCCCACAACAGCAAATATATGCTTTTGTTAGGAGCCCCACAGGCATCTCTTCTCCAGGCTGAACAAGCCCTGGTCCCTAAGGCTCATCTCATAAGGCAAGCGATCCAGGCCTGAGTGCTCTTGTGGCTTATTGATGTTTTTCCTGTTCAGGACACAGTAATTAGAATCTGTGTAATCAGCTCTGAGCAAAGGTGTGAATAATCACTTCCTGGGACCTGCTGACTGTGTTTCCATTAATGCTGCTGGCTGTTTTTGCTGTCAGGGCACAGTGCTGGCTCATCCTCAGCTCAATGTCCCCCAGGGCCCTCAGGATCTCTTTGCCAGAGCTGCTCCTTAGTCTATCACTGCCCAGTCTATACTGCCAAGAGGTCTTCCCTACATGCAATTTTGCATGAATTTTGCAGAAGGACTCTGCTTTGCCATAGTGAACTTCATGAGGTTTCTCTCAGCCCATTTCCCCAGTCTGTCAACGTCCCTCTGGATGGCAGCATCTGCATGACCTCCACTGTATTGACTGGTTCCATCCCCAGACAAATTTATTGTCATCTTCATAAAAATAAGTCAGAGCCTTTCTGATCTGAATAGTCTTGTTTACAGAATGGGACTGTTTAGGGAAAAAGAAAGATAACTAAAATATTTAAGATAGTTGATACATTTCTACCCCAAGTATTATTTCTTGACTTTTATCCTGTAAGATAATACACAGACTGTTGCATTATCTGTAGTGATTGGCAAATTAATTTGAAATGAAACTGAAGAAATATGATTTGATACAGCAGAGAAAATTCTGCAAATTTTATACACCAGATTGCTTTGCAAATACATTCCTTACAATCTGCCTTTAGGCAGCTGAAGTTGATAATACTCCTATTAACAGATGCTCTAGGCATAAAGAGACACGAGGTACATACACTGCTCAGAACCAGAAAATCTTTAACGTGGTGTAATCTTTTGTAACATAGTTTTCCACAACCAGAAATAAATGTGATGAAGACTGATGAGATCAGCAATGCCTTATTTTCCAGTTTAGTGGTGATAAGGGGCACATGTTACTTTTTTACCATAAAGATTTTGTAGTTTTCATGAAAAATTATATGTTTTAGTAGTAATGAATTTGTAGTAGACATGTGACAAGGACATAATTAATTTGAAAATTACAAATATTAGTGTTTAACACTGTGAGTACTCAGTTATTTACTCAGAAGAAGACCTTCTAGTACACTAAGAACTGTAACAGCCAGAAGGAAACACCACCATACCCCTAAAAAACCCCCAAACAACCAAAACCAAACAGAAAATCACGAGTTTCCCCCATTTATTAAACTCCACTCCAAGGATTTCACTTTTGGACTTGTGAATCAGAGGTGAGAACTAGACTTCTGCTGATGGTATCTAATGCCCTAGTAGAGCTTTGACTTCCTCACTGATGTATGCCAATGAGTCCCTCAGGAAGATTACTACACAGAAAAAAAAGCACTTAAACTGTTATAAATCTATCATTAAAACAGCTATGTCTTGCTGGAAAAACACTGAAGAACAAATATCATTCATTAATGATTGCCTTTGTAAAGTAAATTTTAATATTGCCAAAAGATACCTTCCGCTTTTTCCACCACCCTGCCACCATTCATTTGTAGCAAAAGAATAAAAACTGTAGATGCTTGTTCTGGTTTGGCCAAATTTAGAAATATATCCTCTGAGAGAAGGCACAACCACCCCTCTCCCACCAGGTTCGGGAAAAAATAAATTTTCCTCGAAGGAAAGTGAAGAAGATAAAACTATTTATTTAACAAACACATGGGAAAGGAAAATAATGTTAAATGGTAAAATCTTTCGCTAGGAATTTTTCGTAGAGGAAAAAACCTGGCAAAGTATTCAAGTCCTCCCTTTGGTCTCCTCGGAGCTGGGGCTTGGCCCAGGGCCAGGCCCTCTGTGCCCGGTGGAAAGTCCTCCCAATGTGCTCTGATGTTACAGCAATCAAGCAGTCCAGTAGAAAAGGGAGAAAATCCGAAATTCCAGAGAAGGAAAAGTTCAACTCTCAGCCTCTCTCCAGAGAACAAGAAACTGGAAACACTGGCCAAAAGCTGACTGGAAAACAGCAAGCCGAGTGCTTCCTCGCTCCCCTGCCCCAGCTGGGGAAAAAAACCCTGCTATCTTTATGCGACCTTGAACAAGCTGCAAACTGCTTTGAGAAAGTTTTGCTTAGTTTTTTCCTTCCCCCTCTCAGGCTCAGTTTAGAGGCATAGAAAGGCCCAAAAATTAATTTCTGGGCATAGGCAGCGATATGGGATACACATCATAAGGTCACCCCAAGACATTGCTCTACAGTGGCTTTGCACAATTAACATTACCTGTGTCTGTGCTTTAGGCCTAGGATAAAGACATTGATGGTGGGAAGGAAATATAGTCACTGTGGTTGTTCAGACTGTCAACAAGAGTTCAATTAGTGTTTAGTAGGGTGTGAATATCCTGCTATTATAAAATGGGCTTTTACTGGTAGCTGCTGTGACTGAGATCTTAAGAGGTCGTGAAGAGTTAATAAGTTTTCATCAATATACATCCCAAACTGGGTCTGAAACAAATGACAATCATAATAAAACTTCTCCAGGGAGCATGAAGAACAACTTAACCTCCTGATATCAATGTATACTTGCTGATTTGTTTTTAAAATAACCTTTTACTTTGAGACATTTGAGGTCAACACCATATCTATTTCTATCCAGAATGCTTAGATGAAGGAAAGGACCTTACTTTGTCTTGTCAAAGGCAAGGTAAGTACAGTTATATATTCAAGAAGGGATATTTCCCATATTAGAAACAGTTCATATCAACAAGACATGAAAAACAGGGAGAAGAAGGAAAAAGTGTTCTTTTTCCTATCTCCTACTGAGCTATTCATTGTAATGGAAGGAGACAGAACACTTTGCTTTTAAGGCTTGGTTTGGTTTGTAGAGTCAAAATTCAATTAAAATCCAGTTTGCAATTACATTTTTTTTCAATGGACAACTTTTCATATTGAATTAATTCCTTTTCTATAAGAATTATAGGATTTTATTGTATGCATTCTTTTATCTTTTTAATGTAAACTCAAACTTATCTCTTTTATGTCACCGATTGTCCAGTTATCACAGGGGTATAAGGGGTGATTCTAAGGTAGTAGGTGGTATATAATAAGTAATTCTTCTCCACTTCTGCACAACTCACTATATTTACAAAATGCACTATGAAGATATTTGACCTATTTTGAAAACGTTTAATATTTCAAAATCACGACAGTGTTATTTCTAAGATTATCAATCTTCATTGTATTCTCACTTTCTTGTCAAACAGTCACATCCAGTGCAAAGATTTGGAACAGTTTCATCTATTTATTCAGCAATTTACGTTCCAGGCTTGTATTATGGTAGAAAAGACCGAAATGCCAGAAATTTGACAAGGTATTAATAGTCCGTTTCCTTTTAGCAGGTCGACCTTTTGTTTTGCTACCTTCTAATATGGCCATCCCAGAGGCACACCACATACTTAAGAAATAGTGAGATTGCTTAAATTAATATCAAAAATGACCATTGTCTTCACCTGATGTAAGTCTTTTTGCTTTGTTATGTCATTTGCAAGAAAAATTCAGAAGGAGCAGGAATTACATTTCTTCTTAATGCAACTAAAATTGAAAACCTGGAATAAAAAAACATAGTAAGAAAAAACCCCTCATTTTAGAGGAGTAGAAGCCTATAAAGTAGCAAATTTTGGTAAGCCCATAGCTAAACAGATTCTGGCTTACATTAAATACATAAAATAATGTAAAATACATACTTCAATAGCTAAAAATACAGTATATGTGGTTTCATCTCAGTGTAGTGAAATCTGTTTTGCTGATCACAATTTATTTGATAGGAGACAAATGACAGTGAAAACTGAGTGGTTATGTCAATATGATCAGTTGTAAAATAAAATGTATTAAGAAAACCCAAGCTGTGCTGTATTTTTTAAATATCACATTACATTTGCAGATTGATTCAATCTGAAAGCAATGTGTCTCTAAGCAATAGTGTCCTTAGTAATGAAATTGAGTAGATTACCATGGGTATTCTAGAAGGAGGGTTTGCAAAATTCTTTTTATACATAAAATATATTTACATGAGTAAGTTCCCTCATGAAATAAGAATAAAAAAGAGTCAAATAGTATTGGAATATAATGGCATCTAAAATATGCTTTCTAGGTGAAGATACAGCTTTAGTAAAGAACATGGTAGAATTTAGGTATTTGTACAGCTTGGGAAGCAAAAATTCTACTCATATTAATCCTATTTCTCAGGATCCGGCAGATAAGAGATAGGAAAGACCTGTTATAATGACTAGAGCAATCTTTTGTAAATGCAGAGTTCTTATCTTCTGCTATGTATGATATGTTTTCTAGCAATTTTTATAGAGCAACTTTAAATCACATGCAAAATTTTCCATTCCTCTCCATAAAATATTTCAGTTTCCTAGGAGGTTTATACAATTCTGATAAGAAAATAAGCCAGGAGGCAAGGAAACTGCTGATCAACAAAAAAGTCCACTGGAGGCACAATTGTGAACTTCTGGGGCACGACCCTGAGCCCTGACTGCAGGGCACCATGAGGTTGCTGTGGCCTACCCTTCATGATTCCCATCCTGTGACACCAGACCCGGGAGGCGGGGCTGCTGCATGCCTGGCTGTCACGGAGATACAAAGTCAAGACCGGGCACCCATCAGGATTTAGGAGCTTGAAGCTCTTCCAGGAGTGTCAATACAGACATGTTAGGCTCCTTTCACAAGACACCTCAAGACTCATAAATGCTGAAGGGTTCTGGGTGGTTAGTATGCCAAAGGAAAAACCTCTGCAAGACTGATGCCTTTTCCCAGTCTTAAAATCAAGAATCAAACGTGGTTAGAAGGGAAAAGGGGATTTTACCTCTGTATTTATTTTAAGGATCCTTAGTGCACTATGTCCAGATGGAATGCACCCCAATGCACACCAAAATGCACACCCCCAAAAAATCTGGTATAACATTATAGGTTTTACTAATTAGCATACCTATCAAAGATTCCCCAATGAGAGGCTCGAATGAGCCCCCCTCCCCAAGGAACCTTCCCCTGGATGGGTCTATCTTAGTTTACAAAATGTGTTCTGGAGAGGACCTTGGTGTCTCGGGCATTCTAATCCCTAACTAGGAAGCTTCTAAAATGTTGAGTCTCTTAGCTTGACAAATAAGTGTAAAAATGTAGGCGAAAAGCACTAAGAATACAAAAAGCTATAAAAAGGTATATAAAGGTATATAAAAGAAAAGGCAAAAAATCATCATGGCATCAAGACCATACAGTCATTTGTGAGACAGGATCTCAAGTTGTTCTCTAGGACCCTCCCACAGTCTTTGGTTTTCACTTCTCAATGCCTTAAATTAGAGTTGTGCTTGTTTCACATTTAAAGGCACAAAAATACTAATTGTACAATGATACTGATTTAACCAGACTGTCAGCTGCTTACTTTCCAGAGTGAAGAGTGGTGATTCTGTGATTATATTAGCAATCGATGAAGCACTTGGTTCTAATTCCTTTTTATCACCTACGTGACAGAACATCATTCACAGCAATTTTCTTTATTATCACTGCTTTTTTATGTGGGCTACAGTCCTTTTACATTTTACAGTTTTACCAAATTGCTTTAAAAGCTTGAGTTTATTATGAAAGAAATCACTGAATAGAAATAAAAATTGCAGCAGCTGTGTAACAAAGAAGTTCTTAGAAATCTGTGGACATGAACCAACTGTGCATAATTTTCCAAGGGATTTTAAATTAAGCATATCCGCAGAACTGAATTTTAATTAATAGAGCTGACTATTCACTTCAAAACTTGCACTCACATAATGTGTAGTGAGTACTTGAGGAAAAGTCTACCAACAACCATGACTCTCTCCTCAAAAAAACCCCCTCAGTCTTAATGAAATTAAAGTTTACCAGTGATGAACTACATATTTCTCTGAATTTTGATCAGATAGGCTGATCTAATGGAATCTTCACCTAAGTCAGTGGGATTGACTGGCTAGATGGTGTGAGAAAAATTGAAGTGTGCCCTGTATAATAATGAAAGAACTCTCCCAAGAAATGAAAACTTTAAAATAGCAGTTGTTAACTCAGGTTTAGTGAAAACAAAGCTTAACTGGCACTTCTGTGGAGTTCACCAGGATGTGTGAACTCTGGGACAGGAACTCAAACAGGAACTCTGGGACAGGTCATGGTAATAAAAACAGATCTTAAGACCATCTTTAATTTTTGACAAAAAATAATCCCCTTAAGTGAATTATCCTCTGTGTGTCAAAATAGTAAGATCTTATCATCTTCTGAGTGGACAAATTTCAGTTATTTTGGACTGTGAAAGAATTTCTCAGTAAACCATGGTAAATGGGTCTGTTCAACTACAAAATACCCTAAAAATCCCAGAGAAAACAAAACATGAGATATTAATATAAAAATATACAAACCTGTATACAGGGTAATTTAATGCAATTTCATGCTTCTTTAAGGTATTCATTATTTAGTATTTTCAAGGACACTGAATTTTTTCAAGATACAATTAAATGACATTTGGAATGGTGAAATAAGCAACTGATTCCTAACTACACATCACAGACTATTTTTGAAATATGATCCTGCTAACTTTGAAATCAGTAGACAAAATTGTAGAACCTCTGTGGTAATGGCAAGGGATGCTTTTTACAGCCCCTGAAACACATTGGGTTGAGAAAATTCTGTTTCATCCATGATATAAAAAGCTTTGCACTTGTGACTATAAAGGCTCGATCTAATTGCTCGTTTATTAAGGGCTTGAAAAAGTCAACAGAGTTTTTTTAAAACTTCCTGTAAAGAAATACAACATTTTGAATCAACAGCTCTCTATTCCAGCTCTCAGCATGGCATCTTGCTAGGGAGAGAAATGACAATATTCTGCATAGCCTCATTAAAAAAGAGTGAGAGGGGCTTATTTTTCCCCCTAGTTGTTCCATTTTCTCCCTGGGTTCTGCAGAACTTACTGAAGGAGAGTCCTTAAAATGCCAAGAGCATGTTTTAAATGTTACATACAAATTATTTTTAGGAGTGAGCATCCTTTATAAAATATTGCAATTCATGTATATGCAACATGTTAAGTATACTTCAGAGCTACAAGCTTGATTTACATTTGTAATAGATGATAATTAGTGTGCCAGGAGGAAAATCAAAGGAGAGATGATGATGTGATGAGGAACTTGATTAGCGATAACTCTGAAGAGGGTGAGACATGAGAGCCAAGAGACGCATCATCTTGCACTTTTCTTTTATTGGACAAGGAGAGGAATATTGTTACCAAGGCTGAGGAAAGGGCTGAGGTATTTAATGCCTTCTTTGACTTAGTCTTTAAGAGAAATACCAGTTATCCACAGGCCTGAAGCAACCCCCTGATCTGATAGGCAGGGACAGGGAGCAGAATAGACCCCCTGTACACAGGAGGAAGCAGTCAGTGACCTTCCACTTAGATTGTCAGGGGGTTGGAATGGTCTGTGGGGCTGAGTGGAATCCACCCAAGGATACTGAGGGAGTCAGCAGAAGAGCTCACTAAGACATTATTTATTATCAGTCCTGGTTAACTGGGAAGGTTCCAGATGACTGGAAGTTGGTTCCGGGGAACTACAGGTTTATCAGCCTGACCTCAATACTGTGAAGGGCTATGGAACAGATTACCTTGAATACAATCCCATGGCACCTACAGGACAACCAGGGGACCAAGTCCAGCCAACACTGATTTAGGAAAGGCAGATCCTGCTTGAACAGCCTGATCTACTTTTATGACCTGGTGACCCACCTAGTGGATAAGGGAAAGGTTGCGGATGTCTGTCTATCTGTTGTGTTGTCCAGTCTATCTGGACTTCAGTAAAGCCTTTGATACTGTCTCCCACATCATTTTCCTGGAAAAGCTGGAAGCCCATGGCTTGGACAGGTGCTGTCTTCACTGGGTTGAAAACTGGCTGGACAGCCAAAGAACTGTGGTGAATAGTTCTACATCCAGATGGTGGAGGGTCACTGCTGAGATTCCCCAATACTGAGGTTCAGTATAGGGGCCACTCCTGTTTAATACCTTTAGGAATGATCTGGAAGAGGGGATGGAGTGCACTCTCAATAAATTCACAGAAGACACCAGATTGGGTGGGAATGTTCTACTGAAAGGTAGGAAGGCTCTGCAGAGAAATCTGGACAGGCTGGATCAGTCGGCTGAAGCCAAGGGTGTGAGGTTCAATAAGGCAAAGTACTAACTCAGCACTTGTGTCACAACAATTCCAGGCAGCACTACAGGCTGAGGGAAGAGTGCTTGGAAATATGCCCAGCAGAAAAGGACTTGGGGGTTCTGATTGACAGCCAGCTGAACATGAGCCATCAGTGTGCCCAGGAGGCCAAGAAGTCCAATGGCATCTGGCCTGTACCAGCAACAGTGTGGCCAGCAAGACCAGGGCAGTGATCATCCCCCTGTATTTTGCACCTGTGAAACCACACCTAGAGTGTGCAGTTCTGGGTCTTTTCAAATCTTGATGTTTCTATTACTCCCTTTCCCTTCTCCTTCTTTTCTCCTTCCCATCCCATTCCCTCCCTTCTTCTTCCCTTCCCTTTCCCTTCTTTCTTTCTTTCTTTCTTTCTTTCTTCTTTTTTACATGTTTCCTTAATTTTCCCTTTTCCTTGCTTAGTGCATTTTAAAAGTATCTGACTGTCTCTGAGTCCAGAAACATAATATTTTCTCTATATTCATAAATTCACATTTTTAATTTGTCTGTAAAGTTAAGAAATTAAAAAAAAAAAAAATCAGAAGTTTAAATCCCCTTGCAAAGCGGGATAGGGTTCACATAAGCATTTCTTCCATGATATTATCATGAATCCCACAGTTGAAAAGTCTCTCCAGATCTGTACAATTATTAAAACCCCTTTGTCTCAGGGAAAGGTTTTTGGTGAGCTGTGTGGAATCAGATCTCTTGAGGAATATAGAAAATATCTGCATTTGTCCAAAAAAAATGCAGCAAACTATAAAGGATCAGAAAATATCATAAGCATCTGATTTCATGGTAAAGCCAATATTTATAGAGCTTTTTAATTAAAAGCAAAGTAGATCCCCAAATAATTAAGGCAGTCCTCAGACACATAGCTACGCATATGAAATAAAAACAATAATGAAATATTTGGTTAGGGAAATAGAGAATAGTTTAAAATGTATTTACATAAAAATGCAAAAGAGAAATTAACAGAAAGAAAGCAAAGTAGGAATGAAGAAAATGAGAATTTCCTTGTAAAAGGTGAGAAGTTTTGGGAAATGAGAAGGGTAAGTGTTGAGTGCCAGCTAATATTTAGAAAAATTGAAAGAAAATGGGTAGCAAGATGTTCTAAAGCCAGAAAAAAAAATATTTGGAAAAAAACCCCACCTCACTGGATTTAAGAGTTACGTCAAAAGTAGGAAAAGGCTATATGAATGGGGGTTGGTATTAAAGAAAAATTAACAAGATGGATAGAGAGAAAAGAAGTATGGACAGTAAAAAAAGCAAACATGACAATATGAAATATATGTTGAAAAGGCTCATGACAGAAGTAGTAAAATAATCCATAGTACATCCTTCATTTTCCAAAAATCATTAGGTTTTTCAGCTGACTGGATAAAAATCACAGCAAATGTGAAAATACTCAAAATAATGACGATTTAAGAGTTCCTTTGTGGATTTTTTGACCAATAGAAGAAAAAGAAAAAAAAATGATGAGAAAGTGATGGACAGCAAAGTGACTTGAGAATGAACGGTGCAAGGGAACTCATAGACCCCTGACTCCAATGGCAGTTTCAAGAAAGATATATGATTTAACCCTGGTGCCTGGAATCAGGGCTAACACTATTAATCAAATAAATGTTGAGAAGGTCTGTGTGAGAAGAT
This sequence comes from Corvus moneduloides, assembly GCF_009650955.1. Taxonomy (NCBI): domain Eukaryota; kingdom Metazoa; phylum Chordata; class Aves; order Passeriformes; family Corvidae; genus Corvus; species Corvus moneduloides. Next base: position 73,456,086 of record NC_045477.1, read on the forward strand.
CAGACACTTTTTTCTGTACTTTTTGCATACTCATGAACAACTATCATATCTGAATTTGATTAGATAATATCAAATCTATAGGCACCTGGTTGTTGACTAAGTACATTTACTCTAGAAATGACTTCATGATGCTTGGCAGGCAGAAAATCCTATCTTCTGTCTCTGCCTTACTGTGATAAAGGTTTATTTTTTCTAGTTCTGGTATGCTACTGAATATCTTTACCTGATTTTACTGTCTCTTCCCTGGGGTGATACTGGGATTCTGTGAAGTTGCTGGTTCAGTACTACAAGGCTGTTATGATGCAAAGGTCCAAGTGATCCATGCTCATTTGACTGAGAGTTTTCAGTACTTTGGAACAACAGTCATATTCAGCTTTTAGTGAGCTTTCAAAGTATCTTTGACGCTGAAATCTGAAGAATGAGTGTCACTGAAAAATCAGCACAATATATTTGGTTTGATAGTGTAAAACCAAGGCAACAGGGTTTTTTCAGCATGCTTTTAATGTACCTTTCCAATGTCTCTTTAAGAATCAGTTTATCATTAATCTTCTAACTTCTGGCCAAAAAAAAATCGAGAGTTTAGGGTCAAATTATTGTAATGCAGTGAGAGACAGGAAATTTATGGGTTTCCTGGCACAGCAACATTTTTTCCTGCCAGCACCTGTAAATTTAGGCACCACAGTAAGTACTGTTATGAAAGAGAAAATATGCATCTCTCATCCCAGTATTTGGCTTAACACATTAAAATATAGTATTTTTTGTTTTGTATTATTTTCAATCTTTCATGTATGAAATTATTTGCAATTTAACAATCACAATTTTAGAAGATTTCTCTCCAGAAATTTACAACAGTGTACATAAGGCATTACTCTGAAATCTCAATTTCTAATCATTAGAGTAATTTTCTGCACCTACAATAGAAAATAATGCCTGTGTATGGTTTCTGGGGTTTTTTTGTTTGTTTGACATGTTGTTGAGTATTAAATTTTATTGGCAATCAAGACATTGAGCAAACAAAAATAATTAATTTTGCCTATACTCTTCATTGTGCTCCTTATGGTTTTATCTTTGAAATTTTTTTCCTAAGTACTAGAACTCCTAAAAATGCTTTTAATTTTCTTTTGTTTCATGTAATATAATGCTTATTAGAAGTATTTTGCTGCAGCAGAGAACCTTCTTTTTATTTAAATCATTTTGTGTGGCTTATTAAAAAAAAATCCTTTTTCTAACCAGATTACTGATTTTTTGCTTACATGTCCTACACATCAAACAAAAAGTGCTTTTCTTTTTGCATAAACTTTTTCATTAGATGAACATTTCTGAAGATAAAGAGAGAGTTCTGATATCTAATAATTTATATAAAATCTGGAAAATACTAGATTCATATTTTTGAACTAGCATTAACACCCTGTTAACTAAAGCTTTTTCCTGTGTTAAAATATTTTTGACATTTCATATATACACAGTTCCTCTCCTTAAGATACTGTAAATCAATTTTGCTGGAATTTCTTCAGTAAAGGTCATAAATTCTAACATGGTTACATGGATTCTTAACATGTCTATGCTTCACTTAAAGGTATTTTGTTTACCTGATAGAACAGAAAGTTAGGAAGACAAAACCAAAAAAAACCAACAAACCAGGACAATAATACAAGTTGTGATATCCACAGGCACCAGTTCTATTTTAGTGTAGTCTAAGAGCCCAAAACTATCTATCTCATTTTATTTTTAACTGCTATCATCATCAAAATAACCTAAGTGTCTGTATGGGAAGAAGAACTTACAGTCCATCATGTGAGGGAAGAAAATAAAGGAAATAGAAACAATACCATAAAGCAAGTTTTAACACTATGTACACATATTACCCCCCAATTTATGTTCTTTTGCTTTAAAACTTGTCATATGCAAAGGTTAGCAAATACTTACCTGTCTGTTTAGTTTTTCTGAAAATATATGCAAGAAAAAATTGTGTTTCTCACTTGTCTTCCTCCTCATTAATCAGAGAATATATCATGATATGGTTCACTGAAACATTAAATTACTTACTAGCCCTTTACCTTCTGCTATAGGGAGAAGGAAACACTCTTAAAAGCATGAACCTTATTGTCATTAGCATCATTAGCCGTGTAATGTGCCCCAAAATCTTTAAATTCTAGGTACTTTTCTTTTGTTCCTTAGTATATTTTAGAATATAAATTGTTTATTTTGTTATCTAACTCAATCACCACACATTACTACAGATGTTCAATTTTTCATGTATTTTCAGTTTGTATATGTATTTTATATGTCCTCTCCCTTTTCCTCCTGCCTGTGGTCTCCCTTTTCCTCTCCTTCTCTGCAGCAGCAAAATTCATGGCTATCAGCTCTGCAATCAACTTGTGTGCCTCTTGCTAACAGTATTTATTAACCCTGCTGTTTTTGTCACCACCTTAGCTTGCATGACTGTGTTGTCATGTGTTGAATAAGTGTTCCATAACCTTTGTCAGGTTATGTGATAACATGATAATTACATTAAATAAAGACCTGGTCAGAGTCAGAGAGACAATAAGAGGTAGAGCAACCCCAGTGACTTGCTCAGTGAGTGAACTGAGGGCACTGAGTTGGCTGCTCCTTGGGGCATTCAAGGACTACGACCCAGCCCATGGGAACAAGCTGTCTGTATACTGCCTGCACTAAGGGATGACAGCAGCCTCCCTTCCACCAGACTGGAGATTCAGAATTTTTCTGGGTCCTGAACATTTTGGAGATGGCAATCTCCAACACCTTTGTCAATCAATAATTGAATTTATTCTGAAGCCGTGTCCATTGTCCCTTAAGAAACACTGCAAATAACTTGCTATCATCTCGTGTCGTTATTTCTTTCACTGTAATGGTTCCCATGCTGTTGAAGTATTATTCAACCCAAAATATTCTTTACATCTACCAAATAGTCTCTTTTACTTCTGTGTTGGGACTGGCCGAGTTGGAGCTCATTTTCCCATCGCAGCCCTCACAGTGCTGTGCTTTGCACCAGTAGCAGGAAAGGTGTTGATAGCACCTCAGTGCTTTGGGTGCTGCTGAGCAGCGCTGGCACAGCATCAGCACTGGCTCTCTAACATTTTCTCCTATCCCCCATGAAGGGGCTAGGGATGGGCAAGATGTTGTGAGGGGACACAACTAGACCAGCTGACCTGAATTAAAAAATTCCGTAATATATGATGTAAGCTGGGATATAAAAGCTAAGGAAAGGAGGAGGAATAGGGTGGGGCATTTGTTATTTACTGTGCTTACCTTCCTGGGCAACTGCTACATGTGCTGAAGCTTGCTGGGAAGTGGCTGAACAGCTCTCACTGATGGGAAGTAGAGAATAAACTGGTTTTTTCTTTTTGATTATACATATGAAAACTTTCCCTCTTTCTGCTTTAGTAAACTGCCTTAGCTCAACCTACAAGTTGTTTTCCATCTTATTTTCTCTCCTCTGTCCCACTGGGAAGGGGAGTGATTGAGCAGCTTGGTGGACATCTGGCAGCTAGCCAAGGTCAACCCACTAACACTTATTCATCTTACGTGTAAAAAACCTATGTATAGTGTCATTTCTCCCCTCCTCTTTTCCTTCTTTTTTCTCTTGTGAAATCAAGCTTTGTGTGCTGAACACTGGATTCTTTCCTGCTTCAGGTTCATTCATCCATGAGTCTTTTTTTCTTTTCTTTTTCATATACAGGGAAAAATCCATCAGACTTATATTGGCTGCATCCTAGAAAATGCCTGTGTGGCAGTCTTTGCTAGTCAATAAAAGGACCCCCAAAAGTAATTAATTTTCCATAGAGGAAATGTCAGTGTCTTGCTCATGCCAACACTGCTAATATTAGCTCTCTCTGCTGCACAGTGGATCTGTTGTACATAGCAGCTGGTTCTATCTCTTCTGCAGTTTTATGGTCATGCTCCTGACACTAAGATGTAACTGCTATTTAAATTTTATTTCAGTCCAATTTTGGCGTGTTTTTTTTTTTTTTTTTTTTTTTGGGGGGGAAGGGGGTTGGTTTGTTTGGGTTTTTTGTTTGTTTTGTTTTGTTTTGAATAGGTATGATGGTCTTTGCACTTCTTTGTTTCCCACTCAGTATGACTCCTTCACTCATTTTATTCCTGCTGGAATAGGCTGCTGGAGGAGGAGGGAGTGCTTCTAAGCTCTTGCATAGCAACCTAACACACAGAAGGCAACTTAAAAAAAATCTCTGATTGAGATATATATGACTCATCTATCTATCTATCTATCTATCTATCTTAGCACTTACATAAATGTAAGCTCTTCTTGTAGCCAATAATATAATTAAACATAATTAGCATAATTAAACATTTATTGTTTTGTAAATTAAATGCTAAAATACATAAGATTCATTGAATCGGAAGAGCATCAGCTTCTGTAGATTGCATTTTCTTCTTCCCATACAGACATTTAGGTTGTTTTGACAATGACAGTAGTTAAAAATCCAGCATCAGCTATGGGGAGGCTTGACTGCCTCATACTCAGACATCTGTACTATGTAAGTCCAAGGTGAAGTGGGATATAACCTTCCTCAGTGCCTGGAAGAAAACTGATTTGGATTGTAATACTTGGGCTTCTCCACAGTACATCTGTTTCCAAATTGTTTATGACAAAGCCTACTAAATTATAATCCTCCACTTCCATTAACCACTTTTTATTTTGTGCAGAATATGATGAGTCTGCAACTCATATTCTGTTACAGATGCTAAGGAATCTTCCGAGGTTTGTGTCCAAGAGGTGTCCACGCCCTTTAAAATATGCTAACACTTTTGGCATTTTTACCAACCATATTTCATGTCATAAACCCCAGCAATCTTCAAGCAATATATTGGAAGTAGTTCAACCTCCTGTTTTTACCCAAAGCAATCAATTTGCTGTTCCACAAAAAAGAGTGATTCCTACAACTCTTCAGAAATTCGATGTTCTCTCCTTGGTAAAATACTGTAACATAAGAAATACTACGGTTCATGTCACAGTCTAGAGATTAGGCCAGTTTGTGTGATAAACAGGTCATAAACTCCTTGAAATGCAATGGGCAAACATCTGGAAGTGACAAAGAACACTTGTTAGACCCCAAGTTAGACCTTATCTTCACTGACGTAAAGACAACATAATTTTTCAGGTATGAAGCCTTCTAACATTTTTTCACTTTTGAAGCCCTCTTCAGCTGCACAGTTCAACATAATCCCTCTTTTACCAAACATTTCAGTTACAGAAGATTCTAGTATTCTTTTTAAATAATAAGTAATTACTTTAATTTTAGAAAACATTATAAAATTTTTAAAAATTATAAAAAGAAATTAATTGCACTACAGATTTTGCATAAATATTAAAATCAGAACATTCCATGGATTTCAGGCACTTTAAGGAATCCTGACTTTAATCATATGAAGTAAGTATCAAGGTCTCTCTCCATTACCTTTACCTTAGATCAGAGTTGCACTTTATGCCTAAATGGTTTAAGAAATTTTCTCTTCAGTGATAAAGAAAATTAAATTTTCTTCTGTCAGTCATTAGTCAATTATCTTCTCTACATGTGCATGTTGAGCCTGAAAATATTTCTAGTGACTGAATAAATGAAAATGAAGTAGTTAGTAAATAGATTAGAATAAGACAAGGGTGTTATTAATTTTGAAAAGGAATCCTTAAATTGTTATTAAATACATATTAGATGTTAAATCCAGTAGTAATACAACATGAATAAAAATACAACTAAATGATGCAAAATAAGATTATATATAAAATGTATTATTGTTGGAAATGTTAAATTCTAATGATTTCAGTACTCAGTTGCAAAATTTTTGCATTGAACATTTTGGTATTGCTTGTCAAATGAGGCTATGCGGGCAATAACTATTAAGTATGAAACCCATAAGCTAGCATACCCCAAGGCATAAGAGAGATTGAATCATTAAAACCAGATTTACCCTCTATCATGAAAAATAAAAAAAGAAATCCTTTGAAAATTTTGCTTACATATCTGATGAATTATGCAAAATAGAAATTACATGCCTAGCAAGTTTTATTAAATGTTGCTTTCCCTTCATCTTTCTCTTCACCTTACCCTTCTCCTTTTACTTTCTGAAAAGGAATTGGAGGCAATACTGATAGACTACCTGTGGATTTTTTTCATATTTTGAAAGTCATTATATAATTTTTTTAAACTAGTCCTAATTTGCATTTTAATTTTTCAGTCATCATGATTAAAAACAGAATACAACAATTGCAATTGTGTTCCTAGTTCTAGTGACTTTTAACATTATTTCAAAGTGAAAATTCATTATGGTACTCTTGCCAAACGTGTGAAGTAAACTTCACACAGCATAGAGTACAGTGTGTCCAGAAACTAAAATTTAATTTTTAATTCAAAATTTTTATCAGCAGTTTTGGACAGTTTGAGAGAAATATGTTTTGCTTTTAGTTTTAGCAGTTATTTTAAACCATATCCTTCCACCATGCTGGACTGCAGAGAGGGGCATAACTTCAAATACAACTTAATTAAATATTTTCCAGAAGAATTGTGTGGGTTTTTTTCACTCCTCTCCTTTTACTTGTTACAGATCTTCTTATTTAATCCTTAGGTGTCCCAATTCACATGAAATCCCATCTACAATTTTAATCTCAGTTTGCTGATAATAGTAGTAATTTTAGCTCCCCTTCAGATTCCCCTCACCCACAGGAACCCTCTCATAGTAGCCAAACTGTTATCTCTATCCTGCTCATAGTTCATCTCTTCATAGTTATTATTCCTTAGAAAAGGAAGAGCAGTTGGAGCAACTGAGCAGACAGTTGCACCAGAGTGTACCCTGTTTTGGGTTTGTTGACGACACAAAACTGGGAGGAGTGGCTGACACACCGGAAAGCTGTGCTGTCTCCAGAGAAACCTGGACAAAATGGGAAGCTGGGCAGAAAAGAACGTAACTAAGTTCAAAAAAGACAGATGTAAGGTCCTGCAGCTGAAGAAGATAACCCCATGCACCAGCACAGGTTGGGGGTTGACCTGGCAAGCAGCTCTGTGGAGAAGGACGTGTGGGTCCTAGGGGATAACACGCCGTCCATGAGCCAGCACTGTGCCCCTGTGGCCAAGAAGGTCAATGGGATCCTGAGCTGCATTAGGAAGAGCTTTGCCAGCAGGTGAGGGAGGTGATCCTGCCCCTCTACTCAGCCTTAGGGAGGCCACGCCTGGAGTGCTATGTCCAGTTCTGGGCTCCTCAGTACCAGAGAGTCACGGAGCTCCCGCGGCAGGTCCAGAAGGGGGGAACAAAGATGTATAGCGGACTGGAGCATCTCATGAGGAAAGACTGAGTGAGCTGGGCCTCTTCAGCCTTGAGAAGAAAGACATTATCAAAGAATACAAATAAGGGCAGGTGCCAAGAGGATGGCGCCAGACCCTTTCAGAGGTACCCAGTGACAGGACAAGGGGCAACAGGCGCAAACTGTAACACAAGAAATTCAATATGAATATGAGGAAAAATTGTTTTCCTTTGAGCATGACAGAGCATTGGAGCAGGCTGTCCAGAGCAGTTGTGGAGTTTCTTTCTCCATCAAAATACTCCTGGATGCAAACCTTTACAATCTGCTCTAGGTGAATGTGCTATAGTAGGAAGGGTTGGACTAGGTGACATCCAGTGATTCCTTCCAGCCTTACCTGTTCTGTGATTCATTTTTGTTTTAAATCTACTCTGATTTTACTTTTTCTTCCCTTAATGTTTTTAAGCAGAAGTCTATTTGTGCAATCATTTAGTCCTTTACATTCAAATAATATTGTGTGCCTTCCAATGATTAACAGAACAAAATAAATGTTTTAAATGTTTTAAATATTTTAAACATTTCTCAGTCTTTGAAGTAAAGCTTTTATCTTCAGAATTATTTATCCTAATAATTGAAATTATTATTAACTCAATCATTAAATTAGATAATAACAATATGGGAGAAATAATTCCAATTAATCAGAAACCCCCCCCAAAAAAACCCCTCTTTGTTTCATTGATTAGATTACATGCTAATGATGAGTGCTTTAATATATGAAAGGATGTTAATTATATCTTTGATTAATCAGAGTGATTTGTCATCACAGCACTTTCATACTTTCATATATTTGAGAAGGTGCAGCATGGTGTTTGTGTAGATAAGATAAAAATTTCACGGTAACATTGCCCTCCTAAAAATGGTAATTGCAGAGACTTTAAAAGTCATTTCGTGTTCATATCAAAAGAAAGGAAGAGATGACTTGAAAAGAGTAAGACCGTATTAAAGTGCTCACATTGTTAAATGGAGTGGTTAATAACTACAAAAGAAACTATTTCCAGATGATTTCAGATGACAAGCTCAGTGAGTATAAGTGGAAATGAAAGAAAAACAATGCAGAATATATGTTAAAAAGTACCTTTTCACCTGTTGAATAGCAAATACACAGAACTATCTGGCAGAAAAGGATACATAATTAGAAATATGATGAGCAGTCAAGGAATAATTGGAATATAAGCAGGGAATAATGAAGTTTATAAAGGTGTTTTTATAAAGGCCCACAGCTTTCATACCCTGCTCTCCACACTTCTTCTGTTTTTACTGTATTTTCTTTACCATAAAGTTTTCAACTCTGCCAGTATTTGTGATTTAAACTGGCAATTTCATTGATGCATTGATTCTGTTCTTGGTTAAAAAAGATATATAAAAAGAATTAAAATAAACCTAAACACAAGAAAAATTTGCAATGAAATGAGTCCTCTTATGCAGAAGCCAGGAATATAACTGTAGAATTGATGAGTATGAAAACTATTGTGATATTATGTGAGGTAACTATACATTCACTGAAAATATTCAAATATGTTCTGGCAGGACCTCATAGATTCAACAGCACTGTTTGTTCCACAACAGCCTGAAGAGATACTCTTATTTATTCCCATTTCTGTCTCTTCTTTTTTACAAATACTTTGCTTCTTTTTAGAATTTGCTTTTGTGCATTCAGAAAAGCATCAATAAGAACTGGAAAGTGAATGATTTTGCATAGTGATGCCTTTTATCACTCTATAATAATTATCTGGGGTTTTCTGGTCACATTCATTTCTTATAATGTTCATATATATAGATGTTCATATATGGATGGAAGATTGTTTCCTTTCCTGCAATTTTTAAACTATTTTATTTTTCTTAGCCCTTTAAAAGATGTTTATGGAGTAGGATATACTATAATTCTGGTTATGCAAAGACTTAAATCCCTCTTTCTCTTGTGTATGTACTTCGGTTCATCAACATAGGCAAAGCTGAACATTAATATATATGTGAAGGGGTTTTTTTTGCCTTTTTTTTTTCCTCTGGATCAGGCTTCATAACTGCTTTGATCCATGGTAATCTAAGCATTTTCAGAGACAGGTTATTTTCAGATTTTCTCTCTGACTATCTGGGTATAAACTACTGCTGACAAAACTATACATGCAAAGAAAATACAATAAATCAGATTTTCCTAGTAAAAGAATTTCAGTGAATTATTTTTACTCCTCTCCAGGGAATAACACAATTTCATTGAAAAAAATAAGGTATAATGAAGCAGTTAACATTTTAATATAATATTAATGTGCAGTTTATGTAATAGACAAATCAATGCAAACTACAGAGACAACAGAAGAGTGGGGGAGGGTAAGTTTTATATTACATGCTTAAAAACAAGACCTGAAAGACCAGGATCCAATATGCAAAGCAAATAAGTTAAATGTTTTTATACAGTTCTTAGCCACTTGAGGGAAGAAAAAAATATTATACATAACAACCTTAGATTTTGATCACATTTTTAGCAAAGAAACAGTAAAATGTCTTCCATATGTTCCTATTACACATTGCATATGAATAGAAAAATGTTTTTTACCAAATCAGTGTAAAAAATCTATGTCCATGTCTCACTTCTGAGTTGGATTAGTGGTGACACCTGAGGAGTATCAGATCAAGGCAGGCTTCTAATGATTTCCATACCTGTACACTCTGCCAGACCTAGAAGAGCTTTCTGTGGCTCAGAAAAAGCCAAAGCCAAATATTGCATTTTCCCATGTGATTTCATTCAATAAACTTTTGAACCCAGATAAAATTTTTATATCCAAATCAACTTCTGGAAAGCTATTCTCTGTGGGAAGCAGATTTCTGAGGACCATTAGGTAAAGAAATGCCTTCTCTGTTTTGTTCTAACCCATCAGCCCCAGATTCGTACACATTCCTGTACTGCAAATAAAAAACAAACTTTCCTCAACCAGTCTCATCAAGTAACTCTCAACTGAGAAACTTTTATCATCTTTCCCATCATTTGTCTTTTTTTCCTGACTGAAGGGACCTAATCTATTAATTTGTCCTTGAATAGAAATAATTCTGTTTTCATCTTGTACCTCTCAGCAGCTTTCTCTGTCTTCTCTGTCTGCTAAATGCTGGTTGAGAACAGGGAAACAATAACTGAATATGATATTTAACGTGCAGACACATTGTGGATTTGGAGTGAAATATTTGGTTTTGCTCCTTTCTTATTTCATTCTCTGTAACTTTTTTTAAAGCTATTTTTTAACATCAGTTTAGACTGCTATGCAGAATGTTTATTAAGAGCTTCTTATAAGTAATGCTATGACTCCTTTTGTTTTTCAAGTTTGTTCTTTAGATATTCAGGGTAAATGACACAAAACCAGCTTATGACTGTGACCTTGTGGTAGACACTATTGGAGAATTAATTCTAATGAACAGTCTTGACATTTTAAAGTTCAAAAAGCTTCTGCTTAGAATAGAAAATAAAGAAAATTAATGAATATGTAAAGTAATGAACATGAACACTGTCTGTATATGTCTGGACCAGTTTAAAGATAACTGCTTGGGATTTTAACAACTTTAAAATGAAAGACAGCTGTTTTCAGCTTAATTTTTCACATGGTTCTAAGAGGTTCTTAGGCTTAGCTGTTACTATAAATTGCAGTTAAAATATCTGGGACTATATATACAAACAATCCAAAAACAAAAGGGTAGTTTATAACAACCACAGTTCCAGTTATTTCTACAAAGACCTCAGGTGCTATCAGTGCCATGTTCAGTACCTACTTTAATAAAAAATAACTTACCATCAAGAGAACAAATATCTGGTGCCCAGACAGACCAGATAGCTTCATTCTAAGGAAAATTAAACAGTCCAATCTCCATTTTTCTAAGACCCTGTAACTATATATCTATTAGACAGACTATATGGAAAAGAATCTTCCACCAGCAAATGTTACAATTCCTACCACCATAAAGCAGAAAGAGCAAAGGTATCTCAAATGATGTTGTAAGAAGCATTTTCCTAAGCTCAATCCTTTATTGACATAATGCTATTAGTAGACTTCAGAGTTAATTCCCTGATGTGTTGTGTCAGTAATTAAGAATGCAAGCAACAAGAGAGGTGTGGGTAGAGATCTCTGTTACTTATGCTAAAATCTTAGAAAGAAAAAAAATTAATAAATTCCTCTCAAAATCCCCAGTTATCTAGGGGTTTGTGATCCTACATTGTAGATGTAATTCTGTGACATCAGGGCCCTCAAAACTACCACAGCCTTATGGAGAAGCAAGTTTGCTGAACGACTTCATCACCGTATCTGTCACCTGCCTTGATAAGATATCGTGCCTTCAAAAAGTAAAGTGTCAAGTACTTTCTCAAGAGATAAATAACAGTTACTTTGTTTAAGTTTTCTTATTTGCTATTCATAAATCTGAAGGATCTCTAGTTTGTGGTAAATATTCTGCCTGGAGTGGAAGTAGGTAAAAAGGAGTTTGAATATCACGGGTGATAGCCCAAATTTCTCTAAGAAACTCAGTACCTGACAGAGTTATCTGTATTTCTGCCAGTTAACAAGACAAAAAATCAACTGGAGAGAAATGAGAGAGGAAAATGCACTGGGACTAGAAATGCTCCTATGGGATTATAGTGTTGACAATGAGGCCACCAGACTTCGAAGCTCCTGTACAGGAGCCACAGACTGAGTAGGATGAGATCCAGATTCCAAAGGATGTGATGCCAACCTCTCAAGCTGAGACTGCTTTAAAAATCCATAGTAGTCAGTGAGTGCTGAGGAAAGTATAGAACAGAAGTGAAGAAATGCAGTTTCTAAGACACACAAGATAAGTAAAACTAGAAATGTAAGCAGTGAGGAAAATAGATTAGGATCCAGGCTTCTATTTTCTTTGTTTGTGTTTTTGCTTGCATAGCGAAAAGCCTGACCTCTTGTTTCAACTTTCTAGCAAGATGTCTGCCTTTAGCCACTGAATAATAAATCTTTTCTATACAGTTCTGTGCTACAGGGGAAAAATTAAACTAAAAATGTTGAATCCACAGTGCATCTACTCCAGAAGAGGTATTAAATCTCAGTAAGAAAGACATGCATATGCCTTCAAAAAAAGTGCTCCTGGGGTGCTGGGACTAATTCTTGCAAATTGCTAGAGGACCTGTTTATATTCTGATGATAAATTTTAGGTAGATGATTATTAGCCTCTGTGGCTCTAAGCAAGCCTTAAAATGTCATGTATACTTAAGTAGAAATTGCAGAAAGCTGACCATTTTTAGATATTCTCCAGTAATTTCTAGGGATGTAAAAGGAAGATTGGTGAAATACTTGGCATTAAAAAAGTGTAGCGGGGGGTTAAAGTCAGGTCATCCCTGTTGAATCTGTGTTTGAGATATATTTAATCATGAATTTTTTCTACATTTTTTTTTTTTCCTGCTGTCATACGTCTCAGCCTTATAAATCACAGTGCAAAGTTCCTCCATGCTTGAAGCCCTGAAATCCAGTGGACATATGTAGTCTGCAATGGTAAAGAAATCATATGTGGGTTATGTTCCATTTCTGTCAGAAAAATGAGAACTGAATAGTGGCATAGATAATTTAGGGAAGAATTTTTGTAAAATATCACTTTTTTAAAACTTCTGACAGTCAGATATATAAGGCCATTTCTTGATGACAGAATACAGCATTATGTTAGAGACCCTCAAACTATTCTAGAATAAGCTGACATGACTACTTTGTGCAGTGTGGCCTTGGTGAAGTCTCAAATTAGTAGCTACATTAGAAGTTAATTCAATCTTTTTACCTCTCCTCTTAAGCCAGTGGGTACAGTCTAAAATCAATCCATTGTGCCTTTCTTTGGGAACTGTGTTTTCTTACACAGGACAGGTAATTCTTGGCACATTGTTCTTCTGCAATTAATTACAAATCCAAAATGCATAAGAAAAAAGTGAAGTTTTCTAATGGCTCCTCAAGACCGAAGACTTTCCCTTCAGTTATGACTCTATAACAAACATCATATGTTTGTGTTGAAGAACAAAGACAGCTCATGCAAGTGTGCCAGTGGAAAAAAAAAAACCATCATGAAAACACAAGTATTTTGAACACCTTTTCACCATAAAAAATTAGAAGACATTGTTTTACTGATGCTGCTTATTAAGTATGTGACAAACACCTGTGCTCTCACTCATGTTTTACATTGCAGGCAAAGTACACCACTGAGAGTCAGAGCTAAAGTGTTGTTAAACATCACTGCCAAAAAAAAGTCTGCCAGGACTTCAGCTTTTTGTCTCAGAGCACCTACAGTCATATTTATTTAGTAAAATTCCTACTCACTCTAATCCAAGAACACTGCAGGACACCTTATGCCCTGGCTTCTTTCCCAGTTGCTGCTGCATATCTGCTCAGGGAAAGTAATTTCCGAAAGGAGCAAAGTGCTGCAGTGCTTTCTCTGTCAAGCAAAAAATTTGGATAGGTTCATCCAAAATTTCCAGGACAAATACCGTGTTCCCTCAGCTGGAGTTGCAACTACAGTTGCAGCTTTGCTGCTGGGTCAAGGATCTGCAATCAGACTTCCCATGCCCACCTTAATGTATAGTACCAGCGAAATTTTCCCAAGTCTTATTTCCCTCTTGCACTAAGCATGGACTGCAAATGCCGTCCACGTAGAGTGTCACTGTTCTCATGACATCAACACTGGAATTCCAACACATTGGAAAAGGAAGTATAATGTATCTGCCTATCTTCCTATTGAGAACCCCACCTGTGCAAAAGTATCAGTCATCACTGTTGCCCACACTACTACTCATTTGTATTTAGGAGTGTATAGGGAATCACCATTTTATCTCTCATTCAAAGCCAGAGACAGAGTTTGATCCCTTCCTAAACCTATCTAGAAGCTACTATTTGTTCAGGTTAAATTTCAATCTCTGTTATTAAACTTATGTTTAGATTTTTCTTCTTGGTTAGTTAAAAATAGAAGTCCTTTTGTTGCAAAGAGAAACCCAGTAATCTCAGAAAGGGCTAACCAAGGTATTTTTAAGCCTAATCTAAATGGATTCTGAGAAAGTAATTTTTGGATTCTCAAGGGCCCTCAGATCCATTGTAACAAAGCTTGTGTGCAGATACACAGGTCCTAACAAAGATGTGTCACAGTTGGGTGAAGCTGGACTAACAACCACCCCTATGCTCAGCACTGGTGAGGCTACACCTTACGTCCTGCGTCCAGTTTTGGGTCCCTCAATTCAGGAAAGACATTGAAGTGCTGGAGCACAGTCCAGAGAAGGGCAGCAAAGCTGGTGAAGAGTCTGGACAGTAAGTGCTATAAGGTACAGCTGAAGGAACTGGGATTGTTTAGCCTGGAGGAGAGAAGGTTCAGGGGAGACCTTACCACTCTCTACAACTACCTGAAATTTGGGGGTCAGCCTTTTTTCCCAGGCAACTAATGACAGGACAAGAGGACATAGCCTCAAGCATTGCCAGAGGAGGTTCAGGCTGGAAATTAGGAGGCATTTCTTCACAGAAAGGGTGTTAAACACTGGAATGAGACACCCAGGGAGGTGGTGGAGTCACCATGCCTAGAGATGTTTAAGGAAAGACTGCATGTAGCACTTAGTATCATGGTCTATTTGACATGGGGGTGTTTGGTCATAGGTTGGACTCGATGGTCTCAAAGGTCTTTTCCAACCTAATTGATTCTCTGATTCTGTATCAAGTCTTAAATAAAGTTGCTGCTCTTAAAATTCTGTGGTTTCTTGCCTTGGATTAATTGCACTAAATGTCGTCCCAGAGAAGAATATTCACCTGAAAATTAGTACAACTAAAATTTTTAGGAAAAGTCCTCCAAAGATCTAAATTAAGGAGATTCTTAATTATTTTTTGTTTAATTACTTTATTATTCTTAATTATTATTTTTAAAAACTTGTTTCAAACTCAAACCAAAGTAGTAATATTCAAAAGTGCTATACATTTTGGCTTTGGAAAGGAAAGGATAAGTCTGCTAAAAAATTCAGAATAACTTTCTCAATAATCAATATTAGAAAGCAAAATTTTGAGTAGGTACACATATTTTGGGTAAAGTGTCTTAAGGTGACATATCCAGGTGCCAGGGATGCACTTCATTTCTATACAGTTAGCTCACGGCACCCAGAATGAACAAATCACTTAACTGAACAACCTTTGGTATTCATGGCTTGAGACTTTTATCAAAGTAATGCCCTAAGATTCATGATGTTCATCTTCTCTGGCATTTAGTTGCCTTGGAGGAACTGACGTCTGGAAGAACTGATTACAGAAATCCTAGTTATTAAGAAAAAAGAAGCATGAGTGATTGCCTTCTGATCGTGTGAGCAAAAAGAGGGCTATGATAACAGATGTATATCCTAATACTATTTGATGCCTTTATAGTTCAGGTACCTGTCATCAAAATCAGAAAAGAAAGATGTTAAACTTCTTGGAGCTCCTGATTCCTATTTCATACTTAGGAGTCTGGCTAAATTGCAAAGTTATTTTCTTTGGATTCTTTCATCCTTGGCATCAGGTTCTATAACCAGCAAAGAATAACCTTATCCCAAGTGTCCTGTCACATCCAGCAAATTCATTTTATCTTTGAAGTAGATCTGTGTCTGTCATTAATGTTGTTTTCTAAAAGACTTCAAAAGCATGCAGATTCTGTTGGGTTATAATTCCTTCACTTTAATACAGTGTTCATACTACATGGAAGTGTATTTTGGGAATTGCTTTACCATCACCCTCAGTCTCTGTCAAATAGCTTACTGAACAACCAGAAAGCTCCCAAAAATTTGAGCAAATTGAAATAATGTAATTTATGTCTTCTCTTTACATTTCTTTGTCCCTCAGAAAGCCTTCACAAATTTTAAAGTTACTTTTTAAAAATGACAATGGGGAAAACCTAAGTTTTAATATTTTGTACTGTTCTATCTGTATCCAATTCCATTATAATTGGTTACAACTGAGATAAATAAAAAAGCACTGAACACATTCTCTCTTTCTACTTAGGAACCTTAAATCTAAGTGGATGAGGATAAAAATAAAGACAAATATTGCATTAAGTTTTGCCTAATAAGACTAAGTTAAAACCAATTTTCTACTCCTTTTCATAATGTGAGAGATATTAAGGAAGGCTAATCATGTATTTAAATTGCAGTTTGAGCATTAAGATTTTTCCTTTTCTCAAACATTACATTCTGTAAGTGGAATGAACTCTGCCTCCTGCCATATGCACTGCTGTAGAGGAAAGTCTTATCTCTGGAGTCCTACTTTTCTTCAGTCCTTTCCAATTTCATAACTTAAAAACCATTAGCATTTTCAGAAAATGTGTATGTTTTATTGGTTTCATTCTTTCACTGTTTAGACCTTTGAGTATTCCTAGAAAACAAGACTTAACATTCATTGCTATCTACTTGTTTTCTACTGCTAGAAATAAAGGAGGGTATTTTCTTTTCAGGCCTTTTTTTTTCTCAGCTAATGTATCATATGTTCCTAGATAAGAGGGCCCAAAGGGTATAACCAAATTAAAGAGGGAGCCCAGAGTGCACTTAATTGGTGGATCACTTATTTTCCATAATTGGAATTAAGAATTAACCCACTGACCGTTTCCAGACCAGCCCAACTCACTCTACCAGCAGATCTGTGCCAGGGGAAGGCAGTACTGAGCAGTGCAAGTGACAGCCACACGTCATTTAGACTCTGCACTACTCAGTAATAGTTTTACAGCTTCAGGCTATGATTACCCCGACAAAATTAACATAGGCAAGACACAGCTTTAAGCACTGGTGAGTCCATTACCTGTTAGTTTGCCTACTGGTGCTGGATCAGTAATCATTGCTGCAGAGTTGCAGTAATCCTACATAGCAACTCAGCACACTTCGGGGGATAAAATGGATGGAGAAGTATTGATAAAAACACTTTGATTTTTTAGAAAAAAAATGATCTAAGTATAGGGGCCAAGCCACGCCATATATCTTGATGTTAGGGTTATAAAGTGGACCCTGGTCCTTTGTATTTACCTGTTGGAACGTGGCTGAGAACACAGAGCTGTGTGGAACATCCTGACAGGGATAGAAGGAAGACAGAGGAGTAGCCATTTTTGCAACTTTGAGGGAGAGTGATTAGAGACTTGTGGGGACCAAAGAGAATAAGAATTAAATTATTGAGCCAAGGAATTTTAAAACTAACAACAAATCCCTACCAGGAAGTACACTTAAACAATGGAAGATATAGTCAGAAAAATATTCAAGACAGACTATACCAGGAGCAGCACCTTTCTTAAAAAAAAGGGGGGGAAAACCCCCATGAGAGTTGACTTCAGGCCGGGCATGGAACAATATATATAAGAAGTTAAGATATGTTTTATTTCAGAATACATAATTTATGTAGTGTAAGCATAATTTAAAAAGTCTTACGCTACTGGGCTCCTTGAGCAGAAAGAGAAGCAATTTTGTCTATTTCTTCCATTTTGATCTATCCACTCATCTTTATGACAAGGATACATAAGTGTTTCATTTTCAGGACACAAGTTGAATTTACCATGACTACCTCATGCAAACTTAATTTTGTAGACCTGTTGAAACTAATTCACTTTTAATTTGATAATATTGTGTTATTCTACACATAGCAGAATAGCCCATATTTGGAAAAAACCAAATTTTACAAATACCTTAGAAGATTTTTATCTTTTGACTCTAGAGTATATGTTTCTTTGAAGGAAACATTAGTTTTTAAGAACACATTCCTGCCATTTAGGGAATGTAGTATAATTCATTTCCAAGATTCTGATTCCATATGGCATGTAATATACCTTTGGTCAGATGGCTTTAGCTGTTCCAGCCATGTTGCCTCCCAGCTTCTTGTGGCCCCCCCAGCCCACTTGCCCTCAGGATGAAATGAGAAGCAAAAAAACCTTTATGCTGCACAAGCAATGCTCAGCAATAACCCTCCATCTCTATATTAGCAACACAGTTTTCAGCACAAATGCAAAATACAGCCCCATGCTAGCTTCTGAAGAAAATTAACCCTATCCCAACCAAAACCAACGCAGACTATTAAGGTATCTGGATTTTCCCCCCCGGTGAAAATATCCCAAAGTCAACAAAATTAATAATTTTTTGGTTTTGGTTCCAAACTTACTCAGCCTTCATTAGTTGGAAGTATCAACAAATTGCTGAATGTTAAATTACTTAAGTTCAGTGTTCCTCGGTATTTCCAGTTACTAAACTTATGGAAGTGAGTAAATTATTTTGTTAGACAGTTTGCTTCAAGTGTATGGCAATTTTTTATTTCTTGAGAGTGTTGGTTAGAATGCTCTAGGTTAGTTCAGCTGAGACCAGCAGCTGGGATAAAAAGAATTATCCAGCTTTTGCTTATGACCTTTAAATGTGCACTCAATCATGGAATTCTCTGTGCTGAAATAGAGGGAAATTGATGGTAACTGCAGCATATGTCACTAAATGTTGCCTATTACAAGATATGCACTGAAGTTTAAAAAGTTCATAGCAGATATAGTGAAGTAATTCTGAGGCAAAGGAACTTTGTTGTAGCAGTTTTGGTACCGCCTTTTTGTGTTCTAACAGCACATATTCAGATTTTGTGATCTAATGTCTGGATGGATGCATGCATTTTCTTTCTTTAGCAAAGTACTTAGTGCTGATATATGTTGACATAAGAATTAGGTGCAAACACATTTTTTTCCCCAATGAAATAATTATCTGCATTTCCATGTGTCTCACTGAAGCAGTTAAGATTTTCAAAAAACATTCTGCCAACAAAGTACTTATGCTTTAACATACATTTAAATATTGGGTATGGAAAGCCTGCAAGGGGCATTTTGAGTCACCATTAGAAATTAACTAATTGTTTAAAGCCTTTTACAGACTGATATTAAGCACACATATGCATATCCATATCTTTAAATTGGTCAAAGACAACTAAAGAGCAATTATTTCTTTCTGATAAAGCTGAGTGAACTCAGATTGTTCTGGACTTCCTTTTAGCTCTACCACACTTTTCTCATCTGGCATTGGAAAATAGTAGTAACATTTCTTTACCTAGGCCTTTACAAAAGTAATTTACCTATACCCACATTTTTTTCATCTTCTTTATTTGACTTGCACTTTTTTTTGGAAAAAGATATGCTCTCTTTTCCTGTTTAAGTGCAATGTCTGCCAAAATTAAACCCTTTCATTTAATGGCAGGCTTAAAATAGAACCAAAATAGTAAGTGTTCAACCATAAACTGGTTTTTGTTATATATGAATCTGTGATGAACTTTTCTTATAATTTACTTTATCACATTATCAGCTCTTTTTTCCCAGTATTTCTTTGCTAATTTATAACAGGATAAAAAGATAAATGTGATTTTAGAGTTTAGTTTTAAAATATTATGAATATTAATAGTAATAAGTTTGAGTACATTCATCAATTAGGAAGAGTAGAGAATGAAAATAATACTTTTTGCTGTTGCAATTTTTGCCTAATGTGATTGAAAATAAAGTGCAGATTTCCAAAGCTCAAAAAAGTAAGGTGATGATGCACAGTTTCAGAACTCCATATCAATTCACTTCATCTAAGTACAAATCAGGGGACTAGATTTTAATGCTCAGAAAAGAGCTGATACTTTTTTTTATTATTATTGAACTTGTATCTGAAAGCTCAGATTTTGATTAGGACTCAGTTATTCCTAAATCTAGGTCAGTTGAAATTTTTCTATAAGTTCCAGTTGGAATATATGCACATAAACTCTAAAAGATTTTTAAATCTTGAGTTGAAGCAGAAGGAAGAAACGATCCAGAGTCATCATCTGATGCACATAACTAGCTCACATAGTCACATAAAGGTATTCTTTAATGTGTCAAATACATTTCAGGGTGTGATAGCTGAATCTTCATTTTAAGTGGACTGCAAGGGCTTCAAGACAGGAAATATCTTTGCTGATCTGTGCAATTTCAGTATTACAAACAGCACCATCAGAGTGCTATGTGAATGTCAAGAATATAGGCACAATATTTTTTTATGACTAATTATTATTTCTGGTATTTTCAAAAAATGTTTTCTTATTTTTCCAAAGAGATATTGTATAATAATTTTTAATAAATGTTAGTGTTTGGATTAGTGTTTACCTTGAGAATTAACATTTATAATTTATTAAATGCTCAGCTGTAACCTTCATATTACAAATTACTCCTTTGCATAACTTCCACTAAATATGCTGATTATATTCAGATTCATAATTAAAATTCTTTTTGAGGTTTAATAATACTCCATTTGGATAGCTACCTCAAAATGATAAAATGTTCTGACCTCAGCTTCAGTTTAAAAGTGCTCAGACTCTAAAATCATGCTTCTTTATGTTCTTTGGACTGCTGCACCATCTTGTCACTTCTAGACATATAATTTGAATTCTGTATGACTCAGCATCTCAGGAATTTTTCAAGGCAATCTATATATCTAAAGTTCCATCTTCTCAAAAAGACATTGAAGCTGCTGATGATAAGAGTCATGGTAGTGTCTAAAGAGAAACAGATTTAAGGAAACAAATTACATTACTGCCATTAACTTTATCATAATTAGATACATGTGAAAATGTTGATAAGTAGCAGTTTGGAAAAATACACAGATACGCATGAATGTGTGTGTGTAAATACACAAATATATATGCACATATGCATATAAATAGATATATATTTGTGTACATGTGTATTTATGTACAATTTCTGAATAATTAAGGTTTTCAGGGACCTTGAAAAGTCTTGAAACGAGATCTTAAAAGAATGGCAATCAACACTCGGTTCAAATTTGAGTGGATTAACTGAGATGGGATGGCTCACAAGATCTAGAATATATCTGTAAATATTTTATAGATTGCTAAACAATCATGATTAGAAGAAAAATGAAACAACTGTTTTCCTTTACAAAAAGAATATGTTGTTAAATTTATACAGGCTGAAAATATGAGTATGAAAGGCTGAAGTCACAAAACAGTCTTTAATACACTCAACAGTTAGCATATTTATGAGCTCAAGCTTCACTAGCACTTAAATCAGAAACTTTAAGAGGCAGAACACAAAGAAATTAGCTAAAAGGATGATGGGGAAAATAATATTCATAACATTCATAATATTCATATTAATAATAATAATAAATAGTAGTAGCAGTAGTAGTAGTAGTAGTCATAATGGTGACGCTGCTGCGGATAATTATGGTGTTTAGGAGCCTGGGGGTCCTCCACAGGCTGCAGATGGATCTCTGCTCCACCATGAACTTCCATGGGCTTCTGGGGCACAGCTGATTTGCCATGGTCTGCACCACGGGCTGCAGGGGAACCTCTGCTCTGGCACCTGGAACACTTCTCTGCCCTTTATGTCTGCAGGGTTGATTCTCTCACATATACTCTCTCCTATCTTCTCTGGCTGCATTTACTTCTCTGCAATAACCCTTTTCCCCTTAAATATGCTATCATGTATTGGCATTACTCGTGCTGCTGATGGGCTCATCCTTGGCCAGGGGTGGGTCCACCTTGGACCTGGCTGGAATTGACTCTGCTGGACAGTGTGGAAGCTTCTACCAGCTTATCACAAAAGCCACCCTTGTAGCTCTCCCACTCCCAAAACCTTGCTGTGCAAAACCAGTACGGTCTTTGTTTTTGTAGAAACGTGAAGAGATCTCTTCTGTTATTGTGCTTATCTGGAGTGCCTATACATCTATTGCTCCGAAATTTTCACTAATTGCAATTAATGCTTGATTAGATGATTCAGTTCCTATCCCTCTCTTTTTTTCACTAGGACAAATATGAGTGGGAGGTTTTTAATACCTTAATATCAAAATATTAACTTTCTGCCTTTAATCCTTCATTGAATTCTCACACCTAGAGGGTAGCAATGATTCAACAGTGTATTTGTAATAAACTAATCTAAATTCATGATTTTTAAAGGATTTAAAAAATCTCTGATGTTGTCAGTATGGTTGCTCGTTTCTAAGTATATCCCATATCACTCCAGTAAATTAATTTTTTGTCAGGGTAAAGACAAAAATCTTTCAATAAGGTGTACTCTCTGGTTGAATCTTTTTACGGGAGAAGGAGGATGGAACACCAATTGGAGAGACTTATGAAGTGTAGAAACAGCCAGAGTAGGCACTCCTAGAAGCGATAGCAAGAATACAGTATGTTTTGACAAGCACAGTGACATCTTTGCATAGCCTGAACTCTCTGCTAAGACTTTGGAAAGAACAGTTGCTTAAGCCTCAGCATTATATATGTTTAATTTTAATAAATTGCTAGCCCCATGTGTACTCAATATACTTATATATATAAGTATTCCATTTCATTAATTTAAAATGCACAGTTATGTGGTCTTCTCTGCAACAAAGCATCTCATACACTTTATGGACCATGTTAATTATAAATAACTGAGATATGCCAGAAGGTTTGTAATATATAATAGAGTAGGTTTATGACAGCAGTCAGCTGGCCTGTCACACAATAAATACATGTCATGGGTAGAGGACATTAGGACATTTTCATGGATCCTGCCAAATCACTGCTTACTCTAAGAATAAGATTTTTGAATGCTTTGTTCTGCGAAAGACATCCTAAGGAACTGTTGCTTCCAGATAACAACCAGGCTATTTTCAAGAAAAGAAACCAGAAAAACATGGATTAGACATGCAGATACTGAAGGAAAGAGTGCTTGTTAAAAAAGGTGACTGATAGGGATTTTTGCACAGGGTATCAGCATTCTCAAACAGAGTGATTTGTTGATGGCTGGAGGGTGACAGAAGTCTATGTTGCAATGGTCAATGTCATCTTCAGCTGGATAGTATTTTCCTGCTCTGTCTGGATGTCCCATATGCCCCTTGAACTCCTACAGGACAGTGGACATTGTTTGATGGGAAATCTATGAAATTGCATTTTGAAATCAGGAAGGACACCCACAGATCCTGGATCAGTAATAGCAGGGATATGCACATATCTCAAGTATTCTGAATTTCTAAAGCATCAGAAAGTGCTCTAAATTCATGTGTTTTGGCATTTTAATTGCTTTCCTATGTTTATACATCTAAATTTAATTCCATTTAATCTGATACTGAGAAATAGCATGGGTGTTCATCTAGTGTTGTCCTCTGGAGGTTTTAATTACTCTGAACTTCTTTTTTTTAACTGTGAAGGATGTCAGGATGAAATGAACCCAGTCCTAAAATGCTGACTTTCTTTTGCATTTTAGCACTAAAGATGACCACATGTTTTGATAAACAGAGCATTTAATCTCAGAGGTTGTAATTACACAGGTGAATGTCACATTACTTACAGCAATATACATATCTTTTGCAGACTGTGGAAAACGTAAATATTTCCAGACTGCCCTGAAGGAAATAATGTTCCAACACTGTAGCAGGAATGTAGCTCAGTGTAAAACCTCATAGAAAAGAAAGATGAACATATTTTAAACCTCAGCTGATTTCAGCCTCACACTCTCATACCCACAAGCCCCAAGAAACGTATAAACAAACTGTGAGCATCCAAGCACTAAGATGCTAGTATCCAGGTAGTTTGCACTGCATTCTTTGCATGGAGGATTAAGTGTGTTGATTGTGAAGCCCTTCCCCACACTTCCTGGTTCCTCCTGAGGGCATGCTGGTTTTAAACATCTCCTTTTACTCTTTAGGAGCTGGTAATGATCGATCTCTATCCATAATTCTGTGAGTCATCAGGATTTAGTGCTTGTCTCTGTTTTAGAACTGGTTGTCTTGAGCAACTGTAGGTAGCAGTGTGATAAGACCTGGTTGACCTGGTTCCGTAAATGTTAGCCACATAGGATGTTTTCATAACCTTCATCTCACTCATGTGCTGCTCCCGTGTGTTCTTGTGCACTCTAATCTCTAATCTCTCTTGCTTAGGTCCATTTTCCCTTGGTAGCTCCTGTGGTGTCACTGTCAGCTTCAGCTATTGTAGACACTCACCTGCTTGCCTCTGCAGGGCACAGCACCTCCTTCTTTGTTCTTCCTGTCATGCCAAAGGCACTCAACTGGTGTTCTGCCTTGAGGAACGCCACCACCATGTAGGAGTGTGACTACTGTGCACCGGTAAGGGGGGACCTGGGTCCACACCGAGCCCCTCAGGCTGGAGCCAGTGGCCAGGCAAAGCCTGGGGGTGAGTGCTCAGAGTCTATCTGGCAGTATCTCTGCCCATGTGAGGGCTGGGGGCACCATTCTGGCCTTCCTTGCCCAGTGTGCGTGGGACAGCACTGCTGACCTTCCTGCTTCTCCTGGCAGCTGCTAGCACACGGTCACAGCTGACCAGCACCATCACAGCCAGTCAGGCTGCCCCCTCCCACACCTCTCCAGCTCCTGAGCAATGCAGCAGGTCAGACCAGACCGGGACAGACCAAATGTTGGGCCACTATCAGCTACAATGCAGGCCATAAAATCCTTACAGATGGTCCTGAAGAGCCAGCATTCTTTTTATCTCTGTTCCTGAGTTTTCTTATTTTTATCCTTCTGACTCTCTCCCCACATCCCACTGGGGTAGAGTGAGCAAATGGCTGTGTGCTTTGTTCCAGGTATGGGTAAACCATGACACCTACTTAAACTATGATTAATGTTTTGTTTTGTTTTAAATTAGAAGGTTGTCTATACCATTATATTGGTTCCTAAAAGGAGGCACTGTGGGCTTCTTACAGTAGACTTTCAGATCTTGCCATCCTCTTTTTTGAATGGGTTAACTTTCTTAGTCAACTATCCTGTCAGTATCTTGTGGAGACAAGATTCAGTTTTCTTTGGTTTTGATTTTGCTTAATATGGATATTTTTGGCATAAATAAACTCTAGAAAAAGAAAATATTTTTGCCTGTGTGTACACTCCTGTACATATACGAGAGAGAGGATGAGTTTTTGGTGCACAAGTCTTTTCCAAATAACATTGTGATGTAAGCAGATAGTATATCAAAACTGTCTCACTCACCTAAAATGCCTCTCCTTCAGACAGCACACATGCCATGCTTGGCTGATTGCTTACCTTAAATCTGTTGTCAGAGAAGAAATGGGAATAGATCTTTTCTATAACACAAATGTTGCCTCTAGGTACAATACTGTGACGTTTTATGAAGACTTTTTTTCCCAAGATGTCAGATTCTCAGTGATTTATTATCTGAAAGTTTTATTCCCATGTTCCTTTTCATCTGTGGGATCAATTAACATGTGTTGATACCCCCAGTACCGCTTCATTTACTTAAGATAGAGAAACCTGGGTTTACTAATAGTAATAATGAAAGAACCTTAATATTAAACTACTCATGTGCCAAATCATTTACACATGCCTTGATATTGAGAATATTGGATTTTAACTAATCACAGTTAGCTCAGCTACAGTTTAAAAACAAGGGATTCAGAAATATAGTTTGCAAAGCTATGGTGAAGTCTATTGAAAAATAGCTGTGTCACTGTCACATAAATCCGTTCTTTAGCTGGGGTTCTAGAATGCTAAAACTACTGTAAAAGAACCATAAAATCAAAAGCTACAGAGCAAACCATTTTCCTTGGTGTAAGTTTTAGGCGATGTGACTTAGTTCACTCCTTTTTTATAAAGCTGCTAAGAACACTTGACATGCTTGTAAAAATGGAAATAGTAACTGGGAAAGGTAGTGTTATGCAGAATTCAAGACAGTATCCCTGTTTCTACACAAATATCTGAAATAAACTTCCACAAAAGAAATAAATTATGTAACTTCAACTGGAATCATCGTAGAACTCATTTTGGATGTATTTAGGCCAGGCATTTCCCTAGTTTCTTCCCAGAAAAATGTTTTGGGACATTTCAAGTAAATGTCCAGAAAGCAGTATGATGGCAGTGAAAAGTAGAAGTATTTGTAAGTTCTTTGTTTTAAAAATATGATGAGTTATCTGTTAGAATAGTTGGCCTCAAATGGACAACTTCCTGTTTCATGACTTTCAGCCAAGTTAGCAGCTCCCAATAAACTGTGCTTTCTTGGTGCGACAGATCAATAACTCACTACAGTGGAAGAAATGTAGACAAGGACAACATGCTCTTGAATCTCAGGGGAAATTGTGGGGAAGGGCTGACCACAGCTGTTGGAAATAAAGCTGAAATTATGTCAGCACAAAGGGAACCAGGGGTGACTTTTATTTTAGATAAGTGGCTACAACCACTGAGTGGATCAACTGGTTTTATTAGCTGACCTCATCAAGCAGTTATATCAGCTCAGTGAATCAACCAGCTGTTACTGTTTGTCCTTGATTTAACTAAAAGATTGTAATTGTCTTCCTGAGTTAGTCAGACCATTATTTTCAGGTGGGGGTTATTGTATAAATTGTTTAGTTCAATGTGCAATATAGAAAACAAATAATTGACAAATGCAAAAGGAGAACAATGAACTTAAGGTGGTTTAAGTACTTATATTTCTTTCCAGATTTTGGGGATACCCACCATGTCAATAGTGAGTATATTATAGAGAAAGGCACTGAGAATCACATTTGTATTGTAAACTAAGTATGTATTGCAGTTAGTATACTCTGCTACACACAGTTTGTACTTGTATTGTGATTCATGTTCACTGTCGTATTGCTCTGCTGAATTAAAATGCTGTGTAGCATCAAATACCTCAAGCAAATAAATTTGGTAGTAACTGTTA
Organism: Corvus moneduloides; assembly: GCF_009650955.1. Classification (NCBI taxonomy): domain Eukaryota; kingdom Metazoa; phylum Chordata; class Aves; order Passeriformes; family Corvidae; genus Corvus; species Corvus moneduloides. The sequence goes on from NC_045477.1 coordinate 73,483,044, forward strand.
AATCCTCTACATGAGGAATGTCTAAAAGAATTTGGTGAGAGTGTTACATTCTGTTATTTGGTTTGTTGCTATCTTGTCTTTATGTGTAGACAGAAACCCTGGATTGTTTTTCATTCAAAACACTTTTATAAAAAGCTTATCTTCATGATCCATGAAATCTCAAATTTTTTTCCAATATCCTGGTAAAAGTCACATGTAATGCAAAAAAAGAACACACAATGCCAAGAAACTGGAGACAGAGCAAGTGAAAGAAAGTCTGGCTCCTTAATACAAATAAAAATGCAGCAGAAAAGGAAGGACTCCTGACTGGAGGATTTCTACTCAGGTGTTTCCTTTTGTATTTCAGCTAATAATTGTTTGAAGTACTATCATTCTGAGGAGAAAGGATAGGAAAGGTTATGAGGACAATTCTGACATATAACTATTAGTATTACCTTTTAAATTAAAATTTTTCATACTGTTTTTCCAATGAATAACCATAAGGACTTCCAGACAGAAAACAGCTCTAGTTCTTTGTGTATGAGCCAGGTGCTTCAATTTTTAAAAAGTCTGAGATTTCGATATAGAATTGCTGTTGAAAGCTCTCCTAAGTAAGTCTTCACAGCTTCTTGCTTTTTGTAAATAAGTATAGCAATTTGGTTTTGGCTCCTCTGGAGCTATAATGTGGATACCACTTTTCAAAGCAGGTTCGGGAACAAAAACTTTTCCTCAGAGGAAAGTGAAAGAGATAAAAATCCTATTTATTTAACAAACACACAGGAAAAGGATAATGATGCTAAATAATGAAACCTCTTGCTGTGGAGAGAAACCTGGGAAAATTTCAGAGTCCTTCTGTAGATGTGGTCTCTCTCCTCCTCCTCCTTGGAGCTGGGTCGGTGTGGGCCCACCTCCAGGGCCTTGGTGGGAAAGTCTCCTGATGTGTTCTGATGTTGAAACAATCCAGAAGAGAAGGGAAAAACCAAAGTCGCAGGAAAACAAAGTTCAACTCTCCAACTCCCTCCGGAGAAAAGGAGCCAGAAGCTGGCTGAAAAGCAAGAAAGGTGCTTCCTCTGCTCTTGCTACCGCAGCAGGAGAATGCAGAGGAGTGCTGTCTGTGTCCTTGAACAACTGTTTTGAAAAATGCTCTCGTTTTTTTTTCTTTCCCCTCTCAGGCTCAGTTTAAAGGCAGAGAAAGGCACAAGATTGATTTCTGGGTATAGAGCAGCGATAGGGGATACGCATCATAAAGTGACCCCAAGACACTTCTCCAACAGTATTGTCTTCATATCTTTTTGATGTGGCTTTTACTTCAAATACTTACTTTTTTAAGCTATGTTTTCTTTTCTACTCTGAAACGTATTTGGAATGTAGCAGTTGTTCCACATCCACACAGTTCCCTCTTGAACTGCCTTCGCTGCACTGTAGAAGTTGAGGGGTTCTTTAATTGAGACCCTATGATTTCTCCTCCTCTTTGTGGGAATGTCTTTTTAAAACAATATTTTGGCAGCCATTTAGTCTTCTCATTGGAGCTGGAATAATGAACAAGAATAACCTATGGACTCTTAAGTGTATAGAGCCTAGAAAACATTGTATGAAGAAATTTTAATATTTTAATAATGTTTTAATTTTGAGAAAAGCAGCAAAACCAAGCTGTTTTAAAGATTTTGAAAATTGAGCAGCTGCAGCATCTTCCTTTTGAAGATGTAAAGACCATTCTGAATAATAGATGAAAGATGGAGGAATTTAATAATTTTGGGATACTTTCATCTCTCGGTTACTAATTCAAAACTAACCTATAATAATATTGACCAGTAAAATATGTAAAGTGCTTGTTTAAAATATATTATGACCTCAATATTTTCCTTACCTGCTTTTACAACATAATGATGTTAATAGTTGTTTCACATTCTCAGTCATTAAAAATTATTTTCATTACGTTCTTAAAGCAGTCAAAATAATATAATATTTGAAAAAAAAATTCCATTAATGTCCACAACACGTTAATAACAAGAACAATAAAAGTAGCATAAAATAGGGTAATATTTTTCAGACATGAATTAAATACTAGAGGAAAACACATTTTTTTGGAGAAAGTTATTTATTACAATTCTCTGTAAGATGTAACAAATATCACATTTGGTGGGAGGAAAGTCCTGTAACTTGTTAAGTTAGGATCAACAGAACATACTATTTCAGTCAGAAGGAACACACAGTCATTATCTAGTCCAACTGCCTGACCTGTTCAGGGCTGACCAAAACTCTAAGCATGTTGTTATGGGCATTGTCAAAATGCACCTTAAATGCCGACAGGTTTGGGGCATTAACCACCTCTGTTAGAAGCCTGTTCAGTGTCTGGCCACCCTCTTGGTAAAAAAATGCATCTTTTGTGCCAGTGGTGTTTGATGTGAACTTGAGGAGCAGTTGACAGCTAATAAAATGACCATGTTTTATGTGACAGGAAGAAATGTTTCTTTTTTTGTCCTTGTCAACTGAGCTAGGTTACCGACAAAAATAATAATGTTTCTATAATGCTAGAGAGGAAGTGACAGAACAGCTGTTGAGCATAAAAACATTGGTTTCTTTGCAACACATGGATAAAAATGTGTTTCATAACACGATATGTGCACCTAAAAATATTCATTTGACACAGTAATTTTCTTACCAGAGTCAATTTGAGTTACTCAGCAAAATAAGTGAGTATATTGACTTTATTTTAGGAATGAAAAATTTGTGTGTTTGGAAAAGTAGAAGAAAGGTAGATAGAAATGTTCTATCTTCTCTAAACATTTTTGTCTTGAGAGTCATTGGAGAGCATGCTTTCTTCCTGTAATAGTACTTCATCCTTAAAAGGCAGGTCAAGTTAGGAAGGAGGAATTTTCCATTTACCTTAAAGACCTTGTAGTCCTGCATAGACAAAATAATTCAGAATTAATTCATTTACAGAGAAGGAACAAAGTGAAGTTTGACATTCTAACTAGGTGAGATGATTTCCCTTAAAGGACAGATATACGAGTCCTCTTCTCTGAAATCTTAATTATAAATTAGAGAGGACCCATTTGCACTAGTGCAGGAAGGGTGAATATCTCAGTAGTGAATACAGGAAAAGATTTCCTCTGTCCCCTAGTTCAGATGTAGACAATAGCATGCAAGATCACTATGAGAACAGGATGCAGAGACAAATCAAGAACTCTATATGACAAAGAATTCTCTTTAGATAATTTTGAAGAATAGAAAGAATAAAGTAGAAAGCATAGAGTAGAAGTGGAAGAGGAGAAGAATCAGTTCTAATTCCCTCCAAGGCTATAAAAATAGTTTTCTGTGTAATCACAGGAATAATGTAAATTATTATTTCTTCGAAATGGTTAACGACATTGAAATTTACCTCCAGATAGATCTTAGTAAGCAACTGGAAAACAAAATTAAATAGCCCTTTATATCACTAATTTCTTATCAGAAATATTCAATATTTTCTTCCTACTTTAAATTATGGTGTCAAATAAAAATATTGCCTCAAACAAGCTGTTACTCATATTAATATCTGCTAAATACTTCCACTTCATGTTTAGCAGGGACCTATAGAATTTGCTTATGAGCAGGCTACTGCCTTTTAAAATTATATCTGTAGTCTCTCCAGATAAACTTACTTTACAGTCAAGTATGGGTGCATATCTAATAATTCATTCCACAGTCTCAGCATGCTTTGAATGTTGTATTCTCATACATTATTACTGATTAATTAATTCAATTCTATTATTGTGAGAGGATATGGTTGAAGGGAATTATGCTCTATACCTTAACAATGATAACAATTACGATTCATTTTGCTTGAATGAATCTCACATTATTGAATCCAGTATTTGTTTTCTTCATATAAGATGAAGTTGAATAGAACTTAAATATCAGCTTTTTAAACCAGTTACTGTAAAAATGCAGATTTTTCATTTGAATACTTGCCACATAAATACAGATGACTAACAAAACAGACTGCAAATTTTTTATTTAGCTTTCATCTGAATTTTCCTATGTGTAGGAACAAACCCAAAAAAAGTATTTTAAAGATGAACAGAATTTGTAAAAAAGACAATGGCCACTCACAGTGTTTATTCATGCCCAAAGATTATTTTTTTCTAAGATTGTAATGTCAGAACTTTGTGATGTGAAAATATTTCCCTTTTATTAAAGCTATGGTATGAACTGTGTTAATAAACAAATGAGTCAGAAAATTATGTAATCTTTTGACTGAACTTGAAGTATGGAAAATGATTAACAAATCCCCTGTAAAATGTGACACAGGAGTAAGAGCCAAAGCAACAGACATAGCAACTCTAAGGAATGCTGCAGAATGAAATACCCATACACTACTCAGAGACCTCACAGCAACCCTTTTCCTGTAGAACTTCAGTTCTACTTCATTGAACTGTATTCCAGTTTTGATTCCAATTCCTTTTAACTTCTTGTTCTCAATCTTATGTGCTTCCTATCCCATGAGCTGCTAGACATCTTACTCAGGAGGCAATTATTTATTTATTTTTTTGCCATGGGTTTTGATAGTTTCTTCTGATACAACTTTTTACTGAAATAACTTATCACAGTTTTTTTCTGAGTGATTCTGCATCACTCAAGAGTACCAAATCTCTGACAAAGGAAGGAGAATCATTTAAGAGTAAGATATCCCACCTATAGTTCTCCAGAAGCCTAGTGTGTTCCTTTTTCAAAATTCTCTGTATAGCATGGTAGAACATACATAGTAAATATTGGTTTGATTAAATTTGCACCTCTGGGTATTGATACAGGAAGAAAAGGAAAGAAGTAATAATTCATCATTCAGCCTTGTTATTTAAGCAAAGTGAAGCCTAAATTCAATAAACAACATTACTTCAATTGTATTCATGTTCAAAAAAAAATTCTGCATTTTTTGTAAGGCCTAGCACTGTTTCTAACTCTAGCATTTTACAGTCACCTGGTGTCTTCTGGCAGAAATGCAAAACAATATAGATTGCTGGTCTTTAAAAGCAATGTCTCCAATTTAGCCCTGGAGTCTGGCACGGACTTAACAAACTGTTTTCTTCGGTTTTGCCTTTATAGCACAAACCCTGGCATTAATTACAGGCAGATGTATGTAACATGTAGCAGTTCTCAATATATCCGTGAACTTTTGGAAACCTCTTCACGTAATTTAGATTCTAGGTCATGTGAATGTTATACATTAAAATGAAATATGGAGCTCACCTTTTTTGAGGATATAACCATAACAGAAACAGGAATTTACACCTTAAGTACAGACAAGTCTCTGATATGTAGAGAGCAGAGTGAAACACCATCTTAAGTTTTTGACAACACATGCTTTGGGTCTATAGGAGTACTGCCTTGGGTCTATAGGAATACTGGTGTTTCTCCAAGAAAAAACAATGTACATTGTACAATATATTTTAAAGGTCTATTACTAATCTTAATCATACCTAGGCAAAAAATACATTTTCAGAACATCAATATCAATCTTCCATATTTTTAGGTGCCATTTTAATCCAGAAAGCACCTATTTGTGAAAAATCCAGACATATAAAATCTTTTTCCAGTATTAAATGATGATTCAAAAATTAACATGAATTTCCTTTCAAACTCAGGGGTTTTTAACAACAATTCGACATCCATGTTTTCTCCTCAGTACCTCAGCTCATTCCAAATCATATTCTTGTTTCTCTTGGCTTCTGCCATGAGATTTTTCAGTGCAATTCATTGCAGTTCTCTGAATATCCACCTTGGTAGCCCAGATAAATTTTGGTCTTTGCTTTGACCTTGAAATGGTGAGTTTTCTTGTTCACCATGCTTCTTCTGTACAGCAGGACAATTGATATCAGAGATAACTGCTTAGACCAGTTCAAATCCATCATCATTAGTTCTTGTGGCTGCTTTGTTTAAAAAGAGAGCTATTGGAACCATGGAGACTGTTAACTATTCCAGTGCTACTTGAAAAGAAACTGTGGGAAGAAGGCTTCTGTGCTTCATGAGCAATCTCAATCCAAAAGATTTGGGTCATACCAGTTACCCCATTTTGGTCCCAGGATCAACATCTGCTGCTGCCCTCAACCTGCACTGAGGGTTTCTTCTGAAATTATGTTTTCAAAGACTGAAACATATTCCCACAACTCAAATTATTTGGTCCCTGGCATTTTTGGTCTTTTGTGATTACACTCAGATGTCTCAGCCTTTTTCAACTGCCTTTGTCTTCAGTTTGAGTTTCTGTTTTGCTGTAATGTAAAGCCATTCACCATAAATTGTCTCGGTCTTTTGTCACAGAAGAGCTTAACCAGGCTACAGCTGCTAGCACACTTCAAGGGACCTGCTGAACCTCCACCTCAGCTACACCCCTAGGAACCCTGCAGATCAGTCAGTCCTCATCTCTGACCACCTTTTTTTTTCTTGCTGATGCTGAAAGTAGCACCATCCATGTGACTTGTCTTGCACATAACTTCTCGAATCTATCATCTTTAAGAGCACCAACATAGGCTATAACCAAGAGTGTCAGGGCTAGCTGAAACACCTGGACACTGAGGAGCGTTGAGCCTCAGAGTGTTGCAAAATTTCACAAGAGGTAAAACTCACCTAGGTTTCTTTTCCGTAGTTCTAACCACAACTTTAGCCCTATGCTTAGGTATGAGTTTTGAAAGGAAGATACAGGGCTGACCTTAATTAACCTGTTTGATTTCCTGTTTTTATCATGGGTCCCAGTGTCCTCAGCTTTCCTTAATCCACACATTATTTCAAACATCAAACATATTGAGATATATTCTGGTATATTTTCCCCAAGAAGCTGTAATCCTAGACCAAATCTTGACCATAAACCCTTTTTTTTTCCCTGATTTTGTTCCCTTTGTTTCTCAAAAAAACCTAAACAAAACCAATCCCCACCTCAGCATATTTTTGTATCATTTCTGTAATGTTTGTAATTGTTAAAATGGGGAATATTTTCCCATTTTTTATAAGTTATTTGATTGTTAACCATTCTTCAACAGTTAAGATTGATTTTATTCATTCTCTTTATTCGATTATGTTCATTTTCCATTCAGTCTGACTTTTTGAGAGAACAAATCTAGTTTCTCCTGCACAAATATTCTCACATGCTGCAAAGTGATACCTATTTTCAACTGTATTTTTCAACTGTAACTGAATATGTAATGTAAACTGTCATGTAAAGGACTTGTCATATAATCAAAGAGTTTTTCATGAACTTAGCTACTGCTGTTCATAAATTATGACATTCTGATCTGACATTCTGATCAAAGCAAAAATATGGATAACACAGACAAACAGATTAAGCTTCAGTACAGCTTGGATTTTATGTTCATCTTTTTTTAGGTAACAATAATCACCCATGCAGTTTTTCATCATTAGTGCAGAGGATCTACTTTTTGTTCTTGATGCATAAGTAAGAGATGTGATGATAGGTCTCATATATCCAGAGGAACAGCTTCTTTTCCTCCAAAATATTATTGGTCTTTTGTAAAAATTAAATTTATGATTAACTGATACCCAAATGCTCCTTTAGACTTAGTTTCATATACTGCCTTCAAGTACACTAGTGGTATGGGTTTTTTTCAGTTTGATTTTACCTTGTCAATTGGATTTTAGCCCATTGTATATGTTCTGTGGAATTAGGACATTTTAGGGGTAACAGAGAGCCTTCTGCCTTAGTAAGAGTCTTTCCGGGAAAAACAAAAGCAAGCAATAAGAAACAAATCCAAAATGATGCCTGGGTTCTTGTCTTCAAGTTGGCACATCTTTATGTAGCTGAAATGAGAGCTTAAATCTGTTACCAGTAGACAATGACAAGGCCTCAGGCAAATAATGAGATCAATCACAACAATCGTATTTCAGTCCCACTTCCCTGGGTACTTCCCCTCATCTGTAAGGGGGGAATGGCATGATGTCACCCATTTATTTTTATGTCTTACTTTGTTCAAGAAAACTGCAGATAAAAATGAGACTGACAAATGGACAGATGCAGCTAAATCCAAGCTGGTCCATCCACTTTGTAGAAGCCTAGGATATCTATATAACAGTCCAGCAGTGACACTTTGTAACACTATTGTTTAAAAGAATTATGTATATAAAGGAATTATGTATATAAAAGAAAAAGCAAAACTCCAAATATAGAAGAAGGTTGTGAAATAAAATCATACTATTGTTACTCAAACAAAAAGGGCTCTAAAGGCTACTCAACGACAGAAAAAAACACATCAATTTCCTCAGACTTTTTTTTGTTTGTGTGCATTTGAGATGATAAAGGACAAAGTTAACTAAACCAACTTAGAAATTGGAGACAACATGTAATGAAATGTAGTTGAATAAGCCCTAGATTTTTGAAAGGTATTGGGAAGTTATAAAAGTTAAATAAGTTAGTTAAGATTACATACTTCTGCATAAGAATAGCTTTTAACAGATTTATAAAGGATTTCTTTAGCAAGTGCTCACTGGGTAAGTAAATCGAGTTGCCTTTCTGATGTGACAACAGTGGGAAAAAAAGTAATAGCTTTCTGAGGTAATCAGATTGATTAATCCAAAGTGTGGAGAGATTTAGTCTTGTGAGACTCCACAGTACTGTGGAGAAGTCAGTGTACAGTTGGTGAACCATTCATTCTACTGTATAAAAAGTATCAACATTTCATACCAAGTAACCAAACAAAAAGAACTACAGGAAGAGAAATTTATGCTGCGGGAAATATATCCAACATAAAAAAAGTTTCTTGTACATTTAGTTTCATAATTTCATGCTTGAGATGCCAATGCATCATGGATGAGAAAAAATAAAATGATGCTAAGTGAAGTGGAGCACCATTTGGACATAAACTCTAGCTCCTTTTTTTCTTTTTTTTTTTTTCCTAAATAATGAAGAGCAATTGAAATTAGAAATACACTTAATGGTGCAGAAATTATTTGAATGCCACCAATGATAATATACAACGAACACAGAGCTTCTTCTCTTTATTTCTGACACAATTTAAGTAGAGGCATTACAAAATGTATCTTATTTTGAGGTTCCTAAGAAATATGAACATACATATGATTTAATGTGATAAAGGTGGTGAGGCTGATCTTGATAACATCTATCAGTAAAATGGATTATATCATTTTAATATGGGTGGTGGGTTATACACATCTTAATAAAAATTCCTATCCTAATAATGTTCAGTCAATGAGTAGAGGTACAGTGAGATCAATATTGCCCATGATTAGAAAACAAAAGACCAAGTACCAGTGAAATTATTTGAAATTATTATTTTACTCATTAAATGTCTGTCTGGATTTGCAGGAGTTAGTCAATGGGAAGAATGCAGGCATAAATTATGACTCTGATGTGTTAAAGAATATTTAATCTCATTGTTTAGCTGTTTGTAATGACTTTCAATTGATATTGACAATGGCAGTGATATCAGGGCAATGACTACCTCGTAAAAATTTAATCTTTTAAAATGTTAAAAAATATTAGTAATAAATATCTTGTATAGTAAACTTTGGACTCATGAAGATTCGCATGTGAGAATGTGAGAATAAAACAGAATCTTTCCATAGAATGGTGCAAAAAGATAATTTTGGTTTTTCTGATTCAATAACAAAAAGGGTTGATGAGTATTAAATATTTGGAGAAGAAAATGGGGATTAAGTAGCTGGAAAAGGAAAAGACTTAGGTAGGAAAAGATATGAAAGCTTCACTCTTTTTTGGATACTTAGGCAATATCATCTTATTAAATTGGGTTTTTTTCTTAATTTTAAATTTTGCTATTTTTGAAGTGCTGATTTTAGTTTTCTAAGGCATTTTTTTCTTTCTTTTTTTTTTTTTTTTTTTAAGGAAAATAAATGTTCATGTAAAACACCTCAGACTGAAAAATTTAAAGCTTAAGGTTCCAATAAATAAGCATTAAATAACCTTGATTTCAGAGATGGAAAACTAGGCTGTTAAAACAGTACCAGCTTTAGCTTTCATTAAGTGAATTAAAATCAAGAAAAATATGAGAGTGAAAAACTCCCAAATTTCTCTACTGAAAACCAAGACTAAATCTTGGAAAAAATTGAGATATTAATTTCTGAGAAATTATGGGTCAGATTTATCAACAAATTCAAATTAATTATATTCAAGAAGAAAATTACCAATTAATTACACAAAATCCTTAAGTATATTTTGTTTCTTTGATTTGTGTGGGGGTTTTTTCCTGCCTGAGCTGATTGCAACTTTTCAGAATAAACATGGTTACTAGGATCACTGAAACATTTTTTAACAATTGACTGGTACATTACATTTCTGGTTTATATGTAATAATTGCTGAAGTGATGTATTTTTTTAATATGATTTTCCTGTATTTGCTCTTCAAACTGAGAAGTTAACCATAATTTATTTTAACCAGGGTAGCTAACTTTTTTCATTCCCTAAGTGGATTTATCTCACACTACTCGTATCAAGAAATATGAACATTAATATAATAATTTTTAAAAATAAATTTTATAGGGTAAAGTGTTAAAAAAGCAAGCAGAATATGAGCAAATCAGAAGTATTTGTAATGATGAATGCTAAGACTTTTATAACTATAGAAAAATTAATGTCAAATAGACATGTAATAATAGATAATAGGCTGAGAAAGGAAGAAAGAAAAAAGAGACACTAAGAAAACAAGTAAGAAATTGATCCTAAATATATAAAATCAGAAAATTATATCTCTTTTAAGACATAAACTTTAACAAGTTTTATCAATGTGATAAATTTCATGGATGATGAAATTTTATGCAAGACTATAATTAAATTTATCCAAACATAAAATGAAAGAAAACAAGTAATAGAAGAAACAAACTTCTAGCTGAAAAGGTATAGAATCCACTACATTTAAGGAAAGGCCTGGAAAAGAAGAAATATCTGCTGAGATAAACTGTATAATTAAGAGAATTGCCAAATATGCCTCCTCCTGTCCCCACTGGACAAATACTTAATCAAAATAGAGGTGAAAAAGCCCATATCCTATACTATAAACATAGTAGAGCAAAGAAAAGTATACTAACTCTTGTATAGTAAGTAAGCTCAACACATTTTGTTGTCTCCTTTTCTAGCTGTCCCTACATCTCTTCAATGGAAGTGTTACATAAGCTCTAGCTGGTGTAGCATTAATTGAAGATTTTTACATGGCCCAGTCCTGCCCCATTTCACTCTTAGATTACAGGTAATTTGGAATATGTAAATACTGTTCCGGAATTACAAAGTGAGAAGCTCTTGCCTTCCCCTAAAAAGATATGAATAAATCAAAACTCAGAAAGTCAGTAATTGTGATGGAAGAAGACTAGAGAGGGGTTTGGATGTTCCAGGCACATCTGAGTAGCAACAACTAAACTGACCAAGAGATAAACAGGAATGACTTAATATGATTTCCTCTGGCATTTAATTATTGCCCAAGCCATGGTTTAAAAATGAAACAATATAAACCAAGCTCATTTTGAAGACCACTCCTTGATAAAAATTTTAAAAAGCTATCCTGCTCACATCATTCCTATGCTTTGAAGCACTCATCTTTATACAAGTCATGTTTCTCTGTACATCATAATGATCAGCCTTTCTTACTTTCTTTTCCCCTTTTTTGTTCCTTTTTTTTCCTTTTCCAGTTCAACTTATGATCACATAGTGCTATCTCCACAGGTTATTGGCTTTTTCTAATGAATGGTCTTTTATAGTTCCTTTCTCTGGGGAAGTCATTACCAAAATCAAACATGATTAGTCTTTGGTTTTTCACTTTATTTTCCATAAAATCTCAGTCTTTACTTTGTCCTCCAATATTTATTAACAGTCTTATACAATACTTAACATGTCTCACAGTGTCACTGCTATGGCCCAGCAACATTTGTCCCTTAAAATTCAGTTGTCTACTTAGACACTTCTCCAACACAAAATATAAATTCCAGCTAAACATAACTACTTCCTATGCAGTTTTCTGCCTAAGGGTATTGCTGACAGCTGTATTGTAGCTATTTGCATTTTAATTTGCTTTAGAATGTCTTACACAGGAAGAGGTTCCTGTTAGACACATTTTTTACCTGAAAAAATTAGAAAAAAAGAGAGATATTATATATCCACTAAAAAAAATTGAGGTCAGAATAAAATGTGATTTGTGTACTTGAATGTGTCAGATGGCATCTACACCTATTTAATTTCATGTATACGCACATTTTATTGAGCTTCTTCATGTTTTCATTTTAAGGAATCATAGGTAGAATCCCTTTTACCTGCGGCTGGTGAAGGCAGCAGCAACAGGCAATTCTGTTTTTCAGCAGTTCCCATTTGGTAAGTCCCAGAGACTATGGTGCTTTTCTACATCATTGTTCATGTTAGTAGTTGTGGGTCCCCACTCCAGGAGTTAAATGCAAATGACGTCTCAGGCTTCCATGCTCTCTCTCCAGGCTGCAAGGGCTAAGTGAGGGCAGGCTGGGGGTACCAAACTCAAAAGACTCCGCCTTGCCTGTTTAAATCCCACTGTACCACTTCCCCTGGCTGTGCAAGGTAGAGGAAACAAAGATGATGTGGTTAGCACTGACTTCACTGTTTCTCTTCAATTTTCTCCAATTTGTGGTCAACTAAATAAAAGTAAATTGTAATAAGACTTTACCAAGCTAAAGTGCTGAGTAAAACTCATGTGTGATTCACATAATGAGGTAAAATAAGAGCATATGCTCTGATTTTGTGTGGGTCTCAGACTACACTAAGATTGGTATTCAGACATCAGATTCAGACTTACTTTCATGATGAAACAAAAATAGACCATAACTCCACAGCTGTAAGAATATAAAAAGTGAATATTTTCAAGTACTTAAAGAAATTACTCCTTCCTAATAAGAAAATAATTATAGATTGTTAATATGCATGAAGAGCAAAATAACTTTGTTTCTAAGATACAGATTTGCAATCTCTAGAAATTTTTTTGCAACATAGTTGCATCAATACTTAAAAAATTCCCCAGTAATGTTACTTTTCTGCAAGGGTAAATTCTAAATAATTCAATCATAATCACTATGTACTATGTACATAATCACTATGCATGTTGATTGTTCTATTGCACAGTCTTTATTTGACTAAGTCAAAAGAGAAAGATAAACAATGGGTTGGAGAAGAGTAGGATTTGTTACAATGATATGGTATCCAGGAAGCAGAGCAATACCCTTTTAAGATAAAGTGGTTACATTCGCCAGTCTGAAGAAGTGTAGAACATAAGTAGAATGCAGTGTATCACCTGATATAGTTAATTACACTTTCTAAATGTTGAAAACAAAGATATTCAAAGGCACAACTTCTTACTAGATTAGCTTGTTCTTATAAAAGGTTTTACTGTATAAGCAGTTCTTCATTGTTGTAAGTTGAATTTCAGAAATTATTTTAATATTGTGTAATAAAAAGGTGTGTAAATGTCTCAGACTGTATAATTTAGTGTTCCAGTGCATAAAAACTTGCAATAGACTTTCTCATTAGCAAATTAATGAGAGCAAAACAATGAATGTGAAGGAGGAATCCCATCAGCTTTTTGTTGCCACTCAAATGTTTGCATATGGGTAAATAACACTGTTGTTATCCAGCACATGAGGACTAGAGAATCCTTACTGCAGTAAGAGGATCACAATACGAAACAAGTCAGTTTCAAAATTCCCTGGAAAAGAACTTTTTCTTTACTGCTTAAACAGATCCTAGAAGGTACCTATCTATTATTATGGGTGAGGCTCTTTGATAGTCCAAAGGTTAGCAATTACTCTGGGGAAAGACAGAGGAAAAGAAACATTAATGGTACCTTTGAATAAAAGTATCAATGTCATGCTAACATTTTGTGCAAGAGTGTATTATCTTTAAAATAATTTTCAATGTAAACCTAGTAAATATTTTAAAAGACTGGGAAGATTAGGTTTATGTCCTAGTAAGAAGGTTTATTTTGAAAAATATTATGATAATGGTTCTATTACAATATAAATTACTTATTTCCTTGGTATGATATGCAAATACTCATATAATAGCAGGTAGCTGGGCTCTCTCTTGATCACAAGACAAGTCAGAGCAATTAATCCAGCAAACACGGAACACGTAAATACAGCAACTTTGAGTTTTATACTAACACTTTCCAAAAAGTCTTGAAAATATTACCTTGTTCTGTGCTTTATAACCATGAAATAAGAAAGAGAATGCAGTAACCAGTAACTAGTCTACATAATTTATCTTATTTTTGCATAAGGAAAGCTTGCTCAGTTTAGTATAGAAAGACATGCAGGTGTTTTTTTTAAATACAGGGGATTTCTGTTAGCTTAATTTTGATGGGTGTTTTGTTTGCTTTAAAGAAATGCTCCACTAAAATATATGAGTAATAATGATTTTTGTAATTGCATATGAAGACTAGCATAAATATTTTTGCAGATATTTAATAATTCTGTCCCACTGCATGTATCTTTCCATATATTTATTCTTCTGTGATTTAGAATTCGCTAATATTATCCACCAGAAATCAAAGACATTAACCAGGGGTGAAGGAGAAAAAAAAGAAATCAGGGAAATTACTGAAAGCCTGTGATGCTTTTCCTATAGGTAGAAACAGATATAAATATTACTCATTTAGAAAGCAGTTTTAAAAAGAAGACCAGAATATTGTAGAAGGGATACTAAGGAGGACAAAAGAAAAAAAAAATTGCTTGCTATAGTCTTACAGATTTAATGAGGCAAAATATATCACATAAGTTGAGGAAGTGTATGGCAAAAGCAAATGAGCCTGATCTCTTAATTTTCAGCCTGAAATATTTGTATTTAAAAAATGTGACATTTCCTGTATTGTGTTTCCAGCAGACTTGCACTGAAATAATCTTCTGTAATCAGCTCTAAAAAAAAAAAAAGCATATTTTGATTTTGGAGAGGAGAAAAGAAACTCCAAAATGTTTCAGACAAATGAGCACTGAGCCTCTGATTGATTCTGTGCATCAGCTGTAGTGAAGGTTTGTAAGTAGGGTCAAGCTCTTTCAACTTTCTTGTAAAGTGTCCTGTCTACCATGTAGATGTTTTAGACTTTATATCAATTACGTTTGCCTACATTTGCATAATGACATCACACAGAAAGAAATGCATAGCTGACTTTAATGCAGCTTTTGCTTTTGATATTGAGACTGATACAGAAATATGCTAGAAGGATGATATCCTAAATAAAGCACAACCAAAAATGGCAGCTTTGAAGTGGTAAAATTGAAAATTCCCTTTACTGTGTGGCATTATGTTTTATGTTGCAATAGACCTATGAGGTATAAAATTACTTTTTACATATGAGTTGGAAATAATTGTCTTACACAGGTGCATAGAGTGAAGACTTTTCTCTTACTCTATCTTTCTTGTTAGACAACACATCAAAGTGCCTGCCAAGAAAAGGATTCTACAATATAAGTCTAGCAGATCATGGTTTCTTATGATGTGGTTCTGTGCCCTGCAGTACAGATTTGGGGTTTTCAGTGAATAGCTCTCTGAAAACCTTAAGAAACAGCCAGTTTCCATAAAAAAGTTCATCAGATTACTAGAGCCAATCTTTTTTATTACTCCAGTGTTTCCCTTTCCCTTTTCCTTTCCCTTTCCTTTCCTCTTTTTTTTTTTTTTTTTTTTTTTTTTGTGTCCCTACTTCTCAGGAAGTGGAAGAAAGACCGAGCAGTGGAGAACTGGAATAGAATCATGCTCAGGTAACACTGATAGAAGAAGTTGTGCCTCTAAAGTTCATGAAACAGTGGTGATTTCTCACCACCTTGTATTTTCAGATGGAAATTACTTCATGTTTGCCTCTTAAGTTTAGTAATAACAGTCTTAGAATGAAGAATTGCTCCTTCTCTCTCTGTTCATGCAATTGCTCTTGCTTCCCACAGTCTTAATCCTTAGGAGGAAGAATTTTTGTAACAGTTTTGTTCACTAGTGTTCCGAATCCTTCTGCTATTCAGCACTCAGATTTCACCAGCTTCTCTCTTGTCACCTACATGTAAATTAACCCACAACAGCAACAGTCACAGGAAAGTAGGGCCAGAGAGGACTGACTCCAATGGGTCCAGGCCAGGCTGGCCCCCTGAGAGAGACCTGCATTTCCCCTGCCATGGCCATGGTGCCACAGGGCATGGGGAAGACAATTAGGGGAGGGAAAATTAAGGACCTAATGACTAATTTGGATCCATAACTCACTACTTATCTAAGCAAAAGAGACCTATCTAGAGGATGATTCAACTCAATAAATATTTCCTCTAGAGATTGTCCTGTCTGATCAATAGACATGATGTTTAAACTACAAACAATTAAAATGTTTGATGATCCTGACAAAAATGGCTTCAGCCAGTAATACATCTCCAAAGCCCTCCTCTGACTCCTGACATGGTCAAGGGACCTAGTATCTCAAAGAACAAAACATACCTTCCCTGGAGATATGTCATGGTAACACTTGAACCACATCTGTCTTTTTACTACATAATTGGATTGTGGTTTTGGTAAATTTTGTACTTACCACTTACAGGATCATAGAATCCATGTCAGTTTTCATCTTGGATCCATGAAGATGGCTTCAGAAGTGAGAAAAGGGATACCAGAATATCTGAAACACTAAAATAACTCTGTGTCAGAAGAAAGAATGTCCAAACCTGAAGAAAGCTCAACCACCTGCTCGAGATCATGTCCACGTCTGAACCCTAGAGCTGAAAGAGCTTTGCAGCTCCTAGATCTGAAGCGATCTGGGCTGCAAGCAGACCAGGGATCAGAGTGAAACCTGGGCAAGTTCAGGACCTCAGCATGGTTGCAGGGTTAGGTGCAAGACAGCCTGGGAGGCAAATATAGCTCATCTAAATTATAGTAGATTCTGAGGGGTAATGCAAGAGAATAAGCAACATGGCTTTCATACTATCATCCGTCCCCAGGTCTTTTCGCTTATGATTTTGGTTATCAAAATCTACCTGCTTTCACTTAGTGTTAAAAAGAAAACTTGCACATAATAAAAACACTGTATAGGAAAAGGACTTCAGAATAATTAGCATAATCATAAAATGGTAATGCAATGGTTCACTTTGCAGAGAGTCAGTCTTACTATCATGTGGTTATCTATTTCCCTCCCAAGCGAAGAAAGCTGAGAACAACAGCAACAACAACAACAAAATTGCGCTTGACAGTCAGCATAACTGTCTTTATCTCTGTGCAAGGGATCCAAGAAGTTATCACAACTAGAATCTCTTGTGTTTCAAAAATTGGAAGTTTGTACATTTTTTGACAGAATCTGGGGCAGACTGCCTCAGGAAGCTGTCTGGAGAGGAAATTGGCTCATGTCTTGAGAGAACATGGAAGAAGTATTTGTGGACTTGCCCTCTGTGAAGCTACAAATAAGGAAGGTTCCAACATCCATACTTCATGGCCTAGAGAAACTCAGAGAATAAGCAACTACAGTGGGATTAGATACAATATGAATACTACAGGTAGTAGAGGAGGAGGGGAATGATACAGAGTCTGAGTACTTAACAAAAGTGCTTGTCCAGTACTACTTGAGCTCTGCTTTTAGCCATTTCAGCAGTTTTCAGGCACCCGAAATTCAGGGAACTGAGATCTTGTCCTGTTTTCAGTTAAATTATTTTTTTTAATTAATTAATTAAATTATTATTAGTATTAATAAATATTATTAAATAATTAAATATTATTAATAAATTAATAATTATGCAGCAGACAGCCTACATTGAGTTTACAAAATTATCCTAGTATTATGATACACATATTATTTTCTATCACTGTTTTCAAAAGAATTGGACCAAGGTGATAAAAAGTAATAGTTGAACTAAAGAAACAACTGCAACATCAAATGGAGCATCTAAGTCATTTTGTCAGCTCTCATTTGACCTTTTTTCACAGTTGGATTTTTAATAGACTAAGAGACAGTACTAAAGTAATGTGCTGTGCTTTCAGCCAAAGATCATAGATTTCATGACCCTGAATAGTTCAGATATGTATCCAGCATTCAGATGTAAATCTCTGTTCTCCCTTCATCCTTCTAACTTGATTTTTTTTTATCATTGCCATACAGCTTTACTTTTTTTCTCAGCAATCAAAAAATCTTTTTAAAACTTAAGTTCACTTCCTTTTTATGAGGGTCTACTAACTCACAGAGAGAAGTGTAGAGTATTGAATCTGAGGAATTTACTTTAATTCTGCAAGTTTTGCATGTATACATGCACAAATAGGTCTCTTAGCATGAATTGGGTCATTAATGCCCTAAAATTTAACATTTATTTAAAAAGTAGGATCTTTCTTGGACTGTTAGTACAGTAAACACCACATTGCACATGCAGGTGCACTGGAGTTAAAATTTGTGATATAGTGGCATAATACCCCAGGAATACTTTTCTCTTCCCACGAAGATGATACTGTGTAAACAGCTGTGTGGCATTCCTGCCTCTCTTTGGCGAACGTATGCAGATGATTTGTACAGATATAATTAAAAGCCTTAGAAAATTGATGTCTGGTATAAAAATACAACCTGGTAAGTCCTAAAATCACCAAAAGAACAAGACAGAAAGGTCCCCAGAATAACTATTTCTGAATAGTAAAACATTCCGAAGGTAGGCAAGGATAATGCATGTTTTACTCTTTTCAGATAAGCAAAATACAGTTATAAGCAGAAAGAAATTCCTGTTGTTTTCCTTCTTCAGCTCCATATCTGGATTGCATATCTTTTATGTAAAAAATAAAATGCATACTAATTCTTGTAAAAAATAATTTAGATAGAGCGATACACAATTTCACAAGCCTAAGGAACCTGAGGCTAAAACCTGTATCTTCTCTTCCCTTGAGAAGCTGTATGCTACTAGATCAATACAAAACAGATTATGACCAGACATGTACCTGATGTTTGTTTGGGGGTTTTTTGTATTTTTTTTTTCTTTTTCTTGTTTAAAATCCACTCCTCACCCCCTTAAACATTTTCATTTATGTGTTTTTCCTTAAGAGAAAACTTAATGGAAATTTATTTGATTTTACATGCTTGCAGACATCTGCTTGTCTCCACAACTATTCAACCAACAGAAGACCTATATTAGTTAAAATTCATCTCAATAACTTTCTTTAAAATATGTTGGGTTTTTGGTTTTAGGTTTTTGGGTTTTTTTTAATAGGCTGGATTTTTACTTACTGAAAGACTTTCAAAAGACAACTAAATTGACTTGTCAGTGCACGTGAAGGTTTCCAGAGGGCTGGTTTCGGCACTCTGAGACTGATCCTACTTACATACTTTTATACACAGACTCCTTTCTGGTAAAAATCAGGGTGTAGATCTTGGCCCATTTGTGTGTCACTCTAAATCTGAAGCACGTATTAAGTCAGTGGGGGGAAATGAGAAGCTATTTTGGCTCTCTAAGTTAGCTCATAGCTCATTCAAACAGGAAGGCCTTATGACATTGGGTAAACCCAGATGTGTCTCATGAGAACAGGGAAACTGTTGGAAATGTACAATTGACAACTGATACTTGAAGTAGCATTCCTCCTGTTTTGTCAAGGAAAAAATATGCTTGTCTATATAGACCACAAGTACAACTCCAGTGTGAACAGCACAGACAGAATCATGGAGAGTATACCTTGGACTAAAATATTATTAGCTGTAAAATAATGAAGGACAAACATTAGGAAAATAAAAATCAATACCAGTATCAGGCTAAGAAATACTATTCCTTTTAGGACACATTCATAATAGAAACTGGGGGACATCTTTCATCTTTAAGTGCATCTCAGAACAGGCTTTTGCAGCATGGCCTCTGGATGATGGTATAGAGATCTTGATTGTTTATCAATTTTTTTCATTATCACTAATAAATATTAGTTAGATCTTCCTTGGAGCAGAAGATTTTATGTATCACTGAATTCCCTTACTCCAAATCTGTGTCTGCTACTATCTAAACTAAGATTTAATATAAATCTTATAATTAATGAATTAAATACTGAATAGAAGAAATTAACTCTTTGGCTTACTGGGACTGGAAATAGTTCTATGGCTGGACCTATGCAGACATTAGTCCTACAGGGATGTGCAAGATGGACACTGTGTTCCACATATTCCCCCCAAGACAAAAAATTGATGGGAAAGGAAAAGTTTAAACCTTGTCTGCTCTGTTTCTGGGTCAGAAACTGAGAAGCATTTTTTCTTGTACTGGTTTTTTTTTTTTTTTTTTTTTTTTTGGGGGGGTGGGGATTGTTTTTGGTTGGGTTTTTCTTGTGTCAGTTTTTGTGTCCTTGTCTTTTCTAACACTAGGTTATAGAGGAAGAAACAACATCACAGTTGAACATGAATTCCTTATAGTTCATATGCTGTCTCATGCTCAATTAAAATGTTGTAGTAAATTCATAGCAATTCAAGATATATTTAAAAATTCATGGGATTTTGACCCCTTGCCTATGTAATACCTTGCATGAATAACAACTGATTTTTTTATGGAGTACTGCATCAGTAAAGAAGAGTTTCTCTCAAAGTCTGCAGAATAGACAGATTTTCCCTGTTATAGAATGTTTTTTCTCTCTAATTGGGAGAAAATGGACAATCTTTCATAAACAGTAATTATTTCCCCTTGAGCAATCAGAGCAAATGCACACAGATTATTACATGCAAAACACAGACTATTCAAAGCAGTTAAGTACACATTGCTCTGACTTCCAGCTGGCCATGAATTCTTTGTAATTATCAAAACACCCAAGGTTCTTTTTTTGTAGTCTCTGATTTGGTTTCCAGCTTCCATAAATGCTTTGCAAAATTTAGAAACTGCAACATAACAAAATCTTGCTTATGTAAAATTTTTGGGCCTACATAAATACAATTGTTATACAGTTCACACAGTTTAAAATTTCCATAACTATTCAACTGAACTTTTTTTCTTCAAGACATTTTTATTATGCCTGGAACACACCATATATGCTCCTACAACAATGATATCTACTAAAACCATAGTACTAACCGTCTCACAGCTGTTAATCACAGACACAGGAGTTTTGGGATGGGGCTGCAATTCATCTAGATCTTTCCCATGGATATGACTGCTCCCCTGTCTTAAGTAAGCACATAAGGTGAAAGAGCTTCTAATACTGTGATTTATAAGAAAATGAAATGAAATGAAAAAAATCCTCCTCTTTCATAGAGATAGAAAACCCAAAAGTCTTTTGAAGGTTCTTTCAACACAGTAAATTAGATATAGCCAAGATAGACTGTAGTATGAAGGACATGCTAAAAAGTCCACTGGACCATTGCAAAATGACATCTCTCCTGTTTTTTTTAAACTAGCAACTTTTAGGTTCTCTGAAGCAGGGGGCCCACAATCCTTAACAGCATGTGTACCTAATCTAAAGGGTTATTTCTGCTGTGCCTCTGGAAAACTGAATGCCTGTTTTCCAGCTGGGCTATTCAGAGGTTCTCTGAGTTTGCTGTCTTTCACATTCCAGAGATTTCTACCTGATTTTGACCAAACAGAAAAAGACATCCTTCCTCACTATGACCTGGTGAATTCTATAATAGAACATGCCATAGAAATAGTGGACAAATGAACAAAAAAGATGTACCGTTATTGACACATCAAAAAACAAAATTCATACAACACGATGTTCTCAAAAAGATCTCTTGAATACCTATGTATTTGTCAAACACATTTCTTGTTTCCACTAAATAACTATGTAAGTGAAAAAATTCAGTCTCAGAAAGCATTTCATCATTAGTGTCTCTCACTATTTTTCTTACATAGCATATTCCAAAACTAAAAATATGCCTAATAAGAGTTAGAATACTTTTCTTCTTTTAGGAATTTTGAAGTTCAGCTGATGTATTTGCTGAGTTTAGCAAATATTCCATAATTAGGCTAATACATTTCCCTTAGCACACTCCCTACCTTCTGGATCGCTAGGAAATAAACTACTGTAAATACAGTGCCACTTTGCAAATACAAAAGAAGACAGTGGAATTTATAACTCATTGTCTGAAAGTCCCACCCACACCAGACTGTAAAAAGTCCCTCTACAGCTTTCTTGATGGCCCCCTTTAGGTACTGGAAGGTGTTGTAAGATCTCCCCTGAGCCTTCTTTCTCCAGGCTGAACAACACCAACACCATCAGCCTGTCTTCACAGGAGAAGTGCTCCAGCCTTTGCTCCATCCCTCTGATCATCTTCATGACCCTCCTTTGGATTTGCTTTAGCAGGCCCATGTCCTTCTTATGTTAGGGACCCCACAGCTGAATGTAACACTCCAGATGGGATGTCACAAGAGTGAAAGAAATGGGGAGAATCACCTCCCTCAACTTGCTGGCCACTCTTCTTTTTATGCAGCCTGAGATATTATTGGCTTTCTAGGTTGGAAGTGCACATTGCTGGCTCATGTCAAGGTTCCCATCCACCAACAATCCTAAATCCTTATCCACAGAGCTGCTGTCAATCCATTCTCTTCCCAGCCTGTATTTGTGCTTGGGATTTCCCCAACCCAGTGCAAGACCTTGCACTTGGACCTGTTGAACACTATGAGGTTCACACAGCTGCATCTCTGAAGCCTGTCAAAGTCCCTCTGGATGGCATCCCCTCCCTCCAGCATACGTGCAACTATCAGTCATTTGGACATGATGTTAATGGAGACATTAGAAATTATCTTAATAGACAGGTTTGCTACTAAACTAATCTTTATTCATTGAAGATCAGTTTCACAAGAGTAATGTACTTTTCTATGAGCAGTGCTATAGAAATACACAAAAATTAAATGTTCACTTAAAAATACCATTAAAACACAAATGCACTTTAACAGTAAATGTAAATATATTTATTTATATAATAATAATATGTTTATATAATAATAAATATATTAAATAAATATTTGAAATAAAAACTAAAATATGGACAAGCTTTTATCTTATTACTTTGACAAAACTAACTTGATAACAATTTTATATGAATGAGGATTGAAGACCTCAAACCTTATGAATTATAATTTTAAATATCCATTAAATGTTTTCAAAACCTCTGAGATGAAACTAAATAAGCTTTATTCATAAAGGAGAACCCAGCTAGCTTTTCCTACTAGAAGGGTAATGAAACTGGCTTTTTTAAAGGTAGATCATTAAAGAGCATGCATGCCTAGGAGGTTTTCTCTTTTTTGAAATTCTGCCAGGATATGCTGTATTTTAATAATGCATAAATTATCCTTTCTAGACAATACAAAAAAGGCAACTTCATGACACTTTCGTTTCACCCTAAATTAACAGAACTGAAGATACTAGAATGTCTAATAAAAATTCAGCATCTACTTTCACTGTCATATTCCTTACATGCTGATTTGGAGGTCAAGGTAGGTGGATAAAAGTTTTAACATTTTTAGCTGAAGAAAGTTCTGTTATGCATTAGGCAGTCAGCTGAGCCTTATTAGAAACAGCGTTGGAAAAATTTCAAGGAGGCTTTGGACTTGAATAAAGTTAAGATGGTAGGGAACAGACTCTTTTAAAGACACAGATATTTTTCTTGTGTAATTCCTGGTTCACAGGAGACGGTTCAGATTTTATAATTTATTCTGTCCTTTAGGAATGCATACATCTTGTGGACACATTTAATGGTACTAATGTGAATACACACGGTATTTCAATCTCTGCCATCTATTCCACCAGCTGAGTGTTGATCTCAAATTTGGCATAATGGGGACTTTTTTCTATCCTCATCTCCCCTGACTTTGAAAGAAAACTAAATTTTGGAATTAGTGAAGGTTCAAATCCAGGTTGGGAATTATACTTTCTTATGGGGAATTATAAGAGAGAATTAGATTGTGAGCTGTAAAACCTGCCTGCAGAGGCACATGGCAGAACAAAGGAGCACATGGCAGCACACAGAGGCTTGTCTCCACGGGACCCTGGGAGCAGGAGGTGTCACACGGCAGACCCCTATAGAGAGGAGCCTGCCGGGAGCCGACGGATGAACAGCGAGTGATCATCCCATAAAAGGAAGTGTGTTGCTGATGTGGCAACATGGGATAGGTCACGCCATGTAAGGAAATGCTGTGCCTTAGAAAAGTGGATAAACCACCTCTCTCCTTGGAAAAAACGATTCAGATTCCCTGCCGGTCTGGGTCCGTCATTCAATTGCCGACACTTTCTGTGCACTGCATTGTATTTTATGCTGCTGATTTTGTTTCCTTTCTTCAGTTAAAAACCAATACTACTTTAAATGTTTGAAACGCTAATTTGAGTTTTTATGGATATGTTGCTAGATACTGCTATTGACAGAGAAGTAAGTGTTTGACCAAAATAGTAACAAAAAGAAAACCAGAATGCATGGAAAAGTCAAAGAATTTTTGTCATTTCGGCTGTGTCCTTCTTAACAGTCAATGCACCGCTGCTTCACAAACATTTCATGACTATGTTGCCTGACCTGTGAAATTGCTTTTCTACTTAAGCATATGTTAACAAACATTGATTTATTGTGACTTCCCTATACTAAATGGGTCAGTGGTAATGCACTAGGGATTAAATCCTGGGGTGTGGAGGTGATGGGGGGGTGGTGGTGTCTTTTTTTTCCTTTTTTGTATTTTTAAACATAATATTTACATTAATTCAAGGTTTTGCTGTGTATATTAAGGTATAGAATAATTTCGGTATAAATTGCATGATAATTTTTCATGCAATAACTACAAATCATAACTAAATATCATGGCAAATTTTTAATGTAGTACATGAAGATGGAAAAATCCTATATATCTAATAAAAATGACATGAATTAAGAAAGTAATTACAGAGATATGGTAATTAGGTTCATAAACTGTAAGTCAACTTTGCTTACAACGTTATTTCCTTCACATCATATGAACAATCTTTGAATTCTGTAAGTTGTACATTATTCATAGTCTAGATCGATGAGCTGGGATTGTTGGTATCTCAAGAACTTAAGATAAAAAGGATGGTATAATATTTTTATATTATAATTGAGCCCAGATTTCCACTGACTATAACAAGGACTTGGACTAGTCAATAATATTGACACCCAAATGCAAGTGTATTGAAATTGAGTTAAAGCCCATTTCAAAGTCTGATATTAACCCACAGTAGCCATTGTGATACAATCAATTTGTATAGGTAGCCAAAGGTCTGACAGGGTGTCATTATCTCAACACAGCCTTACTTATTACAGGCTATACTACCTAATGAAGCCTCTATTTTGAGGGAAAGTAAGAAACATGTTGTGTTTGTGTGTTATGATGCAGTTTAAACCCAGAAGACCAAAGAAAATTAAGTCTGTGTATAAAAGGGAAAGATCTTTGAAGGTTCAAAATATATCCAAAAATCAGGTTAAAACCAAACGAGGTTAGATGTTGATGGCAAAAAATTGATATATTTTATTTAATAGTAAAAGAGGCAATGAGAAAGAAAGAGAAAAGAAAGAAAAAGAAATAGAGAAAGAAGCGTATGTGAGGAGTGGGGGGACAGGAAGAGCTTGACAGGGGTTAGGTGCAAGCATATCACCCATCCGAGGGTCCCAACAATGTCTCGTTGCTCCCCTCCATCTGGTCTGCTGGTGGTGAGGGTCATCCGCCGCTGTGGCCACACCGCATCACACCGCCACAAGCCACCACATGCTGAAGAGTATAGAATCCAATGGATTAATGTATGCTTTGGGTAGGTGGGAATGCCCACGTGCCTCCCTTGCAGGGGGCCAGTGTGACACTGCCCCTTGCAACACTGAGGGTCTGTGGGATCATCACTGGCGTAGGGTCTGGGCACCCCTTTGGGGGGAGCCTTTGACAGGCCATGACACCCCCTCTGCTGTCCTTCATGTGGATGCAGCTTGTCCCTGGGTGAAGGGGCCCCTCAGCTGGGCTTCTTTCACTTCAGAGGGTGGACATTCATTGCCTGTCACCAGAGGCTTTCACCCAAAGCCTCTCTTCCCCCCACCTTTTGGTGTGAGGGTCTGAGAGAAGCCTGGCAGCTGATAGCCCTGAGGCTGCGGTCTCCATCCTGAAGGTGTTAGGCTTGTGCTTTGTGAATGTCCCCAGCCCTGAGTTGTTACTTTATTTTTTCTTCATCAGCCAGTGGTGTGTGGGGCCTCTCAGAACCCCATCCAAGTCATGGTGCGGTAGTCTTTTCTGCAGCTTTTGTAATACAGTTTTGAAAGTCCTTCATGAACATGTTTAAGTCATAAACTATAATATTTCAGTCTCTTGCAGTTAGTAATTAGGGTTACAACAGTTTTCCAATTTTTGTAGGTAGAGAAAAGGTATTCTACCGTTTTTTAAAGGTGCGGTGAAACTGACACCTCCTCTAAAAAAAGACAACAAGTGTCATTGATTAATTTTTGTTTGCTGCTTCCTTTTATTTTTGTACCTTCTGGAATGTAAGACAGGAATGGATGTTTTCTCTCTTCCAGTTTTGGCATCTTTTTTCAAAAATTTAAACAAATTACTTATGATGTCTCCTTCTGCATTGTATGCGTAGAACCATAGCCTGCAATTCAGTTACTGTTACTATTCTATTTACATAGATACAAAAATCTTGCCTTTCCAAACGCAAACAATAAGGACATAGAAAATTTCTGAAAACTTTCCAACATGTTACAACTCACAACAAGCAAAAGAGAATGTAAAGTTTTCTGTCAGAGCACAGTGATTCAAAATATCTTTGATAGTACTCCTACTGAATTTTTTTTAGACTTTTGGTTTCAAAGAGTGGGATTTATTTGCCTAGATACTTCTCAATAATTACAGGAGAACATAGGTCATGGAGAAAAACAGGTACTTCCAGAGGGAAGGCATGTAATTTAGATTCATCTTGTGTAAATTGCTCTCTAGAGGTGCTGATTTCTTTCCACTTTTTTAGAGAGGCAAGAGTGACAAGCTCAGATGGACACAGTCTATGACTGAGATGTCTGTACACAGCTAATTTGTGCCATGTGAGACTGCCTCAAATAGCCAAAAAGATCATGTAAGAATGACAAATATGACAAAGGAGTTAGGTATCTTTATGAACCAGTGGTCATTCCCTGGCATCTCAGTTGGCACTGCATACCTGTGATTTAGGAAGGTGACTCACAGCCCGAGTGTGATTCAGCTCTGGACTCTGAAACCTCAGTAGGGGTGTCTACACATAAGCACACATGAACATTACCAAACAATAAGTGGAGACTGTCGAATACAGCAAACAAAGAATGAATAAGCTGCACATACATTGGCATTTATTGGTATCCAAGGTGCATTCAGGTAGTTTATTTCATTTTGTCATATAACTGATAAATATGTCTATGAGAATTAGAGGGATTAGAGAGAATTAGAGATCAGTGTGATCGAAGTGTTTAAACTACACGAACCAGACCAGTTTTGAACTTAAAAAAATCTTATTACTATCACATTTATTGACAATGTTAGTAGTTCTTATTCATTATCAGTCATGACCATTGTTCATTCAAAGTTGTTATCCCTTAGAATTTCTATACTCTATGGATCATGAATATATACTACCATGCAGCTGATGGCTGTAAATTGGCACTGATAGGATCCTTGAGGATTTTAGTTGCCCTATTTGAAGTAGCCCAGCTTGAATGGTCTTCCACATAGGAAACTGAATCATCAAAACATCTTGGGTAGAAGGAACGTTAAAGATCATCTATTTCCAACCCTCTCTTATGGGCAGTGATACCATGGGGAGAGATGCCACCCACTAGATCTGGCTGCACAGGGCCCCATCAAACCTGACCTGGGACTTCCAGGGATGGGGCATCCATAACTTCTCTGGGTAGCCTGTTCCAGGGTGTCACTACCCACTGAGAAAATAATTTCTTCCTAGCATCTGATCCAAATCGCTCCTCTTTTAGGTTTAAACCTTTCCCCCCACATCCTACCACCATCTGCCCATGTAAAATGTTACTTTCCCTTTTTTATATAAGCCCCTTCAGGTACTGAAAGGCCCCAATGAGTTCACTCTGGAGCCTTATCTTCTCCAGGCTATCTTATTTATCAGGGGCATAAATTCTCTTTTATCTTCCCTTTATGACCCATGTATCTGTAGAAGCCTCTCTTACTGTTCTTCACATTTGCCAAATTCATCTCCAGCTCTGCCTTAGCATTTCTCATCCTGTGCTACACAGAATTTCTCTATTCTTCTTAGGATATAAGACCCTGGTTGCACTGCCTGTGCACTTCCTTCCCACACTTTACTTTGACCAGAGGGAGGTGGCACTTTCACCATACCTTAAAAAAAAGGGTAGACTCTGTCTAATAAAATTGTAGGACCCTAACTGCAAACACAACATCTGTGCTTTCCCTCAAAACAGAAGCTTCACTAGGTATCATAACCTTTCATGAGTAAGCTTGTGTTGAGATAGTGATACCCTGTCAGACCTTTGAGTTAACTCCAGCTGGCAACCAAGCACCACACAGCTGCTCAGTCACTCTCCCTGAGTGGAACAGGGGAGAGAATTGGAAGAGTAAAAGTGAGAAAACTTCGGGGTTGAGATTAAGACAGTTTGATAGGTAAAGCAAAAGCAGCAGAGAACAAAGCAAAACAAGGAATTCATTCACCATTTCCCATTGGTAGGCAGGTGTTCAGCCATCTCCAGACCAGGGCTCTGTCATGGTCAACAGTTACTTGGGAAGACAAATGTCATCACTCTGAAACTCCTCCTCTTTTGTTCCCCCAGCTTTATGTGCTGAGGATGATACCATACGGTATGGAATATCCCTTTGGTCAGTTGGGGTCACCTGCTCTGGCTGTGTCCCTTCTCAACTTCTAGTGTACCCCCAACTTCCTCACTGGTGGTATGAGGTGAGCAGAAAAGGCCTTGGCTCTGTGTAAGCACTGTTTAGTAAGATCACTGTGTTATCAGCCCTGTTTTCAGTACAAATCCCAAATGTAGCCCTACAGTAGCTATTATGAAGAAAACTAACTCTATCCCACCCCAAGCACACACACAGTCATGCTCGTCCCTGGCCTCCCTTGCCTGATTTCTTGCACTTCAGGATTGAGAGCTCTGTCATTCTCAGGCTATAAGCAACCATATGTGATCTTTGTTTCTTTTCAGGCAAAATCATAGATGAGTGATGGTTATTTGTGCAGTTACGAAGTTCCAACCCTTGGTTTTGAAAAGTTCTGAAGTTACTTTTAATGGGTATGTGTATTAACAGTTCTGTGCAAGGAGAAAAATAGCTGAGAACTGAAAAAACAAACACTGACGCATCCTTAAGAGACTGTTGCAGTAAGAAGCTTTTCAGAGGGGACTTCCACAGTCATCAAAACTTTCAGAAAATACATCCAAATTTAGCTGTGCTTGTATTTAGTGCTACTAAAATGGGCTGGTTTCATCTTTCATATGCTATCTCTTTAGGTGTGCAGGAGGTAGAATTTGAAAAATGGCAGTAATTCTAGCAGTTGTCTGCTTTTATAAACATTCATTGCTAAAAGACACTGACCACTGCTAAGGTCATCCACTGCTCATGCAATGATTGCATTTTGAAAAGCCTCCTGCACTGAGGTTGGTTGTGGTGACAGCATGAAAAGGATTCCTCTCAAAAATAAGAAGACTGCATGCAGGTGTCTCTAGCAGATAGTCCAAAGCTTTCAAGCATGAATAAGCCTTTTGAACTCATGGCCTGAGTGGAAACTGCATCAAGAATTATGTTACACTTGTGCAAATCTCCTTTGAGTCAGAGGATTCTGCCCCGCTGCTTCTCTTTAAATTTTCTGTATTGCGATAGCACCCACAAATATGAACAGGGACTCTTTACCAAACACATTAATTAGCAGTCAGGTTACAATTCCAAGAAGAATAGACATTAATGGTTTCAATGTTTTTCTTTTTTTTTTTTTAATAAATATTTTTATATAGAAAATCTCTTTAAAAGGGGTAATATTGGACTTAAGATGCCCAGTTTGCTTATCTTAAATTAAAAAGAAAAAGAACACTAAATAGATCTTAAAACAAAAGAAGAGCAAAACTATTTTTAACAAAATCTAGTATTTATGTTACATAATGGAAAATAGAATCAGCTGCTATAAATGGAATTATGTATCTCAGATCTGGGCATGTAATATAAACTTATTATATTGGCTTTGTTAAGAGCCAGCGAAACACATTTCTAAGAACTGGTTGATTCTGAACTGTAAAATATGCTGAAGGGAAATATGGTAAATCTTCCCTGGAAATGATTGTCCCTTTACTCTTGGGAGATCCTAAATGGTTAGTTTAGATCAAATATTAGATTGTTAACATCAGGTGAGATGAGTTGTGTTCTAAATTTTGAATCCAAACCCACAAAAAAATAACAGCCAAAAGAAGATTTAGATGTTGGAATACCCAGATACACTTTGATTCTTTGATGCTAAGACAGCGGCACCTTTTTTAGCAACATTTTAGTATCTTGCATCTAAATGTAACAGTATTCGCTGCTGTCTCCTTAAATACCATTTTCAAATTGCTCTTGCAAAATGGTTTGAAGTTTCCAGGAACTGCCTGTGCTTAACAATCATATTGGCTCCATGCCTTACCACTTCAGGGACAGTGGCCCCTTTTGACTTGCTTCCAAGAGGTGTGTGATTCTTGTAAAGATTACTGGGTGTTATGCTAATGTTATGCTATGAACAAGCTTTGAACCAGCTTTCAGGCTGCCTTTAAATAAATCCGAAAGATACATTGCAGTGTATTCATATTATACAAACTTTGGTAGTTTGGTGGTTAAGAGACAGAGGTCTCAGTCACCTTGCAAGCTTCTTTTCAAGAACATGTTTAGGAAAAGTTGAAATTTAGAGCCTCCTCAGACTACTATTAAAAATCAGCAAAAAACCTGGAATTTAAAGTTATCATTTTTTGAATGTTACACATAATGTAATTCCTGCACAAATGGTATCACATAGAAAAGAAAAAAAAATTAAAAAAAAATAAATTGTTATATATGAGGAAAATTAGTCCCTTCATGGAACATTTAAATTGAAAAAAAAAAAAAAACCTGGCAAACATTTCTATCTATAATATAAAGTTTTATATAAAAGAATATAAATAGCTACTATAATTAAAAAGCAGAACTTTTCCTGGTTGATTAAAATATGTATAAAAAAAAATCTATTAATATTTATGAAGATCTTCTCCCATACAAACTTCCTTGTACCTTATTAATTGAAGATTTAACTTTTACTACTACAGAGATCCTGCAAGGAAGTGTACATGTTCTTAAAGTGATACTTCATTTTTAAATTTGAAATTACCTAACATGAACATACCTGAATACGTCTATACTTTTTTTTTAGGATTCATACCTTCTTTAGCCTCAACTCACAACATGCTTTTATAGGCACATACGTTAGGAAGTTATCATAAGACCTCTTCCTTTTTGACTTATGAACTAGTTTGCACTCAAATGTTAATTTGCCAGACATGGCCTATTGAAATATACAATATTTTGCCAACAAGAATTACCCAGTGGAACACCTTACTAAAAATGTATTGAACAATATATTCAAATGAAGGGTGAATATTTCTCTATAACTTCCATTGTGAATTATAAGTGATGGAGGAAGGAAACTGATGAAGGAAAACTGAAACTCTCTGGCCAGATTTGGTGGAAGCCACATCCCTATTAGAGTAGCTCTTCCTAAATTTAATATCAAGAAATCATCAGGTTTGAGAGAGCAATCCTAACTCCATCTAATCTGTATGTTATCTCTAAGAAACTTCCACAAGTCCCATACTGAAAATGTTGACAGATTAGTTGTGGAAAACTTTGCAAGTATTATTTTTCTTCCTATACTGAGACATTTAAAGTATCTGGTGAAATGCTGAGCTACATCCAATTTACAAACAAGAAAATAAATTAATTTTTAAACTTTTTTTTCAGCATTCCATTCCATTCATTATTCAGTTATGTCATCATTAGAAAACTGAAAGTTTAGCTGTGGCTCCTTTTTTACTAGCATTTTAAAAGTTACCAAAACATTAATTTTTTCTTTTCTTTTTTTTGTCCAGCCTTGAGATCTGCAACCCAGGTTGCTTCAAGATGTCAATTGATACTGGTTTTATGAGAAGACATAACTGAACAATCCTAAAAAGTGGAGAGAATATTCATCCTTTCAGAGAATTGTACAGCTATCATCCATATATTTTCAGGGTAACTTCTGGCTATAAATATGTTTGTCTGTCAATTTAGATTATCTACAGACGAGCCTTGTGTTTGTTGTTTTTACACAATGTGCTTCAATTCAAATTGATCCCCGTGGAAATATGGACATCAAAAATCCCTTTTATTTAGAAATCATGAATTAGAGTGGTAAACCAATATTTTCTTTTTTTCTTTTTTTTTTTTTTAATTGCAGACACAAGGGAACACTGCCAATTGCAAAAGTGAATTTTTATGTTACCATTTGGACAATGGCTACTCTGGTAGCAAGCATACTAAATTTTACTTTAAAAATAGCATTTTAAAAGCTGATCTTACTGAAATACTGATGATTCTCACAATGAAGTACTGCATGCAGAATACTGACTCATATGTAGTGTGAATCATAACACAGTGAAACCAGTGTAGTACTAGATGGATAAAAACACTTCACGAAGATCAAGATCTAGTGCCAAGTGCAAACATAATTAAGGAAAATAACTTTATGCATGTTTGGTCCTGACCTTGTAAACACTAAGACATTTAAGCAACTTACGAAATGTCTCTACCCCTTAGTGGAATACAGTATGGAGAATCGCTCATGCTAACATACAGAAGCAGAAATATTTTCAAGTTCTTCAGGCAACGCTGGACAGGACCTAGTAGCTTAAGTCGGACACTATGTTAATGTGCAGTCATGATTCAGTACCTCAGCTGACATCTCTCTGTAACATTTTTAGACTGGAATGTCTGATCTCTTGATCTCTCTTAATCACATAGCAAGAATACAACACACCGCCTCTGACTTCTTCAGTCTTGACATATATGTCTTTTGATGTTCTAATTTTAAATCACACAATTAAAATAACCCCTTTGAAGCAGCAAACAATTTTTAAATTTATTTAGTTTATTTATAAAGGGTTTATGACAATGATACGATTAAGATCTTTTTTCCTTTATGGTGATCAAAAGACATTCAATTAAAATGTCTTCCTGCATCAGTTTCTGTTCTTATTTTTTTTTTTAGATTAATGATAAGATGGAAAAGTTGCATATTTCTGATTCTTCAGTGTATTTTTTTCAGAGGATTTTAAAGGAAACAGGAGGTGAGGAGGAGAAAAATATGAACTACTGCTACTACTACTAACTGTTTACAAGACCACACACCTTAACGCGTAATAAAATAATCATTGACAAGAACTTCTACCTGTGCTGGGTTCTGACATCAGCTTCAATCCTACATGTTGACTCTTTAAATACTATTGAATTATAAGTCATGAAAGTCCTTTATTTGACAATCAGTTTCTACAAAAAATAGTTGGAACATTTTCTTCTGCATTTGCAAACTTAAATATCTACATTTTCTGTTTTCTGACACATAGAGTGTCATAATTTATTTTTTTATTTCCATGGCACCTGTTTTTTTTGACTCTTCTGCTATCACTGGTGTTAAATATGTTGAAAAGTGAGCAGAGTATCTGCTACTATGTGGCGGTGAGCCACGATCAGCTGAATCAAGTGGACCCAGAGGTCCATTGGTTTGATGCTTCCACAGCCCAAAAGCCTTGAGCATTCATAAGGCTGTGAAAAATACATAAATCCATGCCTTACCATTGCCTGCAGCCCTCCCCTCCCCTTATTTCTCATATTTGGTTGTATTTCCAGAGAGTTCTATGTTCTTCAGTTGTTAATTGGTCCTTGTTATTCCTCCCCACCTACCCCTTCTCCCATTTGCTGTAATTCCTTCTCCCCACCTTGGTAACACCCCCTGGTTGATGTTCCATTGGTTACTATGTGTTTTCCACATCCAGATTGTGGGGGTACAAGACCTCCTGCAAGCCACATTTCTTTGGCTTTCTCCGTGAATTTTTCTCTCCAAGAAACCCTGTCCCCTCGCGAAGAAGTCCCTCTGCTTCTTTCCTACCTCCTTTTCACACCCTTGCCATCGGTGGGCAAGGTGAACCTGAGCAGGTGCTTCGCCTGCTCTCCTGCGCCGCGATCGGTTTCCATCCTCCCTGTTCGGAGCAGGCGGAAGATGCCTGGTGCCAGGACAGCATGCCAGCCGGACGGCACTGCGGCACTACTACATGGGTACTGGGCAGGTATGTAGTGGTATTGTTGGTGATTGAAGTTTATTCACAGATTTTCCATGAATGTAACTTTGATACTTGCTCAGTTTGTTTACAGAACACACTTTATCCTTATTTTTAAATGTGCTTTATATTGCTTAAATGTCAATCACAATGTGATGATAATCCACTGAATTAAGAGCTTCAAAGTCTCCAGCATTAGTAGATCAAAAAAAGTTTTCCGCTATTGTACTATTAATTGTCTCTGTAATTCCTTTCTCACCACAGAAGGGTTTGAAGGACTTTACAGACTTACTTATGTATAGACAAACAAAATTTACTGACATTTTTTACATGAAATTTTGAGATTTCTAGAGGTCCTTCATCTCAATTGAGATACATAAACACAGGAATAAGAAGAAAAGTTGTTCTAAGTATCTTCTAGTTTTTTCTTCAGTTGTAAGCTCATACCTATAGAAGATTAATATATGAGCATATAGATATTTTGATACTAAAAAAAACAAATAAATGTACTATGTAGTTTATTTACTAAAGATAGTATTTTCTGCTCTAAGATAGAAACTTCTTGAGCAGATGAATTGTTATCTTTGTGTGTTGACAAGTGGTTCAAGGTCCTTCCATTTTCTTAATCTTTCAGAACACAGGAATGAGTAACACTAGAACAGTTCTCAAACCAGCTATTTTTCTTGTGTTGTCCAGCTAGGAAAAAAAAAAAGAACAACAAAAAAAACTCTTCAACTCCTTTAGCTCAGTTGGAGTCTTTCCTTCATCTGCTTTGTATTATAAAAGACAGAATTTCTTTTTCCCCGTTATTAAAAAAGAACCTTAATTACATTACATTTTAGACTCTCAGTGTGACTATTGGTGAATTAAGTAAAATACGTAAAATTATTCTTCCCACTCGGTTTGGAGTGTCATTCATAGTAATGTAAGGGGTTTATTTTTTTTGTCTTTCTCTGCACTGGAATTAAGAACACAGGCCCAAGTCAACAACAATCATATCATCATACTACAGTAATGATATTATGGAATTAATATGTGAAGAAAAATTGTAATTGAAGGAAAAATTATGATACTTCATGCAACTTTGTTGAGGGAAATATCTCTGTTAGTATGCATACCACAAGAGCATGAAAGAAAGCAGTCAAACCATTAATATACAAAAATACATTTTTTCAAAGATAATACGGTTATTTCATATGATATACCATCAACACTTTTCAGATTGTTGGCAGCTAAAACCTCCTGATTTTTTAACGGAAATATTAAAAATTAATTTTAAAATTTTAAAAAAATAATAGAAAGATTATTTTTTTCTCAAATAGAAGCAAGGCACCAGTACGCTAAAGAAAAAAAAAACAAACAAGAAGAAATTATTACTTTGATTTCAATTTTTAGTTGGTTGCTTTTTTGTTTTTGTTTTCCATAAACCAGATTGTGTATAGATTCCTCAGAGGTATTCCTTTTCTGTTGTCCTGACATTTTGCCTTAGTGCTGTTCCTGTACATAAGCTATTCTCTTTTCTGATAGTCATCTTCTCCTTGCTCAACTTGAGAGAGAAAAACCCTAGACAATGTTAAAAAGGCATTGCCTCTTATCTTTCTGCATTTCATTCTGGATCTAGGAATGAAGTCACTCCATTAAGCCAATGATAAATCCTTAGCGTGGAATACATACCTAATTCTCACAACAGCAAAAACAACAAAAAAGCTTATCCTTACAGAAAGACTAATAAACAACTATTTTCACAAAATTCAGTTACTTATTGCTAACATAGATTGTGATCCTGCAATCACCCTAAGATACTATAAACATATCTCTAGATGTAGATAACACTAATTATAGGCAAAATATGTCATTTTCTATGAAAAGAGTTTATTGAATTCGATAAAACTCCTACTGCCATCCCTTTTGCTCAGGATTCAGTGACAGAGTTTCTTCTGACTGCCGCTGTTGAAAGAAGAGTTTCAGTGTATTGATATATAGAGATCTGTTGGGAACATGGAAGCAATATTATCAGTGCTTCACCCCACCCTGCTTGCCAGAGGCACCAAACTGGGTAAACCTGTATCCGAAAATCTCATTCCCTGTTTCTTTCTGGAGGCTACATCAGCCTTCTTCACTTTTCCCAGTATAACCCTCCTTCTGTGTGTAACCGTTTGGGCAACTTTTACCGTCCACAAAGACATTTTGCAGGCAGGATGAATACAACTTCAAAGTAATTTCTTATAGGCTGATACACAGAGATAACTGAGAATAACATTTTACTATGCTAAGCATTACTATGTTCCCCATTCCTAGTATAGCACCCAACAAATATTTCCCAACTTGGCAATCACTGCTCAGGTGGCAGAAATTCAGTGTCTTCTTGAAATGGAGACAATTTCTGATGCTGCTGCTCTGAAAGAATTCCCTCTTCCATTCGAATTCTATGTCTTTTCATTCTATCACTCACTTCAGTGTTCTGGGTTTTTTTAAAATTTAGCCTTGAAGTTTTATTTCAACAGTTTTACCTTTACCAGATTTTTTTTTGTCTTGCATAATGTGAATAATATGCATTCTGTCAGAATTTAGCAATTTCCTAAGAATTTACACGAATCTAGCATAACCCTATAGGTCATTCAGGAGTATTTCTTATAAAACCAGATTTCTAGGCCAGAGAACTGCTTAAAAATACAGATAATTTTTATACATTATGGCAAGAAATAAATTATTTCTTTCCTTCTTTCATTTCTTCCCTTTGCAAAAAATAATGATGAAACCATACCTTCCCAATATTGCAGGAGTATGTTAATTATATTTTCATTCCTCTGTTAGCAAGTTAAGCATGACATTTGCTTGGAGTGCATTTAAAAAAATTGCGTAGTAAAATTACTGAAGGAAATGAAGATGGGAAGCAATATTGGACAAAGGCAGTGTCAGCAATATAATAGCTTCTGGTATTTATCATGTCTTGCAAAGATATGCTGGTATTAAAGTAACAAAATTGTTTTCTTGTTGTGGATAGATGTCTCTTTAAAATGAGTGAAGAGTACCAAAACCTGAGCTATGAAAGTATGAGGCAGGGTGACTCTCCATCAGCTGCATTGTATGTGGAAGACTTTATTTCATGAACTAGCAGCCAATGAAATTACTGAGAATATTGCTAGTACTAGTAAACAGAAATATATGATAACATCATTCTTGTGTAGGGGCCAAGTGCATGATTCTTTTAAGCAGTGTACTTTTAAACAAAAATATTGACAAACCTGAGTTAAAAAAACGAGTGGGAATATGTCTCTTGAGAAAGAAATAATTTTGCTGAAAATATTTTTAAGACTTCAAGTCATCAGAGCACATGACTTAATTACTATAAATTTATTCAGGTGCATAAACTTGTCCTGTAATTGTCCTGTAAAATTTGTGTGTTAGGATCTAGACCTGTTGTGCCTTCAACACAGAGCTGTGAACGAAACCCACAAGACTGCTATTTACTTCCTCCTACAAATTATCCATATAATTTTATGAAATTTGTTAATATTAACTGAAATTATACATTCTACTTGCTCTTCATACAATATTGAAAATAAGTTTGCTACTGCTGTTTCTATTTTGGAATCAGTCATGGTAACCATAAGGCCTCTGTTGTAAACTTGTAGTTGATCTGTGTTGAAAACTGATGTGGAATTTCAGAGTGGGTGGGGTGGGTGTTTATCGTAAGCCTACAAAAATCATAGTAGAGTGAAACTCTACTACTTCCTGTCATGGAATGAGGCCTGATTTCTTCCACAACTCCTGTCGAGAGTTTGCTGGTTCTTTCTTTGGGGTTTTGGGGAAATTTTTTAATTTTTTGAAATATAACTGCATAAATTATATCATGAGGAGAAAACAAGAGAGAAAGGCTGCAATCCCTCTTAAATGAAAAATGCTTAGTCTAAATATTACAAACTGAAATGAAACTGTACATTAAAAATAAGTAATCAGTGGAAGAACAAACTTACCAACACAGAAACCCTTACATTTATTTAAAAAAAGATAATTAAGATGTCCAAATTTTAGATAACAAATGAGAGATCATTATCTTAACTAAAGATCTAATGGCAATTGTCCAGTGAAGTTCAAAATTAACAAGAGTTTAAAAAATCAGTTCTGTATAATTTATATAAATGCTGACTTTTTGCAAGACATGAATTTATGTCTACCTTAGTATAAAAAAAACCCAAAGAAACCAACCAAAGAAACAAGAAAAATCTACTACCAACTACTAACTTGTAGCTAAGATGTTTTATAAGCTATTGAGTTTTTTTTTCAACCAATCATGAAAACAAATGAAAGCAGATCACAGTTCAATAATTTGATTATAAAAAACCCCAAACCCTACGCATTTAATGTTTCCCTCTTCACCCCATAGTAGCAATTTGCAGTACTACAGAGTACTGTAATGCAATTTATTCTCCAATCCATGGAGATTAGAGTCTTTAAAGAATCTACTGCATTTTATACTCCCTGCACTAGTTTTTCTTTTATTCAGTTCCATTGCTTTTATTGTTTGAAAGACTTTGCATATAAATATGCACAATACCAGCATGCTTAGTTTAAGTTCTATGAAGTGAACTTCACTTACTGTTTTGTTTTCATGTATTTCATATTTATTTGTATTTTTAATTGGACACTCTGAACAAATCAAATTAAGTGAACAGTATACACTTTTCCCATTTCTTATACAGCTAATATTTCATCAGCAGATGAAACAGTTCATTTACTTATCCTGGAAGATAATAATATATTGAATAATTAGCACAGTAGATCTATAATTAAGATATTTTCAATTATTTTAAATTATGGTTTTGTTCCTAAATATTCAATAAAACTACATTCACTTTGATTAATGCACCTTAATTTATCTTTTTCTAAACAGATTAAAGCAAGTAATTCTGGAGAGAGATTTCATTAGTAATAATTCAGAAAAAATCAGATGTCAAATTCGGTCTTTGGCAGAAAAACTTAGGAATGGAAGAATGAATTCAAACAAATTACAAATTGCAGAAATTTCACAGACTCAAAGTTTGGTCTGAAATTTGGAAATTAAGCACACTTTTAGAAAGGCTTCTTTAAGGATTTTTGTGTCCTGTGAAAACAGTGCCTTAGCTTTCCCTCTAGGGAAACATCATCAACAAATTAGGACAGTAGAGGACAAAGTTTCAAGACAGGAAGACTAATGAATGGCTATGGGCAACCATGCTAGCTAGAACTGGAGCTTTATATCCTATGAACATTGAAAGGAGACAGAAATGTATCACAAAACTTGTTTCAATAGTTCTGTTTCCAGATTTCATTAAAATCTGGAAATTACCTTTTCTCCTGATACAATCAGGTGATAAAGAAAAAAGTTCTTGCTACTATTACTAGGATCTTATACAAGTAAGTAAAGACTTGTAATCTTCCTCCCTCGAGTCTGTCTGCTCACATTTCTGTCCACTCTGGTTGCACCAGCATTTTCTCAGTCCTGAATCTCACACTGTCTATTTTTTGTGTAACTATTTCTGAGTTCTCTTCAGTATGTAACACTATACAGTGCTACAAAGAGATGAAATTTTCAAGACAGGTCTAGCAAAGAGCAGAATCAGAACTTTCCGTTCCAGCAAATTATACTTGGTCAAAAGGAAATTTTAGTATCCTCTCTCCCTTGCAGCCTGTTTGAAAACAAAATAAAACAACTGTAAAACTTTAGTAGTACTTTTTCTAACCTCAGTTAACCTTGCAGGCAGACTTTTTTGCATGTGAATATTTCAATTCCTATTGATATAAAAAAAAAAAAGTATTAAAGATTGATCTTTTATATCACATTTCATCCTGAAACTCAATAGTTTAAGACAAAAAATACTATTTTCATCATTTGGTTTTATGTGCATCACAAATAAATGTGATTCCTTCAGCCACATCATAAATTTCATTCAGCCTAATACAACATGTATTTACTGGGTCTAAATACATTTATTTGGGTCACACCAAAAAGCTTCATTTTATTGCAAGAGCTAGAACAAAAGGCTTCTAACCTTAAATTTAGGAGCTCACAAAGCTGATATCTTCCTTTAAGTGCTTTTGGCACTTGCTGTTGTTATGGGAATGGCTCAGAAGTCTGTCTGGCAAGAATAGATGCAGCTGATAAAATTACTTTAAATCCACTGATTTGTTTACACCTTTAGGTCCATTGCTTTTAAGCATGTTTTAAACGTATTAAAATAAATGGGTAACAAATATTTTTGAATGTTTTGCAGAAGGGGACAGTTGGTGTACTGGGAATGTACATACTTCTCTTATTTTTGCCCGAGATTTTTTTTTTTAATGTAGATTAAAATCTCAGTTCTTCAGAATACAACAATGGCAAATTAGATATAGTAAGCTTTAGCTGTTCTTATTTTATGATAATTCCCTTTCTAAAAACTATATTTATTGCAAAACCAGACACATTTAATATAAATAAAAAGGTTGTTAATGAAACAATAGTAATATGATTAACATAGAACTGGCTTTGTCTTCCTTGGCTTACTGTGAGTTATGGGCAATTAAATAAGTCCATTCCCATCTGCTAATGAGAAGTTCAGCACACTTAACAGAGCCTCAAAATTCAGCAGTAAGATAAACCAAACACAAAAATATTTCTGTTTACCCAAACTTTGCTTTCACACAAGTAAGACAATGGAAAACTGGAGAACTGGACCTAAACCAGCAATATAATATTCCCTCTATGAACAATTTCTAACATCAATATGCCCTGTGTGTTCCTCCCCAAGTGAAGAAAGCTGGATGCAGAAGGAGAAGGGGTAGTTTTTAACACCTTTTCTATAGATGTAAATCACAAACACTGAATTTACAGGTAAGGAGGAAATGGATAGTTCTGTTTAGTGATTTTAATTTATTCCTTTAACAGCTAAACTTAAAGTTTAATGTTTATTTCCTCTGATTCCTATGAGACCTTATAGTGAGGCTGCCCTCAGGTCCTGCTTTTATTCTCAGAAGTCAGAAAAATTTACCTCCTCAAAACATCAGAATAAGGCTCCTTAACACTTAAATTGTGTTATAGATGGCATAATGTATTCAGGTCTGAGGCTGCACAGGGGATGCTTGCGGCCTTACATGGACACATGATTCTACAAGTGTGTTGCTTATATACAATTGCTACATACATATTACAGTTTACCCATTTATCAGGGTTTGACTGACTAGAAGTCAGTGAACTTTCTAGCGTGGTCTTAACTTTCACAAATAGCAGTCCCACCCAACCTGTTGTATCGTGAGTCCCTCCCATGAACAGTGCAGCCTTCCCAAAACTGCACATCATGGATCATTTTAGTTCATGGGGTTTAGTCGTTTAGTCAAGTTCTAGTTTGGAAGCAAGGGCTCTCCATCTCTGCAAGCAAGGGTCTTCTCTCTCTGCTTGAGTTCCTGACTAGATTACAGCTTTTCAGCATCCACTTGCTCCAGTGTGAGCACTTTTCCTCTTGGGCTGTGAGTAGATCTCTGCATTCCCCCATGTACTTCATGGATTACAGGGAAACAGTTTGTTGCATTTTAGTCCTCACCACAGCTTGCAGAAAGATCTCAACTCCAAGGCTTGGGGCGCCTCCTCCGTCTCCTTCTTTTCATTGACCTTGGTGCCTGCATGTTGATTCTCTTCACGTGTCCTCACTTTTTCCTTTTCTCTCACTTGGAAGAAAATTGTTGTCTATAGGTATTGTTGTTCTCAAGTTCTGTCAATTGAAATGTTCTTGCAGAGCTTCACTGCACTGAAAAAGTTTATTTTTTCTGTGCTCCGTGTAGAGGAATTGTTCGCCATGTTTTCATCGCTGGCCGGGTGGTCCCTGCTGGCACCATACAGGCAGCCCCAGCTGCATGGCTCCGGCCTCGGGAGGGCCTCGGCCAGCTGGCCTCCCAACCTGTCCCGAAGAGAAGAAGAGAATGCTCGCATTTTTTTTCCTTCTTAAATACGTCATCACAGAGGCGTTACCAACTTCTCCAATTGGGCTTGTAACCTGCCCATCGTCAGAGCCTTCAGCGATAGGCTGTGTTCTGGACACAATAGAAACTTCGAGCAGCTTTCTCCCGCCCACCAAAAAGCTAGACTGTTTTTTAAACTAACACTCCATTACCATAAATCCCACCCCAAGTTCCCAGAGATTCAGTCCTTTGTTTTGTCTATCATGGCATTCTTGAGCCAGGTGTGTGTTCTCATCTTCCCACCTTCTTTGATGGAGGAGCAGTGTTTGCGTGCCTTGTTTCTCTGCTAAAAGTTTCCCAGGCACAGTAAAAATTGATTTAACCCTTTTGGTATAATTGTAGAAGAATATTCCTGCTTTCAATGTGGAATGAGATAACATGCTTTTAACTCTCTTCTCTTTGATATTTAGAAATATTTTTTTTAATTGAAAATTACTGGAAGATTGTTTACCTTCCATAGGGTGCTGTAGATGTAAAAGATTGGGCCTTTATGATAAATTATCTGCAGCCATTTCTTTTGATTATGCAAATGCTGTTATCTGGTAGAATTTTTCTATTTGAGCACTGGCTGAAAATATTTAACCAACATTGGCTATATAGGGGTTGAGGGATACTACTGTTTCAATATTCTCAAATTAAGCTCCTGTGAATTAGTGTTTACTGGAGAAAATCTGAAATGCAGGTATGAAGGTAAATGCTTCACTACCTCTTTAGATTACATCAAAAGTCTTAAGAATCTGTATATTTAGAATGTTGAGTATTTAAACAAACTATTATAAGTATTTGAAATTGAGGAACGGAAAGGACAATTGCAAATGATGAGTGATGAGAAACTCTTGAACTTAGCAAGGTCTAATAAAGTTTCATTATATATATTTTTCTCCTTGCATATGTAAGTTTGTACAGGAAAAGACAACCCAACCCAACCCAAAACTTAGAGTGTAAATGAGAATGGCCTTCTGAGTTCTGCTACAGCCCTTCTGGGAACCATACATTGACTCCAGTCCAAACGTTATTAGCATCTATTGCCATCTGTGAATCAGGGTTAGATCCCAAGACTTTTTCAAGTGCATGTAGTAATTCTGGTTTGAAATTGAACTGCTGGCAGCCTCAGGAAGGACAGCAAACCTGGTGTGAGGGCAAGCATGTATCACCATTATGATCAGGACAGAGTTGACTTCCTTGCACTATCATAATACATTATTTAATGATAATAAAGTCTAAAAGCAGTGGGCCTGCCGTTGATGGTTTCTTTCTTGATAAACCTGCTCAGAGCACAGCATTTGGACAGGGCTTATCAGTAGCCCTAAGTTATATCAAATTTAAGAAGCCTAGAAGTTTTTCATTCATTTCAATAACAGTTTCATAATTAGAGACAAGGTAGTAACAAGGGATTAAGAAGGTACAAAACATTCATGTACATAAGTATTGTTTGTACATGTAAACATAAAAAGCATGGAATCATTTAGGCTGGAAAAGACCTGTAAGATCATCGAGTATGCATACACACATTCACACATGAATCTTTCACTATGACTCAGATTTCTGGGAGCTCTGAAAAGTAACGATATGCATGACAAAGAATGTATTAATATTATTTTGAACCGTAAGCAGAAAAACATTCTGCAATTTTTTTAAGATACTGCATCCTGATGCTACTTTAAAGATAATTAGCTATGCTAGCATAGGGGTCCAGGCTGAGAAAGTGTATTGTGATGGATGATTCACAGAATGGATGTATTAACAAGCTGAAGAAAAAAACCCCACAAACCCAAACCTTCAGTGGGAAAACCAATTAACCATTATATAAAAATGACAAAATTTAACCATGGGGAGAATATATCAAGTGGGTTGCCTGCATATTATGTGTATAAAACTAACACAGCTGAGATGCTGAATCTCTTTTCTTCAGAATCCAGTATGCAAAATCAATCACTCTGGTTTTCTGTATTGATATAAAGCTAAGTATTACTTACCATTAAAGAAAAACGATAGACTTTGCTCTTTGTATTCAGTCTGATAGGCTGCCCTTAAAGGCTTGGTTTCACTGTGGATACTTCACTAGGACTTCAGCTATGCCATTCCTATGGGTCCAAGCTCTTTCCCTGCTTCCTGGGTCATGCCCTGGTCACAGCATACTGCAGCTCTCATCTGATCCATGTGTCTAGGCTCACTGGATGCTGTCCTCTTGGCTCATCTCAGTGATCCTGGGACTGTGTTTGACCCTGCTTCCCCTCACTGGGTTTGTTCTGGCCTCAGCCCTTGCCCATCCTCAGGGAGGTGCTCAGTACCTGGGCTGGGTGTCCTGGTGCCAGTGGTGTCCCTGCTTCTGACTGAGGGAGTTGGATGGGCCCTGCCTGCTCCTTCTGTCCCAGTAGGCTCAATTCAAGACCCCATGTTTCCCAGCATGATGGTTCCATGGAGCCATAGACCCTCACTGTGACCAGGCATTGTCTTCCTTCATATTCTGGTCAGTTATTTTTATGGTTTGAAAGCAACCATGAACTTTGGAGGACACAGTCA
The DNA here is from genome assembly GCF_009650955.1 of Corvus moneduloides. Lineage (NCBI taxonomy): Eukaryota > Metazoa > Chordata > Aves > Passeriformes > Corvidae > Corvus > Corvus moneduloides. Next base: position 73,527,731 of record NC_045477.1, read on the forward strand.
GAGCCTATTACTCCTCTGGACCAAATAACAAATAAAGATATAATAACAGTGTCTAAACCGCAACTGCTATGCCTGGTGTAATTTTTTCCTATTTTCTTCAATAATTATAGGTGATCACAAAAACAGAAGTACGTGAAGAAAAAGATTCAAAGAAAAATAAAAATCAGAACAGACACATGACTTGACATTAACTATAGTGACAGAATCGTACTCTGGGATGAATCAGATACTTAGAAAAAATATTTCTCAGTATTTAATTTAAAAATAAATAAATTTATTTTTAAAATGGAATTTATAAATAAAATTCAATAAAGTTTAAAGATATATAACAAAGTCAGCACTTTGGTCATAGTAACGCACTAGTTATAAAGTATAGTTTACAATATACATGTAATATTAAATCAATATTTAACAATAACTCTATACAGTAATCATTTTAAAAGAATTAAACTGATGGAAGTGCCTTATGTGTGGTACCAACATTTGCTGGTTATTCTATATTGCTTTTTTCATTCGTCTTAAAAAAAACCCCAAACCACTTCCATTAAAAAAGAAAAATAAAAACAACTTTCTGTAGCATCTATATCATCTAGTTTAACTGAGATCTAGATTTTCTTGTTTTTAAATTTGTGATCAAGTCAAATATTATTTCATTGCAAAACTACATTCTCTACAGAGAAAATACAACTGCATTCCCCTAAATGCTTCGGGTTCAAAAAATACAAGACTCATGCTCATAGTTGCAGGTGTCTTTTAATTTACCCTTAGCCCCATCAATTTTTTTTCCAGCACAACAATATTATTTTAAAGCGATGTGTAATTGGGTTGCATTTTGAAAGCACTGTAAATTATGCACAATCAACAAAGCTATTAAGTGACACTGCAGAATGTACAACTAATGAAAATGTAATCACTAGACCTTACCATTTTAGCTGAAGTTCTAATTTAATAATACAGTTTCATATCCCCAAGAGCTTTCTAACATTTATCATGCCAATTTCCATTATCTAATCCAAAATAATTGTGTTGATTCTCCTAAATTATACTAATAGTGTCCTGAAAAGGTCTACGGTTTCAAAAGGTTTATGATGATGTACACATATACATCATATTAATATGTTCATCCTGTAGTTTTACTCATTAACAAAAGTTTCTAGAATTTATAATTTAACCTTGCAGATGAACTTTTCTGTGACCAGGCCACAGATCCAATTGGTTTCTTACCTCCATAAAACAGACTGCATCAAGAGTGCTGCATTGTCTTCACTTCAGATAGTTGCTCATTTACAATATGATTTTCTGTCTCTTGATCTCCCAATTCCAAAGCTCAGTTCAGTTTGAAACTTAAGACTATTTTACACTCATAAAATCAATGGCAAGGATCTATAATTATTAGGAAAATATTTCATAAATGTTGCAAGACTTGACCTTAACTGAATGTTACTTGCTGAAGTTACTTGCTGACAAAATCTCTTCATGCAACTCCCGCTGCCTGTTGGATCAAGGAGGGAGGTGAAAGTGAGTGGTCAGTGAGAAAGGCTGACTGTAGTTTTCCCTGATAACACAGAGAACTCTGGTTTGAGCCCCTTCACGCTCCACATCTATCTTGAATATTCAGAAATATGAAGTTGTCTAAGCTTTCTTGATATTACTTTCCATTCTAACCTGGAAACACCCCAACCAAACGGCAACCAACTACCACACAACCACTCACTCCTTCACTCCCACACCAGTGGGATCAGTGAGAGGATGGGAAGGGTAAAAGGTAGAGAGTTTGACTGTTTAATAGGGAAAGCAAAAGCCATGCACAAATGAAAAGCAAAACAAGGAATCAATTCACTTATTCCCATGGGCAGGCAGGTGTTCAGCCATCTCCAGGAGAGCAGGGGCCCAAAACATGTAACAATTATTTAGGAAGACAAACACCATCACTCCAAACATTTCCACTTTTTCCTTCTTTCCCCCACTTTATATACTGAGCATGATGTCATATGGTCTGAAATATCCTTTTAGTCAGTTTGAGTCACCTGTTGTGGATGTGTCTCCTCCCAGTTTCCCATGCACTCCCAACTTCCTTGCAAGACAGCAGTATGAGCAGAAAAGGCCTTGGCTCTGTGTAAGTACTGCTCAGCAGTAACAAAAACATCTCTATATTATCAATCTGTATTCAGCACAAAGCCAAAACACAGCCCCATACCAGCCACTGTGACGAAAATTAACTCTACCCCAGCCAAAACCAACACAGAAGGAAATGCACAGCTAGTGGGAGCACAGACAGGGGACCTGAGAGGAGTACAGGGATACGGTTAGTATGTGTAGCTATGTGGTCATGAAATTTAAGGCACAGAGTTAATGGGACTTGGTAGGGGATGTGAGTAATAGCAAGACAGGATTCTACATATACATAGGTCAGAAAAGAAGTGCACCGTCATCAGTTTTGCAGATGACATCAGGCTGACTGGTGCAGTTAACACACAGAAGGAAGAGAAGCCATCCAGAGGAACATGGATAAACTCGAGAAGTGAGCCCATGAGGATTTCATGAAGTCCAACAAGTCCAAGTGCAAGGTGCTGCACCTGGGTGGAGGCAATCCCAGACATGAGTACACACTGCAAGAAGAGCTCACTGAGAGCAGCCTTTCAGTGAAGAACTTGAATGTTGTCATGTATGGAAAGCTGGGCGTGAGCCCACAGTGTACTCGGGCAGCCGAGACAGCTGACTGGATCCTGGGCTGCATCAAAAGAGGGGAGGCCAGCAGGTCAAGGGAAGTGATTCTCCCTCTCTTGTCCTTGTGACACCCCACCTGGAATGCTGCATCCAACTCTGGGGTCCTCAGCATAAGAAAAATGGGAACCTCTTAGAGCGGTTCCAGAAGAGGGCCACAAACGGTATGTAGGCTGGAGCACCTCTGCTACAAAGACAAGCTGAGAGAGCTGGAGTTGTTTGGCCTGGAGAAAAAACTCCAGGGAGACTTCATTGCAGCCTTCCAGTACTTAAAGGGGGCTTATAAATAAGAGGGAGAGCAACTTTTTACGCTGGCAGATGGGATAAGGGAGAAGGATTTTAAACTTCGAGAGATTTAGATTAGATGTTAGGAAAAAGGTCTTTACTCAGGGAGTAGGGAGGCACTGGTACAGATTTCCCAGAGAAGTCATGGATGCTCCCTCCCTGGTAATGTTCATGTTGAACAGGGTCCTCAGTAACCGGATCTAGCAGGTAGCATCCCTGCTCATGGCAGGGGGCTTGGAATAAAGCAATTTTCAAGGTCCCTTCCAACCCAAGTATTTCTGTTTTTTTAATTAATGCATAAAACAGAAGTTCAATTTGCTAAAAGAGCTGCTGCAGAGAATAAACACAAATAATTCCATAGTAATAAAATAACAACAGTTATTCAAGTGCTTTGTCATATTTTCTCTCTAGTTCTAAGCAGTGTTTCATTCTTGATATAAGTTATATTGCTAGCCCCTTTTCCCCATACTGCAACATCCTCATTCACTCTCTGTTACATAGAGATGAAAAGCCAAATAATCCATCGCATTCTTTTCTAGCTTCTAAGGAAACTTTCTTTCCATCTATCTTTGGTTATACACTAGTTAGAATCTTAATCAGTGTAGCATAAGAAGATTTTCATACATATTTTCTGTAGCTTGAAGAGGAAATCCGTCCACCACCCCAAGCTTCATCAGATATAGTTCAGCACCCCTACAGTATCTACTAAGTCACCAGAATGACAAAAGCTTTTCAGAGTATAAGCGAAGCACCCAGATCATTTTGGCTGGCACAGATACTAAATGCCTCTGCTCCTGTTATGCACCTCCACCACTGCTTACATCTTATTTGATTCCCCTGCAGCCTCAGGCAAGACAACACCAGAGCAAGATAAACACATTGCAGCCTGTGTAGTTTCCCACCATGGAGTAGGTAAATGTTTCCTGAAGGGACTCTGTCCTGCAGAGAATGCATGCTGGAGCAGGTTTTCCTGACAAGGACTGCAGCACATGTGGAGGAAGGAGCTCCAGAGAGGGACCTTTATGGCTTGATCACAGCCCCCACCCCCATTCTCTATTTCCATCTGCTGCCTGGGAAAAGGGAAGGTAGAGGAGTTAGCAATGAAGGAGTGAAGTTGAGCCTGAGAAAAACGGAGGGTGGGAGGGCAGTATTTCAGTTTGTGTTTCTCAGCATCTTAATCTATTTTAATTGGCAATAAAAAAAAAATCCCCAAATCCAGTCTGTTTTGCCTGTGACAGTAATTGGTAAGTGGTCTCCTTGTCTTTTATCTCAACCTGTGAGCGTTTACATCTTATTTTCTCCTCTGTGTCCTGTCAGGGAGGGGGAGTGAGAGAATAGGTAACTGGGGTCTGGCAGCAAGCCAATCCACCACAGTAGTGTATCAAAGGTGCTGATAGAAGTCAAAGCAATAACCAAGTGTCTTTAGAACTATTAACTGATTAGTAACTCTGTTGCTGTTATTTTGGAAATGGTTAATTTTCTAAAGTGGCACTCACATTTTGAATCCCTGTTATTTTCCTGAGCTTCCTCTATACAGAAGTAGAGCCTCTCAAATTGATATTTTGCTGCTTGAAATCAGTTAAAGAAGTTGCTCATGTAGACGCTAGTGTCCTCCTTGAAACGTAAACTGGGTCTTGCTGGGTCTTGAAAGAGACTGCAACTCTTTCAATAGATCAAAGAATGAACAAGGAGACCAGAGGTGTACTTAACAGATAGGACAAAGAGCCCACACAGAGATAAACCACAGTAAGCCCACAGAACCCACCTGACAAGCAAATAGAGCCAAGATTCAAAATATTTAAGAACCTTATTTACATAAGTCTTCTACAGCTAAGTTAACTGGAACAAAAACTAACTAATGGATGCAACGAGAGCGATCTACAGAGGAAAACGTTTCTGTTTTGACAGGCTAATAATCTTCTAGTACATGAGTCGCTGAATATCTTATATTCCAGTTACCTCATTATGATGAGAAATAAAATACTCATAAACATATGAGATCATTCTTTGATCTATTGAAAGAGTTGCAGTCTCTTTCAAAACCCAGTTTATGTTTCAAGGAAAATATATATATTAAATACACACTGCTGTTGTAAGACAGCTTTATTTAGGATTCCTCAATACAGTGAGGTATCAAAAATTAGAGAAAAAAGCTCGTGTAAGGAAGAAAATAGATCTGTGGGTACATCCCTGCAAATAAACTTAATACACAAACATCTCTTCGTCTCTTTGTCTCTTTGTCTCTTTGTCTCTTTGTCTCTTTGTCTCTTTGTCTGAGGACTGTTGACATTCGATGGCTCATGTCCTTAGAGCAAAACTCTCCTTTCTCCCTTCAGCTAGAGTGGGGGCAATACATGTTGTGTACCAGGTTCTGTCCTCTGTTATTTCCTGAACAGTGTTTGAGGTTTGTTTAGGAGAATACTGGATGGTACAGGCTGAAACCATAAGGTTCACATCAGTAAGTGAGTAGTAGGGGCAGGTGTGAGCTGATACTCGAGCTTACATCTTGACAAAGCTTTATTTACTAACAAAGGCACAACGTGCAATCCTTTCTGTAAAATCAAATTCTCTTCTCCAGGCTGAACAAACCCTGATGCCTCAGTCTCTCTTCACAGACCAGGAGCTGCAGCCCTTTAATCAATTCAGTACTGAGAGTACTTCTGCAGCTCCTGTTTGTATAAAGAAAACAAACAGAAAATCAGCTAAAGAGCAGACTGATCTTTGCAAACATTCATAAAACTCTGTTTTAGCTAGGATTATGCTCCCTTGGGTTAACCATGTTAGCAGCTTTTCAGGAAATAAAATTAAATTGTACTTACCCCATTACAGAACTACAGCATACAATGAGATAAAATAATGATGATTTTTTTTCTGTTTCCCCCTAAAGCTTCCTGGGAGAAATTTAGGTTTTTTTGTTTGGGAGTTTGGTTTTGGGATTTTTTTTGTTGCTTTGAGGAGGGCTTTTTGTGATTTGCTGAAAGATATTCATGGAGATAAGACGACTAGTTGCAGGTGCAAAAATATGAAAACTGGCAAAAGATATGCTATTTAAGAGAGGGTTCTTTAGTCTTCCTTCACTATTCCAGATAAGATATTGAGACTGGCAATTAGTGATTTCTTAGTCCATAAACCAGCTCCTGCATTGTTCTTCATTTAAGAAAAGTCCTTGTTACAGAAGGGGTCTGAACAATGGGAAATCATATTTTTAAGATCACTGTTAGTAGTTGAAATGTAAATAGTCTACACCTCTACATCATATCTAGACAGAGTTATCATGAACTAGAGAAACTGGGTTGAGTATAAATGAATAAAAGCAAATCTGCATCACTTGAAGTCCTTTCTTTTTTTTTCCCACTCACTTGACCTGGCAGTCTGTCAGTCAGATACTTTCCTCTTGATGTAGCTTAGATTTCCTATACTCCTCAGACTTCAGTTCTTTAGAATCTGAATCAATTTCTGAACTGAAAGATGTAAAGAAATAAAGTATCATTCCAATCACAAAATCCTATATTTTATCAAGATTTTGACAATGTTTGATTTGGTAAAGTGTCTGAGGAGGAGAAAACTCTTCACTTCATAAGACTTGCTCTGGTGTGGGTTTCTTTTATCTTAAGGGTTGGTTTGTTTTTGTATGTTCACATCCTCATTATTTCCCTAATTTTGAATAGATTTTCCATTTTTCTTTCTTGCAACCCAGTATTTCCGTATTTCAAATCTGCTTACCTATCCTATCTGTTGTTGAATCAGCTAATAGATCTACGTTGCAGTATTTGGCCACAGATGATGGCTTAAATTAACCTACCTATCTTAAAAGTAATGGATACTAAATTTATTGAATTGGTTTTCATTATCACTATCCTATAATGATCATAAATTACCATTATCTTCCTAGTTCTGTAAAAGGCAATAAAAAATGCTTTATAAATACATAAGCAACAAAATCCATTAATGGATGCAGGGGGGATGTAGTGACCAAGAATGAGGAAAGGCTGAGCTAAGGTTAGATGTCTTCTTTATCTCAGTCTTTAATAGTAAGATCAGTTCTTCCCTGGGTACCCAGCCCCCTGAGCTGAAAGACAAGCAGTGGAAGCGGAATGAAGCCCCTGTAATCCAAGAAGAAATGGTCAAGAACCTGCTGTACCACTTAGGCACATACAGGTCTATGGGGCTAGAAGGCATTCACCTGAGAGTAGTGAGGGAGCTGGTATAAGTGCTTACAGAGCTGATTTCACAGAGTCACAGGATCACAGAATGGGTAAGGTTGGAAGGAACCACAGTGAGTCATTTGGTCTGACCTCCTTGCTTAAGCAGGGCCATCGTAGATCACATGGCATGGGATTCCATCCAGATGGTTCTTGAATCTCTCCAGTAAGGGAGACTCCACAACCTCTCTGGTCAGTCTGTTCCAGTGAGCGGTCACTCGCACAGTAAAGAAGTTCTTCCTCATGTCCTCGTGTTCCTGTGCATCAGTCTCTGCCCATTGCCTCTTGCCCTGTTGCTTGGCACCACCGAGAATAGCCTGACTCCATCCTCTTTGCATCCTCCCTTCAGATACTTATAGACACTGATGAGGTCCCCTCCCAGTCATCTCTTCTTGAGGCTGAACAGCCCAGCTCCCTCAGCCTTTCCTCAGAAGACAGATGCTCCTGTCTCTTAACCATCCTTGTAGCACTCTGCTGGAGCTGCTTCAGAAGTTCTGTATCTCTCTGATGCTCCGCAGCAGAACTGGACCCAGCACTACAGATGTGGCCTCACCAGGCCTAAGCAGAGGAACAGGATCACCTCCCTTGTCCTGGTGACAATGCTCTTCCTAATGCAGCTCAGGATCCCACTGGCCTTGGCCCCAAGGACACAGAAAACTTGTTGTCCACCAGGACACTAAGGTCCTTCTCCACAGAGCTGCTTTCCAGGTCAACTCCCAGCCCGTCCTGGTGCATGGGGTTATTCTTCTCCAGGTGCAGGACCCTGAATTTGCCTTTGTTGAACTTCAGACAGTTCTCTGTTCATCTCTTCAAACTGCTGAGGTCCCTCTGAAGCACAGCCATCTGGGGCATTGGCCACTCCTCCCAGCTTTGTGTCATCTGTGAACATGCTGAGGAGGTATTTAACCCCTTCATCATTGATGAATAAGTTAATACTGGGCCCAGTGTTGAAGTCTCAGTGTTCCTACCTGGGACAGGCCTCAAAATAGACTGTGTGATTATGACCCTCTGGGATCTGCTGTTCAGCCAGTTTACAAACCAACTCACTGGCCACTCAGCCAGTCCACACTTACAGAGCAAATTATTTCAATAATTTACTAGCAGTCTTGGCTAAATGGGAAGGTCCAGTTGACCAGAAGTTAGTAAAAGTGGTGGTCATTAACGAGAGGGAGGATATAGGGAACTACAGAGCTGTCACCCTGACCTTGGTGCTAGAAGGTCGTGGAGCCAATCATCTTTTGTGCCATCATGCAGCACTTGCAGTGCAAAGAGGGCATTGAGCCCAGTCGAGTTTATGAAGGGCCGGTTCTGCTTGATCAACCTGAAAAAGTGACCTTCTTTGTGGATGAGGGAAAGGATGTGGATGTTGTTAACCTGAAATTTTGCAAAGCCTTTGACACCATTTCCCATGGCATTCTCGTGCAGAAACTGGCTACTCACAGCTTGGACAGGTGTGCCCTTCACTGGGTGAAAAACTGGCTGGATGGGCAAGCTGAGCTAGTGATGGTGAATGGAGCTACACCCAGCTGGTGGCCAGTCACAAGTGTTCCCCAGGACTCAGTACTGGGGCCTGTTTAATATCTTTATCAGTGATTTGGGCAAAAGGATTTAGTGCACACTCAGTCAGTTTGCAGATGACTCTGAGTTGTGTGGGAGTGTTGATCTGTTTGAGGAAAGGAAAACTCTGTCCAGAGGGATCCGGACAGGATGGATCAATGGGCTGAGATCAGTTGCAGGATGTTCAACAAGGTGAAGTGCTGGGTCCTGCACTTGGTCACAACAACCCCATGCAATGCTGCAGTGGATGACTGTGGTAAGCCCAAGTTCTGCTTCTATCTGGCGTAGGAGTAGAGAGAAAGACATAGTAATACCAATTTGAAAAAGATTTGCTTTGATGTATATCCAGGGGACCTATTTTGCCCTCAAAACTGAAACAAACTCTTGGGGAATTTATATTTCTGTAATCTGTATTTTTAAAACTCATACCTTTACAATCATATCTCCCCAAGCCTGAAAACTGCTGTTGCAACAAACTAAACCTACATATTATGCAGTGACAGCCAAAAAATTATGTTTGAAAGATCTTAAAAGTTCAGCTATGATTAGATAAACCTCAAGAAAAAAAGAAAGAAAAAAGAAAAAGATTAATTTGAAGATTTTGAGGGGGGAATAATGTCTTGGAATTTATTCTAATTCATAGTTGAATGTGGTTGAAGTGTTATATTTTAAGAATGGATAGTAATAATTAAGAACTAGAACAACAATGGATTTAGTAATAACATTCTCATTGAAGGACATGTTACACCATTCATCCACCTTTGCTGTCACTGTATGGTAAATTAAAAACAACTCTATCTCTGCTTTCAGTGTGTTATCTTGTGCCATTCATCATAACTAATGTATTTTAATCATAAGGCATAAATACTTCGTTTTAAAAAGGACGTTAAAATATCCATGGTACAAGATCCTGCTCAAAGCAGCACCAGCTATTAACTAAGTCCATGTTGCCCAAACCTTCATGATTTTGGGACTTGGAAACTTCCCAGGACAGAGAATTACAACCCCTCAACCCCTTCCACAGCTCAGCTATTTTTTTGGGGGATTTTTTTTTTTTTTCTGATATCAGGGCAGAATCTCTCGTTTCACCTTATGATCTTTTTTTTTTTTTTTAATTGGTATTCTATTCAATTGTAATACATAAATAAATTATAGTGATGGAAGTTAAATGGAGTCACAAATGCATGTGGTTGCTGAGGAAGGGCTTTAGTACTTATAAAAATGGAAACTAATATCAGAGATGAATTAATGAACCTAATGACCTAAAGGTAACCATGTCTGCTGCACTCTCTTAATGCTAAAACTTTGCAAATAACTCATGAAGTAGTTTAACTGCATAAACATAAAAACATATGACATCCAGAGTAAGCAGATTATGCACTTTTACTCAGTTGAGTTTATTAAAATGTCAGTAAAATTAATCATTAAGCTAATGTTAATTAATGATTAAGCAAAAAAATTAGCCCAGCAGGTGACCAGTTTATCTGCTTAAGGTGAAAATCAGCTTAATTCCTGTCATAAGTCTTTCATGGTATTAGATTATAAATAGAATTTTAACTAAGTATAACAAAATTGTTAAGTTTCATTATTGCATCTTAATAGCTATAGTCTATATTTGATCTCTGCTCAAAATAAAAGGAAATTCTATACATAGAGTAGTAATGACTTGAGCTGACTGAAAATATGATAAAGGGTGAATTGAGATTTCATATTCAGGTGAGAAGAACAAAACTAAATAAAACAATACGCATCTACAAAACTTTCTGGATAATATAAATAACTATAATTTAAATATTAATTTGCAGGAAGAAAGAGAAGTGAGCAAATAATCTTCCTCAAATTGCTGTGCTGGTAGCAGAAAGCTTTCCTCCTCCCTCTGCAACATTAAAAACCTGTGGAACACAATCAAAAACTGTGAGCATAACTCATGCCTTGTATTAGCATTATGCCTTTTCTCACTAATCTTGAAAACTGAGCTAATCAGAGGATCAGAGTATGGAAAATTTGCAAATAAAAAAATCAAAGGCTTCACTGTTCATGCTTGTTACTGCATTAGTATCTGTTGCAGTTTTTAGATGCTGATGGGTGTTCCAGGAAAAGTGCTTACCAGCTATGTTTTATTGCAGAGTATAGATTACTGAGGAGGGTTTATTCACCTAGAGAGACAGGTGGTTAGAGGGCAATTGCCATTTCTCACATCTATGTTGATTGTAGAGTTCATAGTAAATTGTTACCCTAAAATGAACCTTTCAGAGAGTCAGAGCTGATGTTCTTTTGCATCCTTATGTAACATCAATTGTGCCTGTAAATAGATCATTGTTACTGTCTCATCTCATCTTTTGTAGAGCAAAAGCCTAGAACTTCCAGAACTTGTAACCGAATTGCAAATGCAATTTTGGAGTAAGGTAACTTGTGTAAAAACAGCCAGTTTCTGACAGTTCTGCTTGGCACAGCATGAGAATAGCCACTGATCTACCTCTGTAACTAATATCACTGCCTTGGGTTGTTTGTGACAGTGGTTTTGTTGTGTGCTTCAGCAGCATAGAAACCGATTGTTTCAGTCCTGTAAATGTCTTCTAGATGTCCCAGTTTCTTAGCTGTCCACTCATCCAGGAGTGAGCTATTTATGCTGTATCAGTTAGTACTTTCAGATTAATAAATTAAAAGAAATCAGTTCCAAATTGTCAGTAACAAGTAGATTTAAGATTACTTGTATTTTTCAGAGAATTCTTGTTTTCAGTATTTGTGCATTAAATGGATAGTCAAAATGCCCTGCAAATAGTTCTTTTTTTCCCCTCCCTTTGCTCTCTTCTTGCCTCTATAACCTACCAGTGATCAGGATTCATTTAGTTTAATTTCTTGGAGAACTTTTGCTCACTGTAATCTCAGCAAGGGGTGTGCATCTTAAATCATCAAGTTCTGAGCCAGCAGCATCAGAGGTAATTTTGACTGATTTCTTGTCAGTAGAGTAAAAGCTATATTCAAAGATATTCTTCAATCCTTAATAAACCTTTTTACATACCATATTTTCTTAAAAATTACCTAAATGTCTCTCCCATGGATTTGTACATTTAATAGGTAGGAACTACAAGATATTGCACAAAATGTGTGCAATATTTGAGAATACATGGAGGAAGGGTTTTCAGGTCGCAATGTGACCTGAAAGGAATTAATAATTCCTTGGTTTTAAGAAAATACCTTTTAATTCTCACCTGAGAATATTTGGAAAGAAATCATATTTATCTTCAGGCTAATACTTTTATTCTGTAACTAGAGAAGATTTTTCTGTGTTGTGAATGTATTGTGGTGTATCTGAGACAAATTCTTCTGTGTTTAATTATTTTGTGCGCCTCAGTTACCTATAGCTGACAGTTCTTTTTCCGCAGAATTTCTTTTTCACTGCCAGTAGAGGGAGCACAGACCATTGGATTTTACTAGACAGAATAAGTGAAAATAACAGCTGTATTTTATATTCTAAACACATTTTTATTTTATTAATTAGCAAAGAGTAGTTAATTAAAATTAAATAATCAAGATTTTAAAGCTGTTTAGTTACTATGGTCATTCTGAAAATTCTAGTGTGTCACTTCTATGAAATTTTAAGATGAGGTAATTCTTTTACAAGGGAAAAATTACTGGCTGACATTAGTAATCTAATGGAGTTCTTATAAGAAGTCCTTTAAAATCAATTTGAACATAATCCAGAATCAGTCTTTACCTATTTAACCTTTAAAATATATAATCATTTTACTCAAAGAAGATAATCAGAATAAAGAGAAATTTAGTATTGTAATTAATATTCCACACAATGGTTTTCCTATTAAAGTTTTTTCAGTTAAAATATATTTTTGCTTTTAACATGTAGAAATTATATTTTTGTGGGAACTGCAATTTTTGAATAACTTAGAAATTAAGAGTTCTTAAATTACAATATACTTGAAAATAATATCTTTTTCCTCCCGTATTTTCAAAGCTTGTAATGCAATGAACTTTTATCACTCCTTTGCATTACAAGCTGTCAACAGCAGTGTGTCTTATTTCATAGACTCTTTAGACAGCTGCATTTTATGTTTTGATTTTTTCTGTATGTTCTTACTCTATCAAGCTTTAATCTTTCAATCAGGCAAACATTACAAACACAATAGTTTTTGTAGGAGTTACAGCTACTTGGAAGTTGTCAAGACATATAATTTCTGTAATATATAGTATTTTCTAGCATTATAACAATAGACCAATGCAGGTTATTTGATTGCTGGCGGATATTTTTTTTTTTTTTTGACTAGTAAGTAATCACTGCCAAACTCTTGAATAGTCAATAAAAGTAATGTTAGGTATGGCTCCATATCCCAGGTCACCCTCTCCCTGTTAAAAGTTAATGGCAATCAATCATAGATTATGATTTAATTTCACATAAAGGATCTATTCGGTTGTTGCTGGTTGTTTATGTTTGTTGTTTGGTGTTTTGTTTGTAAATATGGGCTATAAAGCATACACATATATATTAATTGCAAGGTAATTGGCTTATCAACATACATTTAATAAGCAATAATTCTGTGATTTTGAAGGTAAATAATTCGAAAACTGGTCTTCTGGGGGATTCTGAGCATAGCCTAATACCATTTCCTTCTGCTCTATTTCTTTTAAAGAAACTCTGGTTTTGCTGTGTCTTTGTTATACAAAAACAACCTCCAACACAAACACCACAGTAGAATTTCTCTTTGTATCTATTGACACAGATATGCACTTTTTAATATGTCTCTACACTTTTATTTCTCTATAGCACTTAAGAAAGTAGTTCACTGTGACTACTGGGTCAAATTTTAAATTAGGACACAGAACTAAACCTCCTGTATATGCTTGTTTAAAACCAAAGGAAGATGTTGTCATAGCCAAACCTTTTAACTCTCAACATTGTTATCACTCCTGCTGCCCAAAAACTCACCTAATTCTTTTTTTATGTCTGGCTGCTACCCTTTAATTGGTATCTTCTTGCTTTTGTCTGAAAGAGTAGGAAATGGTATCTAAGCAGACAGCAACACTCAACTTCTCCTATTTCTGTCCCAGCTTATTTTTCCAGAAAAATGCAATGAAAGCATTGACATTTATTTCTAACAAAATATTCTCTAATATTCTAGGGGTCTGGGGATTTGTTTTGTGCCCTGTGGGCACCCTCTGTATTGTGAGCATGAGAATTCAGAGTGCACACAGTAATTAAAATCCTACCCTTGAAATTTTTCTCAGTGTGGGAAAATGATCCTTTCACCTTCCAGGGACAACTTTTCCCATCATGCCTGACTATGATTTCAGTACTTTCCACTGGTTTTAAGCTCTATTTTGAAATCTCATTGAGGATTAAAACTCAGAATATCCGTATATCTATGAAGATGTGTATACATTTATAAGTTTTTAAAAGTAGGCACTAAAACTGCAAGTTATTTTAAACGTTCTTCTGTTTTCTTTAAAAGTATTCTGATGTTGCGTACACAAGTAACAGCTATAGGGACTTATATTTTCTAGATAAATTTCATCATAGATACTGAAACAACAGAAGTAATTAGTGATTGAATGCTATATATTATAATGTCTGAATGCATTGACTTTAAAAACGTTTCATTTAAAACAGCCATGGAAAAATGGTGCCTTATTTATATATTCCCAACAAAATGGTTTTACAGTTTTAATTTTGATTAAATTTATTATTTTTTTCATTACTTTAGAAGATTGAAGATGTCTGAGTGAAAGTCTTGTTTTGTATACAAAGTAAAGTATTTTTCCTACTGTAACCACTTGTTAGAAACGATAAAACTCTTTAGTTAACATACCTGCAATGATGAGAGATAATCCTTTCCCTCAAAGCTGAAGATGGGGGGGGGGGGAAGGTGGGGATGGTGAGAATCAGAAAAACACCAGAACCAAATAATTCAAGTGGGAAAGCATTATCCCCATTTTTCAGATGAAGAACTGGAGCATGGTTTTCAATTAGTTTGTGTACTGAGAGGTCTAGAGGATGAAATAAGGCTGACATTTGAGAGACTGAGGGAAATTTCTTTATGTACTCTTCTGGAGTGGAAATAATACTCTGAGGATACAGACAAATGCTTCTGAAAATGCAGCAGCAGATTTTTCACTCTGTTTTCCTGTAATGAAAGCAGAAGAAAAAAATTCTAATGTGCTTTTTAAAATGGAATTGTTAAATAATCATTAATTTCTTAAGAAATGTAAAAAAACCTGATCAAGTCACCACTGTTCCATAGCTGAAACAATTTATAGCATGGAAAGCATATTTTGTAGGAGGTTTTTATTTTTTTTTTTTCTACAATATCCCCTTCTCTTTCTCTGTACTGACATGTTCCATGCAATGATTCCCAAACTATGATTTTATCATCCCAAGATTTCCTGTTAAATAGCCAGCTAAATAATTAAATATTCCAGTTTTATATTTCTGTTTTTCCTACCACTGCTTCGCTTTTTTTCTTATTTTTCTGCTATTTCAAATGCAATTACCTAGAAATTTTTGCCTATTCCAACTGCAAAGTTTCTTCTGCACCTACCAGTCTAATTTCTCCTAATAAACAAGAAACAGTCAACTGGTCCTAAACAAAATTTTTGTTCTGATGTTTTCTTTAATAAAAGATATTCCTTTTCTGTGAAGACATTAAAATGAACTTCAGCAGAAGAGCCTTCATTGTCAGACACATAGTACAAGAGTCAGAGCACCTCAGCATCAGTTTGAGGAATTTTCTGTATCTCTCAGATGGGTGATAATCCCATAGCTCATTATATCATATTTCTCCTAACTTTTGCCAGGTTTACTTTTCTGGAATGGCAAATCTAAGTCTTGGAATTTATATTTAACCTGAGGCCTGTAGAAACCCAACCATTTTCAAGTAATTTCAGTTAAATTTCCTCAGAAAAAGACAATCAATAGTAGTTGAATATAGAAGAAATTGGTAACTCCAGGTCCTAAAATAATCTTCATTATGAATGAGCTTTAAAATGCTTATACTTTTCTTGTCACAGCTGAGGGTTTGACTATTAGTCTTAGTAAACATAGAATCATAGAATGGTGTGGCTTGGAAGGGACCTTCAAGATCACTTAATTCCACCCCTGTCCCCTGACATGGGGAAGAATATATGACATGTTTTTTCCTGTGCTTGTTCTGCAGCTGTCAGAGGATAACTAGAGAGTTGATGGATTTCTGCAGTTTTACTTTTTGTTTTGAGAGTCAGAGAACAACTGAAAAAGAACCACTCTGGTCTCAGCAATCTCACTCCCTCTCCATCTTTTCTAAAATATAACCGTATGTTTGCAAGGTGGGCTTGATAGCAAGCTTATTGAAATCAAAAAAAGCTTTTTCCACCATCTCATTGACATCAACATACTTTGCTTTTGACTCTAAATTTAAGTTTCTGTCTAATTGAGATTTAAATTTTATAGATGGAAACCTCTATTTCTTCTAGGATACAGAATTAAAGTCTAATTAAAGATTTCACTGGTATTGCTCTTTTTTTACTAAAATCCTTTTATATTTTCTTGTGGGTTCATCAAGCCTGCTATATATTTGCAAGTGGTTCATCAAGTCATTACCTAACTCCCTTAACATAATGGCATTCATACCATACTGACCTGTTGACTTATATATGTGAAAATTTTTTACAATACTTCCTTATCTGCTTTTATCAACACCAGTATTTACCTGGTGTTCATTAATTCCTAATTCTCAGAAAATTTTCATCTTTTCCTAAAATGACTTTTTAAAAAGTAGGGTAGAAGTTAAGTTATTTTAGAATTATCATTGAGTTGCTTGCACTCATGAATGCTACACTTGCTGTCTCTACTGCCTTCCTTGCTTCCTAAACTTATCTTGTGATCTTTTAGTGAACACTCTCTTGTTTGATTGGGTTTTTTAAAAATTTCCTTGGCAAGCATTAATTTAAGGAATTGTGCTATCATAGAACATGATCTCCAGAAATGAGAGATTATCAAAATTATGAGAAATTATCAGAATCCTTGATAAAACATTTATTTTGTACATTATGTATATGTTGCAAATACATAGAAACAATGAAACATCAGCATCCAGCTGTGTCTATAAATTAATGGGATTGGATGAAGCACAGTGTTAACATTTTTCTCAGCCCGATTTGGCCAGCCTTAATAAGTGTAAATTTTCAATGTGAATATTAGGTTTGCAAAATATATCTCAAGTGAATTATAGCTCCACCTAATCTATGACTGCTTTATCCCCACCACCAGTACTTCTCCCCTTTTTGCCTCCGCCCATGTTTCTTTACAGAAATCTAGGTAGGCTACTAAAAGTCCACCACACATCCACTGCGCAAAGTATTAGTGTCACAGAAGCAAACTGAAAACCTGGTAATTTATTTGCTGCTTTTTAGTTTCTTCTGTTCCTCTGCATTGCAAATTTTGGGAAGAATGATTCATATGCTAGAGACCCATGCTCACTTTGCTTGATGTACTCTTCTGGTGTTTTTCAGGATAGGATTTTTTGTTTGGTTCTCATCCATCCTTTTACCCTTGCAGTGACAAGATAGAGTGGTTTTATTTTGATGGCTACCTGTGCAACCATCTATGACTGCAGCTGACATTATGTTTTTTTGGTTTTCCCTATGGGTTACAGTCTGGTTTCCATGGATGAAAGAGATGATTGCCCAAAGTGTTTTTCTATCAGTGAAACATTGATGCACTTGTCTCTTTCATATATCTCACTGTGTATGTAATCATAAAAAACCTTCATTTTCCCCTTCTTAGGCTGTTTGGAGTCTGTTTTGAAACAGAAATCCTTATCAGTCTTGGGAAATCACACTTCTTTTTTAAAATAATTCTTAAAATCAGCAAATGGAGAGTTGAAGCCTTCAGGAACATATGTGTATATTTATACATTCTTGCTCTACTGAGTGAACATTGTTGACAGATCTGACAGCACTTCCTGAGAGATGCAGTAGTAATAGTAAACAAGATGGCTGGAGCTTGTATATTATAGTGGTTTTAAGTTGTAACTATAATAATATGTCTCCTTATTTTTATATAATTTAGACTATTTCAGTGAAACAAGGAGTTATTCTAACTCAATGCCCACACTGTTTAGACATTATGTAGTCCATTTTCCCCAGCGACGAGCAACAACATCTTCAACTAGACCATGTTGCTCTAAGATCCATCCAATCTGGCCTTAAACAGTTACAGCGCTGGAGCATCCACAACCTCTTAGGGCAACAATTTTGAGGGCTTTACCACCATGATAAGGAAGAATTTCTTCCTAATATTTAAACTAACCTACCCTCTCTTGGTATATGTTAATATGGTTGACTATTGTGCTGTCACTACAGACCTTGGTAAAAAGTCTCTCCATCTATTTTGTAAAAAATAAAAATAAAATTTAAAAAACCACAACACAGAAACATAACAAGGTTTATTGCAAATTTTACTAAAGCAATCTATGCTACAAGAGTGAGAGAAAAAATTACATTAAATTGTAGGTAATGGTACTTTTCAGTGTCACAGAACAGAAAAGTGGTATCAGCTGCCAAAAAGAAATGGTCACAAATGCAGGAAAGAATCTCTAATGATGTGATGTTCTTTCTTTTTGCATCTATGGGATACTTCCTATTTTCATTGAACTGCAAGAGTTGTGAAAATTTTGTAATAAAAGTTTGGTTCAGGAATAAATAAATTAGCCACATTTCTAAAATTAGTTACGTCTAAATTTTTCCCTCTTTACACCAATCTCAGAAGAAATCTTATCATTTTCCTATTATATTGCAAAATTTTTTTCCTGAGACTTACAGAATAAGCCATACATCCTAACTTCTAATCTCTCTCTCTCTCACATAAAGTAGCAACTAAATCAATAAAAATATTTCCTTTGTCTAATCTAAACATTATCAAGACTAATTTCTCAGCAAACCCTGATGATATTGCTTATTTTGAATCCTAATGCAAGTATATCACAGGCCTCTTAAATATTCTTTGTATGCTATTTCTAGCATTGGATAATTTTATAAAGTGGAAGTGTAACTTGTGTTGAGAATGGAGTTGCTTAAACGTATCAGTGTGCCCCATAATATTGAAAGAGTGAGATCAGTTTGACTGTTTCATTTTCCTGAAGGGAAAACTTTTGAACTCTGCTGATTTCCATTTCTTTAGAATAGTAGTGTTATATATGCCACACAATTTTATTTTGTATGACAGGAAAAGTAATTTTAGATGGCTGTGAGAGACTGGACTGATTAATGGCTCAAACAATCCACTTAAGTGCCCAGGTGCAGAGGATGAGCACACCCATCACAGGAGGTGAAAGCTGGGTGTTGAACAAGATAAGGGAAGAGGCTGATAAGAGGCAAATTCTGGGATTTTTTTTTATCCTGCCAATGTCCTCCCTTACATGATGGCTCAGCTGTGAACACTCCCCTCCAGGGAAGTGCTAGGACATTCACAGGTGGTCTGAAAGCATTCACCCCTTGTGATGGGCCAGAGTTGACTCAGCTGTGCTGAGATGAGAGGCAGCTGTGGCATCCACATCATTACATCATTCAGTGTGAAACTCCTTGCCCCAGCGGAGTTACCTGACCATTCTCCACCTGAAACTGAGAGCATATAAGGCATGGAACTAAGGCTTTTGTGGCCTTCTTCCACCTTTAATAGATCAAGACAGTAACCATCATTTTGATTGACAGACAATGAAATTGCAAAAACCAAGTCTTGTCATGGGATCCAATGGGTGGTAACTCTGTATCTTTTTACTCTTTTTCCTCCTCTTTCCTATTTCTGTCTCTCTCTACCTCACATTTACTGTTAAATAAATTCCATACTATTGACTTTGGCATATGGTCTTGTTTGCACCTTAGTTTGGGTAGAAGTATCTTTCTAATAATTATAATAACTGAATCTTAACAATGGCAAAATGGAAAACTCCCCTTGAGGAGAGTCTTAGGAGATTAATACATTTGTAGTACTTTGGTTGAGCTAGATTATACTGGTGTATGTCTATTACACATTGCAAAGGAAATTAGTATGATATGGTGTAAATATAGTTCCAACTAACAGACACTGCAATGGAATTACTCACAAAATTAGTTTTCAGTTTGATTAAGTCAAGTCTGCTTCATGTAAATAAAATGGAATTTTTTAATGCACAAAGCAATGAACAAGGATGAGGAAGTGGAATCACCATTTTTTTCTCTTCAGACAATACATTGTGGAGACCTATTAAATTGAGTCACTTATTAAATTGGATAATATAGTAATGTCAAGTCCTGCAATTTAGCAGCAATAATGTTTGGTGATTTATAGTTATGTAATTATGTAAATTCACACAGAAACACACATTGACTCTCACACACAAAACTGCATTAAAAAACCAAAACAAATCATTCAATGCTGAGTTGTCTCTATATGGAAGTTAACTTACCGCCCAGCTGCTCAGTCCACCACCCTCAGTGGAATGGGAGACAGAATCAAGATAAAAGTGAGAACAACTTCTTGTCGAGAAGGGGAAAAATAGAAAAAAATGTCAAGTGACTCAAAGACTAAACAAAACCTCACCACCTCCCACCAACAGACTGATGCCCAGCCAGTCTCCCAGCAACAGCTACCTTGGATCACAACACCCATTACACACCCAGTTTTACTGCTCAGCATGATTTCAGGTGGTATGGAACATCTCTGGTTAGTTGGGGTCTGCTGTCGCAGCTATATTCCCTCCTAACTTCCTGTGTGTGTCACCAGCCCACGCACTGTGAGCAGAGTGGGGAAAAAGAAGACCTTCATGCTGTATGAGCACTGCTGAGCAACAGTTGTAGCACTGGTGCATGAACCCTGTTTTAGTCACACATTCAAAACACAGCCCCATATCGGCTTCTATAGAGAAAATTAATTTAATCCCACTTGAACCCAGTAGAAAGCATCTGCTGTCAATAATGTCTGCTCAACTTTAGATGACTAATATTTCAAAATATCTGTTTTTTAGGTATCTGCTTTTTGGTTGAAGAGGAGAGGCATATTTAATCTTGGTTATGGATACAAATACTATTGAAAAATCACATATTTATTTTCTTGTTTGGAAAACAGCATCTACGCATCTTATGGCTTCCTCCTAGCACAGGGGATTGACTATGTGCTTAGAATTAGTGGGCAGATAGTCCATAGTAGAAGGACACAGTGTTTGTACTCACTTGACAGTACAGGGGCTGGATTGTCTCAATGTGCCCTGTCATGAGCTGGCTTGAGCTAGTTTAGCTGTAATTACAATTTTCTAGCAGTCAGGTAAGTATTTTCTAAATTTGTGTTAGTTTCATTTAAGTTTGTGAAAAAACAGGTAGTTATTTTCTGTCAGCTGAGGTGCCTATGACTCCAGAGTAAAATGTGGCATGGAAGAATGGAAATACAGGGAAAGTATCAGAGGTCCCAGGCTAAAGAAGTGCAACTTGGTGTTGCTTGGGTAAAACCAGTTTTAGAAATGAGAGAGGGAAAAAAAAAATTATTTGGAAACTATGAAATGGTGTGTGCTGTTTTCAGATAACATTAAAATAAACCCCTGCAGTCTCAGAACTGAAGAGAAAGAAACATCCCTCTCCGATGTAGAGGCAGAAGAAGTTCCTATCATGAGCATCTCCTGTCAAAGACTACAGGATTCTAATGACTGACTTTATCCCTCTGACAGAAATCAACAGCCTTATGACTTGGAGGAAAACTGGAAATTGAGCATAACACCAGGAAAGTGGTAGATAGCATGAAGGTGTTCTTCTGTAGAAGAGTTTTAACTTTGTTGTTAATGAATTAATATTTTGAACAATTCAAATACTAAAATTTTGATCAATAAT
Organism: Corvus moneduloides; assembly: GCF_009650955.1. Lineage (NCBI taxonomy): Eukaryota > Metazoa > Chordata > Aves > Passeriformes > Corvidae > Corvus > Corvus moneduloides. The sequence goes on from NC_045477.1 coordinate 73,549,342, forward strand.
AAGGTTTTGCCTTCCCTAATCAAGTGTGTTCCACTTTAGTACATGAAATTATTTTGAGCATAAGAAATTACATAGGTGTCCATGGTAGAAATATGGATAAAATTCAGCTCTTTACTGCAGCATTCAGTTGCTTATACTGCAAATATATATATATATATATATATTTTTTTTTTAACATTTGCTTTTTGTCATTTCATTTACTGAATAACTTCATTTTTTGTTGGTTTGGGGCTTTTAAAAGAAACTTTCAGAAAATATCATCATGTACTCAGCTCCTAGAAACTTGACAGCAATTTCAGTTTTTGGGAAGAGTCTCTTCTGAGTGCAACATTAAAGCTAGGTTCTGGCATAGAAGTCATTTCACGAATGTCATGACCGACAATGCTAAGTTTCTTTTGGATTAGAGTTCTTGAACAGATTGAATTATCAGGGTTATATTGAGAAGTGATGCTATCAGCATGAAGAAAATATCTTGTAGTACTAAGAGATTTGATGACAATAGGCACACATTTGACAGAATAAATCCATCAGTGATACTATCTGTTCTCTACCTGGCCATATACTTGCATTAAATATATAGCAGGGTATTTATATTTGGGGCCTCTGTAAGTCCATTGATTTTCCTTGGAATCCTAACATCTTTCCTAGGGAGGGGCCTTACTGACATGTTGTTTAAATGTAAACTTATGCAAGCTAGATCTCCCAGATTTCTATAAGGCTTTTGGAAATGCATGATTTCCTTTTTTCAGTTCAGTTTATCCTAATGTAGTGACCTGAAAAGTTGAAATAGAAGCATGCTGAGATGTACAGTCTGCTCCTTTCCAGGCTTCTGGTTTAGCTGCCAAAGATTACATCATTCTCCACCCGAGTCAGCCACTGACAAAAGACATTTAAAATCTTTCAGTTTTCACAGAAATTTGCTGAGTAACTGTAGTGCTTTGAAGTCATAGGACTGTAGAATAATTTAGTTGGTAAGGAACCTCAGAACTTTTCTAACTCTTCTCCAGTCAGGGGCAATTGTGAGGTCAGAGCAGGTTGTTCAGAGTTTTGTCCAGTCAGGGGGTGAAAACTTCCAAGGACAAAGACAGCATAATTTCTCAAGCCATCATCTTCCACCACTAGGCACTCCTCGGGTGGAAAAAGCTTTCAGATCCAAGTCTGGCCCATTATCTCTCATCCTCCAACTACACACTGCTGTGAAGGACCTACCTCTGTCTCTTTGATGAGAGGCCTTCCTGCTGTTAAATTCCCCCAAAATCTGTCTCTTCTCCAGGCTGACCAAGTCCTGTTCCCTCAGGCATTCCTAGCACAGTAAGTGCTATTGTCCCAAGCATCCCAGCAGTCTTGTCCTGAATTTGTCCCAGTGCGGATCAGTCCTTCTTGCCTTGGGGGTATATTAAAATCCAACACAATGCTAGGGTCAGTTTTTGTATACTTTCACAGAATTATTACACAGTGCAGAAATGCTTTGTGACTTCTAAGTTTTAAACAGTTTTACCAATACAAAAATTCATGCATTCAAACTCACTGGTCTTGAATTAATTTTATTCTGAGATTTCTGTTCACATCTGAATCTCAAAGTAAAATTTAGGAGATGTAAGCCCCAGCAAATTAAACCCATCTGCATAACAAATCTTACGATTTTTCAACAGATGTAGACAGCAAAGGAGTTTTTTCATTCCTTCATTAAAGTTTATCAGCTATATTTCCAGTTTTTGACTTTTAAATTTCCAAATACCATCATTTACTCCCCCAAATTTCCTTTGCTAATAAAAGGGACAGGATAAATTTTCTTATTGTACTTAACGTCTTATATTGGAGTATTTACTAACAGCGATGGCTTCTTTTAGCATATGGTTCATTTATTTGGTGTTACTAGTACATTGAAAATATATTAATTACCCATGGTCAGTAGGCATTTTAATCACTCAGACTTCATTTATTCAGCTAGATTTTATTCCCGCATTTTTTGTGACTGTTCTTTAAAAAGAAAAACAGATCATTTTTCTTTCTTTTTTTTCTTTCTCCTATCTCCTTCCAGGAGGTATGCAGTGTGTGTATCACGCTATTACAAGACAGGGGATATTATAGATGTAGGGTAAATATTTGTCGATGAGTATACCCTTTGGAAAGTTCACTGCTTGAAGAACTCTTTGATAGGACAACAGAGTACTGTAAACGGCCATTTCACAGAATTTGTCCTTTCAGAGAGAAGCCTGAGAAATCAGATTTATTGCCCCCAGAACATTTCAGTCATGGTTAAATGAAAGAGATGAGTTGGGGGAAAAAAATAAAGATAAGCAGGTAGATGTATTTGCTGCATCTATTTACAGCAACAAGAGAGTCCTTCTAGAAATGGGTAGGCATGTAGGGGTTGATGAATGACAACAATAATGAATGTTTCACTGAGACCTAAACACTGAAGGCAGGGACACCCTGCCTTCTTCGTGGTATGTGTTCTCTTCTTTTAAATACCTGTACCATGGCTTCAAATGCTTTATTAAAGCTGGGAATGAAAATGTTACTTTTTTGGGATTTTTTTTTTCTGGATGTTTTCATAACAGAAACAAAGTCATATGCTTAGAGGTGAATATAAATTCACCATTTCCATGCTTCCATTTGAATTAACCCTTGTCCTTCTAAAATTAATTGTATATGTATTCTACAACGTTTTGAATCTTACATATTTTCTCAGAGGGAATTCTAGAGAAGGGTTATAACTCCTTTTATTTACAGTTAAGGCTTGTTGGTCAAGGACTTTGAGAAGCTCTGGAGCAGACCACATAAACAGCTTTACCGAAAATATTTTTCAGTGAATTATTGGTAATAGTTACGGAGTGAAATTATGTAACTCTCTAGGGCTATGCAATACAGCAAGCAGCTTGACTGTTAGTCCAACCTGGCTTGATTTCTTCAGGGACATGAGTCTTACAGCCATCTTTGATCTCTGGACACTCCACACAGATCATGACTTTATCCTTAGCTTTCAGATAAATGCGAAGCTCAGCTGCTTGTAAATGCAGTGGAAATCTTTCACAAATCTCTCATTTGTTTTCAAACACAAGTTATACATATGCAAACAGTACTAGTCTTTGAATCTGTGACTTACTGTTATGCGATTTGGATAGTTTATTGTTCGAGATATTCTGTTCACAGAGATTGATCAGTCACATTAAAGTACAAACTTGTGCATGTTTCCTGTGTATTGAACAATTTTGATCACTGACGCTAAGCAAATTTTTGCATTGACAGTATTTTAGTTTAGAAAACAAATATGTGACTAATCCTGATTTTAGACATGACTTGCATACAATTTTCTGTGGAAATCCTGAAGCTAAATAGGACTTCTCCACAAGACTTCTGCTGAACACTAAGTGAGATTGCCTCAATAATCCAGGAGTTAAATTTTCTAAGTAAGCAGTTGTGTACTGGTAGTGCAGTGAATGACAGACTCAAGACAGAAGAGAGTGTACGTCTGAGCCTTGATAATGGTGCAGGCACCACAGAGAGGAAGAGACATAGAGATCAAGATGGGAATTATGAGGTAACCTGAGAATCAGGCGAAAGATATGAAAAAATCCTCTTCCTGGAGAAATATACTGGTGCTGAATGTTCTGCTACCAAAATAATGGCAACTGTAGAGAAACTAGGTAAGTGAGGAATCCTAGAATCAAATTCGAATTAGTTTTTTGAGGCTAAACTTCTCTGAAGTGACTCACTAAATAAAAACATCAGTAGATTTTTCTCTCATACTTGCCTAAGAATCCACTTGAAGCAATAATGAGAAAAAATACACAAACATCGGGTTTTGGATAATAAAGATTTTTTTCTATCAGAGTCTTGAGTGCATCAAGAGGGTTTAGCTGACGTGATCAGCCTATAACTGTGTTTTTCCATAATTCTTTGCAACCTTTTCCCCAAGGTTGAGCAGCTTGTGTTGAAAGCCAGCTATGATATAGTGCAGTTGTGTGACCTTGGACCAGACATCTATAAATACTGAAAAATTTCCAGAAAGAGAAGTGAGAAGTAGAAAGTCATATACTGCCAGAGAGCTGTCAAATGCTTCACCTGGGCCCCTGTGTGTGCAAATTCTGCCCATTGATCCACACATTGCATTTAGTCTCAGTCCTTGCCTGAGTTACATCAGAGGTGTGCTGTGTATGGGCCTTATTTCTTGCAGATCTCAGCACTGCCATGATGATTTGAATTCCCAGATTGGCTTCGGGTCTCCTATGGATTTACCTGGTGATTGCTGGGCATTCAGCTGACCCCAGTCATCACTGCCTTTCTGCTCTGGTACTGAGACTTCACTATCTCAAAACATCTTGAATTCTAAACTGAGCAAGCATCATGCAGTATTTCTCTCAGTCTGTGCAGGAAATACCTGAGGGTTTTGGTGGGATATGTTTTGTTTCGTGGTTTTAATTTATTCTACATATAAATATGAACAAAAGAAAATTGGCAGGCATAAGACACACAATGCATAAAAATGTGTATCACCTTAAGTTCTGCTGCTTCCTTTGGCTATTATATGCAAATAAAATTTTAAGAAAGAATAAAATGTAATAATTGCATAATGAGAGATGCTAGAAGTATGCTTTCAATCTATCTCTGAAATCTGAGTTCCATTTGGTCTTTTAATCTTGAAGGGGAACTTGGTCTAACCCTTTACACAATTTTTGTACCTCAGTTTTTACACCTTTTATTTTTTCTTCTATTTTAGCTCCAGTTTCAGGGGTTTTTTTCCCACCACACTGGTGGTAAGAGGTCTTGGGCTTCTAATAGTGAACTCATTTCCAAAACATGCTTTGCCAGTTCTCCTTCTGCCCTCCAGAATATATTGCTTCCAAAATTTGCATTTTCATAGCTCACTAATCTTAAAGGGTTCATGAATACATGCAGGGCTCTGACAGATGTAAAATTGAGCTGCACAGCATGTAGGAATGCTGATGTTTTATTAAATGTTAAGTGATTACCCAGCGTATAAAATCCAGAATTACAGGATAGTGCTGCTCTAATCTTCATTTTCTGTTTCAAATTCTTCTTTAAAACTATTCCAGTCTGGAATTTATTCTGAAAACAGTTACTAGTTGCAGTTTTTGGGTTTTAATCTGCATTGATATTACTGTGCATGTGGTTTCAGCAGATGTACTCCATTTGATAGTGGATAAAAAAATTAGGCTGAATTACTATCCTTTTCATATTTTTCCTTAAATCAACCATGTAGAACCACAACCATTTGCATGCACTTATTTCTGGCTTTTCTTTGCTTGAAAATAATGCCTTTACTCTTTTTTCATATTCTCTAATTTTCCATTTATAAAATCTAAGAAACAAGAAATGAAGGCAGTCAAATCTCACAGATCTTTAAGCTTTTTGCTCACGCTAAATGCAGACAAATAGAGGTAAACTATATATAACTTGTTTTACATTTTTTTTTATTCTTGGAAACAAAGAACAATTAGAGATACGCAAATTTGCCAAGAATGCAACTGTGCTGCTAACACTTACACAAAGAAAGGAAGGGATACAGAGAAGATGGATTTAGTTTTGAAACTGGTTCCTAAGGCTATCAGTCTTCTGCTGGTCTTCCCTATGACTGTGAGACATTTTAAAAGATGAGTCTTTCAAATTGCTCTATGCCAAAGGTAAACAATAATGCTGCAGTGTGATTTTAGGTTTACAGTAAAGATGGAGAGAGCTGTTTTCAAGAAATTACCCTTGTGATTGCAGAAATGGAAAGCCAATGAGGTTTAGTCAGATTTTTTAATACCTTACTTATTCAAAATCGGTTTGCTTTTAAACTCTGTGGAGAAAAACATATAGAAATATTTTAATTTTTCACATTGAACCACAGTCTAAGAATGATGTCTGAATAAATAAATGGAAATTGCTGAAATAGCAACTTCAGAAGGAATATACCAAAAGCTGATATGATAGCTGGGAAGTAAATGGAAGAATAGGGAAAAAAATGGTGTCAATTTGATTTGACTAAATATCTCAGAATTTTTTTCACCATTTCTTCACCTTGATTTATAGTGTCTTCAAAAATTGTTCAGTAGCTTTTTTAGTGGGTGATCCATTTATAAACATTGTTGAAATCAGTAAAATACAAGTGCCTGTTTGTCATATATGACAAGCATGTTCTGAGTGAATTGACCTGGGAGTTAGGATGGAAATGAAACTGAGGAAACATGATTTAAGGATAGGTAATTCCAAACATGGATAATAAACTTAATTGTTAAAATATCTTCTGGTCTCTTTTACATTTTAGTTTTACAGATAGACATAGTCATACTTTTGGCTGGTCTCATAATGAGTTAACACTATGTGATACCTTCCTCCAGTTACAGCATCTGAAAGTAAACAAACTTAATCTTTTTATCTCTAGGAAACTTTATATACCTCCCCAAAACACTTTTTATTGCATATGCATAGCTTCATGCAATATGCATGCAAATATGTGACTGGTATATGATATGCTGTACCAAACTTGTATTGGTTATGACAACTGGGCTTGAAACAGAATAGTTTTCTGTGCATCTGGTCATGTTATTTTGGGGCATGGGCACAAATGCTTGTGAACTGAGGCTTTATTTGCCTATTTGAGCAGAGAAGATATTGTCATTATATATCATAGAATCACGGAATGATAGCAAGGTTTTGGTTTAAAGGAGCTTTAATATCACTAAGTTCCAACCCCCTTGTCACGGGCAGGGACACATTTCCCTAGACAAGGTTGCTCAAAGCCCCATCCAACCTGGCCTTGGTTGTGGTTGCCATAAATGTATATTTGACTTCAGAATTTTGGAACAGATTTCCAGGTGTGATTTCATAATTCTGTATCGTTTATCTTTCAAGTATTGTAGTAAGAGTAGTTTGTTAGCCAGCTAAAGGAATATACCCAGGCAAGTAGAAAGCAAATGACTGGTTGTTTAAAGATGTTGCTAACATTCTTTTCAAAACAGTCAATCCCAATAATTTAGAACTGAAAGTAAATTTTTCTTCATGAAGTTGTACAAAACTATTGCATAAAAAACCCCAAATCAAGACAAACAACCAAAGCAATTTAATTTATTAAGTCAAAAGGACTAAATCAGAGCAAAATGTGTTATTGGAAAATTAATGGCTGTTACTTCTCTGCAGCTTGTTTTTACTTGACACTTAAAATAAGTACAACATTAAAACCTGGAGTACCACACTAACAAATATTTGTGTATTGACTCAGAATAAATTTCCAAATACTGGATTAGAAAAACTACTTCCTGGAGCACTTAGAAGAGTTATTTTACACAGTTGCTGAAACCTCCAGACATTATGAAGGTTGGTAGTTCTGAAGAGGTCATTGGTAGAGGTGCTCTAAGTACAGAATGAAATAGCAAAAAAGTTTAGAATTTGCTCCAGAGAATAACCATAAAAAATCTTGTATTTCAAATTTCTATTTAAGGATTTTTGGGTTTGTACCTTGCTTAATTTACCTTACTGGGAAAAGAATCTTTATTTTGCAAGTTATTGTTTTTGTTTATTTTACAAGTTATTGTTTTGGTTTTTTTTGACTCCAGATACAAAACTGACAATCAGGTAAGGCTGAAATCTTTGTTTCTTATAACTAAATATTTATGAACACTGCCAGGTTCTTGGATTAGTCCTATAATTTCCTAGTCAGCTTTTCTTTTATGATTCACATCTCAAAACATGTCAAAATTTTTACTTCTTTGGTAAAATACATGCCTGTAGACCACATTCTTAATTAGTTAATATCTCTATATTGCATTTTTCAAACTCATTTTTATTATACTCAAAAAGCGTCCTTTGTCCTTGTTACATTGTGATACGAGATTACTTTTTCATAGTATTTACTCTGTGGACTTTTTACCTGTTCATCATATTGGCTTCTTCATTTTTTCAAGAGATAATTATTTCCATTATTAAATGTTTTCTCCTTTTAACTGCAGTTTTATTCCCCACAGCTGTTCTTAATAACAGTATATATTTTAATGTAGTTGTTGATTAAAACAGTGACACAAATATTCTGTGAAAGATTAAAATGTGAACTGTTTTTGACGGTGTTTGTTTAGGTTTTTTTTATCTCTTAAAATTCTTATAGAAACTCAAACTAAATCTATGTCCACTTTTTTTTACCGTGAAATGTAAAGGCCTATTTTCAACTCAGACCAGAACTGTAGGAAAAAATAAATTCTTATGCTTATTTTCTAAACTAATCTTCAAATAAAACCTTATTTCTTTACTCATCCTCTCACTCCTGACTGCAGTCAGGGTTAAAACGCTTTTAACTGAAAATAATTTGTAGAGAAGCTTTTCTTATCGCTTTTTCTTATACTTTTCTTATTCTATTGTCTATTTATCTTTGCACAAAAAAAAACCCCAAAAAAACCCCGACCCAACTCAAAACAACTCAGTTACTTATGCCATGGAACAAAAAACTGGGAGAGGCTTATAGGTGCAGAAACTCCCTTATGCAGCCTACAGCCAATGGAATTCACCAGTTTCAGGTACCCAAGACTGAGCAAAAAAATCCTAAACAAACATGCAAATAAAAACATAGATAAAGGGAAGAGAAAGCAATAGAAACATTCTGCCCAGTAGCCTACCATGAATAGCAATGGGCACTGCAGACAAGTCTGGTTCTCTGGGCATCCATTATTTTCTGTAAGAAATCCAGCATGATAACAATTCACACTCTGCCAGTGCTGGGCCATGAGGGTAAGAGTACTCAGGACACCAGGGCAATGTCACTGTACAGCAGCCTTAGGATTTGGAGATGAGAGATCAGGAGGTGCCAAATGAGTGAATGGTAGGCTTCCAAATCACAAGTGAATGGCCCTTAAGTGTGGTGCAACAGGTACAGGAGCCTTTCTTTTTCCACCAAAAGGTTACACGCTGTTTCTCTTCATTGCAGATGCAGAGACCTGTTCAGTAGTATATATTTTTTTTTTGGTATATCAATATTAAATAGTAATTATTTATTTTAATTATTGAAGTAGAAATTGCTAATTATTGGAAAAACTAATTATAAAATTACCTTTTCATCTGTTTTACCGGTCTTCTTTATCTTTTCTTTTTTCTAACCCAGATATTTCTCTTTCCTTTCATACTGAAGATGAATGGATTTACAAATGAAGGTGAAAGAGACAAAGTCAGAAAAATGCAGAAACTATTCTGCCTTCAGGAAAAAGGCAGCTGCTCTCTGTAGACACAGATACTTTTAAGAACTTCTAATGAGACTGCAGTTATGTGTATATATTTGCTCTCATTTTACTTTGGGAGTAGTTGTATTTTGATGCCAGTTTTTACTGCATGCTGTGAGGAAGGAAGATGAAAGGCTTGTACTACCTTTTATACAAGTAGCAGTTACCTATTCTCTCTCTCTTCAAAATATTTTGTGCATTTTGGTCTAGAGTCATTGAAAGTATAAACTCAGCAGAACACTCTAAGGCATATAGTAAATGTAAACAAGAAAACATTTAATGTAACCTTTGTAGAGAGATGTTTTATGAGCTTTAGACCATTCTGTGAGCAAATTCTCATGTTTTTCATTTTTTGTTGCTTCATTTTATTGAAATCATAAGGAGGGATCAATGGCTGACAGATGGATCAATGTCCTTCTGAATCCTTTTTCCTTCACTTCTGATACTAATATTACAGAGAAAAAAGCATTTCAAGCTTCATCTTGTTGGAGAGTAGGCATGGGAGAGGGTTAAAAAAGTTTGAAGTTTCTGAATGGATTCCGACATCCTTTGCCAAGCTTTGATGCCACCACATGCTGCTTTGGCTGTCACTACTTGTGCTAACATTGGTTTGTACCATGCCTAATGACACAATTTCACTTCCCACCACAAACAGAAACTAGCTACTCTGATCTTTGCTGCTGTTGTGTTCCACTGTGTCTCCCTCCAGAGACTTGAAGCTTATATTCCTTCTATTATGTAAGTAAATTCCTCTGACTAGAAGCTGTCAGCAGCAATGGAATAAATTTTACTTGATTCAAGTTAAGTTTCTATACAGGTTGACTGGATTCATTTTCTGGAACTTTCTGAAAATAATTCGCATACTATTATTTTGTGGTTTGAGAATGGTTATATCACCTGTTGAATCTGTGGCGGGACAGTTTTATTTCTACATTTCTCATTCATGTGTAGGAAACTTACAGTGCAGATTTATTCATTATTGCATCTCCAAATTTTTTTTTTGGGTTTCTGTTTTCCTTCTACCAAGGATAAATTCACACTAAAATACTAAATAAATAAAAAAAAACCCCCACCAGGATATTCCAAGCTTCATTCCATTCATTAGTATGTGCTATAGGCTTCTGGTTTAGAATACAAATTTTTTCTCCTCAGAAGATAAAATACTTCACTGAGAGTTAACTGTGTTCCTGAAAACTGACAGCTTAGGACAAAATGACACTTCCAAAGGTACACAATAAATAAGGTTAAGCTTCTCTTGCGCAATATCTCCTTATATGAGAATAAATTCTTGGAGCAAATTTATGCCTAAACTTAGTGGAAAATCAAGGGTTAAGCAGTTAAGTAATAGGTAGAAAATGACAACATGAAAGTCAATTAAAGGTGAGTGCAGGACTGAAATGCACCTGAAAAAAATAGGATGTGAATGTGGAGTGTACTAAGATAACAAGTTATGCCAGTAGACTGAGTAGCAAGCTGGAAACTATGTGAGGTCATGAGGCCAGAATGCAGCTCCTTGAGGACAGACCTGCTGATTTTCACAGCCTAATTTGTGTGCAGCAAGAAGTGCAGAGAGTTTTTACAATCATGTTCCTGGATGAAGGACCATTATTCGAAGAAGAAGCTGAAGAGAAGTAAGGAAAGAAGGTTAAGTACCTGGGTGTCAGCAGTAGAAGAGCCTAGGTTCTTGGGGTCAGTCTAGAGATTTTACCACTTTAGGATGCATGTATTGTAGCTTGAGACGTAACATTTGTTTAAATGTTAAGAGGTGAGTAATGGTATGTTTTTATTTTTTTTTTTTTTCCCCTAATCTTCCCTGCCTGTGCTTACAGTGATGAAAACAAACTCAAAAGAAAACACAGTATTACTGCTTGATTTGGTTTTATATAAAGAGTGTAAACACTCGACATAAACTTTACCTCTCAGGACTAAACTAAAAAAAAAAAAAAAAAAAAAAAAAGAGGAAATAATGCTTAAAGGAAAAATGCATTGGCGTAATACAGTTACTTAAGGTTGTAAATCTGGTGCATCTGATTGTCTTTCTTGCTATTAGTCAACTGAGCCATAGTATTGGTATCTAAGTATTAAACATTTCCAAATAAAGATGAGAAGGCTTAAAACTTTTTTTATTACTAGAACTGGTAGTGGAAGAATATATTTATTAGGCCAAATCAAAGCAGTTTCATTTAGAAGAAACATCGACTCCCTCGAGGGCTGAGAGGTCCTGCAGAGAGACCTCAACAAATTAAGAAGATGGGCAATCACCAACCCTGTGAAGTTTAACCAGAAAAAGTGGTGGATTCTGCACCTGGGATGGGGTACCCCTGGTCTATGAAAAGTTGGTCCTGGTCAATGGAAAGTTGCATAGACAGCAGTGCCCTGGCAGCCAGGAGGGCCAACCGTGTCCTGGGGTGCATCAGGCACAACATTAGTCACACTAAACAGCATATTTTCAGAAAATATTACTCTGTCTTTCAAGAGGTTTGTTGTGGCTGAACCAAGGTACTTAACAAGAATATCTATTATAAATAGGCAATGAAGTGTTATTTTCTGCCAGAATTTCTCATTCACATAGCATTCTTCACACAAAAAGTCTGTGGGATGCTTTATCAGATCTGGTAAAATGAATAATCACAAACATACTTCAAAATGACTGACACACCCAGTAAGAACAAAGAAGCAAATCCAAATCTGAATTAATTAAAAAGTCCTTAAAAAGAAAAAAAAAGAACAAAAAACCCCAAAACCTTTACTACAGGTAAGCAGAAGCACCAGTATTCTAATAATTCCAATCTATTACTCTTTCTGTAATTGATTACAAAATTGTTACTAAACTGGCATATATATTGAGCTTTTATTTTGCCAGACTTACTGGAAATTCAAAAGAGATGCTGTTTGACAGAAAATTATTAAGAAAGAGGGAAATACAATTTAAGTTTTACAATATATAATGTAATTTATATAATATAAATTTTCATATGGCTGTCTTCTGAGGGCAAAACTACATGATACAAACACAAGACAGCAGAAGAAACACACACCAGAAAATATGTAAATTAAAATCTTAGAAATATTATTTATAAGAAGGCCTTTATATTTCACAATGAAAGCAAATATTTGTGTGAGATACAGGTGGGACAAACAAATAAAAGGGAACTATCAAAACCAGTTGCAACATAGATGATTAGTAAGCTTTTCCAAAGGACAATTCCTACTTTATAATCATCATCACTGTCATTATTTCTGGAAACAGTGATCAGGGTACTCAAGTAATTGCAAACGTGTAAAGGAAGTGTTTATATGCAAGTCTGCTATCTCAGTAGACTTACATTTAACTTCATAAAGGTAAGATATTGAGTTCATTTCTACAGTGATGCAAACCCTGAAACTGCCAGCTTAGCTGAGTAGGGAATTATTTTTTGCAGCACAGAAAATTCATCCCAGTCTTTCAAAGTCTCTAATTCTGTAAAGGAGAAGAAAATAGCAAAAGGAAGACATATTCTATGAGGTCACTTTCCTATGTTTGCTACCCCTTTACATTCGAAGTGCCTTTTTTCTCTCTTTCTATGCATTTTGGAAAACTGAGCTAATTTTGATACCTATTTGTTGCTAAAAAGAGCTTTACGCATTGTGAAGCTTATGTTGTGTCCTGTGTTCGACATGTACCTTTAAATACGTTTAAAAACCTGAAGCCATTTTTAATGGCTTTTCCTTTGAAGTGTTATGAGAAACTACAGGTCCCTCTACAGATCTTAACCTTCTACACGTTTTTTTTTGTATCAAGTCTATGTGGGCTTGTTTAACCACACAGATCACATTCAGCTCACAAGCACTTCAATTCCATATTGTGCAAGCATATATGCTAACTGCCTGCATTGTTCTAGACCCAGTCACTCCAGATTGGCCTAGGGCAGCACTGAGAACTTCTCTAATCCCTACCATTTTTATTTGTGCTTGTGTGCAATTCTGTAAATTCTCATTATGTGCTTTCTCAATTAAAAAAAAACACTGAATGCCAACAGGTTTAGTCTTCAGGTACAGTCAGCATAGTGATCTCACCACTCTATCTTCACTGCAGACCTAGATGAATGCTCGTTCAGCCTTGTATAGCAAAATATTCTGCAAATGCAAATAAACCTGATATGACTTATGTCCACTTTAAGTACACCACCGTAATAAAGGAGATGGAAATATGCTTAATTTTCAAGTACCCTATACTGTAATAGTATTAAAATTCTGTGGGCCAAAGTTAGCTTTATTAAAAAACTAAACTGCTAGCCTAATGCCTTTTTTTATTACTTGCAGGAAGCTAAATAGCTGGGCTCCAATCCATGGCTTCAAAACTGCAGCAATAGCTAATGATTTTCTGCTAAAAAACAGAGTTTTGACTGTCTGGACTTTTTCTTAAGCTCCTCTGTCAAAATTCCCCCCTGGTCTTTTCTATTTCTTTTTTTTTTTTGTTTGCTTGGTTTCTTTCTGCTTTGTTTTGTTTTTTTACCCTAGCACAAAAATTGTGATTTCTAACGCTACACCTTAGTGAATCCCCACCATCTTTGTGTTACTAATTTGTCAACACAAATACATTGACATTCTATGTAGACTTCTATGAGAGCTTATCTAAAAATAACTTTTAATGCCTATAAAAATAAGTATTTATATAAAATTCCTGTGAGGAAACTGAAGGTGACTTCTAGGTCTCTGCTGGGTCAGTGTTCCTCAGGAAGCTAGAGAAAACCAGAGTGGTGCACATCTCTTCCTTCAACAGATCCTGCCAAGAAATCAGTGTCACAGCATATACAATTGAGATTCATAAACTGATGTGGGCTTTATATCACTTTAGCTGATTATGAGCTTTGGTATGCAAACAACAATAGAAGTTAAAAAATATATAAAAACCCCAATTGTCTGCTTTTGTTTGAAAACAATCCAGTGGGAGACGGCAAGTCAGAATTATAGTTTAATAGAAAAACTAAAATGCAATAGTACAAGAACACTGACAGAGTCAGGATACAACCTGAGACCCTGTTAGTCAGGGTGGTGGTAGCAGCCCAGATGAAATGGTTCTGTTGAAGCAGTGATCCTGTAGAGGAGTCTGGTCTTCACCTGAAGGCCCAACGGTAGCTCTTGTCCTCTAAAAATCCAGCAGGTAAAAACCCCTTATGCTGTTACAAACCCCAGATTATATCCAGGTGGGAATGCTTGGCTCCTCCCCCTGGGCCGAGCATCTCACAATGGGTTGATGTAATTCTATGGGTCCTGCAGTGGGTCCTTGATTGTCCATTAAACAGAGATAGCTCCCGGAGGGAGGTACCAGGGATGAGTCATGGGAGGAGATAACAAACACTGCCCCACCTGCTCTAACAGCTTGTAGAAATGATAATAGAATCCATAGTTTTGGTTGCATCTTACATTGTAACCTACGACAGCTTTTTTCTTATATTTCACATTGATCTAGAAAGCATTTTCCACTAACACCAAAGAAAAGAATAAATTCTGGCAAGAAAAGGGTAAATTCTGGTGAAAGTGAACTCAGACACTTAATAAATTGCCACTAACACATTTCTCTTGAAACTACTAAGAACAAAGAAATTCTATACCTTCTGGTGAACACTTTAAATATTGAGGAGGCTGGCATATGTCCTCTCTGTGTCACTTTCTCTGTCCAGAATGTGGACACCCTTGCCTGAGCTGTTTTTCAAGGCTAGATATATTTTGTACCGAACCAACCCATAAAAATTAATTCCCATTTCCTCATGTTCAATCACTTGCAGAAATGAGGGTCTATTTTTGTGCAATCTGTATTTTCTACTGTTTTAGAATACAAACTCTATTGTAAGAGAAAATCTGAGTGGTTGCATTGAAAGTTTGAGAAACTGACATTTTTTGACTCAATAACATGCTAAGTCTTTTTATTCATTGAACTCAAAGGGGACAGGATTCAATGGGACAACTTATATTTAATAATTTTTCCAAGTATAGGTAGGCAAAATGAGTAAAATTTTTGGTTCAAAGTCCTTTTTTAGCCCAAAGATTATCACTGTATTTCCTGTTAGCTAGCATGTTCTTTTGTCTCACCATTCAAAGGTCAAACCAACTAACAAAAATTAAATAAAGAAAAAAGCAATTGCATTATGTCCCTTTGAACTGATGCAATCACAAAAAAATGTATTTTGATATGGTTCTATATTTATTCCAATTAAATGTTACAAACCACACAGGAAGAAAACACAAGCTATGTAAAGCTATTCTTAAGAGGATTCTTAAGATTATCCTTAGTAAGTATAGGTGTAGGTGTGTATATATTAAATTTAAAGTTCTATTTTAGTGGATCTTAAAGATGTATACATCTTGTCAATGCAGATGCACATGTAAGCTGCATAAAAATAGTTTCCCTTCCTGAAATACTGTGAAAATAAGACATCGTATATGACAAAACTATCTGTTATCCCATATTGCCAGAGTAGCAAGAGTGGCAGCAGAAGTTACCTTAATATCACAATTTCCATTGCAACCCAAAACAAGAGTTGTTAATCTGATCAAAACTTTATTTCATCAGACATATGATAAAGGTCTTCATTTCCTTACACTTATCACACCATGGTTTACTTCACTCATTTGTGTGCAAAGCTGTAACAATGTGCTGGGTTATAAATGAGTATTCTGCAGTTGTATAGTCCATATTCTATTTGCATATAAATTTGATAAGATCATTATAAATTATATATTTTGCAAAGGGATTTTTTTTGGGTTTTTTTGTCTTTCTTGTTTTTTTTTTTTTCCTTTATTATGGTCTGTGGTTATGTACTTTCTCTAGTAATGACTAGAAAATTAGGTTAAATTATCTGGTTTCTTTTAATGCTTCAGTCATATTGTTCACTGAAGCAGCACTGTCATGTAATGGTTCTGCATTTATACCTGGGAGCATTCAAACTCCTTTTCCAAGACTATATCTTCAGTTAGATGTTTCAGTTCTATTAAAAAAAAAAAAAATCTATCAGGTAAAATAAAATTATTTTGTTTTAATGTAGAAGACTTCATCATACCTCTATTTCACAGTATCACCCCTCCTTACCTCTCATTATTACTATTCTTTGGTATTATGATTATGCTAAAAGAAGTATAAGCAATGGGCATTTCCTAGAAGGTTAAGAGTTAGAATGGTGAAAACTCCCAGTATTAAACCAAAATAAACCCAGTCTTAGTTGTGAGGCATGAGGTCAGAGACTGATGGAGCAGGACTGAAGACCTGTTTGACAAAACATGTTGAAGCCAGCTTTCCCAGGTATCTTCTGTAAAAACAGAAACAACTTATAGGCAAGCAAGTATAAGAATTCATCAGAAGAATTTATCTGAAAAGGAAAAGATTTTAAAAAAGGAACAAGGATTGAAAAAAAAAAAAGAAATAGTGTCATTTTTCTTGTTGGAACTTTTTGTAGGGAAGAGGCAAATAGAGGTAGAGTCTGGGCAACAAATTAAATAAGAGATTCTTCATATGGGTTCTGGGTATTTGTAAGGATACTGTATCTAATATTGATTAGAACTGATTACTACTGATACAGTAGTATCTGATACTACTGTATCTAATCTAAATTTTGATTAAATACCAAAGGTGAACATAGAGATCATCCCCATTTACCAGTAATCTGACCTCTCCCATGATGATATCATCTAAATCTCTAATTTACGTATGTTTTTGTGTGTGTGTGTTGGTATGCACACATATATAAATATTTATACATATTTTTTATTGCAACAATGCTGAAAAAAAGTGAAGTTCAAACTTCAAAAACTTGGAAGATTTGTTTTAGGAGAGATGTTATCTTCCCCTACCAAAGGATTTGGATTTTATTTTTTCATTCCATTTCAGTTAAACAGATTGCATCATAAAATGGTTAGGGCCCCATTCTCACTATTTAATTTCACAAACCTTGTAGTTCTCTCTGCATGTAGGTGGAATATCCTAGATGGTGAGAAAAGGCATTGAAAAAAGCACCAAAGCATTTTGCAGTGTGTGTTTTAATTCTTTATTAGCTCATTACAGCAGCTCTGTCTTTTAAGAGCCAAATAATGTTGGAGACCAATATGCAATATTACCATACTTAACGCTTTAAACTTATTTTAGTCTACTTTCCCTCATTTTTATGACTGTCTTTCTCATCTGCTTATAACACTTGTCCTCTGTGTAGGATAGACTGTTTTCTCTTGGATCTATTTATGGGTTTTCACCAGTCAAAAGGACTTTAGAGTAGTACAAAATTGCTTGTTTACACTTATCCAGCTGTAGCTACCTATTTTCCCTTTATGAGATTATTTGTGAAAGTGCCTCCTGTCAGTAAAAAGAGAGAGGAAATGTCAAACCAAAGAAGAAGCACACATCAGAAGATACCTGAAGTGGGGAAATACAGTATAAGCAATGAAGTCTTAAGCATCTTTTGGTAGCACTCAGATTACAGCTATTATTACAGGAGCTAGAAGCACACTTTAGAAGACAACAAAACAGCACCTTGCAGTTTCAAGATAAAAACTTTCCCTATGAAGACCTTTCAAGACAATATTGACAGTAGTCTGAGAAAATTCCCCAAATCAACTGGGGCTGAAGAGAAATAGCATGATGAATTGTGGGATGAGGAGAAATAGCATGTTGTATTCTTGGAAGACATTCTTGACTGTTACATTTCAAATAAAAAGAGGCCTTCAGAAAGATGCAGACAATCTACCTCTGGAGGTGTTATTCTTGTTGCTAGATAAAGCTGAATGTCAGAACAAGCCTAAAACAATAGATGTATTGCAGGCAGGAAAAAAAATGAGGGAAAGAGGGAGCAAATGAGGAAAAAGCAATACAGAACAGACTTTGTTCATGAGCACAGCAAATTAATGAAATTTGAACTGGAAATGATGTCACACTATAAAGTGGTAGACTGAAATAATTCTACTTTTTTTGGAAAGAATATGTGTTATTTGAGAAATAATTGAAGAAAGACTGATCCAATTTGCGTTATTATAATGATTGTTGGCTCTAAAACCAGTTTTTTAATGACAGTGATTCTCTTTGGAAAGTGTTTTAAAATTTATAGTCTAAAGAAAAAAAATTGATGGTAAAAGACCTAGTTTGAGAAGTTGAAGGAAATAGAATTATAAAATTTATCTCAAGATTTACATTCAAAATCAAATTCTCAAAATAAATGTATCAGGAGATTTTTAAATTTAATTTTTAAAAAAGCTTCAATCTGACTAATAGCTTTAGAATTTATATATTTGATCAATATTTACAGGTAGCAGAAGTATAAATTAACAGAATTGCAGTCAAGGCAGTATATCAACAAATTTAAAAACATAAATAACCCTCTGAATACTATTTCCAATCATGTAAGTCATGTCATAAACCATTAATCTATCCCCAGACTCCTCAGAAATGATGAATATTTGAATTTATAGAATATTATCTTTCTGTTTATTTTTTCAAATATTTAAGTGCAGATCTAACAATCAAAAAGGAGTTTCAAACACTTACTTCAAATAAATATGATTAATTCATAGCAGGGAACAATTTTTCCTGGTTCTTTTTTTTTGCTACTGATGTAGAGGAAAGAGCTCTTCTTTCTTCCATGTTTACTTTGAATTCTACTGGATCTTTGCTTTTCCTATTTCTGTCTCTCATACTCAGGCAATGTTACAGTATTCCTTCTGGATATCCTGTCTTCATTTACACTTCCTGTATATTATTTTTTTATTACTTTTTTTATTTGAGCTGAGTCAGGTGCTCACTATTCAGCCAACTTGGAGTTATGTTGCACCAGTTTGAGCTTCTGAATAGTGATTTGGACCATGCTTGTGCCTGAAGAAGTTTGTCCAACATTGTTCCTTGACTGCTTTACTCTTCTGGTCAGCTTCCTATAGGAAATGTAACCAGATTCATACACTCGTTCATTCATTCATTCATTCACAAAATGAAACCTATTTTATTCAAGCCCAAGTTTGCAAGTCCAAGCTTCTATTTTTTATTTAACTGACTTCTCTGAGTAGCTAAAACAACACCATTTTTTGATTGCTGCAGTTGAGTCTGTCATGAACCTTAATATTCCCAACATTTTTTTCTTACTCATTTAATCAACTTGTTAATCAGCAGTGTCAAACATTTGTCTTTAAAATCCTCCAGAAATCTTCAGGATTGCTTATATTTCTTTCCAGGAAATGCTGTGGTGAAAAAGTCTTTCATGAGAATCAGGGCTTGTGACCATCTTTGCTCTATGGTCTCCCTGCTCCTACTCCCTGCTCCTTTCCTCCCCACTGCTTGGTTACTTCCACTGGTCTCACTCAGTCCCTTTAGTGACGCAACTCTTGGCCTAGTGTAGGTTTGTTTTGGGGAGGGTATGGTTAGTACACAGCATTTTTTCTTGTCTGCAATCAGATCTCATCCTCTGTTCCAGCACAGGCTTTTTTGCAGGCTGCGGTGCATTCAGGAGTATCCATCTGCTCAGGCATAGAGTCATCCATAAGCCCCAGTATAGGTATCTGCTCCCCTGCAGTGCACCATCTTCTGTTCAAAAAAGATTTTGGTGGTTTCTCCACTGTTTTCCCCCTTTTTTTCTTTTATCCCTTCTTCTACTGTCTGACTTTTTTTCCTCTTTCTTAAACACGTTACCTGAGACACCACCACCTTGGCTGCTGGACTGAGCCTTATTCTCCCTCGTGTTGGTTGGAGCCAGCTGAAACCATCCATGTCTGGCACAGGGCAGCCCTGGCTACTGCTCACAGAGGCCCCTGCAGCTCCCACTGCCAGTGCCTGGGCATCAGCAAAGATTAACTATCTGAGTTAATGGCAAAATAATGGCTACAAGTGTCTCTTGGAGCTCAGGTAAAAGTTTTGGGCTCAACACTGATAAGGGAACTGAAATGGAAAAAAAAAAATGTTCTGCTGGTCCTTCAGACTCATTTGTAAGGATGGCTTTTGAGAAAGTTTTGAAGTTTGTCAGACAGAAAAACTTCAAAATTAAAAACTAAAAAGAATTAAAAAGGATTAAAAAGAAACCAACCAAAAAGTTAAAACTAAATAAAATTAGATACTTGTGGTTTTTCTAACCACATTAGATTAATAGATTTCTAAACCAAACTGAAAATAATTGTGTAAATACACATTAAAAAAATTATTATTAATGCGTAAGTAATAACAGTCTAGGGGAAATTTTGTTAAATTCTGCACTGGACTGTATATTTGACACTTTGAAGTTCATCTTATGAACATTTATGCCCTCTTCTCAGCATTGTGGTTATTTTTATGTTTGCTTGAGAAGAAAGAAACCTTGAGGAAAAACATACAAACAGATTGCCTGATCAGCTGTGGAAACACACAGTGAAGGAAAACAATGTGCTGGTCCAGAGGTGAAGAATATGATGAAACCACTGTTCTCCAAACTCCAAATACATTCCTTTGAGTGCATCTCTCAGGTTTTTGGGACATAAGTATTTAATATTTTATGTGGGACATAGTGAAGACAGAATTCCTAAGCCAATGAGTTATGATGGTAAGAGGAAAGTGAAACAGGGGAAAAAAAAAAACCTACAAGGGATCTTTTGGTTCTTTTAGCTATATTTTGGCTTTGTTTGATACAAAAACATACTGACATCCTCTTGAAAACATAGCAGCCATAAATTTCACAAGTAAATGGAGAAAGAGAAAAATTATAGCATTTAAAGATGAAAGTTACTCTTTAAAACATTTTTTTGTGGAGAAAAAAAGAAAAACGAAAAAAAGAAAAACAACCCTGTAAGATATAAATTTGTTTCACTTGAAAGGACTTGCCTTGAGTTTGAACTCTAGTGTACAAGACAGCCTCAGGGTGAAAATGAAACAAGCATGCCATATGATGTGTACAAATTAATGAAAAAATGCATTAGAGGAATTCAGGATTTACAAACCCAGTAGTTTTTTTCTGATTTTTTAATCCAAAATCATAACTTCTCAAGTTTAGCTTTAGTATCTATTCTCCATATTTCTCTCTCTCTCTTTTTTTCTTTTTAACTAGCTATGTTCTGTGTGATTTTGGTAAAGCAAAAAACTTGGTAGTTACATATATGAAGGAAATAAATGCTAGAAAAACAAAAATTTAAGTTATATTCATGCCTGAGGATATAAATTCTGTCGGTGGAATAAGAAATTGCAAGAGCTGGGATTTGAAATTAATCTCCTAAATCACATTTTCTTAATTACTTTTCGATCATCAAAAATTCCAAGAAAAGCACAGTTATAGGATCTGACTGCATGTATTTAAGTAACAAATTTTCCTTTGTTCTTCCAAGTCTTTTATGACTGCCTCCAAAATATGTTTTGCTAAAGGCTCTTCAGACAGAAAACAGATAGTCTAACAGAGTAACATCTGCTGTGTAAAGAAAATTTGGAGATGCTTGTATTATCAGCTTCAGAGCTTTATCCATTTTGCTTTATACTGGTTGTAATCAACTTTTTTTTCTTTTGTTTACAGCCTAAACCCTAATGGCTCTCTGTTTTAAAACATTTTCCCCAGGAAAACACCTAAAGTGTTGTATTGTCATTATTACACCTGCATGGCACATGACACAAAGTGTTCTAGATGGTAGAATCTGTCCTACTGCCCTTACAGCCCCTTCAAGTGTGTCTTTAACACTTCCTATGTGCATATCCACCACATTTACTCTATTATTCCACCACATGGATGTACATTAGCTCAGAAGCTAAACACAAAGTTTGGAGCCCTGCACTTCTTTTTTCTGTCATCTCACTAGTCCAGTTCTGATGCCTTTGCCCTGACTATAGGCTTTCAGGTTGTTCACCTCTCTGTCCTTGGTTCCAGGACTGCTCCGGCCCAACCATTTCATAAACAGCATCGCACATAAAACATGCTCCTTGTCAGAGGATACAAGATACTCAAAAGCACAGTTTCAAAATGAGAGGATTGTATGTCCCCAATCTGCCTTTTCAGAAATGGGATCAGATCTGGCATAATTATAAACAAGTACTAAGCATCATTATAAACAAATACTCTCCCTGTGCAACAAAGTTCGTGAAAAAAGCACAAGGTTGATATCTACATAGGTAGGATTAAATCAAGAATAGTTAGATGCTTCAGAAGAAAAGATAAAAGGGAAGTAGAGAATAACATACAGGGAGGAACAAAAGAAAAGTCTCTAAGGAAGATGTGTAAGCAAACTTTAATTATCTGATGTTCCCTGTGGGCTAAGACCTAGTACCTGTGCTGTTCCATGAACTTAGTTTTACCTTTAGTTTTACATCTGTGGCTTTCCAGACTCGTAGGAAAATGTCAGACCTGCACTGCAGGGACAGTTATGCTTCTGTAATACAAGTTATGTTAAATAATGTCTTAGGAAAAGGGCATTATTCATTGTGATCCCAGTAGAAAGCCACTTAGACTTCTTAAGTTATCATTTATAACTCTATTTGTTAGACCTAACACTCTGTAGTAATACAGATAGTCTTGTGTCTCTTTAGATGATGAAAGCCCTGAGCAGTATAGCATCAAACAGGACTCCTTTTGCGGTACATCATGCTGACCCCATCCATAGCAGAGCTACTCCCCTTTCAGTCATTCAAGTTACGATAGGATTTTCTTACAAGGAAAAAACTCTTTTGTCCTCTCTACAGTTGAAAGAGAAATTATGTTGTCATGAGAACTTCTTTCTGCACACTTAGATAAAGATAAGGCCATTCAGGTGGCATAGTCACCAGCAACAAGCGGGAGCTGCCTGTTGGTTGCTCTGTTAGCTGGCTGATGTTATTGTTCAGAAACAGGATTTATGCTGCACAACACAGAATTTAAGCCCAGGTTTTACATTCAGCACAGCACAGGCCTGGGCCTGCTCAGGTTTACTGTATTGGGAATCACTACCTCCTAAAATATAATATTCTTCCATTCAGAACCACTACCAGGATCAAGGAAAAGCAGAGCTCTGGTAACATCTTGAGGGTAGGTCTCAATTTGTTGATGTTCTTAATGAAGGCAAACTATGAATGTAGAAGAGAAAGGGGAATTTCTGTTGGTTCATCCTTGTCTTCCAACAGCAGTTTGATTTCTAAGCAGCCAGAAGAATTTTGTTGCAAATTTCAGGCTGGCAAGTTTATCAGCTGCATCTGCTGCTACACATTATTCAATTTGAAATGTAAGTTACAATCAGATTGTTAAAATGTTATTTTGCCCAGAGTGGCAAAAAAAAAAAAAAAAAATTCTGATTTGTCAAGCCAAGTCAGTTAAACATTGTTCCAAAATAAACCCCAAGATGATTTGCTCCTACAAAATGTATATCTTTGGCACAAACCCCGTGAATTATGGTTTTCAATATTCAGTGAAGTAAAGAGAGGCATCAACAAAACCTCTACCCTGGGCTTTCAGAGGACACACTTCGGCCTATTCAGGATACTGATTCAGAAAGTCCCTTGGGAAGCAGTCTTTAAAAACAGAGAGGCCCAGGAAGGCTGGATATACTTTAAGAAAGAAATCTTGAAGGCACAGGAGCAGGCCATCCCAATGTGCTGAAAAATGGGCCTGGCTGAGCAGGGAGCTTTCACAGGAACTCGGGGGAAAAGAGAGGTTATGTCACTTCTGAAAAAAGGAGGAGGCAATCAGAAAGTATTTAAGGATGTCATTAGGTCATGCAGAAAGAAAAATTAGAGAGGTGAAAGCTCAATTATAACTTAATCTAGCCACTTTCTGTAAAGGATAATTATTATCACCTAAGATGAGAAAAAGGCTGAGGTACTTAACACCTTCCTTGTCTCAGTCTTCAACAGTAGGACTGGTTATCCTCAGGACAGTTGGTTTCCTGAGATAGCAGACAGAGGTGGGGAACAGAATGGATCCCCTGCAATCCAGGAGGAAGCGGTTGATGACCTGCTGAGCCACTTAAATGCTGACAAATCTATAAGACCAGATGTGATTCATCCTAGAGTGATGGGGAAGTTGGTGGAAGAGCTTGTTAAGCGACTCTCCATCATTTATCATCAGTCCTGGCTAACTGGGGAGGTTCCAGATGACTGAAGGTTGGCCAGTGTGACATCCACCCACGAGAAGGGCCAAAAGGAGGATCTGGGGAACCACAGGCTGGTCAGCATGACCTGTGTGCCCGGTAAGATTATGGAACAGACCATCTTGAGCATGATCAGGGAACAGACAGGATAACCAAGGGATCAGGCCCAGCCAGCAAAAGTTTAGTGAGGGCAGGTCATGCCTGAACAACCTTATATCTTTTTATGACCAGGTGACCTGTCTAGTAGGTAAGGGAAAGGCTGTGGTTGTTGTCTACCTGGACTGCAGCAAAACCTTTGACACCATCTCCCATGGCATTTTCCTGGAAAAAGTGGCAGCTCATGGCTTGGACAGGTGCACTCTTCGCTGGATTAAGAACTGGTTAATGGCCAGGCCTAGAGAGTGGTGGTGAGTGGTGCTGCATCCAGCTGGTGACCAGTCAGTAGTTGTGTCCCCTAGGGATCAGTGCTGGGCCAGCCCTGTTTAATATCTTCATTGATGATCTCAATGAGGGGTTTGAGTCTACCATTAGCAAATTCATGGATGACACCAAGTTGGGTCAGGGTGTTGATATGCTGGATGGTAGGGATGCCCTGAAGAGGGACCTGTATAGGCTGGGTCAATTGGACGAAATGAAACAACATGAGGTTCAAGAAGACCAAGTGCTGTGTCCTACACTTTGACCACAACAACCCCAGGCAGTGCCACAGGCTGGGAGCAGAGGGGCTGGAAAGTGACCCAGCAGAAAAGGACCTGGGGGTACTGGTGGATAGATGTCTGGACATGGGACAGGAGTGTGTCCAGGTGGCTAAGAAGGCCAATGACATCCTGGCCTGTATCAGGAATAGTGTGACCAGCAGACCAGGGAAGACATTCTTCTCCTGTACTCAGCACTGGTGAGGCCACAGCTTGAGTGCTGTGTTCAGTTCTGGGCCCCTCAGTTCAGGAAGGACATTAGGTGATGGAGCATGTCCAGAGAAGGGCAGCAAAGTTGGTGAAGGGTCTGGAGTGCACAGCTTATGAGGACATGCTGAGGGAGCTGGGGTTGTTTAGCCTGGACAAAAAGAGACTTGGGGGAGAACTTGAAATTCTCTGCCTTCTGATACAATTTTGTATTGGTTTAGTATCTTTTAACATTTGCTAAAATTTAAGCTTTACTCTTGACATAGTGGGACACGGAAGTGTTAAGAGAATATGACCTGAGATCTTAACTAAATTACTTTATAGGTTGACAGAAGGTGTCATATCTGCTGAACTGTAATAAACAATTATTAATAAACGGTCTTGACTGGAAAGCTCTTTGTCCATGAGTCTCAAGATATATGCCATAGGGGATATGGCAAGATCAAGAATTTAGACTCTTTCTTAACTGTTGCTTAAATTTTTCTCTTCATGGTATTTTTTAAGTTAATATACTTTCAAAATATAGTTGGTTTTTGTGGAAAAACCCCAAACCTAAACAAAAAAACAAACAAAAAAAACCCAAACCACTTTTCCTCAGTAATATTAGCAATAATAATGAATTACCATCTTTATTTAAAAAAAAAAATACCAGTTTTCAAATTTTTCATTACTAAGCTTTATGTTAAAATAGATATTGCATTTTAATAGCTATATTTTTGAAATCTTGCCAAGTACTTGCAATTTAAAAAGCAGTCTACATACAAAGTCAGCATTTCCTAGTGATGGTGACGGATATAGGTTGGTATTCTGCAGGACAGTATTTTCCTAAAGGAAAATTTCCTAGTGTCTTGGTTTTAAAGAAAATTAAAGAAATCTTTTATAGTATTAGAGGAAAAAAGAACCCTACTCAGGACAATAATGAATATAGCAAAGCATAAAGTATTCACAGAGCTTTTCTGTACTAACAAGGAAAAAATTGTTATATCTTCAGGGTGTTATTATGATACACTGAAATCTTTCAACAGAATATGAATCTGTTACAGAAGGAATTAAATTTACACTTTACATGTATGAATGATAAATGCAGAGAACTTTGCCTTTAGTATTAATTTTAAACTTCATGGACCAAACAAGCTACCATATAGTTTGTCTTTCTTTTAAGAAACTAGGAGTTGCAAAGCACAATGAAATATTTTATACTATCAGAATGTTTTCCAGATTTGCTGTTAAGTTTTTTTGTTTGTTTGTTTTACAAAGATGGAAGCCAAACTAAAGCAAACAAGAAAGTAATCCAGTAATTTGATTATTTTATATACCAGTTCATTCTGTAAATTTATTTCAGTGAAAGAAAGAATGTAGTGAAATTTTCCAAATTTGTGCAAAGCTATCATTCGTATATTTTACACTGTCTTTGTTGCTACACTTGCAAGAACTCAAAGATGTCTGGGACCTTCCATCTCACTGTTTTAATAAGATAACATCTTAGAAACTAAATGAAGTGCCTTCTCTCTAGCTGTCTGTTGTGGTCCTGCAGTTAGTAAAATATCCCTTCCAGTTTAAACACAAGCACTTTATATATCACTCAAAATGACTTTTCCTATATTCTTTTTTTTTTTTTTAAATCACAATTTTATGGGTTTTTTAAAATTAATGATAGTTTTTGAGAGGATGCTGTATGCATATCCTTCCACCTTCATACTTTCTGAAAGACATTGAGGGGAAAATAATGTTGTGTTAGTGGAGGACATTTCAGTTTTATAAAATTCCTATTGGAATTCCATGATGATGGAAATGACATCTTTCAGTTCCTAAAGACTGTGATTATCTAAAAATTTGGCTTAATTTTTTTAACTCTCTTATGAGTGTAGATCACTACTGAACACATTTAACAGATGAATGAGTTACCTACAAGAAGATTAAGAATTTGTTGAATACTATACAAACAGTAAAAACCAACCTGAGACTAGATTTCTTCTATATCCCAGTTCACCACATAAAACTAAGGGAGAACAAATTATGAATTATGGAAAGAGAAGAAACCACCAAAACAGGCACACTTCTATCCTTGTCAGTGAAGACTCCATGAATGTGAGAGCTTATATTTAATTATGCTGAAATCATGTATGTCTTGCTTTATGAAGTGCAGTGCCTTGGCACATGACAAATGCACGTCCAAGTATATGATGTGAAAGCATATTATTCACAGTTTAAATGGTCCCACAATAGGTTTCACTGGATGCCTCATTTGTTAAGATATTCCTTTTGGATAGTGGAAGTCTATGCTAAACACAAGGGTTACAATGTATTAAGTATTAAATTTTTTAAAGAAATAAATATATATTTTTTGATTAATTTTTTACATTTTCTTTGTGTCTGTCCCTTTAAAAATATAATTGTTATGCTAAAAAAATACTAGAGGATAATAAGAAGCAGCAATATATGATAGATCTTACGTAATAAGAGTGACATTATTTTAATATGCATTATTGCCTAGAAAATTCAGTACCATGACAGTAAATGAAAAGCCAAAAGAACCCTATGAAAAATGCTTCAGTATCCTCCAAGAAAAGTGTTCACATTTCATGTCAGTAATTTTGTCTCTTATGCCCACTTAATGGATGTTCTAAGCTCAAAATTGAAGAGCACACATAATTGGTTTTAGAAAAAGCACGTGAATTTGAAAAGAAGGTCTAAAATAGTCTTTAGGTCAGAAGGCACAATGTCTTTTATGTTACAAGTAGACCCTATAATCTTACTAAGTTTGTAATGCAGCTTCAAATAACATAACTGAGGTTGCTGAATTTCTGTGGACTCAAAAGCAACATAAATAACTATTAAAAAGATAACCTATTGTATGATGAATTACTATTTCTCACATATTGAATAATATTCTTACATAATGAATAACGGATATTGATTATATCATACTGATTATGTCATCAGTCTGTTTCTCTCTTTATAACCTCTCCTTAACCTCCAGTTAAGGAGACCTGTCAAGAGCCAGATCCTCAGCTTTATGACAATGGAATTTGCAATTTTCTGTAATTTAGGACTCATCTGGTATACCTGTCCACCATCTTGAATTCCAGACAGTATCTTTAAATACTTGTGATACCTATTATCACTTAGATAAGTGTAAACAATAACACAGCTGCAAAGAAGCAGTGAGTCAAGTTCAGTATCTTTCTGTTATCAATGTCAAGTTGTTCTGCCAAACTGTACTTAAAGACCTACTTTATTCATGATCTTTAATCTTTGATCTTAAGGATGTATATTTGATTTCAGTGGGCCTTGTTTAAGGACTTGGATAGTCTACCTGTGAGTTTTGAAATTACTCAAATACAGATGGGATTATGTTGTTCGAAATCCATTACTCTTGCCTAGTTTACCTTCTTTCTGAAGAAATCCATTCTCAATTTTATTCCGTTTTCCAAACAGTCTGGTCAAAATTGTGTCTTATTTTGATCCCTAAGTTTCTTTCTTCTCACCAACTGAATTGTATGAACTGTTAAAAGGTGCTCAACATTACTGTTTGAAGAAATACAGAAGACAATTCAATTGAGTCTTCTACTTACAGTTGTCTTCTGTAAAAAAACTTGGTTCCTTTGGTGGACATCTACTTCATGCTGTGCAGATCCCATCCTGGATCATCCTCCTTGCCCTATGCAAAACTATCTGGTTTTGGGTTTTTTTCCCTGTTTCTTTTTTTTCCTTACAGGTAGGAGAGCCTTGTCCTTCTTAATATCCACCAGAGCAGATCTAGCTACATGTATCTAGGAAATGTAGCCAAAGTTTCCCTTTATTGTTATATATCTTGGGCTGATGGCTCTCTCAGGCCCTAGCACTGGGCCAAAATGGCTGTCAGGCCTTGATCAAGATCACTAATTCCTCAAACACATTTTCCATGAGACACCAAAGGCAGCTCCAAGATGGCATAGGAGTTTCTTTCTTTTCACTAGCATTGACCAGAGCAGTGCTTTCTCCCATATCATGGAATGTGGATTTACAGAGCTCTTGCCAACTTCTGACACATTGTTGCTTCCCTACCTTTTGTTCCCATCATTTTCTCTTCTATATTTGAAAGAACACATCTGCTGTCAGCATCTTTCTTTCCCATTTGTTTTGTGTGATCTGCTTTTCTTTCCTGTGATTTTCTAGATTAGAATTTATGGGATTTTCTGTACTGCTAAAAGAACTTTTGTGATGGAGACAGCTCAGATATTAGAAGTCTGACTTTGCCTATCTTTCAGTATTAGCTTTCCTGCCTCATTCTGCATGGACTTCTGCATCCAAATAGATGTCCCTATGATCTTGTGTGCATAGTTCAGGGAATATCTTATTTCATGAACTACCACCAAAATGTAGAGTGAATGAAACTGAGTTATGTTTTAACTGACCATTCCCACAAAACCATTGAAATCTCAAAACAACTGTCACACTTCATGACCTGCAATATATACCGTCAGCATTATGATAAAAAAATGACACTTGGGTGCATTATAATATACTCTTCACAAGTTTTCATTTGTTTTTTCATTACCTAATGAAATACATATTGAAAAATAATATTTTTGTCTTAGTAACCATAGAGAAATATGTAATCTTAAAGGAGAAAGAAGGTCAAGAACTCCATGTGCTAGCATGTGGCTAGCAGTGTGGATATAAGAAAGCCCATGACCTCATGCTCTTGAGGCTGATGATGTCCTCATTGTAGGAAATGCATTTGGAATTTGAATGTAGATACACATCTCCTTTGCACAGAGGATGAACGACAGCATCACTACTCATTTTTCTCTGGTCTTTGGTATCTCAGCACAATAAAAATTGTCGTCCAAATTGCTCACCTGTGCCACAACAGAAGTTACTTTTTTTCTATTTTTTTTCCATCTCATCAATTTGTTTCCATGTTTATTTGCATGGAAAAAAATTTGAAATAGATTGATTTGGTTCCATCATGTTTGCTGTAGCTTCAAGTCTGCTAGGATTATTCAGTTGTTCTTTATTTTGGAAAGTTTTTCTGTTACACAGTGGCTGTTAAGACCAGTTCACATACACAGGATTTACAGAGACTGTAGCTGATGGCATACATACACTCTAATAGTGAAAGTTACTTTTGTGGAAAAACAAAAGAGGAGAGAGATAGAGGAAAGAGAAAAAGAGAACACTCCCCCTTGGCCAAGCCAGTACCACTCCCCAGGCAACCATCACCTTCTGAAGATCCTCTCCAGGGGAGCAGCTGTTCCTGTGTAATATAATTCACATAGTAACTACCACGTAGACTTCATCAGAACATGTCATACTTGCTATAGTTATTTCTGCTTAATATCTTGTTATTGGATGCTCTAATATTGACAAATATCTAAAAAAAGTACAGAAAAAGAACAGAGAGAAGAGTTGATCCTCGTGTTGGTGGCAGTCACCTTTCATCAGAAACCATCACAACAAGCAATACTATGTCTTGTGGGTTCAAGTATTTTTTTCGTGAAAAAAAAGCTGCATAAAGGCACCGACGTGGGAGCACCACGAAAAAATAATGCCACATATTGGAAAACAGCCATAGCAGCTTTCTGAATGGTGAGGAGTAAACAGACTCCAGAGTTGCATACAAAAAAGCCCTTCACATTATTAAATTAAGGCATGTAAAATACAGTGTATAATTTCTCTCTTGCTATCCATTAAGTTAATGGGAGTTTTAAACTTACCTTTTGGATAATCTATTATCTTAAGCAGAGGCCTACACATTATTGAC
Organism: Corvus moneduloides; assembly: GCF_009650955.1. Lineage (NCBI taxonomy): Eukaryota > Metazoa > Chordata > Aves > Passeriformes > Corvidae > Corvus > Corvus moneduloides. The sequence continues at coordinate 73,580,214 of NC_045477.1, forward strand.
ATAATCAAATTTCTGGATGTTTAAGAAAATTCCATATTTAACTATATCCTACTTCAGTATGTTTTATCTGGAGAATGATTAGAGTGTACTACAGTAAGCAAAAAACCCCAAGTAGACAAAAGTATTATACAAGGATTAGAGGAATGAGTAATTCTGAGAAAGAGTAATCTGGGAGGTTGTAAAGTTTTCTACTGTAGATTGGAATGTATCAAAATAAAGTTGCACATCAAGAATGGAGATATATTGGCTAAGAGATTGTAATAGATAATAGGCTAATACAAGTTCTGCTAAAAAAACCCAAGAAGAATGGAGAGAAAATGTGATTTTCAAATACACAAAAGGAGAAACTCAGAAAGAAACAAATATAACAGACATAACTGTCTTGTTCTTTAATTTACACATTTATCCTGTCTCTGAATCCACTTTTATATATCACAAGGAAGTAATGATGGAAAAGCTTAATAATTTAAAAGTTCAGAAATATTACAGACTTATGAGAAAGTTTTTAATAGTTCAATCCTTTTATTCAAAAGATAATAGATATATGGAATGATTTTATTTCAGAAAATAGGAAATTTGCCTGAGTACTATTAGTGCAAAGTATGACAGCTAAAATGCTGAAAATGGTCTAAAAAAGATATTTGTATCATTCAACAAAAAATCCTGTGCAACATTTTCAGATAGCCTAAAAAACTGAAACACTTTACAAGACCTTGAATAGAACTCCCCATCTTTGACAGCTTTAGTCTGAGACTCAATACTTTGATGTATTTGAAACAAGAACTAATTCTCAGAAGCTAAGATATGCATAAGATCAAAACTTGATGACTTAAAAATCTTATTCGATGTTACTCAATGTGTTACTTCATACTTAAAATGATTAGTTCCTTATGTGATGACTTTGCTCAGAGTGAAAATATTTGTAGGGAATGTGTGGGAGGAAATGCTGTGTATGAATTTTTGTTGTCTGATATGTTTGACACATGTAAGTATTTTCTAGGGATTTTTATAAATATGTAAGTAAAGTATTGCCTAAGAGAAAAATGGAGTAATATTGTTTCACTCTTTGGCTTTTATGATATCATTAGACTCTAGCATTTTACATACTCATTATATGTATCCAGTGCACTCAAACTGAAGAGCAACTTGGAATACTGTTTGATAAAAGTTCTTTTGAAAAAGTATGAGGAAATCTGTGGCTGGTTAGAAGAGGTGGCAGGGGGAAATCACTATGAGGATAATTAAATCCAGGTATTTTTTCCAAAGACTTGAATGAACAAAAGCCATGAGAAGGATGGCCTGAATTCGATGCCCATGTCCTGAGTAGGACTTTGGAGTGGTTTACTGCCCCATTGTAATTTTCCTGATATTTTCCTCTTTTTTTGTCAGACGGAAAACTGAAATGGAAGTAATTCTTGAGTTTTGTTAATGAAGGTTAATACACGTCTGTTTGTTCTTGAACATGTTGGATAATACTTTAACTGAATCAAGATGTAGAAAATACAATATGCAGAGATTTTTCTTTTATCTTCTATATAGCTGGATTTTCTATAACTAACCTTCTATGTAGGCATTCTAGATAGTTAGCTAAATATAATAATATTGAGTTTACTCTATGAGAAATCTTTAAATAAAATTTAATACTTGAGTACAAACTAAGAGGTATTAGATATGGCATGTTTTAACAATCCATTAAATTTTAGAATGATCATTCCCAAAGTAATGTTTTGAAAACTTCATATGAACAGAAACAAAGGAGAACTTTTGAATGTGGCACGTGTGGAAGAATACACCAAAATTAACATTTTGCAATGTGAAAGTGATGTCAAAAGCCCTGTATCCTCTGTCCTGTGTTTAGATGAGACCTTTCACTGTTTCAAAACTGAATGAAATAGCATAAGAAACCTGCTACTCTAAATGCATAAATTTTCTTATACATGTGTGTAGATGGATGAATAGCTGATTCTATTTTCATTTCTGTACTCTGCTTTGTAAATTGTTTTTCATTGTGCTTTCACTTGGTCTCTGTAGAAAAACTGTGCCCTATTTTTGTCCTAAAATAGGTTTGCTTCAAATGTAATTTTCAGAGTGGCAGGTCCTCAAATAAATGCCTTGACAAGAGGTTTAGTATTCTGTGTTCAGAAATGAAGAGATTTTTTAAGATATGCCTTCTGCACTACTATCTTAAGGGCATAAAAATGTAGTGTTATAGCTAAGTCTTCAAGAGTACGCACATGAATATGAACTAACATGCCTCTGTTATCTGTAGTAAGGACCAGAAACTTCTTTACTTGCAGCAGAACAGAAAAGTATGCCAAATTTTCATTCCTTAAGTGCTTAATCTCAAAAGATCTGTATTTTTAGACCGTTAGAAGGATGGTTGCACAAATTGGCCCAGGTCAAACAGCAGCTTCCAAACAATCCTTAAGCACAGTTTAGGAGCTAGCATTAGGCAATGGCCATTTCCAATGAGTTTTTTGATGAAAACCACAGTTGAATAGCATGGATAAAGGCCATTTTAAGTCACCTGGTCTTTGCAGTATGAAACAGTTCACTGCAGCCCTGTAGATTCTGGCTGTGTTTGTAACAGAGAAAAACAGCCAGGGTCTGGCAAGTTAGTTAAAAATACATAATTTCTGGTATCAATTCAGTTTTACCCTTTCACAGCTGTAAATTTTGTCTCCTGATGATCTTGAAATCAAGTAGCAAACTGAGCAAGGCTTGCTAATAACCCTCACAAATCTAGGGAAAAAATAGATATTGGCCTCTGGCTTCTGTGACCAGAACTCTCTTAGTGTTTACTTTTTCTATTCTCCCAGTAGAATGTATGACAATGTCTAGCCATCATAGCATATTTCTTCTAAATCACTCTTGACGTTTTGTGATAAGGAATGAAGACTTTATGCAAATAGGGCTAAAGGAAGGTTCAAATGGGACTTACATTTGGTACATGGAAGCATGCAACAGAATCAAGATTTTTCACTGCAAAACCAGTCTTGAAGATTGAGGTCTCAGAAAACATCTGGATTTTTTTGAATTTGAGCTATGAATCCAAGGTTTATAGCTCATTAAAAAAATATACATTGTGTTAGATATTTCTCAAACAAGCTAGAACACAGTGAGCATCAAACTGTTGAGACTACACATACTGTAAAGACATTATCCTGTCTACGCTTGTCAGTATTCTGATCAAATTGTGGTATCTTCTTGTCTTGATAATGATACTTTTCTTCTGGGTAACAGTGTTCAAATATGTGTATATTGCTGGTCATTTCATTACTCACTAAATGTTTTAAACATTAGTACTCTTTCCTGCTCCTAATTGAAAATATTTTACTTTTCAGATTAAATTTAACTTTTCTGCCATTTGCTCTGTTTTCCTTTTAGGATGTTGTTCATACCAGTCAGTTGTTCCCAGCCATCTAAAGCTGTGTTCATTTGTAAAGATCACTATCTGAAATCCTAGCACTATTTTAACTTGAAGAATGCTTAGTAATTTCAACTGTTCCAAAAGTAAAGTTTATTTCTCCTTGTCTTGACTGGAAATATCTCATTATATAGACCTGAACTTTTAATCCATTTAAAATTTGCATTTCTTATCTTCATGATGAGGTTTCTTGCTTGATTGTGGAGCTGAGATGAAATTAGCTTGCTACAAATCATGACAAACTTTAAAAATTTTTTATTTGGATAATCTGTGTTCAAATTAAGTTCAGAGAAATTCAGAGAGGCAACTCTAAACTGCAGAATCCAAATACAAAACAAAAACACATTAATTTATTTTTTTTCAGAAAATATCTGGTTCACTGAATGGTATGAAGACCCAAGGGTGATCAGGACAGCATGTCAGCTTTGCACAGTCTCTTTACTACAGGTCCAGGATGGGTCAACCACTGGAAATAAAGCCTTCTCCTTTATACTGTGGTAGGTGTATTCAACCCTTGAATGTCTTGCTGTCTTTGTTGCTCTTTAAGGCCTTCATTTGACACCTTTTATGTCCCCTCTGCTACTACTCTATGAGATATTGCCCTCCAGCATAGGTTTTAATGGTTCCCTCCAACACACACAATAAATTGAGAGTCAAGTTGTACCAGAATATTTTCAGGTAATTATTTTAGTGTCCTTTTAGCACTGCATGCTACTATTTTAGTAGGAAATTGAAAACATGGATGAATAAAAAAAAACCCCTCTGGAAATGAAAAATTAGAATCAGCTTCATTTTATTATCCATAATGGAGGTGAATCTTCTCTGTAGGATAACATAGTCACCTGCATCATGTGACAAAAGAGATTATATATTGACAGGAAGATAGGGAAAAGAAGGTAATCAATCCTTGCTTAGAGTAGCACGTCAGTATAAACCTGACTATTTTCTCACAAGACATCCTACAGTCTGGAAAAGAATGATGTTTGCTGAGAAGGCACAGGCAGCCTTGCCTCTTTGTTGTACAGCCAAGCAGTTAAAATGTGGTGGAAAGCTCCCTTGAGTGGTTATGCACAGATCTTTGTGTGTTGCTTTGGGTTTTTTACTGATTGATGGACATGGCTGCCATTTGGATCCTTGTTTGGCTTCAGCGGTTCTTTACATAAATGCATAAATAGGACTTTCTTAAAGCAGGTTTTTCTGTGTGCTTGTGTGTCAGAATTGTGTGTCAAAATTACCACGCTTTGATAAATTCTGTTGCTATTTGCCTTCACATACCCGAGAAGATTATGACCACTCCTATGTGTTTGGAATACTAAGAAAGATTTTAAAAGGAAGATACAGTAGTGCATGCTGTATGTCACAATATTGACAAAATAATGCTAGAGTAAAAGTAATTTTAACCTGGTCAGATTTTTTTTGGATGTGTTAGCACACTGTTGATAGATTAAGGCTCAGATGTGCTAAAAGAAGTGATTTTGATTACTGCCTAAAACAGGTTAATCATCAAAAGATAATAAATGACACCCAAGGTAAAAATTCAGAACATACAATATATTTACTGTATTACATCTGCTTTGATGATGACAGAATTGCTTAAGCACAGGTAAATTTATGAACGTCATATCTAATAGCATTGATCAGGAGTGTAAATGAAACATATGACTAAGTATTTACTAGATCAGGACTTGTCAGAAGGTCAAAAGAAAACTATATATTGTTAAAAGAAATTTTACAATTTAAATATATTTTGGTATCCTTTCATTTTTTTAAGTAACAATCCCAAAGTAAAAAAAAAAAAAATTCATGGTGAACATTTGATTTTTTGTGAACATTTGATTTTTTTGTGTGACTTCTGATTTACATTAATTAGCTGCAGTCACAAAAATAGCAAGGTACAATTTTTGTTCCTAGTTTGGTATTGAATAAATCTTTTAAACAGGAGGAAATACAAAAAAGATAGGCTGTTACGGAGACGAGTAGTGTCAGGCCTCACTGGAGATGTTCAGAAAGTGTATAGATTATTTTGCCTTTCTAAGTTAAATATTATTCTCTTTCAAGTCAGGAACTTAAACAAGCTAATAAATAAATAAATAACGACCTATCCTGCGGAAATGAGTTATTGCACAGAAAATACCTTCAGAACAAAGTTCACAATAGTATGGGTGTCTGAAATGGTAGTCTGAAGCAGTTTGCAAGTTACATTTTTTGAAAAGTTATAGAGTGTTTGGGATGAATGATCTTTGGTTTACCAGTATGGGGTTAAACTGGCATTTTTAAAGCAAATAATGGTTTATGTTAAGATTTAAATTAAGGTCTTATCTTCATAAAAATATATTCCTACAGATACTGTACTTTTTATGCTTCTAGATTCATATAACCTAGAGTGAAGTTCAAGAGCATACATATCATAACGAGGGAAGAATTTTATCAACAGTTGAAGAAAGGAAGAAAGGTACCTGTATCACTTACTCATAACTACTAATTCATGAGCATGCAGAACAATTTTTTTTTTAAATGGAGATTAATTTCCAAGATTGATTAAGACTTTTTATCAAAAGATTTGTTAACTGAACAACTAGGTTTTAATTTTTTGTGTGGGTATCCCTTAGTTTCATTTGATCCAATATATATTATTTCATGTTGGAAGTTATAAAATGGTGGTATAGACAAGCTATTAGAACGTTGGGTGCATTTATCAGTACTGCTTTACACCATCTTGAGATTTACTATGTTTAATTTAATTCACATTATGATGAAAATAAAGAGTTTTAACCTGAAGACAAGTGGATGATTTAGGTACATTTATATATCTGCTGTTCATTTTATGCATGCCTAGTCATAACACTGATATTCAATATTTATGTGCATCTTCAGACGTATTTTTTTCTCCTGTTCCAGGGACAAAATCAATAATACTGGAAGCTTTATATAGCCTGTCTAAGTTAATATTAACCACAGCACCCACATTCCAAGGTTTGTCATTTTGTGTCTTTAAAACAAATAAGTTGTGTTTGCACTGTAATTTTATGAGAGCACAGAATATAGTTTTGTCAGGGATTTATCTATGTAAAACAAAGAGTCTTGGTATCAAAGCAAGATGAGTTCTTGCCTTTGTAGGAATGTGATTGTTTCTGTTTTGTTTTGCCGGGGTTTTTTTGGTTGTTGCTTCATTGGGGTTTTTTTGGTTTAAAATTAGTCCTAATGAGGCTGTTCTATTCTGAACAGAAAAGGAAATACAAATTTGGATAAATATTGAATTTTAAGCAATTTCCCAGATAGAAATATATTAGTGTGATGGGTTTTCATTGTTCTTTAAGAAAATGCATAGTGATATCTAGTTACCTCGGACTGTGATTCCCACTGGTTCATTTTAGAAAACATTGTACATTTATATTCTCATATTGTACATTTATATTGTCTCCTCTTTGTTTCCATGCTTTCTCCTTCACTCTGTAGCTTTTGTACTCCAACCTGGGGGCTAGAGCGTCCCCTCAGAAGATGTTAAATTCAGACTTTTCTGGCCAAGGTTAGAACTGATCCTCAGTTTCCATTCTACTTCAGGCATTAGGCTGTTATTTAATGTGAACCACCTCTCTCTCTGGCTGTCATTTTGCATGAGAATGGCCTTGGGGTTGCTGTGTTTTTCTTACATGGATGATACGTGCATGTCAGATGTCTTTGAAAAATCAGATCAGCTTGGGCCTGTCAGTGCAGTGTCTGCCTGATTTGAAAATGTCCAAACAGCCTGAGGTTTCTGAAAAGTCTTGAAAGCTTAGATCTGTCAGCTTTGTGGTATGCATGGCCCTGAAAAACTACAAAATCTGGAGTATGAAGTTTAATAAAATTATCTACAATTCCTTATATTCCTCAGCAGTCATTTCCTGGAATCACAATCTTGGATTTAGCTACTAAAATCCTATTTATGTTGTACTTTACACAGTAGGGATTTCTAGATTTTTTTGGGAGGTGGGTGCTACTTAAGACAGTCATACATGTTTGTGTATTTGATATGATGCTTGCATTCTCCACTTATTGGACTGGTATTACTGACTACTGTTACTTTTACCATACTAATGAAAATATAACTAAGAAAGATGACAAGAAAAATTAGAAACTTTATACTGAATTATTGAATAATCATGTATTTATGATGTTCAGTATGTATTAATATCATAGAAAGTGACTATAGATGTTTCTTAATAAGTTATCTGCAATATTCATTATTTCAAAGTCAGTTGCATTCATTACAGCAGCTAATTTTTTTTTTTTTTGCAAATATACAGACACATATGTATTAAACCCTTCCCAGTTAATTGCAATTTTAATTTGAAAACTTGACTTTGGGGATTAAGGTACTCAATTATGACTTCCATCTTTTAAAGTCAATCCTTTTATTGTGTCTTTGGCTCTTCATTTTTTTTTTTTTCAGCTAAATTACAAAATAGGTTATCTGCTTTGATGACAAATTTTGAAATGTATTTAACATTCACTGCCAGTTACACTAAATGTCATTCAAAAGTTTGAATTTTATATTTATATATTCATTTAATGGGATTGTAAAGACAACAGTCTAAGAAGACTGTCCACTTTGGCACCATTTCAACAGACATGTTTTAATTTTAATACCTTCTAAGTCACAGAGAATTTTCCCCATTCTATGCACCTCCACTCATGATCAAATTTAATTAATCTCTGGAATAAACAGATTTTTAGAATCCACTAATTTTCTGTTAAGCTGTATGTATTAAATAAAAGTATGGTATTTAATAATGCAATCTGTCAAAGTCAAGCAGACAGTATTGATGACAAGAAACTTGGATGTTTACTCAAACCTGAATTGCCAGAAGTATTTTAAAAGTCCTGCAAGTTGGGATTCCCAACCAAATGAGCACCTGTGAAGACAATGGAAATAGCTCTTCAGAGTAATTTCAATTTTATTGACCAGTTTACCCTGCTTAAAGGAAAATTAAAATGAGATTAGTGGAGGAAAATTTCTCATTGCATTACACTCATTATTAAAAGAAACCCCCAAAACCAACCAGACAACCAACAAAAATAAACCCCAAACAAAAATGATGGGAGAAAAAGGAAAATATGAACAATTTATCTTACAAGTACCTTTGGTAAAAATAAATGTTAGAATAAAACGCAAACAAGGCCATTTAGAGGAAGTGCTTTCTATGATTTTTTTTCTTTGGGGCAGAAATAATTCTTATATATGCCTGTAATACTGCTGTGTTTGCAGTTCAGTAACATGCACCTTAAGCAAAGATAACTGTGTCAGCAGTTGTTTGCAGATCAGTATTTCCACAGTACTGCTGAGTGTTGAATTAGAAAGTTGTCTATTTCAGAGATAAATAATGCTGATAACTGAAGTAAAACTGAATTTATCTAGGAGAAAGATCAGTCTTGGAGGCAGCTAAAATCTGTGTATGTAAAAATTTTATTTTACCTCCTCTGTAGCCATGCAATAATAGAAATGAAAGATTTGCAGCATGTGGTAATACTAGAAACATGAAATATGCGTGTTTCTAGAACAGATAGTGCATTTCTTATTTGTATCATTATATTTAGATTATTTACTGAATATGGAAATAACCAAGACAAATATCTTCCTGGTGCAAATCTATAAAACAATAAGGGTGTCTGTCTTTGTCCTCAACATCTTTATAAAGTTTCTAGCAAAGGAAAATTATGCATCCAGTTTTCATGTGGAAGGTGAAGTGGTTCATGCAATCCTGGCAAAATTCTGGAAGTTGTGAAAACAGCTTTTTTTCTCTTTACTTATTATTGTTTTTCATCAAAGGCAGTCAGCATGAAAACCTGATGAAAAATCCCTGTAATAAACTGGATACTTCCCTGAGGAATAATTCCTGATGTCATTCAGGAAGGCGGCTTAATAAGTTGGCAGGGAGACTTATCTTTAAAGTAAACCTTCAGTTTCTGATAAGGTGCATTGTCTCCATGATAATGCTCTCTCCTAGATGTACAAAGACATGGAATCAGTTTGTAGAGAGTCTTTTTTGTTCACTGATATTATCAGCAAATTAAGGGAGTGAAAATACTTCAGCATACAGTGGGCACTGAGTTGTAGCTGGGGATCCTGCTCTATCCATAGGAAGTGGGGTCATGAGATGAATAAAGCACGGGTGAAAATGCAGATACAAAAGATACTTTCCACTGTGAATATATGGCAAGAAATAAGTATATGTAACTGTATACCTTCAAGACTGTCTCCAGGTTTTTCATGTTCACATGATCCCTAGGAAACCTGTATTTATTATACAACCTCCAAAACAGGTCTTTCCCAATGACAGGCTGGTATTTTAAGTGCTGCTACAGAAGCCAAAACTACTGACAGTTCATCACTCTTAGTTAGGAACTACTGTCTCATATGGTAAGCAAAGTCCAACAATGGTGCCTGGAATATTGTCACATGCTCATTGATTTTCATAACTAATATGAATGTGGTTTCTACTGGTGCTATAGTCAAATAATAATGGAGTAAAAATATTTGGTGGCAAAGTAAGCTTTTTCCCTTTGCCTGCCTTCTCTGACAGGGAAAAATGCAGGTTTTCACAGCTTTTGCACAAAAGCAGGAAAAGATTGTTTTGTTTTGGTTTTTTTTTGGTTGGGTTTTTGTTGTTGGGGTTTTTTTTTTGTTGTTGTTTGTTTTTCTAATAAGAGCTACAAATAAAAAATAATTGATGTCCATAGCTTTATGAAAAACAGTTGCCAAAGGAAAGAGACAGTTAAAAGAGTGATAGATAAAGGCTGATGGTGAGGTAAACTCACACAGTACTATGAATCATTATGAATGGAGCTAAGTAGTGCTATAGGGTATAAAGGAGATATTTCCCATGTGACAGTGTTCAGTGTAATGGAAACACTTGAGTTTAACAACTGAAAACTTCTCAAAAACATCAGTAGTTGTGGCCTGAGGGTGGGCATCATAAAATTCTCTTCTGTATGAGTTTTAGTGAACAGGGTCTACAGATACCAATAGATACAACTGAAAAAATATCTGTGAGAAAATAGTAGGCTGAAGAGTGAAAAATAGATGCTGAGAGGTATCTTGTAAATGTGTCTAATACTTGATGAGCTCTGGAGACTTGCAGCCCTGCTGAGTCCACAAGTGCAGGTGAATTCAGAACGTCCGTAGTTTGCTGCCTTGGCCCAAGGCCAGCAGTAAAGACCAGCAGGAACAATGGGTTTGTGTAGCTCAGGGCACATCCAAGAAGGGGGTGGATGTTATATGCAGGCAAGTACTTCAGAATTACATAAACACCTGATGAAAGAAGAACCTTCTTGAAAGACTTTGAGAAAAACAAACTAGCAGATACATGGTGACCCTCTGCTTCTGTCAACAGCTATGTCTGGCCTCTGAGCTGTTGTTCAAAACAAGTGACAATTAATAATTGTGGTTATGCATCTGTGCGTGCCCGACGTGTGCTAATGGGAAGAGGCATGTAAATGTATTTTACAGGCAATTATTTGCTCTTAATAACAACAGCTTAATTAAAAGGTGTTCTAGTAAATAGTGGTTGTAATTGGTGTCTCTCCTAATTAGATCCCCTTAAAAGAGAAAAGGGAATTTACAACAGGAAGTGAGTCTTTCATGCTTTTTGGAAAAAGGTCAAAAGGTTGACAAGAAGATTTTAAAGGTGTAATTGAGATTAGTGTATGTGAGAAAAACAGCAGAAGAAATTCAATGAAAGGGGAGGTAATAAAAAGGTTATGAAAGATAAAAATTGTTGAACTGATTCCAAGAAAAGTATCTTATCCTTCCAAAAAAAGTATTTTATCCTTCCATCCACTCCATTCACAGTGGATGAGATGGGGAGTGCTTATCAGGAGTGCTGGACAAAGCCTCCTTTCTCTTGAGATTGAAATTTACAGGAATAATGAGGAGAGAACTGAAGGAGAGTAACTACTTGTGAAGTGGCCTGTACATACCTTAATCAGAAAGGTACCTTATTTATTTATTTCAACAGAAAGATATGTAATCTCACATGAACTTTTAAACTAAGCATACTATGTTTCTGGATTCCATTTTATGGAGGCTAATACATAAAATATTATGACTTAAGCTAGGCCAAAATATAGGCCTTAAAATACATCATCCTATTGTGTTTTGAAAAGAAAACAGTCTCTGTAAGATTTTTTCTTGTATTGGAAAGGAGAAAAAAAAATGGTTTTGTTTTCTAGTACTTGTGCCCACAATGTCCTACAATGATGGAATGACATTTGTATCAATCTTTTAGAAACAGTAATTTCACAGACTAGCCTGAGTAATACCTGGTAAGGGCCCATCATCTGGACGAGAACAGAAATAACTGTGCTGTCACAAAACACAGACTGTTATGATAATCACTTGGAGACAGAGGGTACGAAACCTATCAAAGCTCAGAGAACATATTTAGAATTTTACTCTGCTTTAGAAGAGTGATAGATGGGAGGTTTTTATGTACCTTCATAGCAATTTCACAGTAAAGCTCTCCAGCTGGCTTTAAACATTGCTGAACAAGAAAAGTGGCCAATACCTTATACTGATCCATGGATGGTGGCAAATGTGGAGGTAGATGCAGCAATGAAATCAGACCCACTGGCAGGGCACATACAAACCCATATGAGCTGCCACGTGGTTACAACACATTGCTGGGGGGCCAAGCTGTTCTCCTGGGTGGAGAACCTGGCTGTGAAGGTGTGCCATGAGGATGTTCATGTACCTGAATATGGCCATTGAAGGTCACCAGAATAACTAACAGGTGCTCAGGCTGCTAAGATTAAAGTGTCTATGGTGGATCTGGACTGGCAATATAATGGTGAATTATTTCTAGATCAGTGGGCCCATGATACCTCAGGCCATCAAGAAAGAGATGCAACACAGAGATGGGTTTGTGATTGAAGAGTGGACTTGACCATGGACACAATCCCACAAGTTATACATGAATGTGAAACACGTGCTGCAATTAAGCAAGTCAAGCATTAAAGCCTCTTGAGTATGGAGGACTGCAGCTGAAATAAAAATATGAGTAGGTCTGGCAGATTGACTACACTGCACTCCCACAAACTTGCAACTGCTCTGTGCTTACAGTAGTGGAAGCCTGGAAACATATGCTGTGCCCCTTGTCACCACCCAGAATACTATCCTGGGCCTTGAAAAGCAAGTCTTATAGTGACAAGGTACTCCAGAAAGGACTGAATCAGAAAATTCAACTAATTTCCAAAGCAATCTCATAGACATGTGGGTCACAGAGCATGGCATTGGGTAGGAATACCACATTCCTTATCATGTACCATCCTCCAGAAAAATGGAATGATACAATGTACTGTTAAAGACTACACTGAGAGCAATGGGGGGACCTTCAATCATTGGGATAATCATTTGCTAAAGGCCACATGGTTAGTCAGCAAGAGACAACCTGCTGATCAGACTGGCCCTGTACAATAAAAGCTTTTATGTACTGTAGAATGGGATAAACTTCCTGTAACACACGTTACAAACCTGCTGGGGAAAAAAGTCTGGGTTATCCTTGCCTTAGAAAAAGATAAACCCATTCTTGGGATTGTTTTTCCTCAAGGATCTGTGTGCACTCTGTGGGTAATGTTGGAGGATGGGGAAGTCTGGTGCGTATCTCAAGGAATTTGGCGTGAGAATAGCCAATGAATTGAATGTCCAATGATGTTAACTGCTATACACCTCTGTATTATCACTTCTAAATGCCCATCACTGCACTGGACACCTTGTGACACCTGGTGACACCTGTCTTTGCCTCTTCAGCATATTCTGTGATGTTCTAGTTGTTGCTGAGTAGGGTTTACCATAAGACAAGAACTTTTCAGTTTCCCATGCTCAGTCAGTGTGCAGTTGCACAAAAAGGTGGGAGGGAGCATAGCCATGGCAGCTGACCTGAACTGCCCAAAGGGATATTCCATAGCATAGAATATCATGTTCTGTGTATATGAGCTGGCTGGGAGATGACCATCACTACTCAGGGTTGGGTTGGGCTGGGCATCAGTCAGCAGGTGGTGAAAAATTATATTTTGCATCACTTACTTTTCTTGGGCTTTATTCATCTCTCTCTTTTCCCTTTTCATTACAATTACTATTATTGTTGTTGTTATTATTATTGTTTTAGTTACTATTATATTTTACTTTACTGCAATTTTTAAGCTGTTTTTATATCAGTACATGGGGTTAACCTTTACTTATTCTTCTCCCCATCTCATGGAATGGGTGGGGTTATAAGCAAGCATCTATATCATACGTAGTTGTTGGCTGGGTTAAACCATGACAGAAGTGCATGCTGTAAATTATCTTCTGCTGAAACCTTTTTTTAGACTTGCAGTGTCTATTCATGTAATTAATTTTCTCTCAGATTGCCATCTAATGTAATGTTTTATACAATTCCAAATGTGATGGGGGTTGGGGTTTTTTTTGGGATTTAATATGGTTGTTATATTGGAATTATGAATTTGGGGAAATTATCTAAGTATGTTGTTACCTGAGAATTTTTTTTTCCAGATTTTCAAGGCTCATGGGTATATTTACCCATGCTCAGAAGCATGTTTCTTCAGCAAATATTTGAAATTTTTTTCTCATTCCACTCTAATAGCTATCAATTAAAGGGTATAAAACATCTCTGCATGGATCTTAAAGAAATGAGATTAAAAAATATGTAAGAAAACTGCTTATGAAAATAGGTTTTTGCTGTGGTTGTAGACAGAAACTCTAGAAAAAAGCTTATAAAACCTGAATATTTTTCAAAGTATTTTAATATTTATTGAATATGGTTTATTTCTTCAAGTTTTTTAATAAAGTCATGTTCTTTTTAAATATATATCAAAATTTTTAACATGACAGAAAACAACATTTCAAATACTATGATAGATTTTCTGAAGGATTACAGGATGGTATAAATATGATTAAGTAAATGCCAGGTATTATCCATTTCTTTTTTTTTTGTTTTCCACAATAGTCATAGACTGCTAACTGTTAATTGGCTTTTGCTAGCTGTTCTGGTTTCTTTTTCCTTCAGAATTTCCCGTATAGATTTTGCTCCTGCTGACAGACATCTGTTCTGGGAAGGTTGCCATAATACTATTTAAAATAACAAAGCTTAATTTATTGGTACAAATCAGGAGAAAATGCATCATAGTTATTGGAATAACTTTGCATTGTTAAAATTTACTTTGTGGGGTAGGGACACTTCAGGCTGTCAATTACTTATCTGTAACAATGAAGAAACTGTTAATGCAAAGACCTGAGAAGTTCGTGGTTGAGAAATCTGGCTAGAAAGTAGACTTGCTTGCCAAAACATTTTGCTTCACCATTGTCCTCAGGCTGAAGAACAGCAAAGAAGAATGCTAAGTCTCTTCAGCCAAAGATGCTAGTCATTTCCCACACAGCTCCCAGTTCTGACAGGAGTAAAAAACCTTGTGTTTTCTCCATAGCTAAGAACAACAGCTATGGTTTACACCCTTTAAAACATTCCAAGTCATATAACATGTTCATAGCATGGTGATCTATTTAATTTCACTGAAGAAACACACTACTTTGTTATATAATTAGTTTGAGAAGATGCTTAGAAATTTATGAGAATTAAAATTAGATTAAAATTAGGATATCATTTAACTTTCAGTAGTAAATGGAACATGCAAACATTATTAATAGATTAAAAGGTGGATGATTTACCTTGGACTTTAATTTTGCAGCTAAAATTTTTGAAAGCTTAATTTTAATTAGGAAATATTTTAATTTCTCTCAGAAGTTTTCAAACTTATATAATCAGTTTTTCTTCCTGTCTACTTTTCTTTCCCTCTGCATTTACTGAACATCAAATTTCAATATATTATATGTATTTTTGTGTATTTTAATTCTCTTTCCTGTCTGAGTAGAGGAGGAAGGGATGAATATTTACAGCTGCACCATATATACTCATTTGGAAAACAGAACAAAAAAACAACCCCCCTGCACCAATCAACCAAAAGAAAAAACTCAAACCTCTCAGAGCTGTTAAACATAGAGAATAAATGTGACTAAGCATCACAATGACACTGTCATTGGTAACAGAAGCTAAGCATGCATATCATCAATTAAAAGATGAGTAAATTAAATCCTGTATATTAAAGTTTACAGGATCTAGAGCTTTGTATGGAGAATGTTTAGTTTTCTAAGTATAACAGGAATATTATGCATATATATATGTATATGTGTTAGATTTAGTACTACTCTGTCTGTTTATATACACAATTTGGAATTAATAATTTTGCTCTTGTATCTTACAGAATGAAATAGATCTTGCTTTTGAGCTAGAAGTGGTTTAAGTGTTCTTCCAAATTCCTGCTGTACCTTACCTACCATTGAAATCTCTGGAAAATTCTCCATATAAATGTAGTCATAAATAGCATAGATTCTAAGTGAAATACTGATTATTATCTAATTATTTTCAAATCAGACATATGAGAACAGGGACACAAGAAAAAACATGCTTAGTGAAAAAAAGCCTAGAGCTCAAGAAATATAGTTGCTTTAGGGAGACCTAGGTGCCCTCCTCAGGGCTGCATTTTCATGTACTTCAGGCCAACCACTTTGGGTCATGTTTTTAAAGAGGAAGTAGGCTTCACTTTCTTCTTTAATACACCCAGTGGAAGACTTCTTGTGGAATTTAATTTTTTATATATTCCATGCTTTTGAGAGTTTGATTTTTTTTCTGAGAAATTAAATATATGGTATTCAGAAATATTAGGCAAATATTTCAGATGCAGGCACTGTGGCAATAAGCCACACTCAAAAAATAATTATATCCCCTGGTCTTTGTTAATTTAATGAAATAGCTTTATTTTAGTAATATGCTGATTTAAAGGGAAAAGAAATCCTCTCTGTTGCCCAGATATGTATCTCCTTAACTAAACATTTTTATTTTTTTTTAAAGATTATGGTCAATCAAAAAAAAATTGGAGTCAATTTGAGTGTCTTAAAATATCTAGTGTTGCTGCTACTAAAGCAGATAACCAAAAATTGCATCATTGATTCTGGTGGCTTTATGCCCAACCATTAATATTAAAGTTCTGATAACTTTTCTGCTAAAAGAAACACATGATTTTTAAAATGAAAATTGATAACTGTGCTTCCCCATCCATACAAATATGTCTGCATGGTTTGGTAGAAAAATCAGTATATGCATCCAATAAAAAATTCATAGTTAAATTCAGCAAAGTGAGGTGTATTCTTTAAAATGGTGTAATATCTGAGCATACATATATTTATTTTCTTACACATTTTACTGTGAATTTTTGGCAAATAGGTGTCTCAGCTAACAAATCCCAGTCAAGTTCAGTATGGCTCATTACTGGGGATGCATAATCCTCCTTAGGTTTTATACATTGATTTGGCCATTTGACAGTAATTACAAAACTACTTTCTTGCATATGAATTGTAGCCTAATTAAACTGGCCTGCAGGCAGCCACAGCAATGATGCTGGTTAAGCAGCATTTTCTACATTCCCAAATGCTACAATGTTCTTTCTGCTTTTGCTGATTTCATGAATTTTCTGCCAAGTTAAGCTACTGAGGCAATGCTGTAGGGGAAGTTTTCGCTGTAAATACATCCTTCCAGGGTCCCTTATAGAAATTAACAGAGGAGCTGGCTGTCCAAATCTGATAATATTTCAGTTATTTTGTTTTATTGATTACAGATGTAACTGATTACAGATGTAATTTATTACAGAAAAGTTGTGAATTTTTAGTTAAAAGTGAATACATTTTGGAGATATTTAGTACTTTGCTTTGCATTTTGATTCTGTGAACCATTAAGCATAAAATCCCCTCAGAACATTCAGCTGTTGGTCTCTCTGGAGGCCTTGGTTTGAAGATAGGTTACTTGCCTTAGAACAGATGTTCTAAAGTTAGTAATTAAAGGTTAATATTATACTAGTAAACTGCAGCATTATTTAGAATACTTTTAAAATTTATATTAATTAGGTATAACTTAAAATTACATCCTCAATAGTAGGCATTCTTATTATGTGGCATACCTGTGAAGCTTTTCGACCATTTTTAAGGACATTTACAAGACTCTAATTGGCAGAGAGTTTCTGTTTATGCCTTTTTAAAGCTGGGCTTTATTGTCAGGACTTTAGCCAGAAGGTTCAGGGTAATCTTCCTCTGTATTCAGCATGTGTTCACATCTTCTAAATGAGTTTAACATGCCCATGTTAAAATGGATGTGATCATTAGGACCTCTTCTGCAATGGTTGCGCTGCTTTGTCTGTTTATAACCACACTGTACAGTTTATAATAATCTTCATGCTGATTAACAATGTGCTGGTAATTCAGAATCATAGGTGCACATGTGAAAAACAATTTATTTTCTAAAGTTTCTGCTCACACAAGTTCACTTATTTACATGCTCCATGTAAATAGATTTTTTTTTCTTTCATATGCTGATGTACATTCTTTATGCTTAAAAAAAAAAAAAGTAGTAATTTATTTTTAACCCAAACTTTTATGCTTGTTTTATTTTAGCATATTGAAAATAAATATAAAGGTTCTTTGAGATGAAAGCATAGATTTCTTTTGGCTTTGTTGCTGTCTTTCCTGTTGCGGGCTTCTCCCTTGAACCCTTTAAGGCCATATTTTCAGATAGCATTAATGGATTTGGACCAATGTGGGCCATCAATAGTAGATCAGTACCAGCTGACTTTACAAGCCTCACAGAAATTATAGTTACAGTTTGTCTCTCTGGTCCAAAAGGACAGTAAATACTGTAGGTGTCAGATTGGCACTTCCTGAACACAGTTTTCATTCTTCTTTTTATAGATTCTCCAGCAATAATCATCCATCTTCGATGAATGCTGGAAAAGATCTTTGAAGCCTTTCCTGCACGCTGTGCTGAATGGAGCACAGGAGATATATGTCAGTTATGCCAACATTTTGTCCTGAAGAAATAAATTCCAGTTTCCATACTGGGAATACGACAGATAATTTTTAATCTGCAGAAGAACTCATTCTTGGGTTTTGTGGTATTTAATGTTTGTTTACTTCTGTTATATTCCTTTTTTTTGTTTGTTTGTTTGGTTTGGTTTTCATTTGTTTGGGCTTTTTGGGAGGATGAGGACTGCCTATACTATGTCTTCTTTGGCCATTTAGGGTCTTCCCCTGCTTGCCTTATTTTGCTGCATAGACTAATAGTGCATCTTGAATGTAGTTGAATAAGACTTCCTCTGACTCACTGTCCTTTTTCCCCTCATATAAACAACAGCTTGGTTTTAGCACATAAAAAAACCCAAAAACCCCCCAACTTTAGATAGATTTAGAAAGTGTATATATTAAACAAATAGGGATTTTGCACCTATGTTCAGCACCGTAATAAAGAAAGACATCTACCTAGAAATGAATATGTAAGTTTTTCCTCACATTCTTTTCTTTGCTGCACTTTTTTTTTTCCCCCCGAGTTTGATCTTTCTTTTCAAGCTTTGTCTTTCCATATTTTTCCAGACAATGTTATAAGCATAACAAGACTTGTCAGGGTGCACATTCAAGGTGTACCTGTATAATTTTTCATTTAATTTGGGTGTGCTTTATTGCCTGAGCTGTATCACTCAGATCAACATTTCTCATGCTTTCTTCCATAGTCATGTCTTTATAGACAGAGTGAATTCTGTTGCTCATATTGGCAGCTTAACTGCATATCTAACTGGAACAGTTCCCTCCTTTGATCTAGTTCAATACTGCGGTAATCAGGTTTTTAGATAGGCTGTCTGCCAACCATGCTCCATGATTAGATTAATACCTGAATTCATTAGTGTTTTAAATCATTGTAGCTGCTGCCCAGTGGGCTTAGCAGTCCACTGGACACGCATGTTTATGCAAACATCAGTGATATCCTTGCGATTGAGGTGAATACTGTAACAATGGGTTAAAAGAATTATTTGTATTTTACCGCGGTGCCGTGCCGGCTGGCACGATGTCCTGGGCACCGAGCCATCTTCTGCCTGCCTCGAGCGAGGATGGACGGAGACCGACCATGGTGCAGGAGGGCCGGCGAAGCACCTGCTTGGGTTCGCCTTGCCCACCGGTGGTGAGGGCATGTGAAGGAGGTAGGAAAAAGGCGGAGGGACTTCCTCATGGGGGAAGGGGTTCATTAGTGAGCAAAATCCACAGAGAGAAGCCAAAGCCGAGTAGCTTGCAGGGAGTCTTGTACTCCCACGATCTGGGCATGGAAAACACACAGTAACCAATGGAACATCAGCCAGGGGGTGTTACCAAGGTGGGAGAAGGAATTACAGCAAATGGGAGAAGGGGTAGGCGAGGAGGAATAACAAGGACCAATTAACAACTGAAGAACATAGAACTCTCTGGAAATACAACCAAAAATGAGAAATAAGGGGAGGGGAGGGCTGCAGCGAATGGTAAGGCACCGATTTATGTATTTTTCACGGCCTTATGAATGCTCAGGGCTTTTGGGCTGTGGAAGCATCAAACCAATGGACCTTTGGGTCCACTTGATTCAGCTGATCCTGACTTTGGCCATGGCTCACCGCAATAGTATTTTCTCACAGATTTCTTCAATTGCTTTTCCTTACATGTGCCTTTTTTGTTTATTTTGCCTCAATGATCTTTGTGGTCCTTTTCAACTCAGCTTATTCTGTGATTCTGTGATTTTAATCACATTCATCACTTGGAGCAGTTGCTGTTCAATAATGCTTAAGGACTGAAATGTGTTTTCTTTCACACAATTATCTCTATGAAAATTTTCACTGTAATCCAAAACTTTGTTTTTCATTTTTTCATCCATATGGAACTGATTAGAAGTTAAAATTAGTGCTCAAATATTTACTAAAATATTTTCTAATACAAGTGTATATGTAGAAACTAATCAGTACTTCAGATATATAATTAAGTAAATGGCTGCAAAAAAGATTACTGAAGAGCAAGGCAACAGTTTGATTAAATTTTTAAGGATACTACTAAATGGACAGTAATAATGTTTGTATTCTTTTACTTGCCATCTGTGTTCTTTATTCACATTCTGGAATGTTCATTTCATTACCTGATGGCACAGACTTCACCTCAAAAAGGTGAATTAATCTATGGTTTCATTTTCAGAAGTACAGTGCTCCTAAATCCCTCTAAAAAAGCAACAGGTATGAGATCTTTTCACCTTTGGCAAGCATACAGAGTAAAAGATTTCCAGATGAAACAATTAAAATCTATTAAAATTACAAAAAAAACCCCAAAACCCAAAAAAACCAAAAAAACCAAAAACAAACAAACAAACAAAAATAACGCCCAGAAAGTAGGACCCTTTGAACATTAATGTAAGAAAATCAAAGGCCAAGGGGGGAAATAAAGTGCTTCATACTCTTTATATATTCATAACATAATGCTTTTAGCAATGATAAAGCTCATCTTCTTCATAGTAGCTTTATGGTGCTATGTTTCATATTTGTGACAAAACCAGTGGTAAAATTTTAGTTGTTGTTGAGCAGTGCTTACACAGCATCAAGGCTCTTTCTGCTTCTGTTGGGGTTTAGCCCCAGCCAGCAACCCCTCACAGGTGCTATCTCACTCCCCCACTGGTGGGATCAGTGGGAGAATCTGAAGGGTAGAAGCTGGAAAACTCATGGGTTGGGATAAAGACAGTTCAGTAGGGAAAGCAAAAGCCTCACATGCAAACAAAGCAAAGCAATGAATGAATCCACTGCTTCCCATGGGCCGGCAGGTGTTCAGCCATCTTCAGGAGAGCAGGGGCCCATCACATGTAAAAGATCTTTGGGAAGAAAAATGCCGTCACTAAAAAAATCCCGCTCCCTTCCTCTTTCTTTGCCCCAGCTTTATATACTAAGCATGTTTTATGACCTGATTATACTAAAGGCCTCTGCCTCAATTAAGGTGCAAATGAGATGATATACCAAAGTCAATAGTACAGATTTTATTTAACAGTAATTGTGAGGTAGAGAGAGATAGAAAGATAAAGGAAGAGAGAAGAGGGGAAAGGAAGAGAGAGGCGGGGAGAGGTGAGGAGCAGAGGAGAGGGAAAGATAGAGACCATGTGGATTCCTCTGGTATCCTGCTGGTTCTTCTTCACCTTGGTCTTTGGTGGTGCTTTCCTGGAAATGGCTGAACACCTGCCTGCTAATGGGAAGTGGTGAATGAATTCCTTGTTTTGCTTTGCTTGTGTACACAGCTTTTGCCTCACTTATTAAACTGTCTTTACCTCAACGCACAGGTTTTCTCACTTTTACCCCTCAGACTCTTCCCCCCATTCCAACTCATTCAGTGAGTGAGTAGCTTAGTCAGGGTTCATTCACAATAGATGGTCAGATTCCTTAAAGGGTTTTTAAAAATTCGCTGGATGCTAAAAACATTTGTCTGATATCAGGGGACTGAAACAAGAAAGAGTAGATGGCAGTAGTATGAATGGATTATAGAAAAACACTAGGTGTTACATCACAATTAATTCCTACAGCCTCCATTACCCAGAAGAGTTACATATTACCAGTGGAACAAGGTTCTTTCTCCTTACATGACAGGAAAAACATAAAATAGAATTAAAAGAGCGAGAGCCAAAACTGTGTGCCGTTTTTAAGTATGCCACCACATGCAGCAACCCTTTATGCCATTTATTTTCAAGTTTCTCTTTTTCACCTCTTTCCTTTAGTGTGAATATTCAGCACTTGTACAAAGACACATCAACTCCATACCAAACTACATGATCCAGAGATAATACAGTCTTTTTAATGAGAAAAATTATCAGCACACCATGTCATACTGGCCTGACAACAACCGTAAATCTTCAGGTTGCTCTTTATGGTCCAGTTCAAACAGATACGTATCTACAAGTGGCTATATGGAGAGAGAGTATTATTTTAACATGCAAAAGTCTGCCAAGCTGAAGGAAACAGGAAGGAAGGAAGGAAGGAAGGAAGGAAGGAAGGAAGGACGGACTCAGGAAAAAGAAATCTCAGCTGATGCCTGAAGTTTAAAGAGAATGTCAAGAAATTCAAAAACAAGGAAGACAAAAAACGCGTGAATGGGTAGAAGAAATTCTGTGGAATGGACCTAATGAGTAATCTAAAATCTGTTAAAATTTCATTTTATGGAATTTCTCTTGTTAAGAAGAAGGAAACAAAATAATTACAGCGTTATGTGAAAGACTGAGAAACATGGTCTTTTCTGTATCATCCTCTGTTGGCAAGTTAGTTGAGTTCACTGTCTGCTTTACATTCTTCAGTTAAAAAAAGTCCTAGAGTAAATGGTACTTAATGTTCCCAACACTAAGCAAAAAGATCTTTTTCTGAATAAATTTAAATATTTTGTTTGACAGAAGAGAAAGTCTGAAGTTAGAACCTGTGAGTCTAGAATTCCCTTATAGTTTCCCAAGGATATTTCTCATTCACATTTGAATTCTGTAATTCAAATGATGAGCATTAGTAACAATCCAGATAGAAGTTCTGATATCCTTTTATTTTTCCCTTCTGTGTTGAAATATTTTCATGTGATACTGGGTATAGCTGATCACAAATGTTCATGTAATATAGCATACGTGTCTCTTTCCCAAACCTAAGAAAAAAATGTGTGTTCCTTGTGAGAACAAGGGGGAGATTGGTGGCTCAAAGCACTTAGGGAGTGTGTGTGTGTGAGGAAAGGGCAGGTTGGGTCTTGTCTTTGGTGAGGTGATGTCTTGCCCTGCACACCTCATCCTCCCTTGGTCTCTATCCCAGCTTTGCAGCAGCTACCAACCCCTGGCACACCAGAGGCAATCCTCCACACCTGCTTCTGGAACCCCATCCCTGCTCTTCAGTGGCCAAATGACCAGAAGTCCCACCTGGGGGAAGGGCCCAGGACAGCCAAGGGGTACTTAAGGTAGAGCACAAGGCAAGCACAATCTTGAGGAGGACCCTACCTCCTCTTAGAATTTCTATCAACCTAACACCCCTGGAACCAGGAGTGGTAGTTATATTTGTTCTTTTCTATATCTTTTCCATCTTTCTTTCTTTTTCTTCTTCTTCTAATTCACTCCTCTTAGAGTTTTGAGAAACGTTTTTAGTGACGTAAAATCAGATGGGTTTAGAGTTTGCTAAATTGAATGAGCTGAAGTTAACGCTTTGAGAAGTACTTTATGTAGATTGAATGCTGCTCTAAACATTTTGCCAAAGCTCTTTGATTTTCTGAAGTTGCTAGTAAAATTTTTGTCGTTTTGACCTCTTGAGAATACCTTGTCAATGTTTCTCCTGTGTGTCTGACTCAGAGTACATGAAGAACTGTAAGCCCTTCTAAGAGCCTTGTCGAGCGCAGATTTTGGGGCCTTACAGTGTCTTCAGTTTGCAGTGATTGTGTTTCAAAACAAATATTATTATTTTCTGTTATATTTTGTCCCAGGCGAGGTTATGGACCCATGTAACTGATCATCACAGTCATTGACTGCAATTTCAGAAAATTTTATGTCATTCATATTTAGGAGTATAAACACTGACAAAAATATATTCTGTAGACATTACAGAGTTGATATGCTAGCATATACCAAGTGGTTTATTGGTGAAAATTTTGTTGCATCTCTAATAACAAGAGATATATAAGTACTTCTGATTATCTTAGACACAGGTAGGTTTTACAGTAATTTTTTTTGCAGGGTCAAACCAGACGAGGACTGTGAAGATCTTGTGAACAAATTTGCAATGTCATTATTGAAAATGAGAATCTCAGACTTCCATATAACTTGTCATTAAAGACAAATGCAGATGGTGTTTTTATTTTTGAATCTCCTTTCCATCTGTGGCCTGTATGTATGCAAATAACTGAGCTAATTTCAGATAAGAGGATTCTGTTCCAGTGCAAAAATCTCTACTAGCCTGCTTTCAGTGAAAATGGAACTTTTTATGAGTGAATTTGCCTAGACAATTGCTCTTTCATTAAAACAGTTTGAATCCAAAGACTATGAATTCCACTTACCAGATGGAAGTATTGCTTTAATATTATTGCATGAGGAGAACACTTTGTCCTAGACAGAATTTCACCATAACACTTTAATGCTTGTTCATTTTTAAAGACAATCATCCTGTCAGAAAAAGTAGTTTTATTTACCCTTATCAAATTCAGTTACTGGCAATAATCTCAGAAAAAATGTGCCTGCATGAAGATCAGAGGATATCTGAATTAATAACTTGTGGAGGATTATTAAACTACAGGGAGTGTTAGGTTTGAATTTCATCATGGCATGCAATGAGAAAGCAAAATGTATCTGTCTTCAGACATCGTTGGAACAACATCACACACAATTATTTAATTCACCAAACATATTCCAAGGATCAGAACAGTCTGCAGGAAGGGAAACATTTTCTTCTGCATCCCTAAGAAATATCTAATTAGTGAACTACTAGATAGTTTGTTCAATTAATTTTTTACCTTCCTACTGGATAATTTCTCATTTATCTATTTACTTTCATACAGCAACTGCTTATAGATTAGACTATAAAAATCATGTAAGGGACTAAGTCTCCTATAATTCTAAAATATAGCAGTCTTTATAATTAGCAGAATAGAGATGGAAAATATTTTTACACCATTACAAAATAATTTACACCATTCACAGAAGACTGTGTAGTCACAACCTAGGAGCTAATACACTTACTAGTTTAGTCACATCAATTCTTAATACAGAGGTATGTATAGAAATTCTTGATAACTTAATAAAATAAATAGTATTATTATTTTGTGTTAATATATTGTAAATATATTTATTATGTAGTTATATGGATATTATTATACATTTTTATTTATATAAACTGCATTTCGTGTGGAAGCAATCTTTTTTTCCTGGGGAAAAAAAAATTCTACATTTGCAAAACTGCCTTCTAAACAATTGTCCATTATATTCTGAAAGTGGGCAGTTTACCAGCACACTTTATTTAGGTGTCTATTTTAGGGACAGTTTCTGAAGGAACTGGAACATACCATCATTTTGAAAAGCCTTAATCTTCTTCTGCTTCTTCCTTATCTCTTTTCATTCTCTTTCCCTTCAATTTATAGTATCTTTTTGACACTCTCCGTTTGAACTCTCCCTTGTAAAATAGCACCATTGCTATGCTATCCATTTTAGACATAGCAGCTGATGTAAAAATCTTTCAAACAGCCATCTCTTCCCATCATTTGAATACTGCAAGAATAATTATTTCATCATCTTTATATCATGAGAATTTTAAGTCGAATTAATGATAAAGTCTATTTTCAGTTCAATATTTTCTCAACTTTTAAATATAAGTTACAGATGAAGAAATCTTTTGGACACTGGAGAATGATGTGGGACTGCAGCAAATGAGATGTGCAAGTCACTGGTAACTCTTTCATAGACTTCTATTATTTATATGATAGTTTCACATATGGGCAGAGGAATCATAAAATGTGAGTCCTTAAAAACTCACCACCAATGAAAGCATGGCTTCAGTAAGGCGTGTCAATCAATGAAATTATATACACAAACTGCAAAAAGGATGTAAATCACAATGTCAAAATTTTGGGTGACCATACCGTACAGTAATAGGCTAAAACCAGCAAGTGTCCTGCAGACACATGCAATTGAGGTCCTTAATGAAGTCTTCCAAGTACATAAAGCTCTATGTCGTAAGCTGGAATTTTCTCATCTGTTTCAAGGTCTGATATTTGACCCAATTACTTAAAAGTTTAACACTTTATATCAGTGCTATAGTTCCATATTCAATTCATATTCTATAGAATAAAAACATGGCACATGTGGCATTTAATTCACCTGTTCAGCTGTCTTCAACAATGCATTATGTTTTCTTACATTGCATTGATTTGTACTGCATATTTAACTCAAAAAAATCTGCAAAAATACACATAAGGTTCTCAGTTGTCTCAGTACAAACTTGTTTTGATTTCAAGAATCTGTTAAATACAGCCTGTAAAAGTTAAAGTGCACGAAATGTTTATAGACATGCCAGACAACATGAAACAGTCAAGATTTACAGATTTAAGTTTCTCAGATCGTATTGTTGTGGCAACACAGTGTTTATGGTAATACAGGTTTTATTATATCACATAAAAAATGGAGTTCTTTAATAGGTACAATTTATGAAAGATTAAATTAGAAGACATTATTTTTTTCTTGCATTGAACTGAAAGCTAAGTGTCCTTATAAAGATTTCTTTGTTTCTTATCCCAAATTAAAATTTATATCAATAGAATTTTTATTTATTATGACAAAGAGTCTTTTGCCTACACTATTACAGACTGACATCTTTGTTCCAGAATCAACTCCCAAAAATTTAATGAAGAACAAAAAAAAAAAGAAAAGACAAACACAAAGAAAACCAAATCCCTTAATCAGAAAATACAGTCAAGATGTAAAAATCAGACAATCATGGAAATGAGTGAAATAAATAATAAATTATCTTTCTTTAAAATTTCCATTTTCTGTTGCTCACCTCTTCCTCCAAACCTTCATCACTGTTCACATGAAAACTACAGTTGGAGCAGGTTACTCATAGAGATTTTTCCATCTCTGCTCTGGGAGCTTTTCAAAATGAGGCTCAAGGCAGATCTGAGCAACTGCTCCTGATCTTAGAGCTGCTCCTGTTTGAGCAAGATCTTGGAGTATAGACTTCCTGAAGTCTGTTCCCACCTGACTGATTCTGTGGTTCCAGAATTCTCTTAATTCTATCAGTCCAATTATCCCTCAAACTCATTGTGCCTGTGGTGAGAGTTTGAAGTATAGGTTTTTAAACTCTCCTTTCTCCAAGCCCTTTCACTTATCATTTTCTCAGTAAGGGAGGACTTGAACAGTTCTTCATAAATAGTTCCAAGATGTAGAATTTAATATCAGAGATTTGCCCAGACCCATCATATAAAGGGGCAAACTGAAACCTATTTCTCAGTTCTAAATATAGTATCTTTCCAGGTAAGCAGTTACGCAGATATGGAAGCGTGTGCACACAAGGATAAATTATATGGTCAGACTATTAGAAATTCTGTTTCTGCATCAGTCTATAGAGCTTTTGGGGTTTTTTTCCTCTATGTCATTCTAGCAGTTTGTACTTGAAATAGAAAAAGGAAAACATAAGACATGATCCCAGTTTCCACAAGATATAGTGAAAAGCAAATAGTCTGTGTTTTTATTATGCCAGCACCCAACAGAAGTCAAACTGTGGAGGGGTTACTGACTCAGCATGTCTACTTTGCTCATCCACCATAGAAGCTTGAACACTTCTTTTGCCAAAATTTCAGTAATTCCAGATTGCTGGACAGCTGTCAATACACAAGGTACCTTCAGATAACTCTGTGGGTAGACCAGTGGGAGGTTATTTACTTGATGTAAATGTCTTGCCAAAGTTCAGTTATAACCTTTAGGTACTTGGGGAGCATCTTCTGGCTCTCAGTTTGCTAAACTGAGGCACTGTGAGTTTACCTGAATACCTTAAGGTGTCCATGTCAAGGACAGCCTTTTGTGAGGATTCTGAATAAGCATCAATCATTTTTGATTTTAACAGTTCAGTCTATCCAGTATTCACAGTTACTGTCAAGGGAGAGCCCTGTGTTATGACACTGGCGGAGCTGGCAGAGCTTAGGGCACTTTTTCACTTCCCAGTTATTTTGAGGCATGTGCACTTCATTAGCTTTTGAGCAAACAAGCATTTTTCTTTCCAGGAAAGTTGATTGTGCACAATGTATTGTTCTTGATTTTGAAGGGATAATGCTGGCTTTGATTTTGACAGCTGTTCCTTCCCTCTCAGATGGAGCTACGAGGGATTTCCATGGAGACAAAGAATGGCATGCTTTTGCACACAATTATAACCCTACCATTTGTATGGTTTCATATACAAACTTTTTCAGATAGCTGAACTCTATTTTTTCCCAGCAAATACTTTTTTTATCATATTCAAACCTTTAACTGAGCAGAATAATTTCTTGTCTAATGCATTCACTTGGTGTTGGGAAGGAATTAAATTCAATTAAATGAAAACAACTTTTTTATTTTCATTATTAATATTCTCATAAATGATTTTTTTTTCCTTCGTATTAGAAGATTTGAGAGAGAAATAAGATGTAACCTAGGGCAAAATAAAACAAGAAGCTCTGGCCAGATTTCTTTCAAGATGATAAACTGAAGAGTTGTTTGTGAGGACCCAATCTTTTAAAAGTCACTGCACCTGGCTGCTGAACTAGTAAGAGCAATATCAGTGCTGGTCTGCTGATCCTCATCTAAAGCTTATCTGACTCATGCCATGACACAGACCCATGTGTGAAACTGATAGTTCAGTCCCTCAGTTTGTTCAGGCTGATGCTCAGTTAAAATTGGCTGTCTTTATGCTAATTTGTCTTGCATAGGATAATGAACTTCATGCTGAGAGACAAGGAAATGTGCCAGGAGTATTAAAAGCCACAGATATTTCATGTTTAAAGCAAACAGGTTAAAAGCCATGCAGCATGAAGCAATCTGCACAGCCGTTTTGAACACCCTAACTTAAAGATTACAGCCAGGGTTTAAAGAAAGCAAGAATAAAATGTTAGTGAAAAAACACTTCTATATATTTCTTTGATGCCAAGGTGAAGACTAAAAACATTACTTTTCAGAATAGTGATGTTTAACCAGATGCTGAGGAAAGAGAAAAATCATATCTTAGGCTAGTTCTAAGCATTTGCATACATAAACATAAATGCACATATTTAAACAGCAAACTGTTTATTTCCTAGTTTTCCACTTGATCACTGACTTGCTTGGGTGTAGCTATAAGCAAGCATGAACAATGTAATTATACAGAACTCTACTCTCAGAGTTTATCCAAATTCTGCTACGTGGCCTCAAGTTTTCTTAATGTAATCATACTTCACTTTTGTTTGAAGTTGAATTATCCTCTGGTACTCTGGTCAAAGACAGAGTTGAAGTCTATGATCCTTGGTTGTAGGAACACATCAACTCGCTGTGGTCTTCCTAAACCTCTTACATGTGCAGTCTTCCTTCCTGAATAATTTTAACTATACATGTCTTTCAAAGCCACATTTCCAAATCTCTCCTGAAACTGAACTGTATCCTAAGTTGCTTATGCTTTATCGCAGAATTTATAAATCATTGCTCCTCTAATACTAAAGCATTATCTCTCCTTAATGCCTCACTGTAATAAACTGGAATACACTGGAAGTTTATACTTCCTACACACTACCTAGGTAATGATATGAGTCAAAAAAAGAATGTCAAAAATGCTGTTTTAAAAAGTAATTATTTCTGGGTTTTTTTATTATCATTAATTTTTTCTTCTCACTTTATTTCTTTGATTGCCCAGGAAGAAAGAATGACTTTGGGTGTCCTTTAAGGAAGAAAAACAAATGTTTTAAAGTATTTCCAGTCTTTTGTCTTCTGAAATAGAAAACAACCAAGTACTGACTATTATTCTGTAAAGCATCAGCACAAGGTGTACCCAAAGCCATTAAGTGTCTTTCTTAACATTTAGGAGATGCACCTTTTCCTTAAATGAAAACTATTTTACATCTGAATACACTAATTTGCAGCTGGCTATAATTTAAATGCTATCTCCTATCAGTTTTAAAATGCATCAATGTAAACATTTCTGCACAAAACGAAATTACTTTTTTTGCAGTATGAAAATTGGAAAGCTTTTACCATAGAAGAAGCCTGAAACACATAGAAAATACAGTTTAATTATGTAATAAAATTTTTTGCAATATTTTGATTACTATCTTATTCCAACCTCCTTAACAATCAGGCAATGCAGGTGTAAAAAAGTCTAACACAATACACTTACAGGACTGCCTTTCATCTAAAATAATCTTACTACCTGGCTATAATTTGTCAATTCATCAATCTCTTGACATTGAAATTAAAAGACAATAATTTTCTTCTTATAACACTTTTGAAAAGAAATTACCCTCATCTTTGGACCTTATCTTCAGATACAAATCATCTGGAAAATATCCTTTTTTCTCCTTTCTTTTATCGGCTGAGAAGTTAAAAGCCTTGTGAATGACCAAGGAGTAACTAATTGCCTGTCAATCACAATAAATTTAAATAGCAGTATTTCAAGCTTAGAAAAAGAAAAGTAACAATAGCAACTAAAAATCTCCAGGACTGTATTTTAATAGAATAGAATAAAACATGATATTAAAGAAAAAAAAGTATCATGAATGTTAGCAAAAAAAAAAAAAAAAAAAAAAAAAAAAAAAAAAAAAATTCCAAATCTTTCCCATGCTTCTATGACAAAGGTAGATAAATAGGGGTTTGATTGGTTTGTTAGTTGGTTAGTTTGGCAGCTTGTTTAAGGCTAAAGAGAAAGAATGAGCTTGACTCTTGGAAGGCAGTGTTATTTGTGCTGCAAATTCAAAGAAAAATGGGCAGAATGAGTAAAAACCACTCAGAGCCCAATACGTGCATGAAACCCTACATTAATATACAATTAATACATATGAGAATAAAGACATCTTGGCTGTGGTTTCAGACTGCCAAAATATCCAAGAAAATCAAGCTGTGAACTGACCACTGCAAGAAAAAAGAAAAATCCAGACATACTTCATGGGCTGATAATAACTGAAGCAACAAAGTGACATCAAGTATTTTGAACAAATGAAACTGTTTGTCCCAGAATAGGATAGGTCAATGATGACTTACTCATTCAATGCAAAATATATTAGATCTGACAGACCTTAAATTGGATATTAATATGTTTTGGAAAGTGTCAAGGAGATATACTGATTAAGTAAATGGTCAGCACAGATAATTTCATGTCTTCAAAGAAAAATAGATGCAAAGCTGAAAAGCTTCTTTTGTTTTGTTTTGGTTTTTTGCTTTGAGTTGGGTTTTTTAGGGGTTTTGGGAGGGTTTTTTCAGTCTTTGTTCTTTTTTTCTAAATTATTGATTCCAGACCTGTTAAGCAGAATCAGTAGAAAGAATTACTATGTGAATAGTAGGGGAAAAAAGAAAGGCTTTAAGAAGAGGGATAATCCAGGCTAAATGCTATGGAAGCTAAGGAAGATGGTTCTGTGTGAGTGAACAAGAAAACTTTAGTTCTGACAGCAGTCATTAACTGTGCAAAGAGCCAGGCATAGAAGACTACCTGGATTAAAAGATAAAAAAATATTTAAAAATGCTTATTCAAACTATTATCTTTTTCCCCAGCTATAAAACTCATGTTGTATTTTTTGTTATTCCAACTACAGCATCTTACTGTGGTATATTTCACTTCAGAGAGGAAAAAAATCCAGATATGTAGACATTTAATTTTATTTTTAGCTGTGACTAGCTTTCCAAGTTATTAATAAATGTGAATAGCAAATAATTCTTATAAATGGGCCTGTAGCTAAATCAATAGAAATAACAGGAACTAAATTGATATATGTATTATTTCTTTAAAGATTTTTTCCTGGAGTTATTTGATTAAAAACACAAAGACCAGATGTCCTCGTTTTGGCTGGACAGAGAGAGAGCTTGGGATAGTTAATTTTCTTTCTATTAGCTGGCACAAACAGTGCTGTGTTTTGGATTGAGGGTGAAAATAATGTTGATAATACACTGATGTTGTAGTTTTTGCTAAGTTGTGCTTGCCCTAAGTAAAGGACTTTTCAATTTCTCATGCTCTGCCAGTGAGTAGGTACACAAGAACCCAGGGGAAACAGGACAGCCAAGCCAGGCTGGCCAAAGGGATATTCCATACCATAGAAGGGCATGTTCAGTATGTAAACTGGTGGAGTTGGCCAGAAGGGGCTGATCACTGCCAGGGGCAGGCTTGGCATCCATTAGTGGGTGGTGAGCAACTGCAGAGTGTATCACTGTTCTGTTTTGTTTTTTTCCCTTGGGTTTTTTTTGTCTCTCTTTTTGTTGTCTCTCTTTTCTTGCAATTTGTAGTTGTAGTAGTAGATGACTTCATTTCAATCGCTAAGCTCTTCTGATCTCAACCCACTGGTTTTACCTTTTTCCCACTGTCCTCCCCATCCCACCATGAGGGGTGAGGAATGGCAGAGTAAATAAGGGGTACATGGTGCTTAGTTGCTGCCTGGGATTAAACCACAACACTCCAAAAACTACAGTAGAAATGTTAAGAATGAGTACTTGGAAATTTTTAGTTCATCCAGATTTTGAAATTTTATTTTACAATATGAATTTTACTTATTTAGACAATAATTGTCTAAATTAATACTATTTTATGTAAAAATAAAATCCAGAAAAAAATTAATTGATATAAGTATATTCTTAATACACTATTTAATAATAACTTTTCCTACATAAAAAGCTTTCCTGCCCCCAGCTTATTCCTGATCTGCAAGAGAATGAAAATTTCAGGTAGTTTGCCAATGGAAGTAAAAAAAAAAAAACAAATTATTTTACTGTAATTGTTATACTACATTTACTCATTTACACTCACTCACCAGTAGAAAACAGAAAATGCTCTCTCCTTTAATTTTTGTGTGAATTCCATTCTGACCATTAAAAGATAATCCATTTAAGAAAGATGCAAACTTGATCAAACCCCTCACTTTTCCCTTCCTTTGTTGAAAATTTTCTTCGGCTATAAAATCATGAAAGCAAGATCAATATTTCCCTTGTGATTTAGACAGAAGCTGCCAGGTTTTTATAAAAACAACAATTTATATAAATTAATCAATAATTTTATGGAAACTGTAAAATATTGGTCATCTTTCTATTCTCACAGATGCTAGTAGTATACTTTGAATTGCTTGCGTTGCACTGGAAGTGAAAAGTGGCATTTGGCCAACTGAGAATTATCATTTGAGTAGTATTTCAGAGACTGAAAATCTGAGATACATTCTGTATTTTTCTCAAATTTCCCATTTAGAACCTTAGTAGGCAAAGAAATCAAACAATACAAAATGCAGCGAATGTTACAAATCAGAGTAAGTCAGACAGCAGAAAGCATAATTGGCTTTAGACTTTTCTGCATCTTGAACCCCCTCACTCTGTCAAGCCTTTCATTAGCTCCCTGCCATTCCCAGGGGTTCATCTGCCTGTCATCCAAGGCCTTAGCCTTCGTATGGAACTGTCTGGTCACCCTGAGTCAGACTTCTGAGGAGACTGTGAAGTTGTGAAGATGAGTGGTGAAAAGGTTTAGAAGGGTGAGCTCCACAAAGTGAGAAAGGCTAAAGTGCAGATAACAGTAGGAGGGTCCAGATGGGATTGTTAGTTTCTCCAGGGTTCAAGGAGAGTGCCAGCACAGAACAGTCTAAGACTGGATGGAACCAAAGCAGTCTGGAGCAGGGGCTGGCCATCTTCTTCACAACCTGACTAAAGGTTAGCCAGAAAAGACTCTGTGATCTGTCTGTATGAACACGTTGTCTAGTATCCTTTGAGTATTACACAATTAATAATAATTTTGTACACTTAAGCTCTCTACATTCTGCTTGCAAAGTCTTTTTCAGGTCAGCAGAAGTTGCTGAACAAAACATCCTTGGTAACACAAAACCTAGGTGGTATGCTGTGTTGACAATAACCTTTTATGGTGAGCTATGAGACCAATAAATCACAGTATGTAATGACACACTGCCCTGTCTCAAATCCCTCGGACCAGGGATATTCTTTTAGATACTCCACACATGGAGGGTGTTAGGTTTAATATCAAGGTTACTTATTTGAAGATAATTGATGTTACAGAGGATTTCCAGTTTAGAAAATGATACAAAATATGGTGAAAATACAATACAAATATGATATTTAACAAAATATATCAATTGCAATACACACTTCAATCACAATGCCAATATCATTCCTAGTACCAGACTTGCTCACCATCAAGACAGTGGATGTTCCAAATCACTAGAAGGGAATACACGAGCCTAAGTCAGGTCAAGATTTCATATGGCTTTATGATGTCAATTCTACCATTCCTTAATTTCACCTTTTGGGCATAATCCAAGTCAAAGGCTGATTTATGAAACAAAGCTCAAAGAAACAGTAGATTTCATGAGGTAAATAAAGTTCTTCACAAAGAAGGAATTTTTTTTTCATGACTTCCCAATAAAGCAAGAAACTAATGAAAAAACAGAAAATAAAATCACGTTGTGATTTTCTATATCGATAGTTTGAGACAACAATCTATTAATTCTCCATTGAATTGGAACATGTGATTCAATTTGATTGAATGCCTGCATACAGGGGATTTTAGCATGTTTTTTTACTTTGTCTGTTCTACCTGCCTCTACTAAAGGGTGTGGATCTCCCATAGGTCATATGTCATATCTATAGTCCCATTCATATTTCTCCTGCGCATTGTACAAAATCTAAAATGGTAATAGAACCTTCCAACAAAATTCACCATGGGTTTCAGCAAGAATGAGACTCCAAAATGCAATTCTCTGGTGAGAAAATAGCCTGAAATGCTGCATTCAGGTCTGGGATCCTCAATATAGGAAGGACGTGGGCCTGTTGGGGTGAGACAGGTTGAGAGAGTTGGGGTTGTTCAGCCTAGAGAAGAGAAAGGTCTGGGAAGACCTTCTAGCAACCTTCTAGTAACTAAAGGTACAAGTGAGCTGAGAAGGACTTTTGACAAGGACATGCAGTGACAGGACCAGGGACGGATGGCTTTAAACTGAAAAACAGTAGGTCTAAATTGAATACTAGGGGAAAATCCTTTACTGAGAGGGTGATGAGGGACTGGAACAGGTTGCCCAGAGAAGTAATGGATGCTCCATCCTTGAAATAGTTTAACACCAGGTTGGATGGTGCAAACTGGTCTAGTGGAAAGTATCCCAGCCCATAGCATGGGGTGGGGGGTGCAACTAAATATCTTTAAGTTCCCTTCCTACACAAAACATTTTATGACTCCATGGTTCCATGGTACTAAATGAAGATGTGGGGAAGCTGGCAAGGATCCAGAGAAGACCCACAAAGACCATTTAAGGACGTATAAGCCTGCCATAAGAAAGGCTGAGAGAATTGGTTTTTTTCCACTCTGATAAAGAAGGCTAAGTTAAGATCTTGTCATGATCTTCCAGTATTTAAAGGGTGGCTGCAAAGGAGAAGATTCCCTTTTTGACAAGGAGTCACATGGAAAAGATGAGGGACAATGGGCACAAATTACTCCTGGGTAAATTCTGATTAGACACAAGAGGACAATTTTTCACAAAAAGAGCAATTACCCATTGGAATAATCTCCCCTGGGAAGTGATCATTCACCAACATTTGACATATTACAGATTGAGCTGGAGAAGGTGTTGGGCCATCTTTTCTAGTGCTTTTGCCATGAAAGGTTGACTAGATGACCCTTGAGGTCTCCTTCTGACCCAGACTGTTCTTTGATTCTGAGATTCTGTGATTAAGTGCCAATGTTGGATACATTTGCTGGGAAACTTAACGAAGTTGCATATTAATTACCTATTAACACCAAAGTGAGTCTATCTATAAATTTTAAGAGTAGGAAATAACATGCACATCCTATGTGGAATTACTGCAAACTGATATTCCAATTTCTAAAGCAAGTTTAAAAACAAACAAGCAAACAAAAACAAAAAATAATCCCCTCAAAGAAACAAACAAAACACCAAAGAAACCCACCAAAAAGCTCCCAAACACTTGAGCTCTTTTCCATAGTTCTATGATGCTCGCAATAGTTCTTAAAGCTTTTCTGTAAATCCTTGAAGTTCTAAATGGAAACTTTCAGGAAAGTTAAGACCCCTTGGTCTGTTCAAGTAGAGAAGGTAAGTGTATTAGAGCCCTCGTATGGATATTGTCATTCAGAAATAAAGTGACCTCAGTTTCCTGTAACTCAACGCGTTTTCTAAGGGGATCAACCTGTGCTGAACCATGACAACATTGCTTGAATGA
This sequence comes from Corvus moneduloides, assembly GCF_009650955.1. Classification (NCBI taxonomy): domain Eukaryota; kingdom Metazoa; phylum Chordata; class Aves; order Passeriformes; family Corvidae; genus Corvus; species Corvus moneduloides. Next base: position 73,616,448 of record NC_045477.1, read on the forward strand.
CAGCATCCACAGAAAGGCTTAATGTGCTTTAGCTTTACAATTCTAATGTTTCATCTCCATTTTCTAAAGTGTTCCTGTACTGTCAAGGTCTTACTCTCTAATGATAAGTAAAATTATGTTTTATGTTGTGCTTTTCAGAAGCAAATCATTACAAAGTATATTTAAAAAATAGGAATTTAATCCTGAGATAATTTGGCAGTGAAGAATTACATACGGCTAATCACTGATTTTCTTCACTTATGTCTCAAATATTAAAATTCACTGTAGTTATTAGTCAGCAGGAGTAAAGGTGGCAGGATATAATTCTTCATTATGATGGTTATTGCTTACTTTTATGGTCATAATACCAAAAATCTCTAAGATAGGCAATATCCTCTTGTACTAATCACAGTGCAAAGATAAAAACAGAAATGTTTCCAGTGATTATCCAGGCAGGAGTAGGCATTAACTATTGGAACAGTTACATTCAAATTAAAGGATCAAAGATGAATCCTTGGTCACTCCTATTATTTAGCATGATTTTTCTCTGTAAGGTCTTGTATTTCTTTTGGTGCAGTTAGTCTTGATTTTTGCCTCTGGTGTTGTTTAAGATGCTTGTATACATTTTATTATATTGAATTTTATGTCTCTTTATGTTCATACAAGTCACACTCAGGTTTGAGATCTGTGTGAACAAATTTATTTATGCTTATCTGCAATATCATATAAAAGTGAAAAGGTGAAAAGTTCTTCACAGACTTAGTTTCCTTTTAAAATTACACCTAAAAATAAATAATTGCTTTGAAAAATGTCATAAAATTGAAGATTTAAAAAACTACGGCAAGTTCTTATATACATGGAAATGCACTCATTCTGACCACTTTGTATCAGTTTCAGACCCAGTAAAATCTAGTGTATATACCGATGCTGACTAATAATCTTCTCAGTGGTTCACCTTCACTTCTGAACTTTTGAAAAGACAAAAAGTTTGATTTCAAAGACAAATTTAACTGTAGTCATTTTTGTATAGTTCCAATCCTTCATAATTGGTCTAAGATTGATAATTGGGTCACAGAGAACAGTCTCAAAATACATTTGAGCTGGAGGTATCAAAAATTATTTTAATAAAAACTATAAATATATATATTAAAACTTTTAATACTTTTAATAAAAATAAAAACTGTGTATCAGACACATTTCTGTGGTTCTCCCTCTATTGAATCAATTGTTTGGCCAAAGGGGAAAAAAAGTTATTTTCCTATTTTCTATAATTGTCTCAGATTTTTAGCTTTCCCTCCACAGCAGTCTCACAAGGTAATACAAAAAACTAAGTAATCCAAGGTAATGTGTACCTCTCAGCTCACTCACTACTTATGCTATTCATACTGTATATGATCTGTCAGAGAATTCCAGTCCCCCACATCCAGGTTCTGTCAAAAAAGAGGAAACTTATAATGATTCTTTTCTCAGAATAATTTATGTTTCATATCCATACAAATTCAATGAATGCTACTGTAATTCTCACAGGACTTTGGCACACTCAGAGTACATAACTATGGTTAATTGCAACACAGGCAGTTGACTGATGCCACTCTTCATTGATGTCTGATCTGAGAGCACCTTTTTCAGTGTGTGCTCATTTTCTAGTATTTGTTTTCTTCCTTATCTGGACCCAACTGTGTATTGAATGGTTTGGGCAGCAGGTTTCATTCCATTATTTCAAATAATTCCTTCTGTATCTGGAAAGAAAGCATTCTTAGCTACTTTTTCTCTTACTTAATTCACACTTTTTTCACATTTCTTTTTTTCACAGAATTTTGGACTTCTAAGACACCTTGCTATGTTCAAAACTGGTGCAGTAACAAAGAAGGGATTCACACTACAAAGGTTTTCTTGCTGAAGGGAATAAACACTATCAGTTATATTGTTCTGCTTCACATTACAAAAATCTTTCTGGTTCCTGATTTTTACTTAAAAATTTCCTCTCAGTATAATTTTGTCACTGAGAAATAAAGCACTGCTATATGGTTTACTAGAGTGTTCAAATTGGCAATAGGGCTATTTTTCCTTACTTTTTTATTCACCTCTTGTCTTAACTTAGTGATTTCTTAAACACTTTCTGGTCCATAATTGTTGATTGAATGCATTCTAGTAAACCCACAATACATTCCTTGGGATACTGTAATAGCTGTTACTTTCGAATTTCAAATGTTTGTGCAGCTTTCAAAAACTTGTTGAGGGAGGAGGCAGACCTTTCAATAGCACATTAAGCCTGTAAAGAACCCCTGTGTAGTCAACTCCTGCCAGCTTCCATCAGAGAATAATTATATATTCAGCTGGAAGTAGATACCCAAATGCTCCATGTTCATAGACAATCTCAGAGGTCTGTTCAGGATTTCTGCTTTTCAAGCAGTAGTCCTTTATCAGATAGTTTAGATGTGCTTTGAAACCAGAATTACTCTGCTCAATTCAGATTATTTTGATGATGAAATAAAAATACTAGGAAGTGCATTACAGTAATTAGCTTTGGGTGTATGGTGTCTAAGACACAAAAAATATGTATCTCTACTTGTACATATTATAAATATCCATTAAATATATTTAGAAGTAGTTCCATTCCGGGTCCCACTCTTTTCTTTTATTGGGTTTTGTCGCTGTTGTACCAAGAAACAGCAAGAATCACAACACGAGTCCAAGGAGAATAGCTCAATTTAATTAATTATAAACCGGTTTATATAACGTGGTCTGCAAGAGTGTTAGGAGGTCATTGGTCTTTTGACCAACCACCACTTAGAAGGATTGGCTGAGGTTCTCTAACACCCATTCAAAATATTTTTTCCAATATACCAAAACAAGACTGGAAAACAAACCCCAGGTACAGAGATAGAGAATTAGTTTACAAAACCGTCTTCACTGTTTCTCAGCTAGCTGTATGAGAAAGGAAAAACTTCACAAAATACTTCGCAGCTGGAAAATTCCTCTGCTCCTAGCTTTTTAGTATCCACAGGGTTTTCGTGCTTTGATGCAGCATTAGGAAACAAGCTAATAATTTAATATTAAAAGGAAGAATAATAATTTTTTTTATTTTGTGAAGTATTCAAATATTGGTCATGTGACCAATGTGTAAAACTCATCACACATGAAAGTCAATAACCACATATCCATGTCTAACCTAACAGTCTTGATACAATAAAAGTAACTGTATTTAACTATGTGTTAAAGATACATGGATTTGACTACCTGTAGGGTTTTGTTTGTTTCCTTTTCTATAAAATTGAAAAGGCAAAGTGTAAGGCTTTACATACTTCTTCATTTCAAAGAACCTGTTCCAAAAAAAAGAAAAAAAAGAGCTACTATAGGCACATCCAGTCTCCTTGAATATTTTAAAATGGAGAAACTTTAAATACTTCCTTTCTTATCTCTCCTAGTTTGAATTTAGAGATCCATCTCCATTTTTACATGCTGAACGATCTCTGATTTTGTAGTATGGCAACAACATCAACATCAATAGCTGTGTGTGTTCCTAAGGTTTCAAGAATACTGGCACATTAAATGGTTATGTAATCTTTAGAAATGGAAGGAATCTATCATACTAAGTTGTGTGAAACAGAAGTGTCTTCTGGATTTACTTTATAAAGGTAGACTTTGAATTTAACTTTTTGCTTCTTCTGAACATTTCTTTTAAAATAAGCCTAACACCAAATGTTAAGATACCAGATCATACAAATGAAAAGTATTTTAAGATTTTCACGCAAAAGGCAGCACTGTGTAAGAGGAGAAGTCAAACTTCTGTATTTTTTTGAAAAAAGACAATTCTTAACAGCACATTAGTTTGAAAATTTTTTGTAATTTTTTAATATTCTAATAATTCAGAGAAATATTTATTTCCTGTGAAGTCCTATCACAAAGATAATGCTGTCCCTGCATGCCCAATTCAGATGTTTCACTCTCTTAAAACTTATTCCTTTCTGAAAGTGCATAAACAAAAGAAAATCAGTCAAATTAAAAATTAGAAGGTACAATCCCTCTATATCTTTATAATATTGATAATAATGCACTCCATGATTAAAGGGAAAAATACAATTGATAAATTGTTCTGTTTCTTAAAATTGATCCTGCCTAATTAATGTCACAGAGCTTATTTTGTAACATCTCCTTGACAGTTCACCCTATGTTCCTTAGTAAGGATCATGATACTGTTGTATGCAAAGCTGTAGAAAAATTCATTGGAAGATACATTAAGATAAACCAGTCTCAGGAAAATTAAAAAGTGGCAGTGCTGTGCAGTTTGTAAGGCAAAGCATGTAACCTCCTTTTAAATCACTCAGTATCATTAAAATCAATTACTTTGCACTTTCATCAGACTGATGTAACTCTTTGAAGTACCAGAAGAATAATTTCCTCTCCATGTAGAATATAACCTCCACTTCATCTTCTTCTTGCCCCTTGTCACTTCCTTGGCAATATTGGTTTTCATCCCACTCTTTGCCAGTGGATTGATTATATTTATGCACTAGGCAACTGATTATTTCCTTCAGGTCAGAGAGTGATCATCAGCTCCAGTGTGTTCAAATTAACTCCTTGCTTTTTCTACCTTTCAGGTAAATCCTGTTTTTCTGCAAATATCCATACTCACTGAAAATATCAGGCTATTGAAAGTATAGCTAAATACGTATAGAATTACTCATTTTTATGTATAATGTTTTCTTTGATCCTTTTTTGCATGGTTTTACTGCTCAAAATTCTTATGTAATTGCATTTCTTGCAATCTCACCTCAACACTGCTTAGATTCTTCTCAAGGGATCTTTAACAGCAAGAGGAGCCTGGGTAACAAACACAAAGAACTGTTGGTTAGTAGGCAGTATATGCTTCCCAGTCTCAGTTCAAGCTTTAAAGGAGTGACATACTTCAGAGGATTTTCTTTTCCTTGAAAATCAATTGGGTTGTACCAGAGGATTCTTTGGGAACTTTCACTTTTACACAAGTGTCACAGAACTCAATTATAATGTATTAGTGAGGGAGGTCAGCATAGTTATTTAGACAAAACAGCAGATACGAAATCTGAAAATGTGAATAGTCTAAAACTGGTTCTTATTACTGCAGGTCTGGTTCCTATGGTATATCACCGTATCCCACAGCCATAGGGAGGAGGAGGAGAGAAGATCCAGCAGGCAGGAATTGTGCAGCAAGATTGATTGATTTATTTAATTATTTTACAAACTCTTTTATAGACTTTTTTCTTCATAGTCTAATTGGACAAAGGACCAGCCACCCCTTGGGGGTGATTGGCCAAAATCCTAAAACATCCATTGTCAAAATATTTTCTACTATACCATAAACAAGACTTTCCAAGGTTGCAGGTGGCTTGGTTGTTTACATTCCCTGCTACCTCTTCTGTGAGAGAGAAAAATCTCTCACGGACTTAGAAAATAACAAGAAAATCCTCACTAACAGCATTTTTGTACCTACAGGTCCTTAGTTGTTATGAAAGAAAAAAATAGAATCTGCTTTCCTTAGATTCCAGAAAAAAAAAAAAAAAGTCATGGCTTGTCTGAGCATTTCCTTTCAAACAATATTAATCGAATGAACTGTATTTCCCTTCTTGATGTCAGTGGAGTTTCTAGTGAAATGTGTTGCTTTAAAATCTATGTGGCAATTTATAGCTATAGAGATATATTTAGTTGGTCAGTTCTGGAAGACTCAGCATGGCGGGGGTTGTTTTCGTGTGTTTTTGTGTGTGTGTAACACTTGGAGAAAAAAATATGCTACCACTACATCCTCTAGGAGATTAAATCTAGCAAAGATTTTATAGTAAGAAAGCGAAATATAGACAAGTCTCTCAGAATCAGTTAAAATATCTTGTCAAATTAGTTTGACAAATTTCTTCCAAGAAATTCAGTTGATTAAACGAAATTAAATATTATAAATGTTGCATGAAAATCTTCAATCAGCAATGAAAACCATTTTTTTCTTGATCAAAAAAAGAATGGAGTATGGTTTATTTTGAAACCTTCAGTACAGATTTTTAATTTTATTCTCTATTTCTCCAAAGTAAGCCATTTGATGAATATATTTAAGCATTTTGGCTAGCCTCTCATTTTGTCTCAGTCCCAATTTATTTATTAACTGGTTATAAAACAGCAACAGGATTAGTCTGGTTTTGTTTTGTTTGTTTTCCTATGCTGTCCAATTACATCTTCTTTGCAGAATTGTATTTCATACAAAGAAAAAAACAAAAGTAAAAAGAACAAATTATTTCAGTGCAAAATGTATGTTTGTGCAATATAAGGAATCGCTCTGCCTAAGAGAATGGTAGCTATGCACCTCCATTAGTGGCTTTAAGAAATGAATATTGGAATATAAACCAAATCACAAAAATTATGAAGTCTCAAACTACAGAAGTTGCATGATAAATCTGGAGGCCAAAATGACAGCCACAAAGTCATAAAAGATTTAGACAAATAAAAAAATCTTCAGTACGTCTTTGACAGATTGTCGTGTAACTGAGTCATTTCATCATAATCCACATCTTGCTGAGGAGACATTTGCAGTTGCAGGTGTTTGAGATTTCCCCAGGGAATCATACTTTGCAGTTTGGTTTCTTATCAACAGCACTGAGTTGTCAAGGGGCATATGCTTCTGTGCCTTATTATTCTGCTAAACTGCATGGCTTTCAGCAAAAAACTGGAAACAGAAAGTGGCTTTGGCCATTAGCCTCTGAGAAACAGACAGCTGTCAGAAGGCTTTACTTCCTGCAGAGCAAGATGATTTCAGTGAAGCAAACCCTGGTAATCCCCACTTTGGCAGAATATATTTCTGGTTTTTAAACCATCCTTTACTTCATGTGGCATTATCCAGTCACAGAAAGCAGCAGAAGTAAGGAGAATCACACCCTGTTGCCTGTCTTAATATTTACAGCTGTGAGGAGACTGTAACAAAATATGTAAGAAAAAAATCTATTTCAATTCCAGCTGTGTCAAAACTGGCAAGGAAACACATTTTATCTATTATGGCTGACATGACCCACCTTTAGCAGTACACAGTAACAATTATTAATCATCATAAAGTTTGATTAAGTGATTCATAATATGTGCTACTACCTTCTTAGCATATCACAAGTTATGCTGCTAGGTATGTAGTAGCCTGAATGAGTGGTGTGAGGGATTATTTTGGGTTGTTAGGTTTTTTCTTTTCAATGACATTGTGAGAAGCTCACAAGAGATGATTTCACTGCTTGTTTTTTGTTTATCTGTCAGTGTTTGGTTAACCAAACATTTGATTTACCAGAATGCATACACTAAAGCATGCATATCCTGGGTTTTTATTGCATTTTTCTCTCAGGTACATCAACCTGTTGTCGGCTTGACATCATATTTTTGTTTCGTTGGGTTTTTTTGACAAGGAGTGAGAAGGTGGTGTTGATTTTTTTTCTCCAACAAGTATACTCAATTAACTCAATTCTTTAACAAAATAGTTATGTTAAATAGAAATGGTCCAACGAACCCAAAACAAACCAAGAATTTGCTTTCTGCTTGTAAGTAACACAAATGAGCCAGCTTGAGCTATGTTCTCACATTTTTCTGAATAAGAAAATGGTAAAGTAAGAGAGTTTCAGAGAAAGGCTGTTTTCTAGGTAGTTTAAATGTTTGTCAGTAAACAGTGCAACAAATTTCCATAGCTCAGCTTAAGTTTTTGTTGTTGGTGAGCAAAAAACTAATTTAAGGCTCTCTAGGGACTCCAAAGAGGCAGTGTTCAACTCCTTTGAGCCTTAAAACAATTTTTATTTAAAGGAATTATCTTTTTTAATCATGCAAATGTCTTATGAACTGGCATTCATTAAAACTGTGGACCAGCTTGATCAACACAACAAATTCCAGTTTTTAGATCAAGTACCACCTTGTGAATAGAAACCAAACAGCTAAAAAAGTATCAGTGTGTGCTATATCACTTCATTGATGGTGCCTTTATTCAAATAAATTAGCTAATATGTTCCAAAATAATTATTCAGCTCAAAATAAGGTTCTACATTTTTAAAAGTAAGCAAATGAAGGAAGAATGATATTGCCTATTTTCTCATTCCATATCATGGTAAAAGAATACTCTCCACAATTATCAGAACTTCAGTACTTGAATTGCAATTATATGCATAATGCATGGAAATTAATGTCTGCTACATCTGTGAGGTGAAGCATTCTGCCCCACTTCTTTAAAGAAAACATCTCAAGTATACTAGAGAAAGGTTTTAATCTCTGAAGCTAGATATTGTGAAACAGAAATTGGAAGAATAAATATTTATAACTAGAAGAACATAAGCTCTTTAGGGTGAAACAGAATACCAAACAAGGGCCTGTAAAGAAATTCTGTCCTGATACTGTGTCCAATTTTTCCATCTCCCTACTGTTGCTGCCAATCCACAGATTCCGACTGGCAACATTCAGTCTCTTTTGTGTACCTTCCAAAAGAATTTTTTTCTTACTCTGCTGGGACTTTTAAATCCTGTTCCCTCCTAATTCTTCTTTCTTTCCAGTTTCCTGCTCTTTCCCAGCCTTGTAACTTCCTTTTTAATTTTCACTGCTTACTTTTTTATCTCTCTTCTTTCTCTCCTCAGCTCCAGTAAAGTGTTTTCCCCAGTATTTTGCTCAATTGCTAGAGGGATAGCAATCCTTCTGTTAAGGTTTCATGGGAGCCACACACAGAGCAATCAGGCAGAATTCCTCTCTGCTCTCAGCCTTTTACCAAATGGGAAACACAACATGCATGCATAAAACTGTGTGAAAATTAATAAAACCTGTAATTTATGATAGCAAAGAATAACGTTCTTAACCTTCTAAGTCACTGAAGAATGAAAAAGAAAGTCCTCATCTTGAAGTGGAAAGTGAAAAATAAATTTTTAAAAAATCAGTCTAAAGCAAAAATTAGATTCAAACAATCAAAAGTTTTCCTTTAATTTTTAAAAATTATTCAATTTGATTCAGTAGTTTCTGTTGCATTTATTTTACCTAATGCTCGTTGGCAGGAAGAAGTTACTAGAAGGTGTGTTATAATGTGCATATAATGTTGTCACTGTACACCCTATGAAAAGTGTAATCAATTTTTTCTCCTGTTTTATAGATTCACTTGTAGTCAAGAATCTCCACACAGGTAGTTACTGAAGAACTCTAGAACCTTATCTTTTCACACCACAAAATTTTGGGATATGATTTAATATATTGTTTGAATATTACCTTATTATCTATTACACCTTGAATGGTGTAAATACAAAAAACCCCAAGTGTAATGATAGCTAATTAGTGGCTGAAAATTGAATAAACTTTTGCAACCTTTTAATTGAATTAAATACAGCAATGAATAGTATCTTGAAAACTGCAACTTTCCAAATATTTTGAAGAGCTTACGTAAGACACATTATATTATCATTGTTTAAAACATAGAAAAATAACGCACAGTTAAATTTAGTAAAAGCACAGAATTTACATAATTCACCTGTAAGAGGGAAGTAGGAATTTATTTATTGATATGAAACAGATTAAAAAAATTAAATAGTTCATGTGGCAGTGTTTTCACAAGATTAAAGTCAATGTACACTTGATTATTTACTGCATAGAGGACAGAGTCAGATAAGGCTGTCAGGGAGACTCTTTTGTTGATTCCAGAGGTTTAGAAAGGACCCCATTTGCTTTCTAAGCTTCTCAGAAGGGAGTTTAGGTGTAGCTGGACACAGATTTAGTCAAGGGCTTCTGCCTAAAGGAGTACATATGCACAGTCAATTCTTTATCTCACTTAGCTCTCAAAGTTTAACGTGTTAATCACAGAGAATCTGTTGTTGCAAGGAATTTCTCAGCCTCAAGGATAGATCTTCGGAGGTGTCCTGACTCAAGGGGAGATCCTATCATGCAGCCTGTGGATGTGCAGGAGAGCTCAGTGGGCCCTGGGCTACCCACTATTGATGGAGTAAGATAATTGACTCATATTTGCATACTGATTACAAATGTTAGTTTCTTCCACACCTGACTTGAGCTGGACCTTGGTCAGCACTGTGGTTAGCTGGATATTTTGCTCTAATTAGCCTTTGGCTAGTCTGTTGTTATTTAACTCCCCCAAATCCACTTTCAGTGACCGTGTGCATCCGTTGGATAGCCACTGCTGATTATCACTTGAGCAGAGTTACAGGAAATAAAGGCCACAATATTTAAAACTTGCAACAGTATTCACAATATTTGCCTAATAAAAATAACAAAAAGAATATCTTCTCAAGACAATAGTCACTAATATGAATTATGTATTGTTGAAGGAAAATGTGTTAAATGTCTGATTTACGGCACATTGAGGTGTCTAAACTTTAATGAAACATTTACAATAAATAGAAGAAATAAACTTCCAGGTTTCATGAATACTTCAGGTGACATTGACCTTTCTAAGAGTTTAAGTGGGATGTAAATTTTCCATGAGATTGTAAAAAGTGAATATAAATCCATGTAAGCACAAACTCTATGTACTACCATTTACTGTTCCTTGTAGACCACAATAATTTAAATTTTAGTTGCTAAAGTCACTTCCAAAGGTTCAGAAGTGTCCCCATCCAGGTTGGATGTGGCCTTGAGCAACCCCTTCTAGTTGGATGGCATCCCTGCCCATGGCAATCGAGTTGGAGCTAGATGATCTTTACGGTCCCTGCCAATCCAAGCCTTTCTTATTCTGTGATTCTTTAGCTTGATTATTGTAGAGAGTATTCTCCATATGTTGTAAAATCTGTTAGTTATTCCAATTTGTCAGAAACTAGCCTCTGACACATAGAGATAACATTCCTGGCAAGAACGTCTTTAATTAGGTAGTAGGAACATGACATTGTATAAAGTAGTGGCAGTAGTAGAGAGTATTCAGCTTTACATGTGAGAAATATCAGGTCTTTCTCTCTGTGTATGTCAATTTTGTTAGCTACACTGAAGTAATCTCAATAATAATGATAAAATAAAAAGGAAGCAAAATAATAAGTAAAAGAAAACAATATCTTTTCCTGTGTAATGACTTCCTTAACATGCTTCAGGAGTGAAACCGACAGTTGTCAGAGAGATAATACAAGGCTATGAAACAAGGCTTAGACTTGCACGGTGACTGACAAATAAGCCAGAAATATTTGTAACCTATTTAGGCATAAAAAATACCTTAACACAGGGTCCTGATGAGTTTTATCAGACCATCCAGAGCCCTAACTCAGCCTGTGAATGGCAGGAAGATGCCATGGGAAGAGGATATCATTGTCATGTCACCCACACCTGGTGGGGATTTTTCATGCAGGGAGCTGCTCCATCCTGCTTGTGAATTTTTTTGTTTGAGCTGGCCAGGAGGCATGGTTTGCCATCAACAGGAGTTACACTAAAATTTGAAGATACACTATGATGGCGTCAATAAGCCCTGTGCATGAGGCAGTAGCATGGGGGCATTCACAGAAATTTTGACATTGTTGTCAAACCTCCTTTCTTCCTGGCAAAGGTTTTGTGGAGCATAACACTATTTCCTTGATACAGGTTCATAGCTCTGCAGTCCTGTTCTCTTTCTCAGTCACACTTGTGGGAAGACAAGTAGATTACACACACAATTTCCTCACCCTTCTTTCTTCTTCCTGTCAAAGAAGCCAAAATAGGTATTTACAGGCCACACTCTCTTCCAATATATAGGAGGGTTCAATAATGACTTTAAAAAAAGTCAAATATAAGATATTGTTTTTTAAAAACTATCTGCTCTAGAAGTTTTCCATTATTCCTATCCTCCTTAGCTGCAATAAAAAAGCTCAGTTTAAGTAGAATTATAACTGGTCATAATTTCAAGTTCTTTGTACAGAGTAAAGCAGAGGAGGTATTTTAATTTTTTGCTCCTGGAGTGCATAACAGCTCTTCCTTTAGCATAGTCTTATTTTTTAACTTCCAACTGCTTAGAAACATTGCTGCAATTTCCATTGATGTTCCCTTTGAGTAACAAAAGTCAGTAATTTAGCCAACAGCAACAGGCTGACTAGATTTGTTGCACACTGATCAATCAAAGCACTGTCTTGATCTCACTGGCCTTCAGACACTGCTTTAGAAGGCCCAGCCTTAGGGAAAATATTTTGCTTTTCTTTTTCATTCTTTTCTAAATAAACTCAGCAATTTAGAAAAAATGAAAGCCATTTGCTTAACTCTATGTTTTGTATCACATGAAAATATTGATTAAACACCACACAAGTAAAGAGAAGCAGAAATACAGACAAATACAAATAAAGCAAGGCTTCAACGTAGAAAGATTTATGTACTACAAATGTAACTGAATATGAAAAAGACAGATGTTGAGCAGGAAGACATGAATATGAGAAAAACCACGAAATGAAAGAAGAATCATGGAGAGTAAAATTAATATCTGAAAGAAATTGGCTAATAAAAATACAGTATTATGTAATTTCCTTTTCTTAAAGAATGCTCTTTAAAGAGAAACTCTGGTACAAATACAATGTGGGCACAAAGAATAGTATACCATAATAGATAAATATCTCCTATTCATAATAAAAAATTGATTAAAGAACTGGTGAGCTGACAGAAGAAGAATAGCTAGAATACACAAGTACATTCACGTCAAAACTCCAATTAAAGATCCAGATAAAGCTTAGTTGAACAGTGTGTTAGCTGGTGAGTTCAGGAGGCTAGTTATTGATTTAAAAACCCAAACAAACGGACAAACAAAACATAAAAAACCAAAACAGAACAACAACAAAAAAAAAAAAAAACCAAACAAAAAAGCCCCAAACCACAAAACTAAAAAGCTTCAAATAAACAAATAAATATATACCATAGTGCAAGTATGTTAGAATAAATAGTATTACATGTGAGAAATGCTTTTCTGGGAGGGCTTCAAGCTCGGTGTGACACAGGGTTATTAACAGTGTGAGAAGATCCATGGATATATGTCTATAGATTATAGATATAGGAAAAAAATCACATAATTGATCTTAAAAATCCTCAAATGGCAAGGAGGCTGGAACTACTAGTTTTACTGTTTGGGATGGAATCTTAGGATGTAGACTAGAATTAAGATTATCAACACCGAATGGCATAGAAATTATGAATTTGCTAACCTATGCTACAAATTTTAGAGGAAATCCTTTTGTTGATGTCACTCTATTAGAAAAACAAACAAATAAACAAAACAAGCTACAATTAGTTATTCTCACTTTATTTTAGAAAATAAGAGCTAAAAGAGGTTTTTTTCAGATCACTGTAGAATGTTAAAGGGGAAGTGAAAAGACCTGAAAAGAAAATAAAATGATTAACAAAAGAGCTGGAAACGATCTTGGCCTTGAAAAAATATGATCTTTTAGATTTTCAAATGTGCCATAAAATGAACGTCAAACTAAGCAAAGACAATGTATAGGAAAGCAAATTAAGTAAACCAATTAATTCTAACTTATTATTTATTATTATTATTATTGAAATTTCAATATATGTCAAAAAAGATTGAAAACCTGAAATTATACATATCAAATCTCCCTTTGGTGACAAGTAGTATATGTGATCAATGTATATATGGTTACAGCCTTCACTGTGGCCAAAATAATTTCAATTATTTGGAGTGAACTGTGCATAGAAATAAACAAGCTCCTAACATTATTACCCCAACACTCAAATTTTGGTGAGAAATGGCTTACAAAATATATTGTCTATGATGGAAGACATGCATGTATTTTTAACTCTGCAGTTTTACAAGAACATCAATGAAATTGAGATTGACACCTACTGATCTTTAATTTTAATGAGAGAAAATCCATAACATCAAATATCAGCAGATTTCTTTACATTCAAAGAGACTGAGTAGGCTGAGCACGGAATGAAATTTAGATCCTGAAAGTAGACTTAAGCTTTGCAGTTGTTGACTGAAAATAATTTTTCAGCCTATTGAAATCTTGCTTTGAGTGCCCAGGCACCCTGCTAATTTTACAGACAGTGTAACCACAGAAGAGAATCTGTCTAGGAAAGCAGTGGGGATTCACAGTACTGCTGTGGGGAGGCTGGACATTGTCCTCTATTTGGGGTTTATATTCAGAACCTCTTCTAGATTTCACTTTGTGAACCAGGTCACTTTTTTCTTGTAAGTTAGTGCACTTTACCAAAGTGATACACCTTAAAAAGATAAAGATAGAAAACTCAAAATGAAATGTAATGAAGGGAAATGATACAGTGGAAGCAATTGAAACTTTATGTCAATAAATGCAACATCAGAAACAAGAAAAAATGAGTGTGCTGCTCCTGGATGTGAAGAGGAATCTGATACATACTTGCATAGCATATTCAGGTTGCTGTAGACATATGCAATAATTAGAAACGCTATGCCACATCCATTAGAAAGAAGTGGAGCTTTAGGAGCTATGTCTTCTTAGAAGCAACAGTCTATGAAAGTGATCATTTACAGCACAGTTTGCTGACTGATGCTGGGATTATAGACATCTGTGATCTCTATTGTGATGTTCTTGAATAAAAACAAAACTGAAAATGGAATACTACCTTAAATTTAAAGAAAAAAACTGTTGGGCTTTTTTTTTTTTTTATGTTAAGCAAATAATTTGGCATCACAACATTACTAGAAAAGTCTAGAAAAAAACAAATATTGTATGGATTCGTTCATACATAAGAGTATATACTACACTGAATACATTATTTCTCTTTGGCGTATTTTTTGCAATATTATTGGGTACCTAGATTTAGCTAGAGGACATAAGTGACTTTGCACTTACTTCTGTATTATTAAATCCTCTTTTAGTGCTTTGGTTTTGGTTGGGAGAAAGTTAATATTCTTCATAGAAGCTGGTAAAGGGCTATTATTTGGATTTTTCCTGAAAATAATGTTGATAACAGATATTTTAGCTATTGCTGAGCAGTGCTTACACAGCATCAAGGCTTCTTCTGCTTCTCACGCCACCCCCACCACTGAGGAGCTGGGAGGAGTGCAAGAAGTTGGGAGGGGACACTGCTGGGACAGCTGACCCCAGGTGACCAAAGGGATATTCCATACTGTTGGCATCACGGTCAGCATATTAAGCTAGGGGAAGAAGAAGGAGAGGGAGGAGGCTTGGAGTGATGATGTTGTCTTCCAAAATGACTGTTACTCCTGGTGCAGCCCTGCTTTCCTCGAGATGGCTGGACACCTGACTGCCCATGGGAGGTGGTGAATGAACTTGTTTTGCTCTGCTGACGTGAGTTTACCTATTAAATGTGCTTTACCTATTAAACTGTCTTTATCTCAGCTCCTGAGTTTTCTCATTTTCGCCTTTCCAAATCTGTCCCCCATTGTACTGTGGTGAAAAGTGAATGAACACTTATGTGGGTTTTCGTTGCTGCCTGGGATTAAACCGCAACAGTCCCAGGCTGGGCCTGGGCTGGCAGAGGGCTAGGGCATCACTGCTGTTCCTGTGCTGGTGTACTGACCAGGCTGGAACTCCACTGTGAACTTGAATTGAAGGAATGTGCCTGTAGGCACGGCATTATGACCAATGGAGGAGGCCATGCTGGAACAGGTGCACCTCAGATCTTCTGTGGCTGTGGATAATCTTGTGCTCCAGCAGGTATTCCCCTCAGGAGACTGTGGGTCATAAACACTGCCCCACACTGGGCACCAGAAAGGTCAGTCACTGTTTAACCCCAGCCATAAGCTGAGCACCACGTAGCTCTTAGATCATCTCACTAGCTACTTCCTTCTTTCAGCTAAAAAGTGATGGGTAAGAGCCAGTTAGTGATAACATTTGCATGTTCTGTCTGGTCTCACTGTCAAAGATTGCTATATTGGACTGGATGTTTTTATGTGACAGCTTGAGAATGAGCCTTCTTTGATCAATCTTCTGAAGCTTCACTACTGTGTAGTTTGGAAGTCATAGGTCTATTAGGCAGCAGCAAAGATTACCCAGCCAATAATCAGGAGAGCAAATCTGAAATGTTTCTTTCTTGTAGAGGAACTTGGAAGATCAGGTAATTAGTGGAAAATGCTAATAAGAGTCACTCTTTAATATTTTAAACCCTATAATCCACTTAAATCACATGTTTAGGCTGGAAGAAACTGGTCCTTTAGCAATATCATCCATATTTAAAGAAATCTAAATTTAGGTGGTAACATTTGAAGTACAATACAATGAAGATCAGTGCAATCATGAATAGCAGAACCTGGCCCAGAATTCATCTTGGTGTCCAGAAACCTTTATGCACTTACATTATCCCAAAGTTGCTGTACCAAGAGTAATTTATATATATACGCTAATACTTCCTATTTTATAGTTCATGTCTTTTTTATGATTATACAAAGATTTTTGGGTAAAATTTAAGTATTTTAGTTAGCTGTGATTAGGTGGTCTGCTCTTTGCTCCTCTCCTCCTCCACCTTTGTCCCTGGACCATAATTTCCACTGAAAAAAAAAATCCATAAAAACCCTGGGGTTTGGTAATTCAAATATTGACCCATGCAGGAAAGAAGGGAAAGCAGTGCATGAGCAGTCATCAATTGTTCATGATTTTCTTTGTCTTCAATATTCAAAATAGAGAAAGTACTGCCTATCCATTACTGCCCATCTTGAAGGAATATAAATCAGCATACTTGAAAACCAAGTGTTTAACTGGTAATGATCAGAAGTATTAGAGTAGAAAAAAGATAACCCATATTCCTTTAAATAAACCAAAACAACATAACAGGACTATTGTCAGCAGACATTTAAGCAATCTGAAAAACAACCCACAATAGTAGGTTCTTTTAGAACTGACGATACCAGTGAACAAAATAAATCATCACAACAGCAATTCGTCACCAAGTGCTCCAAAACTTGACATCAAAATGCCTTTCTTGAAGCCTTTCAGCATAATAAACTTCTTGGGGAATACTCCCAGAGAGGTTCCTACAAGCAAAAAGAAAACTTTGCTTCCAGCATATTAGTGTCATCCTAGTATATTTATGAACACTTCAAAAGATGGATTTACAAATTAAGTAAGCGCTGACTTTGAGATGCTCCAATAAATGTCGAAGAGCAAAAAGCAGGAGGTAGCAAGGGAATTTCTTGATGTTTTGTTGTTTTATTTTTCAGCTGCTACAAGAGAAAAATAAACGAAATAATCAGAAAAACTCAGCAAGCCTCTTACATCTGGAGAAACCCAACAACAGTATTCAAGCTAATTAAAATATAAAAAATAATCAAAGTGGAGAGATTTAGGTTATGAGTTAGAAATATGTATGAGTGATACTGTTGCCTATGACAAGTGGCATAAAGTACACACTGTAATATAGATTTGGCACATCATATACTGTGAGATACTTAACATGCATCCCCTAGCTTTTTTCACATCTTATTATAATTTCTACAGTCATGTAGAGGAGCACAGAATGTAACATTTGAAGGAAGACCTTGGATCATGCCCAGGCTCTTTCTGTCATGGTGATATCACATTATTATTATTTAGCTGTATTTAAAAAATAGGTCTTTTTGCCTCCACTAATTTTTCAAGGTTGTTCAATGAAATTCCATATCAGTTCTTTATTCTCACCTGAATTTCATGTATGGTCTATTCATGCTCATTTCCTTGAAAGGCAATATTCTTTTAAAGCTAAATAACTCATTTCCCCATAAAGCAGTTACCTCTCTTCTCCTCCTTTTCCTTCAGGCAATACATTTAATAAAAATCCATGTTTTCTACACTAATACTTCATTCAGTTTGGCTTTATAAAAGACAAGTCTCTACTTTAAAACCTTGCATAGAGAGCAGGAATTACCCACTTTGTTCTTTCTTACTTTGTGCAGAGGAATGTTGGCAATTCTGCAATCATTCTGTACTGCCAGGAATTTGGTACTTAATTACCACACATCAATTCTTAAAATATTCTGAAACAGACAATAACTTGTTTCTCTAATGAGAATGAATTCATTTCTTGAAATATTAATGGATAATGAGATTCCTCAAAAAAATAGTGACTTAGACTTCTGAAATATATATAATATGTGAAATAATGACATAGCCCTATCATGGATGACAGGGAAGACAATTCTTTAGCTAAAATTGGGATCATAGTCTCTACTTACTTAGCTATAAGTTTGTATTTTTAAATAAGATTTGACCCTTTACAGCTGAAAGAGGAAATTTTGAAATCTTTATGAGAACAAGCTCTGCACTTGAGTCTGTATTCAACAATCAGCTCTCCTATTGTACTAAACAGAAATAGTTGATAGACCATCCAGACCTGAAGGGAAAAGCAGATGACTGTCTGTGATATAATCCTAGGTAATTTTAAGTTGCTTTGATGCTAACTCAGTTTCCATAGTGGATGGCAAATTCCGGATAAGAGGCTGATGCTGAATGTGAACAGCATGCATTCAGGTATATGAATTACACATCCCACAGTGTCTCATCAGTGTAAGACTTTAATTATTCTCAGGCAAATTGCTTAGCTACATAATATAATTAATAGTTACAGTGTATTAAACACTGTTGGTCATGAAGGAGTGGGATAAAGTGCCTTGTGGATAATGGTATCCTTTTCAGGAAAGAGTCAATCAATTTCCATTCCTAACATCACGTTTTGAGATAGAGTGAAAAATGAAAATATCTTGGTCCATAACAGCAGTTAAAATTCTTTATGAAAGAAAAGTTTATTTTCTTGAGATTAAAAATAAACAAATAAATAAATAAATAATTGAATTTAGTGTTACTTTATCACGTTTCCATTAAATTTTTTTACATGCTTGTCAGAAATGTTCAAATTAACATATCATCCTGATTCATTTTCAATTCATGCAAGTTTACCTAATAAATTCTGAATCACTGGATTTTTCCTGACTTCAGTGTAGAGTACATCAATCCCCCTTTTCTCTATTCTACAATGAATTTATTATAAATTGAAATAACTTAGACTCTGTATGAGACAGCAAACACTTGGTGGAAGAATAAAAATACACTTTGTTTTCTAGGACTGACAAGGCAAGTGATGAGTCTGTTTACATAATGGGCTAATAAACCTAGATACTAACAGAAACAAAAAAATAATCTATTATGTGGCATTATAGTAGTATATAGATTAGCATTTCAATAAAGATTTTGTCTTTATCACATTTCAAATGACTGTGTTCTGCAGTGCCATTCATGACTTAAGGAGTGTTACATACCCAGCTATATCAATAAAACAGTGCATGTTCATGTTCACTACTTCATGTTATTAGAAGTTATTCCTTCTTATACCAGGAAAATTATTTCATTCAGTTTAAATTTCATTTCAGAAATGCTATATTAAATATTTTATGATCCAAACAAAATTGCAAAAAGCATTTAGTCATATTTGGAAAATTAAGTTCTTAAAGTCATAACATGATTTTCAAACATTTATATTTTTTGTGGCTCAAGCATCATAATAGGCAGAAATATGAATTAAGGTTCCTCCATTACTGAAAAATATAAGATCTGATGAGCTAGAACAGCCTTTTTAAAAGTTGAATAGAAAAATAACTTCATATTAACAGTTCCCTTTTTTTAGCAGTTATTTTGATTAGCTAATTGATTAAAAAAACCATATTGTTTCCTCAGTGACCTCTTCAAATGTCTAAAACACATAGTAATTTGCTTATTTTCTTTTTTAACATGTCTTGATTGAAACTAAATAGCTTATACTCATCACTGCAGCTTCTGTAGAAATCAATGATTTTTTTTCTATGTTCCTTGTTGAATAGCTTTTCCCTTTTTCCTTTTTTTTTTGGTAACTAAAGAAGTATTTGAATTATTAGAATTACTTTATTGCATTTTATCTACTTGTAACTTTTTTCAGAAAGAAAAGGAAAGGAAAAAAGTATGTACATGATCAAAAGAACTTGAAAGCTGAATTTTTTCAGTGTTTGTAGTTTGATCGTATAAATTGTACCAGATTTGTCTTTTGCCTTACCCTTGTGAGTAATCTCATTGAACTCCAGGACTTTTCTCATGATAAAGCATTTGCAGAACTGGTCCTGAGACAGAACAGGAAATTAAAGATTCATAGAATTGCTCATAGTGGAAGTCATAATGCACTTTCATCATATCTGTGTGGTAACTCACTTTGCTGACTCTGTTCCTGGCATTGCAGCTTTTATTATGCTTTTTTTTTTCCTTTTCCCTGTGGTTGAGATCAGTTATCTGATTTTACGTGGGAGTGAAAAACATTTTCTTACAAATTTGAAGTTAAAAAAAGATAATATCTAACAATAATTTTTATATGCTTTTGGAAACTTATCTCTCCTCACAGACACATAGAAAGAGTCACTATCTAGACTTGAGTAACTCACAAGTCCAGCATTTGATATGAAGAATTTCTCTGCTGTGTAGTTATACAGAAACCTTATATATTGTCATTTCACAGGGCAGTAGCAATTTTTTGTTGCTCTTCTGTTTTGTTGCTAATCTGTTTAACATAACTTCCTCAGTCTCATCAAGCAGCATGGGAGCCCTGTTAGTCTTGGAAACCTGACAGCCTAGATGAGTATTCCTGCTGTTTTATGATTGGCATGTACTCTGATTTGGCATCAATCAAAGATCTGAGTGTTGCTTGAACTCCTTTCAGAAATGGTACTGCATCTTTCAAATGGGTTTAAACTATGTTTCTATGCCTTACACAACTAATGTTTAACTGACATATAATTTAACATAAAAGGAAAAATATTTCATTAACTCCCACTCAAAAACCTTCAGTTTGAGTTCCTTAAGTTCCTAGTCTGACAGTAGATAGACTTTTTTAAGGGAGGCATTTACAAGGAACAGGTTATCTGTATTAACTGTAGATTATGGAGATTCTGTTGAGAAAAATCCTGTTTAATTCAGTTCTCTGATTAAAAATTTGCAAAATTTTGACATTTTTACGTATCTTCAGTGCAGTGAGTTTCTCTGTAGTAGAGTGCATTTTAAAAGACCAGTGACTTTAAAATCAATGGAAAAGTTTTTGGGTCCAGACTCACAATGGCATTCCCCTATTAAAGGACTTGGACACATAACTGCTATTATTCTGAAAGGGAAAAAAATCCATGTAAGGATAATATGTGGACAAGATATACTTGGGTTTACAAAGGCTCTTAACAAAGTTATCACATAGAGCTTTTAAGAAAGTTAAGACAGCATGTGATAAAAGGACAAATACTTGGATGGACAAATAATTAGTTATAAGACAGACAACATGACAGGAGTAAATTATTAGCTTTTGCAATAGAGCATTACCCTTGGCAGAATTCTGTGTGGTCTATGCAATGACTTGTGCTGTTTAAGGTATTGATAAGAGATGTGAAAAAATAAATTAGAAATACACTTGTGGAAGAACTGTAGAAGGACATTATAAGACTGAGTGACCAAGAAGAAAAATTGCCAAAGAAATTCAGTGTACATAAAAAGGGTATACTGCTAAAAACCAATCCAAATTTCACAAATAAAATTATGGACTCTGACCTGGTGGCTGCCACATAGGACTAGCAAAAAGGGATTATGATAGTTTATGAAAATTTCTCCTCTTGGAAGAAGTTGAAAAACAAACAAATAAATAAAAATTACAATCAAAGGAATAAAAACAATTTCTAAAAAAATAGAAATACGAACAGTAGTCTCCTGACAAATCCATGCTTTGTCTGCATTATATAGTGTGCTGGCTTGTTTGATTGAGCTTTGAGTTTGGTTTTATTTTGGTTTTGGGATTTTTTGGGGTTTTTCGTGAGGTTGTCCTGTTGCAAAGTTAAAAGATAGGTTCCAAATGATGAATAACTGAGCAGGCTGAAGGTCTTCAGTTTGAAAAAGAGATGCCTTGAAATGAGTATCATAGACATCTGTCAAATAGTGAGTGACATGAACAGAATGGAAAGTGATCAACTCTTCACTGCTACATAACCAGAAATAAGGACCTAAAATTTAAAGCGGAGGAGGAAAATTTGGAGTAAATAGAAGGATATAACTACTTAGAAACAGCTCAAGGAATGTCTTTGTTGCCACCCAGTTTCAAAATTGGATGCAAAATTTTTGCCCATCTTCAAGAGGCAAAAAACTAAAAGTGTTTATTAGAAACATCAGTTAAGAGCAATTGAATAGACCTCACATATCAGAAATTCCCAGAGCTAAAGACAGATGAAAACACCCAGGAAGCACTTACGAGCAATGTCTTTGCTTCCTGTTGTAGTAATTTTGAGATAAAAAAAATCTTGACTGAGTTGACCCTTAGTCCTGAAGCAATTAACTGGTCTTCCTATTTTGCAGATAATATGAAAAGTTTTAAAACATGGCAGCTCTGGTTACAGAGGAGCTCCAAAGTCAATCTCTGTAAACACTTAAATATGTGCTGCCAGACATGCCAAGACCTGCTGCTGTGATGACTGTGATAGAGTTGGGAGACGCTTTACTGAGTGGACCTTGAAACTTAATTATCTACAAGAAAGGACTTGAGGAAACATTACTAGCAAGGTTTTTTGACATGAGTATGAGAACAGTAGAAATCTTTATTTACTTCTGCCAAAATTTTTCCCCTTTAGATGAAGAATCAAATATCCACTGAGTTATGGGAAAGAAAGAATGTAAAAAAAGAAATTGTTACGATATTAACTTGTAATAATAGAGACAGAGGGCCGCCTTAGAAAATGCAGAGGTGTTTGATATAAAATGCAGAAACCAACAATAGATTAAAGACAAGAACATGAATTTTCCCTTTTTGGAAATAGTTCCTTAGCTCCCTTATGATAAAACTTTCATTCTTCCCTGCATAGTGACAGTTTAAGAAGGCAAATAAGAGATTTTTTCATTCAGTATGGAAAAGTAGTTTCCCCTGGGATATGTCAAAAAACATAATGATGGATATTCCATTTTGTTATTCCTTTAATCTCCACTAAGTGCAATATGGATAAATATTAGGCTAGGTATTTCTCATGTTTTGACTTTATTTTTGATCTTTGTTCTTCTAAGTAGTCCAAAGGGTAAAGTATCTTCAGTTTGCTGCTTTTTTTTTAATGTTTTTTTTAAATGAACTTTTTTGATGCTAACTGCCACTAAAGCAAATTAACCAAGACTGAATTTTGTTTGCCAAGGCAACATCATTTTAAACTAATTGCAGGATACTTTGATATGGCTTTCATGGGTGCATGAATAGATTAAATGAAGTTACCATTTATAGTCTCTGCAATAGGTGATGGAAGGATTAAATGAATGCTGGATGAAGAATATTTCCTCCTCCCCCAGTAATAAAATTAATATATACAATAAAATAAAAGGAATTTTATTCCTGTGCAGGATACAGGTGTAAATTTATTGCTAATGTAATAAATTGTATTATTTGTATTACAGATTAACTGCTTAACACTTTTTTCAAATATGCCTTCAATGAGCAACTTTTCCTTCACGTCCTTGAAATACTGTGAGTTTAAGAGAAGAGATATAATTCTCAGACCTATCAATTGTTAGTTTAACACAATTTTAAATATTTTTTTCTGATCTTTTAAATTGACTACCAGAAATTTCACCCAGTCTATGCTGTTAAATTAGATGTATTCTGCTATCAGAATTATGTCATTTCAACACTTGGAAGTCACAAAAGTAGGTTTCCTAATTCAAGTGCTTGCAGTTTCTCATGCAGTTATGGTGCAAGCTGAGAAATGTACCAGGCGTTCCAGCAGAATACTTAGAGCTTCCACTGCATAGCAATAACAAAGACCTCCAGCCAGAACTTCCCATTTAATGACGACTTGACTAATTAATTGATAGATTCAGCAACATAAGGCCTGGACGTTAGAAATTTCATTATGCACAAGAATGAGCATGAATCATACAGACTTTACACTTTATTGAAAGAAAAGTATTCAAGCAGCTGTTTTATTGCTATTAGAGACTGATGATTAAAATAAATAACCATTATAACAGAAATAAATAGCAGGCTTTGTGAATCATGATGCTTTGAAACCATTGAAACAATTAGATGGAGTTATAGCCTAGTGAGCATTTCCTCATTTTCATATCCATGAAATAGATATATCCATCAGTATTCCACGTATTTTCCTTCTGCTCCAGCTCCTTTTCCTGTTACCTGCACCTATCCTAGGAGAATACCTCTTTGTCACCCTGAAAACTGCTTTCTTTTGTACTTTTTGTTTTGTTTTCTATTCCTAACAAATATCTCTTTAGCTTTATCTTCATCATATGTTGCAGGAGGTATGCTAAAGTTTTGAATAAAAGCTGAAATTACTTGTAGTTAGTATGAACGTGTTTTTCCATCCCTGGAGCTCAAGAATTTAATGTATGTCTTCTACTGCTTTGACTTCAAAGCTGATGGTGCTAGGGAAGAGCAACTGAAACAGAATTTAATAGTAGGCAAATTTTCTTACAAGATTAAATTCTGCCTTTGTTATTGTCTTTACGGATCCTTCCAATACAAACCACTCTATGGTTTTACGACTGTGAAAAAAACCCCAGTAAAATTAACTAAAACACAAACCAACAACAACAGAAAGCCTCAAAAACTAACAAAAAATACACCATAAAACTAACTGTCCTGTTGTAGTAGTAAACTACAACTGTAATAGTAATAAATTAATAGTAAACATCACAAACTGTGCTAATCTTTCATTTTACAATACACTTCTCTCAACATATTTGTATTCATCAGCCACCTCCCAAATTATCAAATATCTATTGAAACTCTATCTAGACTTTTAAAATATTTTAAAGTAATTTCTAACAGGGAACTAAACTCTGTATTAACCTCTAGATATGCAAAATTAATAAACATAAATTTCAGCACTTAATTCCCTGCTAGTAAGGTCACACTGAGAAATTTTCTAGTATCTTTCTCTCTCTTGCAATACCTCTAGTCACTGGCCTGTCTGCTGGTAGACAAATCATAGAACCTTCCAATACAGCTGAAGCCATGATAAGTTGAGGGCATTACGAGACAGTGGCAAGTGTCAGAATTTTTAGAATCACTAATGGTGTAGCCCAAGATACTTCAAATGATTAGCAACATTCATAAGATTTTTTTCACTCTGTATCTACAGTCTCCCCTCTTTAAACACAGAGTCCAAACTTCAACTGCAGCTCCAAACCAAAAAGTTAAAATACACCTGTTCTAAATTATAGACATCTATATCTGAGCTAGGTGTCTGTATTGCTTTTACAGCTAACGAAGAGGAACAGAATTAGCAAATCCTAAGGGATTTGTCTTAGGCATACCACATGAAAAACTTTCTAAAAGTGTCCCAACTGAAATGACAGTAAAATAAGTCAAGGGTAATTAACATGGTTGTGGATATTTGTGTCTTTACCTTTTCTGCGGATGTTAAGTTCTAGCTTGTTCCTGGAAGCCCCAACCCACCTCATTTCAGCCTACGCTCTGTACTTTGAGGCACTTCTGAGTTCAATTAGAAGGGACAGCAGTGTTTTATGGAAAGCAGTACCTGTTCTTATTTTGCTCCCTGAAGTTTAAGGAGATTTAAGGAGTCCATAATTCCCACATTTCAGCAAGGTGTTTTACCCAATGGACTATCAAACTCTTTAGAATGCTGCCACTAAATCTGACAATGAGCTATCCACAGGAATGAATCCAGGTTTTAACGGGACAAAGAAGAGAAATAAGCCACATGGAACATTACTGTGTAACTAATTCATTCAGGGAATACAGGAATATTGGATTACAGGAGTACCCTCAGTGTTGGTATTCTTGTAATCTGCTACCTGTTTATCGGGCCGCTTATACATCTTGCATTTAAGTCTTATCTGATAAAATGCCTTAATGGTAATGGGGAAGAAGACAAAATGTAGATTACTTCCCTTCCACGTAATTTATGAAGGGGTTCATAAGAATACATTTTCTAAAGAATCTGGAGACTTTCTGAATATGTTATTAAGAATAAGACATAGTCTGAAATTTAATGATTGTCTTGCTAAATGTCACTTAGTCCAGTAACATTCTTTAACCATTTCTTTTAAAAATATTCTGTGTCTATAGAAATAGATATTAGCATGTATGTGCACACAGGTGTTCACACACACTCCTGAAAAATATTTTAATTTGTAAAGAAAACTGTAAATTAAATCTGTCATACTTAAAAACTACTATAGACACAGTGTAAAACCCCTACAAGCAACAATTTGATTCCCAATGTCTTCAAAGATTTTATGTTCTATCAGGTGTTTTGTCCTCATTTTGTTATGCTCATGTGCAACAAATGAATAATTTTAGTTTCTTTCTTTTAATTTTCAAGGAACTCAAGTAACATGGAAAATATTGGGCACTTGGTGGGCCAGTGCTGGTTCAGAAACAGCCAAATGGTCTAATACCACTCCTGAGACTCACTGGAGCTCTATAAATTGCTTTACAAATTATCTTCTTTTTTGAATTAGTGAGTATTTAGGGAGTATTCATTTTCACTTTTCTTAGTGGCTTCTAAATAAACAACATCAAAATTATTACAGTTTTCAGCACTTCAGAATCTCAGCATAAAAAAAAGTCACCAAAACAAATCCCAAACCCAACCCAAAACAACGAAAACTTCCCCCCTCGATTATAGAAGTTTGTAAAAAGGCTTCCCTGTAGGTACATGATGTATACCTTCTAATGTTTATTTTTAAAATGAATTTATTATTCTATATCAATCTATATCTATATCAATTATAGATAATAGAGTGTTACTTCATAAAGGTAATAATTTCAGTCCTAATAGCTTCAAACATCTTTTTTCAACTAGCATTTAAATCCAGTGTTAAAATAGTACTGACATTAGTAGCATTTTCTTGGATTTTTCTCTGGATTACAATACTATTGTTTCAATGTCCATTGTGTCTCTGTCATTTTCTATCTCTCTTTTGATATTTTTATCTCCATTGTGTCTCTGTCATTTTCTATCTCTCTTTTGATATTTTTATCTCTTCTCTTTGTTTCTCACACATGCTCTGGCAAAAGCACTTTTCACCTGAGTTTTCCCACTTGTGTTATTTATATCCTAGTACAGTGTTACGTATGCTTTTATTCTGGAGTGGTAACATATATGGACTACTCATATTTTTATTCATATATAATGTCCCTTTTCATTATCCAGTTTCATAGAGAAGACTAATGCTGTTTTATAGCAATCTCTCAAAAGGGTACTGGTTATAATCCTATGCCAAATCAAAAAGATCGGTCCAAACAAATACAGGAGTTTGTAAGGAGGTCCAAGAGGACTACATTCTTAAAAGAAATTAAATATTTAAAATCATAACTAATACAGAAAAATGTACATGCACGAGTACATATTTCTCATTATTTTTTTTTTTTGTTAAAGAGTTATCTATCACATTTAATCTAATGACAAGTTGTCCTGATTAGATTTCAATTTACACTAACGTAATTAGATTTTTTTAATCTAAAACAGGAGAAAAATTTAACTTCAGTGAAAATTACTCAGTTTGGTAAAAAACCTCCAACAGATAAAACGTGCCCTAGTTAAACATTTCTTTGTGAAATTCCCCCACATCCTGCCCCCAAATTTTAATTATAGACCAGGTGTCCTTGTTTAATTTGAGATAGAGGTAATTTTCTTCATAGTACTGGTATAGTGATGTGGGTTTGAATTTATTATCAGAATAATGTTGATAACACAACATTATTTTAGCTGTTGCTGAGTAGTGCTTACTCTAAGTCAGG
Organism: Corvus moneduloides; assembly: GCF_009650955.1. Taxonomy (NCBI): domain Eukaryota; kingdom Metazoa; phylum Chordata; class Aves; order Passeriformes; family Corvidae; genus Corvus; species Corvus moneduloides. Next base: position 73,644,075 of record NC_045477.1, read on the forward strand.
GAATTTTCAGGTTCTCATGCTCTGCATGCACTCTTGAGCGCATGCACAAGAAGAAAGGAGGGAGCACAGCCAGGACAGCTGACCCAAACTGGCCAAAGAGATCTTCCATGGCATCATGTTCAATATATGAACTGGGGAAGCTGGCCAGGAGTGGAATTTGCTCCGGGTCAGGCTGGACATCAGTCAGCAGGTAGTGAGCAACTGTATGTGTATCACTTGTCTTTTTTGGGTGATTTACTTATCTCTCTTTTTATTGTTTCCTTTATCATTACCATTTTATTGGTATTATCATCCTTTTTCTTTTAATTTTAGTTATATTTTATTTCTATTATTTAGCTGCTTTATATCAAGCTAAAATTTTTACTTTATTTCTGATCTACCTCCCTTTCTCAGGCAGGTTGGGTGATAGAGATGGACAGTGAGTAAGTGGCTGTATGGTACTTAGTGCCAGATGGGGTTATCTCATGACACCTAGGTGTATTTTTTGCACATTAGTAGGCCCTGTAAATGCAATAAAAAGTGACTTTGACTCTGCCAGAACTAATGTGTTTCTAAATCTATAAAATTGTAACATTCCATATACACAATACAAAGACAGAAACTAGGCAGAATTGGAAGAACAAGACACTTGGAGAAGGAGAGTCATTTACATGTAGATCTAAAAATACATTAAAACTACCCGGTGCTTCCTCTCATTTAACTGATTACATATGGGAAATATGTAAGTGTTCTTCAGCTGCTACTATCAGAAATTGTTAAAAAGGCAAACATAAGCACATTTTAAAGAGGCCCCATGAAATTGCTCTACTTTTTCCACTTCTGAATCAATTAGGTGACTTTATTAAAATATCTATTAATAAGTCTGAACATCTTGCACTCCATTCTCGACAAGGGAAGTCAGGATGTAATTGGTAACCATGATGTTTTTCTTAGCAACATTATATTTTTTTACCTTTATCATCCTCCTGGATTCTGAAGCTAACAATTACACATCGATTTAAAGGATTTATTAATGTTATGATTTTTTTTTATGCATGAGGACATAGGTGAGGATGCTTACTTTGTTGCTTACTTTGTTTCTGGTTTTAGTTTTATTTTTTGCTTTGCTTTTTTGTCTTTGTTTGGTTTTGTTGAGTATACATGACATTTAGCAGGAAACGAAAACATTTTCATACCAACCATACAAAGGAATGTTCCCATGGCAGTGGCATGATAGAATATTCTCTGCCGTGGGAGGATTTCAAGACCTGCTGGCACAAAGCCCTGACCTAGCATCCGACCTGTCCCTACTTTTGAGCAGGAGATTGTGCTGGGTACTTCCTGAGGGCACTTCCAATGTGTCCATGATTCTATAAATTTCTGAGAATGATAGCTTATCACTCTCTAAAATCATGGTTCTATAATTCTGATTTACTTCAAACTTCATGTAGGAATAGGAGACCAAAGTAAAATTCTTCCAGTCAGGCTCCTAATTCCATCAGCACTGATTTAAAGAAAAATAATTAATAAAATTAGCAAGACGTGAAAGCTGAAGACTTGATAGTTAAGCAGGCTTGCTACTAAGCTTAAATCACAATAGTTTTAAGTATATGGAATTTTTAACTTAGGAAAAAATTACATCAGATAGATCTTGCATAATTTATGCTTGATATAAATGGCAGTTCCTTACATTCTAAATATATCTGCACATCTTTAGTTACTATTCTCTTCCTTCTATCCTGTTCTGTTACCTGTTACCTATTAGTCCATATAATTGAGGGACTTAAAATATAAAGGAATAATTAAATGTTGTTACTGGGTGAATTGCTCTGTACTACAAGTGATACGCAGAATACTTGTGGGATACTTGCCCGTTTTCAATAAGAATAATCTGAGAGTGTTTACTGAATCTAAACACTTCCCTTACTAAGGGAGCCAAGAAGGAAAGTTTTTGTTTTGTTTTACTTGAAGTAGTTATTGACATAGTTGTGCTAAGCGTCCTGTATTCCCAGATAAGCACAGAAAGGCAACTTCAACATTCAGTGTGTAAAACAACAACATTACTTAGCTACAGTCATGGCTAGCCAGAAGGCAATGTGTATATGTTTGTACAGAGTTCAGAGCACTCACATTTGCCCTAATCAAAAAGTGGAAGTTAGGACAAGTACAGATTTTCTGTCCATTAATGTGAATAGGAAATGTGTATTGCAAAAATCCCTCTGAATACAAATATCAGTAGCTCAACTTGGAATAATTTGTGGTTAGTGGGATTTGCTTTTAAGCAACTGAGTTTAAATATTTAATACAGTAATAGTGGGAAATGGTTTAGATTAGGCAAATAACACAAATATAATTTCTATATTTATTTTTATTTTCTTCTTGTCACAAGCTCAGAGATTGTGCTGCAAATGGCTGAGAAGCTCCCGGGAATTGCTAAAGACTTTGCAATACCATGTACAGGAGGAGAGTGAGAAGATTTTTAAGCACCTTGGAGGAGATTTACTTATATCTGACACTTAGATGAAAAACTGCATGGGACAAATTGTGACAGAATTACCATACTGGGCAGTGAAAACCATTTTAGAACATCAATGTGAATATGATATGTTGCTTCAGACATGGGGGTCATATGGCCCAGTACCCTCTTTCGCTCCAGCTGCAAACTTGCGGTGTTGCAGTGCGAGTGGCTGTGGCTACTATGACCCCAGAGGGAATGACAACATCTGAGTCCTGGTGGTCAGGCACTACTGTTTAAGATCACCTCTTTGGCGATGGTGAGCTCCAAGAATCCTTGGGTTCCTTAATTTACTTAATACAAGTTGGTTGGTCTCTGTTCTCCCCTCCCAGTTTTATGTAAAAGAACAAAAATATTTATCCCTTTAGTTGAATATGTATCAGTTCTGGAAAGTTCCATGTTCCTGGGTGCCCAGTTGGTTACTCCCTGTTACCCCTCCTGTAAGTGTTCCCCATTGGTTAATTCCTTGTGGACTCCTCCCCTCTTGCCCTTCCCTATTAGCTATCACCCTTTTCTCCGCCCTGATTTCTCGGTATAAAACCCCTGGACCCTCCTGTATTGCTTGCTCTTTGTCCCTGGATCCTTCACTGGCTCTAAACCTGTTTGTGGAACCCATACGGAGAGTCCCTCCTTCTTCTTTACCTTCACCCACATGCCTAAACAGTGTAGGTTGGGGCGAGCTCCCTCGGGTGAGGAGCTCGCGCTTTGGATCTGCAGGGTCACTGCCTGAGCGGCGCAGCTGACCTTGGGGCTTTCCCCTGGCTCAGCATGCCCTCATTGGGGCTCTACAAGTAAATCCCAAAAAATAGAGCTTGAAGTCCAGCTGGAGGTATATATGGCTATTTTTATTTCTTTGCTTGCTTCTTGTTTTAATCAGTTCTTTTTGGTCGGAAATCAAGACTTGACACAAAAACTTAGAAGAGAAAATTTAACTAAAGTAATAGTACACAGTGCACCCTAAAAAATTACCATCAGACACTGAAAAATTCAACTGAAAGACTTGCTGACAAAAATAAGAAACTGTGGATGGAAACATTAAGATCTATGAGACATGGAGGCTTAGGGCTTCAAGAGTTGACTGTTACCAGGTGGACAGCTGTCAGTTAAAATGCAGAGACAATAGACCATAAAATTCCATTAGGAAACCATTGCTACCACACTACTTCTACAAGGGCATGGATAGAAAATACTCAGTAATTATTTGATTCAAGGTGCATTGTTTAGATACCTCTTTTAATAGTTTAAAAGTTGCACTTTATTCCACATATCTATTGAAATAAAAATGCGCAAATCTGTTTAATCTTTTATATTGGAGTTCAAAAAGGAGAAGATGGAAAATACAACTAGAGTAGTATTAAACTGCAACAGTAAGAACAATATGAAAACTGTAGAATAGATTATAAACTATTTATAACTCTGGCCATTTTGCAAAGCAGCCAATTTAATAATTGACTATTCTATATATAAATTCCACTGGCATGTAAAAAGTTATAGTTTCTGATTGGAATTACAGAGAAAATACAAGACGCTAAAAAAATAATAATTTTAGTTTTTTTAATGACAGTTCCTGATTTAATATTTCACAACATAGTTTCCTAGGGGCTATTTCTCCTGGGAAAAGGCATTCACACTGATTGATATAGCAATATTTTGCTTAGAAATACTGTTTTTAGGAACTTTTACCTTTAGGTACATCATGCAAATGAAGTTTTTGTTATAATAAACAATTAACAATTACTGATTGATGATTTCTCTGTAAATTACTGTAGTTTTTTCTTTGTCCATGTCTATAAGTAGATTTTGTTATTCTCAAGTGTTCCAGCTATTTCAATTGACTGGTCTTTCTTTTTTAATATATGAATTGACAGAAACATTATATGTGGCTATTCAGTATCTATATTGGAAAATACTGCACTGTTGCTTAACTTCAAGTGCTTAAATAAGAAAAAAAATTTTGTCTACATGATCAGTTTTGTATGAAGCACCTTCTCTCTTTTACAGGAAAAATAATAATACAAGGGGAAGTATCAGAAAAACAGGGGAGGGGTCTCAATAGTTTTTAAAAATGTTAAAAGAGTTTCTTGGAGGAATGGTCTTCACAAAAATTAAACTTATGCGCGATTCATAGGTGGTATTCAAGTTAAATTTAAATAGTCTGATCATAATCACGACGGGAGGTACATACTAGATTCTAGCTGTGAGCAGTACTATCACATTTTGTCCTGCAATAGCTTCTTCCAATCAAGTTTTTTTCTTCCTTTTTACCTTCTATGCTGTAGTAATAAAGAATTGAAAAGCATAATGAGAACATTGTTTCGCTTTACATTTGCTGCTTTGACTGAACAAACCATTGAGGCAACTGAACTCTGCTTGAGACTATTTGTGTTTAAGATAGAATGGTACATAGTTTGCAAGGTGTGTTTGATAAACTGTACAAAGCTCTTAGTGGGCACAATTGCTGCAATTTGTAGAACATAACATGAGAAAGACATGATGAGAAAGACTACCTTTTTTAGTTGGTTGCAGAACTTACACCAAAATTGAATGGAATGGGCTTTATTTGCTTTAGACAACTGAATTGAGAGCTCCCACATATGCCACTCACCAGCTGATAAATATTCAGATAAGATTGTTCCTTGTTCAGTTCCAGCTGTGGAAGTTAGTCCACTGTCCACAGAATACCCAAAGGGGGATAAGAAAAATTTTGAAAGTTAACAAATGGTAGGGCAATTTTTCTTGCACTTTGGTTGATACTTTTTGTTTTGCATAGAATTTGGACCACTCTTCTAGGATCTATAAGAGATTTTTTTGATCAGATAGATTAACAATTTTCTAGTTTTTCTGTGACATTTTTTTCCCAATATTGTTCTTGAAGAAACCAGGGAAAATTATAGGCATTTATTTTAAATACCCGAACTAGGCAAAAAAGATCTCACTCTGAAGGTTTAGGAAGCTATATATACAGACATTCACTAATGTCCTAGGAGACAAAGACAATTTATTCAGATGGAGGGAAAAAGCTATTTGTCTAAATCAGTCTGACTAAGATTCCATCTACATCAAGTGTTTTTGCTTATATGTGTTCACATGTGCCCATATGTACATATATATGGGTTATTTTTATACATGCTCTGTGATGAAAATGTCTCTGAAATTCTAATTTACAAACTTTTCAAGGTTTTTTCGCTTTTTAAGACTAGCTTCCCTGTAATCATATAACCCTGTTGGCATGGCTGATTTAACATAACTTCTTTACAAGAAAGAATGATGATGATTAACACTGAATAAAAATATACAATAAGAAAATTATCCTTTATGCCAAAATTGTCTTTCTTACAACTTGCTCTTCCTCTAGTGCCTGCAGTTCTTCGCATATCCATTCCCCTTCATCAGTATGTCTGTTTACCTTGGCTCAGTGAGTCTATCTGAGTGCACGTATCTGAATGAAGTTGTATTTGTTTTGGTGGCTTTTATCTTAATCTGTTTCAAACAGTGACTTCAAGCACAATTTTTTTTATATTGAGTGTAGGTGTCACGTTTTTCATAGTGGGGCCTAGAAGAGGGCGGAGACTGGGAAAGGCGCGGACCCTGGTGGATGCTGGCAAAGCAGCAAGCAAAGCCAATTTATTACAGTAGTTACCAGCATTTATAGTTCTCTAATTTCCGGACAAATTTTTCCACTTAGCTCTCCTTTGCCCTTGTTCCCATAGCAACACTATCAAGTCCTTTCAGACATCCCCCTTGCACCAGCAGTACCCTTATTCACATCTTCTTTTACGCTCAGGTCATGGCATCCTCTTCGTTCCATCTTTTGCTTATTGTTCTTGTCTTGAGCTTTATCTGTCCAACAGCTTTCACTATACCAAGGCTAGGAGATCTGCACAGCTATCAGCTTCTGTTGCTGCCTGGCTCCTGACACAAGAGTGGCTCTCACATGCTATCACATGTCACATGATTCCACCTGGTTGCACAATGGACTCACCACAAGACACAGCCCAGTCTGTTAGCCAAGCTGATGGTACGTTTGAGCAAAAATATTTAAGAAGGGGAAAATGTTGCACAGACAGTGAGGAGTGAGAGAAAAAGTGAGAAACAGACCTAAGAACACCACAGTCAGAGAATACAGAGGGGTAGGAGGTGTTACAAGTTCTGTATAAGAGATTCAAATTCAAATGAAGCCCTTAGAGTGAGCCATGCCAGAGCAGATAACCACATTGCAGTCTACACCACAGGGGACCCTGACCCAGAGCAACTGGATATTTCCTGAAGGAATTGTGATCTGCTGAGAGCTTACACTGGACAAGATTTTCCTGACAGGAAAGTAGACCATGGAGGACTTACTCTGGAGCAGGTTTACTCTGAAATCTTTAGGTGGAGAGGTTCCAGAGAGGAGTTGGGCAAACTTGGAAGAAGGAAGGAGTAATAGGGAGTAACTGCTATGGACTGTCCACATCCTCCTGTCCCCCGTAATCCTTGCCCCTATGGGAATGGAATAGGTGGAAGAATTGGAAATGCAGGGTTGAAATTAAGTTATTGAAAAAGAGATGTGTGTGTCTGTAAGAATGTGTTTTGATTTTGGTTTTGTTTCCAGTCATCCAGATCTATCTCAGTTAGCAATAAATTTTCCCTAAGCTGGCTCTCTTTTGCCCGTTGTGGTAACTGTTAAGTGATTTCACTCTCTGTATTTTGATCCATGAGCTTTATAATCTTATTTTCTTTCCCTGTCCTGCTAAGGAGGGGGAGTGAGGCAGGGTGAGAGTCTGGCAGCTGGTCAAGGTTAATCCACTGAGTATTTCAATCTGTATTTCGATTTAAATTTAATTCTGGTCGAAGTTTTAATTCTATGTCAGAAATTTGGTACTTCAGGCCTGGGTTTATCATACCACTGTTAACACTTTCAAATGAAGGCCCCAATTTAGAAGGCGCAAAGGGATGTGCACATGATCCTTTGCATTTTAATCTGAATAGCACCTTGGAGCAATCTCTTTTATAAAATTTGAATTGCTTCTGCTAGCAATACCTCCATTATTATTGGCAGGAAATTTTAATTGCAAACATAGCACTATGTTTATGATTATTTTTTAAATTAGTGAAAGGCATTATAGGAAAAATTTTTAAAAGATAATGTTTCTCAATATTAACATACCTTGCTTCATTTAGATTATACATGGAGATCAAAAACAAAAGGAAGGAAGTATTTGCAAACTCATACTTCAAATTCAAGAAGAAAAAAGCAAACAGGGAAACAAAAGCCCAAAAGTGTGAAATTTTAATGTTACATTCTCGTAGAGAATTTTCATTCTTTTAGTTCTGTAGTGCCTGAAGTCCCAGTGTACAGATCAGGCTTCCTGCCCACATTCATGGTGACTGCAGAAATGCAAATATGAGAAATATGTTATCTTCTTTAAACATTCATTTCTCATCATGCTGTAGCAGTGAAAATTAGCTTCAGTGAAGAAAAATAGTGAAAATGTTAGAAACATTAAATGATTGAAGTCAGAAGAGACCTCTTGAGATTGTCAGGTCCAAACCCTAGCTCAAAGCAGGGTCAAATAGAGCAACTTCTAGGGGCTCTTTTTTATCAAGTTTGGTATTTCTCCAAGGATGGAGCTTCCACATTCTGTCTGGGCAATCTGTTCCAGTGTTTAATCAAACTTAGAGTGAAAAAGTTTGGGGCTTGGGTTTTTTTGACAGGGGCAGGGGAGAGTGGGGGGTGGTGTGGGGGGTGTTTGTTGCTGTTTTTTATTTTTGTTGTTTCTTGTTGTTTCTTGTACTTTGTTATCAAATTAATTTGAAAAAAAATAGGGTGATTTGTAGTTTTGTGAGTGTTCAGGTATTTCTGAAGCATTGGGTAAATCTCTGTATCTAAATAATACCATCATGGAAAGGCTTAGGTTGGAAGGGACCTGAAAGATCACCTGGTTCTATCCACCAATCCCATGGGCAGGGATGACATGCATTAGATCAAGATGCACAAGGCCCAATCCAACCTGGTCTTGAACAACTTCCAGCAAGCTCTTCCAGTGTCTCACCACCTCTGACTTCCTAACATCTAATCTAAATCTCTCCTCTATTAGTTTAAAACTGGTCCTCCTTGCCCTATCGTTATCTGCCTGTGTAAAAAGTTGCTCTTCCTCTTTTTTATAAGCCCCCTTTAAGTACTGGAAGTCTGCAATGAGGTCTCCCACGAGCTTTCTCTTCTCCATGCTTTACAACACCAACTCTCTCAGGCTGTCTTTGTAAAAGGTGTCCCACCCCTCTGATCGTCTTTGTGGCCTCCTCCTGACCCACTCTAACAGGTTGATGTCTTTTTTGTGCTGAGGACCCCAGACCTGGATGCAGTGCTCCAAGTGAAATCTCAGGAGGGCAGAGTAGAAGGACAGAATCATCTTCCTCGACCTGCTGGACATATTCCTTTTGATTCCGTTCAGGATACAGTTGGCCTTCTGGACTGCAAATTCTCATTGTTGGCTCATGTCCAGCTTTTTGTCCACCAGAACCTTCAAGTCCTTCTTCACAGGGTTGCACTCAATGAGTTCCTCTTGCAGTCTGTACTCATGTCTGGGATAGCCCTGACCCAGCTGCAGGACCTTGCATTGGACTAGTTGAACATCATGAGATTCCCATGAGCCCATTTCTCAAGTTTGTCCACATCCCACTGGATGGCATATCTTCCTTCTCTTATGTCAACTGCACCACTCAGCTTGTAAATGGTACAAGTGACATCAATCTAAAATGTAGTTTATTCATAGTATTTTTTGTGATTCCTATGTTATAATGATAGTTGTGATTTATACCCCTCTAAAGAGAGAAAATAATGATGGAAATGCTCAAGTGTACAGTTTGTGAACACTTAGATTGAAATCTGTTTGCAGTAGCACTCAGAAAATACCTCATCATTCAGGAATCCTGTCTGAAAAGGCACTGAAACTCATAAATGACAGCATTTCTTAAAGTATTATTTGTAAAGCTATTTACCCCTTACAGCTAACCTCTCCTGTGTGCATTTACTGCCATGAAAAATATAAAATAATTTATTTCACGGTTAAGCAGACAAAACATAAATAAAAATTCCTTACTTGTTGAACAATCCCCAGCTGACTACCTCCAGTTATTTTCATAGAATCTCAGAATGGTTTGGTTTGGAGGAAATCTTTAAAGTACATCTTGTTCCAACCTCCCTGACACGGACAGGGACACTTTCGAAGAGATCAAGTTTTTGAATACCCTGTCCTTGAACACTTTCAATAATGGGATATCTACCACCCCTCTGGGCAAACTGTTCCAGTGTCTCACTACCTACAAGGTAAAAAATAAATAAATAATTCTTCCTTATGTCCAGTCTAAACCTATACTCTTTCAGTTTAAAGCCATTATCCCATGTCTGACCACGTCATGCTCTTGTGAGAAATCCCCTCTACGGCTTTCTTTTAGGCCCCCTCTAGTGCTGGGAGGCTGCTACAGAGCTTTTTCTTCTCTAGACTGGAAAACCTCAGCATTTTTCTTTTTCAGAAGAAAGGTGTTCCAACCCTCTGACTACTTCAGAGTCTGTCCTTTGAATCAAATTCTAACAGTTTCATGTCTTTCTTGTACTGGATACCGCAGGACTGGATTTATATTTCAAGTCACTTCTCACGAGAATGGAATAGAGAAAGATGAACACCTCCCTCAATGTACTGGCCATGTGTATTTTTATGTAGCCCAGGATAGGACTGTCTTTCTGAGCTGTAAATTCTGGGTTGTAAAACCTGGATAAGCTGTAAAATTAGGCCCAGATTGGTTTTCTGGGCCATTCATTGCTGACCCCTATCAATTATTTTTGTCCATCAGTATTGCCAAGTCCTTTCTTTCAAGTCTTGTCTCCATCAATTTGCCACCCAGTCTGTACTGATATTGTGGATTGTCCTTACCTACTTTTGTTACTAAGAAATCTGAGTAGTATCTTCTGAATCTTTGAGCACACTGGAAAGGTTTTTTTTTGGTATCAAGGCTACTGCTGAATGTCAGCACACCTACAGTTTTCTCTTGCCTTCTCATCTAACTTCCTCTTGCCAGCAAGACAGCTTCTAGATTGCCTCCTGCTGTTTTTCCTGATGTTTCCAGATCCTTTTTCCAATTTTTAGACCAGAATCTGTGATCTCCATCTGATGAAAAGGCATTTATTGACCCGAAAAGTCAGTATTTACCATCAGATATCTATAGAGCAAACTGTTTCCAGTATAAAGCATGAAGCTACACGTTTCAGGTTCCTCTGAACAGAAACTGCTAGGAAACATGATTTTTTTAAGGAATTGTTGGTCACTTAGCATATGTCAGAGACTGAAATATTATAGTCTATGACTTAAACATTTTCTTGAAGGACTTTTAAAACTGTATTACAAAAGCTGCAGAGAAGACTACTGAATGGGGCCCTGACTGAGGCCTTACACAGCTCGCTGATGAAGATAAGGTAAAGTAACAACTCAGGGCTGGGGACATTCACGGAGCACAAGCTTAACACCTCCAAGGTGGAGACCACAGCCCCAGGGCTATCAGCTGCCAGGCTCGAACAGACCCTTGCACCAGCTGGTAGAGGGAGGAGAGGCTTTGGGTGTCTTGGAAAAGCCTCTGGTCAGAGGCGCAGTGACTGCCCATCCTCTGCTGTGCAGAGGAGCCCAGCTGAGGGCTCCTCACCGGGGCGGGGGGAGGAGAAGCTTATCCACAGCAGAAGGGGGTGACATGGCCCATCAAAGGGCCCCCCTCAAAGAGGTGCCCAGACCCTGCACCAGAGCACCAGAGATGATGCAACAGACCCTCAGTGTTGCCAGGGACAGTGTCAAGCCAGCCCCTGCAAGGGGAGACATGTGGGCGTTCCCACCTGGCCCAAAGTGTATATTAATCCACGGGATTCTGCGCCCTTTGGCATGTGGCAGCGTGTGGCAGTGTGTGGCAGCATGTGGCGGTGTGGCCACGGCAGCGACAGGGGACCCTCACCACGAGCAGACCAGATGGAGGGGAGCAATGAGACGTCGCTGGCACCCTCGGGAGGGTGATCTGCTTCCACCTAACCCCTGCCACCTCTCCCTGTCCCCCCACCCCCTACACACACTTCTTTTTTCATTTCTTTCTTTCTTTTCTCTTTCCTTCTCTTTGCCTCTCTACTATTAAATAAAATACATCCATTTTTTGGCATCAATATCTAACCTTGTTTGGTTTTAATCTCATTTCTGGGAATATTTTGAACCTTCTAAGTTCTTTCCGGTTTATGCACAGAGACTTAGCTTTCTTTGCTTTTCTGGGTTTAGACCGGATAGTAACAGCATAGCATACAATTATTCAAATTATTCTGTGCTTGGAATTTTTGAGGCATTCATTATCTTACAAAATATAATTTGTACTATACAAGATGGATTTTTTTTTTTAGGAAAAACATAAACAGGTTTACTTGTTTACTTTGTTTCACTACAAAAATCACAGAATCACTGAATCATCAAGGTTTGAAGATACCTTCAAGACCATCTAGTAAAACCATCAACTTAACACCACCATAACCACCCCTGAAACATATCCACAAAAATATTTCTATGACATAAATTGCCCCTAGATTACAGAATTTATTGTGACTCCTACCATGAAAAATGTTTTACTTATGCCTCAGTTTCAATAGTCATGAGATTATACCAAACTCCATAATTAAAATATATTGGTTTATATAAAAATATACTATTAATCAAATGCACAACGATAATTCCCATGAAAGGAGAGTTAAAAGACTCCAGGTCTTCAGGATTGCAGTTTAGTTGCTAAATTTGTGATACCTTTGACTTATACTTCCATGGTGAAAACTATTGGTACAAAAGTAGATAGTAAACTGTTCGTTGCATTAAATCACTTTGTGCAAGTGGACCTAAATTCTCTTATATACATATATAGGTGCAGACATAGATCTGGGCATAGATGATATAGATACAGATATATGTAAGTATGGAGAGATTTCCACAGAGTAAAATGAAAAATTCCTAATTAAATATTCATATTTTAATTTGAGTTAAGCTCTTATAATATAGGTCCATCACAGGAATGAAGAGAGGGAATAGCAGCGTAACAAAAAACCAAGAGTATCTCCCTTGTATGAGCAGCATAAGAATAATGAACTAACCATATTGGCTAGGAACCTTCGAATAAGCCAGGAAGGTTTTAATTGTGGAGGAATTGTGTTGGAGGATAATACTGGCAATTTAAATTGTTGAACAGAAATATCTGAGCTGTGTGGTTCACACAGATAACACTAGTTCTTTACAGTGTTTTCCATAAATTATGTTCTTTTAACCCAAGTAGTTTCATTATACTTACTGTAAAATTAAATTACTACATTAGTATTAGTAGTCAAATTTGCATATTGCAAAGAAAAAAGTAATGTTGTTTCATTCAAAAAATGTTAAATGGAATTTTAAAAATGAATATTTATTAAGTATTGTGAAGTAGATTTGATGATGATTTTTAATTGTGCTGCTTGTCTTTATAATTGCAGCATTATTCTTATGTAAATTGGTGTATTGAGCAGCTGGAGAAAAGAAACTCTCTGGTTTCCTATCAATGTTAGCATAAGACTAATGAAAACCGTGTGGGGCACACAAACCCTCACACTGCCACTGGGCCATCATGAAGTCACATATACACATACTGATTTTATGTGGCAAGGTTTTAGTAGGGGAGCGTTTCCTTCTCTGAGAGGAGACTAATTTTCACCCCCATGTGAGATAGAGCAAGTTTCAGGTTTTGGCCTTGCTTTTATTTCTTGTTGTTCCACTCTTTTATTAATTGGTAAAATATATTTTTTCCCCAATTGAGAAGGGAATGCAAATAAAAGAAAGCCCAGTAATGGGACCAGAAGCAATGGACACAATCTGAAACACAGGGGGTGCCCTCTGAACATCAGAAAACATTTTTTTTTTCACTGTGAGGTTCTCTAGGCATGTTGTATAGTCCTTCCCCTCAGAGATAGTAAAAATTAGTCTGGACAAGTTCCTGATCAATTTACTGTAAGTGGTCCTTCTTGAGCAGAGGTAGCTGGACCAGAGGTCCCTTCTAACCTCAACCATTCTGTGAATCTGTGTGTGATAAGAAAATGTTCAGCAAAATATAAACATAGACACAAAAAAATACTTAACTAATACCTATAGAGAAATTAAAATTAAAGGAATATTATACACTTGAAAATGTAAAAAGTATGTAACTAGCTTGAGCTGGATATTGAAGGGGAGTTTGAAAAGAGTTTAAAAACCTTTGAAAGACAGCACTTATTGACTACTAGTGGTAGTGGTGAAATCCCCAGACCCAAGCTTTTCAGGACACTCCTATTTGGACAATCCCCAAATGCCCATTGTGATTAGATAGGGTGGTGATGAGCTGAATATATAACAGCTTAAAATGATTGAATGGAAATAGATGAGAAATCTTGCAGTTGTAAAATGTACATTGGAACAAAATGATGGGACACGGAAAGAGCACCAATGATCTGTGTTATCATATGGGGTTCTAACAAGGGAAATAAGAAAAGTTATTCAACTCTTCTCTCACCAGAATACAAAGTTTTCAGACACATCAGACTTATAAAATGAACAGAATGAATATTATTTTGCATGCAATGATTAAACTATGAAATCTCTTGGCACAGCAGTAAACAAATGCTTTTAGCTGGACAGGATATGCAAGGATTCAAAGACACCTTGTAACACCGTAGTTTCATTGGTGGCTATTGAACAGAGGTTATCTACATGCAAGTTTTATTTCAATCAGAAGTTCCCTTTAGAAAGAAGGGAAACTCACTGTTTTCTACATTTAATGCATTTTGCCTTATTAAACCTGTGTTGAAATTTGCAATCTATATTCCTTTTGTAGGAAACTACATTGAAGGATGAAGGCTGGGAGCACATATGATGTGGTGTAAGGGTTAATATTTATTTAACCCACACTATGAAGTTAGATTTAGGAATCGTTCTCCCTCACCAAGCCAAAATAGATAAAATGCTGTCCTCTGGACTAATTAATTCTCTGTCAGATGTTCACTGCATTGTACTAATTTTTAACACAGTCCCTATGATCTAGGTTGGATCAACTCACAAAGTGCTTAATCTATTATTTTTCTCAATCCTTATTTCCCCCCTCAAGTACCTAATTTGTCCTGAGCTGGTTCTAAGCATGTTTTAAATGTGATAGCATTTCTGGTGGTTAAGTGACTATTGCTTGACTTGTTCTTATTTCAGTTCTTTTATCTGTCTGGTAAAACAGTCTTTTAATTCAATTTATTGGCAATTCATGCAAACATTCCTAGTTGACTGTTCTCCTGTTTTTTCTGTGTGATACATGTAGTCTCTCCCAATTGCCTCAGCAAGGTTACAGGCAGTGCAGAACTGAGGTCAGTGCAAAATATTATTAACTCATTGCCTTCTCTTTCAGCATGGGTCATCTGTGAGCTGTAGTCCCTCAGGAATGTCCCTGTCCTGCCATGAGTTGCTCACTGACATTAGTTCCTTGGGCTGCCCTGCCACACCATGGGCTTCCTGCAGTCCTACAGAAGTACATCCTCTTGAATATTGTGCCTTCTTCCAAGATTGCCTCTCTAGCTAAGGCCACAAAAATGACCTCTTCCTTGTTTTCCTCTGCTACTTCCATTTCTCCTTTCATGTGTCCTCATGACTACCATTTTCCCTTAAATATGTCTGAGGCAGGGTACTGGGAGTTTCCCTTCAGTTTTGGCTCTCAGTGCGATGCTCACATCGGTGTTAGGGCTGGTGGGATGGACTTTGGAGAAGTATGCATAATAATTTTTTTTTTTTTAAAGCAACTGCACTATTTTAAATTTCTGATGTGCATTTTTGTCCAAAAATATTAACTTAGAGTAATATTTAGATAAATTTTTGTAAGTAATTTTCACATACTCTTATAATGTGGTCTATTAAACAATACTTTTTATGATACACCTATGCTATTTTTTTTCTGGTTTTATTGCTACAACAACATATTTCAAATTTAATAACTTTTTGTATTGTAATTTTTTGTTCTTAGTCATATTTTCGGGGGTATTTGGTTTGTGTTTTTTTGGTTGGTTGGTTGGTTGGATTTTGGTCATAACAATGATTATGCAAGTCATAAAAACATATTTTTATAATACAAATTAAATTAAACACACACACAATTTTTTTCCCATATTTATTATAGAGGACAAAAATGTAATAATTGTGAGATACAGGGAAAATAGTTTAATGTAAATTCTTACTAAATTATTCCATTTTGCTTCTAGCTTTGTTTCAGAAAGGAAAGCTTGTTTTGAATCAATTTCATTAAATGCTTACTATCAAACAGAATTCCAAAGGCAAATATTTTTAGAACTTTAAGAAGTCGAAAGCTATTACAGGGATTTTTGTTGTTTCATTTTCTTTCTTCTTGCTTCATGCAGTTTCCATAAAAAAGGCAATATACTGTGCAAGTAACTCTTCAGATAAATACATTTGCAGTGCTATCCAAGACTGAATTCAATTCTGAGTTAAACCATGCCTGCCAATTATTTCCAGCTATTTGATAGACCAGTTCTATTCAATTTAAATTCCATTCTCAACAAAATATACAACAAAACGATGCACTCAGAAAATGATGCTTTGTGAGAGACAGAAACAATCAACAGTTTATTTTCTTTACTGTTTCTTTTGTGGAAGTAAAAAGAAGAACAGCAAGAATATGCAAAAAATGGCATATTATAGTACTAGCACTGTGGATATTCTAAAGCTGTTGTCAAGGAAAGATGTATGAGTAGGTCAGGGGTCAAAAAGATCTCTCAAATTCATATCTTAAAAAAAATCCCCCAAAACCCCCCAAATCTGTCTGCTTTCAAAATATGTTTTAAAATGAATACTTACATTTGGTAGCTAAAGACATTCTTTCAGTTTTTCAACTAAATACAGAATGATACTAAATTTTAAACCCATATCTTGTACACCACACAGGCAGGAATTTCTACTTTAGTTTCTGTTGAGGGTAATAAAAATTCTGCAGAGGGTAAGAAAAATATGTACTTCTAAAATATGAGAAAATTGCATAGTCTTCTTTACTGAGTTAGGGTCTTTCTAATAAAGGGAGTAAAAGAGAAAGGTCACAGAGAATTATCTTTACCTCTTACATGTTTCCCTTCTTCACATATTCATAGCCTAATACATTTTTACAAAGTATTCCACAGACTACTGGATCTTCAGTATACCTGATTGCTTTCCTCAAGTGAGGCATAAAATTTGTTTTCTGTTCGTAACCTTCACTGACTTTGACTGGTATAACATACAAAGAAAAAAAAATATATTGTTGTCATTATAATTACATAATAATTTTGCAATTATTTTAATATCTTCTATCAGAACAATTAGATAATAGTCATCCACATCTGTATTATTTGACCTCTAACTGTATGAGACAATGTTGTTTTGTCATGTAAGCTAGTCACAGTCTAGATGCAAATGTATGTCAATGATAATTAGATTTCACAGGGACAAAATCCATTTATCTGTCTATATGGTATACAATATGCATCTTTAAGCATGGGTGTATGAACGCAGAGATTACAATGTAATTTTTTATTATTTTATTTTTAATTATTTTATTAACAATTAACTTATGGGGGAAAAAAAGTGCCCATTGGTTTATAATTCTTGTGGATTCTTATTAGAATAAGGCCTATTCAGTCATCCTAATTGCAGTGTACACTTGTCTTGACAGATACTTCAGATTTTATGAAGCAATTTCATGCACACATTGTTTAACTTGAAGTTGACTCTTCAAGATTAGCCCAAGAAAAGCATCACTTTTTTTCAGCACTTTGTTATAAAGTGGTGGCTTGACTCTTAGATAAAGCAAAACTTCACTAATTTGCTTAGCAGTTTGCAAGAAATAGGTTAATAATATTTTATGTTGTAGGATTGAATCAAATTTTGGGAATATATTTTTTAAGTAATATTAAATGGAAAACTATATTACTACACCTTTCAGGAAACTGAAAACCAATTTGTCTGTTGCCTGTACTAGGTTTGATTATTTACTTTCTGGAGAAATCAGTCCATCTCTTTGTAGGAACAGTGAATTCCAGTTTAAAAAGAGCAAAATAGAATAGATGCAGTCAAGATTGGAAACTTACCAGGTGCACATTTTACTGGTTTATGATTCTTGCAAAGAATTTCAAGGCCAAGCTTTAATTTTCAGCCTGTCTGAACTCCTTGCTAAGCTTTTTTTGCACCTCTAGACTGGACTCCACAAGGAAACAAGAGAATAGTTTACGGCACAACATCATTATTCGTAAAACAAAATAACGTTTCCTCAGACAGTTCTTAAAATTGATTGCATATTGTACTTATTGTGTATGAACTGCTTTTTCAGTGGGCTTACTGGTGAAAAATTGTTCACTGGTTTTTTTTGTCATGTTAACAAAAAGAATGTTTTTACCAGTCAGAAAGCTCAACTTCAGAAATTTATTGTTTGCAGAGAAAAGGTCTGATTTTCTTCCATATTTACCTTCTATTAATTCTTTACAAGGTTTTGTTTACTTTTAATGAGAAGTGGAACTGAATATCCACTGTCAAAACTGTCTTTTACTTTTGCCAACCTGGATATATTGCAGAGTTAAAATCATACAGTTTGGAAAATTGTAATTATACTGATTTTTAGTGTTAGAACTGGCTAATAAAGGAGTAGGTACTTTATTTTTTTTTCTCTGATTAATCAGGACCATTATAATTACAAAAATTTTCTGAAAACTTAATGTAAATCAAGGACTGCATAACTTTCTTAACAAATCTTACCTTTTTAAGCTGTGGACTTTCTTTAGTGTTTAATAATTTACACGCGATAATCCATGAATGACTCAGGGATCATACCTGTTGCACCTTCATTTGACTTAAAATCCTAAGATGTTTATTTGTTCCCTGTTCTCATCACTCAGAAATAATGCAAAGCCTATGAAATAATGGATCATAGTATGGATAAAAAGGAGTGTCATCTATAATGTAGAACTAAAAACCTGGACAAGTTTAGTAAGTCTAGAGAAGATTATGATGCTCAGTAGAGGATGTCTATTTCAATCAACATCCTATAATCATTTTTTCAAGGATCAATACTCCAACAGTCAATTATTTCCCATCACTAATACCAGATACTGGGAATGCCTTTGGATTAAATTAATTAAATTCAGAATAATTATTGTCACTATGAGAGTGAGGCATAGAAATTGGAGGAAGGTATCTGACACCCATCAGTAAGATCATGTTCGTATTTTCCTATAAAGTGCACAATTTATGGTCTTATGGCTTATTTTTTTCTTTACAAAAAACTTCAGGTACAGATCTGAGTGTTAACAGAACTATTTCAAGAGTTTTTTTCAGATTCTGGGATATTCCTGAATCTGGAGAATTCCTGTCATCCTGCCCTTATCTTCTTTTCTATCTTCTTTTAGCTCTCCACTGTCTTTAGAATTGTTTTCAGTAGGCAACTGCACTGACCTTCTATACACTCAACATTTCACCTCCCACAAAGAGTTTCAGCTCAGCAAAAAGCATTATTTACCTGGACATAGTAATTGCAGCTCTTGCACTAAATGAATGAGACAAAGACCGATGCCTGTCTCCAAGACGAAGTAGAACAGACTGGCTCATAATCACACTATTTACAGCTACCCCCTTCTGTAATAAATTTGTTCAAGAGGGAGGTTTGGAGCAGTGTAGAACAGAGGCAGCATGTGAGCTAAGAGCATAGGGCTCCACTGTTTGAACTGGTTCTTCATTCTGTTTTATTGATGTACTGCTCTGTAATATGACACAGGTACTCCTTATATCATTGCTTCTACTGATCTGAGAAAGATCTGAAGCACCCTCCACATCCATTACTGTCTTCAGAGCACTCAACTATTACTTCATACAGCCCTCTCAAAAAATAGATGTGATTAAAGAGCAATTTATCATAGGCTGTGTAAAATATCTTAAATCAAATCAATCTTTAAGGGTGTGTTGAAGGAGAGTATTTCGTTCTCTAAGGACACCTGGTCAAAGGAGTCATAAATCAGAACCATATGAAGACAGACCTGACCAAGAAATTACAAACCTTGCCACTGACCTGAAGAGTATGTGGGGTGTGAAAATGTTTTTGCTTCTTTTTTCAGCTGAGTGGATAAAGAAAGGGGGAGAGAAACCAGTTGGTTATAAAACCTGTCCAGTTAATGTTTATAAAGACAATAAACAGAAACGAGGCAGTCACACTAGTTGATGAAGTATCAAGAAACTGCAGACAAACCGGAACTTTGCAACTCAGAAGGATGCAAACCTGAGGGTTGAGTGTGTTGGAATGGGCTGGTGCGAACGTGCAATGTGCAGAGGAAGGGGGAGAAGGGAGAAACAAAAGAAGAATAGACAGAAAAGTATGTAAAACAAGGCTGATGGCATGTCCATCAGCTGGCTGGTGCGCTTATCTGACAATGCTCTGCATCTGATCACCATAGTTTGACCTGTCTTCTCATATCTTCTTATTAAATCTTTTCTTAACTCTGTGCCTGCATACCATCACTATCCACACCATATGTGTGTGAATGTTGCAGGGACTTGGTGCCAGCTACTGAGGGGACTGGCATGGGTGGACAGGGTACCAGCTCCTGGAGTCAGACCGGGCTCCTTGCCTATGCCATCAGCTACTGGAGCCAGTTAGGTTCTTGGAGTTCACTGGGGTAGGAACAGTGTCTGTTCCCAAAACCACTCTCCTGGTTTTGGCTGGGATAGAGTTAATTTTCTTCTTAGCATCTGTTACACTATTGATACGGAGAAAATTCACTCTGTCCCAGCCAAAACCAGGACAAGCCACTGGAGGAACCAGGGAGAGGGAAGCAAGCGATGGGCTCAGCAACCATGGCTGTAGTGGGACTGCAGGTCATAGCCCCTGTCCCTTGTGTTGGGTGATGGGAGTGTCTGTGCCTTCCTCAAGCCAGTTGTGTGTGGGATGTGCCATGGGATTCACTGGCAAACTTCAAACTGGACCAACCAGCAAGTAGGGTGCCTAGGTTCGAGAAGAGATCGAGAGGGGGGCAGGATCAGTGCTGGTATTTAGTGGAGACCTGTGAGTGTGAAGTGCCTGTGGGATGGGTGTGTGAGTGCTGTGTGTTTGCAGCGAGCAGCTGGTTGGACCTGCTGGTGAGTCAAGAGTGTGTGGGGCAGGTAAGAGTGAGTGGGATCCAGGCAGGGCTGGTGGGCAGGAATTATGGCATTGGAGCTCTCAGGGCATCCGTGAATGTGAACGTGCATGTGCTTGTGAACCTGGAGACTTCACATATGCACTGCACAAGAGACCTGCCTCTGCTAGCCTGAGAGGAAGGGACATGGCTGTCTGGGCTTATGCCTGGTGTCAGTCAAGAAAATGTGATGCTGTTAAAGGCAACTCCTTGCCTGTGTGACAGGCTGTGTCTGTGTCCTCTGTGTGAGTGTGTCTTTGTGTGTCTCTCTGGGGTATGTGCTCTGCTCTGCTGCTGGCTGAACCTGCAAACAGGAAAGCAGCAGCCACTCCCTCAGCCTGGACACAGACCAGGTGCTTGGGCAGTGAGCTGGGTCCAGTGGCCACACAGGACAGGTCTCTGGCCAGAGCAGCTGCAGGAGATGGCCCTGCTCTTAAAATTTATTATCAGAATCAGCTTCCAAAACTGATTCTTTTGCAACCCAGGGTATGAAGAAAGCCCAAAAGAATTCACTTCATTTTGGATTATTATTGCTTGCATGCGTAATATTTAAAATAATTACCATAGAAGGTCCCACAGAAAGGTCATTCTTTTTCCCAATATCAGTATGTTTCTCAGGGTTGATCTGTATCTGTCAGGTGACAGAAGAAATAGGTGGAGATATGTAGTAAGAATATAAGGTAAAATAAAAACACATACTGAAACCAGAGTTATCCTCAATATACCATTCAATCTGCATTTTCTTGAATCTACCTCTAGTGTATATAAATAGTGTCTCATCTAGATAGTTAAAGATGCTGCCACCTATTATGATTTTATTTGGATATGGCTACAGATATAAAACCTTTTTTCTTTTATTTTTTCCCTGAGGCCTTATGGCAAAAACAATTTATAAAGCCAGCAAGATGGATTAGGCACACTTCTTGAGAAGGTAGGCACATTCAGTACTGACTAGATGAAACTGGAAGCAAACAGCAAACTGGGGCAAAAGAGGGAAGTAATTCACTTATTTGGTATTATTGAGGATTGCTTAAAGTTTGCTATTCCCCCAAAATGGTCTCAGCACCATAAGAATGGAGATATGCAGAATACTGACATGATTCAGTCTTAAAATTTTATGTGCATGGTGAAGTTACTAGTTTGTCCCCACCTTGTCTCTGTAAATCTGTGTTCTAATCCAGAACTCTATCAATTCCATTAACAGAATTTAAGAGTCTGACTGTTTTTTGAAGGAAGACAGTAGCCCAGACAGACATAGGTTGACTTCATATCTGAACGACTATATGTGATGACATCTATAACATTCACATTCCAGGGGCTTCCCTGTCCCAGAGAAGGTCTTCTACTTTAAAATACAAAGTATCATTTTGCAGAGCTGGCTTTATTATTCATTCCAAGTAATCTGAAAACACAGCATGCTCTTCAACATGACAGTGTTTTACATTTCTTATTCCCCTCCCTCTCTCCATTTTCTAGCCCTCTTCTCTGTAGCTTAGGCCCTTCCTTATCTATGCTTAAATTCCTGCTAACACATTCGTCTACTTCCAGTATTTTCCCCGAAGTGCCCATTAAGCCAATACATTTCAACTGTTTAAACAGATACTGTAATCTAAAATGATCCCAATGGAAGATGAAATAAAACTAGGTTTGCCATATGGTTGAGATTTATATAAGCAAATATAACTGTTCACATGGAAATGTGTAAATTTGGAATGGCCCAGGTTCCCGTCAGTGATTCATCTCACGTCTATCCAGATTAAGTGACCTAAACCATGACCTAAAAGTAGAATGAAATAAAGCTTATGACGATCAAACATTAATCTTACCAATAATGATCCATCATTGAAATAATTCTTAATTTAAGCTTGGTTTAGATCTTGGCCAACTGAAGTCACTGCAAAAAATTCTTCATGAGGATAGTGGTTCCTTCATCGGAGTCATACGAATGGAGAAGTTAGACTTGTGTACAGTACCTGAGTTTACCACGGATAAACAAGTGAAGCAAAAGCCTTCAAAAGGTGTGTGATTCTTAAGGAGCTATGCTGGCAAGCAAAAGAACTCCTGAGGGAAGTCAGTAGACTGCAGCATCAGAGAGATCAGAGACTGTGCGGATTGTCTCTGAGGCTTCATGAGCCAAAACCTTCACCTGCAGTGGAGGGTTAGGGAGAGCCTGTACTAATGAAGCCTGAGAGTTGAAACACCCTTCATGATGAAGCTGGTGACTCCACACACAAGAAGGATGGCTCCTACCCTACCAATGACTTGCAGTTACTCTGTAACTTCACTGTCCTCATAACTGATGAGGAATAAGGAATGCTGTAAATTTGAGTGTTTCTGGTGACCGAGCATGAGCCATTCCAGACCAGCAGAAGGAAACTGTTACAATGGTAGGAGACTCTGCTGTGAGGAATGATGGCCCCCATCTGTTGACCTGTCTCCTCACCTAGAGAGGTCTACTGCGTGACAGTGTCTCAATTTGGAATGTTATGGGGAGCTTATTAAGGCTTATCCATCCCTCTTCAGTGTTGCTCTCTGCTGATCTTCCCTTTGGGCTGTATTAGGAAGAACCTGTTTCCATCAGATTGAAGCAGGTGGTCACTTACTTGACTACACCTGGAATGCCATGTTGAATTCTGGGCTCCCTGGTACAACAGAGAACTTAATAGAGTTACTGAAGCAAAGGTGATTAAGGCACTGCAACATCTTTCATTTGAAGGGTGACAGGGATCTAGTTCTGTTCAGCTTGGAGCAGAGAAGGGTTTGGGGGGGGAGGGAGGAAGGGAGGATGGGACACAGCAGATTTTGTCAATAAGTATGATGAAATAGTAGACAATGAAGATGACGGGACTAGATTTTTCCCACTGCTGCCTACTGATAGGATAACAGAAAATGGTAGAAATTAAAGAATATAATAATTCATCTAATTTAAAGAGAACTCTTCTTCAATGAGGGTTCTCATACACACAAAGAGGCTGTCCAGGGGTTGTGAAGTCTCCATGTGGGGACACAGTCGAAATCAGACTGGACACTTTTCTGGGCAACCTGTAGTAACTAACTGTTTTATCAGGGCTGGGTGATCTCGATATGTCCCTTCCTATATGATCTCAACAGGTCCCTTCCAATCCCAAATTTTGTGGTTCGATGTATTTTATTTTTGTCAAAACTTCTTTTAAAGGAATTGCTGTTTCCTAGGTTTCCCTGGCATCTCATATTAATTACAAATTGGCTCATGGGAACATTTTTCTGAAATTAGAATTACACTTGTTCTAAGATGATTTATTGGCACTAACAATCTGAAATTACTAGAGTGTGGGGACTGTTAATTTAAACATTTAATACATATGGATGAAAATACTGAGAAGGCAAGAGAATCCATGGTTATTTGAAGCATTTGGGTTTTTTCAGTAATGCAGTTACAATTTCAGGTTTCTGAGCTCAGTTCTAATAGTCACATTATATCCTAGGCCCTATTGTTTTAGTGAGAACTGATGCTGAATGCTTCACAGGAAATAATGAACATCTTGATCTCACAGCTGTGTAGATACATTTTCATTATATTTTGAGCATCAAATCTTTATATTTTGAGGAAATGTCTGGTGACAACTTTGAGTTCCCATGACTAACCATTAACTGAGCAACCTCACTTGTTGACATCTCCTTAACGCTGCTTCCATGAGAATCTACTCCATGATGTTCATAGGCACAGAGGTAAGGCTCACCAGTCTGCAGTTCCATGGGTTTTCCTTTCTCCCCTTTTTAAAAATAGGAGTGAGTTTTCCCTTTTCCAAGTCACAAGGGACTTCTCATGGCTTTTCAAATATACTTCCTGAAAATGTGAAGAAGGGGCAGTCAATAACTAACTCATGTAAGCACAAGTTAACTATTGGGAGACAGCAAATGTTAGTTCAGACAGAAGATGTTAATTACAAAGCCTGAGAAGCCGAATTCACCCTAATCTTGTCAAGATAGAGGGGACAAGGATCATATCAGAGACTGCTGAATCATTCCTCAAAGGACTACGCATGCCCAGGGAGAAAGGTAAAAAGTTCACTGGGAGGATGACTACTGGTCTTCACCAGAAAGACCCCCGAGGAAGAGAAGAGGTCTTCCTCAGTGCGACCACCAGGACACACAGTGCATGCGTGGCCCATATGCTAATGACTTCTGAGAAATAATTTGTATAACCACACCTGTCCCAAGAAATGTGATGAATATTCATAATTTAACCCTTAATACCGTGTTGTAGGGAGCACCAGGTGTGTGTGTTTGGAGGAGCGATCCCCAAACACCCGGCGCGCCGAATAAAGCAAATACCTGCTTCTCTGACTTTGTCTCTGAAGTGTCTTCTGGCCCAGTTGAGGCATGATTCAAATGCATACATGGAATGAATATGCATACTGGATTTCTTTCTGGTCCTGTTTAACATGTTTATGAATGACTTGGAGATGATGCAGTTTGCTGTCATCAGGTTCTCAGATGACACCGAACTGATGGGATCAAGTTGATAAGCCAGAAGGCAGCAATGCCATTTAGAGTAATGCCATGATGACTTCCAGGAGAAGTGTACCAGATGGAACCTCATGAAATGCAGAAGTAACAAATTCAGAGTCCTCCCTTTAGAAATGAAGACACACACCTTCCCCCTGGACCTGGCAATGGCATTGGCTAACACAGGGCAGAGTCACTAGGTTGGTTAGGGCCAGAACACTTGGTCTGTGAAGAAAAGTGGAGGGACAGGAGTTTTTAAAATAAGACATCCATGTCTGATATGACCACTTTAGGTTCACTATTAATTTGAGAGAAATTTTTAACTTCAGACAGCAATATATCAGATACCCACCAGATGAAAGAATGAAGAAGCAGGGCTTTTTCCATAGTAAATATGTTTTGAAAGTAGCAATTTATCTCTATTTAATATAAGAAAAGTAATATCATATTTAGACATCTACTTTTCAGAAAGACTCATTCTATATCCTCCTGCTGAAGTCTCTGGACACTGATGGATTGTTGCAATTGCCACTCTCTCTTCATCAGGAAAAGTGAAGGTTCAGAATTAGGATGAATGGAAATATTGAAGTGAGTATCATAACACCAGGTTGTACATACCAGAAAGTATGTGCATAACCATTTTAACTATTACAAGTATTTTTTTCAGTAATGTTTTATTTTATTTTTCTCAGTAATAATTAGATTTACAGTAAAAATAATTCTTTGGTTAGACTGTTTAAATTTATATTACATAAGAAATTAAATTCTTAGTTTTGCAAATAATATGTCTTTTTTTGTTAATTATAAGATTTCAAGGGCAGGGAAAAATAGTGGAAAAGGCTAGTTCCAGTGTCTTTATAGTTGAAAACAAGGGAGAAAAAATTTTCTCAAGTTAAATGCAGGCACATATAAATTCTCATGACATACTTGCTTTTCAGAAAAGGATTAAAAGAGTTTCAGTATACTTGAATGGGTCAAAAGAGTAAGAGTGCGAGTTTTAAATGGAGTTTTTTATATCTGGGTCCTGTACCATTTAAGATTGTATGTATGTGAGCAAGTCCTCAGGTACAGTTGCTCTATCAAATCAGATTCCATTTAAAAGGAATAATGAGAACAATTTGCCATTGTCGGTATAAAATAACTGTATTTTTCATTTGTTTTATAATTTGAAAACAAATATTTCTGTAAATTCATAGAAATAAGTTGATATTCTCACCAGTTGAGGCCTAGTATCACAGATACATTGCCATTTGCCTATATAGACTTAATGATTTCATCTTTCTGAATTGCTGTCGTATTTTCTGTAAAAGGATCAATTTTCTCCTACCAGGCAAAATAAGTATGACTATGGTCATTTTTTTCTCAGGTTGTGTAAACTGAAATATTTGCCTTTTTGTTTAAGAGAATCAAATCTTGTTAAATTTCCTGTTATGGAAATGATTATATGATTAGAAGCTTTGAATAAAAAAGGATGCAAAGAAGGAAGGGAGACAAAGAGAATGCTTCCACACTTCTGAATATTAAAGTGTTCAAAGTGAAAGTTTTATTTTGCCTTCAGTAGGTTACTACTTAGTGGCTTCCTTTCGACAGGGTAAATAAAGTGCACCAAGCACCTTTATTTGTTAGGACATACTGTTGTTGCTGCTATGTCAAAGAGTAGCCTGGCCACTTTACCCAGACAGTCCAAACATTTGGTTATCCTCCTCTGCTGTCAAGGCAGCATTGTCTTCTCCTCTGCCTTCTCCATGCCATACTGACTGTTTCAATCAGCCGTGAGAATAGTGGTCCACACACTGTAGCAGGAGAAGGAAATGGTTAAACTGAGCAACTCAATCTCCCCTCCGGTTGCAGTGCCTTAGCCCTCGGTACTCGACCATTAGTGTAGCTTCCATCTAAACTCTGTCATAAACTCTCCTTTTTTTTGGAGAGCATCCATAAGTCTCAGTGTGTAGGAGGGGGAGTACAGAATGCCCATTCCTTTCTGACACTTTTCTTGTGATGAGATCATACTAGAAGATTGCTGATGCTGCACTTCTCTGATGGTACTCTTACACCAGTTTTCAGGTATGCAACGTCTACCAGAGGTGCTGGTTCATTACAATGCCAGTAAGAAAGGCACTTAGACCAAAATATCACTTAAAATGTAATTTGCTAGAGCTGACACTATGAAGAAAGAGGGCATAGTACAGATAATACTACTTTCCTTTGTATGCTGGGGACCCTAATTTCTACAGCATCAAACAAATCTCCAATAAACATGCAGCATGCCATGCAGATCACAACTTTAGAAAGCTTACCCTATTTTGCTCCTCTGAGCTCTGACAGGATTTTCTTACAAGAAGAGAAATTCTATTCATAATGTCTGCTGTTGACACCTATGTAACATAGAACTGACATATTTGACTATAGCCCTAAAGTTACTTCAGTCAAAGATGCTTACAGGGATAATATATTTTCTAGTACTCTTCTTTTAAATTTACTTATTTTGTCTCTACAATTTATCTTTTAAAATCTTGATTCTGTATTAAATATATATATATATAGTTATTTAGAGTACTTACTGAGTGCATCTATGTTGAAATGCATCTCTGTTTTGCCTAAAAGGCTGCTCTTCATTCTGTCCTACGGCAATATTATCATCATCTTTCTTACTCTTGAGATAAATGAATTCAAATGAAGTAGAGATAGGAAATTCATTCTTTGAAAGATTATAAATACATATTTGTGTTATGCCCCAATTCAGCTATACTATTCATTAGTTAATTCTTCCTAGAGAAATCTGAATTTACATACTTTTTCTGTTTTGGAGAAAACCAAATCCTTCCTAAGATTCCCCTAAAGTAGTACTTCCAATGTGAAATTATTGAAATTGAAAAGCTGCAAGTAATTTAATTTCAATTAAGCTGTAGAAGTATTGTACTATTTATTTATTATTTTTGTTTATATTAGCCTATATATTGACACTCAAATGATTATTTGAAAGTGCATTTTGTAGTATAGCTGATCACTGGAAACCCTATAAAGTTTAACACTGTGAAGGTCAGTGGATTTACTGTGATAACGTATAATTTAACAAGATGGCCCCTAATGCAGAAAGAAAGAAGGCAATATAATAACTTGTGAAGCAAATTCACTTGAAGAGTCAGGAGGTGATGTCAACTAGCAAAGATTTAGTAGCACTTTAAGAGCCTATGACCTAAGGAACTTTAAGCAGGAGAGACATAGGTTTTATGAGTTTACTTGAAGACATATCCCTAATTAAGAGCCATAAAAAATATGCTGTAGAAACTCAATTGTTCTTTAGCGATCAGCTCTTCTAACATTAAATGACACCCTAAAAATTTAATGGTTTTCCATTAGTTGAAATAATGCT
Source organism: Corvus moneduloides (assembly GCF_009650955.1). Taxonomy (NCBI): domain Eukaryota; kingdom Metazoa; phylum Chordata; class Aves; order Passeriformes; family Corvidae; genus Corvus; species Corvus moneduloides. The sequence continues at coordinate 73,672,656 of NC_045477.1, forward strand.
GTTTAACAGCTTAATGGCTATAGCAGAATGCTGTAAATTAGATAATCTATGTCCTCATCGCTATTCTGACACTTGCTTTGGTGAGGTTGAAAAGTCAACATCTCCCTGCAACTCCTATCTTTTCCAAAATTGTAAATCAAATATTATGTCATTTTCTAGGTTTACTGCGATATTGACCTTTTCTAACTCTACAAGCATGATATCACTTGGTGCTCTTTCCTAGAGTAAAACTCCCATTTTCTTAGTGGTTTCAATTGCACTTCCTCAATTTCAACTGTGATAACCTTGGGTTCTTTGGCTTCTGGTAATATCAGACAATTAAAGGACTTTCATGTAAAGTAATAAATGTCATTTGCAAAAATCTCTAAAAGTTCTTGATGATTAAGAGCTACCTCTACCTGTCCAACAGCCTTCTATTTATGGACATGAACACTCATTACATGTTCTCCTCTCCCAAGCTCTTTTTCACTGTCTGTTCTTTACATTTATCTAAATTATCTCTCAGGCTCTCGGAAGTGTTCCTGGGCTTTGGTATTCTGAGATTTGCTTTAGAACTGTTATTAGGAAATTAATATTTATGTTATCATGGAAATGATAATATAAATGCTCAGTAAGAACACTGTTACAGGGTTTGTTTGTTTGTTTGTTTTCCCCAGAAATTCTGCTGTAGGTTCTATTCTAGGAATTAAAAAGACTATCACATGATGAACTTCAAATAAAAGCTCATTCTTCATGCAACTTGGGCTTGATTTTTTTTTATTTCATGGTTGTGGTGAGGGTTACGTAATAGAATGCCTAAAAGACACTGGAAATATGAGTTACTAACTGATTTATTACCACCCTGTGGGACAGGTAGCTCAGTTATTTCTATAGACATAGTGTTGTGTCTTCTTTTTTCGTATGCATTTATGCAATAGTTGCTTTGACAGGAATCTCAATTTCAATAACCTTGTGTGCTAATACTAGTACTGATGATAAACTATTAGTGACTTTTGAAGTGTACCATGATTGAAACAAATGAGAAATCCTACTTTGTGATGAGTCTGACTGGGATGGAACTAATTTTCTTCATAGTAGTATGAATTGGTGACTAAATCAATATTGATAATACACAGTGTTTTGGCTGTTACCAAAGAGTCTTGCAGAGTATCAAGGTTCTCTCTTTTGCTCACTCTGCTCCCACTCTTCTCACTTAGTGATTAGCTGAAAGTACAGAAGAAGCTGGTAATGGACACAGCTGGAATAGCTGACCAGCATTGACCTAGGCATTATCCCATAACATAAGATGTGCTCAGTAATACAAGCTTATGAAAAGGGGGGTGGGAGGGGGGGGGGGGGGCAATATCCAAGATTGTGATGTTTGACTTGCTAAGTAACTATTATTCATGCTTCCCTGGAAGTGGCTGAACATCTGTGTGATGATAGGAAGTAGTGAATGAATTCCTTATTTAGCTTTGCTTGAATGCACAGCTTTTTTTCCCACCTATTGAACATCTAAATCCCTGAAGCTTCCTTGTAGTTTTCCATGACCCACATGTAAGGAAGGTGAGTGAGCAGCTGTGTGGGTGCTTGACTATTGGTCAGGGTCAACCTACTACAGAGTCATATGCTTGCTTTTACTGTTAAATGCTAAGATAATCAATTTATATCCATTTTAATATAAAAGTGAAAGACTTAATCAGAAAAGTGTAAAATTAAGAGGAAAATTATTTTTCAGATAAAATTTTAAAGACTAAATTAAATTTGTATCCCTCGAGGGAATAATTATGACTTCTTTTTCTTCATTAGATTTGCTACTATATCTGAACAACTGTATCCAACAAATCAGAAGTTAGTCATAATTTCACTTGGATTTTGCTTCACTAGAATAAATACAGTCCACGTCAAATGGGGCTTTAGTTGAAATATTTATGTACATTTATGAAGAGCATGATTGGATATCTTTGACTTTTTAGAAGGTTTCATAAATTGTTATATTCAGTACAAAGAAAAAATGAAAGAAAAGACATAGAAAACTAAACCGAAAATAACGTTCAAAATGTCATGCTATCTCAAGATAAAATTACATGCTTATATTGAAAAACAAGGCTGGCTGACTTGAACTTTTCAATTCCTTGAATTTGAACCTCTTGAAAAGATTGCTATGTGATAGGTTACTGTCTTTGTACTCAAGCATCTTGAGTGAGACATTATAGGCAACAGAATGTTCAGGGTTTTTTCACTCCTGAAGCCAAATTTCACTTAGCTGTGCACATAAATTTGGGTTTATTTGAATGTAAATTCCGGAAGAATAACAACTCTCTCAAAACTCCTTCTTTTTATTTTCATCTTTTTTAAAGCCCACTGCAGGCAGACAATCTATTCAGATTTTGCAGTGGTAGGGGTAGTCTGTTGGTTACCAAGAGAATAAAATACCTGCCCAGTTAAAAGACAATTTCAATAGAGAAATTTATGTCATACTGTACTTTATTGCCATAATTCTTTGTAATAGTGGGTTTTTTTAAGTGATATTAATAAGTAAATTGAGCTTATCAGATCTACTGTCAAAAGTAATACTGTAGTGGTTTAGTCCCAGCTGGCAACTAAGCTCTCTGCAGCTGCTTGCTCACTCAGCACACAGCAGGGTAGGGGAGAAAAACAGAAGAGTCAAAGTGGGAAAACTCATGGGTTGAGAAAAAAACGAAGCAAAAGCCGTGCGTGCAAGCAAAGCAATACAAGGAATTCATTCACTACTTCCCATCTGCATGACTATGATGCTGTGCTCCCTCTTGTTCAACTTCTTGTGCACCCCCAGCCTCCTTGCTGGTGGGACAGAGTGAGAGGCAAAAAAGGCCTTGATGCTGTGGAAGCCCCGTTCACCAATAACATAAACATCCCTGTGTTATCAACATTGTTTCCAGCACAAATCCAAAACACAGACCCATACTAATTACTGTGCAGAAAACTAACTTTATTCCAGCAAAAACCAGCACAGATACTTGCAGCAATTGAAGCTGCATGTACCTGTGTCTTTGTATCACATGTTTTGAATAGAAAGTAAGTAGACCATATCATAGGATATGAGGAGTAAAAATTTCCTCCCATCCCGTCACAAAAGTAGTGGAACAAAAATGGACAATAAATTCTCAGGGTTTTTTCTACCTTTATTTACTATTCAAGGTTTTAAATTCATCAGGAGATGGTCTCTGGCTCACTTTTTATACCACTTTTAAAAAGACATTTTCAACGTAAAAAGACCACATACTTCCACATCACAGAAGAAATTTTATTACCCGTCCTCCAATTATTTATTTAAATGAACACCAGAATTAAACAAAATGTGAAGCACCTTCCAAACAAGTCTAAGATTCAAACTCTCCATTAACCTTTTTGGTGCGAGCAATAGGAGCCTAACATTTTTTCTGTAACCTTAGACCTTTACAGTAAACACTGATCACTAGTCAGATGCCCTAAAAACACCCTAAAAATTTTCTTGGTCTGGAAAGACTGGAAGAAACTGAAAAATTGGTAAATGTTTAGGATCTTCATAATTTATTCTATAGTATTTTTAAATTTCTTGCAAATTTCCTTTATGATGGTGGTAGCTGACATCATTTTCATGAAGATATTAACTGTTGAGTTTTATATTGGGTACTTGTCACAAGCAAATAAAAAGATAACAGTACTATGTTAATTTATGTTTGAAATATGTTGAGAGATCTGGGGGTTTTGTTTTCATTTCTTTTTTTTTCCCTTTTAATTCTCCATTGGTTTTCTGAACATATGTTAAGAGATGTTTTATTGCAATTTTTGTATGTTTTATTTAAGCTTCATTGTTTATTTGGTTTTTTAAGCTTCATTGTTTTCTGCTCTGTTTACCAGGTACACTTCATTGTTTTCTGCTCTGCTTACCAGGTACACTTATTGCCTTCTGCTGCTTCAATTCAGACTTCAAAATTATTTTAAACCTCCTGTTGTATTTATATTCCCCAGATCTATCCTTCTGTCCTAGCTTAGTTGGAGTAGAGTTAATTTTCTCCTGACTAGCTAATATAGTGGATTTAGGATAAGAATAATGCTGATAACACACTGATATTTGAGTTGTTGCTAAGTAGTGCTTACCTTAAATCAAGGACTTTTCAGGTTCCTGTGCTCCGCCAGTGAGCAGGTGCACAAGAAGCTGTGAGGAGGCATAACAAGGATGGCTGACCCAAACTGACCAAAGGGATATTCCATACCACAGAACTTCATATAGAGTACATACACTGAGGGGATCTAGCCAGGATAGACTGATTGCTGCTCAGAGTTGGGTTGGGCATCAGACAGCAGGAGGTGAGCCATTGTCGTGTGGTTTACCATTCTTTTTTCCCTTGGATATTATTTCTGCCTCATTTTTTGTCTCCCTTTTCATTGTAATAATTATTATTAACATTATATTTTACGTTATTTCAATTATTAAACTGTTCTTATCTTAACCCATGGGTTTTACCTTTTTCTGTTTCTCTTTCCCATCCTACTGAGGAGGCGAGTGAGCATGTGGTTGTGTTGTTCCTAGTTATTGTCTGGGGTTAAACCACAACATCTTTCTACTGGATTCACTGGCCTCTTGCATGCATGAATATAACTTCAGTATATGAGAATTTTGACAGTGCATGGGTGTGATTATACTTATACATCTATCCATATATCTAGCTGGAACACATTTGTTTACTTACTCAAAGTGGGTTATATTTCAGGAACAATCGTCTCAAAGTGCCTATTATGGAATTTGCAGTTTTGATCACATCACATGTTACAAAGCCATACCTTCAATTTCTATTATATTTCTGTATTCTATTGCATTTCTGTATCATATTTCTATATTTCTGAAATTCTGACTTACTCATACTGAAATAAATACATGTGCATAGACTGACAATGCAGTTCAAGGACCAAAACTAAGAAAACAACACTTCATAGAGACAGAAAAAATCCCCAAGATTTGGACAAAATATAATTCTCCTTATTTACATTTAGTTTGCTTTTGGATTAGTTCTCTAAACTGGCTTAGTGTTTTCCAGCATGAAAACCAGTTACTACTCATGGCACACATGACTGAAGATACAGGGACATGCAAAAAGGATAACCTCAAATTAGGCTGGTGTAAACTGGCATGGCAACAAACTCTAAGAAAATATGTGGGGATTTTTGCTTAGCCTAATGGCAGTTAATAGAAGATATGATTATTCTTTTTAAATACAAGGAGAAAATATAAAGATAAAAGCAGTAATTTCAACTACTAATAGGCAAAAATGAGTATAAACTGGTCATGTCTAAATTTAGGTTTGACCTTAAATGGGGTCTTCAACGTGTAGTTGCTCACAATAGCAGAGGATTAAACTTAGATGATTGACAAAGTTGCTTTAAGGCCCACGTTCCTTGAAAAATAGAAAGGGAACAAAGAAAGCCATAGGAAAATGAGGATTTTAGGAGAGGAACTGTCTGAAAATGGAGACTGGATCTGTGTATCATTAAAATAATGTATACATAGACTATCAATCTGCAAAAAGGAGTTAACGTACCTAAAGATATCTTGGAAGATTTGAAGCTAAAAGTAATACAGGCATGAAACTGAAGTAGACAGTTGTTTTAAAGTATGAACATTGTTTATCATTCCCTGAGATATCTGTTACTGAATTTTGAGCTATGCATGATACATTGGTGAATCTTGGGACACAAAATGCAGCTGTTTGTGGTCACTAGAATACATAGGATCATAGAATAGTTTGGGTTGGAAGAAAATATTAAAGGTCATCTAGTCCAAACCCCCTGCAATAAAGAGGGACATCTTTAACTAGATCATCTTCCTCCGTGCCTCATCCAACCTGATCCTGAACACTTACAGTAATAGGACATTCACAACTTCCCTGAGCAACCTGTCCCAGTGTTTCACCATACCTGCCCTTGTATCTTTCACTGCCTGTGCATTTCTTTCTTGTCCTTTAGTTTGTCACACAGGCCTTTACTCATCTATGCTGATCTTTGGCCTTCCTTTATTGGTTTCTTACACCTGGGGATTGAGAGATCTTGCACTCTATGAAAAATGTCTTCAAAGATCTGTCAGCTCTTTTGTGCTCCCTTGTCCCTGAGGGCAGTTTCCCAGGGGGACCTATTGACTAACTCCTGCATGACCTCTGGAACTCACAACCAAATCTAGGAAATCCATTCTCAACCTTTCACCACTTACTAGACTTTTTTTTTTCTCTTAATTACTGGGTCTTTTTCTTATTCTATTAACACAGATAGTTACAGTGATTGGAAAGGGTCATAGTGGGCATGATTCATTTGGATATCAGAGTGAGCCTGCATGAAGTATTATTTGCATTTTGCACACTTTTCTCCTTAAGTATCAAATTGATCCCAAAACTAAATAATTTAAAAACATTACCAAGTCTGCAATCTGAAGTGCTCAGAAGTACTTCAGAAGTAGGAATACTGCAGTGAATACTGCCTGTGGATATTTAATTTGATCCCCCTCTGTGTAAAGGTGGTGAAGTGTAAAGTGAAGATTGCGGAAACAGTTTATCTGTGCAATAAATTGTTAGGCACCTACATTAAATCAGAACTCAGACAGATGGATGCAATTAAAGACTGGCCTGCTCCCAAGCTGAGAAAGCAGACACAGCCCTTTATAGGAATGATTTCTCTTTCACTTTGACACCATGTCTTCACCCATGACCAAACCATGCAAGAAGGAAAAGCTAGAAAATAAAATTTGCACTAATCATTTAAAGACTATTAATAGACTAATGAAAACCAGAAGCAGGTGAAGATTTTGACAATATTCTTGAGGTTTTGAGGCATGCTGTTAAATTCTAGAGAGGGAATAAGTGAAAAATAGTCTCATACATCCTTACTTATTCTTAAAAAAATAAAAAAATTGGATTTGGATTGATATAGTTGAAATGTCAACAGATGTGATATTAAAATAGGAGAAATTTTGTTTTTTGAATAAAGCAAAGTGTTTGAAGCACAGAAAATTATGTAATAAAAGAAAAGAAAAGAAAAAAAACCTATAAGGGTGAACATTTACTTTATTTACTTTAAACTGTAGTTTTGAATGCTGACTTTTTCACACATTTACATTAAGGAATTTAACTGATCTCTCACAGTACAATATACAATGTACAATTTGTATAATTACAAAAAACAAACAAACAAACAAACAAACAAAAAAAACCCCAAACAAAACCCCACAAAACAGTTTTACAAAAGCAGTTAGGAAAGCTTCAGTTTGTGCATTTCAAAGCTATTTGAGCTATGTCAGAAATAAAACTGTGAAAAGTTTTTATTTCTTATGTTTAAATTACTTACAAAATGATGTTATGGGAAGAAATTATGGGTAGAGCAATCTAGCCTAATGTTGGTCATATCAGAGGAGGTTTTATATTCAGAAAATACAATAAAAAATTAATAACAATATATTTTCAGAGCTAGATAATTTTACTGACATATCATTAGAGGGCTGAGGTTTTTTATCCATCATAGCCCCCACTGTTTCTCCTTTTCCTTTTTTTTTTTGTTTGTTTTAGTTTGTCGGGGGTTTTTTAACTGTAAAATACTTTATTAAATCTATTTTTCCTTGCTATGAAGTTTCTGGCAATTCTATTAAGGGAGATGAAAAATTAATAAAACCAAGATCTCCATGAGGTTTTGAACACATTAATTTAGTAATTAAAACTTGAAACTATCACCTTACTTGCTTGTCATAATCTAAAATCATTTTTGCAAGATAGGTAGTGCAAGGAGTTGTGTTGCCACAAAGAACTCTCTGGGGTGGATGGGAGAAGCCCATAAAATTAGACTAAATAGCCTGATTGTTTAAGTTGCCTCTTCATCTTTTTCTGCTTCCCTCTGAATGACCTGGATAGTACAGCTCTAATCACTGGGGACTTTATGGCTGAATGTATTTTGTTTTTTTAGGGTGTTACATAAAGGGTAAAATTTAAAACTTTTCTTCTGTTTTGATTAACTTTGGAAAAATAGGGCAAAAAATGTTTTGCACTTTAGTAAAAATGCATAGGAGTCTTGTGGCTATTAATTTAAAAATCTGCAATATGCAGTATTTCATTATTCTTAAGGTCCATACAAAGCCCAAACGAAATCAAGCTGCACTCAAAAGCATTAGTATCATAAGACATCAAAATACCCACTTCATATTAAAATCAGTGTATATTTCCTGAAAACCAATTAGCTAAATGTGAGATTCTTAATTTAAACTCTTGCATAAAGTTGCCTGTAGAATCATTAGACCTGTATTTCTTGACTTTTATATATGCTGTTAGGCTAATTACTGACTGCCAATATCACAGCTCAGGCAATATTAAGCACCAACCTCTTCCAAGATTGGTCAAATTTAACCCTTTCATTAAGTTTAGGCCTTTGTTTTTTACATTGTTAATACCCTTAGTCTTATCAACCATCAAATGTGTTGATGATTATGTGATTTTCAGTTAAATAAAGTGGGAAAAAAAGAGCTGCTGACTATAGACTAGGTGCCCTGGTCTGGTGGCTGCTAATTAATTCAGGGAAAGTCTTCAGATTTATTTTTCTTCTGAGCCACTAGGACACTACAGGTTCATGAATATTGTAGGTGGTTTCTCTAGTCACTTAACCCAAGTCACAAATCCATTTGAACATTTTAAAATCAATTTGAAAAATTTTATACCAGAGTGTGTGGTACTCAGTAAAAAATAACATGGCAAATAATCTCATATTGGGTTGGTCATTCTCAAATAGTTGGGTTTTTTAAAATAAGAGCACTTATAGTCTTTTTGGCAGAAAAATGTGTGTATATTTGCAGAGCAAATTAAAATTTTAGAATAAATTATGAGAGCTGTAAAAGACAGTATTATGTACACATACATATGCACGGAATTAGTTTGTGGAGTTACTGAGGTAAATTTTGCATTTAGCTACAGCAATTTACCTACTCATATTGATTTACCAAAATATGAATATTGATCTAATATCGATACCCAACTGAGACGGACAAAAACTCTCTAACAGTTTAGAGTTAGAAAGTGTATGTTTTATTTGGCACCAGGCACTGAGTGGGATAGCTCCCTAAGACACAGGGCCCCGATCCAAACAAACACGACATCTTTTATTTCCAAATATTATGAATATCCAAAATACAAAATGCATATTCATAGTGTTGACACCTCCCATTCTCCACTTCATATGGAAATGAGCTTAAATGTCATTAAGCATGCATAGTGTGTGTTCTGAATTGAGTCAGTGGTCTTGAATTGGGTCAGTGGTCCTAAAAATGGTGAAGTAACTCATCTTCCTCATTTTGACCTTTTTGCCTTTCTGAGTTTTAACAATCCTAATTACTTTAGTGACCTCTAAGTTTCTTCTTGCATGACTTTTGGATGGGTTCCCACAAAGGGAGGAAATTGGTGATTGTCCTTGTTCTCTACACCAACTTATCAATGTTTCTACTCCTCATTCTAAACACAGCTAAGCAAACATGCAAATAACAGATCATCAGTAATTTGATAATCAGTTACTAACATCTAAAAACCCATTTCATGTCCAGCTCTCCTAACCATTTTAATTAACTCTCACTGGGCCCAAATTCTTTCCTATTCCCACTAATCTCGACACAGCTAGCCTATAACCAAAATCTTTATGTTTCTTCTAAATCTATGTTTCATATCGCTACCAGTATCTGTGCTAGAAGCACATTTGTATGTCTGCAATGAGGGCTGTCTTGTATACCTTTTTAGGTTTAAGCACTGTTGTGGTTTTTCCCAGTGTCTTGTTTTGAAAGACAGGTGTCTGCCTAAGGAAGGCAGGAGCCTCCCTTGGAATGGAAGATGCAACCCCCCTTCCCTCCAAATTATTATAATTTTGAAATCAAGGTGCTTTCAGCCAAAGATACAGGAAACAGGAATAACAGTTCTTTATTTATATATATATATATAAGTATATATATATAAGTATATATATATATATATATATATATATATATATATATATATAAAGGCAGGGAAAAAATCTGATTTAAACTGACAGAGTCAGATATGACCTGACCCTGTTAGTCAGGGTAGCAGTAGCAGTCCAATAAGATGGTGGCTGCAGTCCTCCTGAAGTGAATGGATGTGGTTCTGTTGAAGAGGTGATCCTGTGTAGAAATATCTGGTCCTCCTCAGAAGGTCCAGTGGTAGGTACGTAGCTCTTGTCCTCTGGAAATCCAGTGGGAAAGGCTGCCTGTGGTCTTCAAAAATCACAGTTTATATCCAGGATGGGATGCTTGGTTTCTCCCTCTGGGTGAAGCATCTCACAATGGAATGATGAGTCATAAGATAAGGCACTGATGGGCCACTAACAGGACACAGTCTTGAGGGAGGAGGCAGGGAGCAGTGCCCCACCTGGTTTTAACAGCTCATGAAGATGGTGATAGAATACATTCTTGTGGGCACGTCTTACATTGTAACCTAGGCCACCCAGGTAGGCATCTGAGACCCACATGGCTGATTTGCTTGCTTCCCCTCAGTGGGATGGGGGAGACAATTGAAAAAGGTAAAAGTGAGAAATCTCTTAGATTGAATTAAGGGCAGCTCAAAAGGTAAAACAAAAACTGTGCCCACAAGCAAAGAAAAACAAGCAATTCATTCACCACTTCCCATGGGCAGGCAGGTGTTCAGCCATCTCCAGGAAAGCAAGACCCCATCGCACAGAACAGTTACTTGGGAAGACAAACACCGTAAGTCTGAATGTCTCCCCTTCTTCCAGCAGTTTTATATGCTGAGCATGAGACCATGTGTTATCGAATATCCCTTGGTCAGTTGCCTTCAGACGTCCTGGCAGTGTCTTCTCCCAACTTCCTGTGCACCTCCAGCCTCTTCACTGGTGGGGAGGTGTAGATAAGCAGAAAAGGCCATGGATCTGTGTGAGCACTGCTGAGCAATGGGTAACACACCCCTCTGTTATCAACACTGTTTTGTTCATAAACCAAAAATCATATGAACTGCTGTGAAGAAAATTAACTCTCACTCAGCCAAGACCAGTACAATTTAATAGAGTAGATGGCTAAGTCTGCAACTGAAATATTAATGTGTCTGTGAGAGGAACCCAAGAGTAGTTTTGAATAACCCTGCTCTCCACAACATCTTCATTCTCTCGGGACAAGTCAAAGATCATGCCCATCAGCAAGTACTTGAAAAATTGGGTAAATGGCCCTATTTTTGCCAATTTTGCAGTATCTTAGTGCTAGAAGAGTTCTGTCTGCTTGTAATATGGAGGTTTTGTATTTGCTATAAGAACAGTTTAAAGTCCATTCCCCACAGAAAGACATTTATGTTTGTCCATTATGTATAAACATAAAGACCTAAGGCTTCAAGGTAATACGGAGGAAAAATAAAAGGGAGGGAGAAATATGGAACAAAGAAGAAAAGAAAAAAGAAGAAAGAGTTATTTTGTCCTGGCCTCATGTAGGTCACTATAAAATTTAAAGAGGAATTACTGCTATTTGTGCCCTTATTTTAAACCTTCTGTAAAAAAATGTGATTTAATGCCTCAATCAAAGGGTATTATGGTGATTTTGTTACAGACATTCTAATATAAGCCTACAATAATACCCCCTTGCTGCAATGCAGAATTACGCAGGAGTAAATTCAGGTTCTGTAAAGATCAAAACATTTTGCTTCTTGGGACTGTCTTTAAAATAAACTGAGGTTTTTTTAATAAACTGATGTCAAAATGTATTTATGCATTTAAGAGAAATGATTTTGACTTTTTTAGCATTTGTCCAGTCAATAAAGAAACAAAAATAAAATATTATTTCCATCTATTTAATTTTTTTCCTTACTGGAGAGCTGCAGCCAGATTTAGAAAAACTCTTTTGTAGCTAAAACTGAGATTGGCTAGTTCTGAGCTAGACAATTAAAATATAGCAATCCAAACATCACGCCCCAGTAGCTGCCTAGACATGCTTTATTTAATCTGAAAGTCATTTGAATACTCCCAAGAGCCTAAGCTGCTATCAAAGCACACAGGACACATACAAACACTACATCTTCACAAAATGGAGTAACAGCTGTTTTCTTACTTAAAAATTAAAAAATGTTACTGTTTATATAGCACTGCTACTAAAACCACTTACCCCAAGAAATAAAAATTCTCTTTAATACACCCACTCAAGCTTAGGCAACGGAAAACCACCATTCCCTGTAGAATGTTCAACCAATCAGCTAGAATTTGGGCTGCATGATGGACAGACACAGTGACAAAAGCAAGAACGTTATTTCAAGGGATTTCTGTTCAGGCTGAACCACTCCCAAGTTAGGGTTTTAAGGGAGAAATTAAAGTGCCTAAATTTAGATATCTACTTCTATTTGAACCATCAAGTATCTGAGGTAGTACCACTGTCCTTGCAGACCAGACATAGGAACTTATGAAGACCACACTCTGCCTAGTGTGCAGGCAGGATATAGTAGTGTCTAAAATGACATTAGGAACATGCTTAAACATTCAAATCATGCTCCAATAGGACGGAACATTTGAATCCTATGAATTTGTGGTGGTTTTTTGGCCAGAACTCAGTCATCATGCAGAAGAAAATTTTGATCTTTTTAAACATTAAGATTTTCAGTGTTTAGGGGCTCCATAAATCTTTACATGAACTGCAATAAGCATTTTCCAAAAGCTTCTCATTTCCATTTCAGATAGTTTACAGCATGTTATAAAGAATGTGTAATTAATCAATTATTAATGTTTATCATGCATAAATAATAAATACTACATTATTTTGAACCTAAATCAGCATTGTTGCATTATTAAAAGGTCATCAAAAAGGCATATTATGAAACACATTTTAAACCCTGATTGTCATTTAACTTATTTGTTCATAAAGCATCTTATACAATGGGTTACAGCCCAATGGAGTTGTAAAATACAGGAAAACATCTCAAAGAGTGTCAGCTGTATCCCAGCAAGGTCTGTGGCTCAATTTTACATGAAGACATTATAAAATCTAGGTTTGATACACTTACAGATAAATCAAATGTAGACAAGTTTTTAGTGCTAAACAGGTGGAAGGAAGCCAGGGATTTGGAGAGCCAATTTGCAGATCTGTTTTTGACAGAGCTAGTTGGAGGAGTTCAAACCAGGGCCAGTTCAAACCAGAATGACCTTAGAATGAAGATGCATGCACAATAAGGAATCTTGGGTTCATGTCCCACTTCCTAAGCTGTTTTTAGCCTTACAGATAAATCATGTGATGACTGTCTTAAAAACTTAGTACCAGCAGTTTATTAATGTGTTTTATGATACAGTAAATTATGTTAGTATTCCTTATTCTGAGCCCTAACCCAGTCAATAAGTTGCTGGGAGAAGTCTCATAATCACTCACCCTTGTTCTCCTGGGAGACTTTAGTTTCCAAGATGTCTGCTGGAAATAGAATACAGTGGAGAGAAAGCAGTCAGGGTGATTCCTGGAGCGTGTGGAAGATAACTTCCTGACACAGCTGGTGACTGAACCAACTAGGATAGATGCCCTACTGGACCTGTTGTTTGTGAACACAGAAGAGCTTGTGAGTGATATGATGGCTGGGGGCTTTCTTGGGCACAGCAATCATGAAATTACAGAGTTTTCAATTCTTGGAGGGGTGCCAGCAGAACTTCTTCCTTTGACTTCTGGCGGGCAGACTTTGGCGGGCTTAGGGGACTGGTTGAAAGGGTTCCTTGGGAGACAGTTCTGAAGGACGAGGGAGATTGAAGGCCTAAATATTCTTCCAGAAGGAAATTCTAAAGGTGCAGGGATAGGCTGGCCCCACATGGTCTCAAGTGGTATTGCACAGGGTTCAGTATTGGGGCCAGTTCGGTTCAATAATTTTATCAATGATCTGGATGAGGGGATAGAGTGCATCCTCAGTAATTTTGCAGATGAAAGTAAGCTGAGCAGGAGTGTAGATCTCTTGGAGAGTAGGAAGGGTCTGCAGAGGGATCTGGACAACTGGATGGGCCAAAGCCAGCTATATGAGGTTCAATAAGGTGAAGTGCCAGGTCCTGCCTTTGTGTCATAACAGCCCCCTGCATCACTATAGGTTGCAGGAAAAATGGCTGGAAAGCTGCCGAGGAGAAAAAGACCTGAGAGTGCTGGTCGACAGTGGCTGAACATGAGCCAGCAGAGTCCCCAGAAGCCAGAAGAGGCCCCAGGTGGCCAAGAAGGCCAATGGCAACCTGGGCTGTATCAGAAATAATTTGGCCAGCAGGATTAAGGCAGAGATTGCCACCCTGTACTTGGCACTGGTGAGGCCACACGTTGTATCCTGCGTCCAGTTGTGGGCCCCCCACTATAAGACAGATATTGAGGTGCCAGAGTGTGTCCAGAGAAGAGCAATGGAGCTGGTGAAGGGCCTGGAGTACAAGTCTTATGAGGAGCAACAGAAGGATCTCGGCCTTCATTTGCAGACAAGAAGGCTCAAGATAGAACATTTTTCTCCCTACAGCTACCTGAAAGGAGGCTGTAGTGAGACAAGGGTTGGTCTCTTCTCCCAGGTAACAAGTTGTGGGACATGCCCAGCCACTGCCTTGGAGGGATGTCTGCTGAGATAAGAGATTTTGCAACCGCCCAGCAGGACTCCCTGGAAAGGACTTTTGAGTCATGGTGAGGAAAAGTAGACCCACAATCCTTTGGGAGACCCTATGCAGATCGTTCTGTAACCCATTGGTCTATCCCAGACCCTCTGTAATCCATTGGTCCCCTTGCTGATCCCCTGTATCCCTATAAAAGACCAGTTTGCCTCTGTAGAAAAAAGAACTCGTCCCTGGCCTTCCCTTCGCCGGAGGGAACCCACAATAAAGCTACCTTCGTGCGGAACCAGCCATACGGGTCTTCTCGTCTCTCTCTCTGGTCTGGTTTGGCCTGGAGGCTGCCCTGCAGAGCTGAGCTGAAATCACGAGCTGATAATCACTAAAGAGCTGACAGCTTCTGCAAGGGCTCCTCTGCCAGCAGCTGAGAGGAAGACACCGGACCTCGGACAGGCGATTCCTCTCGGGACCATCTCCCCAGACCGGTCACCTCTTCCTGGGTCACAGCCTCAGACCCCACCAACCAGCTGTAATAACAAGTAATAGGACAAGAGGAAACAGTCCCAAATTGTGCCAGAGAGATTCAGGAAATTAGGAAAAAGTTCTGCATGGAAAGGGTTGTCAAGCATTGAAACAGGCTGCTCAGGGAAGTAGTTACGTTCAACTCCCTGGAACTATTTAAAAGGTATGTAGATATTGTACTTAGAGCGATGCTTTAGTGTTGGACTTATAAGTGTTAGATTAAGGGTTGAATCGATGATCTTAAAGGTATTTTCCAGCCTAAGTGTTTCTATGATTTTATAGCATGACAAAGTATGATTATTAGTAGTATAATCACAGTATTGTTACAAAATAGTAAAAAGATTTTGTAATAGTAAAAAGAGGTAATATTGCAGAAATATGGGGATATGAGACTTTTTAAAAGAATTTCTACCCATTTTTATACCAATTACTTCTCTTTTTCCATGTAGTTACTTATTTGTTCCTATTAAACATACTCTACCTTCTTATATGGAATGTATACATCTTCTGTCTCTTAACTTTGACTGACTGTTTGATTGACAGTTTTGTTTAAGGGGTAGAGTGTTTGTGTCTAAGAGATCATGAGTATTTAAAGTTGTCCTAAAAACCATCACAAATGAGCAAATGCATGTGACTAGCCTTTTTGGCCTCTAAGTCTGATAGCATTTATTATCTTGAAACTCTAATGTTTTTTAGATTACAGGGAAACAAAGATAATATAATGCATGTGAAAAAAAAAAAAATCATTCAGAAGACAATCCTGAAGTACAGAATTAATCCTTAGGTCAGTTCAACTACTTTGCTGAATATTTCCCATGCCTTTTTGATCTTTTCATTTTCAAATTTTTTTAAAGGCTCTGCAAATGATTGTATGAATTGGAGGGAATTTTTGATCCTAGAAGTTTCCTTAGTTTAACATTATATGAGCCTCCTGTCTGACCTGCAAAACCCAGCAAGTCAGGTTCTATTTATTTTAGAGAGTAACATCCTGAGAACAGATTGCTCGTAAAGTTTCATTGACATTTACTTAAACCAACAACTTAATAACTATTGAAATTATTCTATGGAATTAGAAACACCTCCTAGGAAATGGTTTGTACCTTCATTTCTCATTAATTTAATTTTATCTGTTAGTTTAAAATTAGATGGAACATGAAACACTTACAAGAACATGCATCTTGCTTTCTAGGGGAAGCTGGTGAGCAGTTTCATGATTCATTAATATCAGCTAACAACATAAAAAAATTCTTCTGGACACCAACTACTTTACACCTTTCAGCAGAAGCTAAAATATATACCAATGGAAGAATTTTTGGTTCAAAAAATACACGTGCCCTGGTTCCTGCCAGGGCAAGGTTAATTTTTTGCAGTAGCTGAGAGGGGCAGTGGCTGAGGGGGTGTGCCAAGGCCCCAGATGTTATTCAGTGCATCACATCATTGCTGAAGATGGGGGAAAATACTCCCTTCTGAGGAGAAGCCTGTTCCTTGTGGTGGAGAAACTTCGTGGGTGGATCGGTCCCTTATTGTTTATTGTTTATTTCTGTGTAAAGTGTTTCTTTGTCTTATACCTTTTATTATTAATATTGTTGTTGTTACTGATTGTTTTCTTATCTCAACTGATGTTTCCAGCAAGTTGTTCTTATCTCAACCTGTGATCTTTTCCTTTTGTGCTTCTAGTTAGAGTGGGAGGGGAAGTGACTGGTGGTGTGGTTTTAGCAGGAGTATTAAATTGGAGAATATCATTCCTAAACCATGACCCTAGGAAAGGAAGTTATATCAACTCAGACAATTCCTTTTAGAGTTCTTCTTAATTAAAGTATTAGAGTGAAAAATCAGTGAAAAATTTTAACCTTCTATATATCCTCTTGTGCGTTATGCTGAAATAAAAGCTCTTTAATGCTGTGCAACTCATATCTAGGTTACTAAATTAGTCACCTAACTTAGATGTTCCTGTGTCTACAAAATATGTGCATTAATTGTATAGGCAGTGGAAAGTGTTAGGGACTTCTGATGGCCTCCTGAGGACAATTTGGAATGTGAGGATTTTTCCAGTCATTGAATAGGAAAACTAGACATTTCAGTGGAAAGTTTTAATGCATGTACACATTTAGTGAGAAACCAACAGAAATGGCCTGGGGGAATATCTGACTGCGTGTATGTTCTTTGAGTCACATCTGATTATACAGTCAGCTAGGGGGTTAGATTTCAGAACATTTGCAAATAAGGTCTAATACATTTTTTTCCCCCTGCTCGTCAAAAGAGTTCCCATAAGTATAAAATTTGGACTAAAATTCCCTTCTACCAGAGGTGGTACGAATTCATTCCTCTTTATTTTACAACAGTTCTTCAAATATTAGACTATGTAATACCCTAAGACATGACAATCTTCAGCCTTAAATTCAAGCTAAGGTACAAAGGAGAGAGTGTAACTTCAAAGTTTCCGAACTCAAGCAAGCAATGTAGAAGATTGTCTTGTCTAAGCAGGAATATTTTTCTAGAATTTAGGTGGAAAAGGAAAGTGTATGGACTGTGGAAACAAAGACAGGCAACATTGGAGGACTACAGAGATGCCATTTGCTACTGTAGGGAGAAAATTTGTACAGCCCAACTGTGACTCTTTAAAATATGTTCCTTATTTGACAGGAGAAGGATATTCCATTTTTTATCATCAGCCAAGTGGTTCAGTAAGATACTTTATGTCTATATTTTAAAAAAGAAATATTTACTGTCCTTAAATGAATTGGCATAGTTCAGCTTGCAACATAGGTTAGATAGTTTAGACAGCTAGCTTATTTCTGCACAAAAAACTGAGTACCCAATAACCGTTTGTAAGAATAATTATTCACAGAGGACACAGTAACTCCTGAGACTTTTTTAGTAGTTAGTTCGCATTGATGACTTTATGCCAGTGGTTGTACCAATCTGTAACCCTGCTAAATTTATTACAATCCATGTGCTCTATCTAGTCTATTTCATCTTACCATTGCAATACTTAAAACATTTTCCTTTCACATATGGTTTTTAGACTTCTGGGGTGCTATTTTGCTTTATTTGCTTGTGTTCTGTTTGCTACCCTGTTACCCCCCAAGCCTGTTAATTTTATCTCTCATCTGCAGCACATTTTAAAGTATCTTTCACAAATGAAAATTTATATTAACTACCTCAAATTTAGGACGGTAAAAGTATAAGGACTTAAAAGCGCACTTGCCTATCTCAAAAAACTCTCCAGGCCACAGAAGGAACTCACCATAAGCTAAATCACTGAAGTGGTAACTTGAGATAAGCACAGAAGGGAGAAATTTGCAACAGGAAGGTGCTAATTCCAGGTGAGGCAAATCTGGATATCCTTCTAGTTAATGCATCCAAACAAATATTCCCACTGTGGAAATCTGTGGGAAAGGAAACAACTGCTTATACACATGCCATCCCAAGTTATGGCAATGGCATCTCTGCTCTGTGGATACCCAAAACTCGGACTGTATAAAGGAGGTATGTCCAGAAGAACGACTCTGGGACCCCCACCACTGAAAAGAGCAGGTTGAAGAAGGATCTGCAGGACACTGCAGGATCCACACAATGGTGGTGACTATCTTCTGTTTAATCTTTCTCTCTCTCTCTCTCTCTCTCTGTCTCCCTGACTCTTTCCTATTTCTCTCTCTCTCTTCTCTCATTTACTGTTAAATAAAATCTGTAGTATTGACTTCAGCATATGGTCTCATTTTCACCTTATTTGAGCAGAGGCATTTCTTAATAATCATAAGAAAAGGCTGAAAGAATTAAGCTTTCCTTTTTCTAGTACATATAAAAAAAAAATAACGGAAGTGATAGAGATCTTTTCTTCAGAAATAGTACAAAAGATGGAAGAGTACATGTATAGTTTGAGAATAGTACTACAATCAAACTCCTATTGGAGAAATAAGTTCTGTGAACTTCTTCACAGCTTTACAGGTTCATCCTACTTTCTTTGCACTTTTCATCAAGTAGTAATCATGGAGATAGTCAAGAAACCATCATCTCAATGACTAACAAGTGAAAGTGCAGATGTCTATCAGCTGTATCTGACAAATGCAAAAGCAGATATTATATATAGAGAGAGAAATAAAAAAGCACTAAAACCCACATGTATTTGATAGAATAGGTAAACTTCATTTTGAATCTTTGTTGTGTAACACTTTGAAATAAGATAATATATTCAAGAACTAGAAAACAACCCCTTATAATTAATAATATTTTAAAAGGAGCACCAGAAAACCCTCACAATCACATAATAATTTATGCATTATATAAGCTTAGTTAAACAAGGTGTCAAGTAGAATTATTGCGTTCTGAAATTTGCAGATGGTTACTTTGCCTTCAGATTTTAAAAAAGTGACTTAAAAGAATTCTTTCTGTAAGCAGTGACATGGAGCAAAGCTGTATTTTGATTTTAAATGAAGATTATAAAACAATGTGCATGTTGATCAGTAGAGTATCTGACCTGATTTTAACTTGCAATTCTCAATTGCTGTTGATAATTACTTATATACTAAAAGTTAAACATTCATTTTTTTATTTTTTAAAATTAAAAACAACAGGGATACTGGAGAATGTTTTCTTTATACAATCAGTTAAAATAATTTTTAAAAGTTAGAAGTGTTTCAATCAAGAATATTGTCATTTATCGCTATTATGAGGGAGTTGTCCTTAGCTGCTTTCTTATTTATCTGTAGAAACCTTTAACAAATATTTAATGGTTCTTATAACTGAGTGAATTCATCCAAGAAATCATAGACATTAAAAATAAGATTCAAAAACCTTATTCAATTCAGTAAAATTCCATTTATGCTAAAATCAAAATAATTTGCAGTTCATGAGTAGATTTTCACTTGCTATATGGAGATATATGGGTAAAGAGGCAATTAAGGAAAAGCCATAGATCCTCAAACACTTTATTGAAACTAAGGGTTTTTTTCCTGTTGCTCCAGTTCGGCCAAATTTAGAAATACATCCTCTAAGAGAAGGCAGGTTACAACCATCCCTCCCCCACCAGGTTTGGGGAAAAAATAAATTTTCCTCGAAGGAAAGTGAAAGAGATAAAAACTATTTATTTAACAAACACACAGGAAAAGTATGATAATGCTAAATAATAAAACCTCTCGCTCTGCTGAGAGAAACCTGGGGGAAAATTCAGAGTCCTTCCGTAGATATCTCTCTCTCCCTCCTTGGAGCTGGGACGGGGTGGGCCCACCTCCAGGGCCAAGACCTCGGTAGAAAGTCCTCCCAATGTATTCTGATGTTGAAACCGTCCAGCAGAGAGAAAAGGAAAAAAACAAAGTCCCAGGAAAACAAAAGTTCAACTCTCCGAAGGAAAAGGAGCTGGGGAAAAAAAACTGCCGAAAGCTGCCTGGAAAGAAAAGCAAGCTGGGTGCTTCCCTTCCCTCCTGCTCTCCTGCTGCAGCTGAAAAAAAAGTCTCTCTCTCTGTGGGTCCTTGGAACATGAAACAAACTGCTTTGAAAAAGTTTTGCTCAGTTTTTCCTTCCCCCTCTCAGGCTCAGTTTAAAGGCATAGAAAGGCAAAAAAATTAATTTCTGGGCATGGGGCAACAATAGGGGATACACATCATAAAGTTACCCAAAGACACCTATAAAAAATAACTTTGTAATACAGATTCACATCAAATATGATGTAAACAGGAGAATTCTTAGAATATATCATTAGTAGAAATTGTTTGATATTTCCCCTTAGTAGCCATCATGACACCCCTAAATGCCTCTGAAATTAGTCTTTAATAATATAACTTGATCTTTTGGCTTCCTCATTTTTGTAACTGCATCTGAAAAGACATTTTTAGAAATTTTTTTGGCACTCATTATTTTAAGGATTTTTTTTAGTTAATTACTACTGGTAACACTACTGAATAGTATTAATGATTGTTGCTTTAAATAATATTAGTACTCCTCTGTTCTGCCAAAAATTTTTTTACCTCTACCTTCAAGCTGCATCTACCCAGCTGACAGCATTCTAGCTGTCTGGTTTTGTGCTGGGGAGCCCGGCAGAATGATGAGGCCCCACAGGGTGCATGTTCCATCATACCTTTTCTGGAAGGCATTCCTTGAGTAAGCCTTCCTTGGTATTTTTCATAGAAGCATTAAGCTGAAGCCCCATAGAGATCAAGGTATGAAATAACAGCTCTACTTTCTCTGTGCTGATAGATGGTGAGCCCTTCCACTAGACCAGGGCTTAGCAACTGCTGAGAAAAATGCTGGTTAGCCCTCACAAAATCATGTCAGGGAGAATGATCTGGGCCAGTATGTGAGCCTATTTTGTGGACTGGTTTCATTGCAGTCTTCCTGCAGAGACTCAGACCTATGTTGGAATCAAAAAAATATTGTGTAAACACTTAGGAAGAGAAAAAATTTTGGCAATACTGCCAATATGCCTAAATATCTATGACTGTTATCTTGTCTTTTTGCCTCCAGTTGCATACATAAGGAGGTAGGCATCCCACCTCTTATTATAGAATAAATCTAGCATTATTTTCTTCAAGGTAATCACCATATTTGCTGAAAGAAATCCTAGATATGAGATTATTTTAAAAATCAAACTTCTGCATGTAGCTTAAATGTTGTTGTAATGATTGAGAATATTGTCATTTTGTTTTCTAATAATAAAGGCTATTTAAAACTTTTAAGAACATTTAGTTGAAAGAAATTTTTAAGAAGTTGAAAAACCCTGTTAGAATGTGGTATAGTTAAAAGCAGCTTTTTATGCAGTAACTTCTTCTTATTGTTTTAAGACACTTTCCTTCCCTGGAATGTTAAGCTTTTCAGAACCATCCACTAGTCCATATGTAATTATGACAGACTCTTACAAAATAGAGAATAAGAGGCAGTTGAAACAAGCTTTGAAGAGATAAGCAATATTTGTAACCATTTTTTCAGACTATGAAGCAAAGAAGCAAATGAACATAAAAGACTAAAACATACTTAAACTCAGAAGAATTCCCTGTAATAAAGCAAAACTAGATTTTCCAGAACTGTTTTCAAGGAGTAGATCCATGCTTTGACTTCTGGAACGCTTACATATGCAGAGAATAAAATTCACTATGTATACTGAAATAACAGAAAATTCATGAATGTCATTACCACATCAAGCCTTCAAAAGCCATTTTGGGGAATTTTAAGAATTAACAAAATCCCTGAAAATTGTTTGGTTTCACATATGTTGTTCAGTTGTATGGACACAGTGATTGTTACTATGCAATAACAGCAACCTGCAAATTCCTCATTAATGTTTCCTTCTCTAACAACTTTTCAGTTAAAAAAATTAAGCCAGGCTCCTTACCTTAACACCATAAGTCCATAGGATAATTCAATTGGGAAGGTACCTCAGGAGGTTTCTTGTCCACCCTCCTGCTCAAAGCAGGGGCAGCTCTGAGCTAAGACCAATTTGCTCAGTGTTTTGTTCAGTTGGAACTTGAAAATGACCAGCTTTCTTGGGACAACCTGCTCCAATGATTAGCTGCTTTCAAGGTGAAATAGTGTTTTCAGTCTCTGCCCATTGCCTCTGATCTTCCCACCATGCATCAGTGTGAAGGGCCTAGCCTGGCTCCTTGCTGACTTTTAGTGTTAGGAAACACTTTATTTACCAATACATTATAAGAATATTTTATATTGGCTCAACCTATGATTAAAACTGAGGATTCAATTTCCTTTGAGTTCCCAATTATTTCCAAAAAGCCTTTGAGTTTCTGACTTAGAAATGGAATATTTTTATCTAATACAGGTGTATAAAAAACTTCTTGGAAGATAAAAATAGTTTTCTGAGACTGTCAATGCAATCATATTAAACACCTTTCATTCATAAAGACAAGATTTTTTTTTTTTCTCTAAGTTCATAGAATCATAGAATAATAGTTTGAGTTAGAGGGGATCAAAGATCTTCTAGTTTCAGTGCCCCTGCCATGGGCAGGGGTGCCACCCACTAAATCAGGTCGGTCAGGGCGCCATCCACCCTAGCCTTGACATCCATCTTGACTAGTTTAGAAAAGGTTTTAGTTTTAACACAGACAATGCTATATATATATTTTTTTTTTAATAATGGCTTGAACTTTTTAACTTCTGATCAAAATACAAAGTGTGTATGCAGGGAGTTAAGAATTTTTTAAGATCAAGGGTATTTGATATCAAATGTAGTCAAAACCCTATGACTCTAACTGGACCAAGAACCGATATATTACCTTGTTGATTATTTTCTTTCTAAACTAGAACTTCTTACCTATTTATTTAGTTTAAATCATTTAACAATTAAAGCCCTTCATGGATAAATATTACTTCTTCCTGGTAAATTTCAGTACTAATGCTAAAAGGACACAGGTAGGGATCTGCAGGCTTCCATTGTGTCTTGTAGAAAACATGTTGAACTGTATTACTAATATAGAATTTAAAGGAATATGTTGGGTCCCTGGGCATCAGGGTGTTTGCCACATTTTTAAGATGCCTTTCAACCCAAGCCTCTCTGTGATTCTATGGTGATTCTACATTAGCAATTATAGCTTTTCTTATTGGATAGACTTACAGCTCTTGGAACAGCTTACAGCTTAAAAGTACATTATACACAGACAGTCTCAGTCATTTTCAGGTATTCAAGTAAACCAAGATATCATGTTGTATTGGGTCTGGCTGGGATGGAGTTCATTTTCCCTTTGCAGCCCTCAGAGTGTTGGGCTTTGCACTTGTAGCCAGAAAGGTGTTGATAGCATCCCAGTGCTTTGGGTACTGCTGAACAGCGCTGGCACAGCATCAGTGCTCTCTCTCAACATTGCCCCCGTTAAGGGGCTGGGGATGGGCAAGATCCTGGGAGGGGACACAGCTAGGGCAGCTGACCCAAATTAACCAAAGGGATATTCCACACCATACGATGTCAACTCAGATATAAAGGCTAAGGAAGGGAGGAGGAATGGGGTGCATTTGTTATTCTACAGTGTTTGCCTTCCCAAGCAACCACTACATGTGCTGATGCTTCCTGAGAAGTGGCTGGACATGGATCACTGATGGGAATTAGAGATGGATTTTTCCCCTTTGCTTATGCAAACTTTAACTTTTTTTTTTTTCCTTTAGTAAACTGCCTTATCTCAACCCACAAATTGTTTTCCATCTTATTTTCTCTCCCCTGTTCCACTGGAAAGGGAAGTGATAGAGCAACTTGGTGGACACCTGGTGCCCAGACAAGGTCAACCCACTGCACATGTATATTTTCTTTCTCTTCTGAAAGGTTTCAAAACAATCCCCTGGCTTCCTTAGTACTGCTAAGGGATACTGCTGTCTTTCCATCTGAACTCCTCCAAAGACAAAAAAATAGTAATTGTTTCTTTATAACTTTTCTAAAATCAGTAGGGCATTTTAGAGAGGAAGAGGGATCATCCTGTTTGAATATCAGTGTCACTACGTTGATGTATGAAAGAAAATTATTCCAAACGCATTCCCTTGTTAATTCAGCAGGTCATTATTTTCCATTTCTATTTCTGTTACTAGATGAGCTTCTGTGAAGGCTCTGTGGCTGCAGTGAATGTGCTCTGTGAATATCAATGTCTGTTTGATCTTGAAGGTTGTTATTGGGTACAATTAATGTCAGAAATGTTTTACATATACCTCCATGTCAACCATTCTGGTTAAATAGACTCTTATTTCATATTTTTTATCTTTACTTGTGTATGTTTTAGTTTTGAAAAAATACATCATGTAACTATTTTCTTTGTTTAGTGAATTACAGCACAAACACAAGTAACTCAATAAGTAGAAGGCAGTATCCTCTTGTCTAACTGTTTTGTTATTATAAAGAATGTTGTTTTGTTAATTCATACCTGTGCACAAAAGGGATCTAAAATTCTGATTTTTTTCTGGAATTTGTCTCACAAACAGATACCTGTATTTTAAGAAATTATCATAGACTCCCATTATGCTCAAGGGAGAGGAAATAGACATATCTAGGGTGAAATTCTTCTCATCTGTTACAAATATCTGCATTACAGGGAGAAGGCTACCATGCTATTTTAAAGCTCATCATTTAGGGGTGTGGTGAGATGATGATGCGATGTAAATGTCTCCAGAGAGAGTATCTACATATGGCCAGATGAAAACTGAAATGTCTAAAATACTGGCACAGTGCTGCTGCATTTTTTTTCTTTGAAGAAAAGCTAAAATGCAAAAATTAAAAAAAATTGTTTTCCTGCTTTTGCTTTTTTAACTGTAAGTTAAAGGGGAAAATATATAATGCATAAATTGAATTAAACAGGAGTGAAAGAAAGCTTGACTCATGAGATTGTCTGAATGCTCCATAGTGATACAATATGTTTTCTTCCTTATACATTCAAGTGATAGAACATTACCCATCTGCCTCAATACTGAGCTCACAGGGTAAAACATAGTGGAACAAACAAAAAATGTACTGTACAAATTAATAGGTGCATGTGACTGCAATAGAAGTTGAAGCCCATTCAAATATACCTTTGTCTGTGTATAAACTTGTCTTGTGTTACCTTTAAGGATTTCCTTCATGGTCAAACCTGCTGGTAGTCACACTGTAGTCTGCCGTGCTGAACTGGAGACAATATTCAGGTGAACTGCCTGCTGTGTTTTGAAGGGTTTTAAAGTGTAGACAGGCTTCGATATTCTGTGACTGACCTAGTCAAATCCATTAGTATAGTTTAGTTTGGTAACACATCATGAATCCATATGGATACACGAGATATTTCCACTGATGTCACTCACATATAAAGCAGATGAAATTTATAAATAACTCCGTGTAACGTCTCCTAGAAAAGCAATATAGATTTGTGCAGCCAAGTGCTTTTAGCTGACCACACTTCAGATTTTCGATAAGATGGGCCAGCAAAATCATGAAAGAAGTAGACTACAATAGGTTACTTTATTGATAGAATCATACCATATAACAAATTTAAAAATATATTAATAAGAACTAATTTTACAGGATGACAAGATTTTGCAGTTTGTTGGGGAAATGAAGCATCTGTCAGAAAACAAAGAAAAAGAAAAAAATACTAAATCAGTACCATAAGCTATTGATAGTGAAGGGTGAGAGGAAGTAAGAAAGAGACAGGGAGAGGATTCAAATACTTGATCTGTTAGGTATATTAAAAAGTAGTCTTTTCACTTCTTCACTATCTTTAAAAATTTCCACGTATAATTTCTCTAAAGAAAAAGTCATTTATCTTCACATATCGTAAGGAATAAATTAGAGATTATGTCAAATGGTGGTGGAAGACAGAGCATTTAAAGAGAATGAAACATTCTTTTGAAACTACTATCAGGTAATTAGGCCATTTACAGTTGTTAAGAAACTGGTCTGTCATTCTTTTGTGAACTCATGAAAATAATATGTGGGAGCTATTAAATGAGCATGAGTCCATAGACTAAAACAAAGGCCCAAAAGTTTTTCTAACTCTCTACGGGCTTTTCTTGTTTGTTTATATACAAATATCCCAACATATAACATGCATCAAATACTCAAAAAAATGAGAAAATATGTAGCTGAGAGAGATGAAGCTTCACTTCTAGCTTACCAGTGAAATTACCGTCATTTTAAGTCCTTTGTAAATAGATATGTTAGATATTCCTTTATATGATACTGCTAGTCTATCCAAGTGTGTTTGAGATATGCTTATTCATATTTCCTATCTGCTTGTATTCCTGAAACAAATGTCCTTAGAATTAACAGCACCTTCTGTCATGGTTTTAAGTACAGCTGAAAATGAAGCACCACAAAGCCACTTGCTCAGCAGCCCCTCCTCCCCACCCCCACTGGAATGGAGAGGAGAATCAAAGTAAAAATGGGTGTCGAGATAAGAACAGTTTAATAATTGAAAACTGAAAACAAAGTACAATATAGTAATAATGGTAAATGATGATAACAATAATGATAATAAGAGGGAAACAAACAAGTAATGCGCAATGCAATTGCTCACCACCCACTGACTGACTCCAGACACCCCTTCCTGAACCCAGATCAGTTGCTGTCCCAGTTTACATACTGGGCATGACGTTCTATGGTGTGGAATATCCCTCTGGACAGTTTGGATCACCTGTCGCAACTATGCTCCCTCCCAGTTTCCTTTGCATAGCTCCTTACTGGCAGAGCATGAGAAAAGGAAGGAAAAAAGTCCTTGGCTCAGGAGAAATATGACTTAGCAAAACCCAGGACATCAATGTGCTATCAGCACCATTCTCATTCTGAATCCAAAACACAGCACTGTGACAGCTACTGAGAATAAATTAACTCTACCCCAGGTGAAACCAGGACACACGGTAAGGGGAACAAACAAGAAAAACACATCCAACAGTTTTTTGAGAAACTGATCCACTAGGCTGAAGATACAGAGATAAAAAGAGATCAGTTTGATAGAGAACTATCAAAAAGCATCAGTATCTAGTAAAAATATTTTAAAAATATAAAAAACACAGAAAGCTATTGACCAAAGAAACTGCAAAAGGTATGAAAGCAAAGAGGGAACCTGAGCCTTTATTTTGATGACATAGCTAGGAAAAATTACTATTTTTAGTCAATGACATCCAAGTAGATGTGCATTACAAATCCAGATAAAAGGCAAAAACAATAATGCAGCTGAATGTCCTTATGCAAAATCTTCTAGCTAAGTTATACTGGATCTGTTTCTGGATTTTACTTAAAGGTATTAGTGCTGAAAATAAATATTAATCTTCAAAATTACTCACATATTTCTGAAAGTTCACCTGTGAATTATTAGTTCTTCCTAGAAAAATTGGGGCATATTGCTACCATAAACCACCTGCTAATAAACATAAAAGCATCTGAGATGATGTCTGAAACAATGTTTGAACAGTTTTGTAGGACTGCTTTTGGCAATATGTGTGCTGCTGTTACTTTCAGCATGTGGTTATAGCTGTTTGCCATATATGGAAGGCTGGTGATGTTCCTTTGTTCAAAACATACGTTTTCTTGCTTATGGAACAAAGCTCTCTGTGCTTTAAATGGTTTTGTCATGAAACTGGTCAGAGTAGACAAAGGAGAGAGTGGAATTCGTTCAATATACGAATGCTCCTTTGGGCAAAATTGGGTATTTCTGGATTTGGTTTTGGTTTTTTATGGTTGGTTGGTTGGATTTTGTTTTGTTTGAAATTAAGACTAGTATCCTGATTCTCTTCTCAACCTCACTTTTTACCAGTATATGTTTCTGGCAGATTTATTCCTGTACTATGTTTCACCGTAGGGGTTAGGTAGGCTTAGAAAATAGCCTGATGTAAAAAAAAAATAAATAAAATTTCACTGGGTTTGATGAATTATTATACCTTTTGGGGTGAAACTTATTGTGTCTGTTTTCCTGGTTCCATGTCACTATCTAGGAGTGAGAAGATCATTACCTATACTTCCTCTTTCTCCCTCAGTTCAGGATGAACCATTTGTACTGGCAGGTGTGGGATGAGAACAGAAAATGCCTTCTCTTGACACATTTGCAGAGAGTGAGCTTCACAGATGTCAGGAACAGAAAATAGACGTGAAACAAATCTCAGAGAGGTTGGCTATTTCATGAAAAAATGCAGAATGTGAATTTCTTCCTCTTTTACCTTTATAAACAAAAATCCATTTGTGATAAGATTTTTAAAATTTGTATTTCATATACAGATTGGAATATGCTCCCATATTAATGCTCCCATATTTAACATCACAGTATTTTACATCTAGTGTATGCAAAATATACATAGACTTACATTCCTACTTGAGTATTCACTTTGTATTCATTTTACTGTGCAGATTTTGTATTTACTTTTGTGTTTTTCTAAATTATTATCTGTTTTGATGTATTTTTATGGCAAATGGTAAATTTTACACGGAAGTACACCATTTTCAAGTCCCGATATACAGCTGCAAGAACCAGGTTTATGTAAGTTATTGATGAGTTCAAATTTGAGTAAATAATTATAGTGGATAAAAGCAATGTTTGCTGACAGAAAAATACATTATTGCAGCAGGGGAGACAAATCTGTTAGTCTGGTGACAGAAATTTTTGTAAGAGCACAAACCACATCTGACTGTGAAAAGAAAAATATGTGGCGGCTTTCTTTTTTTTTTCCCCTCAGAAAGCAATGTGGGAAGATGATACAGGAAGCCTATGAAACAATCCATTTTATATGTCATATATGCCAAATACTACCTGTCCTTCAAGTACTAGAGACACATAAGTAGTTATTCTCATGATGCTGGAAAGTCCCACTCAGTGCTGGAGAAAAAAAAAAAAAAAGAAAAAAGCAGTTTTGAAGAGAGTGATGGGGAGCAAAGGAGTTACACAGCAGGTATTACATGAGTTTCAGTAAAAGGTAGCTTTTGTATAAACCCTTAAGCACAATGAAAAATATGTGGCAGCTTAAATGACAGAAGGAAATAATTTTCCAAATACTGTTGCAGAACATGGATGTAACCTAAAAAAAAATCTTAAACATGGTGCTTAGGTGTTTAGGATCTTAGAGCAAATAGGAGCAGTACTGACATTTTCTTTCTACATGATTTCCTCACAGGTAAAACCCACTTAAAGTGGTATAATAAAGGTAATAAATTATTTCTTTATGACAAGAAATTACGTAGACTGGAACTACAATTCATAAAACATAATACTGAGCATAATAAAGGTCTACTCTGATTCCATGTGGTAACCCTCATGCCTGAAATTAGTGAACTGCTGATTGATTGAAATGAGTTCAAAAGTTGTGTCTCATCATTTATTGGCAGCAGCTAAATTAGGCATATAAACAGAGTTATAAAACACTCTGATAGTCATCATT
Source organism: Corvus moneduloides (assembly GCF_009650955.1). NCBI lineage: Eukaryota > Metazoa > Chordata > Aves > Passeriformes > Corvidae > Corvus > Corvus moneduloides. The sequence continues at coordinate 73,702,548 of NC_045477.1, forward strand.
CTAATTAGGAAGCTGCTTAAAAAAAACCTAGATAATTTTGAAGAAAAAGTTTTGCTTTTAAAGAAAATTATGTGTATAACACTGACGTTTATAACATGAAAGCTTCAGTTTTAAATATCCCTTGCAATTTTCTCCTCTGCCCATCAAACTCAGACAAAATGAAAATGGTTAGTCCCACCTTTTTACTTACATGCTTGGATCACCAATGCACTCTGGGCAGAGCTGACCAATGACACGATACATGCTGCTAAAATATTAAAATTATGTCTTATGTATCCTCCGTATATGTATTTCAGATGCAATTGAAAATACCTTCATTACATGGGTGATTACTTTTTCCTGGCAGCAAATCTTATAATTCATTAAATATAAGAATGTAGCCTGATTGCTCATGCAACATGACAATCCATAAATGATGAAACATTTTAGTGATTTGGTATTCAAATTCTTTGACAGGCACTTAAAAAAGAAATTAAGAAGCAGAAAATGAGTTTTAGTTAGACACTAACAGAAAAATTAACTGCGAAGATTATTTGAGTGCAAAACAAACAGATGAAACTCCAATTGGAGCCTTATCAGACTCTTTAAAGCCTTCTAGATAGAAATTTTCTAACTGTAGACCCCAAATGGACCAACAGACTCCAATTCCCTGTAAGTATCCTCCTCTGTACTCCTAGATTTCCAGCCCCACCTTGGGCTTTAGTCACCTGTGTTTAGTGTGTGCTCTGACATGCTTCAGCTGTGCAACTTTTCCTTACTTGGTTTGTTCAGCCTGGAGGAGCCTAACAATATACCACATCGTGGTCTTCAACATTCTCATGAGGAGAAGCAGAGGGCCAAGTACAAATCTCTACTTTTATTTGTTCTATCCTTAACTATTTTCAATATTTCCCTTGTAAAAAATTACTGTAATCCACTATAAGCAAAATTACATCTGGTTAAATACTGATCAATTGAAAGTAGCTTGTTCTAGGAAAAAAAAATACTTCTCTTATTTACATATGTCAAAATATTTTTAGTTTTACTATTTTCAAAACCTCTTAAGTAGGAAAAAAAGTAGTATACTCATTTCTTTCCTGCAAAAAGGCTTAAGTTGAATGAATCAACATTTTTCAATGGAAGACTCATGTGTGTTCTGATTTTGCTGTAGAAACAGACAAAAACAGTTGTCTTCTTCCAAGGATAGCTTCATGCATAACTTGTGTGAGCAATCATGTGCTTTTTCTTCCAGGGTGACACAGCCTGGGGAATAGAGGGTCTTCTGCCACCTCTTTTTGAAGGTGTCCTGCTTCTCAGTGGTATGTAATACCCTAAATGGGACATAATGCTTAAAATTAGATAAATTAATGCTGCCTTATATTCTGCTGAACACCAGCTGAATGTCATTGCCACTTACCAGTTAGGCAAGTCAATGGAGGGAATTCCTCTGGTACTCCTACTGTTGGTAGACAAAGAAATCCCTACAATGATGGCAAACAGCTATTCCCTCTTGCCATGTCCCTTTAAAGCAGGAGTCACTTCACTGTCAAGAAGTACAGGAAAGATTAATTATGTCTACAGAAAATAAACAAAACTTGTTTATAATGGATTGGATTAGATCTTACCTGCCTAATTACTGAGGTTATGCTGCTGATCCTTAATAATATATTTTCCTTGATGTTTCCTGACCTTTCTTTGAGTATTAAATCACCACCTCACTTCCCTTGTTTTATTCTTTTTTTTCCTCACCTGAACCATCAGTCACTTTTCAGGAAATTTTAGGTACCTTTTATGTCAGTGTCATAGTTGATCTTGGCTAGCTGCCAGACCTTCTTCTCCATGGGACAGGGTTAGAAAATAGGATTAATTACTTGTGGGCTGAGGTAAAGACCAGGAGATTACTTGCCAGTTATCATCGTAGGCAAAACAGACTCAACATAGAGTAAGATAATTTAATTTATTTCCAATTTAAAAAGAGTTTCATAGGGAGGAACAAAGACAAAAACTAACACACATGCTCCCCTGTTTTTCCCAGGCTTCACTTCACTCCTTCATTTTCAAATGCCTATAGTGCCTTCCACCCTTCTCAAGCAGTGCACAGGGGTGGGGAGATGGGGGTCTGAGGTCAGTTCATAAGAGCTGCTCTTTGTTACACCTTACTTCCCACATTTTTTCCCTTTGATATGGGTTGTTCCCATGGCTGTAGTAATTCAGGATACACTCTCTCCAGCAGGGGTTCTCCATGGGCTACAGCTGCCTTCAGGGCATATCCACTTGTTCCACAATGGGCTGTAGCACGTATATCTGCTCTGTCATGGTGCTCTCCATATGCTGCAGGGAAATACATTCTTCACTATAGTCTCTACGTGGGTTGCAAGGGAATCTCTGCCCAGGTGTGTGGAACACCTCCTTTTTCTCCTCCTTCTTCCAGCCCCCGATGTCTGTGGGATTGTTTCTCACGCTTTTTTTACCACAGCTGCTCATCGTTACTCTTAACTATATTTTTCATAGAGGCACCACCAGCTTTGCTATTTGAGTTGGCTTTGGTCAGTGGTAGGTCTGTTGCTGAACCAGAAATGTTTGTATCCTGCTCTAGGAAACCCCTGGCCTCTTCTCACAGAGGTCACCCCTTTTGTCCCCTAAGACTTTGACATATACACCTAATAGTGTGAGGAACTTTATCACATCTACTGCAGCCAGTTGACCCTCCCTGCACATTTTTTCCTATTTGTAGTGGTCTTCGTATTTCATGATTTTAGACTAAGTGACATGAAATTTTTCTCTTTAGAATTAAATTGTAACAATTGCAAAGTTTTTACCTTTTGGGATTTCCAGTTCAAGGAAAATGTGCATATACCCTTAGTGTATCTGAAACTGCAGCATTAAAGTATTTGGAAACTGACAGACCAAATTTTCACTTTTACATTCTTATGTTTTACTTTGCATTCTTGAGCACATCTTCAGGATTATTATTCTATCGTGATTCTCAAAAACATTATTTCTTACATTAACAAAGTCTGACTTTTAAAAATTCTGCTCAGATGTTCTTCCTTCTCCAGTCAATGAGCTCTGTGAAAGGTATTTTGAAAAATAAAAATAAAATCATTCATTAATGTAGGCTTCATATTTTATTTTTAAATTCTAATTAGAGATTATGCACAAGAATAAACATCCACTTTACAATGCATTACTTTCCATAGGGAAAAAAATATCACAAAGACAACAGTTCACAGTGGTTGCCACTGAATAGTCTTTCCCTCCTTACAATGTGTTATTGTTTTTGTTTGTTTTTTTTAATAGATTAGTACTTAAAGCTTCAACTCAACAGTTGTATTTTACTTTTCTTTGGATTTACTTGCTTTTTTTTTTGCCCCATAATAACTCCAATTTTTGTGCTGAACCTAATTTCAGTGATATCCCAAAACTATGAATTACCCTATTATCAGATTTTCTTTAGTCCAAGATAATGACTGTAATTTCCCTAGGAAGGATAACAGCTTAGAATCTTTATACTAGGTATTATAACAAATGCTAGAAAAGAAATTATAATGCTTCATTAATTTTATGTAAATGATTAGACTGAGCTATTTGTTCTTCAAAAAATATGCATTTATGATTTCAATTTTTTTTTGTTTTACTATTCCTACAAGCTACTATCACCAAATCTGTTGCTTTAATACTTTTTCTTAACAGCATATTTTTTTTCCCCTCTAAAAATAATGCTTGCTGCATACTGAAGCTTATTAAATTAAGTGGCAAAAAGGAGTCTAATAAGAAACTGCAACTTGCTCAAAATGTTTAAAGTATGTGTTATTCACTTAAGTTATTCTTAATAGAAAATGCTAAATACAAAATATGTCTAAATGTAAGTATTCTGTACAAAGAAAATGGAAATCGGGTTTGGAAACAAGTATCAAAATTACTTGTAACCATTACTGTAACCATTTCAAAAGATCTTAAAGAATGAAAAAGTTAGGCAAATTAAATAATAGCATTTTTAAGTGCAAATAGAGCTATATGGGATAGTGTAAAAACACTTAGCTATTTTCTGTTTGGAATATCGCTTCAGAGACCTTTGTCAGTTGAGCGTATTAACGCACTATATCACAGCTGAATGGATTGTCTGGTGGTGTAATTATGTCTTCCAAAGTCATCACACACCCAAGAGGGGTGTGAATATGTGGCTAAACCCAACATATAATACACAATTGCACAAAAATATTGCACAATCAAGAAAATAATTTCAGACAGGGCAATGGGCTTGAGTTGCCTTCAAACCATATCTTCCTTCATGGTGACTTGAGATGTCAGTGTCATAGAGTCATAGAAATACTTAGGTTGGAAAAGACCATAAGATCATCAAGTTCAACTGTAAACCCAGCACTGCCAAGTCCACCATTAAGCAGTGTCCCTCAGTGCCACATTTACCATCTTTTACACCCCTTGTGTTGGTGACTTGACCATTCCATGGGCAGCCATGGAGTCTTGAAAACCCTTTCAGCGAAGATCTTTTCCCTAATATCTAATCCAAACCTAAAAACATAAAACCCATGGCCATTTCTTCTTGTCCTATTGCTTGTTGTTTGGGAAATGAGACTGACCCCCAGCTCACTATAACCTTTCAGGTACTGTATTGCCATTTGCTACATGTGCATCATGGTTTCAGTAGAATTTTTATTACTCTGCAAAATCAGAACTCTTGTGTAACATCAGCTATGTCCAAGCAAGTAAATTTGATATTAAACATTACATCCTCCATAAATGCCATTTCTTAAAGACTGTGGTCAGAGAGTATATGAGTCTGACATCTAGTCACCTCCTTTCAGTGATACAGGTGGCTGCGCATCCTATGTTTTTGCTTTCTTCATGTCTGTCATTTTTGTATAAAGTACACTGATTCCATTGTTTGGCAGGTGGATAAAGAGTGAAACAATAGAACTCTAATTTTCTTGTGCAAACAGCTCACCTGAAAACTGTGAATATGTGAAATATTCCATATATACAGCATTGATTCTTTCCTTTCCTATAAACCAGTATACACACAAGCCTCAGTTTCTCATGCTTGACAGAAGCTCTACAGTGCTTGACTAGGTGGATCAAAGTTGTGTTGGAAAATCAGTTGCTGTATGTTTTAGCAGAATAAAATATTTTATATTCCATTTTTAGTTCAATCTATTTGGGACCATTACAGGAAATAAACAGAACTCTAATTCATGTAGGACACAGTCCCTGGTGTGATTTATGGAAGTATATGGTGTTATTAATGTGAAAATTCATGGCAAGTGTGTGTGTTTATATGTGCATACAACATTTTCAGGGACAATAAACTGAAACTCTCCATTCCTAATCTGATTATTGCCAGCTCAGCGTATACAGTTCTTTTTGAATATTTTTAAGCTAGTTTTCTCTGTGACAGAGCTTTAGCATAAGGATAAACAGATTCACACCGGACATATAAAATAATTCAACTTGAGAATGGTAGTCAAAATACCTTAAAATAAATGTATAAATCTATCTTATTTCACTATATTAATGATTGCCCCTACCTTTTGAAATTCCTTTAAGAATGGACTGGTGAATCTGCTGTACAATGAGATACCTCATCAGTGTTCAGACAATCCTTTCTATATCCCAATAAAAATTTTGTTCAAATAAATGATCAAGAGATGAAAACCAAAACAAACCAAAAATAAAACAACAAAAAAAGTGCCAAACCTAAAACCAACCAAACCAAAACATTTATGTGTACATTTGCTCTTTTGTTATACCTATCACAGCAAGCCTTGAGTACTATGTTAGAGGTATCTTTTAGTTACTCTACCATCCTTTCTTCTCTCAGCAATACTACTAAACACTGCAAATGAGTACTCCAACACCTTTTTAAGGGGCTGGAAGCCATTCCACTGGCTAGCCTTTATGAAGGCATAGTATATCAGGACATCTTTTCCTCTCCTAAGACATTTGATATAATTTCTCTCAAACATGCAAAAAATCTAAAGCGGCAAAACAAACCTAAAAGAGAAAAAAGTCTGGATCAAATGTACTTACAATAGCTTTTAGCTGATGAATTAAAACCCGACCTCTCTCATCAGATGTTTTCTTTCCTTTTAAACAAACTAAGAAAATAATAATTTATTTTGCAAAATAAGATTTGCACAACACTACTAGAAACATATCTCTGTTCTATTACAGAAACAGAAATTGTGTGGCAGGGGGTGAATGCAGGGATTGTTTTGAATACGGCACTATCATGGGATTAGAGGTGAATATAGTGTGCTTTTCTAAGTGTTACTGCAGTGTGAGTAGTGCCTTATAGCTGGATACTTTATTATTGCAAACTTTGTGTTTGGTAACATAGTGAAAGAAAACAGTATAGAGTCATTTTGTTTGTAAGCATGAGGCACACTTTCCTTGGATAGTAATGGAATTTCCATTCACAAATCAGTTGAGAAATGGTTCATGGCAAGAAAAGAAAAGCCAGGAAGTTGTTTTATCTCTGTCTACATCTGCTTGAGGCTGCTGACTGATATCCAGAAAATTAAAATTACTAAAAGCAAGTGCAGAGGGAATACATGCTCTGAACAAGCTCAGGTGTCTGAATGGCTCTGCAACAAATACCCACACTTTGCTATTTTGTGCTATGTGCCAGAGGCTGCTTGCTTTGTCCCACATGAATAGCTTACAGTGTTTTAGTGGTTGGACTGTAATAGTTCTCAGGTTATGGTGGACCTCATTCAACTGTGAATCACTAGAGAAGCTGTATTTATGAGTACTTGTGCCAAAAGGGATTTCTCTTGCAGTTCATTTCCCTCTTAGTGAATGGAGGAAGTGAAAAATACTTTACACTGTGACGTTTCTGGCCTTGAGATTTAATCTAGGATGAGAGAGAATTGCATGCATGAAAATTCTGGTGCAAGTCATTATTTCATTTGAAGAGGTATTATATATTCCATTACTTTTTTTTTCTGATTAAAAATGTTTTGATAGAGACAAAAACCATCTTTTCAAATAACTTGAAGAATTTAACTGAACACCAAGATATCCTTTTTTATCTTGTTGTTGTTGTAATTTTTTGTTGTTTTTTCTTTAAGAAAGACTGTTCCTTTTTCTATTTAGCTCCTAATAATGAGTATTTCACAAAGAGATTACACCACAAATAATACTCATTGGTATTTTTGTACATAAATATTTTAAGAACATTAATAGGCCGTAAAAAGATAAAATGTAAATGTTGTTGCTATTTAGTTCTTCTAAATTACACAAGCAATACAAAAGTAATTGAACTGCTATTAATAGACTGTAATGGAAAGTGTACTAAAGCATTATATTAGCGTTTAGCAAGATAATTAGATCAAGGAAATTAGATATTAACAAAGATAGTAAAAAAAAGTATTTACAGACTGATACCATATCTATTTACTTACAATTAGTATTACCGATGTTAATTAAAGGCTTAATTAGCAGAGATAATGCATACATATGTGTCACTGGGCAGAATTACCAGCTTGAGTAAATAGATAATATAATTCTCAATAGGAGACTCTCATCTGGGATTTCTGTTACATATTGTTACATTTTAAGGTTCTAAACCTACCAGAACTTTGAATTCTAAATGATATGTTTGCTAGCAAACCCTTTTGAGTCAAATTAGTCATAGCCATAAATGTCTTAGTTCTAGGCTTTAACAGGTAGAAGTCTGGCTACCCCTTTGTGTATTATGTGCACCTGACTGAGACACAAATAATTGGATATATTCAGATGTTCCAAGGAGCTTTACCTAGGAATATTTTAAAATGACTAGAGGGTAAAAGACCTATTATTCACCATGATGTTTAACATAATTTTTGAAAGAGAAACATATGCAAACAAATAAACAATTGTGAATTCCCCCAATTTGCCCCAATGACAAGCAGTTAAAAATTTCAAAATAGATTTCCATATATAAATTATTTCTAAGCATTACTTTGCCTACTGGTTCTTTCATGAGATGCCAATAGGAAAAAAACCCTTTTCACTCAGATATTGTGAATGGAATCCCTCTCTCATTCTAGAAACTTCTTATTCTTCTGTTACAATGTCCCCTCTTCTCCTCTGTTACACCTTATTTTATTGTTCCATTGACTGTCTTTACCAATTAACTGCTTATGCTGCATTTGGGGAAAAGTTTTTCCATTAATTTATGTTTGAAAAGTGTTGGGGTGGGTCAGCCTGCTCTTGGGTTGAAACCATCAAATGTCAGTCACCAGAAGAGATCACTGAGGTCTAGCTTACCTCCCCCTGGGTGGCTCCCAATCCTAAATTACCTCCCCCTGTTCCAGAAAGTTCTCCCTTTTTTAGTTATTAATTGGTTCCCTGTTATGACTCCTGCCTCCCTGTTTTATCCATTTGTTCTGAAAAATTGTATCCTCGCCTCTGCTTGTACCCCATTGGTTGTTTTCTCTTTCCCTGCCTTACTCCACCCCCCCATAAAGGGGGCTAGCCCGCGTCTCCTCGGGGCTTCGCTGGTCCCTGGACCCTCCTGCAAATGAACCTGTTGGAACTCACACCAGAAGCCCCTCCCGCCTTCTTTGCCTCCGGGCTAACGCCAGCCTGATCATCGGCTGCCCGACGTGTTTCCTCTGAGGAGGAGCCAGCGCACGCACCCATCTCACGCCGATTCCACTGAGCTGTGCAGTGAGGACGCTGTGGCAGCCAACGCTGCGTCCCCTCTGCCCGAGGGCACGCCGGGGCTTGTGCTGACAACCCCCCTTTCTAACAAGCTGCATTAGAAAAGTACTTCGGAGAAGAAATTTTGCATTGTTAGCACACTCTAAGGCATGACCCAAATAAACACAATTGGCATAATAAAGCATAAACTGTGTAAGATTTTGAATTTTACTGAACTTTTCTAAATCATATTAATCCATAATAAGAACTTTTGTCCATCATGGGGTTTCCAAGATCTAGAATTCTTTTCCTGTTACCAGTATTACCAACATTCTTCTCTTTAAATTGGAGATACACGGTTTTGATGGATGGACCACTGAATGGATAAAGAGTTGCCTGAATGGCCCTTTCCAAAGAGTTACAGTCAATGTCCAAGTAGAGACCAGTAATGAGTGGTGTCTCTCAAGGGTCTGCACTGTTCTGTATCTCCTTGGAGAACTTATTGCAGCCTTTAAGGAGCCTGTGTAAGAAAGGTGGAGAGAGACATTTTACAAGGAGCTGTAGTGACAGGACAAGGGGCAAAGGTTTTAATCTCAAAAAGAGTAGGTTTAGATTGGAAATAAGGAAGAAACTCTTTACTGTGAGTGTGGTGAGACACTGGAAAAGGCAGCCCAGAGGTATTGTGGATGCCCTGTCCTTAGAAGTGTTCAAGTCAGGCTGTATGGGGCTTTGAGCAACTTGATCTAGTGGATGGCATCACCTCCCACGGAAGGAGGGTTGGACTAGAGGATATTTAAGAGTCCATTGCAGCCCAAACCATTCTATGATTCTATGATTCCATGCCTATGGAGGACTAACATACCTGACATTAAAATATTAATTCAATACATTTATTCAATCCATCACACATTCCTTATCTGTTTTGCTTCAAATACAAAATGTTGTACAGCTTCAGTAACTTTTAAGACAAACAAGTCATTAATTATTCAGGCATACAAACCTTTCATGTTTGAAGAGAAATGTTCATCTTTAGTCACAAAATCTGAGAAAACTTTTTTTTTCTAGTAGTACTTCCTGTATGTTCGAGTAAGAAAGTTAATGCTTAGAATTAATCTATATACTCAAGATTATATTAAAGGCTGTAACTGCACTTCACTAGTATTTCTTTCTCATTCCTCATTACCAAGAGTAGTAGACTTGTGAATATTGAGACTATATTTTTTAACTACAAAGAAGGTGTTCAACAAAATGCAAAATAATTACTGCTGTAATAATATACAATAATATACATTCTTTCCAGTTATCAGATGTTATGAAATATCACTATGCAGTTCAGTTTTTCAGATATTCTATCTTTATTCTCTTTTTTGAACAAGAAATAGGCTATCATCATATTTAGGATTTAATCCATTCTTTTCAAGAAAAGTCAGCTTTTTGACCCTAGAAGTGTATGCATTAATGACTATGACACATATTTCACTGGGCTTATTTAAATTCACTGCACATTCTTAATGCACATAGAAAAACTTGAGCATATTAATATATGTCTGGAAAATATACAGTTTTTCCATAGTTGACTTGAGGGGCTGATTACTTTTGTAACAGGGAAGCCATCTGTGCGTTACAGTTTCATTCCATTATCTACACAGCTATAAGATTTCCTTCAGGCTGACTTATGGTTATACCTTAGAGTAACTCATTGGCTTTTAAATTAAAGTGTGCAGAAGGCTAGGAAGCTGTCTGAAGGAAAGGCTAAGAAGCTGTCTTTCTTTCCATATTTTGTTTGACTTTGGACTTTGAGCAATTCAGAATCTACACATCTGCTAATGGGGCAGAACAATAGAAAGACAATCTGAGGGGTTCTGTGATGGATGAAGATTCTGATGTCTCGGAAAACTAAAACCATACTGATGCTATTTGTTTTAGAACTTCAATAAATCTGTTTCCTTTCTCAGCCACATAAATTTGTGCTTAAATATTTATTTCAAATACTTAGAAATTAATGTGTGTTTTCAGAAAATCAGCTTTTTAAATTCATAAAACATCCTTTGAAATAATTGCCTTTAAAAATATATTTCAGTGAAACAGATGCCTGAGTTCATCTTTCACGAATCCAGTTATATTTTGCATATGAACAACTCTACTAGTGTGCTATTCAGATACAAGAAGTATGATTTATAGATATGAATAAACTGTAATATAGACTCAGAATATGAACTGCTATGGTTTTGCATTTCAGAATCCTTAGGAGCATCTAAAATATCAATAGCAGTTTTGCAGTTTCAGTGTTTATCAGAAAACACACTCCAGTCCCAAAGTTTTTGGTTTGGCCCTTCTGGCCCTTCCCAGGGCTTCCTCCATAGTGCCAACATCACAGTAGTCCAGCTGTGGCCTCATCATTGCTGAGTAGAGAGTAAAATTCACTTCTCCCAATCTGCTGATGATGCTCTTCCCGAGTGTTGGAACACAGAGGCTCTTGACTTTCGTTGCCACAAGGGCACATTGCGGCCTTCTGATAAAATTTTCATTCACCGGGACTCCCACGTCCTGCAAAGTTGATTTCCAGTTAATTGAAAAAGCAATTTCCAGTTGACACACAAATTTCTTATTTCCCAGGTTAAGGATTCTGCATTCCCCTTTGTTGAACTTCATAAGGTGCTTTTCAGTTCATTTGTCTAACTTGTTCAGTTAATACGTCAAAATAACATCCCAAATTGATTCTGCAACGCTCCACTTTTATCATTACATAACACAAACATGCTCAACCTGAGATACTTACCGTGTAGGCCTCTATACAGGAACTGTCAGAAGAGACTGGTTCATAACCAGTAGAGAGAAGTACATCTAAATCATCTCATTCAGAAGTATGCTTTTAAAATAGGGCTTGTGAGTCAAGTGTGCAAGTTTCTGTCCCTTTGCTGTAAAGGTAGATTGGACCATCTAGCAGAGATGCTTACAGCTGAGTGAGATTAATGTCCGGTTTCTTTTACCTTCAGAATCATTTATATCCCTTAGTTGTTCAGTCCTATCTACATGAAGTGCACCCCTTTGAAGCCCAGTTAATCAATATGACATTCACCACTCCTTTTCAAAGGAAAATGTTTAGGCTGATTCAGAAACTAAATATGTTAAGTCCCGTGTTCATTACTGCATTTTATGTCCACAAGACACATACCTGTTTGCTATGCATGTCTACACACACACACACACACACACACACACACACACAAAGTGCATGCATATCTACAAGCATATACATATATGTATGTGTTCTGTAATATTTTTACAAATGTTCTGGATGCAGAAATTGAATATACATTAAGTAAGTTTGCCAGTGATCCTTAAACAGAAGGAGCTGTGCACTCCCTCAAAGTAGAGAGATCTTACGGAGAGTTATAGATAGCTAGAGGGCTGGACAATCACCAACCATATGAAGTTTAACAAATCAAGTGCCAAATTCGCCACCTGGGATGGGATAATCCTGGTTACACATGCAAAAAGGGTGATGAGAGGATGGAGACAAGCCTTGCAGAAAGAGGTCTGGGAAACTGACTTGATGGCAAGATGAATATGGTTTATATTTAGCTAGTCCTGCAAGGAGCATGGATTTGGACTTAATGATCTTTATTAGTACCTTCCAACTTGAGGTATTATATGAATCTTTTCTATATACACACATGGATAAAAGTATGTATGCACAGAAGTTAGACAACAGATAACATGCATGGCCCAAAGAATATTGGATTTTAATTCCTGGTAGGTTTTGCATGTTTTTTTCCACTAGGAGCTGGTCACAGAGTGGCCCTATTTCAACTTACAATAAAAAAGAAAAAGAAAATATTGTGCAACAAAGTGTGAGGCAAATCAGATAATTAGAATTTGAAGTTCTAACCCCAAAGGATTGAGCAATATAGTCTAGGAAAGTTACCATTTTGTATTCATATATCCAACAGCTTCAATCTCAAAGTGTACACATGGTTCACAGGTCATTTGAACAACTGAAAAACCAGTCCCAATGCAAAAAAACCCCAAACTAAAACAAAAAAAAACCCCAAACACAAATCCTCAGGCTTCTGTAGAGCTGCTTTTTCAGTCTAAGATCACAGTAGGTTTTTCTTATGGAGTCAAAAGAAGTACCCATTCTTTAAACCTTAGTTTAGGTCATTCATCAGATTCCATAACGCATTTCATTATCACTCTCTCTTCATAAGGTTCATGGAATGACAAGGTTCTCAGCCTAACATTACTATCTTAAATCTCACTTACCACAACAAAAAAATTATCAAACTTGACTTTTTAGCTTGGAGTTTAGTACTTTTTACGTGACACAATCTGGAAAATTTGATGTAGCGTATGTAGAACAGATTAAGACATGACCTTGTGTTTCTCAGAGCATACAAAATTTCTTCGCTGCTATTGATTGGATGATATTAAAAAATCTGTATGGATTTGTGCAATATTTAGAGGACATTTACAATACAGCTGTCTTAATTTGGATGATATTCAAATCCGCTTTATACTATAGGTATTCTTCTTATTATATGCCACTAATTAATATCTTTTAATGGATTCTTTTTCCCATTTTATCACTTACCATGCCCATAGAGCACCAGAAATTAAATGCTTCTCTTCTTGTGGATAATTAACTGTAAAGATGAATCTGCTTTTTCGAACTCAGCTACTCCATCTATTCTTGAGGGTGGGGCCATTGCTATTTACACTGTTTTACTGACAGAGCTTCAATACATTTTCAGGAAATTTCAGAAGTTATGAAAAAAACAAACCATAATTAAATATAAGACAAAAATTAAAAATTGGATCATGAAATAGAAATAAAGTACAGAGAAAATCACAAGTGAACTACTGTTCACATTGACACAGGATATATTTGTTAAAATTTCATACAATTTGCAAAGACAAGCATATGAGTTAAGAAAGACAGAAATCAGATGCTCTATGCAAATGTCATGTCTGTGTTCTTGACACAAATAGCATAATATTGAATTTATTACTCAGTCAAATAATCTCCTTTAAAGCTTTTTTTCAGTGTTGCATCCATGACTCCATGCTTTATATAGTGCATGTTATTCCCATCTTGCTTCAGAAAGAGAAGCTCCTTCTGCTTGTACATGTAGTGTTACTGTGACAGTATGCATATGCTTCAGAATTTATTTTCAAACTTTGTGAAGAGAGAAATTTTATCACCCCCATTTTACAAATAAATAATTTGTAAATAAATAAATAAATAATAATAAATAAAAATTATTAGAGATTAATATAATTTTTCTAAATTAACCTTGAGGCTCAGTGTGACAAGTGCTTCAAGCTACATAGTTGTATGTAGCATCCCTGTTGCCCTTTATTCATTTTATTTCCCAAGCTTCCAAATTTGGATTACCTTTCACGCTTCTTCTGCATCCTCAGTACTTCTCTCCACACCTTCTAATTTTTTTTAATTAGTTTTCTCATTGATCAGTATATAAAACCAGGTTGTGAACAGCATGAAATTAATTCTGTCTAATTTTGGCCCTTACTAGTTCGATATCTAATCAGAGTCATAATTAATGAAGAGAGATGCACTTCAGAGGGAGATTCAAACTGTCTCTCTTAAACATTTCTGTTAAAGAAATGTGAATTATGCTCTAAAAGTGCCTTGGACCTTAAAGAGAGCCTGGGATTTGCTTATATTACCCCTATATACAGTGAACAAGCTCTATCTTTACCTGGGAAAAGTTTCATTACTAGCATTAAACAGTGTGAGTGTAATTTGGAATACTTAGGAGCAGAGTTGACACGGGTAATGATAAACCCAAAAGCATCACTTAGAGAATGATTAGAAATTCTGGAAATTTTCAGATCTACCACATTTTAAAAATGTTAATACTTTTATGTTTTTGTGCCCATTGTCTTCCAGGACAATTAGGTAAAATTTCATAGACATTAATCTTGTTCTGCCTATGTCTATTTCATGTTTAATGATTGCAGTTTCATGAATAGGGCACTATTGATTCCAAGCAAATGAAAAACAAACCTTGCCCTTAGTTTTATCTCTTGGGGCCACTATTACAGGTCAACTAAATCTTGTAGTACTTTGATTAAAAGTCGGTATTTCAGGAGGAAAATTTGTTTGTTATTCTTCTAGCATAGCTTAATGAAGAAAATGTATTCCATCATACATTTTGGAAAATAAAGATGCTACTTACAATGAAGAACTGTATGCTTGGAAATTTTATTAACAAAATTTTTTCCCATTTCATTCAGTTTGCTTTAAAAAATGCAAGACATGCACCAAAATAATTAGCATGTTATATTTATTGTCATAACAAAACAATTATTTAAAAAATGTAATTCCATTAAGTGCTTATTACCTTTTCTGCTGTATATAAGAATAAACTGCGTGAGCTCTAAAAACATAAATGAAATAAAATATTATCTCCAGTTTCTCTTCCTAATTGGATAGAGAAATATGTCAATAGCACTGAAAAAAATGTGAGACAATATGATCTTAACATTTAAAATGTTGGCTTAAACATTTAAAATATGTGCAACCTCAGGGGAAAATACAGCTAAATTTCCAAGGCACAAGATTCAAAATGGGCAAAAAAGGCAGGACTCATAATGATAATCAGGAAATACGTTGGAAATTACAAGAAATAAAAATAAACAGCAGCCTGCTCTTTTATAATAAAAAATGTTTCATGGTAAAATTAAAGTTCTTTGTCTTTAACATGTTTTAAACATAGGGATAGACTTTGAAGAAAAGAAAAAGAAAAGAAAAAAGTAATTATATAGATATATATAAGGCTTAGTGTGTTATTTCTGATTTTTTTTGTCATCACAACAGATTTAGTTTCCTTTTTAATCAGAATTTCCTATGTTTAGCTACTTTGATTCTGACAGTATTAACAATACTTGTTTTATTAAGTACCTATGAAATGAAGTGCCAGACTGTAATAATTAGTTTGAGTACTTTTATACATCTACATTGTTGTTTTGCTTTTTATTCAGAGTAACAATATTCTAGCAATATAAAAGATTGTCTCTATATTATTCTTTTTGTCTGCATTGAAGCTTAATTAATGAGAAATTAATTTCCTTTCCATTTTACTTAGGTTGTTACTCACAGCCTTCCAAAAATTAATATACTTTCTAATAGCATCATGCTCTTCTGCTTCAGAAGTTATGGTTTAACCAAATACAAGTAAATCAAACTTGTCCAGCTTAGGAACTGAATCTGACTATTTTATAAATTTGCACTATTTAACACAGACGTAATGAAATTTTGGATTCCAGCTGTGGCCCAGCATTTAAACTGTGCTAGAATCCAAGTCTTAGGCTTTGGTTCTCAGAGTTTTATGTATAGAGATTTTTGTAATTCAAGGTGCCATGTAACCAATCTGACATACTGACATAGCTTTTCTTATTCAGGTTTTGTTGTTGTTTTTTAAAGTGCAGAAAAGTAGTTTAATAATTCAGAGACCTTTGTCATTTTGGAAAGCAAATATTTGCCAGATACTAGTTTTGTCCACTTGCATTCTACTATTCTTCCTTTTCACTGTACTGAAATATATAATATGTCCAAAAGAGAAATGAAAAAATCTGTTTACTTGTTTTCCTCCATAGTACTAAAACATCAGAAATATTAAACATGTATTCAGGAAAAAATTAACCATTATTCCCCTTGGAAAACCTAATGACTATTTTATAACTCTGTATTTTAAAAAGTCATATTGAAATATAAAAGTGAGTGTCTAGTCTGTGAAAGAATAGATTGTCATGACAATAATAATAATGTAACTTCATTACATATTTACAATTCATACAGCTATGGAATTTGAACAAGAGGCTGTTTTTACAGTAAGAATAAAGCATATTTTCAACTATTTCTGTACAAATGTTTGCAGAATGCAATTTAAAAAATGGTCCAGGATCATTCAAATGCTTTTTAGATACTATTAAACAGAAGTTTATCAAATTACTTCCTGTCCTTACCTGGCAGTTCTTCATCATAAATTCCTGTTTACCCACACATTTCTCTGTTTTAGTTACTCGTTTTGCTGAGCACGAATCTCATCTGAAGATCTGAAGAGGCTATGCCTCTATTCAGTTTGTTTTTTAAAGTGGAGAATTTTTTGCTATTCTGGAACAGAAGGTTCAGCTCCTCCTAAAGCCAGCCAGACTCACTCTGCAGTGAAGCACCTGCCCTTGTGCCAAGCGGGAGAACACCCACCATGGGCACACCACTCCTTCCACCAGGGATCGCAAGACACTGACACCTCAGTGTATCTTTGCTTGATAAAAGCCAAACCCTCTTGCTCAACATTAGGAAGCTAAATATAACACCGAAGAGAAAGCAATTTTAAGGGTATTATTAACTGAGCCTTTTATAATACTTAGATAATTTTTATTATTGGAATGCTTCTAATTATGATGAAAAAATTTTAATTCCATATCAAGCCTCCCAGTAAATTTCAGGGCACTACATCTTCATTAAAAAAAAAAAAAAAAAAAAAAAAAATTCTTCATTTATGTAATCTCTCTGCACGGGGTTGTTCTTTGGTGTTTCTCTTGCTGTGAACACTCTTTCAACTGACTTGGCAAGTAGAAGGATGTAATAAGAATATTAAAGTAGTTTAAAAATTGTTGGGTAGTTTATTGTTTTCTCTTACCTTCGATAAAAACTGCAGGTATGTGTGGGGAAAGGGTGGTTGTGTGTGGGGGGGGTTTTTTGGTTTTGTTTTTTTCATTGTTATTTGGATGTTTGGGGGTTTTTATTTGTCTTTTTTTCCCCTCTAATTATATTCCTGGAATTATCTGAGTTATTAGTTGTTCCTTGCTCAGGCTGCTTACAACATTGTCAAAAATGTGGACAAAGAGTTCAAGAAAGAATTTTTTTTTTTCTTCTGCTATAATGAGCACCTGTTTGTTTCTCCCGTTCTCCTGGAATGGCACTTTTCCTCTTAGAAAGGGCAAACGTATTGTTTTGAAATGTATGAAACGTGCAGCAGTTTTATAACTGTGTATTGTCCATCCTGTGAATGGAGACATGTTGAGAAGCCATTAGGAAGTGCTGAGCATTTTCCTGGTGCCTGCTGCAGACCTGGCAGTGTCTGCACTGGTGCTTAACTGGCTAAAGCCCTCGGGGCAAAGAGAAGCTCACTGGAGTAATGACCTTGTGCGAGCCGTATATATTAGCAGAATTGCTGAATTGTTTTTCTGTGAAAATCAATGCAACAATGGAGAAATCTATTGCCTCATTATTGCCTACAATGTATAATTAATTGTTGGCCTAATATTGCATACAAAATACAATTTTCCAAGAGTATATGCACAAGTATATTGATTGTTATAAGAAACAGGAGTGCTCATGTGTAGGTACAAAAATGCTGTTAGCGAGGATTTTCTTGTTATTTTCTAAGTCCGTGAGAGACTTTTCTCTCTCACAGAAGAGGTAGCAGGGAATATAAACAACCAAACCACCTGCAACCTTGGAAAGTCTTGTTAATGGTATAGTAGAAAATATTTTGATAATGGATGTTTTAGGATTTTGGCCAATCACCCCCAAGGGGTGGCTGGTCCTTTGTCCAATTAGACTATGAAGAAAAAAGTCTATAAAAGAGTTTGTAAAATAATTAAATAAATCAATCTTGCTGCACAATTCCTGCCTGCTGGATCTTCTCCTCCTCCTCCCTATGGCTGCGGGACACGGTGATATACCGTAGGAACCAGGCCTGCGGTAATACTCATGCACTTCCCTGTTATGCTAAGGTGCTTCTCTTATCTACAGATGTAAGCACTGGCCATTGACAAGTTGGTGCAAGCAACAGAAATGTCCTTAAATAATTGAGGATTCAGCTAAGAAAAGTGCTCATGACACTTGTGCTAGCGAAAAATACTGCATTCAGGGAAATGTGGATGTCTTTTATGCAGATAAAATTGAGATCTTAACATCCCTGCCTTTCCCTTGATCACTGCAGATGTGCAAAAACAAACTGTATCTACCTCAGAAGGGGGCCCAGAGGGGGAACCAGAAAAATTGCAGACAGAGTCTCACTTGAAAGATGATTTACATGATAGGGTCTGGAGTCAGACAGGTGTGTCCAGTGGGAGTCCAAGACCTTGCAGAAAGTTTGTGTGGAGAATTCATGCTGTCTAGGAAAGGAAAAGTGTGTGCAGCATGGGAAGTCCTCAGGGAGAGGCCTACATTTTTGATAAAAACTAAGTCTTTTTAATGTCATAGAGACATAAGAGGGCTTAGGGCTTCAGCACTTTGAAAAGCCAATAGACTCCTCCCTGTAAAAGTCCAGGGATGGATGAAGTTTTCTTTTCAACCAATTTTGTTTTTCCAGACTGTTTCCAATTTCTCACATGATAAGTTGCCATTCTTGGATTCATGTGGAATGGTATCTCAGGATGTATGTGGTTTCCAGGTACCCAACTGTACTTCAAAGAAGCCAGGTGCATTTTTCAGGGATGTTTCTGGTTCTTAGCTCCTGTTCCTAGGCTCATGGCTCCCTGGCTGGCAGTATCCATATTTTCAGCAGGCATTTTCCTCTTCAAACCAGATCACTTTTATGGCTGCTCACATCACTGGGGAGAGATGAATCTGGTAAAAATTACATCTGTCTGTTCCTGCTCCTGCTTGTAGATCAGAGTATACCCACACATAAGACAGCACACGGAGCAGTGATCAGGCACATGGCTCAGTCCAGACAGACCAGCGGCTTGCTTATACAAAACCAGCCCTTTTTATTCCCCTTCACACCATGCTGGTTCTTCCTATATAAACCTTGATCCTTCCTTTTCTTTGCCCTTGTCTCCACACAGTAAAAATACCCAGAACTGATACAGTCTAAGACCTTTACCTGGATCATATGTATTCCTTAAATGATATCACAATGGTTACTGAGGCACTGATGGCCTTTCAAAGATCATCAGTGCTTCCTTTCATCTGTCTGCAGCATTTGGCCATTTTGCACAAATCCCCTTTAGCTATCTCAGAGATCCACCCATCCCTCATGGAGACATCTGTAACTTTTTTCAGCTTCTCTCTGTGCTATGTACCATGTAGCAGTTTTTTCATGTCGTCAAGAAGTTTCTCATGTGAGTTTGACTTAGCTAAACTTCAGGCCAAGGTCAAGTCATCTGCCTTCACACCTCAACACCGGTGTTCAAAGTAAGGTGGTACAAAACCCACTGCACATAAATAAACTATAATAATTCACAATAATCCAGTAATATTCCACAAAACTCCCTGGTTTATATAAAATGAGTACTGTGTTCTGGAGATTCTACTTCACTTTCTGCATGACTATAGTTTCCAAATTTTAGTTTTCTGTGGTAGAAATATTGAAAGATTGTACAGATAATTTAAGGGCAGGTTTATGAACAAGTTGAGTTTACTTAGTGGTTCAAAAATCACTGTTGCATAAAATCAACAATTTTATAAAAAAATCAAAATTGTTACATTTTTTCAATTTGAGAAATACAGGGAAGTCTATATTTGGCTTCGGATCAAGGCTCTATATAACTCAATATCCTGTACCTCACAATGATTGTGAGCAAATATTTACAGAAGACTATTAACAGAAGAAGCATTTATGTTTCTTTTCATATTTCCAGTAGTTTTGGGCTCTGGGAATTTCCTAACCCTAGTATATTTTTTTCCAATTTAGTAGTCTTCAAAAGTTTACTCTTCCAGTCGCTGTTGTTTCCACCTCTGAACCACTACTGTGGAGAGCACAATGGATGATATGAGACATGACAGTTCACATTTTAACTTGTCTAAATGTTTATATGAGCAGAAGTTTTCAGCAAAGAAGATTATTTCCAGCCACCCTCACTCACTACATACATGCAATGCAGATCTCTTTGACAGCCCTGCCCAAGCAAGAACCCCTTATAAATCCCTGCAAGCTCACCCTCTGACCTGGCAGGTGTCATGTGGGATTGTGCATTGTGATTCCTCCTGGATCCTCCTTGCAGTAAGACAACAGCTATTGTCTGACCATGGAGGTCAGAGCTCTTGAGAACTGCAGGGCCTGCACCTCTCAAGGCTGTCCTCTCCTGGTGTCAGTCATCCCCTCACAGTGCATTGGTGCCATACTCTGAAGAGGGGGGTACATGAAAGGTGCATTTTCCCTTTGGGACTGCTTCCCCATATGATTAGTCCAAATGACAGCTCCTGTCATACCAGCTGGCACTCTGTTCAGACTGTCACTCCCTATTCAGCCACTAGGGCAGAAGAATAATATTTTTTCTTCAGGAATTTCCATTCCATCATCACCTTATTGGCAGGGAAGTTTCAAGCAATGAACTTTATACCTAACACTTTATGCATGGTAACCTAGGTGCTTTCAGAAAGAAAAATCCCATGGAACATGTCAACTTTTTGTATCAGCAATGTGTTTTGGCAAGGACTTACATGCGTTTGCTACCCTTCTCATGAAGAGACATTTCATTTTTTCCTGTTTTGAACCTAGGGACCTTTTGATGGCCCCTAGTTCTTGTCTATGCCTTTGTACCTTCTTCAAGGTACAACCTTGTGCTCAAGTTTTCATAGAAGTCCAGCATATCTGCTTCCCCAGACTAATCTCATTTTTAGAGTGAAGAGTATTAGGATATTGAGTTTTATCTACAAGGTAGCCACAAGATTTTTTTTCTGTTCTTCATTATACCTTTCTTCCTCTCAGGATATTATTTGAGAGAGAAATTAGTTAATTCTTCAAAATGTGTGTAAACTATAGATTCTATTTCTTTTTAAATGTTGATAAATCTCATTCATTGTTAGATAAATCTTATTTTATACTGGACCTAAAAAAACAGCTTGATCAGTTAAACCTAGTTTTACAGACACTGAACTAGAACTATCTAATTTACATCTGATGCATAGAGCATTAATTCCTGGTTCTGACTAGTTTTCCTTTATGTGGGTAATGAATACAAGAAGGGCTTCAAGCATCCACAGTTTTTCCCAGCCAAATATGTTCATCAGATAACAGGTAGTTCCAGAAATCTTTTGATCCTGACCATTTTTTTTTTTATACAAACTGACAGAGATGCAAGACATTACATATTTGCAAGACATTACATATTTGCAATGAGTTATGATTGAAAGATAATTATTCCATATATTAATTGAATTACTGTCTTAGGTATAATTTCATAGCATTCTGCTAGTAGCTGCTGCGGTCATTTTTAGAAAGAGACTGACTTTTGGCTAACTTATTGACACCTATATTTTTTAATTGATTACATGAAACAAGGAGCAAAGGTGAATGGAATTATACTGGAATTGTCTGAGATGACCCTGCACTAGACTTTTTTTTCTTGAATATGTTACCTATGAGTTTTTGTATCCATACTGTGACTTCATCCAATTTGATGGAGTAGCACATGTTGGACATTCCTTAGAATGTAAAGAAGTATTTCAGAAACCACTTGGAAGCAGAAAAGTGCTTACATTTCTGTTTCTTCAAGAAAATTGAAGCCCCTAAGAGTTTCACCCATAAATAGCTTAGAGAAGAAAAGACTGTAATGTGTAAATTGGAAAATATTGAGTTACAGGGAATACACATTAAAAGTAAAGATTTATAAGTTCCACAGGCCTGATAAGAGTTTCAACTAATACTCTCAAATCACTCAGTAGAAAATAAATCAGTTTTAAATTGACTTAATTAGATTTCACTTGCTCCAGAGAACTGCTTATTTTTTATTTGATTTTTATATATTTGCCTTTTTCAGGCTAATGTTTTGTAGGATTAAAAGAAAATTTAATATTTATTCTTTCATTATTATCACTTCCAATTTTTAAAAATCCAGTTTTAGAAGGGAGTTTAACATACTATGTATGATACATTTGAAATGGAATTTTACCTATAAATACTATTGAATGAACTTAACAAAGTTTAATAGCAAATGAGGAGCTTTGCTAGGATGAAAGTAACAATTACACTGACTTGAAGTACAGTAATGAAGAACATCTGCATATAACCATTTACAGTTTTCTTCATGATTCCATAAACTCTGGTTTTATACACACACAAATTATTTCCCAACTTTGGTATGAAGCAAATCCTATTTGCACTTACTTGAAAATTGTTGGTTCTATTTGTAATATTTTGTAATTTGTTGCATAATTTGTCAAACATTTATGCCCTGTTGTCTCTAAAGATCAGTGTCTCCACTGTCTGTAGACAACTGGCTAAAGCAACAACGTGAGCAGTGGTGCACACCTTCATATTCCCAGTCATTACTTCAAAACTTCATTTCTGTCATTTCCTGGACAAAATGACCAAGGTTTGTCAGCAACCATGTTGGTAAAGCACACAGCAGCTTTCCTCTTCAATAAAATTAACTTATGTGAATATGCTGTACCAGCTCTTTTTTTGTCTTTCACAGGTTCATCTTTTCAGCTTTCGTTTCCTAGGAAAAAAATTAACACTTCAGATTTTAAGCATATTTATTTATATATTTAATTATATATATATTATATATTTTATATGTTATATTATATATATTATATTTTATATAATATTTACATATTTAAGCATATTTAAGCATATATCAAAAATATACATTGAAGATACAAAATTCAATGTTTGTATAATTCCTAGTTTTAGGGGCTCACACTCTGAGACAATCAGAGTTACAATACTTCAGATTATGTGTATTAAATGTAAATTAAATTTAAAAATAACCTGGTTTTAATTTGAAAATTGTTTATTCCTAGGATTATTTTTAGGAAATAATGGATGTTGTGTCAAAATTACTTTTTATATTTTCCTTCAAAACTTATCTGCCAATGATTTGTTTTTATTTCTGACGGATCCATTTTTTTCATAATTTTTTTTTCCTATAAACCTGGTATGATATTTCAACATGATTTTGCTACAGTCATATATCAGAGGACTTGCTAATTTGTCAGCAAAGGTGACAAGTTTATTCCTGAAGGCAAATTTGCTTTGGCAATAATAACAGCAAAAAAGAGAATATTATTTGTCAGAAAAGGACTTTAGAATATATCCTATTAGCTCAAGAAGTCCATCAAGTAGGGACAGAAAAAGATTCTCTATGTATCTGAAGTAGTAAGTTATACTTCTCCCAATGAAAAATCAGAAGATTAATTATAGTGTCATTAATAGTAAAAAACCCAAAGCAAAACCTTTTTTTTTTATTCCTCAGCTTGAGCAACACCTTATTTAATTCCAAATTAGTTTGAAGACTCTGTACTGGCAGAACAAAGGAGTTATTAATTTCTGGAGAAGAAAAGTAAAGATTAATAAGTGAAAAAAATGTTTCAGTCTGCTTTACAATAGCTATCATGGCTGTCGTGAGTTAGCAGAGCTACGGAAGTGATTCTTTTGCAATGAGGTGCTTACAGCTTCCTCTATGACCTAACAGAACATATCAACTGGCTAGTTTGAATATTGACAATTTTTTAAGCCACTTAAAAATCTTGACACGCCTCTGTGGTCCACATTTAAGAGTGGACAAACCCTGGGAAAGCTCTCTTGCTTCTGGCCTTGGGACAGGTAACAGGGCAGGGACCATGCCGCCCAGTGGGGCCCGGCCGGGTCCTGCTCAGCCTGGGCTGGGCTGGGACACAGCCATCCTGGAGCCGTGCGACCCTGTTCCACCCACGCCCCCCGCCCCCATCCCTGTTACGTGCAGGCGGTGTGGCCTGGCTCTACACCCCCCCTCCAGTGTGGCCAAAGATTCAGCTGAAGCTGCCCTGCTGTCCAGCAAAAGATCATGTGACCAACAGCAATAAGTGAACTCCAGCTGTGGGGCCAGGTGAGATTAACCCTTTTTTAGTGCTGTAAGTTTCCTCCAGAACAGATGAAGCCTGCAGACATGAATTCTCTCCTAAGAAAACACCATAGAGACACCAAAGTTAGTAAAGAAGGAAGAGCTGAAACCCTGAGGGAGGAGAAAAAGGACATGCTTAGAAGCTGAAATTCTGTTGTAAAGCTATGGTGGTGATAGACTATGACAGAGTACCCACTGTAATTTCATGGGGGGTTGGAGTGTTCAAACTGTACTTGTGAGCAAAAGCACCTGTGCTGAAATAAGCAAATGCTGAAGCAGCTGTAATTTCATGAGAAGTTTGAACAGGTAGAGATGGAAGTGATGAGGACTCTTGCTCTAAATCGGAAGGAGAAGACCTCTGTTCCTAGAGATACTCCCAGAGATATTCCTAGAGATGAAGATGATGAGCACCCTTGTCTCCCAGGGAAGGGGGAGGACCTCTATTCCTAGAGATGAAGATGCTCCCAGAGATGGGTGAAGAGAACCTTTGTTTTTGAACAGCTCAACCTTAGAATGGTACCCCCATAGCTCAAGATTGGACCCTTGAAAGCAGTTGTGGGGAAAGCTGCAAGTCAGGGGAAGGGACTCTCACATGCAAGCAGAGAACCAACCCGGGCGGCTGTCTCATTGTAATACTGAAGCCATGAGAGAACTTCTTGTGGAGATGTCTCCATAGCATGAGCAAGACAGACTCCTTTCCCTAAGTCAACTGAACAAGGCTATTATGGAAGTGGTAAACAGACTGAACATTTCAAGGGTTGTCTTTTTACATCGTCAGTGGGAGAAGGGGAGGAGAAGTGTTCTGAAGTTGTGGTCTGATTTTTTTTTTCCTTCTTTTAGGTCTGTTAATAAAATTCTTTATATTCTTTTAAGTTTTGTGCCTGTTTTGCTTTCTCCTAATTCTTATCTCACAGAAAGTAAATAAGTAAGTAATGAGTATTTTGGACCAAACCACTACACTCTAACTGGTGTTTCTGCCCAGTTTAAGAACTGAACCCGCTACAATGGCTCAAATTCTAGTGAAGGAAATTAGAAACTTTAAAAGGCTTTTCTAATGCCCTGATCTTTTTTTTTTCCAGAGTTTATTTGAGGGAAATGGTAAAAGTCACAGCATACTGATTATCAGAAGCCATACTCATTTTGCTGAATACTCATAACAAGTATGCCATATTTGATGTATTTTCAACTTTGCTGGTTTTGGAACTTAAATGCTTCTCAGGCATATCCTTTAAAAAAGTTTTTAAATGTCTGATTGGTGAAGGCAAGCCCAAGGTGTACAGCAAACATTTTTTCTTTCTCCAAGATTATTTGTCAACCACACACTATGAAGCAAATTAGACAATTTTCCCTGACAGCCTGACTGACAGTGAACTTTGCAGAGGTTTGTAAAAGATAGCAGAGAATATTTCTAACCGGTTATATGTAGTGCGAGGAGTTTTGAGAAGACCAGGAAGAAGGCTTTTACTAGCAATTGCTGTACATCAGTGAAAGATTACGCTGGCAAATAATTGTACTTTTCTCCTGTTTTAGGCAACAGCTGAATATTGGCCTGCAAATATATAGGATATATTTTAAAGTCCTGATTTCTTTATCAATACAGAGTAAGATGACTTAAGAATTTTCTTTAAAATTATATGCTTTGAGATCTAGCATTCTTATCACTGGCTAACAAGTTCTCTGGGATGTGGCATGTAGAAACTCTACTATTAAGAATTTTTTGTTCATTTCTACAAGACACGTATAATCACATTATAGAATTTTTTTTTAATTCAAGTAAGTCATAGTTTTTATCACTTGAATTCTTAGATAATCCAGAGCTAGATCAGATTCCAAATCAGACACTTAAACCCGGTTCATCATAAGATAGATTCTAAATAAAAATTAGGTTTTAAATTAGTTAGACTCACATTACAATCAAGAGCTACTGATTACAAGGTAGAAAATACAATGAAATTTAGTGAGCTTTTCAGGAAGCAAAAAGGTTTTTAACTGGTTGTGTAATATCTAAACAGACGGGCAATTCTATCCTAGCCCTTAGCTTTCACTCTATTAGCACATAAGTTCTCCAATAGAGAAATCTTACCTGTTAGATTCATGTGCATGGCTTGGATTTATCAGAAAATACCTGATTCCTATGCTGATCCCCAAGTCTCCACTCAGACCCTAAATCATTGAAGCAGACCCAAACCAAAATCATCAAGACTATAGAGCTTCAGCTGCATTTGCAGCTGAATTCAATGTCCATGCAGTCATCATTCCAGTTAATTGAAAACAGTTTGCTTGAGCTGAGGATAAATTCAAAGCATTACAGGCAGTAAAATTGAGGTAAATTTCACTGGGCTTTAGATACCTTGAATACAGAAATTTGTATTTGAAATTACTTGTCCCTTTATACACAGTGTAGAATATAAGGTGTCTTTAGGAAAATATTGCATTGTCCCATGTAAATATGTAAAAAAATCTGATTTCTTTCTCAGAATTGATTACAAACAGAGTTCAGAAAATTTGGGGTTTTATACTTATTAGGCAAGATTAACATGTATCTGCAAAGTCTGTACAGATCTGAGGGTTTGCTTTTAGGCTATTGATTTAATATAATTTTTATGATCCACGATAACCAGATCACTATATTCATTTAATTGAGAATCATACAGTTCTGAAATTTTAAAAACATCAACAGGAAAGCAACAGGTGCAGAAATTTGTATGGCAGTTTATAGGTGCTGCTTAGGCACCTAGATATTCTGGGAATTAGGATTCTCAAAGAACATCACTGTGCCCAGTGCTGAAATTAGGTGAGGATAGCTACAGGAGGCTTCCAGCAAACTACAGAAGCATCTAAGAAGTTCTGTCGCTTACTCCTGATGAAAGAGTTCTTTGAGCTTTTGTTCCACCTAAACAAAGGAGGGGCAGCGCCCTTTCAGCAGGTGCTACAGAGAGGCCGGTGTTACTGCCAGTCAACAGAAGCAGTGATTTTCACAGAATAGCGCCTAAGGTCTCTTGCTGAGATTGGAGAAGTGGTGTCCTTGCTTGCAAGTGTGTGCTGGGCGAAAATCTGCATTGCCAAGTAGCTGCTCAGTGGAGGAGCTCAGTGGACTGCACTACATTAAAGATATTGTGAAGGAGGCTGTCTGGATCTTCCTTAAAATAGTGCAGCTACAATAGCCTAAATGCTCAGCTGTACTGAAGAAGGCACAGGTAGAGTCTGTGCTCTCTGAGTTGGGAAATGGAGACTCCTATAATGGAAAAGTCTGGGAGTTTTTAACTTCTGTCACAAGGAAAGAGTCTCCAGTTCCTAAAGTAATGATTGTAGGAGAATCTATACAACTGTATATGTAAAACTACAGAAGTGTTTCAGTGTCCTGGTAGCATGTGAGGAGCTGGAAGTTGTGTTCAAGGATGCACCCAAGCAGGCTGGATCTGAACTCTATAGCAGCACCAAGAGGAAAGTGAATGAGTGACAGCAGTGGGAGACTCCCTACTCCAGAGAATGAAGGCTGCCATCTGCTGACCTAGCCTATTTTCTTGTAAGATTTACTGCTCAGATCTGGGATGCTGTGAACAGACTGATAAGGCTTTTGCACATAAGTATCGACTTTACTGTCAGGGGAGACCTGGTGAACAGCAAGGGTAAACATGAGGCACTGGGATTGAGGATCAAGGGCATGGGGACCCAGGTGGTTTTCTCCTCAGTGCTGCAGGTGGGGGGGAAGGGCTTGAGGAGCAGTGAGGAAGAGTGGGCAGATCAACAACTAGCTGCACAGTTTGTGGTGATAACAAAGATTTTGGTTTTATGACCAAGGCACTCTCCTTGATGATCAAGAAAGCACAGCTAAGAGGAAGGATTGAACTGACCAAGTGGGAAAAAACTTTTGTCCATGGACTGACTAGACTGTTCAGAACAGCTTTAAACTAGGAATGATGGGAGTGGGACATGGCAATCTACTATCATATAAGAAAGTGGTGGAACACCTGGGAAAACAAAGGGTGCAGGGGAGGACCTGGAGACTTTTTAATTAGCAGAAAAGGGCTGAATGTTCCGCTTTTCAAGAATGGGCACAGAAATAAAGAAGAGCTGAGATGGAAACGTTATGGGGAAAGCTATCCCATTTATTCTATGCAAACAGCATGACTGGATGCCTCTCTGCACTGCTTGTACACTAGAGCATGAAGCTTGGGGAACAAATAGAAGGAATTTGAAATCTTCATGTGGTTTCAGATTTAAAATCTCTTAGGACCATAAACATGAGCCAGCAGTGTGTTATTGCAACAAAAAAGCCCAGTGGTATCCAGAGCTGCTCTAGGAAGAATGTGACTGGCAAACAGAGGGAGGTGATTATTCTCGTCTACGCAGCACTGGTGAGATCACATCTGGTGTGCTTTGTCCAGTTCTTGGCTCCCCAGTAAAAAAGACACATGGATATAATTCAGTGAGTCCTGTAAAGAAAGTTCAAGATAAGAAAGGGACTGGGTCATGTGGCATACAAGGAGAGACTGAGAGAGCTGCAATAGTCAGCCTGGCAATGAAAAATCTTGTGAGGATATAATCAATGTGTGTAAATGCTTGGTTTGGGAAGGGACAGTAAAGAAGAAGGAGCCTGACTCCTCTCAGTTGTGCCCACTGACAGGTCTTAAAACTCAAACAGTGGAAAAAGACCTAAACATAAGAATACAATCAGACACTAGAACAAATTTCCCAGAAAGGTCATGGAATGTCATATGAATGTCAATGAATATCCTTGGAGATATTCAAATCCTGATTGGACATGGTTCTCAGCAGTCATCCCAGATGGCCCCACTCTGAAAAGGGGATTGTATTAGAAAATATCCAGAGATTCCTTGTTACTGTTAGCCATTTTGTATTTTTCTGCTGTGTTCCCATTCTTGTCCCACTGAGATTATGCCTACATTCTTTTTTTCTATTTTACAACTTTTTCTGTTCCTCAGTTGAAAATGGACAAGATGATAAATCTTACAAGCTAGAAAATTAATTATGGTCAATTCTAACTAAATCTACTATTGTGCTGTATTACAAGAAGTGTGTTTGGGTCTGGATTTCTACAGTCACTTACTGTTTTGTCAATAGGTTCTTATGTTTTTATATCCCTGAGTCAATCATCTCTCTTCCCCAATTTATGTAATAATATGGTTATAACACAAAAACAGAGCATCAGAACTTTTCTCTTTTTCCTGACACTTTTCTGACTAAAAGACCTCATACTTTGTTGTTTCTTTTTTCCCCCTATTCTGTATTGGAGGGAGCTAACATCCATAAGAAAGAAGTTTGAGTCCAAAGGCTTGGGTAACTAAAATTTTGAACAGCAACATGTCAACAGAGAAACTCATAGAATCCAGAAATTTGCCTCCCAAAGATGATAGCACAGAGGAGAGGAGAGGTTTTTTTTCTTTTTTTTCCCCCTGGAATTTGAAATTTTCTGGCAAGGCCTCCTTTGTTCTGTGATAAACATAAAATGACACCTAAATGTAGCATATATAAACAAGCAACACAAGTACATAAAGAACCCCATGAAAACCAAGGGAAAACTTAATTTCTATCCTATGACATTTCTCATTTCCTCTTGTAATCATGCTTAAATGCACTTTTAGTTATCATTGCTTAATTACAGAATAAGTGTTAATTTTCCAGTTAGAAGCAAATATTTAATTGCATTATTCACTTATTTTTGCTCAAGAGCTTTCTCAAGTTTTTGCACTATAAAACTTACAGCTAAAATGCAGTATAGGGATACAAATTCACTTTTTTTTTTCTTAACTCTTGCTTTTATGAGGAATCAGAAACATCAGCACATATATCTCCACATGCTCTCTAGTCACATGGCATCTACTGAGAGTTTGGTAAATTTCTCATATATCTAGTTACTAGGTTTCTGAACATAATGTGAGTGCACACATTAATGAACACGAGAGATCTCCTTAAGAATAAAAAATGCCTTGGTTTAGAAAATTCTTCAACAAGAGCCTGCAAGCTCTCACCATCACCTGCAGGTCCCAGTCATTCAGAAGCACAGATATGGGAAGCTAGCCTTCACTAAGTTCTTGTGTGCATATCATGTGCTGTTAAATGCAGACATAGTTCTGGTAACTTCCTTGTAATGAAACTGATTTATTTCTGCCTTCCTGCAAAGCCGATGTTGATTTCTGGATGCTTGCATCCATATTGGAAAAATCTTTTATTTTATTGGTAACTTTCAATGTGTTTCATTTAACATCATATCTAAATTATACTCTTAAATTTGTGCTTTTGCTAACCAAATAACACCCCTTCTGCTCACATGTAAATCTCCAAGGGCATTCCTCTGTCATTGCTGCATTTTTAACAAAGTATTTATCTCCCTTTCTGTATTACTTTATTTTCATTTTCACATCCTAGCCCTCAAAAACTAGCCTTCAGAAAAAACAAACTTGCCATAATTATTAGCATTTAACACTATGTACCCAGAAGCACTTTGATTACTAAAGTAGCAACAACATCTCAAATAAAAATATTCCTGCTGCTCAAAGCTTTAGATAGTTTGTGCAATTCTGTTACCAAACTTGTCAGTCTAATTTCCACCCTAAAATTTGAAACTGTCTTGTTTTATTTTCATAGCCTTGAGTTTAAGTCTTACAGATATGAAATGGGTGGCAGGCACCTGCTAAATAAAATAAATTTTATTTACTTTTAATAAGTTTTTGGCAAGGACTGGGAGGCAGAGCTCATTCCAGCTTACTATTCTGTCAGATATTTGAAAGAAAAAAAGCATAATCTAATTTGTCATGTTTTTCATATCAGATTTATTTATATACATTAGACTCCCACCTCCATTAAACTTCTATCACCGCTGTGGTGTTGTAGATTATAGCTCTGTGTGGAATGATTTCAACATTTGGCCAATATATTTTTTGCAATAAAAAAGACTCATCATTATGAGTACTACTTTAATTGAAGAATGTATTCAGTGCTGTATTCTGTTTAATCATATTGCAACTATTGCTTTACATTTTTATTTCGTAGAGACTTTGAAGAGATTGTGTCAGCAGTTTGAAGACTGAATAAAATAAAGTAAGTAATGAGTTTAATTGTTTAAGGAAACTCAGCTTCCTCCATACTAATGGTGGAACTCATCTGCCTAACAATAAACATCTAGTGTGCTTTAATATTTCCTATGTTGTACCACTTAACCATGTAAATGCTCTTCTAGACAAGCACACGTCTCTGTAGGTCCTCCATCATATCTGACAGCCTGTGTATCTGTCTCTCATACCTTAAAGCATCTTGATGAAGCAGTGACAATGTTTGGAGAGCTCAGCTGTAACTCAAGAACACATAATTTCACAGGTATGCTGGATATTTTATTTTGCACCACTCAGATTTACAATCTGTGTTAGTAGGAAATTAGAAGAATAACTAGGTAATACACCATTTGTTGTTGTCCAACACTGGAAGAACGGATATTAAAAGAAGAAGAATGGAAAGAGAAAAAAAAAAGAAAAAATAAAGCCTCACACTTGAAAGATTTTAAATCCCAATAAATTGCATGTTTTAAAGCGGGTTTGTGGTGTGTGCTGGTTTAACTCCCTAAAAGAAATATTTCCAAATGAACTTGCCCTTATTATGCATAGCAAACTTCTTTCTCTATGAAAACAAACTCAGAAGTTCCTATGGTAAATTTCTGAAAAAAATACAAATTGAAGAATTTCATTTTTGAGAAAAATTTGGTGGAATGTTCTCTCCCAAGAAGTCTGAGATAAAACCAGTTAGTCCTCTCCTAAACAGAGAGTATATGGAAATTCAAGGAGGAAAAGAACATGTAGTCCCTACCAAGGGACAAAATCAAGATTGTAAGGGTCAGAGGAACTCTGTGCTGATTTTCAAGTTTTCAAGGTTATTTAACAGTCTGTGAGCGTGTGCAAAATGAATGACAAAAGCATTGCTGTGATGGACCAAAACATAATGCTCTTAAATCCTATTATTGAAAAATTGAATCATATGCTTGTATTATAAGAATGCTATTTGACGCTCAAATATTTTTTAAATTTGCATACAGGTATCAGGAACATAGACCAGATGTTCTAAACAGATGAGAGCAGCAGCTGACTCAGAATGTGTTACGCGAATGGCTTGACAACTGCTGTTTTGGATGGAGGTTTAACTCTTACTTGGAATTTTTATTTACCCACAAAACACAATTATCACAATTCAAAATGAAGAGTTATACTTAAACCAAAATTTTTAATTAGACCACCTCGGAAATCTTTTCTCGTCTATTTAACTTCAGTGGGATGGGTTATATAGATTCCCATCTTAACTGATTTTATTTGTATTACAAGTCACCAAAGTTTCAAATACGTTTAATATCTCTTGTCTTTAAGACTTCAAGCTCAGAGTTCCACCATTATCACTGTAAATGTTTTAAGTTTTGGTGTTAAATTAAAGACATGTTAAATTAATTAAAGACATGCTATATCAACCTAGAGTTTACCCTTTTGGGTTTCAGATCCTTAATTTATTACAATGCAGTAATTTAATTGCTACCAGTAGTCTTACACACTTTATCTTAAATTTATCGTGCTTTCTGTGTTGGTGACAACATTATTTGTTAGTTTAGTTCAAAGATGTCAGGATTTCATTTGAGGAAAACTAGGGGATTGACCATGATGCTGAATGCCTCTGGTATAAAAAAGTCATGTTGTAGTGTGCAGGAATAGCCTACCAAGTGTTAACTATCTGTACCTAACCTCTTTTTATACTTCCTGGTATATTATCTGCTGTACTATCAAGTCAGGTAAATCAATGAAACAGATCAGACAAAACATTCAATGATTATGTGTTTACATGCATACAAGTAATGGAATTTACTGACTCAGAATGCTTGTGAGGAATATTTTTTTCTCATATTGCTTCATTTTTTGAGAACCTCATGCATTTTGCTGGTTATTCTGTTAATTCCTCTATGGCCATCTGAGTTATGAGATTTTTCAACTGGGAACTTGAAGGCACAATATCAGTTTTTGTGATAGGTTTACTAGTACAGCTGTGTCTGTGATAAAAATGTGCAGGTCTCCCATGCTTGAAATACTACAGTCATTCTTAAAAGTTTTAAATACTACATCATTTATGAAGGCTTCATAATGAATTGTTTGATAGATGTGAAAGAGAGGTTATGTAATCGCTTCATTCTAAACAGAAAATAAAGGCAAAAATTTAGAAGGAGAAAAAAAGAAAGAACAGACATTTGCTAAAATCCTTTGCAAACTTCTGAAGAGTATTTCATGCTGCTGTGTGCCAGCGTAATTTGTTCTCTTCTGAGCCAGATTTTTGTCTTTACTTTTGTCTTAAATTGGAACAATAATGACAGGATAGCTATTTACTTTTCTTGGCCTTGTAGAATAGGAAAGTGATGGGCATAGGAAAATGACAGAGATAATACTGTACTTTCCACAACACTATCAACACAATTAATGGACTGAGATTACAAGGTAATATCATGCTTTTAATCACTGAGATACTCTATCATTATTGTTGCGTTCTCTGACTTTGTTCAGCCTCAGTGAAGATGACTGAAAAGATGGTTTAAATAATGTATTAAATATGTTGTAAAAATGCAGGAAATAAAATGAATGTAATTCCAATATAGTATGTTCAAGATGTTTTAAAGTTTGTAGCTTGAATGTGTTTATTTTGTCTACTCCTTTTTTTTTTTTTGGCTGTAAAAATGCCCAATTTTACACACTTGAGGTTTTTTCACAGAAAGAAATGTTTATATTTGACAGTGCAGCAAGATACCTAACGAAAAACCATTCACTACTATTTTAACATGAATAGACCAAACTATTATCAAGAAAAAATAATCAAGGGTTCCAGTGTAATTGTTCATCTAATCAAATGATATTTTGATACTGTAGTATTTATAGCATAATTACCATTAAGCACTTAATTTTGTAATATAACTTCTCCTGATTGAAATAGTTACTTGAGGTCTTCAGTTTGTGCTAAGGAACAAAAAATAGTTGATAAACACATTTCATTTATCTTAGTGAAATTATCACTCTCCTCATATCTCTTGCTTTTTGCAAAAGAATACTGTCAGAACTACCCAAATTCATTATACATATGTACGTATAGTTATTCTATCTTATTATTCTTCCAGAAAACACTGTAGTGAAACACTGAAATGAGTTGCCAGGAGAGACTGTGTTATTTCTATTCTTGGGCATGTTCAGAGCTCAGCTGGATAAGGCCAGACCTGATCTAGTTTTGACCTGGTTTTAGCAACAGGTTGGACCTGTTGAGAGACCTCAGAGGTTCCTTCCAGTATCCATGATTCTGATTCTATAAACAGCATTAATATGACAATATTACTGTTGCAGTTTATTGCCACTTGTGATATATTACAATTAATTATCAATACTGACAACAATTTACTATTCACTGATACTGTTACTAGTAGTTTCTGAAGAATGCAAAAAAATTATGAGGAAGAAATGAAAAAATATGATCAACAAATAAGAAAGGTAAGGCTCAAAGTTAAGTTCACCTAGGTCTAACCATTCCTTTCATTTGACATTCCTCTAATACCAAACTGTACTTTCATTTTTTAAAAATTTCTCATATTATTTTGTGATTGCATTAAGAATTGAGTGAAATTTTTGAAAGTCTGTAATTGTAGCAACAGTGTACATGAGTTTTTAATCTGTCTGCTGGGCCACACTACAGAAAGTACCCAGAGGCTGGAATTTTTCCAGCAGTTAGTTATACGATTACATTTGATGTTGCAGTCATGAACTTCTAAATAATCCTTCTTGACCACTTTAATTCACTCTTTTAATAAAGAAGGAGAAAATATTTGTGTAGATTGCATCCTTGGGGGTATTTGAACACAGGTATCTTGTCATCACTCTTTCATTACTGAGACATAATCCTCAGGAACACTTTCTATTGTCATTCATACTAAATGCATGTCATCAGTAGTAGACATGTAAAGCCTATTGGCATAACACTAAGCTAACAACCTGTTTACAGTTTACCTGTATTGACATGAAAGACTGAAACTAGATGGACTGTTCTTTTCTTGTTAGCAGAGGCTTGCCATTATGGATATTCAGAAAAAAATTAGTATTGAAGACCATAAAGAAATCACAGAATAAACTGAGTTAGAAGGGACCCACAAGGATCATCTAGATCAATCATTCACTTAGAAATATTTCTAAGATGTATTTCTTCCATAAATATTATAGAAGGTTTCAGAAGCTCTTGTATCAAATTCTGTGCATTTCAAAATTGTAACTTCCTGACTGAGAGTTTTCACTGAGAAAAAGGCTGCCTTCTTTGGAGTTGATTTATTTCAGTCCCTGCTAATCTAGCCACTTAGTATGAAAAAAATAAGTACATGATCTCTGAACTTTACTGACATTATGGATACAACTTACTACTAAAGATAACTGCATATGGATCTAGATATTTACATGAAGTATGAGAACAGAAACTAAATTTGTGTTTATATATATATATATATATATTGTGTTTATATATATATATACTATACCTTCAGGTAGTTCTTCCAAGCTCTCCCTTTCCTCTCAAGAAATAGAAATCTCCTTTAAATGCAGCAGCCACCTATATAATTAATGGTTTTCATCCCATATTTTACAGTGTTTTGATTTTGTTGCTGGAGAATTAAAACTGCATTTGACATAGTATGTGGCATTTAATATATCTAAGGCAGACATGACTATGACACAAAATACATACACAATGTGGAACTAAGTAGTGTGTTCAGTCAATAAAGTTATGACACCATCATAATTGCATTTTCTATTTTGTTCTGAAAGCTGACATTTTCTTAGTGGCTTAGACAAAATATCATTTACCATTCTGGACTCTGTTGATCGATTTAGAAGAAACCGTACATATAGATGTGTAACATCTGCGATGTTAATACGTCTAAAGAGGCTTCTGTAAAATATTACCTTTATAATATGATGTCCATAGACATTCCTTGCTACTTTTTATTATTAAAATTAGGTCTATTACTGAATATATGTATATTAAACTCAGGGAAGCTTATTTATCATGCAAACATTTGAAAATCTATTGATTTTAATATCTTCAAATGTTTCCTTGCTTCCCATTACTTTTAGTTGTCTGTTATCAAATCTGGTAGGTGTGATCGTGACTAACACTTACATTATTGTATTTTTATTTCCCTTAGCTGAGAAAAGGAGAGGAGAGGAGAGGAGAGGAGAGGAAAGGAAAGGAGAGGAGAGGAGAGGAGAGGAGAGGAGAGGAGAGGAGAGGAGAGGAGAGGAGAGGAGAGGAGAGGAGAGGAGAGGAGAGGAGAGGAGAGGAGAGGAGAGGAGAGGAGAGGAGAGGAGAGATTCATGTGATAATTTAAATTTTTAGGTTTGAAGAGAATTTTAGCCAATAATCTGTATTTAATTGTACAGCATTCATGAAGAAACAATGCAGGGGGTAATATCTGGGTGAATTTTTCCTCACATGTATTCTCAGTAAGGACTTATCAATCTAATTATATTAATTGCCTTTATTTTTAAACGCAGCGGAGTGAAACAGCAGGAATCATAAAAAAACAACTGCATAAAGGCTTGCTTACTGGAGTGAACCAAGATTATACAGTAAACAATGGCTGTACACTCTTTTCTCCATCTTCTCTTCTCTTCTCTTCTCTTCTCTTCTCTTCTCTTCTCTTCTCTTCTCTTCTCTTCTCTTCTCTTCTCTTCTCTTCTCTTCTCTTCTCTTCTCTTCTCTTCTCTTCTCTTCTCTTCTCTTCTCTTCTCTCCTCTCCTCTCCTCTCCTCTCCTCTCCTCTCCTCTCCTCTTCTTTTCCTTTTTTTTTTTTTTTAAATTTCATTCATGTGCCTGGAACAAAGTGCAGTCATATTCCACCACTTACAGTGTGGCAATGAATATATCAGGTACAACTGGTTATGATAACACAATAAGCAGCATCAAATGATAACTGTAACATAGCAACTGCTCCATTGAATTTAACTAGTGTTTCAAATAATGCAATATTGCAACTCTCCAAATAAACAACTGCAGATACTTAGAAGGATATAAGAAAAATTATGAGATCTCTTGATTATGAGATCTCTTGATTATGAGATTATGAGATCTCCTGCCTCCAAGGAGAAGGTTTCTTGTAAATCTTCTCAGTTAAATGAAGGTTTATGAAGTAAATGATGGAGTGTGTAGTGACTAAAGCTTATATGACATTAACACAGATGCTCTCATACCCACAGAAAATTATCAAAATTGCCTGGATCCCTTTAAGATCTTGATTTCGTTAGGCATGAGTTCCTTATGTACTGTTAGCCTGAAGAGCGTCTTTCATATCAGACAACCGCATGTGAGCCAAATGACTGTATGTCAGAGTTTACATGGGAATATCATACCTGAGTTTCTGTTCCAGTTAAAGGGGGCTTAGTTTGATTGTTTACATGCACATCGGACTCTTATACCATCTAAAAAATCCTGGGTTATTTTGCTCACAGTGTGAATGCTGTTCAAGAAAACCACACACCCTGAACAGACATTGCCATGCTGAGGTCTCAGATATTCTAGAACATCTACAATGGCAGTAGGTGACTGCCTATAGCTTCTGGACAAATCAATCAGTGCTGTGGGGGAGGATATTCTGTTGAACATATGTGTGATCTTCTCAAATTGGGTTTTGTAGCCCTTCATATTGATTACAAAATTCTCTCAGACACCTAAATTGGACTTTGGTGCTGCGTGAGACTCATAGGTTAATCAAAGCATCTTCACCAGGCTAATGTGGTGGTCTATTTATCCACTGCTTTTCTTATTCTATGCTGTTCCCACCCCCCCATTTCCCCTGCCCCTAGTCCTGGCCATTCCCTCAGGCTCTCCCTATTGGTTCCTGTACCCCAACTCTGCCCATGCGCCGCCCCTGTGATCTGAGAAAACCCCCCTGTGCCGAGATCACCAGGTCTCTTTGCCTTTGGGGATCACCGGGCCGTGATGCAACATTAAAGGTCCTCTGAAGTCCTCATGGAGGGACCCTTCTCGTCTCCTTTGCTGTTCACTGTGTTGCTGAGCTGACAGCTAGCTGGAGTAAGAGTGTGGGGCCGTCCGAAAAGGATTGCGGGAGGACAGAATGGCTGCCTGCCCTAAGCAGCCCTGCTGAGCTCTCTGGGAAAGCTGCAGCCTGCTAAACCAAACCTAGCACTGCAACAGGCTAACAGAAATCCACACAGAATCATAGAATCAATAAAGTTGGAAAAGACCTCCAAGATCATCAAGCCCAACCTTTGAACACCACCTTGTGAACTAAGTGCTGTGTTCTGTTGTTTATTGGACAGTGCCAGGGATGGTGATGCTCCCATCTCCCTGGGCAGTCCATTCCAATGTTTAAACACCTCTTCAGTAAAAAAAATATTCTTGATGTCCAACCTGATCGTCCTCTGGTGCAGCTTGAGGCCATTTCCTCTTGTTCTGTCAATAATTTCCTGGGAGAAGAGGCCGAGGTTTTGGAGTGGCACCTGGGAGATAACAATCAGCACACTCAGTCAACACATGATGCCTATACTGACATAACTATGTTAAGCTGCATGATTTCATTAACTAGAAATGGAGCCTGAACAGCCATCTTATGTACAGATCCATATTTACAGCCAATTAAGGCACCTGCAAATAAAGAGCTGAATTCTTTCCTCTTTGCCTGTTCTTAGGCATTAACAGCCATTCAAGCTGTTCAAGCACATCCTAAATGAATCTGACTTACTGTTCTTATTTTCTGAGACAACCTAGTCTTTCTTTCCTATGGCTTCTGAAATAGTGTTCTTTTTGGGCTGATGATACCCTTCTGGAATATAATATTTTCAATATGATGTCAGGGCACAGAAGGGGCCAGCAGTATCCTTGGTATCAGGGCACTTCATGGACCCCAAAATCAGCCAAGTGCTTGAGCTGAATTACATACAGCCATAAGGAGAGGAAAAGTGTGTGCAGAATGGGAAATTCTTGGAGACAGAGGCTACATTTTGGATAAAAATTAAGTCCTGTTTGTATCGTGGAGACATAAGTGGAGTTAGGACAACACCACTTTGAGCAGCCAAAAGACGGTGTTAGTTTCTGTTATTCTGTTAATCCTGTTATTTTTCACCTATAGCAGACAAGATAATGAAGTTTTTTGTTCTTTCAGAAAAAAGTTTATTTTCTCAGACTGTTTTTGTCTTTTTCCAGACTATTTTTCACCTTTTCAGATGACAGGTTGTCATTATAGTTCTATGTTTTAGCACTTATTGGTGGTTTCTCAGAATGTCTCTGGTTTCCGGGTACGCAGCTGTACTCCAAAGAGGCCCGCTGCACTTTTCAAGGGTGTTTCTGGTTCCCAGACCTAGTTCTCAGGCTGGCAGGTGTTTTCTCCAATTTGGTAATTTTCTTTTTCTAACCAGGTCACCTTTACAGCTTTTCACATCACCATGGTGATAAATGTTTCATATTAATGAAATTCCTCTGGTTTTACCCATTTTAATCAATACCACATTCAAATGGGGCTCC
This sequence comes from Corvus moneduloides, assembly GCF_009650955.1. Classification (NCBI taxonomy): domain Eukaryota; kingdom Metazoa; phylum Chordata; class Aves; order Passeriformes; family Corvidae; genus Corvus; species Corvus moneduloides. The sequence continues at coordinate 73,742,528 of NC_045477.1, forward strand.
CGCAGAGATTCTATATTTTACCTACAGTTGTGAGATCTAGGTATACAGAGAAAACCCACACCTTATTCTTAGTAGTTATAATTTGTAAGAGTGTTGATTCATTACTGAATTTAGGAGATCTTTAGTTAACTTCTCAGATTATTCTTGAATTTTTATCTGCAGCGTTTCCAATTTCCATTGCAGTCTCATAACAAAATATTTCTGTTGAGTTTGCCTTTAATGATGAGAGAACCCTTTAATTATCTCATTATTCTGGTCTCATCATTAGAAATTACCATTTGTAGTTCGGCTTTCTTTTCTATGAACCTCAGTTTTTATATTCCCATAGCACTTAATGTTTAATATTTAAACCTGGTTAATGAATAAAATAGCAATCTTCCAGACATAATCAATAAACTTGAACTCAGAAAACAAAACTCCGATTTAATCAAATTTTCATTTAAATGAATCTGTTGTTTTGTGCTGCATTCTTGAAGTCAAGGTTAAAAATACTGTTTATTTCAGTGGTGCTGGAATTGTGCTTCAAGTGAAAAACATATAAAGAAAGCAAAACTAAAGAAATACTTTTGGGGATAGTATTTTAGCTGATGTTGGCAGAGTAATTATATCAACGATAAGTTTCTATTAGTAATGAGTAGTCAGAAGACAACAGGCATTTCCATTACTTATTAGTGTATTGCTATAATCTTTTCCATATTTTCCAAAGGAAATGTATTGTAGAAAAAATTCAGTTACTGTCATCAGTTGGATGTATTTTATGTGTGAATTATAGTAAACACAAGCATAAAAACCTGTCTCAGTTATTAAAATTCTTAAATCCAATGCATGTTATGAAAAAGGCTTGGAAGCATGAATACAAAATAAAGGTTGAAGAGCTGTGTTTTGTGATATTTTAATGTACCTCAACTTTGTGGGTCAGCTACTTTAAAACTGTTTGCAGGCCTTGTACTGGGGTATTGAAATATTTCTCTCAAGCATACTTAATGAATACATAGTTTATGAACATTATAGCTCTCTAATTTCTCTTTACTGGATTCTTATTTTAAAATGTTTGCAAAATCTCTAAATTCAAAATCCACTTTGAAGTAAAACTAAGTATTTTTGAACTATCTGTACAAGGGAAATACTGTATCCATGATATATACAGCTAAAGCAGAGATCTGTTGCATCCATGAAGACAGTAACCCACCAAGCAGACTTTGGTGTTTGGTTGTTATGAATCCACACATAAACACAGTAATAAGCTATAAGTGTATGTGTACGTGTCTCTTCTATCTTTGTTGTCTCTGACAGGGACTAAAGGCTGGGAATTATTTAAAAATTCATATGTCTTGTAAAAAAATAAGGTCCCAAAATTGAAGGGGAAAATGGGACAAACTCAGTTATTTCTGAAGTCTTGTTCCTGAAGAGCACCCCATTTTGATCACTCCAGCCTCAGCAACAAGGAGTACCACAGACCACAGTCACTGGTGCTCGGTGCACAGCACTTTGGTGTACTCACAGCTGACATAGAATGTGATTGCTAAGGCCTGATAATAAAGCAAAACTGAATTACCATCTGCAAGAGCTAATTAGCGCAATACATGCTGTTAATTAATGTTAGTCTAGCAAAGTTTTCTTTTAAATTTTGAAACTGGCCTGATTTGTTAGTCATCTAAACAACACAGGCACACACATACTTAATTCACCTACAATAAATTGCATGAAGCAAAATGAATGGAGGGGGATGAAATTCTAGCTGAGGTAAAATATTGAAGAATGACATCATAACATCCTTAGAGGAAAATTATTCAGGTAGGACTTGGAGAAGTGTACATTAAATTACAGAGATTATGGTAGAGTTTTGTGAAAGTAAAAAATTAATCAAAGCAATAAAGGACAAATTATGTTACAGAAAAGGGAACCTGAAATCTTTTTACACCATTGGAAAACAGGGCTGAGTGAGGTTACTGGTGAGAAAGCTAAAGATAGATAATATTTCATCCCATGTAATGCACTCAGTATCACGTGGTGTGCGACATAGACAACACTATGCAGTCTTCTCTCTTATAGCAGGGCAGCAGCTGCACTTGCTTGCAACTTATCTGGGGAGGTATCTAGGAAAATATTTTTGCTCTTCTAAACAGATAGATCAAGATTTCACCCCTAGGGGATACCTCTATGACAAAGATATTCCTAATCCTGAAGAACTGATTTGAAGTTAAGATATTCCATAAATCATAGAAAATGTTCTAGAAAACATTATTTCAGACTCCCCTTCAATAAAGACTGCAAGGGCAGGCTTCTCATATTTTAAGTCTTGAGTTTGTCTAAAGTAATATAGGCTTCAACTTGGCTTCCTTCCTGCTTAACACTGGCACTTAAATGCAATGAGTCACCCCAGTTTTCCCAGTACTACACTGCTTGAAATGAAGTTAGCGCTGAGAAATAAAGATTTATATCATATAATCTGATTTTGGCTTTCTAATACGCAATATCTGTTCTTTCATGCCCAGATTCACCATAGAAACTGAGACATCCAAAAAGCTCTGAAGTCAAACAGAATGTGGTAGATATTGCTGAATCCAAAGCTAGCCCAACCTTGGTTATCACAGAGCTGTTAGATATGATATAGACAGGTCTGGCACAAAGTGCAGTCTGTGGACAAATACAAATTTTGTGTCAGTGAGGGAATACTCCATGCACTTTAGAGAGATAACTTACTCAGAAATCTGCTATTTACAAGTTCAAAATGCAAAAATAAATAAAAAATAGAGTGCTTTAATGGCGCAGAAGCTACTATAAAACTACAGCTTTATAAGCCTTTCCTTGCCAAACCTCTTAGTACCAGGATGAAAACAAATTCCTCCTTACTACACCCTCTCAGATCTAGTCTTTTAGGTATAGAAATGATGGAGAGTCTCAGAGATGATTGAGGGGGACTCCCCCAACATTTTGTTGGGCTTGTCTCTGAAGGAAAATTTTATTACTGGCCACAGACACTCCTCTCTTTGCAAGGTCATCCCCTCTTTTGCTTTTTACCTTCAGGCCTTCTTTTTTCTTCTTTTTCCTTTTTTCCTACTTTGTATCTATCTTGTAGTCCCCAAATTATTTCTTCCTCATTGATCTCAATGTCTGCTACAAATATTAGCCACATCTGGAGTTTCCAGTGTTGTTGCTAAGACATTTTCAGTCTTATATGATATCACTGACCCTGCTGTCTGGGTGCCCTCAGTGTTGTCCAGAAATTATCAAGTTCATACTTGCAACACTTTTTTTACTTTAGAGACTTTAAGACACGGTGTTCTACTTTAGCCTTGATTTGTCTACCTAGTTTCAATTAATTACAAGCATTTTCTTAATTTTTGTACTGTCTACATACCACAGCAACAGTGTGGCATGTTTTCCAGGTTCTGCTTTTATGCTCATACAAAATTCTTACTCTTGAATTGTTTAAAGTGCTTTCCTGGCTCTCTGCAGATGTCTTAGCTAGTTAAGAACGCTCTACACAAATACAAAACAAATGAGCAGTTTCTGTAGGAATTACTGGAATTACACAATCATTTTGACTACAGGCAAAATATCTCCATCAGTGTGTTGCTGTCAAGATCCCCTTTTCTTACCATCTTTATCTCCTGGAAGCACAAAACTTGCATAAATAATTTCTACCTCAACCAACACAAGTCTTTCTGCGTGGAAGTTCAGATAAATCAGGAAGGGAAGACAACTGTTTCTCTGTCCCCCCTTTTCATTTTCCATGTTATATCCAGTGGTTTAAAAATGAAGACTGTCTTTTAGGTACAAACCTCTGCAGGTTCAGGAAGGGATTACTCATTTCCTGCTTTGGCCAAGTGATTTCATTAGTTGGTTATTGTGTTTCAATTTTAGTCAAAGGAATAATATCTTGTGTTTCTTTACAGGTGACAAGTCTCCAGATGAATTAGAAAAAAACATTTTACATTCTACTGCTTTTTAAAGGATTTCTTTGAAAATAAAAAAAATAAACAGCCTCATTCTGTACTGTTCAAAGAAAGCTACAGAAAAATTCTTCCTGCTTTTAAAATATTTTATGAGTTACTATTCTACAAGATAGCTTCTGCAGCCTTATTGATTCATTAAGATACAAAGAGAAAATTCACCACCTTCATTCCCACTAAACATGAATTTATTTATTCTTGCACCTTGAAGATAAAAGTAAAATATGGAACTTGGAGTAGTCCATATAACTATACTTATAATATAAAATGCACTAACCCTATATTTATATATATTTTTTGTCTCATAAAAACACCGGTAGATTTCTGAGAAAATGTAGTTGCCATGAGAAACAAAAAGACAAAGTTATGCTTTTATTTTTGCCAGGGAGTTGCTTGTGCCTGGAGGTGTGCTGCTTAGGTAAGAGCAACTCTAAGATACTATTGCTTCAAGAGCATAATGCCATGTTCTGATCTCAGAATTCATGTGAAGATCCCACCTTATTTGGGATGGCCTAAACAAAAGCTGTGGAATAGATTAGTAATTGACTATAATTAGGAAATTTTCCTGTGCACCTGAAAACAATGACCAGACTTACCCTGAGGAAAGGAAAGTAAATGGCAAATACCTGAAGGAAAAAGCCCCAAGCCAAACAACATTCTTGTTCATAAAGGATGTTGAATGAATAATAAAAAATCTAAATCATGTCATAAAATTAACATAATTGCATTTCAATGTACCACAATGAGCTTAAGAAAGATAATTTTCAGGAGTATCATTTAAGAAAACAATTATTTTACATCAATTATTCTATTTGGTTTAGATGCATGTGCTGGAAATAGAGGAAAAGTGAAAAGCCTGCTACAATAAATGCAACCTTTGATCTTTTTAAGGTGCTCTGTAGGTTTCCACTTTTTTTTACTTTTCTGATGTCATTGATCTCTGTTTTAGTCCGAATCTGTTCCTGATAAAAGAACATCACTTCTGTGACAGCTATCAAATCATTCTGTAATACTATGGCAATTCATTCTTTCTTTTGTTAAAGGAAGCAAAACTCCAGTGGAAATTTTCCAGTTACAGTGTATTTTTTTCTTGGTATTTTCTTTGTCATCATCTTCAGCTTCTTCAGTGCTTCCCAGTCTCTCTATGGGAAGAAAGTCAGATGGGGAAATGACAATTAAGGCACATTGAAATATAGAAATCATTTGTTAGGTGCATTATTGTGAAACAGCTTGCTGCAACTCTGTCTTATTAGGAATGCAAGCTTTTCTGTCAGAGTATTGAAATGATTTGTGCAAAGTCAGTGTCTTGAAAGACTGCAATAACAGATTGTCAATTTTGTGCAAGGTGGAATTTCAAATAGATTTTCAAATCCTTAGATGAAAAAGGGCTATGAAGACTAGTATAAAAGTGAAGCTGACACTTTATTTTTTCCTCTTACATTACTTTCTAATGTACTTTCAAGTCAAGGAATGGGAAAATTGTATAAATGTGTCCATCAAGTTAGTGAACTTGGTCCTCATTGTTATAAATTGGTTCCCATAAAATCCCTGAAGTTTCTCAATTTTCTTTAGAAAACAATTTCTAAATAAGAGAAATTTACCTAATGAAATGTAACAGATAAATACTTTGGAAAAATCAAAGAAATTAATAATTATGCAGACTGTTTGCAGAAATCTCTTTATAGAATCTCACCTTTCTTTTGTCTTTTGTCCTTTTGTTCTTCTTTTTATTTGTTCAATAAAAAGATTATTGTGAATATCTATCTCACCTGATACTTGAGAAATCTTCTTCAAAGTAGTTGTTAGACGTGTTCAAAATAATGTTAAGACACTTCATAACTAAAAACACATGAAATATACTTATTTCTGAACTGACAACTTGTACCCTAATTTAAATATGGCTGGAATATGGCTGCCCCAATCTCTGCCCAATACATCTTTGTGGCTGTAACCCAGAGTTTACAATTGCTTAAATTTGGGTTCAACATTGTTTTGGTGAGATCATCATTTATTTCTTGGAATAGACACTGAAGAGCAAGTTACAGACACAAACTATACTGAGGTGATTGTGCGTAGAAGACGAGTTGAGTTAAATTAGAAATGTGAGTGGAAAGCAAAGTAATGGAATTCATTATTAAGAATAGCCTTACTCCTTGTACCAAATCCCAAGGGAATTTTCTCAGTTTGAAACTGCCTTTCAGCACAATCTGAACGTAATCTGCATCAAAGAATGACCTCAAGTACTTGGGCTTAAAATCAAAATCCAAACAAACTGGAGCTCAGCTACACTTCTCACAGCCCTTTCTTACCCTGCTGCTTCCCAGCAGCCTGACCCGACATCATCCACCTGTACAGCACTGGACAGGAGGATGCACTCTGGTCCCTGATGGAAAGTCTCCAGTTTTGTCCCAGTCAAAACCAAAGGAAGGAGACCCTGCCCAATTTCGCCCAATTTCACATATCTAAGACTGCAGTTGAAACATCTTATATAAACAAATGCATTAATAGATACGAGGGGATCTCTTACTGCTCTTTTGCCTACCTCTCTGCTTAAATAAATTTTATTGCTTGGTGGTCTGAAGTGAGATAAATTATTCTTTGTATTTCACCAGTCAGAAGCAATTCTTTAAATGACTAAATTTTAAAGAGAGGAAAAAAAACACCTAGTATTTTTCCATATTCTAAATCCCTGTCCAAAGCTTTTCTTTATCATACAATATAACATACCATATATATTATAGATGAGATACATGTAAAATGCAGTGTAATACTTTTCACATAAAAAGGAGATACAGAAGAAGGTTCCAGAATACATGCAAAAAGATGAAGGGGAAGCTGTTAGAGAAGAAGGCTGAAGTCTACATAATACTGTTCAATTCAAGAAATACATCACACATAGAAATATCACTCAAATCTTTACTAAATACCTCACCTTTTCTCAGAAATACGTGTGGTAGAATGAATGACAAAAAAGAAAAGAAAAAGGTCAGTTATAAAAATAAGTAAAAGCCACATTATATGTTACATATCAAATATAAACTGTGAAGGGATGAAACAATACCATCTGCAGAAACACCAAGGAAAAGCTTAAAAACAGCAGTTGCATCTGTCTAAAATTATATGTCTTCAATTGAAAAATATTTTAATGAAGAATTAAGTGAAGATCTAATCATTTCCCTTTGGGGATTTTATTATAGGAATAGGAGAAGGGAAAGATAACTTTTCCTGATTTTTTGCATTTTTGTCTCTAAATTTTTTTTCTTCCATAGTGGAACCATTTCCACAAAATTCCTCTTTGCAAACATACTCCATTTCTCATAATGTCTATGAAGATTTGAAAGTACAATTAACCACCAAAAGAACTAGCAAAACTTTGGAAAGCTATAGAAATCTTAACTACAAAATGCCTTGTCTGCTGAAATTTTCTGCTGAGTTTTACAACTGATCAGATAATTTAATAGGCAAAAAATGAACCCAGGGCTGTAATACCTGGAAACAAATTCTGTCTCAGAAAATATCTGCGTAAAATAAAATTAAAAAGCTGGGAATATATTCCAGGGCATAACACATACTCCTCTTGCTGTTGCCTTCTGTCAGAGAAAGATAAAAAACTAGAAGGAGCTTTGGATAAAGCAGCAGGCTAATCTTCTGTTCTTTGGGGTTTTTTTGGTTGCTTGTTTGTTTTTCCCCCAGAGAATAATTGTTCTTCAAAATCCTTTCTTTGTTTTACTTATGAATCAGTAGTCAGTGCTAAATTGTAATCTACCTCTTGCTTGGTCCTTCTTACTCAGAAGTTGTTGTGGTTTAAGCCCCACCTGTAACTAAGTCCCACTAAGCCCCTGCCTCTGGCCTACCTTCCTTGTGGGGTGGAGAAGAGACTTGGGAGAGTAAAAGTAGAAAATTCATGGTTTGAGACAAAGAATTTTAATAGCAAAAGAAAAAGCTGTGTACAAGCAAGGCAAACAAGGAATTCATTCACCACTTCCCGTGGATAGGCAGGTGTTCAGCCATCCCCAGGAAAGCAGGGCTCCATCATGTGAAATAGTTATTTGGGAAGACAAACACCATTATTCCAAACATCCTCTCCCTTCCTTCTTCTTTCCCCCAGCTTTGCAGAAGTCATTGCTGACCATAACACCATATGGTCTGAGATATCCTTTTGGTCAGTTTGGGTCAGCTGTCCTGCCTGTGTCTTCTCCCATCTTCTTATCCTGGCCCATCCTCCTTATTATTGCCAGTAGAGGAGTGGTCTTTGAAGCACCTGGAATGGCTATTGTCAGGTGCCAGTGTAGTAAATTCCACTATGCTAAACTAGGGTCAATCTGATTTCTCACTCTTAAATGCAGATCTGGTAGCTAGAAAGAGAAATTGCTTCTGTAGCTGTGGCTACCTGAGGTACTCTTGGCCTTTTATAGATCCACAGCAAAACTAAGGTAAGAAAATGGCATGTGTTCACCTTTTCATGCCAGCTTATGCAGGATAGTAGAATTGGTGTAGTGACAAAAACAATACCAGCAACCAAAGTAAAGCCCTCCTCATGTTCTTCCTGCCAAGCCTGCATTCAGAAATGTACTGAACATTAGACAGCAAACAATAAACAGTGAAATCTTCTTCAAGATGTTTCCTTACCACCTTTGATGAAAATTTTCTGTGACCAAAAATGTGTTTAATTTTTCCAGATCTCATTTCTGGTTGAATACAGAATATTACCTCTACCTCTAATTTGTCTTGCCTTGACAGTAATCTTCTAACTTTCTACACCCATGTCTGCAGCATTATTCCTTTTATAAGAAAATTTCCAGGCTAATGTATTTTAGTATGATACTTTAAAGAGTACATTATATTGTACTCAGGGAAAATTCTCAATGAAGAAAAATACTTCCAACTCCAAATATAGAAATAAAAATTAATAACAATTCCTCCACTGATATTATTGTATTAACTGAATTAGAAAAGTCAGAAAACTGTTTATCCTGAGATTAGATTTTCTGGTGTTTGTGCTACAGTTATTCTTAAACATTCCTCTGGTTTTTATTAACAAGAAATTTGAACTGGAATCCTCACACGGTCATATTGAGACCAATTTTAAATCAGGAAGAGAATAATGAAGACATTACTGCTATATGAATTATAGTTTAACTCATCATTCACTGTTTTACATATAAACCCAAAATATTCTTTTGGTTTGCAGCATATGGTCTTAGACTTCACTAGGATCACAACTTTATAAAGTAACAATAAAATAATAAGTAAATAATAATTTTAAAAACCCCCAAATTATAGTAGAGCTATACCTGGATAAAAAATAAAAAAATCACTAATTTATAATAAGTTGGAAATTGTTATTATATATTGATCGTTTTAGACTTATCCTACTTTTTGAAACCATTTTTATGAATCATGATCATTTGTGGGTCATAGATCCTGGCACAATTTTTACAGTTTTTTGATGGAGAAAAACAAAAGCAAACACTAGTAAGTCAAAATAGGAAAACATGATAGAAAAAAAATAGAAAAACGTGTTTTTATATTATGCAAAGACAAATTGCCTTAAAAAATATGTGACTATTTTAAAAGTCTGGAGATAGCCTCTGAAATGGAAGTATCTTTTGAAGCAGGAATACCTCAAAGTTGTTATGTATCTCTAAAGTACAATTATGCAGCTGCAGTAATGAAGCAATTTGTGTTTCTAGATGAATAAAAATAATATAAAATACATTGTAAAGACTGAACCAGATTCTGATATAAATAGATTCAATTAGCTTTAATTAAACTTCTCCACCACTGTGAGAGAATCACTGTGTTCCACTTGAATTTTTATACTTAACCAGATGCAAAAGCTGAGATTAAATGGACTCAAGTACAATAAAGTATAATAAAGCAGAGTAAAAACAGTAAAAGAACAAAACAAAACAAAAACCACCCCAAAGCAAAGCAATGTTTTCTCCTTGAAGTGTAGAAAACATTTAGTGATGAAGTTATTATGAGTACAAAACACCTTGACTCAGTCTACAGATATTTATATTAAAAAAAAGGAGAAAAAAAAGTTATTTCTCTAACAACATGCAGGCAGTGCATGGAAAATATTACTGAAACAAATTGTAGATATGATGGGTGTTTTTACCCTAATTTATTTTAAGAGAAAACGGAGATTCATAATCAAGGACATCAACCTTCATGTTTCAGGCTTTCTTTTGATTGATATTTTTATACTACAATCCATTCTTCCCAGTCTGCTTCTCTGTACATTTCCCAGCATCCATTTCTTTTTCTGATTTTTTTTTTCAGAGGCTTAGCCTTCTGCAATAGCTATTTTGAAAAAGACCTTTGAACTGCCAGTAGTTAAAGTCAGGACAGCAAACTCCTGTTTTTCCTGAACACCTTTGCAGACTAGACAATGTACTTAAATATAAACTTGGAATATAGGTAATATGTATTATTGTTTTTCTCCTGCTCCTCCTTCCCCATATTCCAAGAGAAAATACTCTCCTAGCTCTCATAGATCTTCTTTCCCTCCATTATTTATGCTGCAAAGTCAGAATTCAGAAGTTTAGATATGGTATTTATAAAGGTTTGTTAGTATGTGAACACTTGTGATGACAGAAATAGATTGTAAGCCTAATGTCATACACAGAATAAATAAGAAAGAGGTGAAAATAAATGAATAATGTTGGTGACACTTCAGCTCTTAAATTTCTCCCTGTACTGAGAAATATGATAAAATAGCAACGTGTGCAGTCACGAAAATCCACATTCACAAAGTCATTCAAAAATCTTTAGCCAGTGAATCTAGGTCTAAACAATTTGCTGTCCCCTAATCGTTGGTAATAACATGTTGATATATTAAAAACAGAAACAAACAAACAAAACACCATAAAAACCCAAACAAATTTCTGATCATCTTCAGCACAGCCTTAAAACTCTGTCAGTGTTAGTCTGTTTCCTGAACACTTTTCCTGCTTCAGAAAGGATCCTTCTAGCATAACTGGGAAACAATTGAATGAAATGTTATTAAAATATTTCAATGATTCTTGGAAGAGTTTCAGTTTATCAGTATTAAAGCACTGCTAATCCAAAAGACAAATGTTTTCAGTGTGTGTTAGCCAGATAAAAATTTCACATAATTAGTGCTCTTAGGATTAACACAGGAGGCCTAGAAGTATGCTATGCACATGCACACATATGTGCACAAGCTTCCTAAGCAAGCAAACAGAAATCAGCTTAAATCTATAAAGAGAGAGAGAAAAAAGGCAGTAAAACTAAAGAAAGGAGGAAGATTTAACGTTCTATAATTAAGGCAATTTAAAACCTCTTTTGATTTTGTAACTGACAATATATAACTTTACAGATTAAAACCCCAAGGTCTTTACTTTTTTTTTGTCACTGGATATTCGCATCACTTCTGCTATACAAAAAATTCTTTGTACATCTAGCATTGTTCATCTAAATAGTTAGAACCGATATCCATTTTTCACATTCATCCTTGGTTCTTAACAGCTGCAGAAATAGGAAGAGTTCAAGATAAGTCAGTAATAATTAGATCCAGTTTTGGTGACATGATTATACTGGACACAAATTGCTATATTTTTCTTCATTAGATATGATAAAATATTGATGTCTTTTCAGGATAGCTTTGTAGGTTGCCTGAAACATATTCAGCATGACTCATTTACAAGTACTTTTAGTTTTATCATTTTCTCAGTTACCTTCCTGCTTTTGAAAATCAAAAGAATGTGTTAAAAACAAGACTTCTATGAATATTTGTTTGGGTTTGTTTTTTTTTGTTGTTTTTTTTTTTTTTGTTTTTTTTTGTTTTTTTTTTGTTTTTTGTTTTTTGTTTTTTGTTTTTTGTTTTTTTTTTGGTAGGAGAAGAGTTTAATTTTCTGAATTCTTAGATGACATTTTTGGGGATATTCCAAATTTTCTCTACATTTATGTGATACTAAAACCACTTTATCCCGTTTGTTCTGCGTCAGAAAACTGAAGTTATAACTTTATTTCTTTTAATTCAAGGACCATAAATTTTTAAAACAAATGTGATATTTTGTTAAAATATACTTGTATATTTGTCTTTTGGAGGATTAATACAGCTATTTTTTAAATTGTGTAACATTCTGTTCTTTGGAAATAGTTCTTTCATAGCCACTTTTATTCCAGCGCCAACAGATTTGAAGGTTAATTTTGCACCTATTTAATGATAAAAATTTCAGAATTTATTTTATTTATTTGTTAATGAGAAAGCATATATTCGTAAAATATTTAAGTAAGACGGTAGGATGCTGCCTGCAAGCAACTGTATATTCCCAACATTTATTTGAAACCCTCTGGTTAAGCAAGTAAAGCTATTTCTTGTATTCTGCTGTATTCTGCTTTATTTTCTCATGAGGAACAAAATTTCCATCTCATTTTTTCTAAAACTTTGGAGTTCTGGTAACAGATGCATTTAATTATTTATATTTCACCTTACTGCAATTCAAGAAGCTTCACTTTTAGAATTGTCTTTGTTACAGATTAGTACAGTTTTTGACATGAACATTAGTTCTCGAGCTGCAGAGAGCTTTTTAATAATGTTTCCTTCGCAGCAGTGGTGCAAAGGCTGTCTCCTGCTGCTATGGGGGCAGCTGTGGCACTGAAGTACCAGAGATAGTTCAAGGTTCTCAGTGGTTTTAACACCTTCCCCCACACCACACAGCAAATGCCTCATTTGTTGTGACATTGTGACATTGTGACATCTGGCTATGTCAGGACAGTCATGTTCCCACACATCTATCCTCATGGGCAGCTTTCAAGGCAAGGACACTCATTTTGGCTCATACTTCTCATAAAGATGGGTCCATGTTGACCATGGCCCTAATCAGGCTGCAAAGCAAAGCTGATTTTGCCAGAAGTCCAAGGACAAAGAGATGATCCTGGAAGTTGTCCTGTGTGACTCTAGTGTCCTGGTTACATTCATGGTTGCTGCTAGCTGTTTCTCTGAGTCCTTGGTTGAGTTTTATCTCGGGCTGGCTTTGTTATGTCAGGTTATGATACCACTCTCCTTATTAGAGATCTACATGGAAGGGAGCATCAAATTATTTTGATGATTTTGTCCAGATTGTTTGGCCTTCCTTTCAGCCTTCTTCCATCTACTTTTTCTCTCTCCCTTTTTTTTTCTCTCACTCTCATCTGTCCTCTAAACAACTCTAATTTGAATACTTTCATGTCTAAAGTGATAGAATTATCCAACTGGGAAAAAAAGAAACTCTGTAATATGCTATTAATTATCTCTTTTTAAATTATAAATAATGTTTAAATAGAACATCCTCAATGATTTTCCATACTTCTATGTAGACCCCTTAGAAACCACTAAAATTCAAATTTCTTTCCTACTTTGTTGGGATTTTTTTGTTATCTTTACTTCAGTGGAGTTACTTTACAGTCTTTGAAGGAGAGTAAAAGTCTGTACATTGACAATGTAAGCATCAAAGAGATCTGAGAAAATTAAATCTGCTTTGTGTCAACATTCAATCCTGCTCACTGTAATGCTCACATATGATTTTCTGCCACAGTTGTATCTACCACTGGCTCTACCATATCAATTCTTAAATTAAACTGAGATGAAATAAGTTTTTGGGGTGACTCAGCTTTAAGCATAATTTCCCTAATACTGCATCTACTATTGATTAAAACCTATATCAACTAGTTTACAGATATGCTTTATGTTCAGACTAAAACTGGCTTTTTTTGAAAAGAGAAAAGATATTACCAGAGATATTACTGATCTTGTTTTATTCTTCCCTGTGTAATCTAGTAGATATTTCAGAAGGTCCAACAGAGAGCAATGATCACCATTGTCCTATTGACATACAGGTTCCTTATGTATCATTTGATGATCCAGTAAGTCTTCTTCTAATTACTTTTCTCTTGCCTAATATTAAAGAAAGGAGTAGAATATATTTTTCTTACTGCTTAAATAGATTTATGACAAAAAAAAAAATTCCAGGACAAGTTGAAGAATATTGCTACACGATTTGTTAATCACGGCTGAGGTTACAAGACTGTGTGTCTCTCCATCAAGTTGCCATTTCCATTTTCTAACTGACATGCTGTGCTGTCAGCAGCATTTGAGACTCTCATTTCTCTGTTGCCTTTCTACCTCAGCATTTAGTTGAAATCCTAAAAAAGTTAACACAGACCTCACAGTAAACGTTTTTTTTAAACAAATGCTGCCTCTATTCAAATGCAAATACAATGAAAAATAAGCTAGTCCCTACTGAGAATAAACAATTTCTGTACTGCAAAGATGTCTTAAAAATGAAGTTATTTAAGAAGTGCTAGCAGTTCTCTGAAGGGACTGCTTTAAGAATGAAATGACAAAAGGACTGAAGAGCTGTAAAAGGGAAAAGATAAGCCATTTATTTTCTTCTAACAGTTTTAGCAGTTCACTGAAGTGAGTGATGAAGAAAAGAAGAAAACACCCAGCAGCTTGAAGAAAGACAAAAGCAGCCACAGACAAGATCCAGTAAGCTTGCCATCGTGGTGAAGAGATCTTCTAAACTAGGAAGAAAAGGGAATAGAGGTTAAAAGCCACAGTCAAGTGTGGAAATGGTGGACACACATGGTAAACCAAAGATCCATGGCAACAGGAACATAGGAAACAGAGCAGAACAATGCCTTTGTAAAGGATACGCGTGAAAATGTGCACAGCCTTGGAAACAAGCAGGAGGAACCAGAATGCCACGTGTTGCTTCACAACTGCAGTGTTTTTGGATGAATTAAGATTTGGTGGAAATTGAGTGGTGTAGTGAGCAAATAGAGGTTGTTAGGAATGACAGGCAGGGAAGATGGGGGAGAGGGTTTTGTCTTCAGTGTGAAGGAGCAGTTTGTCTCTAGCATATGGGATGGGACAAGAGACTGACTGAAAATCTGAGAGTCAGGATCAGAGGAGGACATTTTGCAGCAGAAGTGTGTTACAGGATACCCAGTCAAGATCAGAAAGTGAACAGTGGATGGGCATAGAAGCACAAAGTAGGGGTAATGTTTTACTTTGTGTTATACCAACCACATACATCGTTAGCACTCAATACTTTGTTCACAAATATAAAATTAATTAAGGAAACCACAAGTAATTAATAAAAGCAAACCTTCCCATCTTCTGATTAAAGATATTATTTGTGTTAAAGAAGGTCATCATTCTTGATGGTTTGGAATCCCTGCCTGTCTCTTTATTTATAGAGCCAACTGTTCTATATACTTCTGGGGTGGTGTCATCACTCTATTGATTAGTTCCATCTCCTCTGAAATAATTTAGTGCTTATGATAAGCATGCTAATTAAGATTTTTCTTAAGGCCTATGCTGCCAGAATCTATTAGATAGCAGAATATTTTCTTCCAAAACTTTAGGAAATAACTAAGAAGAATGATAGAGAGTACATTAAAGATTGCAAATACTAACTTTTTTCAAGTAGTATTTAGATTAAAATCTCCTTCTAGCAAAATATTGCCTCTAGTAAAAGCAACATTTCTATATCTAATCATATTAGTGATTATGTATTGTTACATGAAAAATAGAAAATATAATGTATAAAAATGAAAATTTTTCATGATTTATCTTTTATGCAAAGCCAGACAGCGACAGAGAGTATAAATTCTGTGCTGTAATTACAAATCTAGTGAAGTTACCAGACAGAAGATCACACTCTCATTAAGGCTGTAGGTAATGGCAATTCATTTTTCATGCTTCAGAAGGATATGAAAAAATCAGGAAGGGATAAAAATACTTCTATGATTTCTACTCTGTACTTGCTAAATGCTAACACTACAAGATCATTTACCACAATTAGAAGATTAAGAAGGTCAAGAAAGCAGGTAGACACCAAACCATAAGTTTTTAAATAAAGAAAGAGAATGAGAGCGGACAATTCTTCAGCATTAACACAGAGTACAGTCACAGAACTTCAGTACCATAATTCACAAAGAATGGGACCCACCCACAGGTTACCTAGTTCAACACATACTCAAAACAGACATAATCATGTCAGGCTGCCCATGGTTGTGTCCAGACGAATCTTGAAAACTTCCAAGCGTGGAGATTTCACAATCTCTCTGGGAAACCTCTTCTACTGTTTGACTACCTCATGGTAAAAACCAGTTTCCTAACAGCTAATTGCAATTTCCCATATTTTAACTTTTGTCTATCACCTCTAGTCATATCACTGTCTTCATCTTCTCTGTATATTCCAGTGTGGTAGTTGCAAACAGGTCGTAAACCTAGTCCATAAATGGTGGCTTAGGGTCAATCTGACCTAGAAGTCTGACACATGAATAAACTAGTGTAATTCCACAATTTATGTTAGCCTTATAAAGCTAAATGTCACTAGTCTGTTTTGGATTTAAAATCTATATAGCTATCTCAATATATGTACCAGCACTACATAAGCACTCTAGGGGAAAGAAGAGAGGTAAGAATTGTGAGACACATTATCAGAAAACTAGTGAGAAAATAGTATTATCATCCAAGACTTAAGGTTCTCTTTAATTTTAAAATAATGTTATTGTCTCAGGAAGACATATCCTACAGAGAAAGGCTGTGATGCAGAAAGAGACCCAGTGCAACTTATTCAGGTGCCTAATTTGTGCTTAACTCTTAGACACCCAGGATCCATCTTAAGCAAATTTAACTCACTTTGGTGGACCTGTGAGATATGCAGGACTCATAGAAACTGTAAGAAATGTCAGTATCATAGGTTGAGGTCAGAGTTCCATGCAGCATCTTTGGTGTGTTGTCAGCTGGATAAATCCTCAGTGCAGTAACACAGATGCTTTTGAAGATCTAATGAGAAAACTAGATCTTAAATTGTAGTTGTGCCACTTCAAGGGTACCTGTACGCCCATTGTGCATATTAAGAATTTTGACACTTCCTTTTAAAGGGATTAATGCATTAAAATTTAAGTGCAAGCTAATTGATTTGGATGACATGATTCAAATTTATCCTGTTTGTTACAATATCTTAGTTAGCTAAGATTAATTCAGACCACTTTAGTGCAGTGGGAGATTGCTCTCATCTTAATTTAAACATCTAAAAGTAGATGTTTAGTCCAAACTAATTGTGCAAATAAGATTTTTGATCAGTGGTGACATCTTTAAAAGGCAACACAATTTGGGTAGTAGAAGTCAATTCTAGGATTAAATGAATCACACTCTGTATATGCCACTTTCTCTCCACATTATATAGAGAAGGAACCAAGAACAGTTTGAACAAGTCAATTATTTTCAGTTGGCAAGTATTAGGTATATTCTTATAATGTGAAAATATTGCTTTATTTATTTACTTATTTATTATGCTAGAGAGAACTCTTTATAGGAATTGGCCTCTCAAAGACTTTTGTGAAGAACTTAAGAGAAGATGCTTATTTTTTGTCAAAAACCCCTAATGCGTACACTAAAAATTACATGCAAATTTTAAGATAATCATAGAAATTTTTAATAAATGAGAAAATACAAAGTAGATTTATAGACAAATTTTAAATATTCATACTAAGTTTTGTGTTCACAGACACCAATTTTGTGTATAAATAAGGTACACTGTGAAATTTTTGTAACCAAACCAAAACCATAAAGCACAGCAATGAAAAAACCAAAAAACAAACTGTACTTGAAATACTTCATATTTTATATTCTAAATGAAAAATCTTTGCTTTTAAAGCAGTTTTTGTTTTTCTGGGTTACAATTCTTCAAAAAAATTTACATCTTTTTCTGGGTTAGTTGGAAAATCCAACTATTGCTGCTTTTAAAGCTCGAAATAAAATACTTTCTTCTACAGTTCTTCCTGAATCTTATTGCCGATAAATGCAACACTATGATGTTTTGCTTTGATTTGTTTATGGCTTTTCTTGTCAGTTTTACAATGTTATTTTCAATTTAAAAATATGTAAGCATTGCACCTCATCAAAGAGTTTACATGTTGAAATATTTATGACATCTTGGGATCCAGTTTCCACCATTTTTCCGTTTACAAAGTCTATAAAGCATAGATGTGCTAAGAGCCCCTCTTCAGCAAGTATTAAAATAATGTTTTCCTCCTAACAATATTTTGAAATCACATTCTCAGAAATAAAGTTCATTATATAGTAAAATCGCAGGTTTTAACATGGAAATCTCAGACATCCAGTGGTTGAGGACTTGATCTATAAATGCTTCATGTATTACACTTTTTTCCATGAGGGAAACATTGTTAAATCATCAGTTTTGTGCTTTCTTTCAAGGTCTTTAATTTCTGTTAGACGTTTTGTTGGACAGCTAATCATAAAGGCTTTTTATCATCTCAGCGTAATTCAACAGAGGTACGTCTTGCTATTTTGGACTCTAATTTTTAAGATTATTCAGCTTCTGAATCTGCTTTCCTGTTTCTGTCCATCACCAGGTCCCTCTTTCTCTGTATACTAACTTTTCAAAATAAGCCCAGACTTGTTCTGCCTTTCTATTCTAATGGCATGCTATTCCTGTTTGCATACAGGAATTATTCCACATTTTAGAATAAATTCTCTGTTCTTTCTTTCTACTTATAGTTGTAGTTTTCTTGTTGCTATAAAACCCTTACTAGCTTCCTTTGTCAAACCTCTAGTTTATATATGATAATTTGTCTCTGAAGAATACTTGAGATTCAGTGAAGACCAAAGTTCTTCTCTGACTTGATCAAGGAACTATATTAAAGCAAACATATTCTTCTAGTAACATAGAAACAAATATAAGCATGAGAGGGTAAAAGTCTTTTTTAAACTGAACTAACTTTCTGTTCCCAATGGTATCACATGATTTGGAAAGAAGGGAAGATGAGTGAAAGAAAGATTAGGAGAGGCTTGCACAACAATAAATCCCATTCCTGAAATTCTAGGTGGGCATGAAGGTAAGATAAATTTCAGGTAACATTAGGGGTTGCGTTCATGCCCAGGTTGCACATGCTTTAATTTAGGTATCTGAATGCAATACTCTGCATCTGAATTTAGGATTGAAACTTCCAATAGTCATGGCTTGGGAGCTGCTCAGACAGAAGCATTTTCAACCATTTGAGATGCCCTAGTAAATACAAGACAGATGCATTATGATCAATGGCAAACTTGTGTCCTATTTACAAATGAGAGGTTGAGGAAAATCTAAGATATCTCAAAAGGCACCAGACACCTTGTGAACAACTAAACAGAGTTATAGAGTGGGCTACAACAGGAAATCAGAAATCTTGAACTAGACACAATTGCCTAATTGTAAGCATAAAGGGGTATTTGGGTTGTCCTTAATAACCTGAACATCCATCAGGGAGTGGCAGACATTACACTGAACACATGGGAGACAATTCTTTCAGGAATGATCAAGTCAGATTACCACAGGACCTCTGAATTTACTAGTGCCATGCTAGACTATTGGATTGAGTTTTGATTTCTATTTTTGATCTATTCACTCAGTTATAGCTGCAAATTTCTTTATTTTTTATGGTTTGTAGATGGTAACATATACAGTATTTTGTCACCAAACAGGACCTACTGTTTAAAATTATTGCCTGCATGTTTAAAGATGATGACAGACAAAGAAATTTTGTGAACAACTCATAATATAATTTATTAGGTAAACAGTTTAGCAAGCAAATGGTCTAAATTTTGATGCATTTTCTATAAATGGGAAAAATATGCATTTAAAAAAAATCCAATGGATAAAGCCTGGATTGTGGAATTATGTCCACTTTCTATCATCTCTGTGATCAATGGGGAGGATTTATGGAGAAGCCTTTTAAACTGTGAAAGACATACAAAGAAGCCAAAGCATGTGTGCAGCTTAGCTAAATCAAAGACCAAGAATGAGGGCCTGACCTTAAATGCACTTACAAAAAAGAGTAACTGGGGGGTGATGGGGAAGGCCACTGGTGAAGCTTTTTCTGACTTTTTCTTCACATCAGTCTAAACCAAGATTAGGCACCTTGGCTATTCCGAGGTCCTGACCCTGAGCATACAGAGATAAACTGTTAGAAAGGAGAGAGAATGACTCAAGTCCCGACAAAAGAAGAACTGAACTAGCACAGGTGAAAGCGGTGACAGATAATGAGGCCTGGATAATGATTCTGTGATTTTGATAAAACATGGTCATAACAATCTTCAGAAAGAGGGTTTCAGTCAGTGATAATTTCACTCATTATTTCAACGATACTTTCACTGAAGCTAAATCAGTGCTCAGTGAAGTAAAAAGGAGAGAAAGGAGAGAAGAGCTTGAAACTGTTAATTTGAGTGTCTTTTTTGGTTTGCCAGAATTAAGTCCCTTTCTACTAAAAGATAGATTGAGAATATAATTTTCTTCTTTAATTTTCTCCTTTTGATTCATTGGTATAGATAGTTCATACATATTGTCTAAAGATGAATTTTAGTTATTTTAGGGCAGGAAATCTGGTTGTGATTCCACAGAATTGGTTTAATTGGTCTCTCATAATACCAGGTGTTTTGATCATTTATGTGAAGTACTAGAAAGAGATGGAGCTTCAAAGAGTCTCTGCAGCTGGAACCTGTAGATTTTTCAAGATTAACTTTTCTATACTTACCTCATGTAAAACATAATTTACTTTTGTTTTTAGTTTTTGAAATTAAAACTTTTCTGATTGTGAAATACAGTAGGTTTTCCTATTTTGCCAAAATATAGCATCTCACATCTCTTGGAGTAGACATCGCTACTGCTGACTTGCGGGTCATCAAAATTTAGACATATTTAGGTTTGTTGTGTTGACCTTGTCTGGACACCAGGTAGCCACCAAGCTGCTCCATCACTTCCCTTCCCAGATGGACAGGGGAGAGAAAATAAGGTGGAAAACCACTCATAGGTTGAGATAAAGCAGCTTACTAAAGTAAAAGTGCAAGTTTCTGCATACACAAGCAAAGAGAAGAAAAAAAATAGGTTTCTTCTCTACTTCCCATCAGCAAGAGATGTTCAGCCACTTCCCAGGAAGCAGGGTTTCAGCACGTGTAGTGGTTGCTCAGGAAAGCAAACATTGTACATAACAAATTTCCACACTCTCCTTCTCATTCCCTTAGCTTTTTTATCTGAGTTGACATCATATGGTATGGGAAATCCCTTTGGTTAATTTGGTTCAGCTGCCCTGGTTGTGTCCCCTCCCAGGATCTTGCCCATCCCTTGATGGAGGGGCAAAGTTGAGAGCCAGGCCTGATGCTGTGCCAGCGCTACTCAGCTGTGGACAAAGCACTGGGGTGCTATCAACACCTTTCCAGCTGTCAGTGCAAAGCACAGCACTGTGAGGGCTGCTAAGGGAAAATGAGCTCCAACCCAGCCAGACTCAATACAATCTCCACCCCTTATTCCACACCATTTATTTCATACTCAGATTCTACACAATTTATATATCTTCTAACTATTCCACTGTATTTATTTCTTATTACTGAAATCCCTTCTTACTAATTCATACAAGTGTCTAAAAAAAAAGAATAAAAATCCATGTGCAGCTGAGGTTTTTGTGAAAGCATGTTTCAGATTTTTTCCCCCCAAATGTTGAACTTTATGAGTTTGACACTTTCTAACACATATGAACATTTTGAGCTTTGAGCCTTATAGAACACTATGAAATGTTTCACCTTCTTGTCACCTTTCCATATAAACACCAGAAAAAATGTCAGTATGAGAGAGATGACAGGGTGTAATACATAGAAAAAAAGGCAAACAAAATACAAAACCAGTATTTCTTTTGTCATGTCCTTGTAGCAGCCTCTTTCCCCTCTATATCACGTCTTTCTATTTCACTGCTCTGTTTACCTCCACAACGATTTTCCCTTCCCATTATCCTTGTCCAGTCCCATTACTTTTTCTTTCTATATTTCCTAACATTTGCAGTCAGTAATCGGAAGATCAGAAGACTGAACTAAAAATAAAAAATAACTAAATATTGAAATTAGAAGTAACTATTTTAGGCTCTCTAGTCAATGCAGAGAAGTATGCACCTGCAAAAATATTGTGGTTCGTCTTAATGGTCTATTTTAGAATCTTAATTTCTGTTTGACTATAAATACAACCTGAAGTGGCTAGTTCTGTTATGAATCTCTAACTTCTTAAAATATAAGTTTGTGTGGAGGAATACTCTCTTAATGTTTTAGCTAGAATTATAAAAAGGCAAAAACAGCTGCAGAGTATAAAAAATGTAATTAGGTGTACTCTGTCCTTAATTTCCTTTAATTTCTATTAATAACTTACTTTCCAAAGAATAAACTGATTTTTTTCCCAGTATCCATCCAATATTTATATATATATTGTTATATTTATATTTGAATCAGTTCTTGCAACATTTAGACTTCTTAGGACTGCTTAATCTATGAAAAACTTTTTGAGACACTCAGACACATTCTTTTTTCTGCATTACCATGTTGTCCAAGAATATCTTCTGTTTTCTGAAGCATATGGGAATATGGACATTAGAGCACATGTTGGACTTCTGCTTGCACTTGCTTCTCGCATTAAAGCTTAAAACCTCCAATTTCCACATCTTTAAAGGAAGCAACAAACTTGGTTGAAGCATTCACAAGCAAACTTAAAATATTCACAATTACTTATAAACATGATCTTTACTGAGCACTTTGACCTCAGGAGATTTTGTTGGAAAAGACATATTTGTATATAAATAAACTAATTAGATATTTAATGTTCAGTATATCTTATATATATCATACATAAGTGTGCATCTATTTATAAATATAGAAATGGTCCTTTAATTTAAAGTAATTCACACAAGCTTTAAAATGAGGACCTGATTCTAAATTTTAAGAATGTCCTTATTTCATATATGGATGAGTGGGAGAGGCTGCTCCTGAAGATAAGTTATGTCTAAGATGAGACTGGTTGCTTCCAAAGAAGGCCTCTCTTTTTCAATTGGCTTTTGTAAATGTTTAATATGGTATAGGGTTAGACAGGTCTCTATCAGATGAAAAAAAAGCAGATGGATGAGATAACATCCCAGATTCCTTTAGCTCTTTTTATGGTGCTAAAATAATGGGAGTAGGGACATCATCATCTATTCTGTTTGATTGTCAGTTTGTTCTTCGCCCTTTTTTGGAGTACCCTGTATAAGTCACTAGAAAGCAAAACACAGGTTCAAGGTTCAGTAAAATAGAGAGTCCTAAAGATACCTCATTCTGGAGAAAATTACCTATGAAACGGTGAAAATAATACCATTATGGTATGTTTTTCCATGCCCTATGCCTGTGTGCTGCACACCCTCAAAATCTTCTCTGTGCTCACTCCCTCACCCATACAGCAATATGTATGTGATACACACACTAGGGCCACTCGGGTACACCAAGATACTTAGAAGACATGTAAAGTCAGGTTTTATGTAAAGTGAACATACTCACTTTGCTTTGCAGGAGCTAACATTTGGTCAGTGGGTTAGGAAGGATTTCCTGAAACTGCTAATTTAGCACTGGAAGTGTTTTAATGTTTAACTTTGGTTTTGATGATATTCTGCTACTTGGTCTGTTGTCCTCCTTTGCATATTTGGGATTGATGGGTTAACATATTGTACATAAAAAATCAAAATCTATTATTTGTGCATTAGCCAAGTTGAAGAAAACATGCCAGCTCTGTGTGTCTAAATATGTGATTGTGAACATATAACTATGGACAATGATTATCAATAAAGTGTTGGGAAGTGAATTACATTTTGAGCCGTGTGCCATGCAGTTTTCTCAAGCAAGACATCTGAGGGAATGAAGTAGAATTAATCACATTAAAATGCCTTTATGTTTCTGTTCCTGAAGGTATGCAAATATTCCACTAAGGAGGATTAAATTTAAAATTAATTTGGGAATTTTACTTCCCTTTTAGTGGGAATTAGAAAGAGTTTCTTTACTCCATTTTAGTGAATTATTCACTTACTTTTAGGGTTATCTTTTATTGGCAGGATTCAGACACTTGCTGAAAGCTAACCAAGTGTTTAAGTGGTTAGATGAAACAAATGGAAGTTTTAAATGAGGGCCAGACCCTTCATTTTGGGACTTAAAACATTTTTCATGGTGAAGAAGCCCACTCCTAACATTAAAAGAAAGAAAAAAATGTAGCACAAATGATAAAGCATAGTGCTAATTTTCTAATAAGTTGGAATTTTCCCTGGTTGCATAGAGCTATCCCTACAACCAAGGACCAAAAGAAATATATTAATTTAATTCCTTCCATGTGTCTAGACAGTAATGAGAGCTGGAAGGTGTCACCTTGCAGCATGATACAAGAGTAGGTTTTATGTTACTTGGCTTTAGATATCTATTATGTAAAATCTGAGCTTTTATCCTAAAACCACTTTATTAACTGGACAAAACAGGCTGCTGCAGTGTAATTGAGGTTTTTAAGCATCTAACAACTGGTGTACTTCTGGTGTCATGGGGTCAGGCCTCCCAAAAGAAAGCATGTCAACTGGGTTTAACCACCATGCATATACATCTCCTGCTTTGTGAGGTTTCCAGTAGCATTCCATATGGTCTGTAGCTGACACTTCAAAAATGCTTTTGTCTGCCTGTTCTTTTGTGCCACCACTTGAGACATGCTGGATATCTCAGATCATCCAGCACGTCTCAAGTATCAATAGATGTCTATGTGTTATGTGCAGACAACTGAATCAACATCAGCAAGAGATAAATTACTGTCTACAAGTATTTTCTTTCCTAAGCCAAAAAGTGTATTTAGAATCACTAGCATTGATTACAGAACCAATCTTCACCACTTCCTTGTTGTTTTAACTTCCCAGATGTTCTGACTTACTATGTCTTCCTGGTCTTTTATTAACCCATACCCTATCTCTTCCTCATCTCATCAAAATTCTCTGTTCTTCAAACCTTTCCATCCTCACAACTGATCGTTGCTTCCATTTTTTTAATCTCAGCCCTGAGTTCAACAGTTACCCTTTCACCACTGGGAAGCCCTCGCTCCTGCTGACTACAGAGTGCTTTTACAGGGACCTCTTTTTACTATTTATCATTTTCTTCATACCAGTCCTCCTAAACTTTTCCATGCTTTCCTAATCTTCCACTGTAAATGGTGGGTTTCTCCTCATCTGAAGAGTCCTAGACACTGCTCCTCCAGTCCTTTCAGTACCTCCCCATTATCAGGAATGCTTACACTGTTACCATGAGTGAAAATGCCTGTGGTCTCTCTGCCTCTGTCCACTTGCCTTCTGTTCATACCTCAGTTCCTTCAAAGCAGCCTTTGAGGGTTTCCTGCAAACAGCTCTGGAAAACTGTAAGGTGCAGCACAGGGCATTATTACATTTCATATACATTTTAACAATATCTAACTGTAAGGGATTTTATGACTTGATATTGTTGATACACAGACTCTCATTCAATGGAAAATGAGGGTATTTGTTGCATAGCTCCAGAGAGAAGAATTTATAACTTTGTCTAAAATAGCCAAGCTTTTATGGTAACAACATGGCTTTTATGGTACTGACAAATTTAGTGTGCTTTATAACTTTGTCGGTGAATTTAAAGACAGAATAGTAAAAAGCACTAGGTCTTATGCTTCTTAAAAAAAAAAAAAGAAAATAAAATAAAAAAGCTATTTAATGCTTTTATTCAGCTTTTTAATGTACTGTGAAAGGCAGTGGTTAGAGTGGGTCATACATCACTATATTAAAATGTTGCTTTTAAATCCTAGCAGCTGACTAAAATATTTCAGGTGTAATTCATCTGAAACCAGCCTTGCAGCTTGATGTATTAAGGTTTTGATATGAAATGTTTTCCATGTACTGCATTATAATGTATTTTTAAAACATGATGATTTGGCTCAGTATCTGAATGTGGATTAAATTTAAAGTTTCTTTAAGAAAAGCAAGGCAGTTAATATTTTTGTAGCTTAGCTGTCATTTTTACCATGTTTTATCTTTATTTTTGTCTCAAAAGGAGCTGTTGTACAATAGGTCTGAAGCATATATCACACATTCTTTCTAATACAGGGTCTGTTACAATAGTTAGACTGCAGCTGTGCAACCAGATCCTGTTGTAATGAGCCAAGAGGAGCTTCTAATAATAAGGAATATTTAAATTATTTCAATTTCTAATGTACAGAAAGAGGCATCTGTACTGCATATAGGATTTTTGTACCATGAGTTAAAGAACAATCAATCAAGTGACAAATCCAGCAGCTAGCTGCTGCCTTGTCCAGGAGAAATCCCATACTCCAAATCTAATTAAATTACTGAACAAACAAACAAAAAAAAACCCCATTTCTTTTCATCCAAAGCTACATACATTGAATTAACATTCTCTGCTGCATACTCTGAAATTGGGTACTCTCCATTTTTCTTTTTTATTTTAATTCCTGACTTACACAGTCTTACTGTCTTATATTGCCAGCCATCTAACTTGTAACATGGTTTTATTCTCACAAATTCTCAAACACAGTAACAGATTTAGATAAGTAAAATCAAAACCAGTATTTAAAGGAAAACTTTAAATATATGTTCATGGAACTGATATTCTTCCAGAAAATCTCAGCTTCTTGTTCTCTTCAGTCTCTTACCTTCTTTCCTATTCTGTCCTGTATTGATGAACTCTGAGTTCTAAATTGCCCTGAAATGTTAGTGCTTCTAGAATTGTAATTTAAATATAAAGGGCATGAGTAAGAAATCTTCATCCAAAGGATATTTTGTTTAATCAAAGATGGAATTAAAACTATAGAATCACCTGGGAGCAGAAATGTTAACTCTGCTTTGAGCTCATGTTTGCAAATGATGTTCGGGGAGGATAATTTCCATGACAGAAACAGGTTCTTTTCTTTGCTTCCTGTGTTTTCTCAATCACCACCGAATAACCAAAAAAACATTCTCCATTTTAACAAATTCAGAGAATTGGATTCCCTATCTGACTGTGAATTCTTTGGTGATTCCAAAATTTAACCAGGATGTCCTGTATTTCCACTGGTTTATTCTTATGATTGAAAGAAGGCATTAAATCCTGTAATTTGAATATTGTCCTTTTGATTTCTTGTGTTACACTGTGCTTTAAACACTTTAAACTTTGCAATATTAAGAGGCTTCTCTCGGTTATTTGGAGGCCTTCACTTTCACTCCTGCAATCTCCCTTTGATTTGAAACTGAGTAAGTTTTCAACTAACTTATTGTATCACTATTTTTTTTCCCTTTGGTGTTACTGCCATGCAATTACTCTTTTACTGCTCTTTTTCTGTACTTACACTTGAAAAAGGTAAGTACATTATTATTATTTTGAAAAGTGGCTGTCGCTGGGATGAGGATTTTTATCATAAACCTTCATTTTTACACTCCCCTTTTTGGTTTTTTTTTTTTTTGTAGATTTTAGCTTGTCCAAGAGGAAAATCAAGACTTGATGGATGGCAACGTAGATAATTGTCAGCTAAATATGTGATGAGCATACCAGTAATATATATGCATAGAGCTTAGCACCAAATCAGAGTGCAATTTCTGCATCTGATCAAAACCTTCTCCAGTCAGCACTAATAGCATCATAATGAGGAAAAACTGACAGGGACTTTGAGCCTATTCCTGCAGAAACTATGTAAGTACTATCAGAAAAGTACTGTGAGACAGCCACCTGCTCCACTAGAGAGAACCTCCAGAGGACTATTCTCATATGGGAGACCCCTGTCACTCCAATTCCTTGGTGTCTACTGGGGAGATCTTTCCCTTTCTTTCCCTTTCCCTTTCCCTTTCCCTTTCCCTTTCCCTTTCACTTTTCCTTTCCCTTTCCCTTTCCCTTTCCCTTTCCCTTTCCCTTTTCCTTTCCCTTTCCCTTTCCCTTTCCCTTTCCCTTTCCCTTTCCCTTTCCTTTTCCCATCTCTGACTCTCTCTTTGTTTTGGTTTTACCCTAAATTGCTTTTATCAATAGGAGTCAAAATATGAGATCAATTATACACCTTGCAAGTATTTTTACTTGTGTATGTGTGTGTGTATGTCAGCCTGATGCCAGGACAATTTTTAACAAAAAAGTCTGAGCTACAGCTACACTGTATCCTGAAAGCTCTTCCAGTGTAGCTGTTCCCTGAATAATAATGATTATAAATATAATTAAGGCAGGTGGGCTCCCACTTCTCTCCTATATTTCCACTTTTCATTTTAAATGACATTTACATGTAATTAATAATGAAAGTACAGGAAACTTCAAATTCAGCTACCCATAGTGATTAGAACGACATTATCCTGCTGAAATCCAGAAGTTTGACAAAAAAATGTACAGCATTGATTAGGGAAGGAAATTATGTTATTAAATAAAAAAACCAAACCAAACAGGGAGTAACATCAGGACACACATGAAGTACAGTCCACTCTGCCAGGGTGCTGCTTGCTTTGCTCACCTGTGGTCTTAGGCCACAGCCTCTAGAGTCACTCAAGCTGGGTGTTGTCCATACAAGACCAACCATCAACTGGAGGTCTCCAGAGTGTCAGAAGGGCTCATCAGGCAGTGTTCTGAGGTCGTCTGGAGCATGGTAGTGTGAAAGACCAGGCATAAGCATGTTAGCATGTTTTGTCTCAAATTGGATCCAGGGCTGTATCCATAGGGGCGCTACTAGCAGATACAGAGACATGATCATGCCACTCTACTCAGCAATTGTCAGGCTGCACCTGGATTATTGAGTCCTGTTACTGTCAACACAATTCAATTCAAAAGAGACAAGGACAAGCTGGAGATAGTCCAAAGGGACATCACAAAGATGATCCAAGAAGCAGAAAAGGCATTTACTCTCTGTGAGCATTGCTTAGCAGTAACTAAAGCATCTTTGTTTTATCAACAGTTTACATCCCTAATCCAAAACACAGTCTCATTTAAGCTACTATGCAAAACATTAAGTCTATCCCAGCACAGTGTTCTTTCCTAGACTCTTAGTGTCCTACACTTTAAAACTGAAAAATTCACAAAAAAATCAGTGGCAAATTTTCACACCATAGACACCAAAGAAAAGTTTTGTTGAAAAAAATGTTTTTGAGAGAATATGGTATTAATTTAAATGTGTTTCATTTGCCTAGGAACTTTTAATCAATATAAAAGTCATTTTATTCTTTCGGCAAAGTATGTTAGAAAAGTGTTCCAAATTTTCTGCAGTGCTTTTCCTGTATATTTGTAAAATTTGGGGAATTGGGACAAAAACATTGAGCATTAAATCACCAGTAAGTTCATGGAAAAATTTCTACCTTGCAGTACTTCAGTCAGGCAGATGGATGAAAACGTTACATAGGTTTGACAATGAAATATACTTTCCACTCAAGCTGAAAATCATTAATACTTGTATAATATTTTCTTTTGTGCTTATTGGAGTTACAAGTTTTTCACCCTTTCATTCCAATTCAATAGTTGATTAGTAAGAATTAGTCTAATGCACTCTTTTTTTAAATTTCTTTTTTTTTGTTTGTTTTTTTAATTTCCTCAGAAAACAATGCACAAAACCTGACAACAGGAGAGTTGTCACAGATTATTCTGAGTTGAAAAGAACCCACAAGGTGCACAGAGTCCAGTTCTTAAGTGAATAGCCTTCATGTGGATTTAACCCATGACCATGGCATTACTAGCACCATGCTCTGACCAACTGAGCTAATATCAGGGTCTCAATTATATCCTCACAAGGCACAGTAAAAGTATATCTTCTCACATTTTTGAGATCTTTTTCTCATTTCCTCATCTTCCTTTTGTTCCTGAGTATTCATGACAAAAATTGGTTTGCATACTACCTAACTTTCAGTGTTTAAAAAAAAAAAAAAGGATTCAGCTTAGTTGCTTAGCAATAGGTGTTTAGTTTAACTTAAGATGCAGAGGATGTTTGAGACCTTTATGTGAGGCTGTGTCTGGAAGATACACCACAGGACCCATAGCTGCAGAGGATCAGCTCCCATTTCAGTCAGCAGCTGAATGTCAAATAAGATTCCTCTAATAACCTCAACTAGCACAGGAGTTATGGTTATACAATTGATATGAACCCTTGGACTTACGCCCTTCACTTGCAAATTGCAAAGACATATAGGTATCTAAATATATGTATCTACTTGGTAACTAGCCATTTCATCTCCTGTTACAGTCAATGGAGGTCTAGTAAAAAATTCCTGCAATACCCAAGGGCAATGACTTTCCTTCTTAAATATTCATGTAGCATCAATACCTTTCTCTAGGCAAGACAGTTCACGGGAAGAAGACATTAAGTAGCAAGCTGAGCAATTATTCCACTGAGATCCTCTAAGAGTTGTAGAGACAACTAACCATTGCTTATAATCTACTGTTTTGTTTTTCCCTTTTTAAAACTCTTTTCAGTTCCCATTACCAGGAAATTAAATGTTTTCCTTTCAGAATAAATATTGTTCCCATTTTGTTATTCTTCAGTATCTTAAGTAAACATAACTTACCTGATAGTCTAGTCATGTTCTTCTCTGCAGAAATTGCAGTGATGTTTTGGAAAGTTTGAGAATATTAATAATTTCCTACTAAACTACAGGTCAGAAGTGGGTTATCATCATCAGTTTCAGGACTGAAAGGAGTCCTCTGCTTCTGTGTTCCCACATTCAACTACTGAGTAGAGTCTTGCATTCCCATTTGTTCTGTGGACAGCCCACAACATTGAATATTTTAAAGTGCTTTATACTAATTTTTTTAACATTCTAACTAAAACTAAAAATTGTACTGAGTTAAATTTGCTACAAAACATGGAAAAAGCATACATTTTAATTTCTTTGTTATAACATGACAACTTGGCAAAGAACCTGGTTAGCTTTTTGCCATATAATAATTACAATTCCCTAAACTTGAAGTCGGGTTGTTAACTTCCAGCCAACCAAATATTTTTGTTGAATGTTTAATGCATCCTTAGCTACCAGCCCTATTTTAATGTGATTTACTAGCATTTAAACATCTTAAGTGATTTGGATAGGTTATAAATGAAGCCTGGGACAGTATAGGAAGAGATATCCATGCTGTGATGATCAGTCATACCTGTAAAAATATTTTTTATGGAAGATCCGTGGCAGTTTAGCAGACAAAATCAGAGAGAGTTTTCTCCAACTCTAATGTTTCTGCATTAAAAAAAAAATAAAATCCAAGGTGCAGAAGCAGAAATCATGCACTGTCTTTTTCATATTCCCATCACTTCTACATTAGGTGAGTGTGATGCTTCAGCTGTACGAATCTGTAATCTCTGCTGTCCTGCTGATTTCAGCTTGTCAAATAAATACTTGCTTTTGTAGAATCTTCGAGACTAGAGAGAGAAAGGAAGTTTTAAAAGCATTTCACACATCTGTAGTTTACATTTTGTTCATGTAGAACATAGAAATTACATGTTGTTCTACTTGACTTCTTTAATCTTTGATTGCTAGAGTGTCAGCTAGAAGGAAAACTCCTAAAGTGCACTTCTTGTGATCATATTTACAGGAATTACCCTCCTGGTAAGTAAGTTATCATGAGATTTCAAACATGACTGTACTTCCCATGATCCTCTGTTTTTCTCTCCACCCATCGATTTCAGCATAGAAAGCAACATTTCTTTCATGTTCTTGTCTCATCCCTTTCTATGTGCCACAAACAAAAAAGAAGAGAGGTATTAATCTAGGCAGTGTGATGTTCTTGACATCTTTCCTGGTATATTCAGTCTAGTGATTAGTCCAGAGCTGTACTGATTCTGGAATTTTCCATGCATTGCACTGTTTCCATATGGATGCTACCATATAGAGTAATATGGAGGTATAGAGAGAAGGGCCTTGTATATTTGGCTGTGAGTTTGATCAAGAATAATTTACAAAACAATATCAGCAAAACCAGATAGTTAGCTTTACCTCTGCCTGATTGATGTATCTCTGCACAACCTACAGCCCTATGCAAAGTTAGTGTGTAACTTACCTCACAGCACCGAATCTTTGCTAGGCTAACACATCAGAGTGCTGCCACACAGCTGCCACTCTTGACATATTGATGATCTATGTGCTCAAAAGTATAAAAATCTTTAGTTACTACAAGCTACTAGTGAACCAGTCCTGCTTCAATTTGATTTCTGATTGCTAACTTGCCAAAGCTGTGATATTCAGTAAAAATATTTTAATTTTGAGTCAAAAAAAGTTATAATATCATTGAACAAATTTTTTCACAATGTAATTTACTGTTTGCTTTAAATATTTAGAAAAATCTTTCACTGAAAGGAAATGTTAATTAAGAATGTGTCAGTGCAACTTGCTTATTTCTCTAAAAATATGAAGGAGATATGCCTCACATCATACCATACTGGATGACATTAATATTAATAATAAAAGCAACACCACCTACATAATACATGTGCTCAGGCCTGTCAAAAGCATGAACTGATGTGTTCTGTTTCTGATGTGAACTTCTTATGTGGTGAAAATCAATTAAGCAGCAAGGAGATATAACAGTTACAGCAAGTCTGGGAATGGAAAAAAAATAGCAGACAGATCTATTTTAGTCTGCATGGGCTGAGGACCTCAGGTGATTTTATTATTACTTAAATGACAACATGTACCCTTCCCCTCTAATGAAGGAGTAAACCTACTTTTTATTCACTCCTCACCACATTTCTCTGCTGAAGAAACAGCAGTCATACATAAAACATTATGAATGACAACATAATTAGGTTAAGTAAATTAGAATTCTGAAACTCAGTGCATGTTGTCTTTCTGCTTCAACCTTCCCACATGACAAGATAATTGATACCACAACACAGACTAGAGAAAACTAGGCTGAAAAACTATCAATGGTATGGCAAATATTAAGTTTTTAAGCGTAAAGTATTGCTTTCATATTAAGAGTAGATATCTGCATTGAGAGCTCCAACCATTCCCTTGCCTTGTCACAGCAGTGACATTCCTTTCCTGCTCACTCTGCCTCTATATGTGTGCAGAGATTGCAATAGCTTTTCTGGCTACAGCACTGTACTGGCAGCACTGCTCCTTAAAAATCTCCCATAAAGTCAATAGGACCTGTGTCCTCAGATGTAGATGTATGAGCTTGTACATAACTACATTAACACATATTTTGCTTGAATAAGGTAAGAATATCAGACTGTCCTGGAGTCTGATTCCCTTTCAATAGTATCTTCATTTTTTTTCTCTTACCATGCCCATTTCTTTTCAGTAGAAACATCATGTTTATTTGTAGACAACTATAAAAAGCCAAACAGATGAAGCATTGCGCTCGTCTTTGTGATACCACATTGGAAACTCAAGTCCGGTGAAAAATCCTTGGTAATAACTTAAGTCTTCTAAGTTTTCTGTTCTCTCATTAAGAAAAGAGTCAAAATACTTCATCTGTCTTTGCTTTTCTTTTTATTTTCTACATTTTTCCTATATGTATAGACAACACCACAAAAGATTGCTCATTAGTATTTGTCCAATAAACCAGAACAATCTCTGATCTAAGTACTTATATTATCCCCAGTCGATGACCAGTACTGAAAAGCTCTGAATAATCTCTCAGCATAACTGTAATAAATATGCTACTTAAAGACAATCAGCTGAAACTTTTACCCAGTGGCAAAAACATAGTGGACAAGAGTCTTTCATTTCTTGAGCTTCATTGACTTGTGGAGTTAAATCATTCGTTTGTAAGTGATGGCACATCTAGAGAGCAATGCTTGTAAATAAGCCCTACCAGTCAAAAAGCATTACAGATGTACTTGAGGCCCCTTGTTTTCTGCTTTTGGCATAGTAATTTATTTCTATTCCTCACATGTAGCATCTGATGCATATATGTAGCAATAAAAATGCAATATAAAAATCAATAATACAGAGTAATATTTTGTGTAAATTTTTCCTTATTATTCTCTTTCCACGTGTTTTAAACTTTTCTTATCTTTCTTGAAATGGCTTACCTTTCACTGGAACAAATATGTATAATATTTGATATTGCATATTCTGTATCAAGTAATAGACTGACCTGATGTAAAGAATTTAATTTATTTGCTTCTACACATGTAATTATTTCACAATTTAGGTGATACTAGTTTAGTATTAAGTGGATAAAAATTCTTTGGGAATTGTGTTAATCACAGTTAAATATTATAAAGTATAAAAACTTTTTTCTTTCTACTGTTCTGATAACTTTAGAAAACTAGGTTATTAGAATTTATGCAGATTCTTTCTTCATAGAAAAAAATTAATGTTTCATATTGTGAATTAGCAAATCATCACTTTTTTTTTTTTAAAGTTTCAGTTAAAATATTTCTGAAAATAAGATACAGATGATCATTGGAGAAATAAAAAAGAAAAATGTAAATGGAATCATATAGAATTTATGAATATTCATGAATATATCATGACTATTATGAACTAATGAAATTTTTCAGCTAAATGAGAAAGTTAAAACCTACATACCCATAGTATTTATCAAAGTGCTGATGCTATCCTGAACAATATTTTTTGGCTTTTTAGCTCTTCTCTCTCATTTTGACACGTTTTTAACAAACTATTATTACACACATACTTATTTTACCTGTGGTGCTTTGGAGTTCTGTATATTTCAATATAGTAGCAAGCAATAAAAAAGGTGTCCTGACAAATTGGAAAGGCCAACACATGGCTGGTATGTAAGTAGTGTCCAGTAGACATGTTCTTAATTTAGAAGTTCAAAAACGATTATGCAAACTTTCCATCTTCTACAACTCATGTTACCTTATTTTTTACAGTAAAATCGGAAAATAAAACTGCTGATATTTCTAATACAGGCAACAGACTTGGTGCCATGTCAGCAGCACATTGCATAGAAATGCTGAAAAAAACATCTGAAAGTACTCTGTGACCTGCAAAGAGCCACCAGAAGTGGTTTTGCTAAAGTAGTTTAACTTCAGTGCAGACTTGCCTGTAGAAGGATATAGTTTAAAATTATGCTGATTTCTGTTTCAAATGTAGGCTTTCATATTATGAAACTTTTTCTTACATCCAATTTCTTTTTTTCTCCTTATCTCTTTTTTACATAAATGATGAAGTGGAAAGAAAAAAAAAAGAATAATATTGAATATCTACAAGGGTAAAAATAGTCTAACTAAAGCAGAAAATCATGACAGTGTATTTTTAAAATATTCATAACTAACAACAGCAAAAAATGAGAGAAAAATAATTTTCCTCTTTACACTTCTTTTGATGAGAAATAAACAAAAGCCCCAACAAGATTTCATCACCTGGATTTGTCAGAGTGTTGATAAACATCCCCAGGAAAATGACAAATCTCTCCAATTGGGAAATTTATTAAAGCGTAATTAGATTTTAAAGGATTTCAGATTTAGCCAGAACAAACACTCTATGAATCAGAGTGTCATAGGGATGAAATGAAATGATTAAGAACACATATGAGAGGATAAATTTAATAGTAGTCTGTGCAGGTGAATGTCACTGAAACACAGATTAGAAAAAAAATTCAGATTAACAAAAACCTTACTATGTAGAACAAGCAAAGTAAAGACAAAAAGAAGAGATAGGAGAATGATTATAAATCACCTAAATCCATACCTCCAAGAAAGAAAGATTCCATTCTCAATTATTACTTGAATTAGGAATGTTCCATATGATTTTTTTCTTGATGGCTTATATACTGTGACTAAAACATTCCTTCTTTTGTACGTTTTCGTGGTCAAGAAGCATGAAATCAGAATAAAACAAATACAGACAATGAGTAGACTAATGAGAGGAATGGAGAATCCTGTTTTACAACAGGACACTACAGGAGCTTTTCCTTGTTTAGTCTAGCAGAAAAAAACCTGAATGGAAAACAAAATATGGATGGAATATGAGAGCTTTCTATAAATATCTCCAGGACAGAAATATCAGAAAAGGTAAAGAGATATAATATAGAGAAAATGTTGGCGTGGTAAAGAACATATTGAAATTGTTCCTGAATAAATTCAGAAAATAATATTCTTGAAGGTGGAAACACAATCCATCTGATATGACATGATGGGATTTCATAACCCTGCAGATTTTCCTACAGATAAAAGAAAGATACCAGGTAGTACTGAACTCATAAGCACGAAGATTGGAGGGGATTTAAGAAGTTAAGATCCACAGAATGATACAGAAATCAAATAAAACCTAGAGTCTAACCGGATAGGGAACTAAGTCATAAAAGGCATAGATACTGGGAAAATTTCTTGGCGTTGAGAAATCACCGCCTACCCACCTGATTAATTAAAACCAGCATTTGAACTAAATGAGCTTCAAGACAGCTTCAGTTTGTCTAAGGCAATATGAACATAAAAAACTTGTGGCTGAGAACTTTGCATGGTCTCTTTTAGCTTCACTGAAAAAACAGAGTTAAATTTCTGTGTTCAGTGGAGTGGGTAGAGTTCAGTAGACTCCTACTTTTCCTGAAGCCAGGCCATGATACATGAGCTCTGATGCTGAAAAGAGCAAGGAAAACTAATAGTCCTCTTGGCTGTGCTTCCAAAAGTCAGAAGGGAACAGGAGTACTGAAGTTTAAATACCCTGCTTATATGTTAGTTCTGTTCTGTATGTAACAGCTCCCTAGTGTAAAATTCTTGAACAGAAGTCCCTGGCTGACAAATGGCTGCAACTTAAAAATCAGTATAAATATAAGAGCCTTGAGACCTTACGCTATCTTTTCAGCCTTAATAATTTTATCTTCAAGTGCAGTCTGAAAATCTGAGATTGCATTTTGTAAGATAAGTGCCAAAACTGAGGAGGGTATACTATTTTGAAATGTAGTGTAGTTTCTTTGGAAAAGCTTTTATTTCTTTAAACATTGCTAAATCACTAGCATTTCTTTTTATTTTTTTATTGACTTAAAATAAACTAGTGTGAAAATATGCATATGAAATTCTCAGATAAAAAAAATATTGTACCTTTTTGTTGCCACCAAGTCCGTATCACCTATCTATTTAATAAAATAACAAACAAATTATCTTATTATCCATATCAGAACCATTCCCTTCCGTGTTGCCTGCATTTTTAAATCAGTACTAAAGCTTTTCATTAGTTACACATCTGTTTGACAGTGTTTACCTGGTTTATTTTCCATAGAAATATCATGTAGCAGTTGTTTGGCACCTTCTCTTCATGTTTAGTTTTGCATTGCCCTCTGAATTCTGTTTAGCCTGGTAGAGCTTGCCATCATTTGCCTCTTACAAGATATTTCTTCTGTTAATTGCTCTACATCTAAAAGCTTAAATGTTGCAATTACATTGTTTCATACGTTGTTTGAGTAAAAGAACAATTCCAGTAACCTGATGGTATGCTCCTGTTTCCAAGCCTACACCAAACCTAAATTTACAAAATAAAGAAAATGTTCTTATTTCTATATAATTAGACAAAAAAGCATACCCCTCAGCAAAACATAGGGCATTATCTGTCTGATTTTGTTATATTTCTTTCATGTATCTACAAGCAATCTGAAGAGTTTGCCATTAATTTTCAACATATTCTTCCTATTATTATTATTCTTCATAACAGCATAACTATTAAAATTAAATATTTTGTGACTTTGCTGTGGGGCTATTTTTTTAGGAATTTGATTAAGTAAACAGCCATATACTTTAAATAACTCCTTTTTTTGTTCTATGCTTTATGATAAAACTCTGTCACAGCATTTTTAAATTCTGCTTCTGATGTACTGCATAATTTAGTCTATTATTTAAGAGGCTTTTTATATATAATTAGACTGGAAAGTTGTAATTTTCTTTAAACACCACAAGAGAAACAAATTATATTAGTATTTATCTATTTTCAGAATGTAATTTTATTTTAAAAAGGGGCATGTAGAAAATATCTGACTTTTGAGCAGCAATGAGGAAAGTCATGCTAAGAAATCAAGACAACAAAGTTAAACAAAAAGGGAAAGCTTGTTGAACCAAAATGAAGAAGAAAATATGAAAAAACCCCGCATACAATTCAATGGAAAAATTGCAATACTGCATTGTTAGTTGCATTCAATGAGAAATGAGCAACTAATCATGGAAGCTCTAAAAATCATCTCATTATATTAATCTCTTTCCTTCTAGTAGGAAAACAAAAACTTCATATTAACATATTCACTTGCAGCTGTAAGCTATGAGAATTCTCTACTCTTCTGACCTTATTTGTGTCCTCACTTCCTGAATATGTGATTTCTGCATGTCAGTAGGTTCACAGTAACAGGCTTTCAAGAATAGATAGATGAACCTAAGAGCCTTAAGACAAATTGTTATTGCAAAATGTTAGAGTTTGTTGTGGTTCTTGTTTGTTTATTTGTTTGGGGGTTTTTTTTGTACTGGTCTGTTTGGGTTTTTGTGGGTTTGAAGTGTTTTTTGGAGGATGGGTTGGGTTTTTTTCTGTCATATGGAAATACATAGTCCAGAGGAGAATGTATTCCTTAAAAGGAAACAAGGCCTATTCAGACTCTGCATGGAAAATAAAGATGAAATGTAAGTGCAAGAGAGGAAAAGTCTGTTCCTAGTCCCCAACACTACTAAATTTCTGTCTGTCTGCAGTGCAGTTAAATGTTCTCTACATTTCACTTTGTTGAAAATAAATTCATAAAATTGACTGATCACACGTAAACTAGATTCCCAGGAAGAGAAGCTCAGAGTTGGGACATTAACAGCCAGTAACTGCACACTGAGATCTACACAAGTTCTTAGCATTTACCTCCAATTTGTTTGAAATACAAAAAGGTACCACCCCAGTCATGAGAAATTCAATGATTCTTTTAACAAAATCACAGAATACCACCATTTATCAACTTCATTGGTATAGGTAATTATGAGAGAAAAACTATGTTGAATATAATGTGATTACAACACATTTTATTAAAGCTGTATTACCAGAGGCTTGTGGTAACACTTTTGGCTTCATAAACCTACAGATGTGACAGGTAAAAAGCAGTAAAACTAGGAACACAATGTACTCCAGAAATTTATGGCTTTTATTTATTTTTGTTTTAAAGAAATGGATTCAGATAATTCTTCAAATTCAGTTCATTTCACTGAAAATCAAAACCACACTTGTGTCCTGGGTTGCAGTGTATTCTATTACCATCCCCATCAGCTGTTGAAATCAGGTGGGGCAGTGTTTCCTTGCCTCCTCCCCCCAGACTATCTTTCTGTTAATTGCCCATCATTGTCCTGCCGCCTGACTCAGAGATAACTCCCTCCGGATTATCTTCTGTTAATGAGCCTAATCAACACTTTGCCTCATGACTCGTTACCCCATTGTGAGATGCTCCACCCAGAGGGAGGAACCAAGCATCCCAGCGTGGATATAAGCTGAGGCTGAACACCAGAGACACTGGCTTCCCACTGGATTTCCAGAGGACAGGAGCTACACAGCTACCACTGGACCTTCTGAGGAGGAGCAGACCCTTTTTTCTACAGGATCGCCACTTCGGGAGGACT
This sequence comes from Corvus moneduloides, assembly GCF_009650955.1. Lineage (NCBI taxonomy): Eukaryota > Metazoa > Chordata > Aves > Passeriformes > Corvidae > Corvus > Corvus moneduloides. Next base: position 73,781,826 of record NC_045477.1, read on the forward strand.
GCAGCCACCATTCTACCAGACTGCCACCACCACCCTGACTAACAGGGTGCCAGGTTGTATCCAAACTCTGTCAGTTTAACCCAGTGTTATCCGCTTTTATTGTTTTTTTTTCTTTCCCCCTCTTTTTATTTCCCTATTAAATTGTTATTCTGACTTGGTGTCTCCCACTAGTTTGTTTTCAAACTAGCACAATTTGGGATTTCTTTTCGTAATTGTCCTTGTGCAGTTACAGAGTTTAAAAGAAAAAAAATCTCACACACTTATTCAGTACAGAAATGAAAAACAGAATAGGATGGCAACTATACAAGTTTTTGCAAAGAATATTGTGTATTTTCAGGGTATTCCACTGAGGTAATGTCATGAGCATAAGAAACCTATAAAGAAAAATAGTTCTGAAATATAATGATAATTTTTCTTACGTTTAAAAGAGTAATTATTCAGAAACTGTTGTCCAAAGGACTAGAAATACTAGGAATAAAACTGAGCGCAAAATATTGCTATTATAATAGGTAAATGGTGACATACATGTGTATAGTATGTATTTTGGCATTTTTCAGAATGAAATAATGTCACTGTGGTGTTCCTGGGTGTTGTAGGTTTTCAAAGATATAAAATATAATATGCATTGGAGAACTTTTTGTCTTGAGTTCTGGGAACATTTAATACTTTGTGGTAGATATTGTTATGCCTTTGTTTTAGTTACTTTTCACGTTCAGAGAAAGAAAAAAAGACTGAATTGTAAAGGCCATTACAATTTGACTGTGAAGTGAGAATTATCACCTTGTTTTAGAATACTGTGTTAAACTAAATTCTCCATGTACTGATCTCTCAGAATTATTTTGTCAGGAACTTAAGGAGAAGGAACAAAATATTCTGTTCTAAATCCTTTAAAAGGCTTCAGTCTGAGAGCTCCTGCTTCTTGAAAATCCTGCTTCTTGAGGGATTTCAGTTACTATAGTTATGCCATTTCCTATGGACAAAGGCAGTCACTCAGTGAACTGGTTGTTACATATTTAAGGTAGAAGAGGCAAGCAATCACCTTTTTCTAGCTCCCCGAATCTTGCTGTTAAACTCTACACAGTCCTACTGATTTCATATTAAACCACACTGTGTACTTAGTTTTTATATCCTGCAAAGAATAAAAGTTTTATTTAGTAAATCAGAGTTCATCTTTTCTATGTGCCATCTTGTTTTCCCCCGAAACCTAGATTAGAGATTACAAAAAAAAATGGAGGATGTACACTCAAGTTAACTGCAGATTTAGTGGTCAAATACAAACAGCAAGGAAACAGGATGTGAAATTTAGAAAATGTTGGTTTAAAAGTACATATACGTTTTTCCAGTAATGTCAGAAGTGTCTCCTCCAATTAATGTCAAAAACAATTGGAAAAGAGGTCTTTAGCAAGAGAATATACTTTTACTTAGACAAGAAGGAAAAAGGAAAAAAAAAAAGTATTGCATAAGAGTAAAGGGAAGGTAAAATAAATACCATATTACAAAATGGAGCAAAACCACTGAACAGTGCATATGGTTATTGTAAGGGTGGGGGGGAACAGAAGGAGATGAGCCCTAAATTTTCCACTGACACACTGTATGACATTGACATCAAACTGAAACTTTCCTTAATATGTTCTCAATGATCAGATTTAGATTTCTGATAACCACAGAAGCTTATTTTGGTTTTGAAAGCATCCCATGACAATTTGCCATGACTACAACAGGGTTTTTTTAATTGAAAGTGTGCTGAGTGTGTTACATGTAATAAATTGAAATCTCTACACTGTACATGAAAAAATAACTGAGAACACAACTGATATATCGCTCTGTGCAAGTGAATCCTGTTCAGTGGTTCCTTAGAGCCTTATGCAACAGTACTGGAAGCAGATGACCTTGTTGTTGGAAAACACAAAGGTATCATAATTTAGTTACTTATCCTGAGAAATCTGGGGAATTTTCATGGGGTAATTACTGCCAAAGTGATTGTAGATTGGCTCAAGCCCAAAGCTCAAGAGCTATGATGTTTTTCCTGCTTCAGTCAGGACAATGCACATTATTCCATAGTAATTAATTTTTAAATTACCTATATAATATTTTTAATTAGAAAATTCATTAAATTCCTGAGACTTGCATTTGTCCTTTCAAGACTATTCATAACATTAGTTTTTTAAAATAACCTATTTTTTTAAAGATTATAGAAAGCTTAAGAAATTATTATCATATAAAATTATTAAAATGGATTCTCAAATAGCTTATGAAATTATTATACAGTATAGAACTTTATTTTTTTAATACTTCCATTACAGATTTTTTTGCACTTTCTTTTGGTGCTGACTTATTATTATTGAAAGGAAAAAAAAGGAAACTTTCCCTGAATTATTAATTTGTCCAAAAACAGATTTCTACTTTATATCAGACAAACAACAAACACTCTAAAGGCGTATGTTCTGTCCTTCAACTACAAAGGTGCAATTGAATTACTGAAACAGATTCACATGTCTGCACTGACGATAATTATTTATGTTTTCATGTGACTTCCACCTCTATCATGGACTCTGGTTTTTGACTCCTTGGAGAGAAAAAAAAGCAACAAATACTTCATGCCCAATCAAAACAGTGAGCTGAAGTATGACCTTGAAGGAAAGAATGATATGATTTTAAAAGAAATATGCTTCTGGAAGAGAGGCATGAGGACATGATTGAAATATCATGTTCTTTTTAGACATCTGATATTCAGAAGCACAAATCAGAAAAAAAAAAAATATTTCCAGGATTTAATTCTGTAAGCAAGTTTTGGGCACTTGTTAGGGTTTTTTTCACCACTTGATAAACTAGTTTTAAAATATAGTAAAATAGTTCATGAGTACTTTGCTTTTGTATGTACACTCAGGGCTATTGAACTCTTACAAGGATTCTGTTTGACTAAGATTTGATACTTAATTCCGCAGGGAGAAATGAAGCCACACGTAAAAATATTATAGAAACATAGGTTGCCAATATTATAACAGAGAATCCCACCCAAATATATCCTGAAAAAACTCAAAGCTTCAGTAATGGGCTACATAATATATTCTCCACTTCTAAGTGCATTAAACATGGGGTTTGATAGGCAGAAAAATGTCAGAGTATTAAAGCATTAACTGAAAATATTTATTCCCTTTTTTAAATGAAAAGTGAAAAATCGGGTTCCAAATCAATAAAATACAAATATTGTTAAATGTAATTTTTTTTTCATATCTTTTCATCTGTCAATACTTGTGCCAAAGGTATACATTTTGTCTCTCTAGTTATACAATGTAGTTATACTCATCTGAATGCATGCAGATGTCTGCATCTCACCTAAACTCCCTTTAAAAACAATAAATAGGCACTTCTAGGGCATGGCTTATCTTATTTTAAAGCAGACTCCCAAAATAGGCCAGATTAATTGTGCCTTAAAGTAAGACTCAGTTATGATGCCTCCCATGTTCGTTCTGTAAAAATACATAAATGTTTACTGATGATATATATATTTATATGCAACTGCTCTAATTTTAATGAGGAATTAAATTATACAGTGTATCTAATATAACCTTCTACCAGTGATCTCATAGGAAAGCAGGGAAATATTATCCCTTGGCAACATATAGTACTTATTACAAACCAGTAGGTTTCTAAACTTTTATCCTTTTTTCGTTGCACCCCATGTATGAGGTACCTGTCAGAAGTGATTTAATATTATTTAAGATGAAGATAGAGCCATTAAAAAAGAACCCATTCCCAAAGCCAAAACAAAAAAAGAAAAGCAAACATAAAATACCCCAAAACAAAAAAATAAAAATTACTTCAGTTTCTCCTTTCAAATTTTTGTCTGCAGTCCTAAAATACTTGTAGCCAAATAATAGTATATGGTCTGTCTAACTAATGCACTGGTTTTGAGCTACCCCAATTCAGCTTTAGAAATTCAAAAGTTTATCAGAAATCGATATTTACATAGTCAGTGTTTCACACAGGGAAGTGGGTATCATTTAAGAAACGTGATATGCTTTTCTCTTGCCCACTGTGGCATTGGTATCTGACCTCACTTAGCAGTACACATACTATCCAGAATGTACTAAACAACACCATTTCTAGTTTTCTTTTGTAGGTAGGATTTTCACAAAAGTTAAATAAAGTTGTTTTTCTAACCTTGATTAATAATTTTTATTTCACTTTGTTTGGATTGTAAAGTACATTAAAATCTTTATCTACAGTTTATCCATCAAAGGTCTTAAAAACTTTTTAGATAATGAGGCCTTTGTTCTTTCCTGGTAAAAGTATTCAGAGCTCCTTATTCTAAGTGCTTAAGTACTGAATTTTTCATCTGAATGTACAGACCGGTAAGAATACAAATGGAGTCAGGGAAAGTGTTCTTCATTGATTGTATTTCTGAGGAGAGTCCTGATCTGTATTTTTTTTAGTAAACTAATGCAATATTTCACTTATCGAGATTTTACCTGGTGCAGTGCTTTCCAAGCAAATATGCAAACAATGATAACATTTGATTGAAACTTTTGTCTCTAACAGACTGTCTCAGTTCAATAAGGAGTCATCCATGAGTTTACATCTCTTCATTTCAGTCTGACATTTGGAATAATTGACAGCTAAATTAGGTTCAACCAAAGCAGGTGTGGATAACCCCCGAGCACCATACTAATCATTCCAGACTTATTAGCATTGCTTTTAGGACACAAAAGACTACAGAAATTACTAGTAACAGAAGTGTTACTCCAGTAGCATTAAAAAAACCAAACCAAAACAAAAAAAAAAAAAACCAAAAAGCCAAAAAAACCTAGTAAAAGTTGTCATTCCTGGGGAAATTCTGAAGCAGGAATATATTATCTAGAAGGTCTCACATAGATCTCAAAGGCATTACACAAATAAGAAAAAAGGCTACCTGTGCTAAATGGATGTATGCAAAACTACAGATGGAGAATAGAGGGAATTTTAATTAATTCCCTATCTTACAAAATGTTTCCGAAATAACTTTTTTTTCTGCAAACATGGCTAAAATTAAAAAAAACCTCAAAAGGGTGTCTATATTTAAATTGCCCAAGTTTTTTTTCTTTATTTTTAATTTATCTTCATGCTATGCTTAATTAAGTGCAGTGGAAGTCCTTTAGCATTTATTAGATAATAACAATTATTATTTTACCTAATAATTTTATATGGATTTAGTAAAATATCTTGTTAATTATTCAAGATTACACAATCATCCTCTTACTGCTGGAAAATATATTAATTTCTATATTAAAAATATACAGAGACACTTTAATTTAGAGTGCCATCAAATATGCTGTGATGAGTTTGTCTGAGAGCCAATACCTGCCTTTTTATTCTCCACTGAATAATTATCTTCTTATCACATGGACTTTTCATCTGCTTTCATCATATACTTCAAACTCACAGAATTACTGATTTTTTCATGTTATTCGCCACTGTGTCCTAACAGAGTTTCAAATCATAGTAGTATACTTGTAGGCAGTGAAAAAGAAATAACAAAACTGTAAAGCACTCTATGTTGTTCTACGCTTTTTCTATTTCTTCTTGGACACCCATTGTTTGGAGTAATCAAAATATCTGCTAGTCTTCAGGCTGTGAACTGGAATTCATTCAAATAATTATGCATGTTTCCTGTTGTGCCTAAATTTAGCTGAGTACATAGAATAACTAATTTCTACATAGCTTTAGACCTACAAAACAAACTGACAAAAATTTTGCTTGAGTGGGTTTTTGTTGTTGTTTCACCAGGGTTTGGTGCGTTTTTTTGTTGTATCCCCCCAATGCTGGAAACAGACATCGAACATAAATTGGATAAATATGCCTTAAAAATTCCTGTACCTCTCTGTTTGCTATGGAAGAACCCCACCAGGGAAAAAAAATTCTGTTGTATATCTTCAAGAAGAACATTTAATTTCTTTGTCATCCTTCATTCTTATCAGTTACTTTGACTAAGTAGTGCTTTCACCTGAAACAATCCTGTCTTGAAGCTTTTTTTTCTAGCAGAATTTATTAGTACTTCAACCCAGAGGTTTCAGATTCAAAAGTTTTGTGTTTTTCCAAGAAAAAAAAAATCCCTGGAAAATGCTATCATTTCCTTAGTGTACAGATACATGAAAGTTTGTATGTTCATTTTCATTTACAATCTATAATGAATTTTAGCTCAGAAAATGTAAGAATTAAGAAATGTACTGGCACTTAAAATGAACCACATTTTTTTGTTCCAATCTTATCCTCCAGTTTCATTCTTCCTCTGAACATCAAGAAGTTGCCACAAAGGGATCATTTACCACGATTTACCAGTCAATACAAAACATAATGTTTTAAATCTACTTGATTTCTGTTTAAAAGAAAAAACAAGGTAATAATTTTATTATATCTATGTGTGCTTGTTTCAGCTGGATTGAAGTTAATTTTCTTCCCAGCGGTTAGTATGGGGCTGTGTTTTGGATTTGTGCCAAACACAGGGTTGATAATGTAGACACATTTTTGTTTTTGCTGAGCAGGGCTTACGCAGAGCCAGGGGCTTTTCTGCTTTTCCTATTGCCATGCTGGCAAGGAAGTTGAGGGTTTCTTAGTTGATTAACTTCTTCATAGTTCATTCTCCTTAGTTCATTAATTTCTGTCGTAAGTCTCATTCGTTGTGACAGTTTGAAAAGCAATACTAACATTGTGCCTTAATTTTATATAGTGTACTCTTGGATGATGTCACCTCATACTCAGTAAATCCTCCCTAGTTATTCTCTGAAATGAATTATTTCAAAGATAGCTTTTAATTTCTTTCCTCCTATTTTATAAAGATGTAGAACCTTCATAGATTGTCTTCATAACTGAGGTGCCTTTACGTTTTGGTGGTGTATAATAAAGTGGAAGCATTTTGTTCTCATCAGTTAAAGCAACCTTTGCCATTTTATTTATCACTTGGCTTTTAAAACACTGACAGGTTACTAGACAACATTTATACAGCATGGATGGAAGCAATATATTTGTTCTCCTTAACTGAAATCCATTCACCTTGAAAGTATGAGCTCATGAAGGATAAATGACCCAGAAGATAAGATCATTCCTATTAAGAAATAAAGTAACTGGACTCACAAGGATTTAAATTAAAGTGAAAGCATGTTTATCATCTTAACTCATTCAAGCAAATCTAATTTAAAAAATCTAATTATCTGTCTCCTCTGCATATGTGTATGTGATTACACTGAGCCAATTTACATTTACGGCTATTTATTTGGTAATATTTAATTATTATTTATTACTTATTGCACAAATATAGGGATCTACTTTTTGCTATTCAGGTGATGTTTATTGAAATTGAAATGTGTTATGTGCATAAATTTAAGCAGGATAATTTGGCCTCCAATTTTTTCCTAGTTGCTTGCTAACTCAGTACAGCAAGAAACACAGTACAAGAAACAAAGTACAGAAACAAGAAACAAAAAGAACAACTTTTCTTCTGCTGAGTTTCCACTTTCCAGGAAAGATGTGGGCAAATAATTTCTCCTCTCTATCACCTAGGAATTTTTAATGAATTTATCTTCACATGTCCCTTGAATCTTGGTATTTTCCCTTTTACTTCTCTCTATAAATTCACACTTTATTTATCTTCTGTCTTCACTCTTTTCTATGCATTTCTTTTTTATTCAATTCTTCACTTTTCTTTTGGCTTATAATTTGTTCTTACCATTGCTCTTTTTTATTTATTTTTCTTCTTTTTATTTTCTTTTTTTTGTGCGTGTGTGTAAATGATCCAATCCTTACCCCTTCCTTAAAAAATCTTTCCTTCATTCCATATAACCACAACAAATGGCTAAAATCCTGTCTTTTTCCAGACCATTTTTCACCTCCTACATCTTCCATAAGTTGAGGAGTTATGTCCCTTCCCTCTACAGGTACTAACGAGGAAAAAAAAAAAAAAAGAAAAGAAAAAGAAAATGCAGGAGTATGGAAGCATAGCTTCTAAAATTTTTGACAATACAATGAAACTGATGGAGCATCATTGAGGCAAAAAAAATACACTGACATAGTGTACTGACTGTACAAGATGATGGTTCAGCAAAAAGAAATTACTTCAAAACCATCCCTTATTTCCCTAGCTCCCATCTTGATTTCACTCATCAAGATCTGCATTTGATAACTATTACCGCAGGCCTGGTTCCTACGGTATATCACCATGTCCCGCAGCTATAGGGAGGAGGAGGAGGAGGAGAAGATCCAGCAGGCAGGAATTGTGCAGCAAGATTGATTTATTTAATTATTTTACAAACTCTTTTATAGACTTTTTTCTTCATAGTCTAATTGGACAAAGGACCAGCCACCCCTTGGGGGCGATTGGCCAAAATCCTAAAACATCCATTATCAAAATATTTTCTACTATACCATAAACAAGACTTTCCAAGGTTGCAGGTGGCTTGGTTGTTTATATTCCCTGCTACCTCTTCTGTGAGAGAGAAAAGTCTCTCACGGACTTAGAAAATAACAAGAAGATCCTCACTAACAGCATTTTTGTACCTACAGATAACCTCTTTTCTGTCATCATTTCATGAATGAACCAGGAGAATATTACTTCTGTAAATATTTTTTTTTCTTTTATAAACTGATTACTTTACAGGTGTAGATGCCATCATGGAGCTTGCCACCCTTCTTCCTTGATCAATCAAAGTATTCTTAATGAGCTACTAAAATTAGTGTTCTTTTCAATTAACATATTCATGTGAACCATGCAAGCAGACTGCACACCCTTGATAAACACAGCATAATGAAGAAGTCTGTTCAAAGCTCACAGTTACAGGGAGAAATATTTTCTTTGCAAATCACTGACCCAACAACTGTCAACATCAACCAGACTGTTTAACTATGATTGTGTAACTGAGAAATAATAAGAACCTGATTCTGGTCTGGCAGCACCTTTTAATAGATTCTGGTGCTGAAGAAGAGATCTGACAGGACTGCAAAGCTGATATCTAGAATTCTAGATGCAGTTTCAGGCATCTGAAGCTGGAACGACCAAGTAGCCATAATATTTTATGCTTTCAGTTCTACTCCGGAACCAAAAAAAGCTACAAAAGAATACTTTTCTTTCACGCCAGGTTTATGTCTGACCTCACTAAGTCCTTATGTGATCTCTCTAGGCCATGCTGCCTCTTTGCAAGGCAACAAAATATGCTGCAGCTTGTCTATAGTTTTCTATCAGATACTTTTTTAATTTTTTTTTTCACTTTTTTTTCTGCCTTAAATATGCTTCATCCTCACAACACATTCCACTCTTCAACATCCCCATCAAGTGAAAGTGATGTGAGTAAAACAGCATATGGATGTAACTCCATGGGCTAAGAGTAATCCTGCATCAGTTGTCCATCAAAAAGCTTATCTTCCACAGTGCATTTCTAAGGACTGAAAAGATTAGCATGGACCAGAGTGTCGTTATGGGACAGGATATATCGCTACTGCAAATGAAAGACAAATTTGACTGCATGTGCTTCAGTACAATGTGTGTGTTGCCATGCAGATGTGAATACTTTAAACAGAATGACCAAGCCTGGGCTGATTGAACAGTGAAGGTCCACACAGCTTACTATTTTCAGTCTTAAGTTCTAAATATAATTTTTCCTGTTACATGAAATTTCTCTCATTGTACGAATGGCACGTGAATTTCATTTATTTGATTCATCCCTGCCTGTAATCTTTATCCAGACCTTCCTTTTCTCTTATCTTTCATTCTGTGATTTGAGTTTTATTATTATGTCTATTACTCATTTAAAAATATTTTCTCCACTGAAGTCCCTAATTGCTCGGCTTTACGAGTCCTCCAATACAGAATTGAAGATTTTTATGTTCTTCCAGGTGGAAATAAGATATGATAGCATCAGTCTGACCTTATGACCCATTTCTCATGCTCTTCCATTCATCTTAAAATCAGTGCAGATTTTAAAAAGACCTCCAAACTGCCCCTGATATTTTTGTAAACCAAATGTTCATGCATTCAACTCATTTTCCATCTGCCTATGGTACATATATATAATAAATAAATTTGATAGAAAATAAAAAAAGTGAAGAAATAGCACAGGAAACTGTTTCTTCATATATGTGTATATATACAGGCATAGGAAAGAAATACCTAGATGAAATTTATGAACAGCTAGGCAATTTTAATTTTTTTTTTAACAATAAGTCATATTTTAACACCAGCCAGCTGCCAAGCAACAAGCAGCCTTTCACTCACTTCCTCACCAGTAGGATTGGAGACAGAATTGGAAAGGTAAAAGCTAGAAAACTTGTTCAATTGGAAAAATAAAAGCTGCACACACAAGAAAGGCAAACCAAGGAATTCATTCCCTGCTACCCGTGGATGGGAATGTAACAATTGGGAAGACAAACATTTCCCAAATGTTCCTCCATCACTCCAAACATTCCCCGCTTCTTACTTCTTCCCCCCATGCTTTATATACTGAGCATGATGCTATATGGTATAAAACATCCCTTTAATTATTTTGGGTCACCTGTTCCCACTGTGTCTTCTCCTAACTTTCCCTGCACCCACAGCCTCCCTTCTGGAGTGTCAATATGAGAAGCAGAAAAGGCCTCAGCTCTGTGTAAGCTGTGCTCAGCAATAGCAGAAGTATCTTTATATTATCAGACTGTTTTCAGTGAAAAAACAAAACACAGCTCCATACCAGCCCCTGTGATGAAAATTAACTCTGCCCCAGCCAAACCCAGCACGCAGTTCAGTAAGGATTTCAAATAGCCATATAACTTCATGTAAATGGGTTTCAACCCTCTATTATTAGTGTTACAGCACAGTGAGACAGGCATTGAGAGGGTGAATTAATGAGACATCAGATGAAACTGTGAGGGAACAATCTCACAGAAAACAAAGGGAGTATTTTTACCCATTAGGCAATTAAAAGAGTGACGCAGCCGAACACTTCTGATGCTGAAGGTTTACAAGGACTCTGAGGATCTACAAAGATTGAAGACTGATAGATACAATCTACAAGGACTCTTATTAGTAACTAAAGCCATAATAATCTACCTCAGCAAATTTACAAACTGCAAATGTTGGGAGGGCAGTAGGCTGAGTTCTTTAAACAAAGATTATCTATGATACAGTCTATGTGTTTAATCATATTCAAAATATAGATAATAGGAAAGGTCATTAGACCTGACACCACATGGCTACAGTCATAAAAACTAGCAAAACTTCTATCTCCTCTATAAAGTAGATATATATAACCCAAGAATATGGATTTAGTGAAAAATGATGGGAAATAATTTTAAAACTCATAAACAAGAACGGTGGAAGGATGGAGTGCAACATTTCCTAGGTGAGACATTATTTCACATCAATAAATTTATATCAGATTCATGAACATTTTGTGGTAGAATACTTGTAGTGTAGTTAACTAACCCTATCTACTCAGTTTCCTATTTCTTTTTTTCTTTAAGGGAAAAACTATCTATTATTTCCCACTCTTATAGTTTATAAGTTCTGCAGAAGAGCAGGATTTAATTGTCACTGTTTCTTAAAATAGCTGATCGTCCTCTTATTTAGTATCTCATTTGTCAGTTTTTTAAATAACACATCTAATCACTGTCATAATAGAACCTCATTCTTGCAGGATCTGTGTTTCTGCTTTGAGAAGACAGTAGGTCAAGAATTAGACTTAAACTTTAATTCAGGGAGTAAACTTTAGGAATAACCAGAAAGTTAGCAGGATACAACTTTCATACACATCAGACATCCAGATCTTCAGTTTATTCAACTAAATTCTGAGTGTTACATTTTAGCCTCAGTTGAAGTACAATTTATTAAGAGATGGATAAACACAGTAGAAAATAAAGCTAACAATGTAAACCTTGAAACAACCATTATGTTGCAGTGAAATATCTTGACAGGTGCTATTAATAATTTATAGAGGATAGCATAATAATATTCATTCAGTATTAAAGTCAGTATAAAATCCTTCATCAGTGGTAAAAGAACAAGAAAAGTATTATTTTACCTACACAGTACAAAAAAAGCCCTAGGGAACTTCAAAATTTTGTTAATAAATTTTTAAAACAATTTTTAAATGTGGAGTTGAATAGATCTTGGCATCTTATGGGAAAAGAGAACTCACAAGGCATGAAAACTGTGGAAAAAGTCATGCATACTCCAGAAAATAAGCCTGAAAGAGACAATATTTATGATCTCAAATAACACAAATGCCATTTTTGATTTAAGGTAATGCGTCCTTTACATAGTCAAAAACTGAAAAATATGTTTTGGGTTTTCAAGCAAATACCTCAGGGTTTTCAGATAAAACTCAGTAGAGTTCTTATCCACCATATGATGAAGTAACGCTACGCTCAATACATCCACCATGGATTATAGAAAGCTGCAAAAATAGGGACTTAGGGAAGTATCAATCAAAGCACTCCTGGACAATTCAGAGAGGCGCTGATTATTATTTTCACTTTCACATAGCTACAAACATGAATAACAGAATGGTAGAGCAGTGTTCAGAAACACAGTCTCTAAATGAAATAACTGTCACAGTTCATGCCTGTGCACCCACTATCATCTTTTCACATGATGAAGAGAACAACAGAGCCATAAAATATTTTCAGAACGAAAATTCACAAATTAATGGTGCTGCAGTATCATCTGGTTTATATATGTCTTTCCTGGCTTCAAAGCATGCATATTTTTGTTGTCATGTTTAAAAAGAAGATGTATGCTATTTGTGAAACAAATTTGTTTTGGAAACAAGTAGAACACATTTAAAAGCAACACTGCATGGGTATTTTATAAAGAAAGCAGGATGTTAAAATGAAAATCAGTATAATAAAGACCCTATTATCTAATTATGGTGAAAAACATGAGGAAAGTTAAGAATATATAAATTTCTACAGTTGTCTTGACTTCAAAGTACTTGTGTGATAAAAAGATCTAATCTAATTGTATATTTTTTGCAAATGCAATGTAAACTCCATCCTCCAAATATATATACAGATTATTCACTTTCCTGGAAAGCATCTTTTCCAACATCATCAGTGGAAGATTTCTTGTGAATTAGACTTAGAAAGTGGACATTTAAAATCAAACAATATAAAACTCATAATGAATGTGAACCAAATAAGCTAATAAGTTTATGTGCAGTGGGGGTGCTTTTTTTTTTTTTTAATATGTTTTGTTAATTACTTGTTGACCCAAGTTATTACTACATTTTCATATTCAGCACTGAGGAATGTACAAGAAAATGAAGGAAAAATGGTGTATTTATGATTTTTTTTCATGGAGGTTAAATCTCTGTGTAAAGATTAAAAACACAGAAAATGAGCATGGTAGTCGAAAGTAGCATAAGATAGGAGGAAAATAAGGAAACATATTAATCAGGTTTTAAAAACAGTGTTTTATGCATGTAAATAGATATAGTGTAGCTTAAGAATAGGAAAATAGTTGAAGACATGTTTGAAGGCTGTATTTTTATCATTTTCCCTTCCAGCAAACCTTGAAAAATTTTTTACATTGAATAACATGTGGTAGGACATCCTAGAGAAAGGCAAAGTGAATAGACACATTTCCCTATTTCCACATCAGTGGACTACAGCAAAGAGAATTCATTTGAAATGCAAGTAGGTTAAAACTGGATTTTTTGTCCCCCTTTGTGACACAATGTTCCTGGCTGAAAATGAGAGGAAATACTTTGATTTTACTTGATGCAGTTACTGTGGAGGTAAAGCGATGAAGGACTTAATAGCACTAATAGCAGTGTATCTATACTGGGGCTTTTTGATCTGCAACCTGCAGAGGCTAAAATAGAAGTCTAATACACTGAGAATAATGGAGAATGTTGTTTACTCTCTTTCCTAGTCAAAGGTCCAGGGTGCCAGATTTAGAACAAATAAAAGGAAATACTCAGCTATTGAACTGTTTGCCAGTGGACATTTTGAGTGCTCTAAGTTTATATGTGTTCACAAGAAGATTTGGACAGATTTTTGAAGAAAAATCCTTTGAGGTCTATTAAGGAGAAAGAAATCATTTATGAGTCAGGAAGACCTTGAGCCACAAATCGTTGTACACTGGGAGAATACAAGCATTTGGGAAAACACCACTACACATGTCCTTATACTCTTTCCTAAGAATCTGCATTGTTCCAGTCAGAAACTGCACACTGAATGATAAGAATTTCAGTACTAAATTTCTGTGTTATTTTTCGTTATATTCTCAAAGATGCCATTAGCAAATAGGAACCTAATATATGTGTGTAGTCTTGAAAAAGAACTAAGTGAAGAGCTCTATAAAGAAAAAATATGGAAAACAGCCGTACAATAGTAAAAAATGCATTATTTTAACATTAATTCAAGTCACATCTTCAGTAAAGGTCTCTCTGAATCATCTTGTAACTGCTGCAAATGTACTCTGAGTTCAGGACGTCCAAGGGTTTCTCTTCTTTTCTGCCTCCCAAAAAGGAAAGTTTTTCTGTTTTGAAGTCAGTTGTAGGTTGTAAAATTGTTTAAATATATAATCATATATTTATGTATTTGAAATATAAATGTTGAAACTGAAATATCAACATAAGTATAGTTGACAGCCTCAGCCTCAACTTCACTTCTCTATTTTTTTTTTTTCTTTTGGAATTCTTGGGCAAAATGAAAAGATACACTGCCATAATCAATTTCATGATGTTGCTGCTACTCATGGTCAATTTATTTTATGATAATGTGATGAGGAAGACATAATTTTATATATTTAGTTGCTGATCTTGGAAATGTTACAACGGCAATTTGTAATCTTATGACAAAACTAATTTTTGTTATTGTTATCGTATCTTTGTTTTCCAACTCGTCTGAGAGAAAGAATAGTTCTCCATGGACTAGTAAATTTCACATGCCAGGATTTTAATAAAAAACATGTCTGAGTTCAGAATAGAAATGACTCATTAGCATGAAATAGTTTAACAAGTGTAAAAATACAGTTGCTGAAGTCTTTTTATGGATCCTTGAACTCATGATCACAAATGGATCATTGACAGAGATAATTTTAAACTTGCCCTGAGATCTCAGAGCATGCATGATTTTGCTTGGTTGTGACTGTGCTGTTATTTCCAGTGACAATAGAAATAAGGGCTTGTTAAGCCATGATCTTATTGTAAGATTCACAGTCAGTGTTAAATTCAGACCCTGTATTCTGTAGCTATGACAATCCCTTAGAAGCATGAAAATGCTGCAGTACTGAAAACCTAGACGTTGAACTTTTATGGAGATTACTACAGGAAAAATGAATTAAAACAATTTCATAGAGATATCTACCTTTTTTGAAACTATACTATTATCATACTTTATTAATCTAATAATAAAGCCATATACTTAAGTTTGTGAGGAATAAAACCGCATAAAGTCAGCAAAAACAATTTTAAGTTCATGCGGTGTATTTAAAACAAAAAAGTACTGAAGCTTCACTTTTCCCAGGTAGTTACTTGTCTAATATTTTGTACTCCTGAATTCCTTTCTTTAGACCAATTGGGTCAATATCTGCTTCCGGATCCAAAGAGATCATCAGTACAACTCTTTTTTTCTTTTTAATGAATATGCAAAAGTCACATATGCAATAGTCTAGATCCCAATTCATTAGTTTAACCTACAATTTATTGTCAGCCAATCTGCAAGCAAAAATTCTCCTGCTTCTTATAGACAGGTGGATCCCATCTCTCCCCAGAAGTCTGTATTGGTCAAAGAACTTATGACTGTGGAAACAAAAGCCCTAGTGACACTACCAGCCAAAAAGTCAGGTATTGATCTGCATGATGCGCTGACTTCTGTCTTCTGAGATAAGGGTGATACACCCTTATCTCTGACTAACAACAGAGAGGATTCAAAAATGTTTGAAGGAATTTTTACCTCTTCAGTTAATTTTTTTTTTTTTTTGATCTTTTATGAAACCACATTTCACAATCTCAAAATTGACCTTTTTTTAGCTTTACTCAAGAAAAGATAAATTCACTAAAATCATAATGCAGTTGTGGAGCCATGGTCAAGACTAACTTTACCCAGCAGCTATTTAATGTGCTTAGCATCTGAATCTTGTGTGATGAAAATCAGTAAGTGTTCATGAGTACAGATACAGGTATAATTTACAACAAGCAAGAATATACACCCACAAGCCTCTTCTTTGAGGAAAAAAAGGTAGCCCTGCAGCCATTTCACTAATGAGCCTAATTCTCCATACCCAATTATTTCATTTTACTGAAGTTCAATGAAAGTAACGGTTGGACCAGCATAGTTACTGTACCTTTTCCTTAATGAATAGAGCCTAAAGTGCTATAGTTAAGACCTTCGTTAATTAAACATTAATCTTTTTGTTTACTGTATGTGTAACTTAATTACAGAACCAGTTTTAGAGTAATTTATCATTTATGGATTATGAAATAAAAATAAATCTGTTTAATCATAATTTAATCAAACAAGCAATTCATCAATTAATTCAGCATATCACACCTACTCCACAGCTCTCTAAATAAGACTTTAAAATTTTCAGTTCAGAGTAAAATAATGCCTTCACTGATATCTTGGAGTCAAACTTCAATTTCCATCTCTATGTTTTGAAGAACTGATTGTATTTCACAGTTAAGATGAAAAAGCTTTCCAGATATCATTATGATGCTATTTTCTTCCTAAAGAAATTAGCCAGAGGTGAAAAATTCATTTTATGTTTGTATTTGTTTTAATTTTAATTTCTCATTAGCACCTTCAACTAAACAATCATCTCTTTCTGTAGCTAATGTTTGAGCTGATTTCTTCTTCATGAAAAAAACATATCCCAAGAAGTCCAAAAAAAAGTTCTAAAATTCCAACTGGCAACAGTTATTCATATTCTACAAAACTATAAGCCCACCTTTTTGATTCCTGCTTAACATTGTTATATCTCTTAGAAGGAAGGTTTTGTCACATTTCGCAGCCTCCTGATTTACATTCTGCTGGTTGAAGTGATATGTTTCAAATGAACAAAAAATTTTAAAAAACAAATTAAAAAACTATTTAGACAATGGTCAGAAGAAAAATTTTATGGTGCATGAATTAAGTTCTTCCTGGGACACAAGTTATTCTAAAAGAGCCCCACTATCCATTTTCGTATGCACATCAATATATGCTATCAAGATTTATGAAGGGTTTCTTTTTTTCATCATTAAGTTATGAGAACAAAGTATAACCCCATTTTCATATAGTTGTATTATTACTAAACACATACTATTAACACATTTATCAATAAATAATTTAATTTCTAAAGCAAAATAATTTTCATTGCTTTCTTTTGTTCCATTCAGTCACCCTAGTATGCATTTCACAAATGTGTTATTTACAGGTGCTGTAACAAAGGCTGAGGCAATAACAAAACTTGAAGTAATAAAGTTTAATTGATATACTGCTTTGCTCATGGGAGTTGAAAAACCATTTTTTCAAAGTGCATTTGCCTTAAATCTTTCAGTTTCACTAAGCTGAAAGAACTTGTTTATCTTTTTCTGGATAAAGGAAATGAGTGGTAGATCATTTTTTGTGTGTGTGTAAATAAAGAGAAGGGGCAAATTAACAGGCAACTCTAATACAAGTTTAATAGATTAGAAATGCCCTCAGCTGGCATTTTCTGTTAAAAATTTGGTGAGATACTGAAAACTTAACTGCTAACTAGCTTTCTATTTCTGCAGAACTGTTATTTTCAGACCTTAATTGGAAGTACTGACTAAATAAGGTAAACATTAATCTGCATTTCATATAGAAAATAAACTGCCCTGTATCAAAACTTCCTGGGAGAAAAGAAAATAAGATAATATGGATAAACATTTTCCTTCATGAATAATTCAAAGAAGGCCAAATTCAGACCTTAAGTAAACATTGATTTAAGTGGCTACACTTCCTTAACATCAACATGAAATATGCCCCATGTGCCCCTTGCAAAAACTGCAATTAATATAAAGATAGAACTAAATTTAAAAGAACGTATAAGTCTACATTATTTGTCACTAAAAGATTAATAGATGCTATAGCCTACTTAACAATATTTGGGGTTCTACTGAGCTTTAATGACCTAATGTTTTCCATGCTACAGATCCATCATTGAAAAACCATGGATCTTAGCTCTGCAGCCAGATAGCCTGTTCAATAGAAAGGTCAAACTTATGTAAGCTATTGTTTAATAGCTTGGGTTTAATCCAGATGGCAACCAAGCACCACAAGTCATCTTTCCTTTGCAAGATAGGTCAGGGGTGCAAAAATACATTGAAGAACATTTTTTGTAACGAGCCTTCCATAAAGTCCGCTGCTGTGACTTTGTTCTTTCCTTTCAGTGCAGAGGCTGATTGTATATTTTTCCTTCTTAGAATGCTTACAGGTTCCAAATAAGCACCTAGGTAGGCATTTCTACATGTACCTTACAGGACTTAAAGCAAGGGAGAAAACACACAAGTTAAAGTTGTTTTCTATCATACCAACAACAAACCCACAAAATTCAAAATTCAAGAAACAACGTGTTCAAAAGTCAAGTATTAAAAAACTTGCTTAGGATTGAGAAATATCCCCATATTTAGCATTTCTACCTGTGTGTCTTTCCAGTTTCTATATCCTCTGCTACCTAATAGCTGACTCAATCATTTAATCAAACAGCAATCATTTAGTTTTTGAATCCATCTGGTACAGCTCACTATTATTGAGGAACTGTAATGCTGTAGTTTTATTAGTAGAGCCAGTATTACTAACAGGGACTGCATCATCGCTTATACACATTAGCCCCTTCTTGTTTCCAGAATTACCTGCAAACACTCTGTCAATGGGCAAGAGTCAATGGGCTCTATGATTACAAAAGCTTCTAGCCAGTTTTTGGGAGGAGTGCTTTCCCTTACTGTGGCCTCTCCTTCCCCATAGCTTTTAGACAGCTGTCATCTTGTTTGCCTCAGCACATGATCAACCACATAAAAACACTGATATTAAAGGACTGATATGCTCCTTGTGGTATCTATTTCACCCTTTCCATTACAGTGAAGTGTTGTATTTGTTCCTTAATTCTGTTGTAAGCACTCTTCAGCAGAGATGACGTCTTACTTTGCCAAATACGTTGGCTCTAATCTTGCTTAGTACCTTATATGGTGACACAACTACTGTTACAATAAGACAGAGTGATGGGGTCTGACGTGCTTCTTGACACTGGCAGATACTCTGTTTGATGTGGTAATTTTCCAGTGGCATTTTCACAAGGGTTTCTTGTGATAGCTAGACACATCAAAGATGATAGCATTAGGAGATAATATTTTAACTAAAAGATAAAGAAGCCATCCAGATATCAGTGGAAAGTGTAGCTATGTTCCAACAGAAACATAAAGAATGAATTCTTGGTACGTTTTCAGATTGGTAGAATTAATCTCACATATCCAATGTGTTCAAAACTCTCCATAATTTGTATCATTTTGTATTGATAGAGACTCATCGTGTTTCTGAAGTACTTCTGCAGCTTCTCATAAATATTAAAACATCATTTAGATTCCAGTGCTCTGGAAATTTCATCCTGGCAACTCAGGAGTGTTACGAACCAGTTTAAACACGGAAGAACAAAGGCAACTAAGCCTCTGTGAATAAGAGACTGGACCCAGAAATGTTCAAAATATACCTAAAAAACATGATTAAAGGCAAAATAGGTTAGATGTTGATGCCAAAATACAAGAAAGAAAGAAAGAAAGAAAGAAAGAAAAAAAGAAAGAAAGAAATAGAAAAAGAGTTGAAAAGAGTTGTGCATGGAACACTAGGTTTTAAAATGCCAGTCTGTATTTTTCAACATGTTGGGCTTTTTTTTTTTTTAAAGATGCCCAGAGAAAACTTACAAGGAGCCATGACTCCCAGCAGAGTACCCAAGTCAACACACTGTTACGTAGGTAGAAGTCCCTCTTCTGTAACTTAAAGGAAAATGTTTGTCTTCAAGAGAAATGCACCTGTGTGCTCTGGATCCCAAAACAAGGTCATGCACAGTTATTCAAACATATGTATTGAATACAGAGACATCTTTTTGCTCCGGTCTAGTAATGATACACCATTGCTCTGAACATAAGCTATCAGGAGGTATCTCACCCTTCCATGGATCTGGAAACTATACTTTGCTATAATGTGGCTGAAGCCAAGTACTGAATGTTCCGCCAAATGCTTTGGATCTCATTCAGATTTTAATTGCAGGCAACAAATGAAATACCACTTGTAATAAATTATGCTTGTTTCTTTTTGGAGGTACACCTCAAGCCTATATGATTCAGGCAACATTTATATCTCTAATTGCATCAAAGTCTGCTTAAAATCTTTCGATTTGTTAAGTTTTACTTATTCTATTGCATGGAAGAGGTAATTTTTGCCAATGAAATTAGCAGCTAGATGTACACTTCAGAATAATAATAATAAAAAAACCCACTTATAAATTATAATTTCTGTGGCTTGAAAATTAATTTATAAAATGAGAGAAATTTTAAAAATCATTGGTTATCTCAAAGAAATTTATTTTCTCTGAATTATAAAAATCTTCCCATTGCAGAAAACATATTCTGAAAAGTCTAACATTCATTTTTCTGCACACTTAAAAAATTAGATGTGCCATTGGATTACATTTTGTTAGGTATAAAAATAGGGACAATGTAAGTGAAATTAATTTTAGCCATGCAAAAAATATAGATAGGTATTTTTCCAAAATTAATTAAGTAAAGTTTCTAATAGATAATGATTTTACAGCATTATTTTCAGTTGCTTTGGAAGCTACAAAAGATTCTGAATTTCAAATAACTTCCAACTTAAAACCCTACAGAGAAACTGGACAACCATGTAGCCCAAGCAGTAGAACAGGACTGAAGTCTCTTTTCTTACTGAAATCAAACAGAAGTTTTGATGCTGATTTTATTGGATTAATTGCTTCATGTATGATAGGTTAAACCTCCAGAGATCTGGGCAAATATTGAGAAACAGATTGGGCTTTGCTGTCTGATGATAAACTTTGTAGGTAAGAAGATCATATGGACTGTGTTTTCTATCTCTTAATGAGAGACAAATAATCTGCTGAAGTTCATGCTTCATTAAAAGACTTACCAACTGCATCTTGGAGTTCAAGTCTTTAATGGGAACAACTGGGTCATTTTGCAGTATTTGCAAGAAAGTCATTCAGAGAAGTTCTCCTTATGGGTCTTTCCTCTTATATTCCTCTGTAAAAGCAGCCCAAGATTCAAAAGAATAACAGAAATTGAAATAATGCTGCTTTTAATATTGCTGAAAAGAATTCAGAAAATTTACAAGCAAACATCATTTTGTTGTTCTTTCTGCCCTACAAAATACCTTCCTTCTGTCTGCAAAGTTTGGAAGACAAGTATTGCCTTTCAAAATATAATTTACTCCTGTGTCAGTAGCTGCAGAGGCATGGAGGGCCTGAGAATTTCAGAAAAGGTCATAGTTGTGTCTCTTGGGGTTAGGATGATTTAAATGACAATTTCCAGTATAACTAATTTCTTTCTCTTGAGAAGGTCTTGGGGGTGCTGGTGGATGCAAGGCTGGACATGACCCAGCACTGTGCATTTGCAGGCCAGAAAGCCAAATGTGTTCTGGGCTGCATCCAAAGCAGCCCGGCCAGCAGGGCCAGGGAGGGGATTCTGAGATCCCACCTGCAGTGCTGCATCCAGCTCTGGGGTCCTGAGCACAAGAACATGGATTGTTGGAGCGAGTCCAGAGGAGGCCATCAAGTTGATCACAGTCCTGGAGCACCTCTCCTATGAGGAAAGGCTAAGAAAATTAGAGTTGTGGTTTTTCAGCCTGGAGAAGAGAAGGCTCCGGGGTGACTTTATTGAAGCCTTTCAGCATCTGAAAGGGGCCTATAAGAAGGCTGGAGTGAGACTTTTTACAGGGGTATGTAGTGATATGGCAAGAGGCAATGACTTTAAACTGAGAGTAGGTTTAGATTAGATATTAGGAAGAAATTCTTTACTGTAAAGTAGGCGAGGCAGTGGAACAATGAAGCTGTGGGTGCCCCATGCCTGAAGTGTTCAAGGCCGGGTCAGATGGGGCCATGAACAACCTGGTCTAGTGGAAAGTGTCCCTGCCCATGGTGAGGGGATTTAATACTAGATGATCTTTAAGATCCCTTCCAACCCAAATCATTCTTTGATTCTATAATTCTATGACTCCACGATTCTATTTTTTAAAGTTCATTGTCAAAAAGTTACAACTGTTTTGAAAAAACAAGTCAGAGCTGCACACAATTCCTTGCTCTCCTACATTCCAGTGAGTATTTTACGCCCTTTCAGTAAGAAACAAATATATGTTGTTTTTTCTTACCAGTGATAAGCAGACATTTGATGTACATGTGTAGCACAGAGATGAAATTTACTTTTTTTTCCTCTATCCAGTAATTCCATAATCTTTAGTGTGTGATCAGTATCCAGGCACCCTGGGCAGAACAGGACTGCTTAATTTACCTTGAATGCAGATGACTGTCTAATTTAGCATTGCATAGCTAAGAGCAAGTTCTAACCAGCATTAAAATTGCCTGTTGCTTTCTTTTAAAAGCCACAGGTAAAAACTATGAATAATAAATGGGGAAAAGTAAACTGTCTTCATCGAAATTTTTTTAAGAGTCCTGTTTCAGATATACATTTCAATAATACTGGTTTCCCTTTTGCATTGTCCATTGTTAATAACTTCTTGGGGACAATGATTAAACAGCCACAACACTGCTGCAATTTGTCATTCTTTGAGTTGCCAATTGCTTAAAAGGAAGTTGATCTTATACATTTCTAAGAATTAACTCTGGAGCAGAATGTTCTTTCATTTGAAGAAAAAAACCCCACTTTTTTTACCCCTAATTAATTTGTCACTTAATACTGAAGCAATTAGTCCACATTGGTACCAACTGACATTGGTTTTGGTAGCATTTATTCCTTTTTTTGGAATATGCTTTAACAGACATCTGTTATTTCAGGCATTTATTGTACCGCTTTTAACATTTCTCTATGAGTCTCAATTTTGATCCAGATTAGGGCCCAGTGGGGTAGATTGGAGTCCTGAAGAGGTAATGTACAATTAGATTGACAGAGGGAGCCCTATAAATTGTCTTGTATGAAAAGGGCAGGAAAGGGCATTGTGTCCCACTGAACTTTTGTCACTTGGTATAAGTCATTAAATACTAATTAGGATGAGGACATTAAGAGTGATACACTGTGACTGTTGTAATTCAGAGAGTAAGAGATTTCTTACTTTAAATTAAGAAATCCAGAGCACATTCCAGTTCTGCTTTGTAGCAGTATATTCCAGTTAGTGGCAAGTCCAATTATTTTAGATAATCATATCTCAGCAGAAAATTCTGCAGTAGACTTTTACATGTGTGTACACATATAACACAAAGTTCTAAGATAAAAGTACTGTACAAAACAAGAACAGTACAGTTTATTTATATAGGGGTAATTCTGGAGAAGACAAGACTATTAATTGTGATACACTGGAAAACAGAAAAAGAAGGCCACATATTTCAATAACTAATTATTCACAGTAATTTTAGAGATAAAATTTTTCTTATCAACATCTGAGAGTATCTTGTAAAATAAGACATGCCCATGAGTCTCAAGAAGCACAGAGAGTTTGTGCTGCTTTGGGGTAGACCTCAGTTGTTCGTTCTCTATTAATGGTCCTGACGAAGAACTGAGTATTTTGGTATCTGTTGTGTTACTCGAATACAGTTCCACACTTTTCAGTGTACAGACTAAGATTTATTACTCTGATATTGTTATGGAATTTCAGGAATTATTGTCATTTCACTGAAAAATTTCATTACATTGTTTTGACTCAAAGCAAACAGCTGTGATGCAATAGAAATTAAATCACTTGAGACCTGCATATCTTTACAAAGTACTTACTGTTTTTTGATTTATTTTTTCCTAAAATCAGATAGCATTTGTTAAATTATTTAGTTCATTCAGGAGTTTGGTACACAAATTCTGCAACTGTCTCCCTATCTGCCTTGTGGATAACTGCTCTATCACAGGTTTTCTCCGTAACTCAGATGAGGTCAGTTTTGTAACTTCTCTTGCCTTGTAAAAAGTGGACGTGACCTTTTTTTATAAAGACCTGTCAATTCATAGACTTGTTCCAGATTAGCTGAAATAGCATTTTTAAAATTTCTGCACTAAGGACCCAGTTATGACTGTATTTTTCATCTATAGTTTTTTACATCCACTTTACATAACTTGAGAAAAAAAGCAAAAGCCAAAAAAATTGTCTATTACTCAAAAGAATGAGTAGCCCATGAGAGTCATTAATGGTTGAAAAATTCCTTTTCCTGAAACTTATCCATATACCTTTTTAACTCCATACACTAAAAATCTATCAATTATTTGACATTTCCATCAACAATATTTACAGTTCTTTCTCTGAAATTTGTCTGTGTTACCTTTGGTGTCAGCACACCCTCCAACATTTTTTCCCTACAGAACTATATATATTAGAGCAAAGAAGGGAAATCTAGAACAATACACAAAAGCCTCTCAAATTATGTGTGCTATGAAATACAGTGGTTGCCCATTGCGAGAGGAGTGGGAAAATGGGACAACAAAAATTCTTTTATTACTGACTGCACTTCAATCAATCTTCCCCTTACCAGAGCTTTGCTATTTCACATTTGGGGAATTTGTGTTCATGCACTTGTGTGAGCTTAGTAAATGGTGTTGGGGTGAGTAATTCACAATTTACTTTAGGATAACTTGAGAGAAAAGGGGGAGGCAAACTGCTGCTCAAGTGACTGAACTATTGGGGTTTTTTTATTTTTTATTATGTATGTTAAGCTCTGAAACGTCTGGAAGGTGCACAGGGAGGCAGCTGAGCACCTCATTATGTAGATGTACAAATCTCCCATAGTACAAATAATAGATGCCTCTCAAGCATGAAGAAAAACAGCAGAAAGGAACAACTGCTAAAAGGCTTAAATAAGATGAAAACTATGTACCACATGTGCAAATATTCAAAGTTGAGGCTATGGCTGGTATGACAACAGAGTGGGAGAAAAAAAGTACGTATATTTCTCTGTTCAATATGTCAGACTCCTCCTAGAAGTATAGTTTAAGTCCTAGGAAGTGCAGACATGAATAAATAGCTAGACGTTATCTGAAAAAGTAATTAGATTTTTTCTTTTTTTTTGCTCAGCAGAAAAGTACATCAGCTTTACTCATGTCTCTTTAAAAATTTCCAAACACTAGCACATATGGAGGTTTTGTAAAAATATTTTACCTATAAATCTAAGAAAACAGAACTGAAAAATCTCACAATTTATTTGCTAAAGTCACAAAAGGCCACCAGTAGTATTAATGTAGAATGGTGTATATATTATTGACTTTCTATTCTCAGTGTGTTTTCAAAACTCATGGAGATTCCATACCTCACAACATCATTCTTGCAAACTGTTTTCATCACAGGGATATTGAAAGGAAATAGTCATATTTAAGCTGATTAATGCCAATTAAATTATATTAAATTGGTGAAATACAAACCCAAAACCTAAAACACCTTCTCTCCCCAACAACTTTTTCCTATGCTCAACAACAATCCTTCATTCCCAACTCCTTTACCCTCTTCTCCCCTCTCTGAGCAGTGCAGGGGGATGAAGAAAGAGAGACTGGTCATTCTGTAGCAGGTGTGAAACCAGATGTGGCCGTTTTTGATATGATATATGCAGCATTTTGTCAAGTTTCCACAAAACTGTAAAAAAATTTGAGAATAAATCCATATTCTTTGGGTATACTCAGTGAAAGGTTTTAAGTCGAAGATTTTGGTTGCTCTTATTCCCCACCTTTGAATCACAGTTCACCAGATTATTCATTATGCAATGAGATTTTGATGTTTGAAAGACAGCACTGAGTACTGAAGTATTTGTGTTCCCTACACTATATACATATTCTTATGGACAGGAGCATACAAAATAATCTTGAGGGAAAAATAACAGGCCACACATATTACTTAACATCAGAAACACATTTGAGACTAGCTGTAGGATACTGCTGCTGATCATCATATAGCAGAGCCAGGGACACTTCATAAATACAGGACTCTGAGGTTAGACTCACTGCATAATGTGACAGTGATCAGAAACACATTCTCATCAGAGACTTTTTGACATCACGATATGCAAATTATGTGAGATGCATTAACAGGCTGAATTCAATCTGGCAGCCAGCATATTAAAAAGTAGTAATATAGATACTAGAGATTATTATAAGTTTTGGTGGAATGAAGTTTGCATTGAAAGCCAGTTCCTAAAGTTACCTTGAATCTAGAAGTAACCTTGGAAATTCCTCAGGAGATAATGTATGAGTACAGATAGATTACCCAATTGTTATCAAGTTTATTTAACACTTTTATTTAACACTTACCAGAACACACCATTAGTAGGCTTGAACTCTCTCTACCATACCAAAGTCCTAAAACTGCAATGTCAACTTGATACTAAGATCCCAAGACAATATTTTTTGACTAATCTATTTGCTGTTCATTAATTATCTTTGCTGTTAATATTATATGTTGTTGTTATTATCAGTGAAATACCTTAGATTTTCATTCTTTAGCCCATTATTACAATGTATCCTGTCTAAGAGCAGAGGAAAACTTTGTTATATCTATAAAACCAGGAAGTCTGCTAAGAAAAATGAATGCTGAAAATAAACACATATTTAAAAAAACAATAAAAAATGCCCGGACATCTCATCCCAAAGCTTAACTTATCCTCACATTGCTTATGCCTAGTAAATTCTTATTTCCATCCTCCATCAATTGTGGTTTTTATTGCCCAGAGAATAACTTCCCATTTGCTCACTACAACAGATTCAGATTCAGAAAACCTGCTATTCTCTAAAATGGGGGAAAAAATCAATATAATCACAAAAAAATACATATATTAACTGCTGGGGTGATTTGCTACAAAGACACATTTTTTCTTGGAAGCTGAGTGTGGTACCTTGGAAAGATGTTATAGTATATTATTTACCTTGAGAAAGACAAAAAAGTAAAACCTTTGCCTTTAAATTCACTATTGCCTTTCAATGTCTATTATAAGATCTGATATTGACTGCAAAATTCTAGCACATATTGCTTCCAAATATATATATATAAATCACTACTCTGGAAAATGATTGTCTTGAGATATAAGATGGTTTTCTCCACATGAAAATATCTTAGTAAATTTCTTACTTCAAAAATGTCTTCATAAGCTTCTGCCTGCCCACAAGTGCAAAAGCTGGTATTTGTTTTCTGGTAGCAGGCAAGGGAACCATGGCTTTTTGCAGAGAAGAAAAGAATCATTAAAATTGCAACAGAAAAGCCACACAAAAAAAATCTCTAATGGGACATATGTTTATAGATCCAGCGTTCATTCGAGTTTTGCATCTCTGCTGGAGGATCCTTAAGAGACTATTTCTATGGTGAAGAGCTCTTCCTAGAGCCTAATTCTTATCAACTTTGATGACTGTTTATGATTTGTTTCTGGATATTTCCTCACGAAAGGAACAGTTGGGAATAAAGCTATTGTAAAGCCTGTAGCTCAAGAAATGGCATTACCGTAATGGAAATTGTCAATACAAGGGAACTGGGGAGAAAAAGTCTTAGCAACTGAGATACCAACAAAACCGTGGGTCTTCAAATAATCATGTATTTGTTGCATTCAATTAATATGTAATCTGTCTTTAACAACTGAGAATCAAATGTAAAGAACATATACTAATGAAGCAGGTAAGTGCATGATAGATTTGTTGTTCTGATAGCTGCAGTCTTTGTTGATTCTTATTTTCCAAGGTCAGGAAAGTCATACTCTGGGGACCCAGGCTGAAAGAAGCAAAGATATTATCTTCTCTGGGACCCAAACTCTAGTGTGTATCACTGGTATCTATAAACAATTTTCCATACATCAAGATTGGCCTAGCATGAAGAATGAATTGTTGCTTTCATAAGTTAAAAAAGCAGATGGCTCTAATTTCTGGGATCTGGGAAGTATCAGCTCATTCAGGTGTGTGTTTGCATCTGGGTAGTACTGGTCATTTGACTCCATTTTATAGCTACAAGATAAATACTGTTATCTTCATCGTATGTGACTAGGCCAAGTCATATTTTAATATATGCCTGGGTAAAAGGCAGACAGAATAAAATCAAAATTAGGCCTGAACCACTGCTAATTATCAGGCTGAAACACTGATAACACCAGAGAGTTAACAGACTTTGCTCTAGTTCTGCTGGGATCAGGACTGGGCCGTGTTGAATTTGCTTTGCCCAAATTTGTTTTAAAGCTTGTATGAAGATTTAATTTTTTTTTTTTTTTTTTAATTTAGCTGTATAGGCAGTTGTTTAGTGACCACTAAGGCATATCTGCTGTTTTATTTGCTAATCTGGACTGGAATTACCGACTCCTAACCACTGTTAGAACAAAGCTCCCCTCAAAAGAAGAAGCTATCCGTGGGCCAGTTATGCTTTAACAGTCATTTGCTTCAATCACCAAAGGAACACAAGTTCTTCTGGCTCCATAATAAAGAGGAAGGGACATGAAATCACTTTCTGAGCAAACAGTCCTGTTTAGGTTCATTAGGCGTCCTTAATTGCTCTGAGAATGTAAATGGTTCTGAGACTAACAAACAGTATTTCTCTAGATTAACAAGAAACTTACACAAATGAGTTTTGACATTGATAGGCACATGAAAATGAATCTCTTCATAGGTTGTCATAAGAAATTATGCAATATAATAAAACAATAAGATTTTCTTTATAGTCATATTTAAGTTCTTCTGAATAGATGCACTACATGTATTTAGCATAACTCTATAAAAAAATAATGCCCTGAATTTTTTATTTATTGAGAACATTTATCAAAAAAAAGGGCTTATGGAGCTATTATTTATTTAAATATATATATTTAAGTAAATGTATTTCATAACAGTGTTAATAAGATAGAAATGGCTTTTGGACTTTTGAAGATTGCATTTACACAGAAGATGAAAAATAAAAATTAACACATATATATTGAACATATAATTTATTTCATGGATACAGCTTGAAAATAAGCATTACATGCCTTCATATGAATAACATCACAAAATTGCAGAAAATCATGAGAAAATAGATGAATTGTAAGACCTATCTAAACTCATTCTGAAAGTATATGTAAAGTTATAGATATAATCAAATAGAGGCTAGGCAGGTACTGAAATTTATTTCTCCTGTCCTGTAAATATCAAGACAGATTTTGTGTCCTAAGCAAGACAACCATGAATGCCTAGCTATAATTATTTATTGCAGGTTTTCTGTGACTAAGTCTTGAGATAAAGGTAGTGATTAATTACATCATTGCAGTTCTGTCTAAAAGGCAGGTATATAACTTAAAATAGTTACCAGGTTTCTACAATGAAAAAACACATACTTCTATGAAGGAAATAATTTAGGGAGAAGAAACTGGCCACTGAAAATTCTTATTTCTATTGACAGGTTATAGAGAGAGTTTACAGTAGTTGCTAAAAACATAAACTGTAAATACCAGTCTATATGTTCACTGAGTATCAGACCAAATATTTAGAGTTTCCATAAAAAAATTTAAAAGACACTGCCAGTAATTTTTGGTACAAGCTTCATTTTACAGTCAT
Organism: Corvus moneduloides; assembly: GCF_009650955.1. Lineage (NCBI taxonomy): Eukaryota > Metazoa > Chordata > Aves > Passeriformes > Corvidae > Corvus > Corvus moneduloides. The sequence goes on from NC_045477.1 coordinate 73,811,492, forward strand.
TGTGTCTTCCATACAAAACTTCTATGTATATGTTCCACAAAAAGTAGAGCTAGAGTTTAAAAATAAAATTAATTTTATCATGAAGGTAAATTATTGACTAGTCAGATAAACTTTCCACAGACGTAGAGGTAATACTAGGGGCTAATAAATAAATAGAACCATAGAACTTTGGTTTCAGGCAATTTTATCCTATCTGTCATAAACCTTAGAGGCAAAATGTAACAGGTATGATTGATATGACAAACAATTGCTTTCTGACCCACTAAGCAAATACATCTGTATAAAAATAACTCATGTCAATAGTAGTGTCCAACTTGTGGCCATTGTATTATTCTAAGAGTAAAATAAAACACACTGGTGGTAATAAATATCGTCTGAGTGCAACATGATAAATGCAATGTGCCTCTGAAATCCAAATTCCTGTCTGGAAAAAAAAAAAAAAAAAGAAAACAATAAAAGTAAGATTGTGAGTTTATTGACTTCAGAAAATAAAGAGCACAAAAACATACTCAATATCATACTGTCATTATACCTCTGTGACCTGCTAGGTATTATATTTAGAAGCGATTGGGAATGTCTTAATGCATGTGGATTGACCACTTTCCCATTCCACGTTTGTAATTTACTGTTTCTATGAACTCTCTGTCCTATCTGTCTTCCAAAAAGCCACTGAGACTCCCTTAGAATGATGAATGGCAGGCCCAAAGCTGATCAGAGCTTAGTGGCCTGTGTGAAAAGCTCTTTTCTTTATCCTAGGTTTGGTCAAAAAGAGACAAAAATGATATATTTTTCTTTTTCTAATTCAAAGTCCAGATTTAAATAAAATATAAACTAGAATTACATTTTCAAGACACTGAAGCTGTTTGGTTTTGCCAAAGATATATGTTTTCCGTATCAAGTTTTGCAATTTCTCCTTTAACTTTTTAGACCCTATTGTCTAACAGCTACGGGTCTTGGGATTGAAGGGACTCTGCAGTGCAGGAAGTCACCTGAATCCTTCATTAAAAGATTGATACGGACCCTCTTCCTCTCAGCAGACTCTCTCCTTTAAGGGAAACTCACAGCCTCTTCTGTGATTCTTTTCTTTCTTTTCCTCCTTTGCATTTTAGCCCCTATAGATCACAGGGCTCCTTGGAAGACTATGTTCTGTTACCCAGCAGATAAGGAAACACCTTCCTGCTCCTTTTGGAACACTTCCCATCTCAGTCAATGTCTGTTTAAAGGTATATGACACTCAAATTGAGAACAGATATCGTTCCTCTGTGCAGCTTTTCTGAACAGATGAAAGAATTCTGAAATAAAAAATTTTGTAAAATGAGAAATCATAGTGTGATACTTACCAAGATTTATTGTTCTCTGAATTGTCATACATTATATGCTGATTCCTTGCTCAATGAAAATGGAATGAAAAATGAGGACAGCAACAAACACTGGAATCAGAATAGAAGATTTCAAAATGAAGTACTAAACGTTTTTAAGTATGCAGCACAAAGAAGAAATTGCAGCAAATTAGTTTCAGTCATTTGCTTTTACTCTCTTTGGAAATAGACAAAACTACTTTCAAAAAGTAGACTTCAGGAGAACTCTTTAATTTATTCTTTAGCACAGGCTACCTCAGTACCATCATGCCATTTTTATTAGACGCATGCATGGCTCATGAATTATCCCATTCACACTTATTATTCTGATTGAAGGCATAATTTCTTCCTTGAAAGAATACTAATGAAGATGTTAATTCCAAGGGCACTCCACCAAATATGTTTGAAGTTTAAACTGAGATATTTCAGATCAATAGAACATAAAATGGCTATAGCTTTATTTATAGAAATTAATATGTTTAGGAATAAGCATTATTAACAGATGACAGACAGAAGTTTGAATAGCTACCCATTGCTTCTGTTAAATGGATATCAGTGTTCCTGTAACTTTTCCTGCTCAACTTCATTGTATGCCTCAAAATTCAGAAAATTACTCAGAAATCATAGAAGTTATGAAGGTTTAGGTCCTGATCCTAAAACCAACTCTTCATATATTACTTTTCTATACAGATGAAAGCAAGAAGCCAGTTTCTAATTCAAAATTATTTTCCTCTCTACAGTTGCTCAATTTGGATAGAAAAAAATGTATCTGTTTTCTCTTGAAGCTTCCCATTGATATCTTTCAGTCTGTGTAGATATTTTGGATATTCCAGAGGGTCTTCAATGGCATTGGATGTTTATCTTTAGGGCTCTGAGCCTTACCTTACTCTTGACGGTTTATGGGAGCTTAGAAACATAGTTCACGTGGAGACATTTAGAAACCTAGATTTAGATATCTGAATTTGGAGCTGAATCTCAGTTACAATGGAAGTAAAATGGAAAAATCAATAACTAAGCAAACAAATAAAAAATAATAATAAATTAATAAATAAATAAAGGAAGATTCAACTTAATAATCTATTTCATAAAAAATATTAAAATGGATTTTCAGGAAAATAAGATGTACATAGGCAGAAATAGAGAAACTAATTATTTTACGTCTCTGAAATCCATGATTAGGCCTTACACATGTTGTTTGTATGCCATTAGAAGTTTCCATATTCATCACCTGACATTGCTGAAGAAACAGCTGCACTATCTTTAGAAGCTACTCCTATCTCTCTAGAACTTTATGAAAAGCACAGCTTTTGTACTTGCTTAACCACACTGTTTAAACTTGGATTTAAAAAGGTTCTAGTAACGTGATGAAACATATCCATTTTAATATTGGTTTAAAGTTTATTGTACATGTTTCATGCCTTTACATTCTTACATGCACGTTAAACTGCTAGGAGTAGCTTTAATAACCTGTACCTCTTCATTTAGGTATAGATTGGCAATGATCAGAATTTTCATGTTTTCATCAGGTTTCTTAAACAGACAGACAAACTAATATTTCAAAACTGGTATGCTCTTTTCCATCTTATATTTCCTTCACCTATATGGGTGAACCAATATGTAGTATGCCATTTTATTATGTCTGTTATTTATAATAGCTAATGTTTAATCATGATATTGCTTAATCATGATGAAAGTATATATATTATAGTCTTCAATACTGGTGTATATAGTTTTCTGTTTAACTTTTCATTAGGCAGCTGGTCAAAAAAAGCAAGCACACACAATTGTTAAATAGAATCAAGTAGGCATGTTAATTTCCTTACTGTTTTGACATCTTTGCAAATCATGCCTTTGTGGGCTTTTTCTCCTGCTGTTGTTTGAAACAATCTTTAGTCGAAAGCAAATAAAAGGATTCATACCACACACACTTGCCCAACTCATACTTTCAATGACCGAAAAAGGACTCAAGTAAGTAATGGAAAAGTAAATTCTAAAATACTTCAACAGGAATTTTAAAAGTTCACATTCGCAAAACTGTTTCCCTGCAGTTGATAAAGGAATGCATACAGACAAGTACAACAGAAAGCTAAAAGAAATATAATCTGTTCTCTATAAACAATTATCACTGGCACTGTGACAGTAGGTTTACATTGTTACCATTTTTATTTCCCTTTGTAGTGCAAATGATACAAGAGTAAGTACTCATTTTTTTCCTCTGTTATGTACAATAGCATTGTTTGCTCAGCCTAAGTAAAAGAGAAGAAAGAAAACCTTTTAATTCCTGCTGTAGAACACTGCCAGATGTGCCATTGACTGATGTATTTCAATATTTTCATTAGAAATTCCACAGCTTGAAGACAAGGACTTGAAAAAAATTTTGAAAAAATAACTTTTGAGATCCCTGCAAGGGACAAAATGAAGCAGTCATAATAAAAAAATCAATTATTAATCTACATTTCAGCATAACAGGTTTATGTTGCAGAGAAAGACAGAACAGCTACAGTAGTGGAAACATTTCACAAGCAATTCAACTACTGATCTTACAAAGAATGACACTCAAAATTTTATTTGAACATCTCTGAGGCTGGAACTTGGAAATTTCACATCTGAGAGATAATCTAGTGCCAACACCAAATGCTTTTCTGAAGAAGATAATAATATATTTTCCAGCTGTTAATTTTGGGTAAAGACACATCAGGAAGAGAACTCAAACCTTGCAATGAATTTATTAATTTAAATCCAGCAAACAAGCTTTGTGGCTCCTGGAATGCTGTGAATATGTTGTAGTTGATAGCCTCAGTCAATTGGAAAAAGCACAAAAATACTTCAAACAAGAAACTGAACTAATTTGAACTTGATGCGGCAAAAAAATGAATGATGCAAAAGCTATACTACTTGCAGATAGAATAAAATCTTTCTGAAGTCTTAGTATGAAAATGTTGTTTTAATCATGCATGATTTTTCCCTTTCTAAAGGAAATATCAGTATGATAATCCATCTTATTAGAAGAGCATAATCAAAATTTAGAAATGTGAAAAATAAAAAACAGTAATAGAAGGATTAAGCCATGGCAACTGTATTAATATCTAGTGGTGACATTTCAATAGCTATAGCTATTCCTGGATGGTATTTCATGGACACATTTGAGCACACATGGATTGATTCACAGAGTCATAGAATGGATTTGGTTGGATGGAACCTTAAATATCATCAAGTTCCAACCCCTCATGCCAAGGAATACATCATCTTGCTCAGAACCTCATCCAACTTGGCCTTGAATACTTCCAGGGATAGGGCTTCCACAGCTTCTTTGGACAACCTTTTCCAGTGCCTCACTATGCACTAAGTAAAGAATTTTTTCCTCAGTCTAATCTAAATCTCTTCTCTTTTCATTTAAAACCATTCCCCCTGGTCCTATCAATATCTGCCCATGTAAATGGTCCCTCTCCAGCTTTCTTGTAGGCTCCCTTTAGATGTTGAAAGGCTGCTGTAAGGTCATCCTGGAGCCTTCTTTTCTCCAGGATGAACAATCCCAAGTAGCTCAGCCTGTCTTTACAGGTGATTTACAGGCTAAGAGATATATCTAATAGTTTCAGCAAAGTCCTTTGGAACACAACTGTGTCAGCTGCTTAGAACAAGATCACCAGTTACTTAACTTGAAATTTGTGCAGATTCAATAAAATCAATGCATCTCAAAATTTTTTAAGCGGATTTTAGGCAGAACACTTTTTTGTTTATTTGTTTTAAATTTACTTACTATAGGAGTAGTTATCCAGGAACAGAATATTTAATTAATTTAAATTTTAGTCCTATAGTAATTCATTAAAATAATTAAAAGAGAAATAAATTTAATGGGTGATCCTTTCCAACTGCATTCTGAATCCCACGGCTGTACTAATCTTAATTGGAAGGCCTGTTTTCCTTGATGTTATGCTGCATCTTCTTTTATGCAGCATTTCATTTAGTTGTTTTGCAGTCACTCTCCTCCTAAAGTGAAAGATGGAAGCACAATGCATTTCTAAAATTGAGAAATACAGCAGAAAAGGAAGAAAATTCATTATTCTATTCAGCCCAAGAAAACTGAGAAGACAAACTAATGCTCTTAACCAATTTCCATCATTTCAGATATGTCATTTCAGAACTGATCGAGGGCAGACGTGCAGCTTGATTATTCTGGCTTGTGTCCTGGTGGCAACTTGACAAGCATCAGTAACTGAATCTCAGAGCATTACATGAATATATACCAGAATATCATTTCATATAATGGTTTTGGTTATCTTACGCTAGCAGTTCTAAATGTAAAACTAACCTCTGTCTATGTTGGAGCGAGAAAAGTTTAAAAATTACTGAGTTATCATGGATTTCTTATTCATAAATTGCAAATATCTTAGTTATAGACCCACTTCTTGCCACAAATCATTTTACCAAGGGGGAAATACAGAGAATGTCTTCCTATATTGCTGCTCAACTCCACTTATATAAAGTATCTTACATCTAAATAGGGTAGCTCCAGTGAGAAAGAGAGTAACATAGAAGTGCTGTTAGTTCCTGATCCAAGAATTCTTTGGATAAGCTGAATAAGTAATGGCGTAGTGCTTTTCCATTTTTGATCTTTTTTTTTTGTTTTGCAAGAAAGTTATAGAAAATTTAATTAAACCATCAGAAAACCAAATCTGAAATAATAGAACTTTACTGCTGGCATCCAAGAAATACCTTATTCAGATTCTTTCATCAAATCTTTCAAGAATTCTTAGTATACACATTTTCTTTGTTACTAAATAGAGATAAATAAGGAAGCTGAATAATTTCATAAAAGCATTAGCACCCAACTTCTAACACATATGCTTTCTATAATGTTTTATTATGCAAAAATAAAAAGATTCTGAAAAGTAATAAACATTATTCTAAAATAATATCTTTACTGAGTGTTTTAATGGGGGGTTGGTTGATCTGGATTATAGGATTTTAGAGAAAGGAAGAAAGAGAAAGGATCATAGAGAAGTGCCTGGATCATGTCTAACTGTTCACTGACATTTCATAGTTTTCCCACTTGATTCTATTATGACATATATAAACAACATAAAATCTATTATTGTCTCTCTAGTAAACAACTCCATTTTCACATAAATTCCTTTCTAAATCACAGAAAATTAGTATTGTGTTTAAGATATTAAAAGAAATACAGTTTCAAGCATCATATGTAGAAAGAGTAGATAAATATGAAGAATGTGATCACACAAGTGTATAGAAATGAGTGGGAAGCAAAATGCATCAGAGAAGACAAGAAACAAATAAAAGGGAAAGGTTTCAATGGAATTCAGTAGAACGCCTACTCTTTCAAATGGAATATTAGCTTGGCTGAAGAATGTCACAGAAAATTAATTACCTAAAGATAGGAAAGGAAAAAGAAGAAGAAAATTTAAGATACCCAGGTTATTATATTAGTCTTAGAACATATTTCTACCCATATTGTTGTCTAAATATAAGTGAAAAATATATGCTATAATTATTCTTGTTTTCCTTCAACTCAAATGTAAGTTTACTAAAATAGTAAATGAACAAGTATATAACTATTTCATAAAATTGTGATGACTTAGTCAGATACAATATAAGAATTTCCAGAAGAGTATAAACAGTGGGACTACTAAAGGGGCAAACAAAGACTTGAGGTTACATGCAGGAGCACACAAGTTACAGAAAAAGAAGGAAATAGGTAATCCCAAGGAATTACAAGCAAGTAGGAGACCATCCCAAATACACAAAATGACTGCCAAAATTGAGACAAATATTAACAGTATTAGGGACAGACCAGAATCCTTTTTTCTTGGGAGTGCGTAAAGAAGATAACTATATCAAGAAAGAAGAGAAAATTCGGAGAAGAAAGAAGTCTACTTCTGTTCTGACTTGTTTTGTGTGGAACTCTCGAGCCTGGTCATGCTAACCTCATTGACTAAGAGTAATCAAGAACTGTAGTCATCAGTACTAACTGCATGGCATGAATTCCGTAGTACTGCTCACCCACAGCCAATATGGTATAGGCTTGTTAAGGACTGATACTATTGAATACATAGTAAGTACTGATACAGTGGCTAGGTATTCTGTATGAACACAGAGCAACATGACCTAGTGGAAGGTATCCTTGTCCATGGCAGGGGAATTGGAACTAGATGATCTTTAAGGTGTCTTTCAACCCAGACCTTTCTATGATTCTGTGATTTTATATTGAATGAAATTGGTATATAAAGACAACCTCTTCACATGCCCAAGGTGTGAGTGACAGGAGGCTTCTTCTCTGACATCCTAATGCCCAGATATTTTGAATTTTGAATACACCTTTATTCTTATTGCTACAATATTTTCTGAAGGAGCAAAAGCATAAAAAGACACAGGAGTGGAGAAGATGGGATAAAGGAAGTGGAACAAGTCCTGATCTCTGTATTATTAATCAGAACTTTGGTTACCTATTAGTCTCAGCCAAAAAAAAAAAAAAAAACAAAAAAACCCACCTTTACATTCCTAAGGCCTGTGAGAGGTAGAATCTGGGCTATAATTCCTATGACAGTCTTGCACAATGTCTTTCCTCTCTTTTTCAGCTTTTCTAGTTAACCTTTATTCAGAGATTCTGTATTTCTCCTACCAAAGACAATATTTCTTCCAGTTCTCTTTCCCATATATTTTGAAATACAGCTGATCACTTGACATCTAAATATTTTTGACACAAGCATTTCTTTTCACAAACCTCCTTGTCTTCATTTCTCTTATCTGTATGACTACTTTTTAGCATCTTCTCCTTGTACTTGTACTGTTGTAGTTGAAGTTACAGTTTTAAATAAAATTTATTCCCAAAACTGACCATCATAAATAGCCACTCCTGGGCCAGTATTTTTTAAAACTTCAAACAGGCAGAAGAAAAAGGGAAGGGAAGGGAAGGGAAGGGAAGGGAAGGGAAGGGAAGGGAAGGGAAGGGAAGGGAAGGGAAGGGAAGGGAAGGGAAGGGAAGGGAAGGGAAGGGAAGGGAAGAGTATTATGCCTATTTCTTCATTTTCAGAACTTATATTACTTCTAAAACCTCCTTTTTCATATTCTGTATGGTGTATACATTTCATAGAAGACAAAAAATGGAGAGCATTTCATTAGCTGATTCTTCTCCTTAAAAAGCCATCTATTGCTCTTAGTAGAATAATTTTTATAAAGCATGAAATGATTGTCTCTAGCTTGTTGATAAATGGAATAATTTATTCCGGTTTTATAGTCCAAAAAACCTTCAACTCCCCAGTTTAGCAAGTTTCACTTCTGATAAGAATGTTATCTTTAATACAGTACTTTCCAACTCTGATAAAAATGTTATTACAATATTTTACAGTATTTTGCAAGATACGATCCTTAATTCTAACTCAATTCTACTCTCAGCCTTATCAGACAGAGAAAACTAGTAATTAGAAAGGCAAAGGTCAGAGATAGGCATGCTCACAGTCTTAATTTGGAAGTTTCTTTATACCCTTTCAGAAATTACAGTATCAGTGAAACAACAACAAAAAAATTGGATTTGACCTTATATCATGACCAGAGAAACAACCAGAAAATAAATTACTGAATTTATATCTGGTTTACACTGCCAAAAAATAAGTGTTTTTATAGCAGGCTTACACTACCAAAACAATATGGGCACTTCAGCTCCAGATTGCAGACACAAACATGGAATTGCCTTTTAACAACTGAACAGCTACTAGAGTATTTATTCACCTGCCTACACAGAGACATAAAATTCAATTTGAGATCCTGTAAGGTGACAAAGGACCTATAGAAAACTTTGAGTTTCTACAGGAGATGCTGCAGGCTGTGGGTGTTTTTCTCTAACATTCTGACTACCCTTGGATGCCATGCTGAGACAATGGACTCAATGTGTCTGTTTCAGGTGACATAGATTTCTGTACTAACTACATTTTGACTGACTACAGTGACATCCTGGATTCTTACTCTTCATGTAGATGCTTGCATGAAGATGACTGCGTGCATGTGTTAAAAATCTGAAACTCAACTATGAACATAAAGTCAATTAATTTCACCTAAACTAACTTATGGCTAGGTATCTAACTGACTGGAGTGACTTATGGATTTAATAATGTACTTATATATATATAACATCATTCAATTGGCTGCAGTGTAGCTGAGATACCCAGAGAGGACCAGAAGATTAAAAATTTGTAAAAAAGTTGTATTTTTCTGCAGTGGCAGTTGCACCTCAGTCAGAATATCCTAGCAAATCTAAGGTGACAAATTTCCAAAATTTAGGCAACGGATCAAGCTGCTATAGTTCCTTCATAATGAATGTGCTGTGATAGTCACCTCTATATGGTGATGTATCCACTCCCAAAATTACTAGTAATGAAAAAAGGGTGTAATGAAGTCCATCTTAGATAATTCCTTAAAAATAAAGAAAGCAAGAGGTACTTTGGAAGAGTCATTGACTAGAGAGAGAGAACCTAGAAAAAGGACTGCTTATTGGCTGCAGTTTGGTAAGTACATCCCACTTTAAAATTTTGAAAAATGAATGCACCAGCTCTACTCAGTAGCATATGCAAAAGAAAAAGTAGAAAAAGTGTAGAAAAAGTAAGGTGGAACCCTATGGGATGGACAGTTACTTATTCTGTCCATCCATCTGTGAAAAGACCATCCATGACTGGAAGAGCACTCAACTTCTATCCTGTCTTCCAGTTAGGTATATGCACATAAAAGGTAAAATAAAGGGTAGAAAGGAAAAGTGGAACAGAACAGATGGTGTGATCAATGCAAAACTTTTGGTAATACTGCCTAAGTAGTTAGTTATAGATGAAAGGATTTCTGAGTTCATGCAGACACTCCTGGAGGTTTTTCTTATTTGTGATGTTTGAATATCCGGAATATTAAAAGATGGATTGAATTATCCTTTATTAATTCATTTCTTCAAAATGCCAAGAAGTTAACATTTCTCTTATTACATTTGCTGTAAACATTTTATGGTTGCCTGATAGCACTGATATCAAAATGAAATTTAAGCGATGTTGCTTCAGGGTGCATCCACTCTTCTAATAACTTTAATTACTAACAATGCTGTATTTACTATTGTATTGGATAACCCTAAGCAGCAACTAGGCTAGAGCAAAAAATAAATTCCCAAAGGATATATGAGATTACTTTCTGAGTTGTGGTTTTCAGAGGAGATTTCATTTGCTTGTATATAAAGTCTTAAGGAGTTTCAGCATTTCAAGTATCATATTTCTGTAGTGAGTCATCACCTAGAGAAGAGTCATTTTGCTTCATGATTGTCATCTGAAATATGGGCATCTAATCTGAACTATTTAAGGGGTCCTTCTATATCACTCCTTTATAGTTGTTGGTGTAGTTGCTCTATTCTCAGTTAGCTGTGAATTATATCTTGAGCATGTGACATGTCTTGTTAAACAATTCACAAATGAGGCTTTCACTCCCAACCTCCACCACCAAAGAACCTTTTGAGGAATTCTGAGACCGGTGTTGGTCATAACCGTAAGAGAAAGACTGGAAACATGAGATGAAAACAAATAAGGGAAGAAAGATTGCTGAGTATACTATACTGCTCTATTTTTAACATCTAAAAAAATATATTCACATCTGTTGTGGGGAAAATATTCCTTTAAACATCATTCCTTAGGATAGCCACAACCACAGAAAAGTCAGTGCAAGAAATTTAATTCTATTATAAACATTTATCTTCCTCCCGAGCAATTCCTATTAGCCATGCTTTACTTTAGTATTTATGAATTCAACCCATCTAGATATTAATCAGCTTGACAGTGCTAATAACATGTTTTGCAAAATCTTGCTTGTGTGCCCTATAACCTGTTATCAAGCAAATCCCTCTTGCCAGAAGGGAAAATAGTGATATAGTTCCAAAGACTGTGACGATAGAAGACTTTGTGATGATCATTTACTCTTATGCCCTATAGAACATAGATGATAAGATAAAGTTAATTAATTTCCACTTCAAGCCCCATGCTTTGTGTAATTTATTTTTTAAAACAAACAAACATTTGTTCTCAATGCATAGTGTGCAGTAGTGGAAAAACTAATCATTACCCTTGACAACTTGGTCCAATGGCAATTTGCTCTTACTCCGCTTTAACATCTATTAATTTTTCCCTGTTTTAGCTAGCTAATCAACATAAGCTTGCTTTGCTTTGCTTTGCTTAATTAAAACTTGACTTTTTTCCCCTTAATTTCTGTCCATAAGCTTTTTGCCATATTCATCTTTTATCCACTTGGTTTTGCAAACAGCCTGTTACATCATACTAAGTCCAGGGAATAACAGTATTTTAAGCACAAATCAGTAGAATTTATTTCATTATTCTTCAGTTTAATTTCAGAAGTAAAAAAGAATGTGTGGACAGGCTTTGATATCACGTAGCATTAAATGTAGTTAAGAATTCACACTTTCCATAACTAACTATAACAAAAGGGAAAAATATGACTGATGTCATAATCAGCTGTGCTTCACGCTCTCATCTGTCCCAGTAAATAGCTATTTGATAAAAAGCTATTTTTGACTACAAATACAGATCAGTGTTAAAAGTCATACTTCTAAATCTCAGGTGACACTTCACTTATTCACTGAAAAAAACTCCTCATGCCATTGTCAGTCTTCATTGATATTTTAAAGCCTTTCCTTTTTTTCATATACTGGCATTATTTCCACCTATGTTGTTATATTTGTGTTTAAGGGAGTTTGATGTTTGTATATGACAATTAAAATGTTCATGTTTGGTACCCAGGTGAGGATTTGACTAGACCAAGTTAATAGATACAAGAGGCAAAGCTGACAGAATTTAATAATCTCTTTTAGGTTCTTATGAAAAAAAGGGACTGATGAACAGAGATGGATGGATACAGAGTAATTTTTTGCACAAATTCAGGATTATGAGGAACAACACCAACCAGGAGGGTTCAATGTAGCTATTAGATCATAAAATACAGGATTACATGATATCCTGGTGAACCCTATACTTTGGGAAAAGAGATGCAAAGTACCAAGGCACCTGAAACCTCACCTAATGGGGTGTCTGTGTAGGACAGTAGATTTTGATGTAGACTTTGACTCTTTCTGTGTACTACATGAAGATGTATTAGATCTTGTATTTGATGCCATCCCCCCAAATTATTCACACAGTGTTCCTCCTCTAAATAAAGAAATAAAAGTTTTCTGTATATTAGTACAAGTTCCAAGAAGACAGTTATTGCTTCAATAATAGCAGTGAAAATTCAAAGAAAAATATAAATTTCAAGTAACTGTTTAATGATGAAGGGCTTGTGGGGAAGGTGTTTATTTCACCTCTCTCTCTCTACACACCAATAATGACAAAGTAATTAAGAATTTACACATCTTATTCTCCACTTACTTGCTGTCTTGAAGTGGGCATCCTTTAACACTCCTAAATATTGTACTAGAACATAATTCATAAGAATTTTAGACAATTTATTTCAGAATTGTTGTAAATTGGAAATACCTAATGCTATTTTTATACCTAATTCCACAGTCAATTCCTGATTGCTCTTTTTTTTAGAAACAGGTTTTAGCATGGGCTATTTTTTTTCCTAGTGCAATAGCAGAAATTACAGTTTTGAAAAATTAGAACAATCATGTAGAATACCATTAGCCAGCGTAAAAAACAGTTATAATTTTTTAATCTAACCTAGAATATAAGATTAAATATTATATGACAATATATGAAAATTGTAATAGAAACAATGATACCTTTCTCTCTCACTTCTTAAAAAAATCACATGAAGAGGGCGAAAATTAACTGAATTTCAATAGACTTAGCTGAATAGTTTTTGCAAAATAAAATTAATAGAAAAATTCTGTTTTTTCACTTATTTAAAATAACATACTTGGACTCCAATGACATTTTGTTTGGAATCCAGGCTATTTTTAATAGCAATCATAACCATCAAAAGTAGATTTTTTTTCTGAAATGAGATACAGGAATTGGTTAATTTTTTTTATCCTGTAACTTGCAATAATGTATTTCTTTACCAACTGGCAAGCAAAAGTAAAAAATCTATTATGTGACCATTTATAATTCATATAAAATTTGTGAGAAATAAGCTACTTTCACAAATAATAATAAATAAAATATTATAACCTGAAATTTTCTAAGAAATTAAATAAGACAAAATATTAAGAAAGCAAGTACACACAAAAGCTAATCTCTAACAACTAAACATCCAGAAATTTATGCAATTATAACATTGGCTGCAGAAAATTATCTATTTGTCTTTGAGAGGTCAGTGCCTCATTCAATTCTGTATATCTGCACTAGGATCTACTGGACACTGAGTTGTCCTTTTGACATACATTTTCTCAGACAGATGTGCTATCAGAATTGAAACAGAAGAAACTCATAGGTCAAGTACTGTTTAAAAATTCTCTTGAGAATCATCAATTCTGTATTTGACTTTAAGTTTCCCCATGACAAAAATTTGTGGAATGAAATTTAGATATATTACTAGGCTGTATTGATTGAATAGCATCAGTTTAAATGATAAAAACATGTCAGTGCCCTAACAAACCTTTTTAGTAATTTGTTGGTAGAAAAAAATTGGTGCTACAAAAATTATAAAATAAAGACCACGATGAAATTGTTACATCCACAAATTGGTTAATTTTTAATTAATAATGACCTTCAAATAATCATGTCATTACTAGATCTGTCTGTAATATGGAATCTTTTAAAGTATTTAGTCTGATTTTTCTTCAGAGTTATTTATATTACCTGTGGGGACTATTAGCATTTTCTTTTTTAACGTACATTCCCTGGAAATAACTTCCTTTCTGTTTAATTAAATAACTACTTACCCTGAAGTCATCTCACTTCTAGCATAGTTGCATCTCAAGAGATTATGCACTGAGGTGGGGGGGTCCTCTGCCATCTTTTGCTGCATTCATTCAAGTAAAAATGAAAGATAGCTGAACTCATTTATTCACTAGGGAGAAACAGGCACTATTTTGGTGGTTTGCCTTCCTTGCAACAAATAAAATTAAGTAGTATTAAGAATGGTAATCAGATAGAAAAAAAGCCAGGAATTTGTAAAACACAAACAATTGCAAACAGAAAATTTTGGTTTTTGTTTTGATCCAAGAAAACATTACTTTTTTGTCCACGTATTTTTGGGTATTCCCTGCTATGCTGACATTATATTGTGATTTGCAATGGTACCACTGTCCAAGATTTATTTTTGCTTTTGTATTCATGCTGTGATGATCCATGGAAGACATCCTATAAGGATGTCGTATCATTCCAAGACAATTTTGGATGTTCTAAGTAATATTACATTAATCGAGATAAAAAAGTAGTATTTCAAAGTTTGTGAGGAGAAGAGTAATACTTTGAAAGTTTTTATGTACCTTTGCATCTGCTGCAAATATTATTTGAAATGTTATCTGTCTTCAGCTGTCTTATTCATAAATGCAACATTTAGTTCTCTCACCTACCAATTACAAAAGTGATTTTTTTTTTTCCAAGTTCTAACCTTCAGAGACAGAAAAACATGTGGCTGCAAACGTTTAAGACTGTGACACACTGAATATAATTAAATTTAAAAATATTTCTAAAGAATTTAAGGCAGATTTTCCTGGGAAAATGAATTCTATAACAACACTAATGAAAATGAGGAATATTAGCGAAACTGTTTTCATAACGCTACATAATGCAGGTAACTCACCCATTTCCAAAATAATTTACTAAGTATGGATGAGTATCAATAGTGAAGTCTCTGTGTCTAAAAGTAGCACTGTAAAACATTAAAACCCTGTTCTAAAACTTAGCTGAGTTCTCTATTTATTGAATGTAGATTAAAGGACTTAATTTAAGAAAGACCATGTAAGATGACTTGCACTTAGCTTAACATCTGCAGATATCTGCATTTTTCTTGTATATTTTGAAAGATTCTTCCTGCTCAGATTTCTAATTTTTTGAGATTATGAAATTTATTAATGTTTACCAAATTTACCAAAACAAAGAAAAGCAACAAGCAAAAAAAGAAAATAAAACAAAATTAAAAAACATCAAACAAAGTTGATGTTTCAAATCAGTGTTATTTTGGTGCATATAATTTGATTGGTTAAGGTGAAATATTTCCTATCAAGATTAATATATGGAACAAAATGTTCAATGTAATGACAGCTGTATGCTCACCATGCTTCAATTTTCTTTTCTTTTCTTTTCATTGTGGGCTATTCACTAAATTACTAATATAATTATGCAAACTGTTGGGCTTAGACTTCAATAGCAAGCCTTTAAAGCTGGTTTTCAAGGTTCAAAAAAACAACAGCTTTTCAACAGGCTCCTCTTAATCATGATCCTGATTATATTTTGCTGAAATCTCCACTCAGCATTCACCACCACTCCTGTATCTATGCGTTTTCCACACATCTATTTTCGATATCTGTGTTTTCTCTCATTCCATCTTCTCAGTGGATTAATTTCTCTATAAAACAGACTTGATTTTCAATTCACATTCTACTTCACCTTTGACACCTTGTTCTCACCTTCTCACCAGAAGGTTCTTCTAGTATTAATCAACCCCTACTTTATTATTATTATTATGGGATAAGGTCTTAAATTTAACGTTGATGGTACATTGTAAATTACTGTAATTATCATAAAGTATTTAAAAGTTTTGAAGAAATGCCTGCTAATCAGACTCCTCTAATATCCTCTACTTTTTTTCCTGCCTCCTACTTCACTGCATATCACTGAAATTAATTCTTTTGTAACTACCATTTCTCTACCTAATTCTATGTATGGTCTTCTATCTTTCTGCTATAAGTATTAATGCAACCATTGAGAAAAATCCAGAATGAAATGAATATGGGCTATAAATAAATAATCTAAAGCCAGTCATATAAGAAAAGTAACCAGAGACACTTATATAAGTTCCAGCTATAAACAATACAGAAAGATTAATATCTTCAAAGAGCATCAATTTCCCTACTGTTGTTGCCTGGATTTTCTGCCTGGAATGCCCTACACTTCTCATCACCTCAGGTAATTTTTTACTGAATTTTCTTTTTAAAATCAGTATTTTTAATCCTTAGCAGTGTGTTTACCTCATGAATTTAATTTTTGAACAGGAAAGAGCCTACATTTCTTTTCCTTGTCCTTGTAAAAATGTATGTGGCCTATGTACATATAGTTTACACAATAGAAACCAAAAAAATCAATATTGAAAGAAGGGGTGGGAGGGTTATCCCTTGCAGGGATTTTCCAGTCCTTGAATTTCAATTAGATTAATTTTCTGAATCTCTAAACCTTCTTCAGATGAGAGCCAGATCACTCTGCCAATATAATGACCTATACCTGCAAAGTTATTATGATCCATGAATGAATCTATAAAGCAAAATAATACCAACAGAATATAAAAATAACGTTTTCATATGTAACTGTCAGAGTGCTGTGGTAAAGTTTCCAAATCAAACTGCTCTATTTACAGGTAGAGTGAATGGTGCAAAGAATTTGTAGCCTAGGCAGGATGTAGAGGTTCAGAAACACCTGTTATTTGTAAACAGGCCAGCAGATGTGAACATCAATTAATGCCTAAGGAAGGAATGAAGGGTAAACTAAGTACAGTTTTACTGTATTATCCTGGTCAGGAAAAATAATGTTTTCTAAATCTCTATGAAAAAATCTCACTTTTTTCCTAAGACAGTTTTCAGGGAAACCTTGTCTTTTCTCAGATAGTTCAGGGCAACAAGGCCAGTGAAGTGTCTGGAACACAAGTCCTAAAAGGAGCAGCTGAGGGAGTTGGAGCTGTTTAGGCTGGAGAAGAGGAAGCTCAGGTGGCAACCTTGTCACTCTCCACAACTCCTAGAAAGGAGGGTATAGCCAGGTGAGGGGTGGGCTCTGCTGCCAGGGAACCAGGCACAGGACAAGAGGACATAGCCATAAGCTGCACCAGGGTAGGTTTAGGCTGGACATTAGGAAGAAGCTCTTGCCAGGAAAGGTTTGGATCGGTGCTTGTCTGTTTCTCTTTCTAAAAGATTGAAACTGGACTAATTATTGTTTGACCTCTTTTTTCCCCCTCATTTTTAAGGGTAGGAAATATAAACTTGGTCACAACACAAATAATGGTCTAGATCAGTGGTCTCCCAAACTGTTTGATCATCCATCCTTGTCAGTGAAATCTTTCTGCTTGTATGTCCTCAACATGTGTCTTTATTTATAAATTATACATTTATTATGTACTACTGATGTTCTAATATTTTCTTCCTACACTACAATGAATTAAGCTCTGCACCCTCGTTCCCACCCCAGCTTGCAGCCCCCTTGTCAGATGGGGGTGAGGAAGATAACAAAATTTCTTCAGTGAATCTAGATTGAATTTTTTATTTTTGTTGCGGTGAACCATGGCCAAAGCCAGGGTGAGCCGGATCAAGTGGACCCAAAAGTCCATTGGTTTGAAGCTCCCACAGCCCAAAATCCTTGAGCATTCAAAAGGCTGTGAAAAACACACAAATCCGTGCCTTACCATTGGCCGCAGCCCTCCCCTCCCCTTATTTCTCATATTTGGCTGTATTTCCAGAGAGTTCCAGGTTCTTTGGTTGTTAATTGGTCCTTGTTATTCCTCCCCGCCTACCCCTTCTCCCATTTGCCTCCGTAACACCCCCTGGGTGATGTTCCATTGGTTACTGTGTGTGTTTTCCACGCCCAAATAGTGGAAGTACAAGACCACTTGCAAGCTATTCGGCTTCGGCTTTTTCTGTGGATTTCTCTCACTAGTAAACCGTCTATCCCCACGAAGAACTCCCTCCGCCTTTTTCCTACCTCCTTCTCGCACCTTTGCCACCGGTGGGCAAGGCAAAGGCGACCCGAAGCTTCGCCTGCGCTCCTGTGCCCTGGTCAGCTCCATCCACCCCCGTTCGGAGCAGGCAGAAGATTGTCTGGTGCCCGGGATAATGTGCTAGCCGGCACGGCACTGCAGCATTTTTTCAGGACCGGGGAGAGGGGAGGAGGGGGGGTGGAATAAATTAACAAAACAACAAAACCAAAAAAATTACTTTATAATTTTATTATTTGTTTCTTCAAGAACCCCCTAAAATCCATTTAACATAATTAAGTCTTCAAATTCTGTGTGAGAAGATAAGAAAGTCAAAATAAATAACCTTTGAATACTTTCCCAATCAAAATAACTAAATAGATTGCATCAATTTAATCTTGACACGTTTACTATAGTCTCTCTATCACATTCCCACAACAGGAGTTTCATTGACAAATACTACCTTTTCTGCTGAAGAATCTTCAATCTTCATGCCATTCATCCAGAAACATGATTGCTTTCCTTTCTTACACACAAAACACTTAACGTGTTTCTGTACATCTCCAGAAAAGTAATATTGAAGCTAGAATTATTTCCCGCATTGGCATCCTACTAATAATGACAGTCTAAGATTAAGACTTCTAAGATTATCAAGAATTATTGGTAAAAACTGTTGTGTTAACTTCAGTTCCTCAAACTCCATGCAGTCTCAGCAGAAGAGAGGGCTCCTATTTTGCAGAGTTAGATTTCTTAGTTCAGGTAATCGAATTTTCAGTGTATTTGGTTTTGGACAGAACTACAGATCTAATAACCAGGAGAGGAAAGTGATCACTATACCATAAAGAGCTAAAATAATGTATTAAGGATAAAAACAACAATAACCAACAACAAAAAAAGAAAAAAAACAAAAATTAGGAGACGAGGCTACAATTAGGGAACTGTGATTGTTCATTAAAGTCTATGTATCTCAAATATTATCCTAGATAAAAATTATAGTGGTTACGCCTCATATATATTTAGTTAGATAATCACCAGTCTGTTCTTTGTGAGGTTTCACACAATTCAGACTCTGAAAATATTTATAGATGTATTAGTTTGAATAGATATGTTATCACAAATTTAGCTGATAGCATGCTAGGCTTCACTAAGTCCTTTCACACTATCAGACAAAAGGCAAAATTATTACTAAAATATTTTATAGCGTCAGTGGTTTTGAAGGAGGTGATAGATAATCTGTTTCTGAATCTATTTGGCAACAATGAAACAAATGCATTTAAATCCAAAATAAATATTAAAAAAAAGATAAAAAACATATTTTAAAATAAATGTGTTCTGTATGCTAGTCTGGATTTTTTTTTCTTAATTTTCCTCTTCAACCAAGCTCTCTGTCTGCAGGACTATTCAGAATCTTTATATTATACTTATGTTCTTAAGAATTTACATGATTTTAAAATGTCTCTCTGAATTATACTGTGTTTCTGCTTGAGAGTGACTTTTATTTCAAATTTCACTCTAGTTCTAATAAATCATCCAGTTTTCATATTTTTCTCTTTGATTAGGAGTTACTTTCTCATTAAGCTCAAGTTCAGCCATAAATGAGAGCATCATAGCACCAGATTGTTATTTTTGAGAATATAATTGCTAATTTAAGTATGTACATTATATGTTAATAAGTTTAATGATATACTATTAAATTTATGAATTTATAAAATAAGTGCATGGAAGTTTAGAAAACAATTTTATCTAAGGGTGTTTCATGAACATGAGGCAGAACACCTGCTTGTCTAGGTATTCAGTAGTTACTTTACAATATTGAGTTGCAGGAAAAAAATCACAAAACCAAATGAAAGAGGAAATCATATAAAATAAGAGAAAAATTCCAGGAAAACTGGTTTGCATTCCATATTCTCTAAATTGACTATGTAACTCCTTCCTGTATGTCTCATTGGAAAATTTTATGTGCCTTACTAGGAGACATTATAATGGAATTGCAGGTATCCACACCTAAGAGACTTTCCTGAAAACAGCTACTAGAATGAGCAGTCATTACCTAGCCTCAAAATCTTAGTATTCTGAAAACACCTATGATTTTAATTGATATTTTTCTCAGGGATCTAAATGTTCTTTTACTTCACATACGAAACAGCAGAAGATTTTGGATAAAGATTCAAGCCTCAAATGTATTCAGATATAAGACTTTGACTTAGGCACATCACACACTTAATCTGCAAGGAATTCTTAGAATATGCTTAACAAACAGAGTTTTAGACAAAACACTGCAGTGTTTAAATGTAATTTAATTTTCTTTTCTTATTGAGGAAGCTAATTACTCATCTGAAAGTAGATAGATGTTTGATTCCTACTTCTGACTGAGTGGAAAATATTGTGTCCCTGTATTTCTTCAGATCCATTAGTCATTTGTACAGTACACTGTGGAAGTCCCAACCAAAAGTCCTCAATTATCTTCATGAATAGTATGGGTAGTTAGAAGCCCAGCCTATGATTTCATCTTTCAGTTTTAGGATAACTAAAATAGGATAGTTTTAGGATAACTAACATAAAATAGGTATGCCCTGTTTACAACTGCAACCCCACTGTCTTTGGTACTGGCTCTTCACTTTCTTTCCCTTCCCTTTCCAAAATTCATGTGCATAGCATATTGCATTTTTTGGTTTTGTATAAATTTTCACATTGAATAGTTAAGTTTAAAATACTTACCCAAATTCCCATTACACTAAAAGGAAGTGAAGAGGTTCATGAGGAATGTAAATTATCTAATGATTTAGGAAGGATGAATTGCTGCATAGTGATCACACTTCCATAAAGTATAAAATGAAACTGGATAACTATTAAGACAGAAAACCGTTAGAGTTTTAACCTAGAAACATGAATCCTATCTATTTTGTTTGAAAAGAAAAATATACTGGTGATATGTATTGTGAAAATTTATCATTAATTGATATGTGGCAGATAATGAGCCTCACACAGCTGCTTGCTCACTCTTCCCACAGTTGGATGAGAGAGAGAATCAGAAAGGTAAAAATGAGAAAACTTGTGGATATGTAGGTAAGGGAAAATCTGTGTGCTCAAGCAACCAAAACAAGGAATTAATTCACTGTTCCGTGGGGAGGCAGGTGTTTGGCCACCTCCAGGAAAGCCACTATCTCCATCACACGTAACAGTTACTTGTGAAGATAAATTTCACAAATCATCGAAAAGAAAAAAGAAAAGAAGCTATGGGTTCTCATCCATAGATTGCAAGTTTTTCAAGATTACAACTGTTTAGAAATAACTGTTTAAAAATGTTCTGCATTCTGTAGAAAATGTGTCATTTTGTTCAATACTGTTGAAGGATGAGCCTAAATCAAACCTCTCCGTACCCCTAAACTATTAAAATAGTAGCTGTGTCCAGTCTTCAGAGATGTGGGAGGCATGAGCAGGACCTCTGTTTTCAGTAGTGTCTTCATTTCTGGGTCATATGATGGGTCTAAATACTAAAAAAAATGGTCAGAAATGGCATAAGTTCTTATGCCATTTCTGACCATTTTGTGTTATTGTTTATTGTTTCTGTTGGGTTGATCTTTTCTGGCTGTCAGATCCCCACCCAGCTGCTCTCTCGCTCAACAAGACAAGGAGGAAAAAATGTGATGAAAAACTTGTTGGTCAAGAGAAAGTAAGACCACTTGCCAAGAACACTCTGGGGTAATACAGACTTGCATTGGAAAAAAAAAATTAGAATTTAATGCCAATTAAATTAGACTTGGAAGGTGAGAGACAAAGAAACTGCAACAGATTTCCCTCAACTTTACTCACCTCCCCTGCTTCGAGAGGCCCAGAGGAGACAGGAAGGGATGGTTGTTGTCAGTTCATAACTCTTTCTCTTTGCCACTCTTTCCTTCTCACATCTTTCCCCTTCTCCAGTGAAGGGTCCTTTCGATGAGCAGTTGTTCTGCAGGATAAACCTGAAGAATAAGTCTGCATTGGCTGTAGTTCCTGTCAGAAGAACTCACTCCTTTGTGTCTCTCCATGGGCTGCAGCTTACTTCAAGAAATATCTGCGTGATCCACTGTGGCCCTCTCTATGAGCTCTTGGGGAATCTTTGATCCACAACCTAGAGCACCTCCTCCTCCTCCTTCTTCTCTGACCTTGGTGTTCACATGGTTGCTTCTATTTATTTTTTGTCTTCATGCCTCACTGCTTATGCAATGATTTTATACTTATTTTTCCCATTCCTAAATAAGTCTTCCCACCCAGACCCATGACTGCAGGATTCAATCATTCCCTGTATTCTGTCTGCTGGAACCAGCTGGAACTGTTTGTGTCCAGCATAGGTCAGCCCCAGACTCTTCTCACAGAGCCCACCCTTGCTACCAAAACCTTGCTCCCTACACTCAAGTCAACTGTACATCAGTACACTTAAATAATTAGATCAGTTCTGAGAGCAAGAGCAAAGGTTCACTGTAAGTTGGCCATTCTGATCAGAGAGGTTATTTTCCCAGGCAGAGATAATTCACAATATGTAGAGTAAATAAGAACACCACAGCCAACAATAGGTGAAGGCTTACAGATGTGAGAGATTGTGATTTATGATAAAGGACAGAATGGAGTTTTCTATCAGGATTTTTCTACTATTTTCAATCCATTTAATAGAAGTGAAAGAAATAAAGGAGGATAAGGTTCAAAATGAAAAAAATCCCACCTCAATATAGTGAAAACAGCTTTCAAGTAATTTCTTTTGCACAGTGGAAATCCTTTTTCTTCTTTAGAAATTGTATAAAGTGGATGACGACTTTTTGAGTTACTCATTTCTCTAAGTGGTACTTTACTCTCATATCCTCTATGATAGAGGCTAATCAAAACAGTATCCAAAATGCAATCATATAGGAAAGCAGCAGAAAGAGCAAGTATTCCTTATAAATAGCAAGCATAAGATGCTTGTAGATGGTATGATAAGAAAAATAGCAGTGACTGAAAGCAGGTGGAAGAACAGGTATGTGCTAAATAATCAAGTGCTAATGTTAAATAAATGGCTTGGGGTGTCTAGTGACACACAAATACATATCTAGTGCCATCACAAGCAAAGGATATCTGAGTGATGTTGGCAGATATGGCACAGAATCTGAGAGACCTTAATACACTTACTTAGGAGCAGCACCTGGAAGTTGAGCAAAATATCCCAGGACATTACAAATGGCACAAGACACCAGTGTACAAATAACTGACCTACCAATGTATAAATAACTGAACTGGGAATATTCACTCAGTAAGTGCATGCCCAGGAAACAAGATGTGCTTGCTAAATACTGCTGCTTGTGGGAAAATGTTCTGCATTTTGTAGAAAATGTGTCATTTTGTTCAATCCTGTTGTAGGATGAGTCTAAATCAAAGCTCTCCATACCCCTGAACTATTAAAATAGTAGCTGTGTCCAGTCTCCAGAGATGTGGGAGGCATGAGCAGGACCCCTGTTTTCAGTAGTGTCTTCACTTCTGGGTCATATGATGGGACTAAATACAGTGGGGCAGGAAGGGGACAAAGAAAGAGCAGAATATTTTGAGATTAATTGTTGAAAGGTGTTCAGTATTGAAGGGTGTTCAGAAAAGCATAGGTGTTTATTAAAAAATTTTAAGTGTCTAGGGCTGTGCTTTATTTATTGTATTGCTGATAGTAATCCTGGTGTATGGTTCATTGATTGCCAGCTAATTTTATGTTATGATGGAGAAATTAATAAGCTTCATCTGTCCTGATTTGAGTTAAAACAGGTGACTTGAAATGCCGTTCCCCGCAATAAACATTGCAACAATAGACTTGGTAGCCCTAACTCAGGTAAAAATTATTTAATTAAATTTAATTAATTCAAACAGAAGGATTACTATGTATTTTGGACTATAATTATTTTAATGTAATCTTTACACTTTCAGGAGAAGAAAATCAGGACAAATAATTACATTTAATCAGGGGTATTGGGTAAGGTCTAATCCTAAGACTACTGAAATTGGTAGAAATAATCACACTCTTTTCAGCATCATTTTATTTAAAACATAATTCCATATATTGTGATCCTTTTTTTTCTTTACCTTATTTCATGCCTGGGTGGAGGCTATAGAAGAATAATGCCCTTAATAAACTGTGAAGTAAAACCACTGGATTTTCTACAGGCAAATACTATATACAGAGTCTACGCAAGAACAATTTCCTAATGACAATTTTGATTTTTTTAAATGTACTACAATGCAGTTTTGTTGTACATAAATCTTCTCATCATTACATTTTTCTGATGTTGCACAGTTCTTTTTATACTATTTGCAGTTGACACTAAAATTTGGGCGAAAGAAAGAAACAAACAAACCGAAAACCACAACAGCAAAAAAAAGCCACAAAACCCAATTTCTGCGGGTTTTTTTCAAGTCGCATATTATCACTTTTGCTACACCATTTAAATCCCAAGCAGGGGAGCAAATTCTTCATCAGAGTGTGGCATTTATGTAATTTTAATTCTTCTATTGATGTCTCATCTACAAACCTACTCTTTCACACTGTCCCTCTCTCTCACAAAACACATTTGAAATGTGATTCTTCCCTAAAAGTAAAAAAAATCTGTTATTTCTAGGCTATAAGTTTCTGAAGATATGTTCCCAAAAAAATCCAAAGAGAGAGAGAGATCGATTTAAAACTTGATCTTACTTTTTATCATTTTTACTAGGACAACTCTAGGAAAGAGTCATGTCTCACCTTCAATTAGGCAGTTGAGAGTCTTTTAATTTATTTGGATTTTTTTAAATATTTATGGAGCAGATAGTCAGGTGTTACAAATTCTACTTACATTGATCAGTGTTTGAGAAACATTGCTGTGTTTTTATAAGAAATGTAATTTTTCTGAATGTCATTACTTTTATTCTAAGTAGCAATGGGATTTAAATAGCTGAATTTATGTTTCATACTTCCTTTATCCCTCTCCATTCAGACATTTAACAACTTTTCATATTTTAGTGCTTTAAATACCTTGTAGAGCTTTCAGTATTACTTAAGCACATCACAGTATATATCTGCAGTATTTGTCAATTCTCCCCAAGGATTTACCATTTCAGCGAGTAATATAAAGCAAATATTATGAAAAAAATTCACTTTAAAACCAGTCATCATATAAACCCGCATTTTTCCCCCAACAACTTAGGGATTAATCAAGCATCTTAATTTTCTGAAAATACTGAAATGCACTAGCAAGGCTTACTATGTTTAACTGAAAGCTACCTTCTATTGGTTTTTAATTAGATACTTCTGCTTTACAAGCACAAAAATCATGGACTGCATCCCAGTTCTGAGTTCTGTGAAACTGTGGGGGGAAATGGTGATTTGTTGTGATCAGTGTGATTAGATTGACAGTAGGTATTTCTTTTCTATAAAGATTCTTCATAGCAGGTTTTCTGAACCTGTCCAAGTAAAGGGAAGGGAAGAGAAGGGGAGGGGAGGGGACAGTGTAGTGAGTTTTGGATGTAATGGAGAGTCTGGAATGTCCAGAGCTGCAGTTGGTGTATCACAGATGACAGCCTCTGGTCAAGGACAGAGAGACAAACAAATGAAGTGACTGTCATTGTGGGAGTTTGCTATTGGCCACCCAGCTGGGATGACAACAAATTACTCTTTAAGGAACCAAGGGACACCTCTGAATCAACCACCCTTGCCCTTATGGGGTAATTCACCTTGACAGGTGTTAACTACACAGTTGGTACAAACAGATCCAGGAGATTCCTAAAACACTTGAGGAAAAAAATTTAGTACAGGTATTCAGGGAGCCAGCTCAGAGGCATGTACTGTGTAATCTGTGGCTTGTTCCCAGAGAGGGTCTCATGGGTGAAGTGGTAGTTGGTGGACAGCGACCACACAGTCATCAAGTTTCAAATCTCTGGTGCCTTGCCTGCACCAACTTGCTCCCGAGTGGACCAGGGACAGGTGAGTACAGCAGGAAAATCAGCAGCTTTTATTAATGTGTGCATGACGAAGCCACCCTGGGTCACTCTCTCAGGGGGCCACGCCACCCCTGGCCAGCTGCCATGTCTGGGAACTGGCCTGATACCGGCAGCTGTCCCGCCGTGTAGGTCACTGGGACAGCCTGCGCAGAGCCTGGAGTCCCTGCCCTAAAGCAGGAGGGCTGTTCCTTTGCTCCTGAGAGCATGGGATTCCAGCTGGTGAGGTGAGGTGAGAGGCTGGGTGGGCAGCAGGGGCTGTGCATGGCAGGGATATAGCTCTTTGCTCCTGCTGCTGTCACCAGCTCTCTGAATTCATCAAAAACTTAAAAATGAGTACTCCTGTGAAATATTTAATTTGTAATCCTCAAAAGTCATGTTGTGAGATCAAATTTTTGTGCATGCTAGAAATAGTCCCTTTTATAATTTCAACAGCTAGTACCACTCAACATTTCTAAAACTCATTCTAGATGCATGCAAGGGAGCACTGGCCCTCTGCAATTGCAGCTCTCGGGGCAGCAAAATATGTCAATTGTTGTGATTCTCACTAAAGCATAATTAAATTAATGGTATACTCTATTTTTTTCCCAGTAAACAGCAGCTGCTACAAGAACCTTATTTTGTTGGTTCACATGATAAGACAATTTTCTGCTGTTCATATTCACAGTGCAGGAAACCATCACTTATTACCACAATGACTGTAAGTGATGTAGCTACCATCAGTCATACGTTCCAAAATTGCTGCAGCTTTAACAACTGTTATTTGAAATCATAAAATTCATTTTAATGCTACATCTCAGGTTTTCTCTGGTATGAAATGTTCCTTTCTGCTTCAGTGCTCTTAATCCAAGAAATGTACTGGATCCAAGCAGCATCCTCAAGATGGTGAGGAATTAGACTTGTAAGAGCCGCATGGGGAGAAAGAATAAAGTGCAGAAGCCACTTCTGCCTGAAATCACAGAAGCCACACTCCTGAACAGTTAGCAGAAATAAGATAATGCACTGATCTACATATATCTGCTACAACCAGCTTGTTACTTTAAAAATGCAGCCAACAGGACAAGCATAGGTCTTTACAAATCTTTCATATATGTTTCACATGCCGAGCTAGATTATCCCCACTTTACTGCTGGCTCTGCATCTGTGCAACAGCCCTGCTGATCTCCCAGAGGACACAAAAGAAGGAGCTGTAATCTGCTGGTACTTTGGCAGCTGATAGGAACAGCATGTTCAAATGCAGTAATAAATTCCCGTTCCTTATATAAAACCACTCATCCACGGGGGCAATAGTGGGTACAATGTTGCTGATTTGTGTAGGTATATATGTAGATATATATAAATACTAATTTATTTTTTACTCTCACTTTGAAGAATCAAGAACTTTCATTTGCCAGAGGCAATAAATCAGACACGACAGACCAGTGAGTTGGGCAAATCCTGTGCTGTTTTTTTAAGTACTCCCTGCCAAACTCTAAGAATTGTTGAGTCATCTGTGATTATGATAAAGTTTCATGTTAATAAAAAACCTGATCAACAACCAATTGTTTTTTTTTTCCATAGCATAGCAAGCCAGTGTTCAGAGGTGTTTCTTTGGACAGTGCAGTACCTCTGAAAATTAGAAAATATAGGCCAGTATACAAAGCGAACCTTAAAGGTTTTGGTGTTTTGGTTTTTGTTGTTGTTGTTGCATTTTTTTTTTTTTTAATTTATTTAATTTGTTTACTTTGTATAAGAAGCTTTCAGCAAAATTGCAAAACTTGCTGCTTTAGACATTTTTTAAAAGAAAATTATTTTGGATTCAGCATCATGGTGACCTTTCCTCTCACACAGTCAGTTTGTCACAGATTCAAGATCTTACAGTTATTTGCTGGGGTGTGTAGAGCTGTGAAGATCACAGAGCACAAAATTTAATAGCTTACCAGTGTGGACAAATTAATAAAGTTAATTTAATAATAATATATTGTCAGTATTTAGTGTCTATTCCTAATAGCGATTTTTTTCCAACTGCCTATATCAAAATATATTGGGGCCTGCTGTAAGATTTCTGAGGGATTTCTAAGCAAAATCCTTCCCCATCTAAAGGCCTTGAGGGAAGTATTTGAACAATCTCACTCTCCTGTAACCACTATTCAAACTTCAGGTGGTTAGTTAGTTGAGAGTCATCAGACAATAGGTTCATTTTCAAGATAGACTTTTTTGTGTGTGTGTGTGTGTGCAGTTTCTTCCCTATTAATAATCCAGCTTGATCTTCTCTACAAAATTGTATGGAAACTTTGGGTGCTATTATGCCTGATTCTTACTTATACTGGTGACATTTAACACAAATTTTACAAGTCAGTTAGACATAATTTACTTCTTAAAGTACGTTTGATATAATGGCATTATTTCGTATAAATAAAATCATAGTTCCATGGTATATACTGCTATTGCAGCTACTACAAAAGGCCTATAGGGTAATAAATTAATATATGCATTTAGTATATGGTTTATATTCATAACACGTTTGTAAATACATTCACATACACATTTAGATGTGTATAAATACATAAAAATAGTTTCCTTCCTTTTCTGCCAGAATTTAATTCTATCCATAGTATTAAAACTCAGCTTTTTTCATTTCCAAACTCACTTTTGTTTGATTCCCAAAACTCTGTGTAGAAATTCTGTCCACAGTAATAAAGCAGTAGGTAAGAAGCACCTCTTTTTCTGTTGTTTCTTCTTGTTTATTCCACTTTCACAGCTCTTGGAAGAGTACCATCACCTTAAGATGTCACACTTCTGTCTTTCAGAACCAGTTACAATACTTAAAATGTAGCTGGATGCTGTGATTGAGAGCTTCTGTTCTCCTCCATGTTATTTACAGTGCCCTTGTACCCCTTGGTGTGTTGTGTTTAGCAGCAAGCACAAACCAACCATAACACAAAGATTTACTTGTTATTGTCAATTTTTTAAAAAAATTACTAAAATGTCAACACTTTCAAGCTTTTCACTCTTTCAAGCTTTCTGACACTTCTGTACTCACAGAAGAACATAGCAAAGCTGTTATTATTAGTTGCAATCCTTTGTTACAGCAAGTGCTGTCATGAAGCTCCATGTCTTGCACAGAAAGGATTTCAGAATATTTTTTTCTTTTACCTACATTTCATTAAATGCTGCTATGACATTTTTTTTTAAGCATAAAATAAAGGAAGGCAATAGTAAGTCCTAATATTTTTTTTCCATGTAATTTTGTGGTTGTTCTCTGATATTTGTTGGCACATCCAAAAAATATCACACCTAACAAGGAGATATTTATCCCTTTCAGGGATGCAAACGGAGTTTCTGTTGTTTTTTTAGTTAATCTAATATTTTCTAAGCATGAATGATGGATGTGGTGCACTCATTCTACAGATAGTCTGTTAAGCTATTACTTTAAGCAGTTGGCCAGAAGGTAGTGTCGCTGGAACACAGTTGGCAGTCTTTTCTACTCATCAAATTAAGTCATATGAATATTTATGTGGTACAAACTATGTATATGCATATATATAGCTATAACAGTAACAAAATTTATTTAACTTGATAGAAACCTTAAGTTCTTCTGTATATATCTTCCAGTTCCTTCTTTGCTGTGTGATATGTTTCAGTTGACTATATAGAAATATCGACATGTTAGACTATAACTACTTTTCATAGCATATGCTCTCACCATCAAGATATTATCTTATGTACTAAAAGTTCTCTTAGCATTCTTACTCACTTTTTACGAAGCATTGATTAGGTATGTATAATGAAATTACTAAAATTGATAATTTCAGCAGTAATTTAAAAGTGGTCTTGATTGCTGAATTCCCAAGGATATTATCCGTAACAGATGATTTGATTTGATTAGTTGCAACTTACTTCTTTTAAATTATGTGAATATTAAGTAGGTGAAAACAACCCAACTCCCTAGTCATGTGTTTTTTCTGTTCTTTTAAGACAACCAAGTGCTTGGTATATAATCCAGACAAATTCTGGGCAGAGGAGTTTGCCTAACATCACCACGAAGCTCCTGCACTGGCCCCTCTCCTAGTTGGACTACTGTATTCTAAGTTTTGCAGTACATGAGCAGAAGTGAGGAAATCGGCCATTCTTTCTTCCTAGCAGATGTTGGAATTGTAAAAAGAAGAGAGGCCCGGCTCTGGTGGGGGGAGAGACTTGCAGACCAGCCAATGTGGTTGATAAGCGCAAAACTCCGTTTATTAGCAATCCAAAGGCACTTATATAGTATACCAGCTTGTTAACTCCTAAGTGGCTTAAAGCTTATCAAAGCACATTTCTACTTCTACATAATTGGACTTACATTGGCAAGCTTCTCCTGCTATGTTATGATTAAAAGAATTCAAAGTTCACCCCCTTTTCTCCCGGTTAGCACAGCTTATCAGGACAGCTGCATCTTTTCAAAACTTCGTCTTTGTTCCCAGCCCTGCTTGTTTTCTTCACACAAGAATTTTCTCATGGAGAGTTTTTTCTCACACACAGGCCTTTTGCTTCCAGGCCTATTGCTTGTACAGTTCTTCTGTTGATCCCATAATTCTATCAATGACCCATGCCCCGGATCCTTTAATAATTGCAACAAGCAGATTCATGTAAGGGCATCAGACGCTATTTTTGAAGATAAAGATAACAATTTACATACTTTCCTAAAGATGTGAGATGATAGCAATGAGAATAATCTCATGGATTGGGAAGGATAGTCATGAATCTAATTTTTTGCTTTGATGGCAATGTACCCCACAGAGGCTGGCTTAAAGCAGAATGGGTGATGCTGTCAAATGGAACAGCTCTTGAAGAAAAAATCTTATGTCACAGGCCTGTTGTAGAGCCTACTCTTTAAACAGATCAGCTTCTTTTCCCCCCTCATTGTATATATATCTGTACAGGAGTTTCAATAGATTTACAAGTACAATCTCAAAGACAGGTTTATTCCTAACATTTACTTAAAATTCAAGTTACTATTTTACATGATGGGAATTTTATCTATAATCCTCTGAATTTATTAGCCTTAAGCACTGCTACTGTATCGTCCTCCAGAGTTTAATATCAATAGGATATTACGGGATTTCAGGCTCTTAATTAGATTAGATTTCATTTAGCCACCTATAGCTAAGGAAGCTGAAACCAGAACTTGGAAAGTATACGGAAGGGAAGTACTCTAACTCATTCACCCAATGAAAGATAACAGCATATTGAAGTTCTGGACATAATAGACAACTAAAATTGCCAATATTTAGATCAAGCAATGTGCAGGTTAAACAGGCAGTGCATAACTAAAATTGACACTTCACAGACTAATCAATCAATAAAATTGTGAAGCTACATTTACTGGGGCTACCAGGAAAGCAGATATTTCTTAACCTATCTTAATAATAATTAAAAACCCCAACAAACCCACAATAAACCCACAGCTCAAAACAAAATGAAACAAAAAACCAAAAAAACCCCAACAAGCCCACAACTCCAAAATGCCAAAAACTCACACAAAAAGAAAAAGGGGGAAAAAAGAAGAAGACGAAAATAACCGTTGTGTTATAATGCCAATACAATGTGTAGAGTGGCCATTTTAATGTTATTCCATTACATCATGAAATAAAATATTCCCAGGCACTGGGAGGGCAATCAGCTCCACTGCTAGTTGTTAAAATGGCTTCAAGTATGCTTTTGGACTTTGATGACAGTCTCCCCAAAAATTCCTAGGCATGGTCCGTGAATTATGATCATGGCCAGGCATCATTCCCAGCAGACAGTTTAAATTTGCCCACCTGATTTAGAGAGTAAAAGTGTTTGTATTACTACAGCTTTGCGCTGTTCCGTATCATCCATCAAGTTATGTATTTTATTTATTTTTGGAGATATATTTAATGTGAAAAAATAGGAGTAAAACTATA
Organism: Corvus moneduloides; assembly: GCF_009650955.1. Lineage (NCBI taxonomy): Eukaryota > Metazoa > Chordata > Aves > Passeriformes > Corvidae > Corvus > Corvus moneduloides. The sequence goes on from NC_045477.1 coordinate 73,843,548, forward strand.
TACTTAAACCATAGAAGATAAACATCACTATAAAATGCAGCAATAGATGTAAAAAGAAAAAGGGCATATACTCCCTTTAAAGTTGGACATAGATAAATGAGACACTGCAATAGAAGAAGCGCATATGCAAAGAATGGATGAAATGCTACACAGATAACAAAGGCAAAATAGATGAAACTTGTGGCTAAAAGTAATGAAAAAATCAGGGAGTTTGTGAAGAAATTTCATAGTGAAATGAAAGATTGAAAAGCATAGAGTTTACAAAAATACCACAAGAATAAAGGCAAAAAACCGAAATCATAATAGGCATAAAAATTAGTCAAGAATTTCATGTCATCAACAGAATTCACTAATTGGCTAGATGTGAAAAAAGATGCACTAATTGCAGTAGCTAGGAAAAAAAAATCAGAAAGAATTTTCTAATGTCTCTGAGGCATGAAGAAAACTCTTAAACAAAATTTAGCACTCCAAAAGTTCATTTACCCAATAGTTAATTTTAACTACAAGTATAACCCCTTTTTTGCAAAGGGAGAAGTGACTTGAGGAGCAGACTAGTGTTATCATTTTTGAAGCCTTTGATCAGGTAAGAGATTCAACAGAGGACAGATTTACTGACATTTTTAGGAAATAAAAAACAAGCAATCTCTCCTTACATACCAAAAGGATAAAGGATAAAAAAGGGATAAAGTAAACTCTCCATTAAGGTATAAGAAAGGCGGGGAAGGGGAGATGTGTCCACAAGATCAAATAGCTCTCAAAAGAAGAGCTTTGGTTTAAGGCTAAAGAAGTAAAACAATAAACTAAAATCTGTCTAAAATCTAAGATAAAAGGGAATGGCATTGATGACTAAAACACTAACACAGAGAATAGTAGAACAAATTAATGGGAAAAAAAGGTAGGTCATACTAAAATTGAAGCTGGAATTCATATGTTCCTGTATCTGCCAAGAAAAATCTTCTACAATATTAGAGAATGCATGCCTTACCCTGGAACTTGAATAAATGTGTTGTAAAAGCTAATGTTCAAATTCGACTACAGTATATGGGATACTATAAGGAAGAGTATTTTTAAACCAGAAGTCTAATAAACTCTTTTTTCTTTCATTCTGTCTTCCATATGCAAAGATTTAAAAATAGTAAGTAGGATGACAAAGTTCACATGTGATTTTACATATGTCAACTCAACAATAAAACCAAACATGATAAGCACATCAGTATCAATGCCATAGCAGAAGATAAAAACAGACTTTCAGTTCTAGAGCCCAGCAAGAAAAAAATAATTAAAATTACTTACAAAGAGTGGTTTGTGTAGAATGCTCTCAGCTGCCAGCAGTTTAAATAGGACCTTTCAATACCATAGGTACCTCTAATAAAATACCTGTATAAATACTGTACGAAATTGTATCATACAAAATTTTTCTCTCTTAGAATATATTTTAATGATTTCAAGTTCTTATTAGTTAAAGGCATGAACATAGGTGGTTTAAGCTTACCTCAGTATATAATGATATTAAGAATGTGTTGACACATACCAAAGTAAAGGTGAAGAAAAATTATTCCTCATTCTAATTACAGGCAGCAATTAGAAAAAGTAGGCAAAGATTCTCTGATATAAATTATGTATTTTTCCTAAATTATTATTTTTATTCTCCTGAACTCGTTACTAGAAGATAGCCAAGCTAGGGAAAAGTAGCTGTACCATGTTTCTTGATTTTTTCTTATTCATATTAGATTGCAGAATATAGGGATTTTGTATGCTATGTGGATTTTCCCTGTCAGAAATGTAGGTGATTATGAACTTCATATGAGCACTATTTAATAAAATACTTCATGATCTAATCTTTAGCCCAGAGAAGAGGCAGCACAGTACAGCTCCCATCCACATGAATACACTCCTTTTGTTTCCTTTTCCAGGGTTACATTCATTCTGTCTTCTGGAACAGTCCTGCACCTTTGCTAACATCAGTGTGAGCTCTGCCTCAGAGAATGCCTATACCCAGGAATATACTAGTATTTAAACATGAAAATTTACAGCATAAACAAGACAGCCCCATGAACTAGTCTTGGACAGACTTGATTTCTAACTCTCCCCCCATTTCTGTTTTGAACTGCTTCAGCTGCCTCCTTTCAAAATCTGTTTGCAGACGGAGCTGAACGTTAACAATATGGACGAGAGGAAATTGTTGCCATTTGGTATCAGGGGCACCTAGTCTTTCATTGTTCATCTTATCTGCTGAAATACATCTAAGCCATCTACAGAAGTGGTCACTGGTTTCATCCAGGCTACTTCTATTTATAGTACTTAGGTACCTTATGCAGCCCCTTCTTGATTTGGTACCGGGTGGAACTATACCCTTACTATCCCTAGATTTCCTGAAATTAGTCTGGTAGAAGGCTTCCCTGAAAAACTACATAGGTAGGATAACTTTGTAGAGAGACACAGTATATAAACCTCTAGAGTATGTACCACTTTGCAAATTGCTACTTAATAAAGAAAATTTCTTTCTTGCAAGTTGAGGATACAGTAGCAGGTATATGAGATCTATAAAGAAGTTTAGCAGTACTGCACATTTAAAAATCTGAAACAAATAAAAATCACAAAAGATGAACTAATAAGCAAGTAAGACAACGTATGGAAAAAAGCGCTGCTAAAAACATATGTTTGCATATTAAAAGTCAAGAAATAGAAATGTGCAAGCGTTTACATAGGTATATACAGAAATGAAGAAGGATGAAAAAATATTTGAGACTTTAGTAATAGAACTGAATGCATAATGCATAAAAGGATGCTGTGCTATATAACCTGTTTATTGGATAAAAAGAAAAAAATAATTGCAAAAACAAGTAAGGCCAGCAGTCTTATTGGATTCAAGTGACTAGCTTTTGATTTTTGTTCCTTTCATCTTGGCAGAGTTCCAGGTTAAATTACAATCTACAGAAGTAGCAAGATTCAATATTCTTTCTCAACATTATCTCTTGGATAGCAACCGCTTGAACTCAAAGTCAGATTACATAACTGAGAATTGTTTTCCAGGACACGAACCATGAAGTACATAAAAATAGTAAATAACCACAGATCACAGGTTTCTTAGGCAGAGAGAAATAAAGGAAAAGTGACTGGTTTAGTATGTTTCCTAGGAAAAGACCTACTTTTGGAGCAACCATTTGGGAATGTAATAAGGCTTCCTGGACACTAACTGTGAAATGGTTTAATAAAAGTGAATAATTCTGTTTATCATCAGAAAAAAAAAAAACCAAAAAAAACCCCAAAACAAACAAACAAACAAAAACCCCCAAAAAACCAACCAAACAAAAACAAGCCAAAATCAAAACATCTGAAAATATTCCTTCCATTAATGTGTTAAATCAGTTGTGGAGAGACACTCCAAAAGTGTACAGCAATTCTTAGTAAAAAAAGAAAAAATGATAACAAATTTGTTGGGGTTTTTTTTTCACTCGAAAACTTTTTCAGATCAGCATAACTAGACATTCCTGGGAAGTTATAAAAGATGACCTCAAGATAAAGGTCTTAAAAAATAAATATTTTATATATATATATATACACACACACACACGGAGTGGCAGAAATGCTAGCACTTATAAATAAGGCTTAGAATCGTTGTCAGCCCTCTGAAATCATTGGCTCAATGTGAAACATCTGCCATAAAAGAAACTGAAAATGTTTCGGATCTTCAGGAAACACAATGTGAATACAATAGAGGTCATCATCTTGCTGCTGTATAAAACCTTATTGTGTTGACATCTTAAAAATTGCACAGTTCTGCACTTTGAGACTGAGGGAGGATACAGTAGAGTAAGAAAATGTACAGAGAATAAAAGCCAGAATGATATAGGAGATGGAGCATCGACTTTGAGAATGAAATATGAAAACAATTAGGATACACTTTAGAGAAGAGACAGACAAGGAAGTTAGTTAAGCTTTAAAAATTCATGAATGTGGCAAATAAATCAACAAATCAACAATACTTTTCAAAGATATAAAAGGAAATATCTCTTTGCAGAACAAGTAATGGACTTCTGTGAGACTGCTGTCATAGGAGAAAATACCAGTAGGTTCAAATGGGATTAAACACATTAATTAACAACAGGATGCCAGCAAAAACAGAGGTAACAGCAAGGGATGCATCATCTTAGAATCCTAATAAAACTACAGTGGATTTGGGGAGATGGTAAGGGTCTGAAGGAAACAGCCAAGCTCTTATACCTTCTTTTCATGGCCTGTCTCCTTGCTATTCCTGTGGACAAAATATTGGGGTAACTGAACTGATGTTTCCCTCCTGAGTGGCTTTGAAGGTCTCAGGCACTTGACCAATCAGGGGGTGATGACCCCATCACAGGAGAGGGAATTGTAACAGCACACAGAGCACTATATATAAAATCAAGCAGTTACACGTCCTAAATGGGACCTGGACCAGAACTGCTGCTGGATGGCAAAACCCATGATTTCACCAGTGGTCAAGGACCCCTCAGCCCATGTTTCCTTCCTCTGAGGACTGAGTGACTCATGTTCTAGTCTGTGGTTTGAGTCTCCACTAAAAGATTGTTATACTGACACAGCAGGCCAAGTATTAAGATTTGATCTGATCTGTGGAGGGTCCAGGTGATCAGGAACAGTAAGCTAAACTGTACTGTAAAATTTTGGGCTACACTACTTATAAAATTAGGCTACATTGATTCTGTTTATAAAAATCTGTGCTCTTCTGATCATAGTATTTCATGCTATGCTAATCAGAAAAATCTGTTAAAAAAATTAACTGTAACTGCAACTTAGTGCTGTCATCATTCTTCCAAGGATCCCCAAAAGAACTTATCTGTCCCCATAGTGTTGAGCGACAAGTCTATATGTTTCCAACACAAATTATCTTAATCATGCCTTTGGGATCTAGAGAAATAATTGAAATGGAATTAAATAAATTAGTACAACCATGGAAAGTTGTCATATATTTCTTTTCAATCTCCAAAGTTATTTGTATGTGTGATAAGTAATTTGGATGGAGAATAAACAGATGATGAAATGCATCCAACTATTTAAAACCCTTTAACAAGTCCTTGCAGCGTTCTGTTGTTTTGGTTTTTCTTTGTTGGTTTTTTTTTTTTTTTTTTTGGGGGGGGGGGGGATGTGTTTGGATTTTTTGGGGGGGTTTTTTGTTTGTTTGTTTGTTTTAAAGAAACAAGGAAACAATATAAAAACATATGTAAGTATTGTCATTGATTGTAAAGTAGGAGAAAGAATAAGGAGCACAAAGCAGGATGGCAAAAATACAGCAAGCACACATATGGCATTCTGTAGATTGGCTGTTATTGTTTATGGAATGTATTATTGATTCAGAAGAAGAATAATAATAATTCTGAAATTTTAACAGCATCCCAGCATCTGTGAAAAGTCTTTGGTTCTGTGAAATTTGAATCAATATAAACAATTTGTGTTAGTTAAATCTAAAGATAACTTCGCAAAACTCAGGAAGTACAACTACACTACATGAATACCACAGCGATTGATACCAAAACTTCAGTTATGGAGGAATAGATACTGTAGATGACACCAAGCTGAGTGGTGCACTTCATGTGCTTGAGGAAAAGGATACCATCTAGAAAGACTTTGGGACAGGCTTGAGAAATGGACCCATGCAAGGCTCATGAAGTTTCAAGTGAAAGGTAGGGGGCATAACCTCTTGCCAGGACTTGCTGCCTGTGCTTCTCATCACGCAGCCTCAGATACAGTCAGTTATCTCTGCATCTGGCTCACATCCAACTTGCTGTCCCAGAGACCCAGAACAAAATAGTTCCAGTTGGAAATTACTTACACTGATCTTCTATTCCTACTAACCACTTCAGGGATGACCAAAAGTTAAAGTGCATTATTAAGGGCATTATCCAAATGCTTCTTAAACACAGTTAGGCATGGAGCATCAACCAACTCTTCTAGGAAGAATATTCCAGAGTTTGGTTATCGTTTCAGTAAAGAAATGTTACCTAATATTGTCTCAACCTTCCATGTTGCAGGTTTGAGCTATTCCCACATATCCTATCACTGGATCCTGGTGAGAAGAGATCAGCACCTCCCTCTTCACTTCACCTCCTCTGGAATCTATGGAAAGCAATGAGGTCACCTCTCAATTTGTTGCTTCCTTCCTTCCCAGGGGCAGAACTTTGTACTTGTCTTTTTTGAATTTCATGAGATTCCAGCTGGCCCATTCCTCTAGCCAGTTAAAGTAATTTTGAATGACTTCCCTGCACTCCAGCATAGCTGCTGCATGCCTCACACTTTGGTGCCACCTATGAACTTGATGACAGTTCAGTGTCACCTCTTCCAGATCACTGGTCAAGATGTTAAACAGGACATGTCCCTGTACAGCTCCCTGCAGTTCTCTTCTTGATACCAGCCTCCAGGCAGAGCATGTCTCATTACCCACAACAGGCTTTTTACCTGTCTAGTTGTCTGCCTATCCAGACTGTAATGTATCAACTTAAATATAAGAAACAGGGGAAAAAGGCTCACTAAGGTCAAGATAAAATGACATTCCCTACCCTCCATTTATACACTGACTATTTTTGTGCCTGAGGGCAATTAGACTGGATTTTTATATTCTCCTACAAGCTGGTGCTATGTAAATCCAAAGCAAAGTAATCAAGAGATGTTTTCAAAATACATTTCAGATTTTCATAATGTTTCATTAAAAAATGTGTCAAATTGGAACTTGCTAATTGCATCTTGAAAGGCATACATAATAAAATGAAGCTCTGACTTAGTAAAGCAGTGCAGAAGAAAAAAAAAATTAATTCATAGTAATACAAGACTCATTGCAAACTTTTTTTTTTGCAAACGACTAAGGATGCAAATCCAATTAGCCATCAAGGTTCCCTCCACACAAAATATACTGTGCTCATTTATTTTGACAAGTGAGTTTTTACTTTAATTACTTACAATATAATTGTAAATTGTGCTAATAAATCAGGGATGTGTATCTTACTAGAGCAAAACTTCAAATAGTATGAGCTTTCACTGCAGCTTTCTTCTATTAAATCTTCTCTGCAAAAAGTGGTAAACAACTGGATTACAGATACATGAAATGGGACTTCACAGCTACTCCAGAGAAGAAAAGTCACACTCAGAAATTTTGTATGATTTCAAAGTGAGGGAGACAAGTGGCAATATATAGAATGTGTACTAAGAAGGCAAAAGGATAAACAGACTGTGAAACAGCCTGATAGACCCTGTAGTGAAGGGGGAACCACAACCCTTTGTGTTACAGGGTGACAGAGGCACACCTGCTGCCCTTCCCTATTGTACCCCCCAAAAGAAGCAGGTGGGGCAGGGCAGGTGATATTTTGACACGTGACATAGCTCATTGCTCCAACTAGATCACCTCTCTGGACTTCCTTTATGGAAAAGAGAACCCACCATAGGTCAAATCTGGGGCCTGTCAAATCTTGCCTAAAATATTTACCTGGATCCAACTTGGCCATAGAACTAATGCCAGGCAATGAGAAATGGTTCAAATTAGACCATAAAAAAAGTGGCTTCAGTCCACCTTTCCTTTCACAACCCTCCATGTCCTAGACACATTTTAAGGGGGAGTTCCATAGAATCATAAAATCATAGAATGGTATGGGGTGGGAATGGACCTTGAAGATCATCTATTCACAACACACCCTGACATGGGCAGGGGCATCTCTCACTAGACTAGGTTGCTCAAGGCGTTATCCACCCTGGCTTTGAACACTTCTGGGCTTGGGGCATCCACAATCTCTTTGGGCAACCTGCTCCAGCGTCTCACCACCCTCACAGTAAAGAATTTCTTCCTGATATCTAATCTAAACATACTTTCACTCCATTTGAAAATGTTCCCCCTTGTCCTGTCACCACATGCTGTTGTAATGCTAGGTTTAGTTTAGCAGGATGCAGCTTTCCCTGAGAGCTCAGCGGAGCTGCTTAGGGCAGTGCGACCCTGTCACTATCCCGCAGTCCATTTCAGATGGCTCTGCACTCTTGCTCTGGCTAGCTATCAGCTTTACAACACAGTGATGGCGAAGGAGGCGAGAAGGGTCTCCCCATGAGGGGTTTCAGAGGACTTTTAACACTTACATCTCGCCCCAGCGACCCCCAGAGGCAGAGAGACCTTGTGATCAGGGAACAGGGGGCTTTTGTCAGATCACAGGGGCGGTACATGGGCGGAGTTGGGGTACAGGAACCAATAGGGAGGACCCGAGGGCGTGGCCAGGGCTAGGGGAGGGGAACGTGGAGGGGAACAGTGTGGAAGGCATTTAATAAATGAATCAGTGGGAAATACAACACAACATGCTGTTTAAAAATCTCCCTCTCCAGACTTCTTGTAGGCCACTTTAGGTAATGGAACACTGCTATAAGGTCACTTTAAAGCTTTTTCTTCTCCAGCTTGAACAACCTCCAACTCTCTCAGCCTTTCTTAGTAGGAGAGGTGCTCTAGCCCTATGATCAACTTAGCGACTCTCCTGTGAGTTCATTCTAACATGTCCACATTTTTCTTGTTTTGGGGTCCCCAGGTCTGGATGCAATACTCCAAGTGGGGTCTTAAAAAACCAGATTAGAGAGGCAGAACCATCTCCCTTCACCTGCTGGTCACATCTTTTTGATGCAGCCCAGAATGTGGCTGGCTTTCTGGGCTGCTTGTGTGCATTGTTGAGTCATGTTCAGCTCCTCATCCACTAATGCCTTCAGGTCATTCTCCCCAGGGCTGTTCTCAATCCATTCTCTGCCCAATCTGTATTTGTGCTTGGGATTGCCCCAACCCAGGTGCAGTACCTTGCACTTGTCCTTGTTGAAATGAGGTTCGCACTGGCTCATCTCTCAAGCTTTTCAAGATCCCTCTGGAACTTTTTTAGTTTATCTTATAAATGTCCGTTTTTTATTGGATGATTTTAATTGAATTAGGTGAATTGATATAGCTATGGCAGTCATGCTAAAGTAAGCAAAAGGAAAAAAGCCAATTCTTTTGACCTATAATTCTCACAAAAATACAATTTATAACCAGAAGAGATAGTTTCTGAGGTGTTCCCCCTTTGCATACTATAAGTAAGAAATAATTAGTAACCATGACTAATTATTTAATTAATAATGATAATAAATTAATTTTAAAACTAATTAATTAATTAATTAGCTGCTAATAAGCTGGATGCTTCTTCTTCTTGTTCTTGCTCACAATTTATCTCATCTGGGTCTAAAACACATTCTGTGAATAGCAGATACTTCTCAATAAAGTCACGTTTATAGATAAATGTGGGAAGAAATATCCCCAACCTGTGCTGGGAAGAAGGCAGATGCAGAGAAACCTCAGTGGAGTTCTCAGCATTTAACTAAGGCAACCAAAGGGAGATGACACTGAAAAGCATACAGTTGCTGATGCACTGGTCTCAGAAAACACTGAATAATAACAGTAATTTCATTTACAAAGAGGAGTTGCTACAGAGGAAAACAAATGCTATGCAGAAAAAAAACCCAGAAGAAAAAAAAGGGGGTTGCTGTGGTGGGAGTTGCAATAAGTGGGTATGGATTTTCTGCTACAAATAAGGCAACAGTGAAAATAGTACCCCCAGTACAATGTAAAACTAAGTAGTCCTGGCTGTGGGAGCTTGTTGCCTTAAAAGAACAGACGGAATTGGTGAATAAGCCCTGGATAAGCATTTATCTTTCCTGCACTTCACTTCTCTGAACTTTTCACAATATCCAGCATAGGAGCTGGCAGTTATGTTTTTACCACTATCAAAATGAGACCAAGGAATGAGACCAACATTCCTGATTATCTGCAGGGCAGATTAAGTAGTAGCTTAATCCCTGGTTCTGTTTTGAACTGTTTCCATGAAAAAATTTTGCAGGACTGAGTCTAGTTGCGAGTATCATTTATATAAGCCAACCAAATAAAATTCTACTTGATTTGGGGGACAGGATTTTATAAACTTGAGTCTTGGACTCAGTAATGCAGTAGAACAAACATAGCCATTATATTTTTATATCAAATCTGAAATATTAAGCATGTGAGGGATCCAGACTTTTATCATCTCAAAACGCAACTCCTCATTCAACCTCAAATACAATCTTTTAGCTATTGAGCTCTCTACAAGACCAAGGCTCCATATTTGACTGCTGTGAATCCAAACATCAGTATATAATCATGACATAGCTGGTGACAGTATATGAATATTTCATAATATTTATGATATCTTAGCACCATTGATGACCACAGACATAAAGCTAGGAGTGGACAAAAGAACTTCATAAAGATATGTGCAAGAAGTAAAATATGGTTAAAAAAAAGAAATATTGAGGAGCAGGTAATGACCCCCAAAATAATATACCAAGTTGAGATAATTTCCTTCTCTTTGGGGATAGGAACAGAAGCATTGGCACTGAGCTAGGAAAGATGGGTAATAAAGGATACATCCCAGCTTCTTTTCCAGTTTCCCTGTCCAAGAGCACAATCACCTTGATCTTGATGACTAAGAATGATCATGGATCACAGCCATCTGTGTTAACAAAAAAATGAGTTCCATGGTTCTATATATTTATGGCTAGTTTAGGACAAATTTGCTAAATAATAACTGTTCCTTCTATCCTCTGATAACACTTGTTAGTGTTTAAGTAGCAAATCTTAACGTGTATTGTTAATGACTATCAGTCCAGCAAAAGATTGCTTTCAAGTTTGAAACAGCTTGATTTATCAACCTTTTCATCTCTGCCCTCAGCGCAATCTTCAGTTCCCTAACTGATGTATAAATCTATAAACGGAGCTGCAACAAACTCTACCAGCCTTTGTTTTTTCTTTAACTATGTGCTGTAATGGTCAGTGGGAGAAAATTTATGGTTACTATGCAACCTTTGCTAAGGCAGCACATAGCAATGAGGTTGCTGATCCATTCATCATCAGCACACATGCTTGTCTCACAAATAGCCTATAAACAGCTTGCATGATTACAACTAGTAAAATATCCAATGCCATACTAAACTTTTGATTGATTAGACCTTTATGCATTTTAAGGAGCTATCCATAATCTCATGAGGATCTGTATTTTCAGACTGACTGCGTGAACCTTGTAAAGGGTGTACTTTAGCATGGGTGTCCTTACTTCGGCTAAGAAAGATTCAATTTTCTTCCTAGTTACTGGTATAGTGTTGTGGTTTGGATTTTGTATGAGAATAATATTGATAACACAGTGATGTTTTGTTGTTGCTGGGTAGTGCTTACTGTAAGTCAAGGACTTTCCGGGTTCCTGTGGTCTGCCAGTGAGCAGGTGTACAAGAAGCCATGAGGGAACACAGCCAGGACAACTGATGTGAACTAGCCAAAGGGAAATTCCATACTGTACAACACCTTGACCAGTATATAAACTAGGGGGAGCTGGCCCGGAGGCACCAATCACTGCACAGACACTGACTGGGCATTGGTCAGCTGGTGGTGAGCCACTGTGTTGTGCACAACTTGTTTCTCTTGGGAGATTTATTTCTCTCTCTTCTTTTCATTACTCCTCCTCCAGATACTTTATATAATTACCACTACTCTTACGATTGCTATTATAATTATTATTGTTATTTTATTTTTACTTTATTTAAATTATTAAACTGTTCTTACCTTAACACTCAGGTTTTACCTCTTCCTTATTCTTGTACCCATCCCACCAGGGATTGTGGAGTGAAAGAGCGTGGAACTTAGTTGCTGCCTTTCCTTAAACCATGATAATGGGGAACATAGGGAGTTACAGATGTACACTGAGAGTTGGTTCTTCTAGTTCTTCATCTACCAAGAAAACAGTGTAACACAGACGTCTCAGTACTATTTTGATTTTCCGGTAGTGATCCTTACATGTTGCAATCCAAATCAGCTTTTTCTGGGTATGTTGTGAAAGGCCAGACTGCCTAAATAACTCTCTAAAATTCAATGCCTTTACTGCAGATATACTTCAAATTTTGAAAGTAATAGGTTAGTTGTTTATGTCAGAAAAAACTCACAGTGTTGCCAGACTATTTCAGAGCTGTTGTTCACCCTAGTCACTTATTTTTCTGATGCTGGAATCCCAGATTTGTATGGTAAAAAAAAAAAAAAAAAAAAGCCAAAAGAGAAATCTAGTTTCTTGAAAATATGCTGTTATCAAATCAGCAACTGTAGGCCACAGCCAATATATAAGAAATACTATAGGAATTAAATATTCCTTTTCACTGGAGATATTCAAGAACCGTCTGGATGCAACCCTGTGCAATGTGCTCTAGGGTGATCCTGCTTGAGCAGGGAGTTTGGACCAAATGACCCACTGTGGTCCCTTCCAACCTGAACCTGACCCATTCTGTGATTTCATGATTTTTCCATTATTTTCACATTCTATCACTCAATTAATAATTTCTTCCAGTTTAAATTAATTAATGTTTTTCTGAAATTTTAAATTTGTTTGTGCATAAGTTTCCACTCTGCTGATAAGAAAATTGCTTTATATAAAATTAATAAGTAATAATTGTTGAGTCCAGCTGGAACATTTTTCTCAGAATTTTATGCCTTGCTGCAACTTTCCTTCCTATTCCTCTTTAAACTGAACAAAGTCCCACCTTGTCTTGCTCTCTCCACTTCCTCTGTAAGCTTCTCAATTCAATAAAAAAATCAGTTCAATCTCACTGATAAACGTTTAGTAAATAAAGTAAACAATCATTACAGTCTTCTACAGACACTATGTAGTCTTGGACACCTTTACACTTTCCCAACCATCAAAACTGAAATTATATAAAGACTGCAAATCGATTAGAACTAAACTGGACACTGATAACACAGGCATTTGTCAGTATGAGCAAATTATTTTTAGACTAGAATGAAGCTAAAAAAATGGAAAAGTTAGCCGAGATTTCCTATTAAGTTATATAATTTTTAAAAAGAGGGTAACAAAATTGGTTTTATTATAAGATTGCACAGTTGAAAATTTAAAGGAGAAAATTATCAAATTCCATGATGCTATTGTGTCTGCTTGAACTCCCATACCTATCAGGTATTTATATCTACTACTCAAAAATGCTGTTTTGAAATGTTTTTTATAGTCACATATATATATTTATATCACATTTACAAACACTAGAGCCAAAAGATGACCTGAAGAACTCATTTTGTAGAAAAGTCATTAACAAAAATAAGGAAAAATATTGTTTCTACTTTAAAAAATTGCATAAACTTTAGAGCTGAGAACCATACTGTGTCTACTTTTAAAATGGCATGAACTTTAAAGCTGAAATTGACATCTACTTGCCATTAAAACAAAAATGACTTGAATGTTTGCTCTAAAGAAAAGCGAAGAGAGCAGTGGCTTTGGGAGAAAAAATCTTTAATAATAAAAGTGATATTATTAAGTCTTAGAAGTGACAATCCTAGTAAGCAATTTTGAGGAACTTATCATATGCAAATAGGTATATTTTCTCCCAGGACCAGATATGCTACCTTGATTTTGAAACCTGTAACAAATACGGTTTTTCTCCTTGTCTCTCTGCACGACCGAAAGTAATTATTTTTAACTGATGAACGCCTCACAGGTCTGTGGGTTAAATAGAAACAGAAGCCAAGTGTCAATGTAGTCTCCTTTTGTACTTGTAGAAAAATGCCCTTCAGGATCTTGCAACACCAAGTGCTATATTAATAAAGAAATATACTTAGTTGTTTCTTGGGGTAATAAACATTCCACACCTTATTTAATATCTAAAGAAATGTCACAAATAAGGGAGCAAAAAGTAGACCAGTTCTCACAGTATTTGGCATTTAAATGGCACAGCCAATTTAATTCCCATCTTTTACTTGGAGATTCTTAAACAACTTCCTTATACAGAAGAAAAGACAAGACTTTCTAAGACCAACTGTGTTTATTTTTTTCAGTTCCTTATCAGAGTACAGAGTCTGCATTCTACAACCCTTTGGGCACAGCTGACTAGTTATGTTGAAAGTAACTTTTAAAATATTAGATTAATACTGACTTTTGGAAGAAGATACATTTTATTTTATATAAAATATTTTGGTGGCAAAGTACAAAAAATGCTTTGTAAATGACCAAAATTATTTATAATTAGTGAGATTTAATTTCTGTCCTTCTATACTGACAAGACCTCAATTTTTTGGTTTCTCTCACCTTGACTCCTCAGAACATTTCAATGTATAAAACTTAAAAAACTAAGAAATGGTAAATAAACATCAATAAAAGTATCAAATACAAAAGAGGAAAAAGAAGAGTTTACAGCAGTAAGAATTAGGATTTAATGCTTGGAAAAAATGGAGAGACAGGAAAGGAGCATAGAAGGAAAGCTGCAGTAGATAGCATCTGCTGGGAAAGATTTCTTAAAAATAACAGCTGGAATAATGTCCTATACCTAACATTACTCCATTGCTAGATATATATATATAGTAACATAATCAATACAAATGTAAGGCCCCAGAAAACTAACTCAATGACACTCTTAACAGGGCTTACAGTTGTTCACGTACTCTGAGTTAGACACACAGGAGAAATACCATCAAGATACTATGAAGAGGTCAAAACAACAAAAAACTTTACTGGCAACTTCAGAAAATCAAAGACCTTTGGCAAAAGGTTTAGAGCAGCATTCAATCAACATGAAGCATTTCACAAAGCACTAACTTAGCCCATTCAAAACTCCAAGCCCATTCAATTTTAAGTTATTCAAAATTCCAAGAAGAGGAAATTAGAAGAAGAAAGAGAAGAGAGAAAGAGAGAAAAACCATAGAAAAGAACAAGTATAGCTGATAGCTGTCCTGTTTCCAGCAGTGTTTAGCTGACAGAAATTCCAAGAGGATGTAGGGTCAAGACATGTACTCACCTCATGCATTGGCTTAAGTACCTCTTGGCTTTCTTGGGCTCTGCCCCCAGGTGGGACTTCTGGTCATTTGGCCATTCAGGGGCTGGGATGGAGGCTCCAGGGGCATGTGTGGAGCATTGCCTCCAGTGTGCAAGGGATTGGGCCACTGCAGGGCTGGGATACAGGCCCAGGGTTGGGGTGTGCAGAGCAGGGTGTTGCCTCACCAGACCAAGGCCTGACCTGCCCTTTCCCCACACACCCAGAATATTTCAAGCCAACAATCCTTGCAGTCTCTCACAATAAGTAATAATAAAAAAGGGTTTATGTGTGTTAGAAATAAAAGAAAAAAAAATCAGAGTGTTGACCAATATGGAGATGACCTGCAAAAATATAGACCTAATATGCAAGTGGATTAAAACAATAAAAGGAGAGGGACAGAGAAAATAAATTGTACAGTGGGACAGTACAATTAATAAAAATCAAAATTAGACTAAAGAAAGTGGATGTACTGAAGTAATTGACTCCTTTAAAACAACATATCTGGTTGATAAATTTAGCAATGTTACTATAATATATTTACATTGCTGTTACACATTCTACTCCTTATTGTAATGTATTTCAGGTAAGAGACTTACATAATGCAAAATCAAATGGTAAACATTTGGTAGACTTAAAACTGTGAAGTCTGAAAATACAGCTGAAAACAGCACATTGCAATTGAACTAATTACAATTTTATTCTAATTAGGTTTTGGCTTCTTGGGGCTCCCTCTTCTTTTTTTTTTTTTAATTTTCAGACCCCTGAAATAATATAATTGACAGAGTCTGTACATGATGCATAATTTAAAAAAACAATAAAACCCATGAAAATAATTGCCTGATTTGGTATTATTTTGAAGCAATCAAAGGAAATAATGCTTTCATAAAAGCTGAATATAGGTCATATATTGCTTATGGAGGGCTTTATCTTCAGGATCAAGGAAATATATTCTCTATATGATATTGTCCCCTTAAAATGGTTATACTGGAGAGCAGGATTCAGCTGTCTATTTGGGTTCATGTACCTTCACAGTGTCACTTTACATCCCATGGTAGCCCATCTCTATTTCATCTGTAACTTCATAAGAGATGCCCATTTATTGTGTCTTGTCTACCAATCCATCACAGATGCTTTTTATTTGTCATGTTTTTAAACAGCATTACATGGTTCTGTTGAGGTTACTAGTTCCTTCTCAGTTTCTTAAGGCAATATTAATTGTATTGACTGATTTTATATGGAATATAATTGTTGCTTAAACACCTGGACAATGCAAAAAAAAAGTAAAGTAAAAATGTAAAGTAAAAATGAAAAGTAAAAATGTAAAGTTAAAATGCAAGAAAACAGTAGTTATCATATATGTTCTAATACTTTGACTCAGGATGAGAAAACATGGGCTGATTGGTGTTAATCAAAGAGTGTTATAAGGAAAGATTGAAGATTTCCTCCTTATAAAAGAAAATCAATGTATTATTTCTGCTTTGAAAAAGAGAACATAAACTGAAAATAACCATTCTGGTAAACTAATGGGGTTATGTCTAACACAGTTTTATGGGCCTGAGTTAATCAGAAGTGACTGTCAAAACTGAAGTTAACATCAGAAGGACAGAATCTTTAATAAACTTAGGAATAGAGTGGCAAAACATTTTCACCCAGCAAAAGGCTAAGCTAGATCATAATCACTGCTGACAAGTGTGAAATTCAAATTACACCTTTTTTGAAATGTTAGTTATAAAGGCATGAAATTGCATCCTTGTTTTGCAATCAGCTCAATGCTCTATAGGAAGAGTCGAATTCATCACACAATATTCTTTTTTGCATAACTGCCCTTTTATAGATGGTTTTAAATTTATTCTCTTGCAAGTTGAACCAGCATCTAGAAAAAAAATTGAAAAAATAATGACTAATTTGTAATAGGTTCTGATTTTTTTCTTCGCTTTTGCATTTGCAAATTATGGTAGGAGTACACAGACACTGATTTTGCCATCTGTCATTGTGCTAGAACACTCCACTTTCCACTCAATGAGGAAAAATATGGATCCTGGTTTAAACTTATTTTGGAAACAAAATATTTAGTCTTGCTTGGAAGTTGGAAGTAGTCAAGTGGCTAATACACAGAATGGAGATCAGGGAGTTATGGACTCTGCAGTAGGTAAATTTCTTTTTGTTCCTTGTTTCAGAGCAGCTCTTCACCACACCCACCCAAAAAGAAGGGGAAGCAAATTTGAGCATGTCTGACAGTGACACATCCAAGCAGACATTAATTCACGCACACATCTATATCTAATCTATGTATCTATGAACATTATATATATATATGCATATATTTATGTATATATATATGTAAAATAAACATCTATAAACACAGTATATGTATTAGCTGGGTTTGAATAGAGTACAGCAGGGTTGAAACCTCTCACAATAAATGGCATATAAGGACTCAGTACTGCAATAATAAATGGATTCTAGTTAACATAATTTGAATAGTGTATACAAGGGAGTTTGGACTATCTAAACTAGTTTCCCCAGCCCTGTTACTTACTCTTAGCATATCAGTCAATAACTAAATATCGGTCATTTGTGACACAGTTCTCATTTCACTTTGTGAAAACCTTCATGTTCTGCTATCTCCTAACACTTTTTATTATTCATAAAACATTTTTGATAGGATAGGTTCTTAATGCTTGACTATCTTTGGATAACTGTAATAAACTTTATTTCTCTTAATTGAACTGAAAGAATTACCACTATTTCATTTGTCCAGTTGAAAGAATATTTGTTTAAGAAACTTATTTCAAACTGAATATGCACTTTGAATTCCGTATTGTAAATAATCACGTCTATATTAGTAGTTGTCACATAGTGTAAAATTGATGCACCTCTACATGACAGAGCTTAGTGCCAATAAAAATATGATTGCAAGCATATCTTTTCAAGGTGTCCTAAGAGAAAAAATATAAGTTTAAGCTAGCTAGGACCTCAAAAATCATTAGGGTTTGTGCAAATTAGAGTGGTTTGGATCTATCTGTTATATGAGATGTTTTTAAGCTTTTAAAAAGCAACTTGCCAGATCTTCACACAGTAATTGAAACACTGTTACAGATGCCAAAAAATTACTTTAAAAGACTTTCAAACCTTGCAAAAGCTTGTGTTCTTTTTTCAGTAACATTAATAAGAAAATTTATTTATTTGAATATTTAAACCATGGTTTTCTGGTTTGCTTTCTGATTTGTTTCCACTTTTGAAACAGTTCTGTAACTATTTACGTACGGGGCATGTTACTTTTTAACTGAGTTGATGGATTTGGTTTAAGATTTTTTTTCTTTCAGTGAAAAGATGCACAAAGAAATGTTCAGAAGTACATTATTTTTCTTCCTTGTTGTTTTTGTTATTTAGAAACTGCTGTTATCCTCACATCTGTAATAGTTAACTTATCTCAGTGGAAATATATAAGCTTCAGTGTCTTAAGGGAAAGCACATGTTGCAGAGATTGTTGAGACTGAGAAGCAGTGCTCGGATATCAGAAATTAACACTGAGATAAACCATTGATAAAGGTTCTCAGTCTGTCTGAGCATATTTGTTATAAGAAAATTCTAGAAATCGTCTCACAGCACACATTTGTACTTTTCAAGTTGAAAAATTCTAACCAAGTGCTTTCACCTGTGCTTTGTATGTGTTGTTTTAGCCCATTAAGCACCACAAAAGTATATTTGTACTCACAACTAAGTGTGGTGTGTTGGCCTTTGCCAGCTGCTAGATCTCTACCCAAATTGTCTCTCATTCCCCTTCTCAGTAGTACACGGGAAGAAGATAAGATAAAAAGGCTTCTCATTTGAGATAAAGGCACAGATTGCTTACCAACTGCTGGCACAGGCAGAACACACTTGACTTTGGGAAAATTAATTTAATTTATTGCCAACAAATAAATGTTTGGGTAGAGAGAAAAAAAAAAAAAAGAGACAAAACCCCATATACCTTCCCCACATCCCTTAATCCCCTTGTTCCCTAGGCTCAGGTTCACTCCTTTATACCCAACTCATCTGCCCACCCCCTGGGTATGAGGGTTCATGGTCTACAAACTTGCTCTCTGCCACTCCTTTCTCCTTGCATTTTTTTTCCCGCTCCAGTGTGGGTTCTCTTCACAGTCTATAGTCCTTCATATATGGATGTTCCATGATATCACCTCCCCCAACTGTTATTTTTATCTTGACCCACAAGACCTTTCATCCTATTTTCTCTCTGTCCTGTTGAGGAGAGGAATTGAGAAAGCATCAGGGTGTCTATCTGCCAGCCAGTCAAGGTCAACCTATTACTGAAGACAATATTTTGCATTTCATTAGATTAACATATATTTTGTTTTCAACATTCACAAAATTGAAAAAATTTATAGTAGAACCATAGAATATGAGGGACCCACAAAGATTATTGAAGTCCAGCTCCTGACCCTTCAGAGGACATCCCCAAGAAACACACCATGTGCCTGAAAATAAAATGTGCCTGTAAAAAAAAGCTGTCCTTAGACACAGCTGTTTTAACAATGAAAATTAATGGTAAAGCAAGCAAATAATGTTCACTAGTTATTGTCCTGAATGAAGATTAATTTCTAGAAACTCAACCTCATTAGTTACTGCTAATCAACACTATGGCAAACACAAATTTTATTTCCTCTAGATTATGAACTGTAAAACCTCAAATGATTGGGACAGTTAAGCATCATATTTTTCTGTGTAAGCTGGTAGCATCCAAAGGTCTTGATTTACAAACCTAAATAATCTGTGCAATGTGAAATCTTGGCTGCTTCATTTTGAGTGTTTAGATCTACTTCAAATTCAAACCATTATATTGAAGAGAGAAGGGAGTAATTTAATTAGATGCTGTAGCTAAATATAAAAAATAAATTTAAAAATGCTGGTTTAATGTTTGCATTCGTTTTGTCAGCAAGTTCCGAATTTTGTTAACTTCGAATTTGTAGTCAGGTAGTTTTTGTTTAATTTGGACTGCAGAGAGGAATTAAAAATATTTTAAACCCCACAATACTAATTTATAAAAAAAGATATTGTGATCAGATTAGACTGCAGAACAGCTTGCAGATCAGACCAAATTTTTTATAAATAAAAACAATCAGCACAGTATATCCAACACAGGCAACTAAATACAAGAAACTGAATACTTTGTGCTGTAGGTACCCAAACATGGGTGCATGATACTTGAAAAGTGATGAACTAGTCATTTAAAAAGGCTCAAGAATTATCTGTGTAGTGATTGCAATGATGTAGACATTACTGAAGACTTTCACAGGTAATCTCTGTCTTGCATTAAGCAACCCAACACTGGCAAAGTGTCAAGTCCTGCACTTGAATCACAACGCCGTGCAATGCTACAGGCTAGAGGATGAATAGCTGGAAAGCTGCCGAGAGGGAAAAAGGACCTGGCAGTATTTATTGACAGCCAGCTGAACATGCCCCAGCGTGTGCCCAGGTAGCTGAGAAGGCCAATGATATCTTGGCCTGTATCAGAAATAGTGTGGCCAGCAGGAGATGGAAAAGGATTGTCCCTCTGCACTCAGCCCTGATGAGGCTTCACTTCAAATCCTGTGTTCAGTTCAGGGCCCCTCAATTCAGGAAGGACTTTGAGGTGTTGGAGCCTGTCCAGAGAAGGGCAATGAAGCTGGTGAAGGGTCTGGAGCCCAAGTGTTATGAGGAGCAGCTGAGGGACCTGGGGCTGTTTAGCCTGGAGAAAAGGATGCTGAGGGGAGACCTTATCACTCTCTACATCTCCCTGAAAGGAAATTGTGGTGAGATGGGGGTTCAAGTTGTGCCAGGGAAGGTTTAGATTAAATATTTGGGAAAAAAAAAATCACAGAAGGAGTTTTAAAGAATTTGAACAGACTGACCAGGCTGTAGTTAACATCCCTGGAAGTGTTCAAAAAACATATGGATATGGTACTTGAGGGCATGGTTTAATGGCGAACATGGTGGTGGTGCTAGGTTGGTGGTTGGACTTGATCTTAATGGTCTTTTCCAACCTTAATCATTCTATGACTGCCCTATAGTTACAGGTTACATTGAAACTCTGAGCTGGTCACTTTAAGATACCTTTGATAATTTAGAGGGAAAGGAAGATATTTTTAGGATTTTTAATGTAATGTTAGCTGTTTATTTTAGAATCATATGAATTGCATTCTGTAAGTGCTTCATTTAAATAAAGAAGACTTGAAAATGTTATGTCTTGACATCTTGTCTGGCCATGAGTCTTAATCAAAGCAACAAATCCATCTGGGGTAAAAAGAAAAGAAAAAAAAAGAAAAAAAATGTTATTCATTAAAAAAACCACAAAAACGTTATCAGCAAGACAAATACATTGAAATTCCTAGTATCCTAGATCTTTCAATTTACAATGTTTTGTTTTGGTTATCATGCAAACTGTATGAAAACTGTGCTGTTTCATTGACACAGTTATTTGACTATTTAAAATCCAGATGGAAAAAATGGTAACACCTATGTTGCTTAAATACCAGAGTAAGCATATGTGTAAAAAAAATCAATCACAGTTAACTTACGCACTTGTCCACAATCAAGGAACATAGTAGTTATATTAAAGCCATAGAAACAACAGAGTGCCAGTTTTCTCAGAGAATAATATAATAAACATGAAATGAAGCTGGTTTTCATGTATGCTTTGTGTTCTTCATCTTTTGGTTTCATCTGGGCTCATCTGTCTTACTACACAGTCTTAGGTGAAGTACAAGAATAAGTACTATTTGATAGATACTCAAATTAGGGCTTTTGAAGACTTTAATTGGAAAGTTCCAAAAATATTAATAAGGATATAAATATAATTACTCAGACATGGAGCTCCTTTCCTGTTCAAGAAGCAGTTCCTGGGCAAGCTGCTAAAAACCACAGGATTTGTGGCACCGATATTTATGACCTCTAAGTTAGATTACAATCTTAATATCTACCCATTTTATAAGTACCTCCCCCTCATAAGGCCATCCAAAATTAAGCAGTAATCTAACTTTCAAATTTATTTAGAAAAAAAATGTAAGGTTTATATTAAGTAAGATGATTTCAATGTTTTTCAAGTTATGCTATGTAGGCAATGACAATGTTTCCCTTAAGAAACCAGATTCACATTCTTTACAGCCCAAGTTTTGACAAACTAGTAAAATATCACAACCTATCTAAACTTGTAGACATCCATTTTCCAGTCAAGATGATTAGGGCTGTCAAATATTCTGCTGCCAAGGGACTCAAGGCTAGAGGATTATTTGTGTCTCTGTTTTAGTCTTTCATCTTAAGCTGTAAATATACAGAACTCATCAATGTCAGTGTCAGAATCTAGAACCAATATTTGTGGCAAGCCAAACACCTGTAGTTTAATATGTTTATGTTATAGACTGTCAACTTTTTCACAGTCTTGCAGTTTTGAGATTGCCTCTAAGATAATACTGAAAATAAAAAGACAACCTGAATATACATCATACTCAAAGGAAAATGTTTATTACATACCACGTCTTTTACAAATTTCAGATATCTGCAACATCTTTTTGCTATTAAAGTAATTCTCTGTGACAAAAACCAAAAAGCAAATATCTGTCTTGAATTAGGTCTTTTGACATAAAAATAAAACTAAGAACTGAAGAATGCTGAAGAAAGATTATTCAGATAAAATGATGTGTAAACAAGTGGCAGAACATTTTTTGCAATGTCATGGAAATTTGAGGTAAATTCCTCAGAAATAACTCTATAGATTATTATCAGATTTGGTCAACCTAGCATTTGTATTTTTATTTGTATTTGCATATCGTATACGTTTGAGGTTACAAGAGGTATGTAGTGATTTGGCCCAAAATACTCATTACTGTTTACCTTCTGTGAGATAAGAATTAGGAGAAACGTAAAGCAGGCACCAAACTTTAAAGAATATAAAGAAATTTATTAACAGACCTAAAAGAGGGAAAACGAAAAAAAATAAAATCATACCACACCTTCAGAACTCTTCTCCTCCCCCCACCTTTCTCCCTTCTCTCACTGACAATGTAAAAAGACAACCCTTGAGGTGTTCAGTCTGTTTAGCACTTCTGTAATAGCCTTGTTCAGTCCATTTAGGAAGGGGAGTCTCTCTTGCTCATGCTATGAAGAAACTATCACAATGAGACAGCCACCTGGATTGGTTCTCCACTCGCATCATGTGAGAGTCCCCCTCCCATGACTTGCAACTTTTCCCACAACTGCTTTCGAGGGTCCAGTCTTGGGCTATTGGGGTGCAATTTTAAGGTTGAGCTGTTCAGAAACAAAAGTTCTCTTCACCCATCTCTGGGAGCATCTTCATCTTTAAGAACAGAGGCCCTCCTCCTTCCCTGGGAGCAAAGGGTCCTCCTCATCTTCATCTCTAGGTCTATCTCTGGGAGCATCTCTAGGAACTGAGATCTTCTTTTCCTTTTGGAGCAAAAGTCCTCATCGCTTCCACCTCTACCTGTTCAAACTTCTCATCAAATTACAGCTGCGTCAGCATCTGCCTATCTCAGCGCAGGTGCTTTTGCTCACAAGTACAAGTTGAACGCTCCACCCCA
This sequence comes from Corvus moneduloides, assembly GCF_009650955.1. NCBI lineage: Eukaryota > Metazoa > Chordata > Aves > Passeriformes > Corvidae > Corvus > Corvus moneduloides. The sequence continues at coordinate 73,866,986 of NC_045477.1, forward strand.
CCTGCCTTCATGAAATTACAATGGATACTCTGATATATCATAGCTTTACAACAGAATTTCAGCTTTAAGCATCTCCTCTTTCTCTTCCCTCAGGTTTTCAGCTCTTCACAGCACTAAAAGGGTTAATCTCACCGAGGCCTTGCAGCTGGAATTTCGCTTATCGATGTCAGTCATATGATCTCTGCCGGACAGCGGTGGGCAGCTTTCGGCTGAATCTTGGCCGCGCTGGAGAGGGGGAGCCGCCCGTCTGCACAGAGCAGGGCTGTGGGGGGGTTCTGCAGGTGGAACAGGGACCATCAGCCCCAGGATGGCCGTGGCCGGCCCGGCCTGGCCTGAGCAGGGCCTGGGCCGGGCCCGCTGGCCCCCGCACTGGGCCCTCAGCCACCTGTCCCAGCACTGGAAACGAGAGAGAGCTCTGCCCAGGGTTTGTCTATTCTTAAATGTGGATCACAGAGGTGGTCACAATTTTAAGTGGCTTAAAAAATTGTCCATATTCAAACTGGGCAGCTAATAGGTTCTGTAAGGTCACAGAGGAAGCTGTAAGCACCCCTTTGCAAGAACATCACTCCTGAGACTATGCTTTGCTAACCCATGACAATGCATTTTGTGAAATCTGTCCGAAACCACTACTCTGTAAAAAAATGTATGATTTCATCTGTCTGCACTGAAATTTAAGAAAAATCTAAACAAATTTATTTGTACTAGTTGATTTGGAATAATCAGTTGAAATAATGAGAGGAGAAGTTCCATGCATAGCTCTAGGTACTGGAAGGACTCCCTGAAGCCTTGTTTATGTATGCTGTGAATTGGAGTACTTCTTTACTTCTCTGTCAATTTTTGTTTGGCGCTTTGTCGAAAATGAAACCATGGGAAAACATATAGGGATATTTAGAACTCATCAGATCCTTTCCTAGCTAGCCTCATTCAGTAAGGAAACTATACTGTGAAACATTGTGCTCTATTTTTGTCTCTTCCCTTTTGAATATCATATTTTGATGCTTTGTTTTTTCCCCAACTCCATGAGAGGAAAACAACATAAGACAGAAACAAAACTAAAATATGCATTTATTATACCAGACAACCTTGTTTAGAGAAGCTGAAGAATACAGCATTGAGTGACCTCGCCTGTATTTTCTTATGGATTAACATATCCAGAATTAAACTAGAGTTGACAATTGCTCACAGGAATCTATGCTCACAAATACAGACTGTAGGCATGTTCAATGCATTAATTTCTTTTGCTTACATAGCCATTGATACTCAGACCAGCAGCTCATTCTCTGTTCCATGCAGAGGAAACGGCCAAATGTGCAAGTGAAATGGATTGCCAATGTGTTTCAATTTGCAGTATTGAATGCCTGCTGGCAAAGAGAGTACAAGGAATGTTAAAAGGCAGAGTGCAGGAATGCTTATTCAGGGGGGATGAGAAGATATAAACTGGTCACATATTCCTAGTAGTGTCTATAAAAAATACTCTGTTAAATGGATAAAATGACTATATCTTTGGAAAGCATGGACAGAAATCGTGTTCATAGTCTATTTGAAATGTTTGCAAGTTTATGGAAAAAAAAAAGAATTATCCTTTCTGATTCCCTGCTGCTGAAGATAAACATTCATATAAATCTACATGGAATTACTCTAATGATGTTTTTCTTAAGCCAAGGTGTAGAATTAAATAGATTTTTAGGTCAAATGTGAAGGATTTTCTAGTGGTTAAGGAACTTAATCTAATATTTAGCAAAATTGGATTTGACTCCCAACTCTGCTGTAAACACCTCCTATTACACAGGCCTAGACACCTAAGGCTAATTTTTCAAAGCTAATTGAGTATGTAAAGACACAGATAGACCTGAGTGGGATTTTCATAAATGTCCAATGTATTCATACTACCAGCTTACTTACTGTTTTAGACAGCAAGCTATCTAAAGATCTGAGCCCTAACAACCTCCTCCTCCCCTGCTGTGGTCTCAGTTTACCTGCCTGTAAGGGTGTACAATAAAACATAGATGTTTCACAAAGAGGGAGGAGAAGAAATGCATTAAGAATTTGAAAGTGGTCCATATACAGTATTGGGAGCTATATAGTTTATCTTTCATAATTGATTTTAGTCATAAACCACCTCAGAAAGTTACATGCAGAACTTACAGTTACAGTCTGCAACCACAAAATGTCATCAGTCAGGAGAAGGAAGCCTGAGCAACATAATGTTCTCTCTGACACCAATGTGCTTGAGGGACTGTTGCTTTACCTCTGCCTTTCCTTCCAGAAGTTTCAGATTTTTTAATTGTGCACATTAGTAACTAATTGAATTTATTTTAGTGAAGAAAATATGTCTCTAGCAAACAAGAACGGGAGGTATTTGTGCCAGTCTCCCAAGTACTGTGAGGGAATCTGTAAGTGTCCAGAAAGGTGACATAATCTGTTGTGCTCACTCCTTTTTTACCTATTCCATCTCTTTTTTTGCTACAGTTGCTGTAAGTACTCAGCCTTTTTCTCATCCCAATAAAAAATTCCAAACCAAACCAAACCCCAAATTGAAAGTGATCATTGTACTTAGGACTAAGTATAGTCATGTTTTGTCCTCAGACTTTTTTTCATCATAGTGTTTCTGGGGCCTGCAGCGTAGTGGAAAGTGTGGAAGAAGGGGAGTGTTTCCAGTTGTCAGATTGAGACTTATAGAAAAATACAAAGGACAATGGGGAAGATATATACGGGTATATGCATATGTGTATTAAAAAGTACTTACTATAAGCTACGTATCCAAAATGTCTGTACAATATTTGCTCATGTGAAACCCTGTTGCAGTGGGGATACTGCAACATGCATATACCAAACCAGGAGTCCCGTGGAAAGGAAATATATATGGACAGACAGATTCCTGATAGCTGTTTCAGAGAGATGTTTATTTCTCCAGCCGCATGGCCGGGGCTCTGCCGAGGAACTGTTCCAATCACGGGACCAAGGGTCCTTCTGCCCGCGCAGGGAACACAAACCAACCAATGGGAACGAGGCTGAGCAGGGACAGGGAAACCCCGTGTCTGTGCCCTCAGGGCCCCTCTCCCAGGGCTACACGGCGGGGAGAGGAGACCCCAACAAAACCCCAAATTTTCAGGAGTGTAAAAAAATTCCAAATAAAATTGATTCTAATTATTTACTGTTTATTAAAATAATTTAATATAATATGAAATATATCTTACATTATATCACAGAAAATATAGTGCATCTAATTTTCCTTCAGTAATGACAAAATCACAAAGTATCCACCACTAACTGAATGAAAAAAGATAACAGTGGATAAGAATTATATGATCTTTACACAGCTAAGAGACACACTGTGCTTTCCATTTTTAAGCAGGATTCCCCACTGTCTTCGGAGACAAAATTCCTAGTCATAGACACCACAGTAAACTTGTGGGAAACATGCCAAAAACCTTTACTTTAAAATAACAGTATCCCTTCTCTAATTGTATTGTGCTTTACTGTATTTTGCAATTATCATAAAATATTATATATACAGTATATTACATTACATAAAATATATAAATAATTATATTTTATGTTTCTGCTATTTATGAAAAACAACAAAACAAAACAACCCAATAATAAATAAGATAGAAGCAAATCTGTTCCCCTCCCCTGATAAACCACAAGCTACATTGGCAAGCTGACATGGACAGTCTAGATGGATATTTTTTTCATTTATTTTATTAATGGAAATATTTTCTGTGACAGGTGCATAGTATATTTAAATAATTAATAACACTTCTCTAAATGTTCTTCAAGATATTATCCTGTGTCAAAAGGTTATATTCATGTCCAACATTTAAGACACTAAATTACGTCACTGTGGCCTTTTTTCAGTTTTCCATTCCTCCCTAGAGTAGGATGTTTCTGATGAATAGCTTGTTCAGAATTTCAGTCATATACATGTATTTTAAAATACATTTACAAATAGATAGAGTAACTTCTTAAGCATGTTCTGAACCAAGTGCATCAATACTGTGACACAGTTCTGATTCTTTTGACAGACTCGTTTCAGTCATGCAGACAGAGGTATCTGGTGCAATACACGCTCCCAGAGAGTCTCCATGTGAGATGCTTGGCCTCCAGAATGGCATGAATTATCGAACGGTGTATGTAACATAAAATGCCTGAAAATTCTTTGAGGATGTCTCAGATCCCCTCAGTATGTCAAATAATACTGAATATCTGGTTGGCACAATTAAATTGAGCCCAGAGTATCTGCTCCCAGTAAAAACATTGTTGGTTTTTGTAGATGTTTTACCTTTGACAGTACATCCACATCTGCATACAAATTTAAGTAGGGCACTTTACTGACGTATCAATATCTTGTTCTGTGCTCATCTCACTTTGTATCATCCACATAAAACTTACAGGTCTATTACTCTTTGACTGCCTAGGCTTTATAGTCTCTCTATTGTTAATGGAAAAAGATAGGCACATCTTCACTAATTTAGACGTATTTATTTAGACTGAATAAATTACATTGTGAAGGTACCTACAACTCCTAACAAATGACAAATGCACTCTAGATTCAAAAGCTAGCTCACAATGGCCTTTCAGGTGAATGAAGCTCAATTATATTAATTGAACCACTGATGCACGAAACAAAAGCTTTCAGAAATAATGGTAATAAGCATGGGAAGGGATATGAAGGACTGGAATCATATTTCATTTTTTAACTTTCTGTAAATCGTTCTAAAGGTCTGATTTTTGGACACCTGCTCACATGCACATATTTCCAACTTTACATTAGAGTTGCAACAATAAATTACCCAATCAATAGAAAAAAAATTAGTCTTCTGCTCTGAAAGTTTATTCTCTTTAGTGCAGAGGGGCTTCAGAGAATGACAAAATCATTGAAGTTGGGAGGAAACTGTGAAAATCGGCTAGTCCAACCCCTCTGCTAAAAGCATAGTGAGCCAGGGTGAGTTGCCCCAGACTGTGTCACGTGAGGGATTGAGTATCTGGTGGAATGGATACTCCACCTCAACCTCTCTGGTCAACATGCTCCAGCACTTAGTAACCCTCATAGTAAAAATATTATTTTCTCACATTTAAGTGTTGTTTCCTGCATTTCAGTTTGTTCCCATTCCCTCTTAACTGGACACTACTGCAAAGGGTCTCACTCCATTTTTGTTACTCCTCACCCCACGTATTTAAACGCAGTGATAAGTGATAACAAACTCTCTCAATTTCTCCTCACATGACAGATGCTCCAAGACATAAATCATGTTCCTGACCCTTTGCTGGACTCACTGCAGTATATCCAGGTCTCCCTTTACTGGGAGCCAAGGCCTGCACCCAGCAGTTCACATGTGGCCTCAGCAGTGCTGGGTAGAGGAGAAAGATATCCTCCTTGACCTACTGATGATGTTTTTACTAGTGCAGCCCAGAATACTGTTGGCCACCTTTGCTGCAACTGTGAGGACATCTACTTGTAGCAGTGTGGGAATTGACTTGAAGTATTTTGCTTTGCATACAGAGTAAAATTATGAATTATGGAGTTTTGGTTTTGATTTTTTTTCTATTTTACCGAAGTATGTTTTATCAGAAAATTAAATAAATCATTTGTTTTAAAAAGAAAATTTAAAATTGTCTATTAGGATAAATTATCCATTATATTAACAATTAATTGATAAAAAAATAGCTATTAGCAATTCTTTACAGAAAACAATGCAATTGAGAAAGACAATACAAAGAATTTATGATGTCTTTGATTTAAACCAGGATGCAAATTAGTAGTTCAGGCAATTTACCTCACTTGCACACATTACTGGTTCATTAGCATCAATATCCTGTCTTTGGCAATGTTGCTGAATGATGATTCACAAAAACACTCCACCCAACAACTTTCCTAATTTATCTAGGCAGCTGTGCTATGCTTTTTGTGAACAGAAAATCATTTTATGCTATATATAGAGATGAATGAATGTCTTTCCATACAATGTTTCATCCTCATCTTTTAGAGCACATCATCACAAATTCCAATAGTTCATACAATTAGTCAAAAATATCATGCAGTAAGCTACAGCCCCATATCCATATTCTTGGAAATATATATTAAAATATGTGAAGCAGATTCAAAAAAGAACAAGAAGCAGTGTTGAATATTAATAAATAGGTTTTATTGTAAAATATTTTGGGAATATTCTTTATCTTACTTTGGATTAGAAGGATTAGGGGGTAATGGAGTGTCTCGGTTAGCTGGAACAGGATGCTTTTAATATCACTGTCCTAGATGACATGAAAATCAAATTCTTTAAGTTTAGATTATGGAAAAAATTCTACCTCTTTTAACAACGAAATCCATAAGTGAAAAAACATTTCATAATATATACTTATTACTAGATATGAATGAAATAAAGAACCATTAGCATTTTTTGACACATAATTGTCATTTAATCACTTGTACAGGAAGCAATCTAATAGCAGAGGAGCGTTCTCTTGTCTGTTATAGGTAAAAACAAGCAAATTAAACAAATCAAAGAAAACCCCACAGAAGAGAGGACTAAAACAGACTTCAGACTTTTTTGTTTTCTTAAGGCTTTGATCTTAAGAAACTGTATTTCTTAAATGCTGTATGAACTTTCTCCACCGAGACTGAGAAAAATCAAAATCTCCATGTGGAAAAGTAAATTTGATTCCAGTCACAGTTATGGTTCATTTATAACAGAGAGAATAAAAGTACCTAGAACATGTGATTGTTTTTTTATAACTGAGTTGTTAACATTACTGGCAGTGGTACTAAGCTTACATTGTAAAACAGTATTTTAGATTTTCATTACATTTTTCATGGTTTTCATGATTTTTCATGGAAAGTCTTGTTGGCTACTTACAACTATTTTCCTTTAATTATTTATTTGTATTAGAGTGTGAAAGTATGTTTGTATTACAATATTTTAAACTAAAAGTTAGGAAATTATATAATCCTTTGTGAAGTTCATGTTCCTGAAATAACTGTGAAAGTGCATTTCAGATACATATTGTAAGCTTGCAATGACTGCCAAGGACACATTGTCTGAGCTAAAGTTATTTGATTCAGACATCATAGATGACATTTGTTTTTTTCAGACTTTAATCCTTTCAATTTAATTCATTTTCTGTAACATTAGTGAGGTAATTAAATATACTTACAGGAATGTCTCAGTTAGCACTTTAATTACCCACCTACAGCACTCTTTCTTTACTGTGTTGGCCTTTCAATAGTGAAAATAGTTCAACAGCTAATTGAATGTTAATTCATAGATCATTCAGTGTTTGGTAGGCTTTTTATCTGCTTAAATAGACTTCTCATTTGCCATAAAATTTAATTTCCTCACTTCTGAATTTTTCAGGTACTACAATTTGCTCTTTTATTAAAAGTAAGAAGAAATAATCCACCCCACAAAAAGCAAAAAAAAAAAGACAAACCTCATGAAATTTTGCACTGTTGGGATTGAACAAGGAGAAAGTAGGACAAGTAGGCTGGATATCTCCTAATAGGTTAGACACAGGTCATATAGTACAGATATAGAACTACTAGTAATTAAAATAATTCAACATTTACTTCTATTGAATTATAGTATATGAAAGAAAGTAACATTAAAATTCTGATAGAAGAAAAATAGCTATTTAAAAGAATAGTATGTAGGAAGGTTTAGAGATAAAAATTAAATAGAAATACAATCAAAAGAAGAATAAAATGAGAACAAAATGATAGAAAAATATAAATATAATCCAAAATCAAATTGATTTAAAGTATGTGTTATATTTTGATTATTTTTTTCACTTGTTATTGTAAAACTTACAGTCCAGGACCAATTTATTAACACTAATGATTTTAGATTTGTAACATTCCAGTAAAACAGTGTCTAAGACCTTTACAGTTCCAGTCCCACAGAACATAAATAATTCTTAATTTTCAGATTTTTTCCTGTTTTACTGACCCCCCCCCCCCCCCGCATCTCATCTCAGTATGTATAATGTTCTACAAAAGAATCAAACTGTATCAAAACAGTGATGGCTTCTTCAACTGTAAACATGTAAAAAATATGTCGGGGCTTTTTTTTCTTAAGCATTTCTCTACCTTCCCTATAATATTTTAATTTAAAATTGAAGATACAGTTCTTTATTTATATTTTATTAATTTAATCTGGTTTGAATTTTACTTGACTAATGCATGAAAGCTGTATGCCTTTGGAACATTCCTGATTTGATTCATCCTCAGCCTGTTCTAAATGAAGAAAAAGACTCTCCATTTTTACCTTGCAAAATGAAAGTCAAAAGACAGAGTAGATGCTGAATGAGACAAAAATAAATCTCTGTACTTATTAAAAGAAATACAAATGTTCCAACTTATAAATTTATTAAATAAGAATAACTTATTTTTCCTATCAATAATAAATTCCAATACCACACATAATAATATTAATTCTAATAATTAATAATATTAATGCTAAATAATTGCTCAACTATTTAGTTTAGTTTCTTTTGTAAATATTTGTTAGGTTTAACTTAAAGATGTTTTTTAAATTTAAACTCATGTATTTTAAAATACAGTTCTGCACATTTTTTTGTTTGTTTGTTTTTGTCCCATGGTGCCTGAATGTGGATATTTATGCTAGGTTTAAAAGCAAATATCTGAGGCACTGACTCAGCACGCACCTGAGATTAAGCCAACTAAACAAGACCGGAGAAACTGCCAGACATAAAATAAGAAATTGCTGCAAGTCATAAACAAAAGAGTGAGGAGTTTACAAGAGTTACAGATAGCACTCCAAGGTACTGAGTGCGTGGCGAAGGGGGAGGTTTGAGAGAAATGGCCAAACATCACAGGCAGCTGAATGGAAGCACTGTGAACCTTCTGGAGAGCAGCGAGGCAGGCAGTGCCTCTGTAACCCTATTTGTGATACTGCATAAGGAAGGGATGGTCTAGGTGCCAGCACTAGATAAACCAAATTCACACACAGACATAGCAAAGTTGGAATCAATGGGACTGTTTATTTGGGAATAGAAAAGCGCAAAGAAAGAGATATATTAAGCAATAGAAGGTAAGGTGGAGAAATGGGAAAAGGAATGGTAAGATACTGGTGTGATTTAACCCCAGTCAGTAACCAAGTATGAAACAGCTGCTCACTCACTCTCCCACCAGTGAGGTGGAGGAGAGAATAGAAGGATTAAAGATAGAAAACTCAAGTGTTGAGATAAAGACAATTTAGTAGGGAATGCAAAAGCTGCCAAGACAAGGAAAGCAGCAGGGCCCCATCACATGCAATGGTAACTTGGGAAGACAAATACCATCGCTCCAAACATCCCCCTTATCTTCCTTTTTCATGCCAGTTTATATTCTGAGCATGATGTCATATGGTATGGAATATCCCTTTTGAGTCACCTGTCCCAGCTGTGTCACCTCCCAACCTCCCATGTACCCCCACTTCATTGCCAGCGTGGCAGCACAAAAAGCAGAAAAGGCCTTGGCTCTGTGTAAGCCCTGCTCAGCAATAAAAAAAAATCATCCCTGTTTTATCAGCCCTGTGTTCAGCACAAATCCAAAACAGCCCTATATAGCCACTGTGAAGAAAATTAACTCTACCCCAGCCAAAATCAACATAATGCAAATCAGGTGACCGGGGATACCTGGGGATCCCTGCTAACCATTCCTGTCTTACAACTGGTCGCTGCAATCTAAACCAGAATAATAACCCAAACTTGTGGCTCTGACCATATAAGATGTTTCAAATCATCTTCCAGGGCCAGGGTAATCCAGTGTGCTTTCTCTAGCTAGCAGGAGAACACCAGGATGGATCATCCTGATAGTAGTGTCTCAGTGTCTGATTTGGGCCAGATGCCATCAGCATCTGCCCATCCCTTCTGGATATCTTACATGACATGTGCTGGGAAATAAAATAAACATTGAGATGTTTTTGCATTGTGCTGTCATAAGAATAGTCTGTGCAACTAGCATAGCTTTAATATTTTAATCTCCCAAAGGAAATGGTAATTATAAATCCTATTTCAAATATTCACAGTAAGATCAAGTACTGCTTTTTTATTATATTATCTTGTTAAATTACTATCTCTGTATTCATGCTATAAAATATACATAAAATACAGCAATACTAACTACTGTTAAATTGCCACGTGTAAACCATGAGATTCATTCCTCCTAAAAAGGAAAATTGTGAGGGGTAGCTTCTTAGCATGAGGAAGCAGCTTTTTGTAGAACCCTTTTAAAATTAAAATCTGAACAGTACATCAGTGTAACTAATAGTATGGTGTGCTAGATTTTTATTTTTGTTTTGTGAAAAAATCTATGATATTTGACTGAAAGTGTTGAAATTGATAACTATGTCTCATTATTTTTTTTATCCTTGTGAAGATCTAAAGGAAATTCTGTGCCACAGCTGCTGTCCCAGGTAAGACTGGTTTTTATTTCAGTATATTCACCCTCTGGAAGCTTATATCAGAAGTATTGCAGTTAAAAGCGCCCCTAATTTCTAAGCAAAATTGACATCCTAAACAACAATCCATCTTTTTAGTTGTTTTTTGGTGTTTTGTTTGTCTATTTCATTGTTGCTGTGAGTTGGATTTTTTCTGGGTTTTTGTTTGTTTGTTTGTTTATTTTTTTTTTTGTTTGCTTGTTTTTTTCCAACTTTCTTCCAAAGGACTTGGAAATAGTGTCTTATGAACTCTATTTTTTCTACTCTATCAAGAGTACCAATACCACCAGAATAAAAGACTTTCATCATAATTCCTGTAGCACCTGTACAGGAAACATCAAAGTGAAGCTTAAATTTAAAAATATAAATTTATTTTGACAACTTTCTGAACTGGGAACAGAAGCTAAATTTTCTTTTGAGGGTAGAGTATTACCTGTTCCTGTTTCAAGTAAGGAGGAGGTGTCCAGGAACTTATGATGACCCTCAAAAAAGAAAGTTACATTTATTAAACCAAATAATATTTATATGAAAAAATTAATTTACTGTATAGACATAGAAGTTTTTAAAATTTTTGGATCATAAAGAAAATAAGTTTTTCCCTCTTTTTAAGGTTAGTATCTGTGACATATTGTACACAGTACACTGATACCCCACAGAGATCATTGCCTACCTAAAGAAAGCATAGACCACATATGAAAATAAAGAGTATATTATAGGACAACAAGGAGGTACAGATATTGTCCAAACAGTTTCTAAAACCTCTGTTTATACTTCTAAGAAAACTTTTTCTATATTTGCGTTGAAACCACAGGCATTCTCATCAAATTCTTGTACTTCCAAGGTCAATTATACACTTCTTTGAAGAACATCTTCATCTGAATAATGGATTTCATTATAACAAATATTTTGCTACCTCTCATAATACTTGGAAAGTGCACATTAACCCCATCCCTCTATCTGATTTTGCTACTGTAAACTAGCCAAAACCAGCTTCTTTGTTTATACTCTAAATCAAGGAAAAGCTGTGAGTTGATCGGGGTGTTGAATTTAAGCACTAATCACTCCTGAAACTCAGGGGATGCTAATGAGCTCAGTTTTCATACTGAAGGATATCTTATATATATTATATTATTATTGGTATTGGTATTGGTATTATTTATTTATTTATTTATTACACAGCATTTTGATCATACCTGTTAAGGGTCATATACTTATGAGAGCATTTAAGACTTCGTGTGCATTGCATAAGGATTGCTGGAACATAACTCAGTATGTTTGTAGGTGAATGTGAACTATTGTGTACTGCATATTGTTGTGTACCATCTCAAAAGGAGATGGAAATGTAGAGATGATGCCAGATCTTCTCTCCCTGCATTAGACAGACTGAACTGTCTGTCTCCATTAGACCATGCTGTCTCTTCTGAAAGAATGTCAAAAATGTATGTTCTCAGAAGCTCAACAGCTGGAAACTCTCTGAAACTGCATTTCAGCAGTCAAATTCCCTCCCATGTGCCTTCTGGGGTATTGTGCTCTGCATGAGCACTAGACAAAAGTCTTTGCCTTAAAGCACAGGAGTCCTTGTTCCATGTATGTGCAGTTTGCCTATAGCCAGCAGCTATTATGATGTTCTGAAAATCATAAATAAGAAAAGTTGATTGCAATGATTATAGGAGTTACTGCTCAAAAAAATAATTTAAAATTTGGAAAATTAAATATAGAGGTGTTCACCCAGGCAGTACAGCTTACCACTCTTAGGCTAACATTTTAGTATAAATGTCAAACTCTTGAGCTCTATATATTTGTGAAAGCTAGACAGGAGAAAAGCTAACTGATAAAAAGAGCATGGGAATGAGAAATGGATTTTGGGGTGTGGCGGTAGAGAAATTTGGTATTGAATTAATAATTCTTTTCCAAATTATACCTAAGTGCAAAGAGATCCTTCAAATGATGGGGATGTTTTGATAGCACATTTATCTGTACCTTTAGTTTCAAACTTCTTCGCAAAAGAACAGATGGAAATATAGTCTAAAAGCAGGTAAGTATATATTTTTGGATTTTGAAGCAAGGCATTAAAAAAATAGAAATATGAAGGTGATTTAAATATGCTCAAACCCAACAAAATTGCTGACGAATGACTGTATTTATTAAGAAATTACAGATGTGCCTATTTTTTAACTTGTAAATTAGAAAAAGAAATATTGATATGCTTAGTCCTGGCTAATGAGCTGGACTATCTCCATAGGATTAAATCAAGTTATTAGAAAAATAAGGAAAATATTTTCTGTCTTGAAAGTAAAAAATTATTCTTTTGCAAAGCCTCGGAACATAAAGATTGAGAGATTATATGACCACAGTTGTAAGTACAATCACAGACTAAGTACTAGCCAGAGAAAAAATAGCATAGTATAAAACAAAAGAGTTGGAATGGTTCCCTCAACAACCTCTGTTTAATTGGATAGATGTGAGTTTGTTGAGTGGACTGTCAGAGGGTCTGGAGCACACGTCTTTTGAGGAATGGCCGAAGGAGCTTGGGGTGTTTAGACTGGAGAAAAGGAGGCTCAGGAGAGACCTTTTCCCTCTCTATAACTACCTGAAAAGAGGTGGTAGTGAGGTGGGAGTCCATCTCTTCTGTCAGGTAACAACTGACAGGACAAGAGGAGATGGTCTCAACTTGCCCCCATGGAGGTTTAGATATTGTTGGATATTAGGAAAAATTTCTTCACTGAAAGGGTGGTCAGGCATTGGAACAATTTTCCCAGGGAAGTGGTGGTATCACTATCCCTGGAAGTGTTAAACAACCCCATGTGGATGCAGCATTTGGGGACACAGTTTAGTGGTGAACATGGTGGTAGTAGGTTAGTGGTCGGACTTGATGATCTCAGAGGCCTTTTCCAACTTTCATGTAGCTATGATTCTATGGCCATTGGGACAGAGTGTTAAAGAATCCAATTTCAAATTACACTGAGTGACGTTTTTGTTGGGATTTTTTTAGATGAGTTCTACTTTAGCATTTTATGCCAAAATATCTGTGAAAAAGCTGTGTATTAGAAAGCTAATACAGCATAGACTTCATGTATTAAAGATGTGACCCAAATAAACATCATAAATTTATAACAAAAGAATCATTGGATAAGGAGATTTTTCCAATTTGGGAATGTTGTTTTTGCATTAATAGCCAGAGTATTTATTTTTTCCTTTATTATTAGCATGGGTTGAAAATACAGTCCTTTCCAATATAATTTTTTTTGTGTATGATTAATTTATAAGGCACAAGATGTAAAAATAAGGTTATGCACCTTATTTTTTTGATAAATATTTCCCTTTATTTGTTAAGAAATACATGCTTAAATACTTGGAAAAAAGGAAACCCTTTTCACTAATAGCGAAAAAGTAAATTCATTAGAATAAAAAAGATATTCCTAAAACAAGGTGAGTTTAATTTATTTTTACAAAATGTATTTGTCCATAATTTTACTGAGCTATTTTCATTACAATGGCTTGATGATTTTTAATATGTGTAATTTCTTAAGTTACACTTTTTTGTTAGACATTCTCCACTGTGCAAACTGTCAGAATGTAGCTGGCTTAGTCCCCTGAAGAGTGTACTTAACAAACAGAAAATTCCTTTTTAGAGGAAATTTATTGACTAGATCAGCTTTAAATTAGCTGATTGTAAACTTCTTGTTAGAAGTGCAACCATTGACCCTTGGCCTCAGGTATTCCATTTTGTGGGTATGGATTTTATGACTGCACTGGGCTTGTCAGGATTTATCTTCATAGTGGCTCATATGGGGCTGTGTTTTAGATTTGTCACCAAAACATTGTTGATAACACAATATTTTAGCTATTGTTGAGCAGTGCTTATGCAACATCAAGGCCTTTACTGTTTCCCAGTCTGTCCCACCAGTGAGTAGGCCTGGGGTGAGAAAAGACTGTGAGGGGACACAGATGGGACAGCTGATCCCAACTGACCAAAAGGATATTCCAAACCATATGGCATCATACTCAGCAATAAAAACTGCAAGAAGGGAGTTTTTTCAACATAGCCATTGTTCAGGGATTGGCTGGATATCAGTCTGCTTGGGGGAGGTGGTGAGTGATTACATTAGCACTACTTGGGATTTTTGTTAGGGGTTGGTGTGCTGGACGGTTTTTCCCCTTTATTAAACTGTCTTCATCTCAACCTTTGCACTTTCTCAGTTTTGCCCTTCCAGTTCTGTCTTCCATCCCAGTGGGGCAGAGTGATTGAGCAATTGGGTCAGGGATTACCTGCCAGTTGTGGTCAGCTCACCACAGTCACAAAACAGTAACTGTCTCATGGAAATCTCCAAGCAGCTGTTTAAGAAAATTGCAAGTGTTTGCTCTTCTTAGATCACTTTGGTAAGCCTCAGCAAGAGTCTGCATCTGCTCTTTCTGGAAAAACATCACCCCTATCTCAATATGGGTACCACAGAGCCATAGAAAACTGATAAAATCCAAAGTGGGTAAGAACCCAGTCACTGATCAGCATTGTGAGATGCTACTTAACTGTCTGTCTGCTTTTGTCAGAAACAAAGTGAGATAAGGAAAACACAGATGTCTTGGAATATTTCAGAATGGACAGATAATTTTCTCTTTTCGTTGAAAGTGTCCTAGCTGTTTTGACTGTGTTGCCATTAAAGTCACATTACCTAAAATCTGATAATGTCTGAAAATCTTAAAAGTTTTATTCAGTCTTTTATGATTAAGTAGAGCATACATTACTGGAGACCATGTCATTGACTGCAGAAAATGCCACATAAATGTTGTACTCTTCCAATTACAAAAAACATCACCTCCCACAGTGGCATGTGACAAGTAAAGAAAAATGTTTTCTGGCAATCTATGTAAATAATGAGCAGTGACATTACGCTTTCCACCTTTTCTTTTCAGTAATATAGTTCGAAAACTGATTCTGATTTCCATTAACCATCAGATTACAAAACCAGTTCTAGAGCTATTCAGTTAAACCGATGGATTTCCTTTCTTCTTCTTCTAGGACTCAGAATGTAAACCTAAGAATATATCTCCTTTGTTTCACGTCTCTCTTTTTTTCACTTGATTATAGCCTGTGGCAGATTTATCTTTCTCTTAATTTTCCTTAGCTCATGCACATTTTTCGTTACAATTTCCTTTCTTTATGCTTTTTTTCCCCATTATTCTATTGCTTTCCTTTCATTATCTGTTTAAATGATAGGCTAAAAATGAAAACAAAGGTTATGGAAGACAGAAAACAAACAGAATAATCTATTTTTAAATAAAAATATATATTTGGTTAGATATATTTTATATATCTGTGTATAAGGCTTTCAAAATTACACCTCATATAAAAAAAAATCACATTTTCAAATGTAAAATATTGATTTTCCAATCATGATCAAGATGTTAGAAAAGGATATATATGTTTTTGTATATCCATTGACCCTCAGCAAAAGTGGAAATATACACAATAGATATAAAAGCTCTTTAATGAGAAGAGAAAAAGAGAAACAGTAAAATCTTCTTTCTCCTTTTTCTTATTTAACAATACCTTTTAAGATTTACAACAAACCTGGCAGGATGGAAAGCATCCTACAGAAGTCAGTGAAAAACACTACCTATCATATTATAATAGCCACTGAGAATCTATAATATTTTACAGAACAGCAAGGGATAAATAAATCTGATTAACTAATGGACATAGATTTTGAATTCTGTTTTATTATCATTAACAAGAATGTTATGGGATTGATTAGTCTGTCCTTACAAGAGAATTTGAACTTTTTTATTCAAACAGACAATAAAGTCAATTATCAGACAAAATTGTATTCAATGCCAGAATATTACTTCCACTCTGTTCATATATATTCATTCTTGAAGTGGTCATCTGTAAATTACTGTTCTAAATTTGTATTCTGACTGGGGAATTTAGTAGAGTAAGTCTCCTCCAGAACAAATTCATAGTCTTCTCAGAATGACATCACAAATTCAATTTAAGCTAGTGACAGTCTGTCTGTACTGCACCTGCATATTGTGAGAAGCTTGCTCTATGAGAAGCAATTAAAGAAATAAACTTGATTTGCAAATTTCAGTCCATGTTCTAAATGAAAAATTTGTAATTGAAAATGGTTCTGTTCCTTATTTAAGCACAGCAAATTGTCTATTAATAGAAGTGTTGGTAGACTAAATGATCTTTCCCTTGATAAACTCTACTGTCTGTTCTGCCTTTCTCTGACCAAATTAGCACGTTACAGCATACAGGGTTTTGTATAATCAAATTCAATTTTATATATGTCTTTGTAACATAATTTTTCTGTATTTTTTCTAAAGAAAATGATTTAACAAAAGTTCTAAATTGATTGCAAGACATCTTGGTGGCATACATTTATTAATTCATGAAAAAAAAAAAATCCAAATGAATGTTTTTTTAAATCCATTCAACATATTTTTAGTCTATACTTAAACATGCAGTGACTAATATTAACTGGAGGGGAAGAAACGGAACAAATTATTTAACAGGAAAATTTATTTTATTTTATTATTTTATTCATTTCATTTCATTTCATTTTATGTTTTTTATTTTCTGTCAACCTTATAAAGTCCATTATTCAGTACACTTTGAAACACCAGTGTCTGGCTAAGCAGAGTAAAATGCTTAGATTAAGATTCTATTTCTTCAAACACAGATTGATAAAAAAAAATAACATCTCTCTGTATATGTGGCTTATAAATTACCAGTGCTCAAATTCATCACTTCAGTGAAGATGTGGGTCCCAGCCCTGTCTGGAGGACTAAAGGGCTTCTTTCCTGCTGTCTGTATGAGTGACGTAATTACAAAAACAGTCCCTTGCTTTCCCGATGATCGTCCCTAGCCCAGGAAAGCGGTAAAGCACACAAACCTTCAATCTCTACTCCCATCCTTGTCACACAGCAGATAAAGCTCTGCCTTTTTATAAATAAATCAATAACCAGCTGCAATTGTTAGCCTTGTTAGTAATCCTTCCGTTATACACAGAGAGTATCTAATCAGAGACACTGGAAGCACACACAGTCCTGGTGACCCAGACAGATACTTACTCATTCATCTTTCCATGATTTTATTCAATTGTCATCTGCCTCAGGAAGACTGTGACTTTCTTCTGGGAATTTCAACCAGTCTTCTTAGCATTGCTGTCAGTTATTGCTGTCATTGCTGCTTTTACAGCAGTAATGTTAAGGCTGGAGTTTTAAGGCAGATTTTTGGTGTCAAGGAAAAGGCAAGCGGTGAAAAGCACCGTGATCTGAGTAAAAATATTCTTTTTTGCTTCTCCATTATGAACCCTGGCAAGCAGTCCATGACTGCCTATGATGGATAGACCACAACTGGAAGAAACTGTGGCAGGTTGCACACCAAAAAAGTACACAAGGCTGGAGGGGATCAGTGAGTGGGAAAGAATGCTCCAACTGTAAGGAGGAGCTACCTGGTTGCAGCAACATCACAGATCCTTCTTCTGTAAGTTTAGAAAGGTTTCAAGTTCAAGAACTTGCCAACTGATATCCAGTCTTTTTGGACTGTGCTGAATCTTTTGCAAGTGCTCAAACTTCCAGGGACCTGCACAGTGTCATCCAACACCACAGCTGGGATTACATGATCATGATGCAGAAATTTTTTCTGGAATGGGCGAACCTCAACTACAGAATTCTTCAGTCCTGCTGGAAGTTGAAATCCTTGATCAAGTTTGAAGTTCTTGGTCAGGCTGTATGAAAGCATGCTATTCAATGAAACTTTCTGGCTAAATCTGGGATAAAGATGTGTGGGCTTGGCCAGATTTCCGTTTCCTAGAACATCCTTCATGTTGGTTCTTCACTGACCGGTCACTTCTTACCAGCTGTCCTCTTACACCTCCTGCTCTCAAGAAGATCTTAATGGTGATCTCTCCAGAGTGATGTAGTGTTTTAGAAGTCAGTCCTGTGCAGTTCAGTAACTTCTGTATGGAATCAGAAGATACCAAAATTCCCCTATAACTTACTTTTTCTTCCTGAAATTTTCTCACTTTTTGCAGTGAAAATGTTATCAATATTAATATAAGAAGAAGAATGCACCATATCAAAACTATTCTAGAGAGTTCTTCCTTGGGAAAGTGTCATAGGTTAGCAAGCATAGTCCCGGAAGGGACGTCCTTGCTAAGGGGTGCTTACAGTTTCCTCTGGGAACTGAAAGAACCTATCAGCTGGCCAGTTTGAATATGGACAATTCTCTAAGCCACTTAAAGTTGTGATCACCTCTGTGATCCACATTTAAGAATAGGCAAACTCCCCCTCCAAGCTCTCTCTCGTTTCCGGCGCTGGCACAGGTGGCTGCAGGGCCCGAGCAGGGCCCAGTGGGCCCGGCCAGGCCCTGCTTGGGCCAGGCTGGGCCGGGCCACGGCCGTCCTGAAGCCATGGACCTGTTCCAGCCATGGAACCCCCCCCCCACTGCCTTGCCGTGGGCAGCCGGAGCGGCTTGGCTCTCCCCCCTCTCCACTGCGATAAGAAAAATTCAACATTCCAGCTGCAAAGCTGCAAGGCCGAGGTGAGAGTAACCCTTTTTATTGCTGTGAAGAGCTGAAAACATGAAGGAAGAGAGAGAGGAGATGCTTAAAGCTGAAATTCTGTTGTGAAGCTATGATATACCAGAGTATCCTGTTGTAATTCCATGAAGATATGGGGGGTGGAGTGTTCAACTCGTGAGCAGAAGCACCTGCGTTGAGATAGGCAGATGCTGACGCAGCTGTAATTTCATCAGAAGTTTGGACAGGGAGAGATGAACCAGATGAGGACTTTTGCTCCAAACGGGAAAGGAGAAAACCTCAGTCCGTAGAGATGAACCAGATGAGGACTTTTGCTCCAAATGGGAAAGGAGAAAACCTCAGTTCCTAGAGATGCTCCCAGAGATAGTCCTAAAGATGAAGATGATGAAGACCCTTTGCTCCTAGGGAAGGAGAAGGGCCTCTGTTTTTGTTTCTGAATGGCTCAACCTTAAAATTGTACCCCAAAAAACTTCAAGAGTGGACCCTCGAAGGCAGTTGCGGGAAAAGCTGCAAGTCGGGGGAAAGGACTCACACGCAGGCAGAGAGACTCCTCTTCCTAAATGGACTGAACGATATTTGGAAGTGGGCGGCTGTCTCGTTGTGATAATGTTTTCATAGCATGAGCAAGAAGAGACTTCTCTTTCTAAACGGACTGAACAAGGTTATTATGGAAGTGGTAAACAGACTGAACATCTTAAGGGTTGTCTTTTCACATTGTCAGTGGGAGAAGGGAGGAAGGTGGGGGGGAGGAGGAGAGTTCTGAAGGTGGTATAATTTTTTTTCCTTCTTCTTTTAGGTCTGTTAATAAACTTCTTTATATTCTTTCAAGTTTGGTGCCTGTTTTGCATTTCTCCTAATTCTTATCTCACAGCAGATAAACAGTAATGAGTATTTTGGACCAAACCACTACAGAAAGATCCTACCAAAAGTCAGAAAGTAGTTACTGCCATGGGTTTTGGAATATTACTTTTTTTAACAAAACACTTCATTAACATTTAAACAAATATTTGGTGCCTGGTTTTTTTCAGCCGTTTCCACTGCATAAAACTTGGTCATGATTTCTGACTTGTAATTAAATTTTCATTTACATTGATCATGCAGTTAATCTCAGTAAGTTTTAAGCCTTTTATGATTGGAAAATGTTCAGAACTACTCAAACAAGAAAGAGTTTTGTCCACTGTTATCACAGTATGAAAAAGACACAGCAGTTAATTTTATGTTATTGAATTATTGGGCAGTGTTTCTAATATATGAGTAGAAAACCAGTAGGGTGCATCCAGCTGGTTGATGAGAGCTCTAAATAAGGGTGAGTAGGAGCAGAGGACCAGAGATAGATAATCTTACAAGTGATTAAGCTGTTTACAAATTGCTGTAATTTTGGTTTTCTTCTAATGTCTCTTTTTCCTCTTATTTTTTCTATGACTTCCCCAAAGATTTTCTCCAGTTTGTCAACTCAGAAAATTTTATTGGTCATTGTATTTCTATTGCTGCTCCATTATGTTGAATCATTATTTTTACCCCCTCAAATTATCCTCACAGATGTATTCTGCTGCTTATTTTTCATCAATATCTACTCTATGGATAAGCTTTCTGTATGTAATATTTTTATTTATGAACATCAGATTTCTGACTCTCTCATTTCATCTGAAAATGTTCTATATCACCATATGTCACCAGCCAACAATATTCACAATTGCCTCTTGCACTATGAATAAATTACTTCCAGTTCTTCAGAAGGAAAATAATGGATGTCACACAAACAGCATAAAAAACAAACACACACAAAAAATCTCATTTCCATACACTTGTCTCTAAAATCAGTTCCACAGTAATATTCAAAGTTTGCAATCTTTATCAAGAGAACAAAGTTTTGGTGTTTGGGGTTTTTTTTCTAGAAAATGATAAATTATGAAAGGTTTGTTTTGAAGACTGCCAAAGGAGTATCTCATATGTGTGTATATATACATGCATAAATACATATATATGTGTCTCTGTGTGTATATCTAACTCATGGAAATTCTAACACATGAAACTGAAAAAAAATGCAGAAAACATCAGTTTGTCAGTAGGCAGCAAAAAAAACCTGTGGGTGGTAGGACAGAAATGTTTTTTTCATCCATGGGTGCTGGAATGCAATTAGGAGATATACATGAGGATAGGAAGAAAGCATATGTCACCCTGGTCTTCAGAAAGGGCACTACCGGCAAGTCAGCTTCACCTCCATCCCTGGAAAGGTGATAGAGGGCCTCATTTTGGAGGCCATCTCTATAAATAGGATGTCAAGAAGCTGATCAGGAGAAGTCAGTGTGGATTTAATTAAAGAAAATCCTTCTTGACCAACCTGATTGCCTTCTATAATGAAACAACTACCTGGATGGATGCGGGGAGAGAGGTGGGTATTGTCTATCTCAACTTCAGCAATTCTTTTGACACTATCTCTCACAACTTCGTTGTAGGCAAACTCAGGAAATGTGGACTTGGTAAGTGGATAGTGAGGTAGACTGATAACCGGCTAAACAGCAGATCCCAAGGGCTGTAATCAGTGGCACAGGACCCTGTGTGTAGTTGGAGGCCTGTCACTACTGGCGTCGTCCAAGGTTCAATACTGGGCCCATTATTTTTTAATTTATTCATCATTGACTTGGATGAAGGGGTTAAATGCCTTCTCAGCAAGTTCACTGATGACACAAAGTTGGGAGGAGTGGCTGATACCCAGATGGGTGTGCAGCCCATCAGAAGGGCCTCAACGATTTGGAGAGATAAACAGAACAGTCTGAAATTCAGCAGAGGCAAATGCAGGGTCCTGAACCTGGGGAGGAATAACCCCATGCACCAGCACAGGCTGGGAGCCAGTGTGCTGGAAAGCAGCTCTGTGGGGAAGGACCTGGAGGTCCTGGTGGGTAACAAGCTGTCCATGAGCCAGCATTGCCCTTGTGTTCAAGGACAATGATATCCTGAGCTGCATTAGGAAGAACATTGCCAGCACATCAAGGGAGCTGATCCTGCACCTCGACTCAGCCTTAGTGAGGCCACATCTGGAATTCTGTGTTCATTTTTGGGCTCCTCAGTACCAGAGACATATGGAGCTCCTGGAGCAGGTCCAGTGGAGGGCTACGAAAGATCCCCAGCTGAGGAAGCTGGACCTGTTCAGCCTCAAGTAGAGATGACTGAGAGGGGACCTCATCAAGGTCTAAAAGTATCTGAAGGAAGGGTGTCAAGATGATTAAGCAAAGATCTGCTTGCTGGTTCCAAGCAGTAGGACAAGAGGCAGTGGACAGAAAGTGATACATAGGAAGTTCCACCTGAATCTGAGGAAGATCTTTTTCTCTTTGTGAGTCACTGCATACTGGGACAGGTTGCCCAGAGAGGTTGTGGAGTTTCACTCCTGCAAGGTGTTCAAGAACTGTCTGAACAAAAGCCTGTTCAATGTGCTCTAGGATGATCCTGCTTGAGCAGGGAGGTTGGACCAGATGACCCACTGTGGTACCTTCCAACCTTGCCCATTCAGTGATTCTATAATACCAAACTTTAGGAAGAAACTCATCAGTATTGATGTCATGGATAGCAAAAGACAGAAGAGGGATTTGGGCAACAAAGATATGAATATAGGAGGGTAGAGATTTAAATATCTTTGTAAGGAACCATTGGAAAATCTGTCAAGTCGTTCTGCCTACTTGACTACTCTGGACTTCTGTAACTGACTGCTTGTCAGGAGAGAAATGGCAGGCACAAATGTGTTTTATTTACACAGAAAAAAATGGAAGGGGAAATTCCCACCTGGGCTACTGCTCATTAAATTTTCTGGGTGTCTCTAACTAAGAAAAGAAATCCCATTTTCAACTAGCAAAGGCCTGGAAGAGATAATCAAAGTCTGTAATGACTTTATGTCTTTTTGAAAGGACTACACACACCAGAGTTTATATCTGTGTATATAATCTGACTTTACAGAAATTTTCAGTAGTCAGCTTTATTCCACAAAAGTTTTTCACCAAAAATGATCAGTTTCGCATGTGAAGGTCTTCATAACCTTCTAAAAACTCTTCATGCATTTACACATCAAGTTATTCTACACTTCTTTTTAATAATCTGATCTGTTGAGGTATTTACACAAGCTCCATATTAAAGTGCAATCAGATATTAAGATGAGACTAATTATAGTTTTATGTTTAATGAGTCAATCACAATTGCATTTGTGTAACTGCAATCTAAAATCCCTCACTTGCATTTTGGCAGATATTCATGGAATCAGATGAAAAAAACAACATTAGATCTAGAGAAAATACTATGTAGCTTATCCATTGAACTTTGAAAGTTAAATAGAAATCATTCTCGTTAAAATATTTTTTTTAGATCTTTTTTAGTTATCTCAGTCCTCGGTATAAATAACCTCAATGTTTCTTTTTTCTGAAGATTATATAAAGATACCTGATTCTTTATCGAATCTTGATTTGATCTCTCTTGATAGGTTAGTCTATACTGACAGTGATTACAATTAAAGTAACAGCATATTGTCCTCTAAATACAGATTAGGGTAACTGAAACTATGCATGTTTGGATCAAATTCTGTACTGGAAATGGACAAATATATTAAGAGGAAATATTGAAATGGTCTCATCAAAAGAACTGTTAAAAGCTTTGCATCCTGAGCTTCCCAGTCTCCAGGAATTCTAAAAAAAAAATCTGCTCCTGATCTGTAAATAAATAAATTATTACATTTCAGATTGAGTGAAATATTTTGTAGAACCCAAAATATTCTCAGATAATTTTCATCTGTCTCAGAAAAATATATTTTAGACTGTTCCAAAACTTTTACTAATGACTTTTTCTTCAACCAGAAAATACAAAATATGTTATCTGCACAAGTTTCATTAAATATTCTTAGGTAGGTAGGTAGGTAGGTAGGTAGATAACTATATATCATATCAAGGCATACCAAAAACTAACCATATAGGCTCAGAAGGACTATCCATGACAGGTGTTTGTGCCTAACTTCCCTAACCAGAGCATGATAAGAGCTACATGCTGTTCAGACAGTATAATCAGGAATCTTAACGAAGAGTATCAGCTCTGGCCTGTAGGGAAATACCAAGGAGGCAAAACTGACTTAAGTCTCATATTCCTCAATTATTTAAGCCTCCCCCATTAAGAATCCTCATTAATTAAAACCTACCTGTATTGGCTTTGTCTGAGGTAGAGTTAATTTTCTTCACAGTATCTGTGTTCTGGGTTGACCTTGGCATGGGTTGATTCTTAAGTCCAATATCACATTGTGGAAGGGAGACAGAATTTAAAGTGTTAAAGTACATATAAGGTGTATTTGACATCCATAACTTTTAAAATGTCCTCTATAATTGCAACACCCAGGAAAAAAAAAAAAAGAGAAAGGTAGCTAAAGATTGTATCTCTCTGTTTCTAGTGAAAACTACATTGTTAGGGTACTATGTGATAAAATATGTCTTCTGCAATTTCTGTAATTTTTTTAAATTGTATTATTTGGATGTAAGCCGTAGTGAGATAGGGGGTAATACCATAAAACATCATCTGTTTTAGGCTTGAATCCATCTGGGATAATGAGTGCAAAACCCATTTTTTAATCAGCCTACTCTAATTTTTTGGCTGTTTTCCAAATGATAAGCATAAATGAAAAAGAAAAGAAAATCAAACATAGTGGAAAATACCTAAATTAAAGAGCAGCTTTTCTTAATAGTACAATTAAAAATTTTGGTCCAGACAGGGAGTAGAAGGTGAAGGAGGGCTTCAGACTGAGAGGAACATCCTAAGTAAAAATTACTTCCTCAACGCCTGATTGCATACCTATCTGAACTTTAATATTCCTCTTAAATCAGCAGAAATTAAATTATTCTACTCAGTAGGTTTTTGGTTGGATTCAAATATAAAAGTTCATTAAGAAAAAATAGTCATAAGCAAAACCAGTCTGGGAACAACTCTGTAAGGTTCATTAATGATAAAAGAGTATGAGGAATGCTAGGTATTCCATATAGCTTCAGGGAGTGTCACAGTAGCTAACCAACATGGAAAATATATTTGGGTGCACACCTAAATATGTGAGATTCATTACCTTTATGGGCAAAAATGCTGAAGTTGTACCTGTAGCATCCTTTTTGTTACTTTGCTTGGGGGTGTTTGTTCAGTGAAGATAGACTGTGCACAGTATTGTTGCAGCTCAGTAAGGTTCCTCTTGCATAATGAACTGCTGTAGAGCAAGACTTCCCCTGCAAAAGGTGTCATGCTTACTCTCTGTCCCTTATCTCTCAGTACCATCC
This sequence comes from Corvus moneduloides, assembly GCF_009650955.1. Taxonomy (NCBI): domain Eukaryota; kingdom Metazoa; phylum Chordata; class Aves; order Passeriformes; family Corvidae; genus Corvus; species Corvus moneduloides. Next base: position 73,892,258 of record NC_045477.1, read on the forward strand.
TGACATCATGGAAGATAAATCTTGTGCAAGCCTCATAAGCATGGAGAGTTAGGTCGGGACTGTTAAATGGATTTGTTCCAGGAAATTGTCCATGAGTGCCAAACAAAAGCAGAAGAACTCATTTATGCTGAAATCAGCTTAAATCATAGGACAGCAGACATAGTTTAAATCATAGGACAGTGTTATGCCCACACTTGGCCTTTAATCCTGGCTGACAGCCATATAATGCCTTTCTAAACCAAAGACACAAATAAAGTTTCTTGAGTAGGGATTTTTATTCTCTCTTGAAGTATCTAGGGTAGTGAGGGATTGTTTTACAGTATATGAGAGTGGCAATTCTCATACAACAAAACTGAGGTTACCTCCTGCAAGACTGGAGTGTGACTTGAGTTTATAAAAGATTGTTTGAAAATGCTAAGGTGCCTGGGACAGGCAAAGAATCACATTTGGTACAGCCTCAGTTATAATATCTCTCAGAAGTGATCCCTACAGTGAAAAGCCCCTGAAGCACATTTGGCCATTATCTTGGACAGATGATTTTTGAAACAGCACAAGGCAGAGACAGGCAGTGAGCAGGAAGCAAGTAGTAAGCAAGGAGTTCATCACTCAAATGCCCTTCCCCCCTTTTTTTCATTTAGCAGAGTAAACATCTTTATGCTACATTTTTAAAAGTCTTGTGCATAAAAGTGTTAAAAACATTGCATAGGATGTTCTTAAACTCTGATATTTTTCTCAGTTCTGTAGAGGAAACAAAACAAAAAGGCATCCAGTGGAAAAATGAAAATTTAACAGCATTTTTCTGAGAGCCATTGAGTAATTTCTTTTTGCAGTTGGTGAAATATTACAGCACAGAAGGCTGTACATCTTATCCTGGAATAGTTTTCTGCTGTGTATTCTGCATACACTGTTCTGGCAGCTCTATTTTGATTCCTTTAAAATAAACATCTCTGAATTTATAAAACAAAATAATAAAATAATTACATTGATTACAATTTCAAACTTTAATGGAATTGTAAGAAAAACAAACTAAAAAGTTTAGAATTAGAAATGAAACATTTTGAGAACACCAAAAATAAAACAGATATAAAAATGAAAACTCTAGACTTAACCTCTATTATTTGGGATCTTAATTTCTACTTTTTTTCACTAAGGTTCTCTCAAATCAGGAGCCCAGTGAAAAAAAGATTACTTCAACTCCACATGCCCATATCAAACAAGGAAGAAGGCTGAGCATGAATTCCCAAGAGACATAAGAAGAAATAGGCATATGCAACACAGACCTACAAAAGTACACAGCTGGTCACACCCACCAATCACAGACAGGCACACAGATAGTTCACGTGAACACAGCACAAAAAACCTCTTATTTCTTTCCTGTGTCACTCATCAGGATAAAGGCCAGTTAGTGGAAAATATGTATATATAGACTGTGGAACATGGATCCCTCTAGCTCAGACACTTGGTCTGCCCAGTAGTTGCTCCTGCTTCCCAGTCTCCCCAGTTGCTGGAATGTGCACTGTGCCCCCATGCTGCAGCCCCACTCCAGTTTCTGGTACAGGCCCCCTTGTACCCATGCACTAACACACAAACAGACACAAACACGCACATCTTGGATCCCTCCAGAACTGGGATCTCACACACAGTCCATCCATGTGCTGCTTCTGGATCTTTGCTCTTCCACAGTTGCATCAGGCACAGATGGACAGACACACAGACACACAAGTTCAACTCAGTTCACCTCTGGGCCAGGGCAGTGTTTGTCTCTCCAGCTAAGTTATTTGGCTTGCCTTGCCTGCCCTGTACCATTGCACTTCTCTGTGTGCAGGGAGATAACCTTTTTATTGCATAACCAAGCATTTATCTTGAATTGCTTTTTCTAGCCACAAATCTTCCTCTTTCTTGTCTTTTATATTAACAATATTAGTTATAAATGACATGTCAATGTTTTGATGCAGTTAAAATAGCACTTAATTTTTTCTAGGACAAAGAATCTATCTTATTGGATTAGTTTGAACTTTATGGATGCTTAAATAAACAATGTCATGCTATATTTCAAATTAATGAGGACATTAATTTAGGCAGCATTAAAACAGAGAGTTGCTGTTATGTGCAATTATTGCAAAAAAATTAAGGTGACTTTTAGAGAATAACAGGTTAATACTGAAGTTAAAAAAATTACTTAGAACTGGTACAAGTTATCAGACATCAGTTTTTGCAAAAATTGTGTTGGGGAAGCTCAGTTTATTTTGCACTCTTAATTATACCATATTGTCTAGACAAGACCATCAAAAGAAAGATGATGCATAAGAAGGCTACATTCTGGAAAGCTGAAAAAAAATTACTGTTCTTTGAAATGAATTTCTCTGTAAAACAGAAGAAAAGTATTTTAATGACTGTACGGATGATTCACTGTGGAATACCAAGAAAAATTTCAGAGAACAGCAGCCTAGTTAAGCCTCTTTTGTGCTGACTCATGGGTTACTCTACAGCTTTTGTTCCTGTGAAAAGAAAAACCTACAGCTCTCAAATGAATGCATGTAAAATGCAAGTAAATACAAGTAGTCCCTAAAGGAGGAAGGACACTACTGCAGGACACTACTACACAGGACACTACTGCAAATGAAATGTGTGACAATAGAACAGATGTTGATGCATAGAGTATCTAGAAGACAGCAGAGGTGACATAATTTATGGTAACAAGAGTGTTTGCATAAGTCTGTGTCTTCGTAAAATGAAGGAGTATCACAACACTGATGTGAAATACATGTCATTACAGTTTTATTATAGAAGGAAAGTGGTGACTAACTTACTTGGAAGAGAGGGCAGGCTGTGGAATTCTTAAAAGGGCAAATGGAATATCTCTAGGATACTTCTCATGAAAGGAGAAGCCAGCCTGATGTTAGAACTTTTGCACTTCTTGCTCTACTGAGGCAGCAATTCTCATGGCACAAAATTGCAACTCATATAGTTGGAATGAATGAGGAGTCTGCAGCCTCTCCAAGTCTAATAAATATGTTTTTTTGAGTCTTGCATTCCTCCAGCCTGTGAGAATACAAACAAAATTACAATACAATATCTAAGTAGCTGCTGGATCACAGTAATTTCTCTAGAAAAACTCAGTCATTACAAGCATAGGTGGGTGTCCTCTTTTGTTTCCAATGAGGAGAGATTGAGATAGCAAGCAACTTTGACCTTCATGAACTGCAAATCTGCTTCTGTTCATACACAAAAACATACACAAAAGAAAGAATAAGGTGGTTACAGACCTTTCCCCAAATGAGAGTGACCAACTCTGATTTGTCTCTTTGTCCATTGCCATATTACCTCTCTCTCCCCACCTCCATTCTTCTGAGTAATTACATGTACACCAACTGAGATACAGCAACTTCAGTACCTTGCAGCATACCAAAAATGCTAAAAAAGAGGAGATGATGGTTACAAAGGATATCTGGAAGGCAACTGGAGGCAGCTTACAAACGGTCACTAGTCATGAACTCTCTAGGGCATGAATCATATGACAGTGGACTTGAATGGGTGGTTATTTTTTCACAGTCTACTAAGGTAATGAAGAAAAATCTTAATACTAAGAATTTTGTAAAACAATTGCTGTTTCAATAGAAAAATCAAGAGATATGGCATATATTCAGGACATTTTCATAAGCCTGTTTCTCTTAACATCAGGAAAATTATTCCACAGTCTGTTTCACTGACTAGTGTTATGACTGGCACCACAAAAAGAGCCAGTGTATGACACTGCATTCCTGCATAAGGCAGGCGCTGAATGGCATCCCTAGAAGCAAGCCCACTAAAGATGTAGCTCCTGAACAGCTATGTAGGAAAAGAAGTATCTGCTAAGGGTATCAAAAGGCCGAAAAGACAGGATCAGGCTTTTAAAACATAGTAATCAGTTCATCATTATATTAATATTAGTAATTTAGAACTATATCTTCCTGTATGTGAGGTTTGTTGTTCTTACTTTACTTGCTATTATTTAAAGGTAATTTAAAAAGCTGCTTGGTAATTAAGTTCTCCGTCTTGTGGGCACAGAGTTATGTAGGCTCCCGCTCTCTTTCCCTCTTTGCACCTTTTAAGGCAAAAGCAGAGGCAGTTGTTTGCTTCTTAACTGATTTTTTTTTTGAGCACTCTGCTTTAGTTCTACCTTGGTTTGTCTGAACAGAAATGCTTTCTGAGGTTTCAGAGTATTTTTAGTTGTCTCCAGAAAGTGAACCCTCTAGCTTTAAATTTCCCTGCATGACCAGTAGACATCACTGAGAGAAGATGGGGCTTTTAGTGTGGGGGACTGATATGGCTTGATGACTGCTAATAAACATAAAACATAAAACGTCTGAATGATCTTGCAAATAAATGTACCAGATATACAGCGGTGCATATCCAAGGTGATAGTCTAATTTATGTGATATGCTCTGTAGTGTTAAGGTGTAAGTTATACTGAGCAAAAAATTCAGCATTTTGAAATGTAATGATGATTTATTTTTTGCTTTTATACAAATTCTGCAGTGATGTTGCTTTTTTCTCCATTTTTCCTGCTACCTTCACAATGGTTGCACATAATTTCTTTTCCCAACTAATGCTCATTGGGACGTCCAGGTGCAAGTCTTGTGGTCAGTGTTGGTACTGAAGTTGCAGCAGCTTTGACAATATGTTTCCAGCTGGGTCAAAAATTCTATGCAAATCATGCAAGTCAGGTACATCAAAAATATCAAAAATGCAGAAGTGGCATAGGTGGGCTAATTACAAGGTTTTACGTGAGTATGGCTTACTACACATTGTATTTGATGGGATGTCATGTTGCCTTGGATTTTTTTTCAAGACACATTAAGATTTGACCATGACTTTCCAGCCCCAAGACCCAGATCAATGTTCCAGTCTTAGCAAAATGGCTTAGCAAATTCCTGCAATGATACCCGAAATACATACTAATCTTCCTGTGGCCAGAATTAAAACTACAATTTAATCAGGTTTTTTTGATTGTAGGCAATTATCTTTCTCTTTTTGTATTTACACACCAAATCCAGTAAAATGCAACATAAAATCTTACTTTATTTTCTTTCCTTTCTAATATCAGTTATTGTAAGACTTTGCCAGTCACAGGAACTACCTCAGGTCATTACACCTCTGTGTTACATATGTTATAAATATTTCTTCAGTTCTATAAATTAATAAATGTAAATGGTATGAATACTTATAAATTCTGGTTAGAAATTTGGATTTATAAATATCATAATTTTTCTGTCATTTAAATCAATGTGTTTTTTCAGTTAGTTCTTAGAGATAAACAATCTATTTCATCCTTAAAAGGTGAAACCTTAAGTAGTAGGAATGAACTCCAGGTTCTTCTTGCTCATCCTGATGAATATTTACATTGTGATCCTGAAAGCGCTTGATAGCTTAAAATTGGGAGTAAAAGTGTGTAGGGTACAGACTGAAATTAGGAAGAATATTATGCTCCTGGTTTATGATTCAGGTTCTTCAGTAAAGACTGTAAGATAACTTTTAGGCTAGTAAAATACAAATAAATGAAAATGTTTATGATTCTATAAAACTATTTTAGGGATTTTTAGCTTACTGTTAAGGCTTTAAATCTGCCAGACTAATAAAGGTTTTTAAAATTCTGCAATTGTGCAATTGTATCTGAATATATACATACATACAAATCTCTCACTCTCTCTCTTGTTTTATATATATATATATATATGTATATACTTAATAGTATAAGAATGTCTATAATCAGCTCTTGCTGTGGATAAGGAGTTTGAGAATTGGAAAGAAAAAAAAAAAGAAATTGGAAGGACCAGTGAAAAGAAAAAAGAGAGAAAAGTATTTTTATGTAAATTCATAGATGCAGAAAGGAAACTAGACTTTTGTTATATGCAGTGAGTGAAAAAAATGGACCAAACAAACATGGAAGAAACAATGTGTTATTTTATTATATCCTCTCTGCAGCAGGCTGTCTTTAAAGTATGCATTACACTGGGAACTCTTTCCTTTCTCATCTTTACAATATTTATGCGTTTCTGCAAGTAATATTCTTATCCTCCCCCTCCCTACATCAAAAATATTTGTGATAAAATAATTTCTTAGGAAGTTTTTTGATTGACAAATTTATTTTTATTCCAAATAAGAAGAAAAAGAAGCTTGAAATGTCTCCCACTGAGAGCAGTTTAGAAATCTCACAGTTTATTTTCCTTTGTAGGCAAAATATTTTTGAACATACCAGTTCTGAAGTATCAAAGATATAGGAGAAATATGAAGAAGAATGGAGGAAAAAAGCTGCTCTTTTCTAGTCTTATATAATATGCCAGTATTTGTTTGTGTGCTTTTAAAAAAATACAAGACATAGGAAGTCTTTTGGAATATAGATTGAGTACTAAATAGTGCTTACTGTGGTTCTTTGCTCAGCTGAATGTTTTGCAATGAAGTTTAAATAAAGTTCTGTCAGGACAACGACTCCTGCCTATAGACACAGGTACTTCAAGTAGAGTCCTGTTCTGTAATTTAGCTAGGTTTATTTATGCGCAATCTCAAACTTCCAGCACTTTTCAGTAGTTCTGAATCAGCTTTTCAGTTTAGAGATTCGATCTCATTCTCCAATATGTTAATCACAAAAATTGTATCAGGATTCACAGGATAGAAATTATGGCATAAGAGTCAAAAAGAGTTACCCAGCCTCAGAGGAAGTAGCATACAACTTCTGGTTTTCCTAGTACAGTGTTTCATAGATGTATTTTTGGTTTTATTAATGATCTTGATGTATTTTAAGAAATATTGTATTCTAACAGATTTTACCAAAGAAAACTGCCTTTTCAGGAAAACCTCTACAGATTTACTAATTAACATATTAATGTAGCCAATAACTGTGACTACATCAGTTTCTGAAAACCTTTTTGTACAAGTTCCCTCAAAGGATGCCAGTATCAAACATATGTGACTATATTTCTTTCAGCAGATCTCTTTTCACATTATTTTTGTTTCCCCAGACATATGGGAGATGAAAGAATGTACAGGTTTTCCTACATGGACATCCTCAGGTAACATCTCACTTTAAGACCTGAAACAAAAAAGGGAAATAAATTTATAATAGTAGTAATTATACTGGCAAGTCTAGAAAACCTTCAAGTATTTTACATTACATGTTCTACACACAGTAATTCCTGTTAGCATAATTTATGCTCATTTTGATGCAGAAAAAAAGGAAAACTAAAAAGAGGAAAATGTGCAGATTGGAAGCAGAAGGTTTCTAGGCAATCTTTACATGTTGATCTGATACATACTGGATTTGCTGTAATTTGAGGAAAGATCTTAGGTGTTAGTTTGCATTTTTGCTCTAGGGGGATTTTGATTAGATATTGTAAGAAATTAATTAACTTTTACTTTACTGACTCATCTAGCAGACTGTAATTTAAAATATGTACTTAGGACATGAACTAAGACAAAAATAAATTAACCTGATTATTTCACTTCCACTGGAGTCATCTGTGGGTCAAGGTCACAGAGTCTGATACTAAAATTAATTTTGTAGATGACAAAAATAATAAATAGATCCATTCAAATCACCACCATTATTTGTAATTTGTCAACAGCCCTTGAGGAAAATTTTCTTCCACTTTTGGAGATGTAGTCATGTCATTCACAGTTTGCTAATCTGGACAAGATCTTCTGCTGTGAAAGTCTGAAACTTCTTATGATTTCTGAAAGGTGCTGCCTCTTCCTATCCATTCAGCACAGGAAGAGAGGAGATATCATCAGGCAGTTTGGTACCCGGCTGGGAGTAGCAGTGCTGTCCTTTCAAAAATTCTTCACTAGTCAGTGCAGAGGGGTGGGAGTACCTGAGACCATGGAGCCTGTAAATTTTCACGATGTCTCATAGAGTACTGTGAACCAGAGTGGGGAACACAGTCACTATGATTTAACCCTCGTAGGTAGTTCAGCCCCACATGGCTTACTGTCCCACAGTGGGATCAGGGAGAGAATTGTAACTGTAAAAAGTGAGAAATTTCATGGCTTGAGATCTTAGATAGTTTAATAGAGATGAAATATACTGTTTTCCTGGTATCAGCTGGGATAGAGTTAATTTTCTACTGAGTAGCAGGAATAATGCTGTATTTTTGATTGAGGATGAGAATAATGTGGAACATACACTGATGTTTAGTGGTTGCTGAGCAATGCTTCCACTAAGTCAGTGTCTCTTCTGTCTCTTATGCTCTCCTAGTCAGTGAGGATACTGGAGGAAAAAGAGGTGCACAAGAAGTTGGGAGGGGACACAGACAGAAGGCTCAATCTGGCCATGCACTATAAGTGATCATGCTCAGAATGTAGACTGGGGGCAAGACTGGCTAGGGGATGTTGCTCAGGAACTGGCTGGGCATCAGTCAGCTGGTGGTGAGCAATTCCATTGTACATCCCTGTTAGGGAAACTTTCCTGTCTGACCGTACAGGAGTCATTGCGGCGATCACACTGGCACCACCTGAGCTAGGGCCGAAGATCCTTCGCAGGGAACGGATTCAGTGAGCTGAGAGGTGCCCTACTTAACTCCCTATACATACCACATGCAGTTTCTTCTTACCAGCTCGAACCCAGGTTTCACAGAACAGAATCTCAGACATCTGGATCCTTAAAACAATTTAACCATCATTCAAAGACAGAATAACAGCTTGAGCTGGTGCCTTGGAGGAGAGATCCTAAACAAAAGACTCCCTGGGCTTTTATACCCTCACAGTCTGTGTGTAGAAAAGTCTGGAGTCTTCCAACTGAGTCCTCGGCTTCTGCTGTGTCTGCCTCTGAGTGTTCACCTCCACAAGTCCTCATGCTTTTTATAGTGCAAAGTGTTGGCGCCAGCTCATGGTCTCATCTCAGACTCCAGCACCCAGAGCTCAACCTGCAGCTTGCACAGCAGCTGCACACTCAGCTACCAGCACTAAATGTATTTTTCAGTAGCTTTTAATACTCTTATTCTATTATGATCACTATGTTTTTTCCTTTTCTATCCCATTAAACCACCTTTATTTCAATCCGTGAATTTTACTTTTTGTCCAATTCTCTCTCCCATCCCACAAGGGGAGGGGTGTAAGAAAACATCTGTGTGGTGTTTAGGTGCCTGCTGGATTAAACCACAATCATAAATCATAGGTTATTTTTTAGCTTTATCTCTAGACATTATAAACCCATGTATTATTCTGAAATAATTTAATACTGTTACAGTTAAGGAAGACAATTCTCAGCTTCATCTAAGAATGCATTGACTGCTTGTAGCATTGAAAGAAAATTACCATGACTGCACTTTATCAAGCTCTTACTAAAAAAACCTCTTGCAGTTCTTGATTTATTTTCATGTATCTCAATACATGGGACATTGTTTTCTCTTCATAGGACCATAGAATAATTTAGGTTGGAAAAGACGTATAAGATCATCAAGTCCAACTGCTAACCCAACACTGCCATATCCACCAAAAAATCATGCCCCTAAGCGCTGCAGCTACACATGTTTCAAAGAACTCCAGGTACACTGAGTCTACCACTTCCCTGGTCAGCCTGGTCAATGCTTGACTGTGTTTTTAGTGAAGATTTTTTTTTCCTAATATCAATCTAAACCTCTCCTGGTGCAACTTGAGGCCATTTCTTCTCGTTCCGTCAGTTGCTACCTTGGAAAAGAGACCAACCCTCACCTCACTCCAACCTCATTTCAGGCAGCTGTAGGGGGAGTAAGGTCTCCCCTGAGCCTCCTTTTCTCCAGGCTAAACACACTGTCTTTATGATGTGTATCCCCTATTGCTGCTCCATGCCCAGAAATTATTTTTGTGCCTTTCTGTGCCTTTAAACTGAGCCTGAGAGGGGGGAGAGGAGAAAAAACTGAGCAAACTTCTCAAAGTAGCTATTCAAGGACACAGATACACACTCCTCTGCATCCTGCGGCAGTGAGAGGAGCAGGGGAAGTACCCTTCTTGCTTTTCAGCCAGTTTTTTGGCTCTTTTTCTCCAGAGAGGGATGAAGAGTTGAACTTTGTTTTGCTGGAACTTCGGGCTTTTTTCTCGTCTTCTCTTCTGGACTGTTTCAGCATCAGAACACATCGGGAGAGTTCTCCATCAAGGCCCTGGAGGTGGGCCCACACCGACCCAGCTCCAAGTAGGGGGAAAGAGACTACAGAAGGACTCTGAAATTTTCCCAGGTTTATCTCCACAGTGAGAGGTTTTATTATTTAGCATTATTATCCTTTTCCTTTGTGTTTGTTAAATAAATAGTTTTTATCTCTTTCACTTTCCTCTGAGAAAAATTTCTTTTTTTCCTGAATCTGGTGGGGGAAGGTTGGTTGTAACCTGCCTTCTATTAGAGGATATTTTCCTCCAAATTTGTCCAAACCGGCACACACCCCCAGCTCCCTCAGCTGCTCCTCATCAGACTTGTTCTCCAGACCCTTCACCAGCTCTGTTGCCCTTCTCTGGACTTGCTCCAACATGTCTATGTCTTGTAGTGAGGGGCCCAAAACTAAATACAGTATTCAAGAGGAAACCTCACCAGGGCCAAGAACAAAGGGACAGAAACTTCCCTAGTCTTGCTTTTTGTGTGCTCCTATGCAGCATTTCTAGTTCAACATCTCTTTTGGCAGACAGATTTTATATTCTGTCACCCTATGGGTTAAAAAAACTATCTTTTTTTTTCTCTCTTTTTTAGATTTTGAATACTTAGCATAATTAAATTATTTAATACTTCAGATTTGACTTTTAAAATCTGTTCTTTTTTAGCCTAAGATTCCTTATGTCTAATGTCATGATTACAACCTGCAACTTTTTAAATTGGATTGTCAGAACATGCTAATTTCAGAGTTATTTCAGAGTTTCTTCCACATGGAAATGTGTTCTCTCATGTGACTTCTGCCAGCCTTAGCTAACTATGCTGTAATGCTATTTTAATGAAGAGAGAGACTTTTAATTGAGCACCTGGTTCCCCAAATGTGTCTGATTTTCACAAAATGGGTAATATTTTGACTGGTTTTGAAGATGTACTTGTGTAAAAGTGGCTTTAGAAAATGCAGACTGAGTAATCTGCATAGTTGTTTTATGACATATATTCTTCTTATAATATTGAATTTTTTGTAGTTTCATGTTATTTAGAAAAGTCAGTCCAAATCCAAATTGATCATCTACCTTCTCTATGCAGTGTTCTATCCCAATCATATTTACAGGATGTTTTAGGGTCTAAAAATCCACAAAACCCAAATCTGTACTGAGAGGAATTTTCTTCAAGATAGAGAAATTGATATAATGTCAGGGGTTTATAACAGACTGGTAAATGATGCAAAGTATTGTACTTACAAATCTGCAAATAGTTGTGATGCATAGATGTAGCTAAATCATCTTATGTCTATGAATTTTTAGGCTTCTTACATATGACCTCTATAGTTTTGTGACTTTCATACTGCAAGTTTCTTTTCTTGGTAAAATAGCATTGCTGTAGGTTTGACTTAGCAGATTAAGTTCTCACAGAGAGGCAATAGCTTTATTAGACCAATTTTATTTAACAAAAAGTTGAGTTTTCCATAGATAAATTTTTTCTATACAAGAAACAGAAAAACCTGCTTTCAAAATTAAATATATGTGCTGCCACTAATAGTTTATGTTTAGCTTGGTTATTTGACTTGTGTTGTGGTTTAAGCCCAGACAGCAACTAAGTACCACAGTCCTGCTCACTCACTCCCTGCCTCCTCCTGTGGGATGGGAAAGAGAACCAGAAAAAAAGTAAAAACTTGTGTTTTGAGATAAGAACAGCTTAATAGCTGAAATAAAGTAAAATGCAATAATCATAAAAACATCAATAATAATAATCATGAGAGAGAGAGAGAGAGAGAGGAATAAAACCGAGGAACATTAAGTGATGCACCTTAAAATTGCTCACCAAGAACTGACTTCTTGTCACTTCAAGTGCTTCCCCCTGGCTTCTTGTGCACCTGCTCACTGGCAGAGCATGAGAACCTGAAAAGTCCTTGACTTAGAGTAAGCACTACTTAGCAATAGCTAAAACATTGTTGTGCTATCAGCACTATTCTTACAATAAATCCAAGACTGTACCATCTACCAAGAATAAAACTAACTATCCCAGCGAAAACCAGGACAGAGAGCACAGATGACAAAAAAAGGTATAGAACAGAGAAGGGGCTACACAGTATAAAGATAAATCAGACATATAGAAACAAACTTGGGTGCATGTCCTGGAAGTAAAAGCCAATCAGTGTTTCATTGCAAAAAGAGAATGAAAATGATTTATCATTAATAAGCAAGTTTGTGACATAACCATTATGTAAATAAATCCTCTGATAGATGTTATTGGTTTTATAAATTAAAATGTTTGCTGTGTAAATGTACAAATGAAGTGATATGGATAATCTTAAACTTTAAGGATTCTTACAAACTCTGAGCAAAATGTTTTATTTCTGAGTTTGTACATTCTCCAAGGAAAATGCTTCAATTAAAATATTGGAAGCCCCCAAACTCCACAAATTTTAAAGGCATAAAGCTGTAATACCTTGCACATTCACATAAAGAGTGTGAAATACTCGTGAAGAATATAAACAGGTGCAAATATGTTTCAAATATAACAATTAAATGATAGGCATCTATTGAACTGTAGGTGACATGCAGTAGAAGATAACACATTGCAATAACAATTTTCAATGCTAATGGTTTTTCATTGGTTTGTATATGTTATAAGAAAAAAGAAATTTCCAGGTGTGTAATTCCTAAGAAACTGTTTAGGCAAAACTGCGGGAAATGATTTCAGCAAATTTTAATGAGCTGTAAAAACAGAAACCCTGTAGTAACTGATTTGTAGGAAACATTCCTTCAATAAAATGTATCTCTTCATTTAAAATGAAATTTCTGTTGCAATACCATTAGTAACAGAACCTCACAACTGTTCAGTGAAAAGTTTTGACTACAGTTTTTAATGAAGGATTTTGTCTGTTAAATTTTATTTCATCAAAATGAAACTAAATATATATATAAGTAGGTAAGTATAGAAAAATAAGGAGTATTTAGTCAGAATAAAGCCTCATGAAAAAGAAGAAGTGTTGTGAGAAAAATTCAATCCTTTTTTAAATTCTGATCTCTTCAAGTGATACTTAACTAGGCATGGACCTGAAGAATTTTATGTCATCATATGAGTAATTTTCCATCACATTTGATGAACCTCTTAGACCAAAGACTCTCTTTAAAATAAATGTGTGTTTATCTAAAGAAAATTTAACACTGAATCCTAATACACTCTCCTAAATTTGACCTTTCACATTGATTTGTGAAATTCTTATTCTTCTGCAAGGAAGATTAGTCGAGTCACCTTTGAATCAACATTTTAGGTTATATGCTACATGGTCATGTAGACACCCACAGAAGAGTTCAGAGAGACAATGCCCTGAGTGATGCACCAAATAATGTTCTGCCAGGGTACTCTCAGCTCCATCCCCGTGGGAGTCCCAGACAGACCATTCTGTGTACCTCTACGGGTGAGAGCAGAGGGGGCTTTGCCTGTTGGGAACAGCGAGGGGTTCGTGTGAGTGCTCTGAGTGTCTGCCTGTTATCCATGTACCTGGCATGTGGTGTATATGTTTTAAGGATGGGCTTGTGCAGGGCAAGGAATTGGATTCAATGCTTGTGGGTCCCTGCTGACTCAGCATACTCTGTGCATCTCTGATTCTGTGATATATGTGCTCTGTGGGCTTGTGCTTGTGTCAGTCTTCCTGCTGGTTAAACCTGGAGCTGTGGCAGCTTCATCTTGGCCAGAGTATATTTTCCTCTAACAATATCCATATTTTCCTCTAACAATTTCCATCTGATAATTGAATAAGATACCTTCTAACTTCCAGGTAATCCCTTATTTGTGGTGCATCATTGCAAAAATTTCCTTTAAAATATTTTCAGTACACCTGAGGAATGACAGAAAATAATTATGAATTTATGATTGCTTTACAATAATTGAAAATAAATAATAATTTACTGAGAAGATGATTGAAAGACAGAGACATAAATTCCAGTTTGATATGAAGAATTTTTATATAATTCCTACTCACTTGTTTTGTTCACCTTGGTCTTGTACTCCATGATGGGGTTTTTTTGAGCTTTAGGTTCAAATGAACTTCTTACTTCAAAGCAAGATTCAATCAATCCAGCGGTGTTGCTTAAGCTTTCATGTCCACACCAAGTGAAACTGCAAGCAGCTATTTGATACAATTCCATAATAGACCCATTTTGTTTCTTAAAAGGTTTCTGTGCATTAGGAAGTCTGCTGAAGAGTTTCAAGCCTGCAGAAAAATCACAAACCCCAGAAAACTAGCCAAGTTATACTGTTTTTAGCTAACAGCACCAAGTGCTGAAATCTGGTTAATGACTAAACTACTGAAAAAACCCAAACCAAAAGAATAAAAAGAGGTCAGCATTGCAAATGAATCAGTGAGTGAAATCAACTTTTTGTAGGAGCTATTTGCTACCTGATGGTACACACATTTTTGGTTTTCTTTCAGTCACTTTTGAAACTGATATTATTTTTTCTACCAGAGTAAGTCTGATTTGGGGGGGGAAATATGATTTCTCACACTTCTTAGTACTTTGTGATTCCCCCACTGCATACTTTTTCTAATATTTTTAAGTGCAAAATTGCTTATTTGGCCTATAAAAATTATTTCAGTAAAATCTTTTTCATTGCCTTTTTAATAAGGATTATTTCTGAGTGTGCCGAGTTCAGTTGCTTGACTATAATTCCAGTAATGATTTTTCCATACTGTTTGTTATATGCCAAAATCGGTCAGATTCCTGTCAGCTTTGTTGTGGTTTTGTTTTGGTTTTTGTTTTTTTGTTTTGTTGTTGTTGTTGTTGTTGTTGTTGTTGTTGTTTTTTGGGGTTTTTTTTGTTTAGTTGGTTCCCTTTTTAATTCTCTGTGACATTCCATAACATAGAACTACTGAAATCTCTTTATCTTCACTTAGCTCTAATTATCTTTAGGAATCTACAAGGATATGTGTTTTGATACTTGAATAAACTGCTTCTGAAAGTGCATAGCAACAAAGTTTGAAGAGGGTCAGACATAAAGACTGTAAGTGTCTTCTCAGAACAACTTCACAGCATGACTTACTATGTCTCTGACAGTCCATTTCTATGTATTTCCTGAATAACAAATTATGTCCATCCTTGAACAGATTTCTGATGGTGCAGTTTTTTTGTGAAAATAGGAAATAGTATAGTAAAGACCAAATTAATTTTCACCTGTGACCTGAAAACCAGTTAAGCCATTTAATTAATTTACTGAAGTGTCATTTCTGTTCTCAGAATTTTACCACATAAACATGAAAGATACTGGCTTAAAGTGGGAAAAAAAATATGCTGATCTGAAATCAAAGCATTGAAAGCTGACAGAAGTGTCATAAAAGTTCAATATTTGTTCTAATTAACACCGTGGAATAGTTATTTAGACGTTGAATAGTTTTTCATTAAGAATCTACCCATATAGAATTTAACACCTCTTTGATAATTTTGCAGAAATCTGCTGATAAAATATGTTTTTCCAGATAAAATAGTGAACTTGATACTTGATATAACATCCATATCAAAAACTCCACAAATATCAACACTTAATCCTCACTTATTTGAATGAATTTATCAATTAAGGTCTAAATTCTGAAGTGTCTCATGTTGTTGCTGTTTGTATTTCCCTGATCTGCAGCCTGCAATATCATCCACAATCCCTTTTCTCTTAGCTATAGTGTAGCTTTATCCCCTTCTTGCCATAGTTTCTTAGAGAAATGCTTTTAGCATTGCCATTGTTAAAACCAAAGTTGTTGATATAGTAAAACAGTAATATAAAATGTTAATATTGAGGATTTCAAAATACTCTTTAGATTTACATCTGAAAACTCCTTAAATGAAAGTCAGTCAGGCCAGACTTTCTAGCTTCTGATAAATGTTATTTTGATCCAAATACCTCAGGCTTAATCTGAAAAAGTGGTGCTGGTCAGTGTTATAACACAGTATTCTTTTTGAAAGTTTACTCCTTTTCCTGTTGTTGGAAACAGAATTCTTAGGAATCAAAATGATGATTGCAAAAATAAAACACTTATTATTTTTTTCATGGCTTTGCCCTTCTTTTTGATACAGTTTAGAAATCTGTTTCTACTGTCCTTTACTGTTATTCTTGAATCATTAGATCTACTTTTACTGAAAAAGAAAAACCAACAAATCCCTCCTTCGACCCTATACATTCAAGCAAAAAAGCCTAATGAAATTCATAGATTCTCAGTCTATTCTCTGATGCAGTCTCTCCATTTTTAGTGAACAAATGATCCCAATTTAATTAGTGAGCTAGAATAAATGTTTTTTTTCTTCACTGCATGTCACAAAGCTTGTATATGACATTTCCCTCTGCAATGTATGCCATGATAATGTTATTTGAGCCCTAACTTTTAAACTATTTCTTCTAAGCAGAGAAGAGGTAAAAGCATTCTTTTTGTGTGAAAATACTCACATTCCTCTCAAATAAGTTTGAGTTACTATTTTTCTTTCCCCTTTAGTAATTAAAGGTGAATTGTTATTCTGAGTGTTCCTTTAGCTAAGAAAGAAAAAATGTGGAAAAGGAGAGGGAAAAATTCATAGACTAGACTTCCTACCTTGGAGCTAATATTCCTAATTTTAGAAGAGGATCTTTTCCTCTTTTCTTTGGAGAATATAATGACTACAAAACTACTTATCATGCTATCTGGGTCATGCTTTGGATGACTGCATATTATTTTTCTAGAATACTGCCATTCACAGTCTTGTGTTTAGGACTTTATATTCTTGACACATTCATGGTATTAATTTCAGAATTTAAATTTTGAATTTTCAAAAGTCTGACTTAGACGTCTGGTTATACTTCTTACAGAAAAATGGTTCATGAAAGCATTTATATACAGCTGACTTCAAATGGTTCTCAAATTAGATATGTCTTTAGATATACCTATTTCTGATTTTGTATCTAAGTGATTTTTCCATTAACAATAAACACATATGCAACTGGTACAGCTGAGCTTTTAATTTTGTCTTTGTGTAAATTTTTATCATAAAATTAATTTCACTATATTCAGCAAGTGTTCCTGCGGTATTAAATTCTTACATCTCTCTTTGCCAATTAAATAAATGGCTCTGCAGCTTACTTTCTTCAGCAGTCTATTGTGTAATTTATATATACATAGATAGAAGCTGTCATAAATTAGAGGTCTTTATACAATGCTATCTGTACTTATGTCACTCTGATTAACAGGATAAAGTTAAAATCAAGGTAATTGTTCTCCATTATTCCATTATTTTTTGCCTTTAATTGTTTTATTTTAAACCCAAACCAGGTCTAGTGCTTGGAATTTGTCTTTATTTTTTTTTTTTAAATCAGTTAAAGTAATTTTTCTGTACTGCTTTTCCATTTGCACTTACGTCTTTCTTTCTCATATCTCACTGCCATTAATTCATCCTTTTGCTACTTTTCTTTCTTCTTTGTAGTTCTCTTCTTTTTGTACAACACATTACAATATACGAAACGCTTTGATGGAAAGTATTTCCCTCTGATTAGTTTATATTATGCAATAACAGCAGTTATTTAAGCTGAAGTGCAAACTAATGGTGATACTCTATTAAAACCAAATAAACACTAAATGGAAAGTCAAAACTCTTCTGTGGAGGAGAGGTATGTAACTTACTTTTTTCAGAACAATGAGGTTAAAATTCCTTTCCAAGTATTCTTTGCATACTCTTGTAGTAATTGGGAAGTGATCCATTATTTAATTTTGGTATAAAAAATGAAAACAAAAAGAAAAAAACATCAAACCTCAGTTTTCTATATCTTAATTGATGTCCCTGATCTTTATAAAATCATGCAATGTTGTACATTTTCTGTACTATTTTTAGTCATTGCAGAAAAAAAAAAAAATTGAATCTTAATATATAAAAGAATCTTCCCATATTGATACTTGTATGGTCAATGTATATAATTTATTGGATGTAAGATCTATCCGGTCTGGGAAGTGGATACATTATGTCATATTGGCTCAAGAAATTTCACAAAATAATGATGGGAGATGTCAAGTAAGGCAATATATAACACAAACAGAAAATTGCAACATCACTGTTTCTTTCTGATTTTCTAAATACAAAGAGAGAAAAATAAGTTAGTAAATTTATTCTTGAGCTAATCAAAAATCAGAAAGGAGAACAGTTTGAAAATTATGAACTCTTTTGAAATGGATCTTTTGGTCTTTTGATTGAAATTCCAAAAAAAAGTTAATCAAAGTCCCCAAAAGCTTCTAAGAACCAGAGTAGATTAGTGAGACAAACTGCAGAATTCACTGAATAAATTATGGGTATATTAAGCAAGGTAGCATCAGTAATCACAGTTATTCAAGTTTGCCACCTGCCTAGTAATTAGCTTCCTATGAGCCTCATCATCGTAATGTTTTAATAAGGGGTTTGGATGAAAGTGAAATAGTGGTTCCACAGGTTTTTATGGGAATTCTTTTCCTACTGATAGTGTGTAGCATGGAAGAAATGAAATGGATGCAAAAATATTATGGATTTTTTTTCCATTGCAACTGTCTTATGGGTTATTTCACTGGGATGAAGCTACTACAGAGCTCCCAGCTGGAAGTCTGTCTTCCATAAAGAATCTAATGTAGTCTTACAGGGGATACGTAGACACCAAGGCTGGGAGAATTGCTTCCCATTTTTGGTCTCCCTAAATAACGTCTCTGGATAGGTTTTTTTCCAAACCAGAAATAAAATTGTTCAGTGTTGGTGCATTTGATGAAACGTAATTAGCTCACTGTTTTTGAAACTGAGTATTTTAATGAACCCCTTGTCTCTTAGCAACTTCAAATAAAATTCAGCTCCCATGAGAAGCTTCTTAGAATCCATACATACGCATTTATCACAGCCAGGTTCTAATGTTGAGGTCCCTGTGCTTTCCCATAGAAGACACTCTACACCATAAGCAGCACGTCCTGACAAGACTCATAGACTTAATAGCTAAAATCTCTTTCTATCTGCAGATCTCTACAGGCTGTCAGGACCATAATATACCCCATAATGCATTCCTGCCAGGCGTGCAATAATTCACTTGTCATAATACACCAAGGATACAAGTCAACAAAAGCAGATTTATGTTTCATCTTACATTTTGATCTCTGAAGTTATGCTTAAGGAGAACAAATTGAAATACAAGGCTTTTTTTTTTTTTTTTTGGAACCCGTTTGTGGTGTATTATTATAATGAGATAAACTGGCCTGGCAGAAACATTTGATCTGCAGAGAACAACCTTTGATGTGAACTGAAAGACCATTTCCACTGTTTAAAAGGATGAACAAAGATCAGGACTGTTCCAAGAGGGATAGTGTGGACCTCAAAGAGTCAGCAAAACTCTTTACAGGAGTAACACAAAAACAAAACAACACTGTTCACTCTGTCACAACCCAAACCTGTACACTATTCTTGGAAACTAAGTAGCATTCTTAGTATTCTATAATTGGATTTTAAAAATACCCCCAAAAAATCCAAAAATCCTCCGGATTTTTATGACTTTTCTTTCCCTATGAAGTAATTACAAGGTAAAAACAAAATGTGGTAACCTTCAGAGAAGAAGAATTCAAATGGGAAATGAAGATTTACTTTGTTGCAGCAGATCTCGGTAATTCATTGCTGACTCAGTGAAGTAAGCAGTAAAAAAGAAAAAGTTACTGATATAATGTCATCAGTATTAAAATATGAAACAGCTGTCTTTAATTTACTGTTTGTGAACCTGAGAGACACAAGGTTTGACTGGTTTCATTAAGGGCTTTTTGGGTGTTTTGATAGTTTGGGTTCATGGGGTTTTTTAAGGTTAACTTTTACTTTCCAATCTACAAGTAATTTTTAATGCTTTGTTTACAGTGCAACCACATTAGCTCTACCAAAACGTGTTATAGCTTGTTGTTGCCTGTTACTTTATCAGATATGTCACACTGAAAAGTATGAGGTTGATACAGCATGCTTTCCAAGTATCATTGCTTTTCTTTTGTATGTTACAAAAATACACTATTTGAGGAAAATTATAGATAGTATCACTGTGTTAGGAAAGGGTTATATTGTTTGCTTTTTTTACTTTTATTACAAGATCATTGGGGTTTTTTTCACCGTTTTATTATGATGAAACAGTGATGAATATTTGGAGTAAGTGATTAATAGATAAGAGGGTTTAAAATTTAACCTGTGAAAATATAGATAGTAAAAATCTTCATGCAAGCAAAGGAGTGTTTAGAGGACGTGATGTGGTAAATTTGGGGAGCTGTAAGAGAATACAGGAATCTTTCTTACTCCTTTATTAATTTATTGCATCATCAGCCCTGATATTTCTGGAAAACTGGGACCTTCTCCTTGGGACTTCACAACAGGTGTTGCAGAAGTTGCTTACAAGCCTCCTTCACCCCCTGCCCCAGTGCATTTGTGATGCTCTGATTCACCACTGTACCTCTCCCTCACGTGATTTTCTCACAGATGCAATACTTTCCACCTCTCCTGGTTCATAGAGCATCACTGCTTGCATGCAGCATTTTCCTCAGAGGGGAGGAGAAAGTGAGAGGGAGTACAGAGAAAAAGGATGAGGGAATAAGCGCAGTTCTCATTCCAGTTCTGAAATAGGATGTTCAAATCCCAGGATCAGACTGGCTGTGAATGGCAAGGGAGGGGAGCAATGGAGTTGAGAAGGGATTATGAATCCAATGCACGGCAAGATGATCATTAAATAATAACAAAAAGGTCTTGCAAAGAAAAGCAAAAGGTTAATACTGCAGACATCAGTGCCTAAAGCTTTTGATAGTATTTGTTATAGAATACGCACAGAATCATAGTACCCCTAATATATCAGCATATGTACATCACGGATATATGTGGTGGCGATTCCTTGGCATTTTAAGAAGATATTGCTATTGGCTTGTTTATATTTGTTTGCTTCCAATTTTTGCCCCACTCAGAAATGGAGGAGCTGAGGTTCCATTACTCAAATAGAATAAACATGGAGAAAGGAGAAACCTCTGATAGCTTGCAGTTATTCATATCCTTTGCCTTACTAATTCTCTAAAATATGCTCCAAAAAAAAAAAAAAAAAAATTAGCCTCTCACATTCTTTTTCTATCATCTGTTTACTCTGTGGAGTTATTTATAATTTATTGCCTACCAATGAATTTATTGTCTACTGCTTCCTGACATGTATGGGATGCTATGTTATGTCTTTTGACGTAATAGAAATCATGACTTTTGCAAGAGAAGGGGTTTATCCAGTCTTGTGTTGATATGGGTGTCCTAATGCTCCTGCCATTGCTTACCGGGATATAAAATAACAACAAACATTATTTATCTGAATACCTTCTTCATTCCATTTAGCTAGGCTTTTTGATTTTCTTTTCCCTGAGAATTCATAACAGATGTTAACTGTATGAAAGCAAAGTGATAAATGTTTTATTCTCAACAAACAAAATCTCACCATTAAAATAAGGATGTGCTTCAGGGACACAAATTGGACTGACTTTTGAGAGTCTGAAGCATTTTCCAGGTTATCAAATATGTTGCCTTTCATCACTCTTTAGAAAAGTATGTTTACATATGTACAGCTATATAATTCAGTTTGAAAATTTATCCCCATTCTCCAAGAGCCAGAATACTGCATAGTAATATAAGACATGATTATTACTAATATGTAATAAAACTTGATTAATAGATAGTATGATATTGTAAGAATGTAGTATTTATTTTTTCAATAATATAAATAATTTCTTGTTTAATATTTGATTATTTACTTAGCTAAGTAAAAACTTAGGCCAAAGGAGTGTCATTAAAAAAATCTGCCTTCTTCTTCTGTGACCTCAGTTCAGACTGTGGAAAAATGGCCAACTAAAATTGCAGCAGCCACTAATTCTGTATTTAGAACTTGTTACGTTTTCAACAGATACACAGAATAATGGTAACATAATGATCTTTCTTTGAGATTTGAATGCACAGAATTAATTATATTCTAATAATTTATTTAATTTTTTTTAGCTGTATATATATTGATCTTTCAATGGCCAATGGCATCATGGGTATGGAAAAGTGATGAAAAATGGATCGTATAATTTTATCAATGATTCTTCAAATATACCTACAAAATGATGATTTAAAGGTGAAGTGTACTATAAATTTGCTGAACTATGATAAGAACAGTTTTAGTGGCAAAGTTTATTATAGCCCGTAGATTATCCAGTGGAGGAGAATTATGTACTACTGCTTCCTCCATAAGTAGCAGATTAATCAAACTTCAAAGGGTCTTGGCATGTGGGAGGCAGTGAGAATCTTCTTGTGTTTTGAAGCAGTGTGAGAAGATCATAAAAGTCACTATTTTAAAAGGGTTGGTTTTCATGCTGCTTTTATACTGACTATATCCATATTAATAGCATATCATATGGAAAAATACGTCCAAAATATTTTCCTGGATAAAACCCATCAAAAGTTGTAGAACTGTTTTATAGTACTGATTAATATCTAATACAAGCCTATTGAAATATATGTTGATAAAACTGAATAAGGTTTGTCAGGCATGCATTTCTCTGTCTTATCAGAGTAGATACAGATCCTATGGTTTGATAGTAAACTAATTATTTTTAAAAGTGATTCTGAATTCATGCAACATAGCATCAATACTCTGACAGAATAAGAGACTCTAGAGAAAAATACAGTAGATAAGACACTTTTCAGGTTTATTCACATAATCTTGTAACTTGTCTTTGCCAATTACTATTAACAAACTCTACTGTCAAAATATCCTGGAATCTTAATGCACTTAATTTTCCTTCTCTCAATATATACTGGACATTTTCTACTGATTTAAAAAAAGACAAATTTAAAAATACTTTTCACAGATAACAAAAGGATGTTAAAATACTTTTACAGGTTTGACCATAAGAAGAATTTCCCAATCTGCAGGAGAAAGTGGATGAGTCCTGTGTTGTACTGTTTGGCTTTTTTGTCTCCTAATGGGTCTACATAAAGAATGCTTGTACATGTTAATTTGTATCCAGTACATTTTTTTCCTATTTCTGCTAATGCTTTTCACCCACAGTATTAAAAGTTTATGAATAATAGGGTGTTAATTTTTTCTGTGAGGCTAAATATATTATTAATTACATGAAATTCC
Organism: Corvus moneduloides; assembly: GCF_009650955.1. Lineage (NCBI taxonomy): Eukaryota > Metazoa > Chordata > Aves > Passeriformes > Corvidae > Corvus > Corvus moneduloides. Next base: position 73,915,476 of record NC_045477.1, read on the forward strand.
TGTCTAACAGTTTTGTCTTGCTCAGATCTTTTTTTCTTTGCTTTCACTATGGTAAATAAGTAAATGTAGGTAAACAGGAGTTGAGAAATATAGATTTTTATATTAATGTCAAAGAATGTATCCAAATTTTCATTTTTAAGCAAGAATTTTAGTTGCTTTAGACTTCCACATATGGAATAATTGTTACAGTACTCTTTGGTTTTAGATATACCTTTTGTCTTTGTAGTCTATCCTGAAACAGTTACATGTAATGTTTCATTTTAGGAAGTATCTTCAAATTAAATGGTAATATATTTTCAGCTTTTTTTTTTTTTTTTTAAGGTTCTTATAATCAAACTGCCTACAAGTAGTTAAAATGTAGTTTAGAAATTGTTTTGGTAGGTGTTTTCAGTGGGTTTAATGTCCAAACTGCTGTAACTGTCTACACTGTGAAAATAATGCTTAGATCTATTTCTGGAGTTCTTGCAGGTTATTTGAAACCAGTGTATATCTAGACCATTTCAATTTGTCTTTTGTATGTCCTTCTAAGTGCATGAAGATAATGAGTATCATCACTTTTGCTAATATTTTGTTCATTGATTTTGACTCTGGGAATTCACTTAGGTTTGCAACATTTCAGACTTCAGAAAGAATCAAGTGTTTGTTTAGAGGCTGAACAGAGTAGGCTGATATTACTCATGTTTTTGCAGTTAGCTATACCCATAAAACTTTTGTTTATGTATAGCATGTTCTGTGGTAGGATTTTGTTGCTTTTCAGCTATTGCGCTTCATTTGAGCAATTTTTACACGTTCTGGAACAGCAGATGATAAATCAAACAAGACATGAGAGGAAAAAATATTATGCATACAGTACCTTTTCTGTAGCCATACAACCCAGGAACTTGCAGCTATTATGGCACAATGTAACAGCCAAAATGAGCGGATTTTTTTTTATTTAAGTAATGTAATATTAATTTTGAAGCCTGATTACACTAGTGGTTTCCACATATATTCTTAAAATAAGTTTGCATTTTATGTTTAATTGAGTTGCTGTCATTATGTTCATTGCTGTGATTTTGTCTCACAATAAAGATAGTTATAGCAACGAATTTTTTTCACTCAAATAACTTTAATGTTTTCATATTTTTATATTGCCTTTATATGCCTTCATATTTAGTGAAATCTGAATATTTAATGTCTCTATTCAAGTTAGGAAAATATAATCATAATACGCTGAGCAAACAAACTATTCTTGAGCCACTCTTGGTATTAGTCTTAGCAAAGAAGGTTCTGTGAAGTCAGAAAACACTATGATTTTTTTTAAACTATCAGCATTCTTGATGTACTACATAAATCTGTGTAACTTTAGTTTCGATTTATTTTCAAATAAAATACAGCATTGGAAAAGATATTGAAGCAGAAGATGAATTTTTTTTTTTTTCCTTTCTCCATGATGTGGGCTTTCTTTCTCTTTTTTTGTTTAGCTTTAATATGGTCATGTTCAATAAGACAGAGAAGAAATGATGTGATTAATAGGTACTGTCTGCCTCAGGCTTCACTGAGATCTATCATAAAAGTACTGTGGCTAGTAGAGTGAAAATTTGTACCTGAAAGAGGAAGTCCTGAGAGCACATGAAAAGTACTAAAAAAGGGTTTCAGCTTTTCATGGAGTCTTTCTCTCACACAGATTGCACTTTACTTGTAACCCCAATGTGTTAAAGGTACAAAGGACATTTTATTAGCAACGCAGTAAAAAACTGTTGCCAGAGATGTAACATCACCCACCAAGTCCACCTGAGTGGGCCCCCTGGAAGGAAATATTTAAGATATTTAAGATATCTTGATCCAGTGCACAAAAATTAGATTAAAGGGTTTTCTGTTTTCATATCTACAGAGGGTACACTGCAACTTGCATAAGAACCAGTTTTTTCAGGGCATCTCACAATTTACCATGAGTTATATTTTAAGATCTGAATCTTGAAATTGAATTGAAGATAACAATTAAGTGGCTTAAATCATTCATATTTCCCAAAATACATTTGAAATTGCTGTCAAAAAAAACCCTTTTAGAATGGTTGAGTTTGGACAATATTAAAAATAGTGCACTTTCAGACAACATGTGAAATTACAAGAAGTTTTATATTCTCAGAACTGTTTAAAGTGAAAAGAAGTGCCTGTATATGGATACATACTCTAAGTGATGGAAGGGTACTTCATTTTATCTGGCAGATACTTAGACTGGGACTTATGTGATTATATGTACATGTGTTGCTGCTTTAAAATTAGTAGAGAGAAATGAGCACTTCTATAACATATGCCACCTTATCTAAAATTCTTGCCAGAATTCTACTTTTTCTTGGAATAATTGTTTATTTTCACTGTCTGTGGAAACACACACCTACGCCTACATTGTTGGTCACTGAAGTGAGAAGGAAAAAAATCACAAAAAACATATGTCTTCTAGCATGAACATCTATTAAATAAATAGTAAGGTGTATACACATATATTAAAATTATATCTTAATATGTAACATATGCATATAAATTTATATCATATTACAAATACAATTGCATATGTAATCTGAAATGTGTATAACATGACATCTAGTTATTGAAAAGACACCTTGATTCCAAATCAATATTCTTGAAATTAGGGAAATTACTTGAAGCCACAGAATTAGATGAAAAACTTGCCTGTTCAGTTCACAAATTATCCTTTCAAAACAGCATTATTTCATGAGATTTCATTCTACCAGCTTGAGAAACCAATGTCTGAACAATTTATTTTTCTCTAGAGGTTGTACTGGCAAAAAAGTCCAGAAGCAGAGAGGTAGAAAGAATCTGTAAAAAAGATGTATTTTGTTACTTACAAAAGTCCTAACACAGATTTTCTAATAATTGGTACTTCAGTGCCCATATCTGACAGTTCAACACTCAGTTTACAAAGTCTCCCCTGAAATAATTTGTTTGTCAAAGAAAAGAAACCTTTTTCCTCTCTTTTTTTTTTTTTTTTAATTTTCTCTGAATAACAGACTTTCAAAACCATAAAGCTGGAGTGGCCATAGAGTCCTTAATGGGAGAGCATTATTTCACATAAAAGTAGTGCTTATGCATAGAGAAAAAATAAATTTCCCTGAGGCTGAATCTTAGATTTAGAAGCATTTCATTTTTCTTAGAAAAAAAGCAGTCAAGTGTTCCCTGATAAAATCAGATATATTCACACTTGTACATTTTGATGTACCCTTTCTACTACAAAATACAATTTCTTTGTTTAGTCTCATTGAGATATGACACAAATCATGTTGAAATTAAATTTTGGATTGATGACTGTATATTGTTTCCTTCAGTAGCAACCAGTTCTAGTCACCTGTACAAAAGTACAATGGAATATGCTCAAATATAGAAATCAAGGTGCTGTTATTTCTTCCATTATGTCAAGTGTGGGAATTTCAAGATTTTACTAAGATTTTATGCTAAGCAGACATAAAAAAAAAAAAGTCAAAAAAAATGTGTCTTATTCTCTTATCTAGTGAAATTGTTATAAGTAAGTGTAAAAGAAAAACTAAGATGAATTATTCACTTACTTCAGAACTAACAAGTCCACGGACTCTTTAATCAATATTTATACTTTCTCCCTGTCTTGAGGAGCACCAAAATTGGATCACTATTATCTTCAACAGTCCTCTGTAGCAGTTCTCATTTCCTTATGTGTAATTTTGACACTTTGTTTTTATGCTTCTGTGGGATCTTCCATTAATTCTCATACATCTCATACGTTTCATTAATTCAAAATCCATTATACCTCTTTCAGCTTTCCTTCCACTAGAAGAATCTGCCTGAAGTAGTTCAGGTGTAAAATTACAACAGCATAAAAAAACCCCTAAGTTATACATATATACGGATGTGTGTGCTCATAAGCATAGGTTTATTTTAGGAATAATTTCTGAATACTATTTTGATGTCACTTTCTTCGTATTACTTTATTTCTTAATGCCCCCTTAAAAATTGATTCATTACACCAGGAATGAGAAGAACAAAGGGTTAGATTAGAGGAGAGAATAATTTGACAGCTGAACAATTTGACATAATTTTGGTTCATGATTAACAAGACTCCTGGCCTGCAAGAGAGGAAGAAAATTTGCATGAGTTGGTTTTGATTTATATCCATGTAAAAGAAACATGAGGTTCATCTTCCAAGGAGCGTCTGAGGATGCTCCTGCAGTCATAAATAGTACTATACAGAATTGGGTACTTCCAGATGGAAATTCAATCCATCACAAGGGGAGTATTCATTAGTTTCAGAAGTCTTAAAATTGCTTGTTTCAACGTTTGGTAAGCAGTCTTCTGTTTAAAGAAAATCTATGTTTTTCAAAATACAGATAACACTTGCCATTGTCTGAAATATTTTAATGGGAAACAGAGATAACAATACTGTAAATGATGCTTAAGCAAGATTCCATTATGAGATTGAATTCTGAATATTTATTTTGTTTTCTGAGACTTCACAACTTGGTAACTCTGAAGTAAATTATGTTCTAAGTACACAGTAGGAGAAAATATAGATAAAACCATATCACACTGTTGTCAGTCAAATGTCTATTTAAATAGCTAATCAAAACTTTTGTTATCAATATACAAGAAAAATTGTGTTTGTATTTTCTGTATTTAAAATTACATTCATTATCTTCATACAGCAAAACAGAGATGTTGAACCCTTATGGCGATTAAAGATGTTTAGTAACTTTGAAGTGTAGAGGATATTAATTTAAAAACCTCTTGAAACTCTCATAGAACAGGTCATTTCACTTCTGGAAATTCCTTGGTTTTATTGGAACAACATATCCTTGTTATTATTGCTATTAAAACTTGTTGAAGCATGTTAGATTAAAGAAAGAAAAATAGATGTAAATTAGCGTAAGATTCATTATATTTATTAAATATATATATATATAAATAAAAATATATATTTTAAAAAGTCTAATTTTATAAAATTTTTATTTGCAATAGGCTTTGCTAAACTGACAATGTGTTTGACCTGTTAGCAGACACATTAAAATGACCTGAGGTAAATCCTAGATTGTGGAAGAAGAAACTCTTGGAATTAACTACTACTCCCAGAAAAGGATTTTGTTGTTGTGACTTCCCATACAGATCCTTCTCGGGAAGAAATATCAGCTGTAAGACCCACCACAAGGAAGGTAGAAGAGTAGGGATGAAAACAGAGAAAGGAATTGATAGTAGGAATTATATATATATATATACATGCATTTATTAATTAGATGTAAAACTCATACACATTTAAAACACGCATATATCTATTTTAGCTACATACAATTTCAGCTGCGTTAGTGGCATTTTGACTGTAGTAGTAACTTGTTGGTTAGACTTGGTAAGACTTTGATAAGACTAAAAATGGACCGGTAGGACTTCAAAAAACCTGTCCTGTAACTCCAGAGAAATAAATTGGTTATATTGTCCCCTGAACAAAAGTTCTTTCTATCATTAGCAAGGTGAAAAAAATAAATCATCCAGATTTTGGATTCATGCCTGATGGATGAGAGGGGTATGAAACCCCTGGTATTATCATGTGGAACTGCCTGAAACAGGACACAGGGGGAAAAAATAAGGACTTTGAAAATATTTCAAGAATTTTTAGGGAAAAGTTGAAGGTAACTACCTTTCATTATGTTCAGGACTTAGTTGACTAATGTTTTGAATGATTGCTACTTAAGAAATCCCTGAATATTGCAGACAGGACAAATCTGTACTCCTTATTGTATTATAAGCATTAGATATGCAAAATGTCCCTTTGTTTTTCATAGCCTAGCTAGGTGGGCTGGTATGAGACTTTTTTTTTTGTCTTACATAGCTAAGAGACATACGAGGTAAAGTAACTGAAGTTAAATTGTAATTGATTTGTCACTTATGAATAGCAGAAACACTAAGTGCATGAATTGTGTGGCGTTGGAAAGATTGTATGAAATATAAGTATTAATTTTGTCATGGTAACTAGAACATTACAGTTGCCAAATATGTCTTATCATCAGGGGTTAGATTCATGGGGATGAGACTAGGTCTTGTACGGAGATGATAGATGATTAAAAAAAAATTGTGGTCCTGACAGAAAGAAAGGAAGAAAATAACATTCTCTAGATACATCCTAAAACTTTATTTCTACATTACAGAATTGTAATGAATGTTACCTTGTGACATATTTATTTTATCTGAGGAGAAGATGATGGTTAGTAGTACAGAAGATGGAGCAGTAGGGAGGGGTTAAAATAACAAAGAAGAGCAGAGGTATGAAGGTGTGCAACTGAGGAAATTTATGAGAAAATAAGAAAAGCAGAGGTCTGTATCCAGTTTCAACATATACAAAAGTCAGGTTCAAGTCTTGAAATATTTTCATTAAAAGATATAATAACAGCCCTGAATTCAACAAATTGAGTTCAGAGGAAATAGGACCAGGATTGTTGATGAAACCCACACCAAATAATTAGGTGAGTTTTGACAATTTCTATTGTATCAGGCTTTGGTGTTGTATGCATACTATTTCATTTTAATTAGGAATGTCAGGAGGGAATAGAATATTCCCTGCACTACACCAATATTTCTGGGGCTTGACATAAAAGGAAAATTGACTGTGGTGGGCTGACCTTGGCTGGTTGCCAGACACCCACACAGCTGCTCTCCCCCTCCTCCTCCTTAGCAGGAGGAGAAAAAGAGAGCCTGCTGCAGCATGGGCTCATCTTGGGCTGCAACTTCCTTCAGGGCATGCCACCTGCTCCACAGTGGTGCTCCACAGGCTGTAGGAGAATCCTTCTCCAGCACCTGGAGCACTTCCTCCCACTCCTCTTCCCTGACCTCAGAGCTCACAAGGCTGCTTCTCAGTTGCTCTTCACTGCTTGCTCATCATTTTACACTTTCTTAAGCCTGATCTCCCTTAAATGCCACAAGCATGGCTGAGGGGCTCAGTCACACTCCGTGGTAGGTCCAGTTAAGCTGGCTGGAATTAGCTGTGTCCAGACTGGGGCAGCCCTGGCTGCTCCTCACAAAGGCCTTGCTTTCCCCATTGCCAACACCTGGGCACCTGCACCCAGGGCAGCAGCATGCATGTCAGATGTGGGGATAATACAGCTTGAAAAATACCCTTTTTGCAAAGCTATCAGTGGTGAATGGAAAAGGGAGTGTTGCTTCTGCTTTTGAAGAATGCCGATAAGAGCCTTACTCGTCAGCCCCAAAAAAGATCCTGAGGAAGAACAGTGTCTCCTCATAGAAAATGGCACCAGGGAAGATGTGGCAGACCTGATGAAGGAACCAATGGATAAATGTACTGACAACTGATCTAAAGATGCTTAGCTGACACATGACTGACAGTAAATCACTTTGTACTAGAAAAGTCCATCCCACATTTTAACAGTACGTTTTCCTAACACACCCCTTCTTGGGGTATGAGTATGATGGTATGGGTGAGTAACACCAATACCTACATAATAGTTTGGGGATTCATATAGTAGTGGGGATTCATTAGCTTTGATATAATTGCTTTGATGTTGTTTAAAAAATAGTGCACTATAGTTATAGTTATCCATACTGTGCAAGAAATAATTCTGATTAAGATATTTTAGTCTACTCATTATCAAAATCAATTTAAATAAATAATTTATTTATATAAGCGTATTTGTTTTGCCATTTTTGATCCTGAAAGACGAAGTCATATAAAGGTTCAATTACACCCATGCAATCTTTTGGACATAAACCATTAACAAAGTCTGGGGCTAAGATTGGATCCAGGCACACACAGTCTCCTCTCTGAGAAGGAGGGTAGGAAGCAAAGGGCTTCTTTCTCTACCTTGTAACTCAATGGGAGGACTTCTCTAATGAGCTTTGTGTGAAGCTCCCATTCTGCCCATGACACCAATACACTGACACAAGGTACTGAGATTAATTTTGCTTGGTGATTGTACTTCTTCATGAATCACACAGGATTTCTTTTTTTTTTAATTGCATGTATCAGGAACAAAGAATTACATCAAAAACTGATAGTCCCATTCTAAATCCTTCATTAATTTAATCATAATTTGATATTATTATTTGTCTCATTGGCTCTGAAATAGACAGACTCTGAGGAGACAAATGTGAAGAACAAGATACCACTCTACTTCTAGTCTGAAACAGAAACGAAGCATTGCATAATGTATAATTTCAACCTCAGGGTATTTCTTGTGTGTGATGACTTCTTTTATTTGCAATAATTTCACTTTAAGGGCTAAGAAATCAGGGCATATAAATCAAATAATACTCAAAGTAATGTTCATATCAACATCCATAAAATTATATTCCTATAGAGTAAGAGACAGTAATGAAATAAATATAAATCCTTAATATACTTGAATTAATCAAGCTGATATAAGAGGCTAAGCAAAAGCAGCGTAACCCTAAGAATGAATCCTAGTATAAAATTTGTTGATGTTTGTTATGGTTTGGGGGTTTGAGGGTTTTTTTGCTGATTATATAATAACAATAAAATTATTACTCTTCAGCCTAACTTTTCTAATGCTGGATGTTGGATGGTATTCTTGTGACCAACATAAAATGCAGCAGTATTTCATTTGAAATTAAAATATTAAGTGAAGCAGAGGATCCTTATGCCGCACAGTCTGTTTTGTTTCACAAGTCAAATATGTTTTGTTTAATTTACTCTCCCTTTGGAATTTCATTTTAAGAAAAGGCAACATTTACCTTAAACCTGAGAGCTAAATATCCATATGCTTCAAAAAGATATTTCAATGAGATGAGTTCTCAGTACTAAGAAAACAACTATGAGAAATCAGTATTTCAAAAAGAAGCATCAGAATTTACCCTGGGAATTACCCCAGAGAACTTGCAGAATCATGATGAGAACCCATATGAAAGAATAGAGGCAAAATTTACTTTCCAAACCCCAATGCCAACATGGAAGACTATAGAGACTAAGTTATTTGTGAAATAATGAAGAGAAAAACCCCCAAATATCATGAAAGTAAGACAAATTTTAATATAAATTAATAACTAATTTGCCTCACCAAGGTAAAAGGGGTCCTTTTTAGATCTTATAAATGGATGTGGTGGATATAATAAGCATACCCTCTGAATGTTCTCTCACATGCAAATGATCAAAAAAAAAAGTGAAAAATACACGGAAGTACTGACAACAAAAAATATTAAATGTAAAACCCATAGACAGGAAAAATCACAATAGAGAACAATATAACAGTACTCAGGAGTTAAATAAAAAAAAAAATATCATTTCTACTTTCCCCTGGAGCATGTTGAGGGTAACAAAAAAAAATATTTATCTTCCCTAATAAATAAGGAAAATCCTATCCTAGGAGCTACTCCTAATCTTATGGGTAATATAGTAGTGCTTAGAATTTGGACATAGTTAAGCCCTGGGTTTAAGTAAACTTCTGACAAAACATGCCAATCCATTCATATGTGGAGCTACAATGTTTCTTTACCATCTCTGATCCTGAGGTAATCCATCTACATTCAAAGCAAAGCTGCCTACTTCCCAGAATGTATGTGCTTCATCAACTGGAAACAGAGCCACGTAAAACAGCTACAAGAGCGCTATCTAAAAGAAAATACATCATTGAAAGAAAGAAAAAGGCAAGCAACCAGTCTGACACCATCTTAGCTGAAAAAAGGCCCCAAATTTACAACATCTAGAACAACTTCTGAATGCAAAGAATGGAGATCTAGAGTGTTTGACAGTTAAAGAACTAGGGTTCATTTATAGAGTTTTCACTCCAGTTTTTCAATTTACAGCGCTATCTCAGCTCTCCTATACATAATGACTGTGACTGAGAGGGGGAGGCACAAGAGAGGGGGATGTTTTCTGTCTCCAGCAGTTAGGGAAGCTGAGATGAACAGATGGATTTTACTGCCATATTTTTTCTATTTCAGTATCTACCTAATACAGTGATACTGCAAGTGGTTGAACAATAGGCCAAAAATGGATTTTTATCTGTCAGGGACTCTATAAACTGGGTACAGCTTGGGTCATTTGTAACTGCAGTACTCTCATCGTGAAAATGCCATCAGACATGTTGCTCATCTTCTCTGTACCATTTCCTTTGCCTCTTCTGCTCCCAACAATTTTTCAATTATTTCCCAATAATACATATTTAATTCACTCTACATTTAATAGCTGATATTTTTTCTTTCCTCAAGTGTTGGTTAAAAAAAAAATAATCAATTTCATATTTGAAATTAAAAAATAATGCATAATGTAAAATTCTGCCTTTTACTAATCTTTTATTTATGAGCTAAAAAGCTTATATGTAAAAGGGAAACGAATGTAGCATATTTACAAGCAATTTAAAATTTTGGTTAATATATTTTAAGAAGATGTTTCAATTCAAAAAACAAAGAAAGAAACAAAAATCCCACAATATCTTCCATTTCAATTTTAGTTTGCCCTTTTCAGAAGAGAGAAGGATTAACACAAAAGTAAAGAAAAATGAACTCTCTCTTTTTCTATGTTACATTTTACAATATTGTGGGTGGGTTTTATTTATGAATTTTTAATCCACTAAGAAGCAAACTACTTGCATCTATCTCTGCTTAAGAGCAATAAAGAACTTATGTACAGTGTAAGAAATTTGAAATCAGGAAAGTACGGCGCTGCAAGCAAGTGGACATTTTCTGCATAATATTTCTATGCATGAAAAGGAGCTATAAAAGGTGGGATAAATATGGATTTTGGGATAGTTTTCAGATCAGCTCTATGCAAGTAGAGAATAGTTTAAAAAAATCCCAAACACAAAAGGGAGAAAGGAAACCATGGTTTAAACTGCACATCCCTCAGTCTCCCCATCCCCTCTTCCTATAGACAGAGAAAATTTTGGTGTTTTGCTTTTTTTCTTGACATTAATGTACTTGTTTAATTTTGTGTTGCTTTGATATTCTGCACAATCATATTATTAACTTGGCATTCACCCATTCAAAAGCCAGTTGTAATTAATTTAATCTCTAAAAGTCAGCTTGAGACTCCACACAAATTCAATTCTGCAGACAGGTGACCAAGTGTTAAGTACCACCATGTGAGTTGGTATGGTCTCATTACAGAGCAAATGGATCTAGTCAGTACAGTGGAATTCAGGCAGCTATTCAGCTCACACCGAAGTAGACACATAAAGAAAATAGGACAGGATACATTTGCCTAATTGCAGTAGTTTAGTGTCACTAAAGATGCCCAAAGATCTCAATTTTGTACAGCACAGTTACATCACATGAATAGGTTTGGCAGACAGAAAACAGGACTTTTGGCACACCCCAGCTGGAAGTCCAATGAGAAAATTTCTGAATTACCTCTACAATAACTGGAAAGATACATCTGCTTCAGCCAATCCATTCATTCCATATGAAGACAAATATCTAACAGAGCTATCATGAGTCATCCTCGAAAGTGCCTACATCATGGAAAAGAATATTCAGGGAGGTCTTGAAAAACACCTGGAGGACAATGCAGTCATAAGTCACAGCCAGCATGGCTTCATGAGGGCAAAGTCCTGCTTGTCAAACATGATTTCCTTCTGTGACAGGGTAACCCACTGAGCTGATCTAGGAAAGCTGGTAGATATAGCCATTTTGGATTTCAGCAAAACTTTTGATACTATCTCCCACAGAGTCCTTCTGGACAAAACGTCCAGCACTGCCGAATAAGCGTGTTACACGGTGGGTGAGCAGCTGGCTCAAAGGTAACATCAGGATGGCGTTCTGTCAATCTTGAGGTTCACAGGGCTCCATCCTTGGCCCTGCTCTTCAATATCTTCATTAGCAACTTGAACTCAAGACTCAAAGGAGTACGAAATAACTTTGCCAACTAAGTTTGGACAAGTTGTCCCAACAACATTCTTAGCTCTAAATTAGAGAAATACGGGTTTGAGTGATGGACAGTTTGGCTGTGGCCAAAGAGTTATAGTCAACTGATGAATGTCCAAGTGGAACCCAGTAACAAGTGGTGTCCCTTAAGGCTCTGTAGTGAAACCAGTACTATTTAGTATCTTAATCAGTGACAGTGAGATTTAGTACACCCTCAGCAAGTTTGCAGATGACAATAAGCTGAATGGTGCATTTGATACACTTGAGGGAAGGAATGCCCTCCAGAGGGGCCTTGACAGGTAGGCCTGTGAGGACCTTATGAATTTCAGCAAGGCCAAGAGCAAGTTGCTGCACCTGAGTCAGGGTAACCCAGTGGTAGTCCAGCCTGGGTGATGAACACACCAAGAGCAGCAAAACCAAGAATGACTTTGTAATACTGGTATGAAAACCTGGAACAAGAAATATACACTTGCAGCAGCTCAGAAAGCCAACCATATCCTAGGCTGCACAAAAAGAAGTGCAGGCAGCAGATTGAAGAAGGCGGTTCTCACCCTCTACTCTACTCTTACAAGAAACCACCTTCAGTACTGCCTTTAGCCCTGGGACTCCAGCACCAGAAATACAGGCTGTTAGACCAAGTCCAGAGGAGGGGCACAAAAATGATCAGAGGGCTGTAATGCATCTCCTGTGAAGAAAGGCTGGGAGACTGGGGGTTGTTCAGCCCAGAGAAGAGAAGGTTCTCACGAGACCTTACTATGACCCTTCAATACTTGAAGTGCGCTTGTAAGACAGATAGAGCAAGAGCCTGTAGTAATAAGACATAGGGTAGTGGTTTAAACAGAGAGTGGATTTAGATTGGATAGGAGGAAATTTTTTACACTGAAGGTGCTGAGACACTGGAATGGGGTTCCCAAAGAAGCTGTGAATACCTCATAGCTGAAAGTGTGGAAAGGTGCTTTGAGCAACATCATCTAGTTGAAGATGTCCCTGCCCATGGCAGGAGGATTTGACTGGATAATCTCTAAAGGTTCCTTTCAACCCAAACCATTCTATGATTTTATAATCCCCAGAGGTTTGCTAAAATACACAGAAATTTAGGAAGAGACATGAGAGTGAACACAATAATGAAACCCTGGTCAGAAAGCAGTTTTAAACATACCACAATCTCCTGTAATGAAGGCAGCAGGCAGGTCAATGAGGATAGTGATCAAATGTTTATATCTATAAGTAAGAACGAGGTCATCAGGAAATCTGGCAATAGAATTTTCAGGTATTTCTTTCTTAATCTATAATATAATGCATTACTTATTAATAGAACTCAAACAAAAACCAAAAAAGTACAACTTATTTTATGAAGTGCTATTAATCTTTGAAGAATCTGGTCCAGAGAAGAATTTCAGAGAGGGTGTTGGTGTGGAATTCTTCTATATCCCTCATTTGTGCTATCTCCAAAGATAATTTGAGAAATGAAAAGGCATAGTGAAGTAAACAAAAACCAATGCAAGAAAAAACCCAGATGAAGATCAGCACTCTTCCTGCACATATGTGTCTATTTAAAGTGTTACTAAACAATTTTCAAATAGAGAATAGTTATTAAATTACCATTTTAAAACACATATGTTAATATTTAGGATCACAAGTTGTCATCACTAAACTTTGCTTTACAAAAGTATTTCAAAATAACCTCTAAAAACTCTCAGTATTTTACAACCATATTTATTACAAAAAGCTTTTGCACTTACAAAATGTAATCAAAATATTACACAGTATGATATACTGACTAGAAAATGACAAATATGTTGGTTTATCTCTATGTAAATGTATCCAAAATTATTCTATGCTAAACAAAGTCTGTGCTGCTTTCACATATATAAAAAAATGAAAAATATGCAGCGTTGTTTTCCCGTCTTGTTTAGACAGTGGGAGTGTTTTTAATTGTACTTTTCTGAACAGCTTTTCCTGTCCTTTCAATGCAGATGGTAAATCAGACAACCAACTTCACATATGCACACATATGCACACTAAATTTTCTTCCAACCATGCAACCATAGAAAACAAATATTATCAATTATTATTTGTAATTAGGTGATGAATCATATTTTGTTAGGATTGACTGGTACTGTAGAAATGATATTTATAGACTTTATGAGGGCTTACTCCATCCCAGTGTCATGTAGGTATGTATATACTGAAAACTCACTGATGTATGTTCATAAGAAAAACATCTAAACAATGTGCTTATTCTTACTTCTCCTTGTGTAATGTGCAAATTTTCTCATGAACTTCTTTCTATGAAAGAAAAGAAAAGAGAAAAAAGAAAAGAGAAAAAAGAAAAGAGAAAAAAGAAAAGAGAAAAAAGAAAAGGAAAAGGAAAAAGAAAAGGAAAAGGAAAAGGAAAAGGAAAAGGAAAAGGAAAAGGAAAAGAGGAAGGGGAAGGGGAAGGGGAAGGGGAAGGGGAAGGGGAAGGGGAAGGGGAAGGGGAAGGGGAAGGGGAAGGGGAAGGGGAAGGGGAAGGGGAAGGGGAAGGGGAAGGGGAAGGGGAAAGGAAAGGAAAGGAAAGGGAAAGGGAAGGAAAGGGAAGGAAAGGGAAGGAAAGGGAAGGAAAGGGAAGGAAAGGAAAGGAAAGGAAAGGAAAGGAAAGGAAAGGAAAGGAAAGGAAAGGAAAGGAAAGGAAAGGAAAGGAAAGGAAAGGAAAGGAAAGGAAAGGAAAGGAAAGGAAAGGAAAGGAAAGGAAAGGAAAGGAAAGGAAAGGAAAGGAAAGGAAAGGAAAGGAAAGGAAAGGAAAGGAAAGGAAAGGAAAGGAAAGGAAAGGAAAGGAAAGGAAAGGAAAGGAAAGGAAAAAGAAAAGAAACTCACTGGATTTTACTCGGACAAAACTTCTCAGCTTGTCATGTGTGGCATGAATTTCAGTAAATAATGCATTATATATTTTTTGCTGACGACCTAGGTTTTCTGAGGGGTTGCTCCAAAATACTGAAGAGAAAGACCAAAAGAGTGTCCATCACTAAACACTGCTCTGATTTTTTTTTTTTTTAATATAAAAACTCCTGCAACACAAATATTAAGACCTATATCTATTGTATTAAGAAGTACAATCATGATTCAGCTAATATAACTCAAAAGCACTCTATGAGCCACTCAATGTAACAGGAAGGAAATATTGTGCCAATCAAAACTTTATATACCAGTTTATCTAAAATATAGTGATTTTTAATTCTCCACAACAAAGAAATGTTAATTTAGATTTATTTTATTTTTTCATTTAAAATCATAGATAGCTGGAGATCATCTAGTTGAGAGATTCACACAAACCAGGGCAAACATAAAAGTTACACCAGGTTGTTCAGCACTTTTTCCACTCGAGTTCAGAGTGTCTTCAAGGCTACACATTCTACATCTTCTCTGGGCTACCATTTCCAGTGTATGTTCACCTTATTTTTCAGTAGTTTTTCACTTACATTTATGCTAAACTTCTCTAAGCACACCTTTCCCCTGGTGCTTCTCATTCTTTCAAGTGCACCTCAGAGACAATTTTAGCTCCATCTTCTCTATAGGTATCTATCAGTTAGCTGAAGACTATGATTAGGGCCCCCTTAGTATTTTCTTAAGTCTGAGTAAATCCATTTGTCTGAACCACTCTTTGAATATCTTTAAAGGGTGACAGTGGCCCTCCACTGAATTTATTCAAGTTTGTCAATGTTTTTATTGTACTAAAAAGCACCAAATAGCACACAATACCTTGGACAGTCTCAGAAGTACTGTGCACAGGGGGAGAAAAACCCCTTTCCTCTTCTTGTTGGATAATTCTTTCTGACACAGCTATAACCACTACAATAGCATGCATTTACTCATTATCATCTCACGAGCACACTGCTGATTCATCCTCAGCTTGCTGTCTGCCAGGACTTTAAGACCATTTTCTGCAAAGCTGCTTTCCATACAGTTGCCATCCACCCTGTAATGTGTGTGGGGTTACTCTGTTCCTGGTACAGGATTTTCCATTTGCTTTTATTGAACCTCCTGAGGTTTCTATCAGGACATTTCTCCAGATTTTTCCATGTCAGCCCTGCCCTCCCACATATCAGCTGTTCCTCTAACTTAGTATTTTCATGCTAACTTATTAGTGTTTGATTTTCTCATATTCTGTCACTAGATGTTGGTACCTGGGAGACACGAGAACAAATATTATCAGTAAAAATAGAAGAAAAAACCTGAAGCACATCAGTCATTGATGTGTCCTCTTCTGTCCCTTTCCTTTTCCCCCAGCCCTTTATTTTGTTGCTGCCCATTCACTTGCAGCACCTGATTTTCTCACATTTAACAATGGAAATGAAAACTAGCAATCTACAGCAAGTACAGATTGGTCTCTAAAAGTCTTTGAGAGCAAATGTCCAGCCAATATTTAGTTTTAACTGGTATTAAATGATAACAACTGAGCTTTCCAGATCAGGAATTTCATCTGCCTAAAGTTATCTGAATGAGAAGTCCAAAATATCTATAAGATTCATTAAAAAGCCATACCAAACTTACAAAATAAAATTTTGTAGGATACTGTATTTTGTAACAAGGAACACATGCAAAGTACAAGGACAGCAGAGGTACTTTTGTGTACAAATTAGGCTTTTCTCCTCTACTGTAGCACACAGGATTGTTTGTTAGAAAGATGACCTTGAAGTTCTTCCATGTAGTTGATACTGTGTGGTTAGCACTGATGTTTATGGGTTTTGGTGTTTCTTAGGCATAAAGGTCAAGATGATCAGATTTGTGAGTTTTAATTTTCCAGTATAGTTATACTGCAGGAAAAAAACCCAAAAAAGTAACATAAACAAACAAGCAAAGAAACAAAACAAAGCAAAAATCTCCATTAGAATCTTGGGCCAAAGCCTGGATATTTCTGTCATCTATGGTAGAATTACAGCCAATTATCTCAGAAGTAAAGGTCTAGCTTACTCTTTTCTCTTCTTACTCATATTAATCTTTTTTCATATTTTCCCAGTTTTTACCAAGATGCTTAGAAAGAAATGAATTCAAGCAGCTTGACATTTTGTGGATGAATTTTTGTTTGTCTTTTAATGGTATTAGTATTTATAGCCTGTCTTAAAAAATTTTATGCTTTTGTGTCAAAGTAAGATTTAATGTCTCTGTTATGGAAAGAATGCGGCTCAAAACCATTAATCACATAGTTTTCATAAAAATATTCCATTTTCCAAATAATGATGTTAATAATTGTATGAATTATTGCTTTTATTGGAAGTTAGTTAAATAATAAATGTTTATTTAAAATTAAAATAAAGATTCACTTCAAGTTTATGCTCTACATCATTGTACTTAATAGAAAATTTGCTATCGACTTCACTAAGCTTTGTCTCAAGCCTCATTAAACACAATAGGTAATACTATGGTGGTTAATAATAATGCTTTATATTAACAAAGATGAGTAACCAATCTTTGTTACAGCTGCTTTGTACAGAACACAAATTGAGGTACAATAACAACAGAAATTATAATTAAAATGGAGTGGAAAGGCCTTGAGGAGAAAATGAAAGCAGAAAATATGATACTACTTTGTTCCCTTCTGAGATGCTTCCATATTGATACTAGACAGTGTGCAACCAGAAGAAATAGAGTTTCTGGGATAATCCAGACTGCAGAAATAGCCTGGTGAAGATTATGTCCCACATTACAGGGAAATATTCATCCAGGCAGTGAACAGACAGTGTGAAGAGAAACTATACTGAATTCTGCAGTGGAAAACACAGCTGGATACAATTCTGACAAGAGTGAAAAAAATGTCATCTGTGAAGAGAGAGAGTAATTTTGAGAAAATTCATTTATGGGTTTTGGCACAATGTACTTAGTAATAAGTCAAAGTACAATGTACAAATTGTAACTGATGGAAATTTGGTAAAATCAAAAAGCTTATGCAAGTGTGTGTAGTAGATAAAATCTAAACACTGTTACATTCAGATTAAAAAGACATTCCTGCTTAAATCAAAAGTAGGGTGTTTTACTGCTTTTTGCTTCTGTACCAGGCAGATGGATGTCTTCATTTGGGGTTTTGCTATATAACAGTACAGAAATTGCTAGAAAATTTTACATTCAAAGTCATTTGTAGAGGATATCCAAATGCATACAGAATTGTAAACAAACAAAAAAAGCTTAAATTGGCATCATAAATTAGTGTTGAACTATGGAAGATTTCCTAGCAACGGATTATATTCAATCAGATGCATTCATGAAAAAATCCAAGGGCACATTCTAACAATCTTATTCAGCATGCCTAAAATACTTTTTACTATCGTCCATGGTATGGAAGATTCAGTTTTTCATAGTTTTGTACATAGGTCAAAACCTGAAAATCTGCTTTATAATATCATTGAAATACAGCACACCTTTCAACCTCCAAAATAAAGGGAGAATATTCCAAGCCATTGTTTTTATGTATTTTGGTTTTATTTGATTCTTTATTTTTAAAGCACTTAAGGATGTTGCAATTATTTCTGAAAAAGTCATGAGGAATTGAGTGATGCAGATTCTGATAGGAGAGTCTATTTCAAATATTATTAAAAATTCCTTAGGCCCTAGTTCATTGAAGAACCTCAGGATGTACTTAGCTGAAAATATTACTAGTCTGACTTAAGTCAGCGAACCTAATTCTACAGATCTTCTACTTTTGAAAAAGGACATATTTCAAATAATATAAAAAGTGTCATTGCTTTATCTTCAGAATACTTCATACTCTCTGCATTGTAAATGAACCTAAGAAATGCAGGAATTGAAGCAGTATCTTCTTTGTAACATTGCTCCCATATTTATGTAAAATGCTTCTGCGTTGTTTCTGGCTATACCATCACAGTATTACAAAATATTTAAATACTCTTTTTCTCAACACCATTTTAGCAAGCTTCCATTTGATTTCAAAGTAAACTAACTTCAATTACATGCTGATTAATGGACGTTTAATTTATAAAGCCTGGATTTTGTCTACATACTGAAGACTCATTAGAACTAGGTTGTCTTAATGAGTTATAGTCTAATAAGCATGCACTTCTTTCATAGAATTTCCTAGTTCTTTCCTAATATTTCCACAATTCAGTAGTTTTACAAGCCTTTGTTGACCACTTATACATGTGTATATGTTTCTATGATGTAAAATAAATTAAACATTGTCCTTATACTGTTAATTAAAACTTGACATATTCAAAGGTGACATTACAGTTCATTGTGACTTGTCAGATGTTTTCCTATCCTTTGTGGTTTTGTGTCTTCTCACAGAGTGCATGTACATGAAATACAGGTTAATCAAGGTGGCAAATCTCATAGCAGCCAAATTTGCGGTTCTCAAAGTTTGCAATTCAACACTACTTTCATAGTTGTCCTTGTTCATTTCTGGCAGGAACTCCAGGTATAACATTTCTATGGTTTTATGATTCTATGGTTGTAATTGCAGATTCTCTTTTCTCTGTCTTCTGTCACAGGGTTGAATAAGAGAATCATAGAATATGATGAGATTTTCTAATCTACACTTTGCTATACCTATTAATCCTTCATCATGTCCATAGGCATGTCCATACTTGCAATTCATGATACCTCTGCCGGGTTCTCCACTCCTGGTTGTGTATTGTTCAAACTCCACTCTCTTAAACGCTGTCATCTAGAAAAACCTCTTTTATACCTGTTGTGATTTCTGTCATGACAACATATCACAATGCATCTGCTCCGTCTGCCCTTGTACGCTTCCACAGCTATCCCCTGATCAGGTTTAATGTATAAGCCTAAATATGTATAAAATATAAATTATGCAGCTATTTTCTTCTTCTATATGTAACAGCAAACACAGAATTTAAATCGTACCAAACAAGAGGAAAAAGCAGAGGAAAAAGAGTAGCAGGCTTCAAGCATCATACAACTTGTTTAAGCTGGGATCAATAAGAGTGGGCATGATGAGGGCCTTTTGAGTCATCTGGAAGAAACCTCATTAAGGCTTGACTTTAATTAAGGAGTCTCTACCTAACAAGAGTGTACTCAATTATATGCTTATGTATTTTGTTAAGCTGCACAGTGCTGGTGTACATGTGTTTGGCAGAGTAAACAAGGATATTTTTAACCAAAAAGATTCATCACAAAATGTCAGTTTTTTGTGAATTGTACTTTTATATACCAAGAATAAAAGAGTTCTGATGAAACTTTTTGGAAAATAATCCCACTGGAACAGATTGAAGCAGCCTAGCAAGTACCAGTGAAGGACATAAAATGAGCATGAGTGGAAATATCTTGGAGGGTGCTCCTTCTCCCATAGTCAACATCAGCTTCCTTCTGTGATTCCATCAGGGGAGGGTGGTAGATGCCTCCGCCCCCCCCACCCCCCAAAAAATAAAAAAAAACCCAAAAAAACATGACACAAAGGGGTGCTGTATATCTCCATCCTCTGACCACAGTCTGTCTGGATGTTGCTACCAACATCAGTCATGTCAGCCAGCAGGGAGGGGGAGCAAATCTGCTCCAACCAACCCTAACCCATCAAGCCTGCCCTGCCCTCACTCCCAAGGGAGACCTGCCCTGCCCTTCGCCATCCTGGAGTGGATGGGGATATGTGGTTCTTTTAGGAATTCTTCAAAAGCAGCATATTTAAAATTCTGCTGGTCATGCTTGGTCCTTTGATATTTTCTTAAACTTCCATTTTCAATTGTCTGGAGATCCTAATACTCTTGCTAAGTACTTCACTTTCAAAAATTAAAAAAAAAAAAAAAAGGAGATGGGAATATGATGAAACCTATTTCCCAGTACACATTATCTTAAAAATTCGCAGTAAATTTCACTATACATAAAATAGCTCTAGGATTTAAAATGTGTGAGGGAGTTTGTGGTGTTGTATTTCCCACCGATTCATTTATTAAATGCTTTTCACATTGTTCCCCCACCACGTTCCCCTGCCCCTAGCCCTGGCCACTCCCTCGGGGCCTCCCTATTGGTTCCTGTACCCCAACTCCGCCCATGTACCGCCCCTGCGATCTGACAAAAGCCCCCTGTTCCCTGGTCACGAGGTCTCTCTGCCTCTGGGGGTCGCTGGGACGGGATGTAAGATTAAAGATCTTCTTAAACCCTCATGAGGAGACCCTTCTCACCTCCTTTGCCGTCGCTGTGTTGTAAAGCCGATAGCTAGCCAGAGCAAAACCGCGGAGCCGTCCGAAATGGACTACAGGAGGGTGACAATGGTCTCACTGCCCTAAGCAGCTCCACTGAGCTCTCAGGGAAAGCGGCAGCCTGCTAAACTAAACCTAGCACTACAACAGGAGTTTTACAGTTAAAACACCAAAACATTTATCAAATCCTCTGTCTCTGAAATTTGTACTATCTGTAGGTCTTCTGACTTCATGAAGCTATTTATTGCTGAAAGAAGTGAACACTTTATTCTCTGAAGTCTTACAAGATGGATCAGTGGTGTCATTACTGAAGTAAAACATCTTGGGGAACCACAAAAACCAAATAACTAGTATCCGTCCAAAGATTAATTTTGCTTGTCCTGGAGATCATTTTGATAATTCCGTAATTTGGATACCTAGAAGCACCAATACACTTTCTATGTATTTGTTCTTGTCATAAAATCCCCTTTCTAAACCATGTCTTTGGAGTCCTTATGAGTATGCAAAAGAAGTTAAAGGGCAAAGATACTGCTGATTAAGAAATTTTAGGTTTAGGCTTGGATAAAGCTTCCTTATT
The DNA here is from genome assembly GCF_009650955.1 of Corvus moneduloides. Lineage (NCBI taxonomy): Eukaryota > Metazoa > Chordata > Aves > Passeriformes > Corvidae > Corvus > Corvus moneduloides. The sequence continues at coordinate 73,937,043 of NC_045477.1, forward strand.
TTCAAGTTGATATGATCAGTGATTAGCACATTCATTCACTGAATGCATTTTCCAACTAGGGTCTTTTTTAAGGATGCAGAAAAAAACCTTTTAGATTTGTCTCTTGAAATATATGAAAAGATCTGCCAGTGTTTATGTTAGAAGACAGCTCTTGCAAAACAGCTTTTTAGAAGACAATTTTTCTCTCTCTTAAGCTCAGAGCATCATTTTACTGCTAATTTAAAATACTGTGTCAGTATCTTTTTTCAAAACTTCGTATCAATTTTGAAAATGTCCTGAAGAAATATTATGTTTAATTACTATGGTAGTTGGCAGTTTATAAATAGACATTGTGGGATTTTGAAGACTTAAGCTGATAAGACTTTAATGAAAGCTATTCATCTCTGCCAGAAGTAACACAATTTAATCACGGAATCACAGAATGGCTGACGTTAGAAGGAATTTCCAAGTACAGAGACTCCACAACATCCCTGGACAACTTGTTCCGGTGTTCAGTCACCCTCACAGTATAAAAAAAGTGTTTCCTAATGCTCAGAGGGAACCTCCTTTACCACAGTTTGTGCATGCTTTTGTGGACCAGCCACTGCACAGAACTGAAAAAGATATGGCTCCCTCTTCCTCTCTGCCCCTTACACAGCCCCTCCCCCTGCTTAAGTATTTTAATTGAGAGATGTTTAGGTCTGTTAACAAATTATAAGTAATATTTGATCTTTTTGGCACAATTGAGAGATTTCTTTTTCTAATTGCTTTTATTAACCATGACTGTCACTAGTTACAAACACAAATGCACACACACTAACATGCAGCCACATATATACTTATTGTCCTTCCACTGCCTTTTTTTTTCCCTTTTTTCTCTATTAGTTGCACAAGATTGCATGAAACAGTTTGATTTTTCCAGTTTTTCCAGAGCTTCAGAGGTAACCACCCTGTTAGATGGAACATTTCTGGAAGTTTTCAGGGACCCTGCAGCTTCTGTTAGTTGTTTCTTGATTGGCAGGTTAATGATTGTAACCTGATAGATTGGCTCCTGATAAAATAAAATGGGCCCACCCCATTCCACTCCTTGGTGGATTGGACCAAACAAGTGCCAGATGTCCTTCAACATCAAGCATTCTGTGGTCCTGAGATACCATTATACTGACCATGGGATTCAGGGGGGGTATTGGCCTAAGCCTGGGGACAAGAGTGGTGTTACTTACAGGAGTCATATCCAGTTCAAGACATTGAGTCATCAGGTGCTAGATAAAATAAGCATTTTTTTGTAATATTGTGAGGATAAACAGGAGATCCAGGGTATCCACATTGACTCAGCAAAGGTGAGAGCCTGAATCACAGGATACAATGGAAGTGGGGCATCTGGAGGCTTCACCTGAATGAAAAATGGACAGGAATAAACATTTGCTCCGGTGGGAGCAATTCAGGGACACTTACTCTGCTGATCTGACTCCAGTAGCTGTCATCAGACCCATTCACACCTGTCCCCCAGTAGCTGGCTCTCTGGGCACAAATTCAGTAGGACCCTCTCTAGATCCAGAGAGCTATGTCCTGTCCAAACTATTGACCCAGGACCCCCACTCACTCTGGTGTCTGACACCACAGGAGGTCACACTAGCAGCTGGCAGCTAGTCCTTGCAGCACATGTACACAGGTTTAGAGAGTGCCATCACACAGAGAGTTAAAAGTTTTAATAAGAAGATATAAGAAGACAGGACAGACTGCAGTGATGAGGAACAGGGCTCTGCCAGAGAAGTGTACTGATTTGTTTACATGCAGCCAGTCCCTTTATACCTTTTTCTGTCTGTTTACCTACACTCTCTGTCCCTTCCTGCTTCCCTGTCCACTGCATTTCTTCTCAGGGGCTTGTACAACTCTATCACTCCTAAACTCCTTCCAGACTGGGTACCTCTGGGGTACCCTATTAGTTAAAACAGTGCAACCACTGTGGTCATCAATAAAACTGTTTTTGAAAACAAATATATTTCAGCCTCTTCCATGAGCTGTCCTTTTCTACTTAAGATTTCCATAATGGGAGGTGAAGCTTTACTGGGACAAAAGTTGACATAGTTAGTCTGCAATCTTATTGTATCATTTCATTATCCTAGCCAAAATGATGTCAGTATCATCCTGTCAAGGCTGGCTAGCAACAAGTGTTTTATCCTGAGCATTGTAGAAGCAGTTAGGTGCGTATGTCTCCTAAACGGAAAAGTGGAGCTTTCAACTGAAATGGGTTGAATAGCCAAAGAAGTCAGAATAAAACCAGTTTTGTCATACATGAACATGACTCATTTTCTTTCTGTAATAGTTCAGTCTGTGCAAAAAGAAAATGATCTAATAAAATCCTAGATGAATCTTCACAAAGGATAAAAGTTCAATGAAAAAGATATGCCTATGAAAATCACAGACTTCATGATAATCATGTATTTAAGAAATAGTACATATACAGAAAGCTTAGTCTGAATCAGAAAATGCAGAGTACTGTAACTTCATGTTTGTTTTCTCTGTGAGAAACAAAATTGACAGTCTTTTCAGAGGAAGCAAATAACAGAAAATAAATGTTTTCCTGAAGTTCACTTGAAGCCTTAAGGGATACTATGTTATAACAACCTACCTTCCATTCTTTGCAGCTCTGACTAGTATCCCACAGAGATTCTTTGCTAAGCTGTGAGTACAAAATAAAATGTGAAGAGGTCCAAGCCTGTCTACAGATTCCACTTATTATTAGCATCCATTCTTACCATAGAACATGTCACTGGAGACCAGTATTGTCCTTAGAGTGAAAGGATTTCAGGAAAGTTATTTTGGAGCATCTGAAAGAAAGAAAATCTGTTGTCTTTTTATAAAAGCCTATAATCTCAATTACCCATTTGCTTTTTCTTTAAAGAAACATTCAAGCTCCCCAGTCTCTTTCAGCAATGTAATTTCCCAACTTTGTTTGCAGTGGAGATAGTTTTAAATGTTGTGTTATTTCTGTAGTAACTTTGCAGAAAAATATAGTGTGGAAATTGCTGTGAATTAGTTCAGATCGGAAAGAACAGTTTTTATTCTACATTACAGGAAATGAATGTAAGTATAGTTGCCAGTTACTAATAAATAAAAAACAATGCCTCTAAGGAGGCATCTTGACAAATACATAGGGAAGGTTAACTATATTTAGAATAGCAGAATAGGACGACTGACATAACATAAAACTACCTTGTATTGCTCGCGCATCAGCTTTTTTTTCTTTTTTTGAAGTAATTAGCATGACAACGTATTACATTAACTTGTGAAAGGTCCTGTGTTTCAGGGAGTACAATGGGCTGGAAGTGGTAATGGATGTATTTTTTTAAATGTTTATCTATATCTGTCTTTGCTAATCTAGAAGCTGTTTTAGCTAATGGTTTTAAATTACCAGAAGGAAGGCCCCTACAAGATTAAATTACGCTTATTCATAAAAAGTGTTTGAAAAAGTCAGACAGCTTAAAAAAAATTGCTAAAAATGTCACTCTGGAAAAATACTTGATTTTTTAAGCATCAAACAGAATCATGAGGATGAAACATGTCAATTATCAATTGAGCTTGTGACTCACAATTTATAATTTTAGGGCTTAAAAGCTAGTTTTCGAATGCATTTAAATTAAAGTATTAAAAATATCATATACCTCTTAATAATATTAATATCATACTAAAATAAAGCAAAATAAGCAAAACCCAAGTATAAACAAATTGAATACCTGTTTATGATGCCAGATGTTTAGCAGACACCTGGACTGCAAATAAAGTGTATTTGGAATATTTTTTTCCTTTACTAACTGTAATTCTAAAAATGTATTCAAATATGTGACTATAATCCTATGTTCTCATTTTGATGTCACCTGTAGTGCCCATCAAACTTCAGTGCCCAGTAAAATACTTTTTTTTTTTTGCCAGCCTTGTCTGCTCATCAGTAGAATAGAGTGGGTGGTATTTGGATTGGTTAAGAAAAAGTCTGGCCATTAGGCTTGCAGCATCCAGAAGCTTTTTTCTTCTCTTTTCATAAGGGACCCATTTCAGCCAGTGAACTGAGGACTGAGTATTTCTCCTTCTAGTCATTCCTACTGTTAGTTTAGTGACTTGTTCACTCACCTGGGAAAAGGGAACTACAGCCTGAATTCCTTTCAGTTACAAGCAGATGCGAACCTATGTCTCCTTGTTATGAATGGATGATGTGGGTTTAAATCAGTCTCTGCCTTTTGCCCAGGCCTCTGGCAGCAGGCAGTCACATTATTGAGGTGGCCAGCACCCCAAGACCCACTCTCATTCACAAGTTCTTTAATAATGGCTGATTTGGTCTATCATAGAATTAATTATTTATTAATGGAAACAAAACTAACAGACATAAGACTTAAAACAGACTATTACTACACAGGGATAAGACAAAAAGGGATTACTAGTATTACACGCAGGGTTAAAGGTACCATTAAATTTACAGCTAGTGAAGAAATAGTATAACTTAGGATCCAGTGTTTTTTACTACCAAATTGTTGAAGGGGCACACATCGAGATCCTTTCCCTCAATTTCCAGAAAAGTAACCACAAAGTTGTGTCCAAGCTTTGGGAAGAAATTGTCTCGCACGTTCCCAGGGAGCGTGTAAGAGACTTCTGCCTCTATGATAAACTGTAGTACTTTTATAGTGTAAAAACAGGCCTATTGGTCACCTGTGGTTTTTTTTTATCTCTTCCCACATCTGTGTCTTGGGGTGACTTTATGATGTTGTATCCCATATCGTTGCTCTATGCCCAGAAATTAATTTTTTTGCCTTTTCTATGCCTTTAAACTGAGCCTGAGAGGGGGGAGAGGAAAAAAACTGAGAGAACTCCTAAAGCAGTTTGCAGTTTGTTTTCAAGGACACAGATAAAAAAACCTCTCTGCGTTCAGTTGCTGCAGCAAGAGGCAGGAGTGGGAGGAAGCACCGGGTTTGCTTTTTTTCCAGCAGCTTTCGGCCAGTTTTTAAGCTCCTTTTCCTCTGGAGAGTTGAACTTTGTTTTCCTGGGACTCCAATTTTTCCCCTTCTTCTCTTCTGGATGGTTTCAACATCAGAACACATCGGGAGGAATTTCCACTGAGGCCTTGGCCCTGGAGGTGGGCCCACCACCCCGTCCCAGCTCCAAGGAGGGGGAGAGAAATCTACGGAAGGACTCTGAAATTTTCCCAGGTTTCTCTCAGCAGAGTGAGAGGTTTTATTATTTAGCATTATTATCCTTTTCCTGTGTGTTTGTTAAATAAATAGTTTTTATCTCTTTCACTTTCCTTTGAGGAAAATTCATTTTTTCCCGAACCTGGTGGGGGAAGGCTGGTTGTAACCTGCCTTCTATCAGAGGATATTTTCCTCCAAATTTGTCCAAACTGGCACAATCTGTTAAGCTGGCAGACTTTTTGGCGCTAGGAGTTGATACCCTCTGGGCCTTGCCCGCCTGAGTTCTCTCTCCTATCTCCACCAGCCACCTGTGGTGGGGAGAGGGGAGGTATGACCAGCCACACTCCTACTCTGTGTACTTTAAACCTACTGTTCAAAGAGGTTGGTAGAAAAGCCATTACTGTATTTTTTCAATGGAGATGTATGTTGCAGTTGTGATCAGCTTGGGTATTCTAGAAAATATACATTTGTACCTTGTCAGGGTAGTGCTAAGCATGCTAACGTCTTGCTTGTTGAAACACATCTTTCTGTGACTTTGGTATTTTCTTCTTGAACTCCAATTATCGTTGGCATTTTTTTGCAGCTTTACTCCTAAATACTTGAACTTGGAAATTTAGACTAACTATCTAAGTTTGTATGACAAGGAAACTTTCAGACTATCTGGAAAAGGATTTATTTATTGCCGGCCTCCACACCTGGGTGCTGCTGGACTGCTGTTTCTGCTACATCTGATATGAGGATATAGATTCTGACAGACATCCTTTTTTGCATGTATTAAAAGGTAAGAAAATTTTGATAGTTAAATCTTTATATATTTCTGTACAGGTAGATCAAGAGCTTCTAATCTTAACAAATTCAATTAAGCACAATTTTCAATAATGTCAACAACCAAAGTAACTATAATAATATCATGATGTAATAGCTATTATTTCTGATTTTTTTTTTTTTTTTTGTTACCAACAAATAGCAGTAGCCACAATCAGTTTAAACTGCTGTGTAATAGCATGTGGGTTTTGTTCACTATGGAGCTTACTTGATTTTCTCAAAGGAAAAAGCATCTTACATCTGGTTGGTTGTTGAGATGTCTTGGGAAGATCCAGTTGGCTGAGCTGTCTTAGAATCAATACATTTATTTTAAATATGTATCATTCATTGTTCTGGGAGTACGGATATTTCATTTATCTGAAAATACTATATATACAAGCATCTAGATCCACAAATCTGCAAGATGTGATAAAGTGCACGTAGTGGTTAAAAAATATATTTTGAAATAACTTGTGAGTATAAAAATAAAATTTTGATTCTGATCTAATGCAATACAGAAAAAATGTGATGACTTTTTTTCACTTCATTATTATGATTTTCCGGAGTTTATAAACTGATCATTGTCCTGTCACTTGGAAAATGAATTAGCTTATAAATATTACAATAGCAGGAAGTTTATATTTAATTGAAGACACTATGTACATGAATATATATGTGTGCATTTTTACAGATATTAGTAAGCCTCATAACTCACTTTTCTTAATAGCAATAGTCAAGAACATTTTTTTTTAATTGCTGGATTAAAGGATTAGCAATGAACTGCACTTGTCTTCTAAAATAATTTTGAGTCGGGGGAAAAATAATGGACTGAAATATATTGTATTTTCTTCTACTCTGGAAACTATACACAAGACAACACACATAAAAGCAGTCTCCTTATTGCATGTCTGGTTTTCAATTAAAATGTCAGGATATAGGCATCTTTCCTCCTTGCAGGTCAGAAAAATAACCATATTTTAAGTAACTTATTCATTTTACACAGGATGGTGAAATGCAAGATCTCTCTCTTGCTAGATAGAAGAAAAAGGTGAATCTGTGTAGGTGAACATATGTGTGTGAACAATGAGAATGCAGTCATCTCTCTTATTTAAATAAATTTCTGTGGGAAAAAAGTGTTTGTGTTCTCTACCTTCAGGCATGAAGGGTTACATGGTTTAAAAAGTAGCAACAGTTTGTTTTCTTTGAAGTAGTTGAGGTGGGGGTTTTGTGTTGTGGGGTTTTGTTTTCTCTCCTGGTAACTTTACTAGATCAAAAGTACAGACTTGGTTCATTCAACTACACATCAATGTCCAGAGATATAGTCAAAATGCTCTGCTGTATAATGCCAGGCATCTAGCTGCCTTTCCAAAATACTACAGGTCCCACATATCTGCAACCTTCTTCACCATGGCTTGGGCAGATAGAGGACTGAAAAAGGTACTCGTGTTCAGGTTACTGAACAGGGACATAATTTGCCTTACAGTGGATGACTAGCTCCTCAGTTTTGACAGAGGTGAAGATACGGACTGTGTGTACGTTGTGACTGTTATAGGAGCTCAGGTACCTAGATCACTTATAAATACCTAAATCTGACTGTTTGAATCAAATCTAAATCAAACCCTTAATACCTGAAACAACTGACTGTGACAAAATGAGGACACTTGATATATCATTTTCCCTAATTCCACTGGGAGCACTTCTATGTAAGACTCATTGTACCCTACAGAAAAAAATCAAAGTTGGAACTGCCCAAGGGTGAACTTTTGTCATGTTCTTTAGCTTATTTGTTTTATTTTTGGAAATTTAAGTAAGTTTCCTTAAGTTTAGAGAATCTCTTCTGAACATGTAATTTTCAGGCTAACAAAGTGTTAAAATACTAGAGAAGCTGGTCACTAATTCAAACTATAAGGAAAATGTACTCTATTTTTTTCTTCCAATTTGAGTTTTTCCTATGTCTTTGGAACTTAAAAAGATATTTTGGTATCCAAAAGAACAAAAAAATCAGGTAATCTATTTTCAGGTTTTAAGAGGTAAATTTGAACTCTGTTTGACATATGTTACAAAACAAAGGTATAATGCTTGGTTGTTTAAGATAGCCACAGAAAAATGAAGTGCACGGAATTACTTCTTTGGCCTATATTGGATATCACTGTTGAAATCAATCAATTCCTTTGATGATGAAAATAATTATAGCATGTCTAGATCAGGCTTTATTTGGGTCAGTACAAGTCATACCCTTATGTCATACCTTTATCCTTTAAAATACAAAATATAAACATTATTCTAGTTTTTTAGATGGAGCAAGCCCTGGGTCGTATTGATATAACATTTTTTTTTCCATGCTAAAATTTTTTTTTGAATAGGTATTGTTAAAATTTATGAAATTTGGGTGGTAAGCAATTCAAATATCTGGTTATCTGCTGGAAAGTAGATCTAATCTGAACACACAGTCTAAATGTTCCTTGAAAAAGGCCTGGGTTTATAAAATGGAAAAAAGTTTTATGGGAGAACTTACCTTAATTTGGTTGTTTTTTTTGTTTTGTTTTTTTTATCATCAGAGAAAAATTATTGAATATCTCAAGCTGGAAGTTAATATGGGTAAGAGTAATAACAAAAAAAAAGTGTTACTATGCAGAAAAGCGAAGGTGGGAGCACAAAATAAGACAAAACAATTACTCGCAAAATATCCTATTGCTGAGGAAAGCTATGAGGCATACTGAAATAATGTGATGGCTCTATAATGAGCTCTGTAATGACTTTAAAATGTTTATGTTTAAAAAAGGAATCATACAATACTGAAAATAAAGACATGACTGAATATTACTATAAAGGAGTAGGTCAAGCATGTAAGGATTGAATTAGAAAGATATAACCATGAAATCAGTTCCAGCTACACAGAGACATTAAAAAAAAGAAAAGTTTGATAAGTGTTTTTCAGAGTAAATAGAAGACACTGAAAAGAAGATTTCAGTTTATAGAAAGACAGGAGGAATGTAAGAGAAGGACAGATTGTGTCCTGTGTAAGAGAGCAGTTTGAGCAAACGGGGGCTATCCCGGCGATTTCTGGACTGTGTCAAAGACATATTCTTGACAGTTGCCAAGTATGGCAATGAAGATTGGTGCCTTTTTGGAGTCACTGCTTGCAAATAGCCAAGAACTCTTTGGAGATGGGTCTGTAAGCAGAAGCTTTGGCTGCAGTACCCCTACATTTTTAGAGGTAAGATCATAAAGGGCATGAGAAAGACAAGTAAAGTAATAAAGATCACTGACTTCAGAAAAGCAGACTTCAGATTCAGGTTCTTCAGGGAACCATTAGGAATAGTCCAAAGGGAGCTTGTCTTCAGGCACAAAAAGGACCTCTGAAGTGCTTTGAGAGTTTCAGGACATCATTCTGAAAGCACAGGTGTGATCTATCCTCATGTCAACTCTTGTGTCATACCCAAGAATGTTGCAAAAGTTAGCAGTTGCCTCTGTGTGACAACTTGATCAAGCTTTCAACATTCTCCTTAGTCTCCATAAATAAAAAGAAGAGCATACTCCCAGTAATTCATCCATCTTCAGATCTTCTTCAGATTGAATAGTCGCTGCTTTCCCTCCTCTGTACTCAATCCAGCTCTCCTCCATATAGATAACACACATTTATATGGATACAATATAAAGCCCATATTTGCTCATTGTTAATTTTAATATTTATTAGAGTGAATAGATTAGGATTGCAGAATAGTTATGGGAATTAGATGGACAAACACTATGCAAAAGTTGAGGGAGCCTGGCTCTGTTTGCTCTAGAGTATTTAAGTAATTAACTGAAGCAATCCCTGAATCTTTAGTGTTTATTGAGGACAAAGGAAGAACAAAGGAGTGAATAACAATAAGGTTTGAGTCTTTTTTGCAAAACATTAGGGGTTAGAAATGACCAATATAGTACAGTCCAAAAACGTCTCTGTTAAGTAAATGTCATTTATTTCTGTGATAGGACACCTAGTAGATAAAGAAAAAATTGCAAATTACATACTTGGAGGCTTTTGTTGTTGACATGATGATTACTGCATCATATTTGGATTGCTACCTTTGCATTAAATGAATAACACCTATTCAGTGTAGTATATGAAGAGCTATAGTTAAGCTATCACTCCTACGCCATCTTGACATATTCTTCCTTTACTGTCAGTTTAGTAGAACTAGTTCACAGCATCAGGCTTTTGGTCTTGCACAACTGTTGTAAGCAAAATCATCAGTCAAAAAATCTTCCATTAAATTAAACACGGCGTCCACATCACATGTTTAGAAGACTGAACTAGCCTAATTGTTTGGTACTTTTCAAATGTGAGGTATGTGTTAATTCCATTATTCAAATGCTAAAGACTTCTTCCCCCTAGAAAAAAAAAAACCAAAACACAACAAAGCAAAGAAGAAAACCCACAAAAACCAAAGCAGCTCCCTCCTATGAACCTGACAGCAGTAACAATATATGAAAACAAAAGAGCACGATGAATGTCAAGTATAACTAGCCAAAACTATAAAGTTTGAAAGTCAGTTTGATTTCTTGAAAATTATTTGGAACAAAAAAAGAAAATTAGTGAGGGGTATACAAGCTTTAAAGAAAGACAGGTTCTGTGCCAACCACTGAATGAAGAGAGCCTTACCAAGTCTCTCTCTTCAGAAATGCTTGACAGGAGACAACTCTAGAAATAACTCTGAAATCTTCAAGGATACTCACCAAAGTCCACAATTGCTACCAAACATGCGATCACCCAAGTTACATATTTATTACTTCTTCAAGACATCCCTCTTCCTACTACTTTTACAAAGCAAAGTTGTTTGAGAACTGCTCTATTTTGTGTCCCCTGTCACTGCCCTAGGACACTAAAAAAAGGAAAAATGGAAAGAAATTGACACAGGATATTTTTTATCCTACTACTGTTTTGCATTGATCAACATTACCATTCGTCATTCTTTTGGCATTCTCTGTATTTCTGAACATAGACAAGAAATTACAAGATAATAATCTTACTCATGACGTCTTCATAATTAACAGACCCTGAGGAGAAATACATGGCTTATTCTAACAGTTTTCTCTGGGGGTGGCCATCTAACCTGTCAATCTGTCACTCCAGAAAAGTGTGGGTTTACTTCAGATACTCTATGGCATCTTAGGGAGGACTAGAAATACACAGAAAGGTTACTGAACTGAGTCTTTAATTGTCACATCCTAAAGCAGACACTACATCTGGTCAGCTGAAAAGGTCTCTTGACTCTATTAATTGCCCTGTAAATATATTTGCAATAATCATCTGACTTTCTTTTGTGATGAGATATTGGTGTTTTAAAGCTGTTTAATTGAATCTGAAGGCACATATCTTAATTGAGTCAAGTGACTTTTACTCCAGAAATTATTGCTGTAAGCATTAGGACAGGCTACAGTTGCTTAAACATGAGCATCTCATTCTCACTTCATGTGCTCTAAGGCACTTTATAGTTACAATACTGGACCAAGGGGACACTCACATGCTTCTTGAGCAGCAGCTGGAGACCATGCAGAACTAGGCAGATCATGCTCAACTTGCACAACTTGGCTGTTTTTTGGCAACTGGAATCTGTTCATAAAGATAAATGAATTTCAGCCAAACTGCTTTTATATAACAGTTCAAATTTAATCAAATCCATACTTAATGTTTCCAAAGGGTGTATAATAAATAATAAGCCAATTTTTGTTGATATTTGATATGTTTGAAGATTGAACAATAAGACTTTGATACTTGTGAATTTGAAATATGGCAGTTTTCTGAACCACTGTGGGCTATGAGTGATGTATGTTCTTCAGTACCTTTATGGATGTGGCTGTGAAGGTGATGATTTAAGCTCAGTCTTTGGAATTTAACCTGAAAGAGAGGATATGCAATCCCTTTCTTGCCATCTAGCCTTAGCTAGCAAGTAGAAGCAAAGGTACAGCATTAGGGATGACATCTTCCCAAACCACCTTTCAGCTGTAACTGGCTGTTTGAACTGCTGCTGTAAGTAGGGGATCAGGAAAGTGACTTTAATTTCTGAGGCAGCAAGGAGAGATACCACAACATCCTCTGATACAGAAAAGAAAGTTGTCTCAGGGATGTAGACGGCTGTGAATACTAAATTAACTTATTCTTAAATGAGGTGTGAGTTACAGTGACATGGAGACAGTAGGGTGAATGAAAAAATATTTCAGAGGTATATGCATCCTCTGTGCATAGAGCAAGAGAAGGCAAATTAAATCATAACTCAGTAATGCAGAAAGTACACTCTTCACTTTCCCTGTAAATATGTCTCCTTTTGTTCCAAGTTTAAGAAGTATATAGAACCTGGAGGAACTTGTGCTGTTGAAAGGAGATCATAGACTTCATGGTTGTTTTTCCTTTAGAAATACGCTAGTCAATATCTTTGATCAGTTTTGATATATAAAAATGAAAGCATGATAAATTCTACATTTATTTCTTACTAAGAAAGCAAGAGTTCTGAGACATTACTGTTGCTGAACTTTATTAAAGAAAACTTTTTAAAATTATCCCCAGCGTTTTAGCGTTCTTATTTTTTTAGAGTTCTTATGTTAAAAAGAAATAATAAGTATTGACAGACAGTCATGTTAATAATGTATTTACACATTATACATTATTTTTGTAAAGTATTTCTTGAGCTATGCTTCCCCCAGTACAATCAGGAATTTTCCTTGTTAATTACGCCTTGTTAAACTGAAATAATATTGCACATGTATATATCAATGTGACTTTTGTAATATATACACTTTATTTAAGAATGCTTACATTTTATAGTGCAAATATGATTGTATTCTGCTTCCTCTAAGGTGTTCAGAAGTAAAAAATGCTGATAGTTGTTATATGTTCTAATCCTTCTATTAGAGTTTTTATTTTGTAATAGTATGCTAATCATAAATAACTCCATAGCAGATTTTGTTTGTTTTCTTTCCTTGACTTTCTTAATGTCCACAGAAAAATATTGGTCTTCCTGTTGCCAGTAGGAATTTGTATTCTGATTGCTACACATTATGATGTCTGCTTAGGAGGGGGAAGTTATATAAGCCCTTTTTAGCAAAGAAAAACAGCAAGATTGTATTTTTTTCCTTTTTTTTTCTTTTTTTTTTTTTTAAATCAAGTAAGCAAATTCCAAATTTAGTATATGTTCAATTTTACAGATGGGGTCTGCTTAGGATGTAAGACAGAAGGTCTACTGCAATCTTGAGCTATGTACTTGACAAAAATCCCTGTTGGCTTGTTTGGTTTTTTTTAAACAACCATATGCATTACATGCAGATGTGTCATGTATCACAAAATAACTTTTTCTGCCTTCTTGGCACCATACCTATTTCCTCCTTAGTCTTCTGAAATGCAACAGTCAGTGGAAACTAACAATTCACAGAATTCACAGAAGAACCTATCTGCTCTTGGAGCTCACCTGTCAAGCTTTGTTCCCTGTATGGATTTGTCCAGGCTGGAATTTTAAAGTTCTTTCGGCTTGAGGTAATTGATAGCCAATTGGATAAAGTTAAAAGATAAAGCTGTAAATGACAGTCTAAGCCTGATGCAAATGTTTGTTCTCGTGGTATTTTCTGTATTTTCCCCCTAGGGTTGGAAAAAAATACCCAATTTAGCAATAAATAAAGTTTTAAAAATGGGACTGAAGCTACTGCTTCAGCTATTCATATTTTGCATCTGTGAGCTTCTGCTAAGTAAAACACTGCAATTGTTGTGACAGAAAGTTGTTTGGCTGATTTTGGATCTTAGTGTATTTTATAAAGTTTATTTTAACACTGATCAACATAGTTTTGCATATTCTGCAAGCTGGGTAAACTCAATTTCTGTTCCAAGTACACTGTCACACCAGTAGTTATTACAACACGGCTTGCATGGGTTGATTTCAGTGGGATTCCACTTAGTATGTCTCTCAAAATTGCATTATTTGATTCTAGGGGAATATTCTTGGGACCAAAATACACGCATAACAGTATGCAATGTTTGGAGCTGTGATATTACATTGCTAACTGGGCTAAGAAATATTTCATCAGAGTAAATATGAATGAATCAGCATTTCAGAGAATCACAGAATGACCTGGGGTGGAAGACAGCTTAAAAATCTTCTCGTTCCAACCCCGTTTCCATAAGCAGAGATGCCACCCACTAGATCAAGTTGCACAGGGCCCCACCCATACTGGCCTTGAACACTTCCAGACAGGGGACATCCACAACTTCTCTGGAAAACCTGTTCCAGTGCTTCACTACCCTCTGAATAAGGAATTTCTTCAAAACACCTTATCTAAATCTCTCTTCTTTTAGTTTAAAACAGAGATTATGTAATTTTTTTTGTACTCTGAAAAGTAAAATTCTCTGTAATTCTCTTAGCTTGGTAGCAGTATAAAAGCTTATGTCAAACAGAGGTTTGGTTTTAACTTTGTTCAAAAAGCAAAATAAAAAGGAAAACTGCTTTCTTTCGTTCTTTTTTTTTCTCTGTTGGACTTCATGAACAAAGTAGAAAAATGTTATATAGTCCAAATAGCTCTAGGCCAGTCAAACCAAATTTTTACATCAGATAATCCACTTATCATGTGAAAACCAGGATAAAATGCAGCTTTTCCTTTAATATAAGTCTAAAGAAGTACAAAGGTGTTGATTAAATAGCAACATCTAAATGATTTTCTATTTTCTGAAAAATGTGGCACAACACTTGATGGTGTTATTTTCAAAGTAGCATGTAGATCGGGAAGTTACTTTTTCAAGATCTTGTGCAGTGACTTCTGAGTACTTTCAGCTGAAATTAAATTATGTGCCTATATATATATTAATTAAATTTTTGCAAAATTATAACAGGACTCAGTATTGTCAGTGCATGATGGGTGAATACATCTCAATACAAACATCTCAAAAAATCACATATGTGATTTTAAAAATGCTGTTTTGAAAGAACGCTTTTCTAAGATGTGACATTTCTTTTCCATGCAAGCGAGCTGGCATGAGTATGATGACCTTGAGAAGGTATCTGCTTTAAATAATTATTAAGCAGTATTTGTGATACTGTTAATGAATTTATGGCCTTCCCTTTAGATATCCAAGAATGCTGATATTCAATAGAATAGAATAGAATAGAATAGAATAGAATAGAATAGAATAGAATAGAATAGAATTTCCGTTGGAAGGGACCTAAAATAGACCAATTCTCTGACCACATCAGGGCTGAAGAAAAGTTAAAACACACTTTTAAAGGCATTGTCCAAATGCCTCTTAAACACTGACAAGCTTGGGTGAATCTGTGAACCATCCCCATTTGCCTTTTCAGTAGATAGCAGGGAGAAGAGATCATCACCTCCCTCTCTACTTTCCCTTCTCTGGATGCTAAAGAAAACAATGAGGTCCTTCAGCCTTCTTTTCTCCAAACTAGTAAAACCCAGGGTCCCCAGCTGCTCCTCATGGAACATTACTTCCAGCCCTTTAACCAGCTTTGTTGCCCTCCTCTGAATTCATTCAAGGACCTTAACATCCTTCTTAAGTTGTGGGGCTGCACCAATGCTGAATGCAGCAGGATAATTGTTATAAGAGAAAATTTTTGTACCCTTCCAACTTTCAGACTTTTAAAAAAAAATCTCCAGGGCCTACCACAATTGTAGTTGATGGCTATTTAATTTTCTATACAAATTTCACCTGTATTCTCTGTTGCCTGTGGTGAAAACTCATTTTCCTTAATTTTCCCTATTCTTTTAATAACATGGGACAAACTGTGGTATTATAAATAAATACAGCCTGTAATGCTCCTGCTAGCCTCAAAAGCTCACACTGATTTCTTGCAATCTGAACACAATATGGAAAGAAAAATATGACATTTGCAAAACTGACAATTTTAGTAAAATATTAAGATGGTTTCATTTGAAATGAAATGTCTCCTGTTATTGTCTCCTGTTCTTGGTACACATTTAAAGCAAATTATGTTCCATAGTGCACATCTTGCTTGTTATATGGGCATCACATTGAAATTTTTCACTTTTAGTAGATGACAGATTTCAACAGGAAACCTTTTCAGTAAGAATACTTTAAAAAAGAAGAAAACTGCATCTGCAGAAAGCTCGACTGAAAAAGACATTTGATGGGTAACACCTGGGGTTTTAATTGTAGCACAGTCTGTAATGTAAGGCATGTACACTGCTCTCAGATGCTGAAGCCAAATGACACCAGGTCATGCTATAACTGCAGCTGGCAAATAAGCCTTGCCCTGCCACTTGCTCACTTCTTCCCAGTGGGGTGGGGGAGGGAATCTGGAGGGTAAAAGTGAGAAAATTCGTGAGTCGAGATAAAGACCGTTCAATAGGTAAAGCAAAAGCCATGCATGGAAGCAAAACAAAACAAGGAATTCATTCACCACTGCCAATCGTCAGGCAGATGTTCAGCCCTCCCCAGGAGAGCCAGGCTCCTTCACACATTAACAGTGACTTGGGAGGACAAAACTCCTCAACTCTGAATGTCTTTCTTGAAGAGGTTATATGTACAGTTATATGAAGCACAGGTTCTTGGGACTACACAGGCAAGGAAACAAACTTGCCCTGATTTTCAATAAGGAAACATCCGGATAGTAGGAGGATATATAAATATTTGATATCATTCCTTTGCAATATTGGGCATATTAATCAGCAAGTTCTTTTCATACTGACATATATCTCTGTGAAAAGCTGGGACCATTCTCATCCAGTCAAACTTTCTATAGTTTTAACTGCCTATGTAGGATAAAATGTGGGCTAATTTTAGCCCCCAAATATCTAGTACTTGAAATAGAAGTATTTTTAGTCAGTAGTTTTCCTTCCTCATGTTCTCTTTTAGTGATTCATATGCCCTCCAATGTTTGAAGCACCGCAATAAATATTATGCAGTTACTCTTTATCAAAGCCGCAGTTAGTGTATTTCTCATTCCTCAAAGAACACACACAAGAAGTGCATTCCCAGCATTTCCCACTGAGCCTGTTGGTAGCTGCATGTTCAAGTCCCCATCCCTGGAGATATTCAAAATTCATCTCGATATAGCTCTATATGGTCCTGCTTAAGCAGGGCGTTTGGACTAGATGATCACTTCCAAGCTCAGACACTCTGTCACTCTGGGACTCTGTAAACATAGGTGTCCTGACTATGTCCCTAGGATATATCAGATATGTGTGTATTTAATTGTCTCCGGTGGACTGCTTTGCATATGCATTGATTTTTTTTTTTTTTAATATTTTCACCACAAGGTCAGTCTGAAGTTTTCACAGGTTTCTGTCTCTGGTTCTCTTACACAGTGAAAGGTATCATCTCTGTATTCATATTGACTACTATGAACATGTCAGATGTAACTTCATATATTCTCGTATTAAGACTTCCTAATGAAACTTTTTTATACTAGCCAGGCATGTCCTTTTCAGGAATCACTGGTTGGAAGTGTTTTTTTTCCTATTTTCTTCAATTCATTCTCTAAAATAAAACCCAGAGGTGGTGACTTTGTAGTTTATTACTATAGAAAATTAAATTTAGAAAGATGGTTTGTAACATTTTTTGTACTTTATTTCCTTCATTTTCCTACAGATAAGGATTTGGGTTTATTTTAGACAGGGATTATATTCTTTATTTATGCAAACCTATTTGAAGTCATTATCCTTTGTCTCATGTGTTGCGAATCTGAGAAAGGTTCGATACTTCCTCTACTGATTTTGAAACTTCTCATTCATACTGTTAAGTAACTGTAATAGTGTTGAACAGAGTTTTCCTTCAGTTGCAGGGGTTTTGTTAAAAATTTAGGGTTTAGAGAGTTTTGATCTTTTATAAGTATTAGTGCAGATGCCTGTGTTTACAGACACACACACACACTCATCTACGAAACCCATCAGCATTGTAACACAATATATAACTTTGTGTGAAAATGGATTTGATAGCAATCAACCTAGATACATACACAAGTAAAAAAGCAGACAACCTGAAGTCATAGTCTCACACATCAGTGTCTAATACTGTGTGCTATGTGGTAAGGCTATAAAAAGACATGTGACACATGACCAAAATCAGAGTACCAACTATAGGTGAGACAGAGTTGAAAATGGCATTAGACACCTCTGTGCAGAAAACTGATTTCAGTCCACACTTTATGAATGAAAAACAACCAATAAAAAGAAGTTCACTTTTTACTTGTTATTTAATTAAAAATAGCTCATGTTCAGTAAGCTGTTAACATCCCTGAGGCAAGATTCCAAAGAAGTGTTTGAAACAACAGACGAGCTTCCTTACTGAAGAAATTTTTTGGATGGTCTTCAGACATCTCAGACAATTCAGTTGCTTAGACAGAGTTTTCTGCTGTCTTTTGAAAGGTCCTATGGTATCCAGCATGGGACTGGCTCATAATAAAATAGTTCTAAATCATCACAGACCTGTCTGGAATAGCATGTGGAGACCGAGTGAAATACCCTTGGGTGTTTTTGATGACACTGCAAACCTATGTTTAAGGAACATAAGTTTTGTCCTTTGTTCTCAGGAGGCAACGATAACAGGTAGAGTACCTGCAGAGAATGATTCAATTCACCCAAAGAAGTTTGTTAAATGTTTGAAATAAATTAAGTTAATGCCATCATGAATACATTTCCCATGGAAATCTATATGCTCCCAGGGAGAGGACACTATCATTTCCTACAGTAATGTTTGCTTAAAAATTGAAGGTATATGGAGAATTGAAGGTATGTATCATGGACAGATTCATAAAAATATCTGTGTGCAACACACATAACATCTGTCACGTATAATGATGTACTAACTCTTTCATTTTCCTTTCTTTTAAAAGAGAAAACATTTAATCTCCATCATTTTGGCCTTGTTTTCCATGGAAATCATCACAGCTATGAAGGGCTTAGTTCAGTTACCTAATACCTGTGAGAGTTCCTAGAGTATCCAAGGCATCCATAAAAGACTCAGCTATATTACAGAAGATCTGCAGGGAACCTATGCTCTTCTGAACCAAGAAATCCATAATGCAGGAGATATCTCTGTGCTAAGAACTGAATCAGTTTTAAGTTTCTTATATTGATATATGTTGTCATTAAAAAAATGCATGGTGTTTTTCAGTGTTTAGGAAAAAGGACCAAGATTGCAGTAATGTACTTCTGATGTTTTTAATTAGCAGTTTACTTCATGCAACAGTCCCAAGGTAAAAAAGAACTTATGAAAAATGCAATGTCTTTTGTTGTTTCAAGCAGAATTCCATTGTAGTCACATTTTTTACAAGCTTTAATTTATTTTAATATCTATAAGGGGAAATAACATAGCTATGGAGAATGACTGTTCTCACCTAAACCGTTGAAAGTTTCATAGCTTCCAGTGGTTTAAACCAAGTATAATCCTTCCAGAAAAGAAGGACACTTTATTGGGAACAGTGAGTATGACAATATGCCCTAAAAATAGATAACATTGGAATGGATGGATTTTTTTAAGACTTATCTATATGTTTAGGAAAATAACTTGTTGCTGCTTGTAAAACATTGTAAATGTATACTTTATCAATTTAAAAAGTCATTTGATCACTTAGTGTCAGAATTCCCAAAGGTATTCAAGGAAATAGACTATTCTACACGTGTATCTATAATGACATGGTAAAACTAGTCAATACAGTCAAGATCCACCAAATTTTGACAATGACATTAGGCAAGGTCGTTTCCTACCACTAAATTCCAGGTTTTATTTCTGATTAATTTTCAGTAACTCAGTGTTTTAAACAAACATATTTCCAGAGATACATATGGTAATCAAGCTACCTAAATCCCTCAAAAATCTATCAGCTGCTAACTTCCTCTCGTGATCTACTATTAATGCAGAATGAAGAATGATGGCTTAGAGATAAATTTTTATCTGACTTACTCAATTAGAATTTTGGACACAGAGATGGAGCCACAAACAAAATTTAAATCTAAAGCTAAAATGAATCAAGGTATTGTGATGCTTGGTAATGTATTCATTTACTAGAAGTTAGAAAATTCATTTCAAGAATTGAATTCACAGTGCTAATTTAAGCTTTTAAAATTTTTGCATAGATTACATGTGAGAATTAAACAGCACAGAAAATAAAATGAGCTTTTTAAGCCAATGGGAAATGTTGGAAGGAAATATGTCTGAAAGTGTATCGCTCTCGGATTTAGGCACCTCACTTATGGTTGCAGTTAGCCACCTATGCAAAATTGAAACCCATGCTACACGTGGTTCATATATTTTCTGTAGGAAACACAGTGTCAGTCATAGTCTGGGAGGTTATAAAAATCCTTTCGTAATGGATTGCTGCAGCTTGGGTCCCCCATGGGGTCACAGATCCTGCCAGAAATCCATGGGGTCCTCCATTGGCTGCAGGCAGAGACTTGCTGCACTGTGGTCCTCCATGAGCTATAGGAGGACAACCTGCATCACCACGGTCTTCTCCATGGGCTGGAAAGGAATCTGCTCCAGCATCTGGAGCACCTCCTCTCCCTTCTTCTTCACTGACTCTGGTGTCTTCAGAATTGTGTCTCAAATTTTCTTTCTCCTGTCTCTCCCAGCTACTGCATAGCCTTTTTTTGCCTTCTCTTAAGTATGTTATTTAAGAGGTGCCACCAGCATCACTGATGGGCTCTGCTTTGGTCAGCTGCAAGTTCAGCTCGGAGATGGTTGAAACTGGCTCTGTCCTACATAAGAACAGCTTCTGGTGTCTTCTCACAGAAGCCACTCCTGAGGGAAAAATGTCAGATGAGAGAAAATCTGTATTTCAGGCCTGACAGTAAACACAGCTATGTGAAATGTGAACAAACTCCTTTGTTCTATTATTAGACACATTAGGAGGTGAAGGGGTGCTGTTCTTTGGTTTGGTATTCTTTGTTTATCCTACAGTGTCTCTAATGTAAAGCAAAGGTAAGACAGTTCCGGTTTCCATCAGATTAGATTCCTTCAGATTTAGGAAGGAATATGTATGTGTATATATATATATATATATAGATACATATATATATATAGATACATATATATATTCTATATTAGAATTGGTTTTTATTTCTAAAGGCATTTTAGTCCTCTTTCAGTCATTATTACTATTTTCATTAGGGGTATTTATTCATATAATTAAGAAAAATCAATAAAATAATAGCATGTCTGAATGTAAAGCAGGAAACAATGCAATCATATAAGACAGTGTCTCATGGCTTATCAGGAATATCAAAATTAGTGAGATGAATAATTCAGTATTAAATTTACATATAAATTACACTTGTAAACAACCATAATAGCAATAACTATAATTAATTGCATCAATCATAAAATATATGATTATATGTTTAAATAAAATAAAGACTACACCTTTAAAACACACCCGGATAATTTTACACAAAAGAACAAACAAGACAAATTACTTTCAAAAATCTGGCAATAAGGAGAATGTGTATCTGTCTCACATACAACTAAGTATTCCTCCTAGTGTCATAAAATCTGTTTGTAAAGTATCAACAAAATAGATTGACTGTTCAAGTTTTGATCTACTATTTGCATATATATTGCTATACTGTAACACCTAGAATTTAACCATTTGTGTACGCACCCTTTATTTTGAAAATTAATTTATTTAGTGGAATGATTTTTAGTGTTTCTAAGAAAATGCTGTAAGGTATTCTTTATAAATGTCTTTTTTTCATTAAAAAGTACAACAAAGATACTAGTAAATATACATAAATATATTTATATGCATATACAATTTGCATAAAAATTGTGAATTTTAAGTTATGAAAATATTCCAAAGTGCAATCACTAGCTGCTCTGGCAATCTCATTCTAATATGCATTCGATATATAATGGATTAGGTCTAATCACTTCTTACAAGAAACTATGCATGATACCTGTTCTGTAGGCCAGAGATTGTTCCCTAGCCCTTTATTATTTAGCCACAGAGATGAGCCAGGAGATGGTGAAGATCACTTAGCACATCTCTGGTCAGCTTCAAATTTCCATAGTGCTTCAAGGCTGCATCCTGCCTGCCTATCGGGATGAAATCTCAGAGATTGAAATATCCATTCCTTGTTTCTTCTGTAAGGACAGATTAGTGTATGGTCAATGACAGAATTGTGATGTATTTCAAGAAATCTCAGCAAACAATCGAAGAATTGGACTGCCAGGGCATAATGGCTGTACCTGCCTTGGGTTAAGATGCAACTTGCAATTCCAATCAGGCTTTATGTGTCAGTCACACTGCATGCTGTACCTGCATTACTGCAGAAACAAAACAAGGAAAATACAAAGGCATTAGCAGACTTAGATAAAACTTCCATCCTAATATCAAATCTTTAATAAATGAGCAAAACATAAGAATTTCATTTCACTTAAGTTTACAACTTCTGAAGAAGCCCAAAGATTAGAATTTTAATAGAAAAGGAATAAAATAAGCTTCCCCTTTACTGTTCAAAGAGCATCTGAATGGTACACTTAGTCATATGCTTTAGTTCTAGGTAAACCTGTGAGGAGCAGGAAGCTGGCCTCAGTGGTCCGTACTAGGTCTTAGGTCCTTTCCAACCTGATATTCTATAAATTTATGATTCTATTTCTTGACATTATATGATGGACTCGGAGCTCTTAGAACTGACTTGCAAAAGTATTCTGAGATTCTGCTCTGAAGTGATAGGATAATGTTCTCTGACAGAACAAACACTTGAACCATAATAGAGCATAACAAGAGAGGTAGCACTCCCCACAAACTACATTAAAAAAAAAAAAAATTACTGGTATATACCTTCGGGATTTTTTGATGTTTGGGGTTTTATTTTCATCTTTGAATGACGGTGATTTCAAACACTTTTGCTGCATAGGAATAGTTGGTTTGTTTTCAAGTACGTCCTGATCCAGGTTCACAAACAGCTACATTTAATGCTCTTGGTGTAACTGTCAAAGTTCCAGGTATTTTCAGTGGAGTTGGTAGACTTTACTGTTGATGTGGACAGCCATGAAGATGGTCTGGTTAGAAGAGGAAAATTACTGAACAGAATGAAATATCTGCTGAGCAGTACTGGTGGGAATTGTCTGCCAGCCTGGGAGCTTTAGGCCTGGGAACTGGGGTTGGGAACCAGAAACATCTTGGAAAATCTTAGCCGGTGTCTTTGAAGTACAGCTGGGTACCTAGAAATCTTGGGGTACCCTTGGTAAGTGCAAAAGCCAAGAAACTGCAATGGCAATTTATGATCCGAAAAAGTGGAGACAGTATGGTAAAATAAAATTGGTGAGATTCTGTAAAATAGGTCATGCAAAGATGCAGATGCTTGGGAGAATGTAGGAGAAAAAAATTGAAAGGTAGAAGAACATGAAAAAGTGCAAGAATCCCTGCAAGCAGAATTTCAGGAGTGGCAGGAAAGTACTGGGCTTCTCACAGAGACATATGCAACTGCAAGCACTTTGCTGAGAGCTGTTAAGCAGGAAGCTCAAGATGTTTTACAGTGGCTTAGAGCATTTAGAGCAACTGTCCCTCGAAACTCATAGTCCTGATAAAAGTCAGCTGTTTCAGGGTTTAGAAACTAGTGTCAGACCTCTGGCTTTAACACAGCCAGAGCAAGAACATATGTGCTCAGTCTCAGAGAGTGAGACCATTGAGAAGATACATATACTGAAAGGAGGGTGATTCCAGGCCTTCTATCCCTGCCTCATGGATATGGTTCTGGCAACAGGCAACCCCTGTTTTGTTATGAGAATATAATGCAGACAGAACAGTGTCTTTGAACACTTTCTGTTACTCTATTTCTTTCTATAGTTCAAACTTCCACAACACAGTTCCTGGCTCATGCCTGAAACAAAGGCCCTTCCCTGCTACCCCAGGTCACAATGAGCATTAAAACCTACATTACACAACAGCTAGTGGAGAAACAAAATATGGCAAAAAGACCAGTGGCAAGGGGCTACCAGGCGGGAGGTGGAACCATTTTTCTTCATTAGAATAAGGCCAAACAAATATTTCTGGCTGTATGCCCTCTAATACTGGGGTCCCCTTTGGGACTCACAGAAAAAGGATATTGGTGGGGATTGGGTCAACAAGTTTCCAGTGACCCCAAATTAAGTAATATTTTCCTAGAATTAGAGGGGTGTCAAGGTTTCCAAGCATGATTTTCACCTTGGGAATACTCATTACTGGCTGTTTATACAGTCCTGTTAGATACAGTAACCATCACATTAGATGCAACCTTAGAAATATTCCCTGTTTTTGTAGGAACTAGAGAACTTACTCCTTTTCCACAGGGAACTGTACTCTCCAGACATCCACATCGGTCTGCCTGACATACACAGATGGGAAGATCTAAAAGAAATTGATACATTTCTGGAGCAAGAGCTGGGAGCCACAAGAGATATCCTGAAGGGTCAAGGAAAGCAACACTGAATTTAGGCAACTCAGCTCGACCTTGTATTTTTCAAGAATTTGGATATTAAAAGAGAATGAAGGCTTTACTAAATGATAAGTAGTTTTTAACATGTGTGAAAATGCTTGGAGGCATGGAGCTCACCTTGAACACTCTCTTAAAATTTAAAGTTCTTTAAGGGTTTGGGGACTTTGGCTCAGACCAACTGAAAAATATTCAGAGTACAAGTAATAATTTAAAAACTGATAAATGTTTCCATCTCTGTTATCAAATCCTAAAAATTAATAATTTCACCTGAAGTGATATATTGAATATTTTAGTGTACAGTTGGTTTCAAAAGGCTATTTTTATTAAAAATAGTTGTAACTAAATTCACTTTTTTTTAAAATAAATACAATTATGTTTAATTTTCTGCCCAAAAGAGAAGATAATTATAGCAAAAAAGGTTTTTTTTTCATGAGGAGGTTGATTGGAAGAGACTTCATAGTATTCTAATATGAATACACTTTATTTATTGCTGAAACATACAAGTTCATTTAGGAATTGATAGATTTATTTGGTTTCCAACTGGTCCTTATTAATTATTTGTGCAAAGATATATATGGCATATGTACTGTAAAACCTGCTTATGGAAACCTAACTCGAGAAAAAAAAAGTTATTGGTAATTTCGCAAGTGTTTGAGGTCTTAGCCTGAATTGGCCAAAAAGGATTGTTTGAAAAAATGACATGTGACTGCTAAGATCACAGATTTAATGAAGAGTCTAATGCTTAGAGCATTCATATGCAATTTAAGAAAACCTGATTCAATTTATTAAGATGACCCAGGAGACTTAAAACTGTATTTGCTAGAGGATTTTCTTAAATACCAAGCTGTGAAGTGTCTGAGAAAGAGAAAAAAATTTTATGAGTTTTTTCACTTCTTGTTTTAAGACATCCTTTGATATATGGAACAATGGATTTGAAGCTTAACCCTCTGTTTTCAGATGACCTTTCAGTCTAAACCACAGGCTTTTGTTGCCACCTTTGTTATCTTCACCAACATTCTACACTTTATTGTTTAGAAGATCTATGCAAAGTTCAGGAACCAAAAAAGTAGACATTAAAACTTTCTAAATCTCCCCCTACTTCTAGGAAGTTTTCAGAGTTTGATCAAATTGTACAGAAAAAGGGTTCATTCAGTGTCAGAGGGCTCAATTAATATTGTTGCCCATAAAAATAGCACTCATTTTGAGAAGATATGTAATCTTAGTCCTTCATTTTCCTCAGCATTGTTAATAATGCTCAACAGAAACTATAACATTCCACTTGGTGTAAAACACTGTAACTTTTAGCAGGTAGGACAAGAAATGCATGTTGGAGTTAAATAAATTACTGGAGTTTAGTAGAAGAAGCCTTATGTTATGCAAAAAGATAATTTACTTACCGAGCCCTCATTTGTTCATATGACAACATTTATTCCTTTATTAATCTTCACTTTATTTTTGATAGAAAGATTAAAGAGGACAGTACAACTCTCCAAGCCCCCACTAACCTCCCATCTGTTAGAACCCCTAAGGGAGAGGTACATTGACTATTGAGTTTAGGTGGCTCGTGAGCCTGTAGAGAAATTAACTGTGGGAAAGGGAATAACATTTTAATGAGATGAACAGCTTGAAAGTATGATTTTCTTTCTTCTGTTTTCAGAGCATTAATCTTCATCATAATTTTGACAACAGTTTTACGTAGTCCAGATTTGAGTATCCTTTCTGCTCTAGACACAAATATAATAATGTGTTTTATTGTTATTAGACATACCTTTTATCTTGAGCACTGTGGTACTTAGAATGTGTAAAAAAAATCGTTCATACATATCAGGGTTCATTCATATTTTACAAGTGAAATGACTGAGGTGAAACTGATTTGGTCCCTGAAATAGTGGCAAATTCATCTTAGGAACAAAAATCTAGCAGTATACCTAATCTTCCTTGCATGGATGTAGTACCATTATTTGGAATTCAGTAACTGGTACTCTAATTGTTCAGATCCAAGACCTGAAGAAATGCATGGCAGCCTGAACATAAGGGAAAAATAAACTGCTCCGTGACACCTTAGTGGCAGCCTGTGTCTGTTGTGAGTATATGTATCAGTGGGACTTGTTTAATGAATGGAAATTACTTCTCAATAAAAACTTCATTATTTAGTTAAGGTATTTGTACAACTTCCTTGACAAATTTCTGACTCATCTGAACAGTGAAAATAGTTATGCATGATAATTTTAAGCAGTTAAGCTTCTGCCATTGTACTTCAGTAACGGATTTGGCTTTTTAACCATATCTTAATCATTAGAAGGATCTGATTTTAATTATCTTTTTGTTTTCAAAGAAATTTCTCCTCCTATTACACTTGGAAATTACAATTGGTGAATATTAACCTCATCTACATGTTGTTTATTCTATGGGATGATATATCAATTTTAGCATAAGATCAATACACAGAATGGAGAACTATTTTGAAAAATTGCATCAATGTGCACAACAACATATTCAGTACTTTCTAAAGAAGATTTGAAAATGGTTAGTGTTTATAATCATTCTTATGTTACCTAAAAAATGGAAAAAAAAATTAGGATAAAAAGGATTATGTAAAATTGAAATGGAGAAAGTTCTAAATAGATGATTTATGCATTACGTATCTTTCATCTGATTCTTTTCTTGATAATAGGAGACTTGATTTAGTAGCTGTGACATTTTCATCATAAAACTGAAACTGAAACTTAATTTAAAGGAAGCATTTCTAATTTAAAATCTTCTTTGTTCTGAAAATTTTATAGATTTACACTTGTATCATGCAGTGTTTCATAAGAATTTTTCACCTATGCTTCAGAGAGCTTGCTGTGTCCATTAGAATGACACAGACAAGGAGAAAAGGGAAACAGATGGAGGCCTAGAGAAATAAAGGTGATGAAATGTTACATTACTTCATCAGAAGAATGTACTGATGCTCTTCTTTGGGGAATGATGTGTCAGAAAATGAGGAAGCAATAACAGAAGAACTAGTTTTGAAGAAGGACACTACAGTGCAGGCAAATTATTCCATTTGAAGGAGAGAGGGGACGAAACACAGAGCTTGACAGTGGCAGCAGCAGCAGCAGACAGACTAAAAGAATGTGCAGGGTATTCAAGACAGAAAGAGAACTGTGGTGAAAAATCAGATACCAGGAAGGAATTAGGAATTAGTCATTCCACTGAGAAAATTGAAGACGGAATTAAGAAAGAGAAGTTACAGTGAAAAATACTCAGGGCAAGGATGTGGAAAGGGCTTTATCACAGATATTGGAAGAGAAGAGTGCTGTGTCTGTGGATATTGCTATCTTTCATATGGGGGAAGACAAAAAAATTGTCTTCTGGGGCTATAGGAAAAAGAGGCACATGTTGAAAAGCAGTGTAAAAATATGAAATGGAGAGGAAATGTTTGATGATCAGTAAAAAATAGAATATTAGGATTTAAGAATTGTGACAAAGTTGATTCTGTAGTTTTGATTTGGGGAAGTGAAGAAAAATGTGTTCAACATAAATTAACTAAAATTTAATGTGAAAGCTCAGGGACGTTTTATGAAAGTATCCTATTATTTTCTTAGCCTTGTGACCTTGATGCCAAATTCATCAGAACATTCATCTGTGATTTTTAACCCTTACTGATTCAGATAGTTTCAGTTAAGTGTGCAAAAAAAATTTCCTTTTTATCTTTTAATATCAGGACCAAATTCAGCTAAAAAAAAATTACAGAATTCCTCTTTTTTTTTGCTTCCACAGTTATCAATCAGTTTGGTATTCACATGTAGTAGCACCTGACCGTTCACACCTGCCACATACTGGTCCTGTCTGACTAGAGGACAGAAGTACTGACACCTGGGGGGAGGTGGGTCTGTCTGTAGCTGGTGATACTGTCAGCTGTAGGTTAAGCAGGATCTGCCCCCTCACATTTGGCTACATCTTATTCATGTAGTCAATGAAATTCAGTGTACGTAAGTGTGAAGTCCATCAGAAAAAGTCAGTACTCTGCAGTTCAGGAAGATTCACCTCACCTGGATCCCCAAGTACCTGCAAATACAGGCAAGAGAAAAAAAAACTAGTGGCAAAAAGATATATATTTCTGATCATCAGGGAAAGAAAGAAGTCTGTTTGCCTTGATGGTTTGTGGGCTCTGTGCTGAGGCAGTTAGAGCCTTCCAGAAGAAATAAATCTCCTCAGTGAGCACCAAGTGGAGGGCAGGTTAGGAGAGATAGGGAGACAGTGGAAAAGGAGAGTGGCACAAGACAGGGCAAACATGAGGGAAACTGAGAGAATGCTGAGAAAAGCGTAGGTCAAAAAAAGCCAGGACTCAGAGATGACAGACAGAAAGCATAAAATAACCTGTAGGAAATTACTGAAATAAGAGCACCTTCATAGTATTTTCTTAAAATAGGTTAATGTTAGCCCTCTGAGAAAAAAGATCCACATAAGTAAGAAACTTAATTTGTATGTCACTCAAAGTAAGATTTTTTTTTTCTTGCTATTGTTTCTTTTTTCTTCTTTTTTCCTTTTAATTTTTTTTTTCTCTTTAGGAGATCAAGTCTGTAGTCTATAGGCTCAAATGCTTGAATTTTGGTGCTCTATTCAAATAGTCATTCTAATATGCTGGTGGTAAAGAGCTCCAGGAAAAAGACATGTATTAGCTATATATTGCTTGAAAGTTTAGTTGCAAGCCATAACTGATATTTGGAAGGGTAAATCATATCTGCTTTTCCATTAACTGTTCACTATATGTTGCTGATAACACAGTTACCTGACTAGGTTTGTCTCTGATTTGACTAGTACTTCTGTTCCTGTGCTAAGGAACTCTTCTTTCACTGCTGCCTCAGTAAAATTTGTACTGTAGTAGTAGTAGTTTCTCATTTTAATAGTGGCTCCTACAACAATAGAGCTGACATGCCTTTCCTATTGAGTGACACTTCAGCTGACCAATCCAAAGAAAATAATTTTAAGATACTAGTGATGAAAGCAGTAAAGAAAGAGAAGGTTTTATTTTTAATGATACCAGCTTGAATAGCCATCCATGCAAAAGCAGAGACAGTTGTCTATATGATGTTGATCTTGTTTTCAAGAAGAAGGGAGAATGAATTAAAAATAAATGCCTTTCTCTTTTAACTCACTAACCACTTTCTCTAGGACAAGTCCATGTCTCATCTTGTTACCTGTTGAAAAGTTAAATTGCATGCAATTTAACTGCATGCCCAATTAGATAAGCAATTGTCAGTGGCTGCTGCGACAACCTCATCTTTTTGAAAAGGTAGAACTAAGAATCAATATAAGACAGAGATAAAACAGAAAAAAAGAAATTTGATTTAGCTATATATTTCTTTTATTTACAAGTTCATTCCTAGTTGATGCCATTACAAAGCAGTATTTCAAAATGACATTAAAATCATAGTGTGAGAAGATATTTTTTAAAATGACTTAAAACTACATATAAGTTACAGACCATTTTCCTTGAGAACTCTTGTGATAAATGTATGGCAACTGAGTGGAAAACATTCCTTTTCCTGCTGTGATTGCACATTTGTACTCTTGAGCACAGGCAAATGTATTTGCAATTTCTTCCTGACAGCTTGATTAACCTTGAAAAGTTGCAAAATAAAAAACAACAAAAAAAAAGAATTTTCATAGTTAACTTTCCAAATATACTTGAGAAAAACTACAAACCTAATAGCTTATAAATAGTGCTAGTAGCTTCATTGGGTTTCTGTATTCTTCCTGTTACATAATGTGTACAGTTTCATTTTATAAAATTAATAATGTCAAAATAAGAGAGAGGTTCAGAGAAATACACAGAATTTGTATTTTGGTCTTTTTACTTGGTGTACTTGTCAAGGTGGTTGTGGAAGGGGCTATGTGGGGGGTTTAGGTACTTCTGTAAGGAGAGACTGGGGCTTCTCTGTGATGATTCCAGCTTGTTCCAGCCAAGTGGAATGGACCCACTGTGGGGCATAGGTGAGCCCCTCACTGAGGATGGTGACACCTCAGGGAAAATGTGTTTAACAAAGAACAAAATTCTGCCTGAGAGAGAGAAGGAAGCAAAGAAAGTGTGGGAAACAACCTTCCAAGCACTAAGATGAGATAAGAAGGAGGGGGAGGAGGTACTCCAGGTGATGGTACAGAGACTCCTCTGGAGCCCACAGAGAAAACCATGGTGGAACATATAGATATTTCCAGAAGAATCTACAGTCTATGGAGGATCCATTTGGACGGGGCAAAGTATGAGTGGGAAGGAGTGTTAGACAGGAACTGGTACAGACTGACCACAACCCTCCACTTCTCCCCTGCCTTGTGCCACTCAGCAGAGTGGGGAGGAGGTAGAGGAGACAGAAATGAGGAAGAAAAGCTGAGTCTAGGAGGAAGGGGTGATGTGAGGGAAGGTGTTTTAATATGTTTCTCAGTACCCAAATCTACTTTAATTGGTTTAGGGGGAAAAAAATTCCCAAGCTGAGTCTATTTTACTTGTGATGATAGTTGGCAAGTGATCTCACATGAGATTTTTCATCTTATTTTCCTGTCCTTTTGAGGAGTAGACTAAGAGAGAGTGTAGAAGGCATCTGTGTTGATGTCTGGCAGCTGGCCAGGGTCAGCCTACCACTGCCATGAATCAAAGTGTCTTCACTACCTCCTGGTGCATACTATTCATCTGGAGAAAAATATATTCAGTAGAAGTTTTATTTAATGCTGATCTTAGCATTTATTCTTATCGTGTTTAACTGAGGCACAGTAATAGAATGCATAGACTGAACAATAAATTATGTCACTAAACACTTAAACCAGTAATTGAAATATTTAATATCTTAAATATCTGTATCTCCAGGGATTTTTATTTTGATAATGCATAAGTGGTATGTATTGTTGTGCCAGAATTAAAAAGAACTGTATCAAAGAACACCATAATCTAAATATAAAAGGAAGATGAAGGGGAAAGATTAGACAATATCAAAAAAACAAGACATTGTAGTGAATTGTTCAAATCAATGCAAGCAATAATAATTCTGCTCCTTCTGTGGTTAATTGGTAGGTTAGCTTAATTAAATCAATGTATACAAAATGGGAAAGACCAGGCAGATTCTTATTAAACTGGAGTATAAATAAGTATTTAGATGTAATCAAAATTATTTGGAGAAAGATGAAAAATATCAATATTCAGAGCAGAAGATAAGACTTAAGATACTAGTTCTGACTTCCACTACAAAGACAACAAATGTTTTATTGAATAGTTACAAATAATATTTGAAAAGGAAATCCTAGAATATGTGTCAGTTCTAGAATTTTCAGCACATTTTGCCATCTGCAAACAAGTTTATTCCATGACCAATTTAACTTCTCCTCTCTGGATTGTAATGTTGTCCATGACTAGAATTTTGTATTTAAGATACTTAATAGAGGGCTTTGATCTTTTTTTTTTGCACATGAACAGCTGAAAAGTGTTGATATTTTTTCTTACATTAGAAAAGTCACGTGTAAAGTAGGATTTCATTGTAATTGTCTGCATAGACCAAAGTAAACTAGGCCCTAAATGATGCAAGTATCCCCTCTGTTTCCTCCCGTACCCCAGACTACCATGTGTATATAAATTAATTTTCTGTTTATATATAAATTGAACTATATTATTGAATTAAGCCTGTTCAGCTTTCTCGGTTGGAAAACAATGACACTGCACCAAAACAAAACTCAGTCAGTCTTCTATATCCTATCTAATCCAACCGATTTTAAGAGGAAATATTCAGAAAAGTGCTATATTACTGCATTCAGGGTTGCGGGAGTAATTGTTAGAGAAACATCTACAGTTTTCATTGGCCTCAGCACAGCAGACAGAATTACTTCAGCCCACCTCCTACTTCATAGTGCTATGGATGTTACATTGTTGTCTGCAGTTACTGATGGTGTTATCACCTAATAAGCCCATGTAGCAGATGTTCCCTATGTTTTTTGACAATTAAGTTGTAGTCTGGGTATTTATGGACTGAATTTATACTGTGAACCGTTAACTCAATGTTACCCAAGGCACACTTGAGAGAAGTAATTGTGATGCACTATAATTATATAAACAGAGATACTTGAAGGTATTTAAGCACTTTACTGCTGTTATCTCCTAATTCCAATGAAATTAGCAGCAATAAAAGAATAGGGTGCCAAGTTTCTTTTTTAGTGCAATCTGATTAGTAACACCAAAAAAAAAAAAAAAAAAGAGAAAAAATTTTAAAAGTCAACCATGAAAGTGTTATAATAAATATACCCATTAGAAAACCAAAAACCAAAACTAAACCCCAATATTTCACTAGTTGAAAACTTTGCAGAGTTCACATTGAAATCTGTGACATGAGCTAAGAAAAAAATTTATTCCAAGACAAACTTTGAAACTAGTGAAAGGTCAGGGCAGTATCTCTTAATATAGGTTTGCCCTGTCTATAATTTTTGACACTTAGTTGAGACATCTAAAGGGGAATCCTAGAATTGTAGAATGGTTTGGGTTAGAAGGGACCTTAAAATCATCTACGTACAACACTCCTGCCGTGGGCAGGGGCACCTTCCAAGAGATCAGGTTATTAAAGCTCCATGCAATCTGGCCTTCAACACTTCCAGGGATGGGGCATCCACAGCTTCTCTGGGCAACCTGTTCCTGTGCCTCACAAATGCCTCTGTAAAAAAATTCTTTCTTTCAGCTAATCGAAATCTCTCTTCCTTCAGTGTTAACCCACTACCTTTTGTTCTGTTACTACAGGCCCAAGTAAAAGTCTCTCTATTATAAGCCCCCTTTAAGAATTGAAAGACTTCACCAAGATCTCCCCAGAACATTTTCTTCTCCAAGTTAAGCAACCCCAACTCTCTCAGCCTTTCTTCACAGGAGTGGTATTCTAGACCTCTGACCATTTCTGTGCCCTCCCCTAGGTCTGCTCCAAGACATCCATGTCTTTCTTGTGCTGGAGACACCAGAGCTGAATGTAGTGCTGCAGGTGGAGTCTCACCAGAGGACAGAGGAAGATTCCAGGTTCTGTGTGGATATAGACACTCCAGCAAACCCAGTCCATGATAGTATAGCTTCCATAGGAGACAAAGAATGATTTAAAAACTTCACTTCTCTAAGTCCTTGATGATTTATACACAAATGTTCCAGTCTGAATTCCATGGCAAATTTCTCTTTTTCTCTTACCCAGGCAACAGAAATTTTCTTGAAGACCAAGGAACAATCGTCTGTAGGTTATCCTGGCTGTTGGAGTCACACTATTAATGTGACAGCAACTGACTAAGATTCTATTTTTCTAATTCTATTGTGGGTCTACTGCTTACATTAAGCTATTGCTATACAGAAAATTGACTTGAAACTTAATTTTCTTAAGTCATTTAAATGCAAGACTGAATTACTGTCATGTCCTTTATCATTTTTGAAAAGCAAGACTTTCAGGCATCTGCATTTTTATGCTTTGACATCAGGATTTGGATGAAATATGCCTACCTTCACACTAAGAGTTTTCACAGAGCTTCCATCTCCATAAGAAATTAATTTATGACTCACGTTTGCTGCATCATGTATTTTCTGTTGTTTTCTTAGTGTGATGGCTTTTGTGAGCTCTTTCTGAACACACTGTGCTTCCCAGCATGAAGTACAAAGTCTACATATGTGACCTTGGAATACGGATTCTCCTGCGTCATTGGAGAGGTATGCAGATGGACACTGCAGTACTGTTACTGCTACTTATCACAGAGACTTTTTATTTATCACTTGCTGCTACTTTTCAAATTAAAACACCAAGAGTGTGCAGAAATTCTGAATGGATATATAATTAGAAGCAGTAAGGATGAACGGAGTATTCTGTTCATCTAATTAAACTTTCCATTCGTTTGCCTCTGAAATGATCCCCATAGCTTTCCTATTGACTCATTTGGAACAAATTATGCCCTAGATAAGTGAAGGCTACTGATAGCATGGAACTGTAATATATGACAAACTAAGTAGAACTTTCCATCCATTAGTTCAGAAGTCTTTGAAGTACAAAATAATGAACCATTGCGCTAGGTTCTTCATATGCCTGCAAGTGAATAATATTCCTTAATGTAGGTAGATATACTTGCAATAAATGAATCATCCTTCATTATTTTATCAATAATAACAAATATCTATTGATTAGCAGAAAGCTGTCTTTGTGAATTTCATTGTCAAATGACAAGTCAAATCAAGTTCTATGAAAGAGGACAAAAGCTAAAAATCGACATATTTCTCCAGCTGCCAGAAGTTCCTGTGAAAGTAAAGGAGGCTAAAGAGAGGGTGAGAAGTTAGAGACATCAAATACTAACCCTTAGCCTTTGCTTCAAATGTATTTCTTCCAGTAATCTAAACACCTGTTCAATTCAACACAAGTATAAATTCAACACAATGCTCTCAGGCACAGGGTCTGATTCTTAGAATGTCCTGTGCAGGGTCAGAAGGCGGGCTGAATGATCCTGCTGGCTCCCTTCCAACTCAGTGTGTTCCATGAGCCCATGATTCTATAAATCCCACAGTATGGAATAGAGTTTTATCAGTGGTTTTAACCATGTTACATGACAAGATATAAATCATTTAGTAGTTGACTTTCTGGATGCATAAGAATATCATACTTAAATTACTCTATTTTTTGCATTACAGATTACTACTAAGGAATAAACAATGTACTGTGAAAGAAAATAGTCCATTCACAAGGCATATTTCTGGGTATTTCAGACAAGACCAGCTATTAGACACCTATGGTGATCAGTTAATTGCAGAAAGGCAATCTTTTATGTAAAAAATCCCCAAAATTAATGTGACTAAAAAGCTACATTTTACTCATAACTTCATGTCAAACTTCCTAAAAAAATCCAGTAAGGCAGATGTGCCAGCTGCAACAATACAGTCAACTAACATAATGGAAAGATAAAATATAGATTTATCTTTTTTTCTGAATAAAATGGAAAGCACTAACTTTATGCTCCAATATAGTTCTTTCCAGTACAATAATCTTATCTGTCTTCTATTAAATATGTCTCCAGAAAACAATTTTATCCCTGATTGTGATGTTACTAGCTGTGGAACAAGTCTGAATACAAGGAACAGAATGATTTGCAGCTGCTAAAATGAATTTATTAAACCCTCTTTTCTATTTCCGTCATGGTTTTGTTGCTGCCAGCACTTTCCCTGATGTGATGCTTAGCAGTGACAATACCAATTGGCACATATGCAGATATAAATGTGTGCTTGAGAGACAGGCAGGAATTGAATAGAGCAAGTAGTGGCATTTGGTATAGCCAGGATTATTGAGATCTGTTTGTGAGTGGAAAACTTAAAGACTAAAATCTTGTGGAAAATATCAGATAAAATTACTGGGTTTATTAATTTCAGGTAGAAAATGAATTTTCCTCTATATTTGCCTCAAATATGTTGATCTTTCTTATTATAGTTTTATATTTATCAAATCCCCTGAGTAGGACTGAATTTTTTTCTTTTATTTTCTTTTTAGAAAGTGCCTATTTAAAAGGTCACAAATAAAACACCCACAATCTTCATTCAACAGCTGATGTTCAGACATTTTTCTCAACACTTTGCACCATTTTTTTAGCAAGAAAGAAGGAGTAAGACTATCTTTTCTGAAGTCTGTGTACACATGCTATCTTTCAAATGCAATAAGTCTGACTACACCATATATCACCTAGTGGTGTCTAGATTTTACCATATCAATTATTTTCAAGTAAGTTTTCACATTGCAATACAGCTGTGAGAAATCAAGAGGGTAAAGAAAGGAATAGCCTGGGGAGTCTAAGGGATATAGATAAAGGATGTTCCTACAGAAGTGTTATGGCCATGCATATTAGGACGCTGCCCTGGAATTTAGATGGATCTGGAAATTGCTAATTCAGTCATTATATTTGTTTAAATGAATTTAGTAGTTAAAATGGATTAAAAATAATGTAAAAATCAGAGAAAAGAGAAAACAATTTTACAAAGGAAGAAGAATGAGAATGTGCAGTAGTTATCAAAAGTTAATATACACATTTAAAAAAACTTAAGTAAGAGATGAGAAAGATTTGAATTTTTTTTTTTCTCATACAACTATATATTTAAAAGAAAGTCATATAAATTCAGGGAAACCTCCTGTCGCAAATGTTCTTATGTTAAATTAAATGAAATAACACTCAATTCATGTTATATAATAATAATTGTAATACCCATGCTCTAAAGTAATAGTCCATAGGTTTTAAAACAGATTTCATAAACCTTCTAATTGTTTTCTCTGGTATGACTTCTAGAAACTGAACACATACTTCTGAGAGATAAATATCCTTCATATTTCCAAAGACATTCTAAGAACTACGGCACTTCAGAAAAAAAAAATTTCTTGAATTCTAAAACAAAGATAGTTTTACAAAAACAATTAAGGCAGATATTAACCAGAACAACACTGTTTTTCTGGCAATGTGTACCAATCATGTTTAGAGGAGAGGGAATGGAAATCAAAGGTGTATAAGCAAAAGGCTCGGGGGTTTTTTGTTCAATTTTTTTTTGCTTTATTTTCTTTCAGGGTTTTGGTGAAGGGGGGCATTGTGGGTTTTTTTGCTGTTTTTTTTTTTTTTTACACAAACAAAAGCACACTAATACCTCATTTCTTATTCATAAAAATCTGTAGAGTTTGTTTCATATGTTATCTTCAAACCATTCTTTTTTTTTTTTGCTAATCATTTAAAGTGTATTTCATTATTTTAATGAAACATTTAACATTTCAGGGTATATAAACAAATATGTATCTGTTTACATTTGTATTTTAAAATTTCAAATAAATAAAAAAGCCTCTTAAAAATATTCATGTTTTTGAGACTTTCTTTTTTACATCAGCCATTACTCTGTCAATCAAAATATGCCCATGTAGCCTTTCTCTCAAAAACTTCGGTGGATTTGTGCTTTTTTGCCCTGATTCTGAGCTATGAAGTCCTTTATTCACTGTATTTTTCCATTTTTATTTCTTGGCTTTCATAAGGACTTTAGGTAGTCAGACATTAAAATTTTTTTTTATTCTAATTAGAACATTCACAATAGTTTATTACCTTTGACAAAGAAAGAATTTAACTCATTATACAGGCATCTTGGGGAGCAGATGGAAATGTAGTGGGAACGACCATGCATAAAACTTAGATTCCAAAATTCTGAGGAAGACCAACAGAACTGCACTTAAAAGAAAAGAAAAAAGGGAAACCATGACAAAATTGTTCAATAAATTTTAAAAAAAGTAAAAGAAAAAAAGGAGAAGAGGACGCGAGGAATTTGTTATGCACTCTTTTCCTTAGGATGCTTGCACGAGAGGAAAATATTTACAGGGCTATATTGCATGTTCTCTACTTCCAGTCAATCACATAGAAACTTGTCAAGTCAAGGAATGAAAATAGACATAGATATCATCTATGCTTCTTGTTAGAAGATATATGTCTAATATTCTAATATTGAAATGAAGGAGCAAAATTCAGTAAAAAGAGAAATCTGTTTATCAGTAATCTATGTTGCCGTATGTCTTCAAGTGTGCTAATGTTCTTCCATGTTATTCTGCCCAAATTTTCTTCTCATGTATGATAGAAGTTTTTAATCATGAAGAACCTCTGAAGGATTAAAGTGAATCTTGTTTATTTATAATAAATTCAGGATTATGTACTTACTATTGCTTCTTAATCCTGTTTTTTCCATTCAGCATCTCTTCAATGGACATATAAATGTGTTTCATTTTAATTGCAGTCATTATGTCCCTAAATAATTCATGACTGAAAAAGAATGAAGAATATATTCTCATAAATTCTATTGTATTTAAGTTTATGCGTTTTTATTTATTTATTTTTACTCCATTTTTGTAACCATTATATGTTCTGGTGTGTCTTGCTTGACTACCTCATAATAATTCTGGATTGTCCCTCTGGGACATTGCAACTGTATTTCAAACATAAAACACTCAAAACGTATTCTGGCTGAACATTCACTGCTTTGTGCTCTTTAGTTTACACAACACCCTCCCCATTGTCACCAACTATCAGATAACTAATCATAGTCAATAAATAAATATTAAAAAGCAAGTATCAAGTGGAAAATTACTTGCAGGTGACAAGACAGATTATGTGAAGTTGTATTATACAGCACAACTGAATTTGTTTGTTATTTTTTAACAGCTGGAACACTGAGGGAGTTTGTGCACAGCCCTGAGAGAGGCACAGTGGTGTTGCAGTCATGCTCTATTTATAATATTGCAGCTAATGGGAACTAAGCCAAAGGCATGACCCAAATGATGACCAAAAGCTGAACTTTGCTTGACTGACTTGAGAAAATATATTATTTTTCATGCCACCACCTATGCTAATGAAGTAAAAACTGTGCATGCTTTATGTGTATGACAAAAGTGTCTCAAACTCCACGTAATAATGAAATAGTATTAAATTAAACTTTTTCTTTTACCCAACCCTCAAAGAAAACAATATTAATATATCCTAGGGGAGGGATATGAAGAAGGGAGAAGACTCTGCTTTTGTATCCTGGGATGGTTGATGATGTGTAGCCATCTCCTCCCTCACAGTGATACCTTACCATCAGGTAAGCTTTATTCCACAGTAACACTGTTTCTTATGCTTTCTGATATCAGTGTATTTATCACAAATTTCTGAACTTTATCCTGTCACAACAATCACCTTTAACATGCAACCCACACTATTTCTGTAAATGGGATTGTGGTTGTGACCAGACTTACAGTGTAACCACGCTTTTTGTGCATCTGGCACCTTACCAGACTTATAGTGCCAAATTATTTACTCTACGGTTTTACTTGTGAAGGTCTCCTGGGGACTCGATCAGACAGATACTGTAGTGACTAAGAAAGTTCAAAGCCTAACCCCCCCTGGGCCCGCTACCTCTGCTGATAACCCAGAAAGCAAGGGGGTTGCCTTTTCTTAAATTTTTATGAGATGCTAACTTTCCTTTCTCGTTTGTTGGAGGGTTGGTATTTTCACTGTTTCTGTGCCTGCTCATGTCCTTCCCACTTCCTTTTGAACCCTTTACCACTTTCAACTCCAGCTGAGCATTGGTTTTCCTAATTACCCCTGTGAATGCTTAAGTCTTGCATTTAAACTCCTCAGTAATCTGCCCACCTCAGTAACCTATACTCCTCAGTAATTTGTCCCTTTTCCACCTCCAATCCATTTCCTTTTTGCCTTTAGACTGAGTCAGACATTTTGAGCTGGGCCAAGCTGAACTTTCCT
Organism: Corvus moneduloides; assembly: GCF_009650955.1. Classification (NCBI taxonomy): domain Eukaryota; kingdom Metazoa; phylum Chordata; class Aves; order Passeriformes; family Corvidae; genus Corvus; species Corvus moneduloides. Next base: position 73,976,687 of record NC_045477.1, read on the forward strand.
ATTACTGCTTGTTTTCTTGCAGCTGAGAATGGGCTGCTCTTGTGCATTAAGGACATTGTCCCTGAAGCCGCCTTGAAGGAATAGGCTGCTCAGTGAAGTGATGGGATCACCATCCCTGGAAATGACCAAAAGGCATGTGGATGCAGCTCATGGGGAAATGGTTTAGTGGTGAACAGAGTGGTGCTGGGTTAACTGTTGTACTTGGTGATTTTAGAGGTTTATTCCAACCTCAACAGGCCTATGAGATCTCATGGGCTTCTTTGCCCTTCCTAGAAAGGGAGCTTTTCAGGTCCTAGTGAAACCAGTACCAATACTCTTGAAGCCCAGGGTCTTTGATCTGCCTTTTGCTGTCCTGAGGATGTTAAACTCTCTTTTGGTCACAGCAGCAAATTGACTAACACCTTCTTGGTCAGTTCTTCTTCCTTTGTGATTAGCACACTTGGTGATGCACCTCCTCTTTTTGGTCCATCCAGTTTCTGCATCACATATTTGTCTCCCAGACACTGGAATGCACCTGCCTTCTTTGTGCTCACCATGCTCTTCTCTCTATAAAATCTGTAGTTGTCAGTTTCCTGTAACAGTCACCTTCTGAGATGAAGAGGTTTCCTCTGTCTGTTAAAAAAAATATACCATCAGAGTTCAATTTCTTCCTGTCCCACTGAGACCTCTGATTACATTTGATCTATTCAAGATTTTCCTTAGCATTATTCTTGTTGAAAAGAGTAGCTACAGTACTGGACAAGCTTTGACAATCCATCTGCAGTGTCCTAGGTCCAAGAGATGTGGCAAACCTCTAAAGATAACAGGTTTTTTAAAAGGAGCCCAACACTACTTTTATCATTTCTTCCTTGTGTTTAAGTCAGACACAGCTGGACCAAATGCCTTCCTTAGCACAATTTACTCCTCTCTGAAAACACAGTGAAGGATAACACAGACCTCTTTTTGTTGACAGAAGTCACAAGACCTCTTTAGATCTGTGAGTGGTAAGGCAGAGAGGGGAAAGGTTGAGAGATATGAATGGAGGGGAAGAAATGTAAGGGTTGTTCATAATAATGTTCAAAATATCCCTTAGATGTAATTCTTTAGAAATAAATTTGAAGCCTTGTCTGATGTTATGTGCTGTAATTGCCAAAAACCTTGCATTTTGAGTGAGCCTGCCTATAAAGTTTCCTTGTACGGAGTTAAAACTTTGTTAGGTACCTTATATAACTGAAGCAGACTTTTAATCCTGTAATAACTTAGTACAAGTATTCGCTGACCAAGTTTTTACACCTTCAGGGAGATCAAGCTTAGATCTTGTTTAGAAAAGAATTTGCAAGGTATATCATTATAATGTATCAGTTTGTTGAAAAATCTTTAGTTAAGTTTGCAATGTTTCAACGCAATTTTTTTTTTTTTTTTTATATTTCACAATTTAAATCTTATTTTAAAAGCTATGGCTATTCTTGTGAATTACATGATGGAAAGATGGAAATGCTGAGGTCTGAGTATGTATATCCTATACCAGAACATACCATGAGCTCTCAACCACACAGGTTTGAGCCAGGAGGATAACCGAGTGTCCATTAAACCATATTTCTCAACAATCTTCACAAATATTCACAAATTGTATCTGGTAAAATTATTTCTTCCCCAGTTTTGGCAACAGACTCATACTTCCCATTCATGAAATGTAAGCACATTCACTTTACATCAAACTTCAAAGCTTTAGTAGAAGATAGACAAACACTCAAAATTCAGAGTACAAGCAGAATAAAACAGGAGAAACATGTGTCATCAATACTGAAGAATTTACTGAGTGAAACAAAAGCTACTAGTCTATAAGCTTAAAGGGAATACACAGAAAAGTATTTAGTCCCTGCTAACCTGACTGACTCCTTCAAACCAGATCCGCTGAGCAACTTAACCTTGGTTACATGAAGTGCAAAAAACACCTAACAGTTTTCCAAGTGCCAAAAAGTGCCAAAACCCCTTTTCTGCTAGAAAAAAAAAAAAAAATTATATTCTTAAAAGACTGATTCTGATTCAGTCCAGTTACTTAAAAAATTAATTTAAAAATGCAATTATGAATTGCTATTATAGGCCATTGATAATTGTCTCTAGGTTTCTCAATGAGAATTTTTTGCAATCACCCTCTTTTTGTATACTTTTGGTATTAATTTTGCTGCTGTTACTGTTTGTTTTCTTATCTCATAGCTGGTTCCAGCAAATTGTTCTTATTTTAACCTTTTCACATTTTGTGCCTCCAATTCTCAACTCCATCCCCGGAGCGAGAAAGGGGAGGAAAAGGAGGGGGAGAGAGCTAGTGGCACCTCATTTGGGAGAGTCTCAGGGAGGAGGGGGCATTAAACTGGGGAGTGTCATTCCTGAACCACGACACATCAGAGTCTTGAACAAGGGAATTTATAAATTAATATGAAAACTTCAAACCCTCAGGCACAGTTCACCAATAATTCGTTTGAATCCCATGTCTAAACTGGTCATTCACTATTTTTTGTTTGTTTGTTTGTTGGGGCTTTTTTTTCTTCTAAATTTGCAGGTACATTCTATCGGATTTTCCTTTCACCTTTCAGTAGTCATGAATCTTCTATGACACCTTATTACCGCAGGCCTGGTTCCTATGGTATATCACCGTGTCCCGCAGCCATAGGGAGGAGGAGGAGGAGAAGATCCAGCAGGCAGGAATTGTGCAGCAAGATTGATTTATTTAATTATTTTACAAACTCTTTTATAGACTTTTTTCTTCATAATCTAATTGGACAAAGGACCAGCCGCCCCTTGGGGGTGATTGGCTAAAATCCTAAAACATCCATTATCAAAATATTTTCTACTATACCATAAACAAGACTTTCCAAGGTTGCAGGTGGCTTGGTTGTTTACATTCCCTGCTACCTCTTCTGTGAGAGAGAAAAGTCTCTCACGGACTTAGAAAAATAACAAGAAGATCCTCACTAACAGCATTTTTGTACCTACAACACCTATTCAAAATCATATGAATATATAAGTGCATATATGTGGACACACACACAAATCATATATATATCCTTTGTCAGCGTTATAAGTAAGTGAAAAATCATATTTTATCTCTTCAGAAAGAGGTAGATTACAGCAAATTGGCTATTTGTTCTTCACATATTGCTTATAGTCCTTCCATTTTACAATACACATTTTACTAGCTGGAGATGGAATTGTATTCTGTAGGAAATTTTACTGGAGCATAAACAGACACACTTACTCATACCCTCACACAGCTCTTAATAAAGGTACATATGTTACATCTTGGGGAAGTCATATATTAGCAATCATTTCTCTAAATGTTCCATTTGATTTTACTCTCAGAGAAGCAAATTTCAACTTCTCTTATAGTTAAGACTAAAGAGAATATTAAAAAACCTAAAAAACCAACCACAAAACAAATAAGAAATTTAAAAGTTTCTTTTTAGAATTATATCATTAGTAGTCAAAGAAATCAGAAGGAACACTTTCTAGTCATACTGATCATGAAAAATGTAAATATTAATTAAAAAATATAGATGAGAGCATGCAGTTTATATAAAGGTCAGTATATTTTTTCATTTTAGAAAGGGATTTAAAATTTTTAGTTGGCTAAACATTTGAAAGAATTTTGAGACCATATAAGTTTAAAGTGGAAATAAAGCAATTTGAAACTCTAAAGCTGTTCGATTAATAGCGCTTTAATACTGAATAATAATCTTTCAGTCTGCCTAATGGAAAAAAAAACCTGCATAGTTATGTCTGATAGGCTCTCTGAAACTATTCCTTACCAAAACACTAGTGACTAAGTGGAGTGTAGAATCTATAACCACTTGGTGCTTCTTGTGTTTGGACATAGACTATAGAAGTATCATACTTGTAACTGTCAACATTTTGATATTCTTTTTACTCTTAAAAAACCCCTATGTGTTTTGTTATATCACAAGTCTTAAAATTTTCTTCCACTTAGAGAAGACTGGTAAAAAGGAAGTGTGTGAAAGTGTTTCGTTTTTTTAGTTCAGAAAATTTCAATATCCATGTGATTATTGCAAACACAATTAATTTTTTTAACATACTACAGATGTATGTAATTAAAAAATAGGTATTTTTTAAAATTGTGCACTGGTGTAACTTACAGACAGCTTTTATCTAGACACTGTAATGTATACATCTATATCTAGATTATTTCTACCTCTATAATGTATATATGTAATTACTACAGCTATAATAATAATACATTATATCCCCTAATTTCAGTCTTCTCCAGTGCTCAGTCATCCTCACAGTAGAAAACTCCAGGAAACACTTTTTTACTGTGCAGGATATCAAACTGTGGCACAGGTTGCCCAGAGATTTTGTGGAGTCTCCAACTTTGGAAATATTCAAAAGCCATCTGGACATGATCCTGGGCAACTGGCTCTAAGTGGCCCTGCTTGAGCAGTGGAGGCTTGGACCAGATGACATTCAGAGGTCCTTCCAGCCTCAACTCTTCTGTGATTCTGTGGTCCACGGTATAAATAGAAAGACTCGACATAAATAAGTGACCCAGAAGAAACAGGTTCTTTTCCTGTATAAATGCTTGCTTCTTTAACCAGATTTTTGTACAAACTTTTGACCCGTCTTCAGTGGGAATATTAGAACAATTAGTTTCTGAACTGAGCAGACCTGAAGGTTCTAACAGTTGAAGTCGATAGGAATTGCAGTTAATTTCAGCATAATCAGTACTCCACTGAGTCTTTTTTTTATCTAAAGAGTAGAGATATTATTAGATCAAAATGTGTTTTTCTTATTTAATAAAAGGCATTTAGCCGTGGAAAGACATTTCACTCCTTGAATATTTATTTTTTCATAGATTTGGAAAACATACAAAATTTAGACTCAGACAGGAATTTTCCCAGTAAAAAAACATACAAAGTGAGAGGAAAAGATTTGTTTTCTACTGAACTGTACTTGAGTTCTTATTCATTATCTTTTTTTTTTATCTCATCACCTTGTGTGATCTTTATTTCAAATTTGTGAAAATCACCAGCTTAAAGTTTACGGGTAGTTTCACACAAATGCACATACAGAGCATCACACTCCCCAGTAGCTGGCACCTTGTCCTACTTGCTGGGTGGTCCAATGTGATGTTCATACACAGAGGCTCAAAATAGGAAGGGCATTAATATAAAAGACAGTTAGAAATAGGATTTAGTAAGAGGATTTAGTAAGAATGTAGGACAGTCACAGTAGCATTCAGCGTGACAAGTATAATGACCACCTTCTACTAATATGCAATCTGTGCCTTTTATCCCCCTTTTTCCAAACTTGTTCTTTCTGGGTTGGTGTTGATCCCTCCAACATTCCATAAAAATTGCTGTATAATCTCCAGAATCTCTGCTCTATTCCAAAATAGTTTTTCCCTCCAGCCCACAGTAAGTCATATGTCCCTTAAAGCAGCACCTCCCCTAGTTTCCTTGCATTTACCCACTGACAAAATCTTTGAATGTCATACAGTGATTTTCAGCTGCACATTTATAGAAGGACTATAGAGATGAAAGATGAAATTCAATTGTTGTAATTGGAAAATGATGTTGTGACATTCATGCTCTCTGACAGTCCTTTAAAAAAAACTAGACTTTAGAATGTGCATTTTAAAATTGCAAGACCAAGGTTACTACCATGTAGAGCAAGTATCATTTTTTTAAGCACCACTACTATTTTTTTCAGGAGCATATTTTACTGAAAGCAGAGGCCTGCAACAGCCCCAAAGTAGCAATGCAGTAATCAGAACATAATTTTGGCTTGCCTTGAACCCAGATAGAAGTATATTATGATAGTGTTAACAATACTGTGTAGTATGTACACTGTATAACCACAATATATAAATAGTTTGTAACATCATTAAGTCAAGGTTAGGAACAATCTATAAATACTTTACTTTCATTTGTGACCACCAAAACAGCAAAGATCTATGTAGCTCCACGTAGCAAAAGGTAACTATATTTTTACATATTGGTGAGAAAAAACAGTTGTATTAGAAAAATGAATGAAACAAATCCAAACCAAAAATCCTCTTGAAACATTTGTTGAAATCCTTGTGACAAATTTGCTTTCAAAAAGGGACTTTAACCATAAAACATAATAACAGAATTTAGATATAAAGAGATATTGAGATGGGGATGCAGAAAATTCTTAGACATGTCTAAGCTAGTGAGATATGATTTCTCTCTTAAGATTGTTGAAATACTACACCAAAAACTTCTGGGATGAATATTTTAAAAATTGTGTTCCTACTTTTTCTTTGTTTATTTTCTAAATTTTGCATATTAAAACTGAATGAGGTTTATAGGTATGATTAGAAGATTGCTATCTAATACATTTGTTACTGTTGTTTCAAATAGCATTTAAGGAGTGTAAGAACGTGTCATATTGCTGACAATTTTGAGTTTGCAGTTAACATTAAGCTTTTAAGATGAAATAACAAATTTTTACTTGGAAAGATGTATTACTCAGGTCTCTTTTTCTTAAGAAAATATAAACACTGAAAATTACTTAAAAAAAAAGTCCTTATGTCTTTCAGTAATCTAAAAAAATACATAAACTCAGACTACTGAAAATTAAAGAAGGTAGAGTAGTGCAGGCAGAAAGTTCAGAAGAGGACTGTAAGTCAAAAATAACTGCAAAAACTGTTGATTTTATCAAAATTATGCCATGTTTTGTCTCTTGACAATCTGTATCAAAGCATTTTTAAGCTGAATAAAAAACATGCTCCTAAGTATTTGTATGCATAAGAACCTACCTAGTTGATAGAGGAAAAAAAAAGAAGTACTTACCATGTTCATCACTTTATTTGCTAGTTCTTGCAGCATCACTAGGATTTACCAGAACAAACTATCAACTAGAGAGCAGAGAAGAAACACAATTAATGAGCAGATGTGTCACCAAGGCAAGTTGCCACACTCAGAGTTCTGGCCCAAAGGTATAAATAAATCTACTCTTCATCAAAGAAAGCTACTCAATAGGTCATTTTTTATGCAAGGCCTAGGGAAACTGAGAATGCTACCATTTCTGAAGGCTGTATGGGCTTAACTATGATTGAAAGTGACAACCAACTTTCCCTCTCAGCTGTGTGCTGAGATGACCTTACTGCAGCATGCCTGTATACTCACATATTTACACTGTTAACATTGCTTTGCAGAGATTGTTAGTGATAATCAGACTGTAGTCTTTCATACTAGAAATATAGCTAAATATGCTGTGTTCCTCAATTGTTAATATTGTTTCTGTTTAACACAAGAGATCCTGAGAAAAAAAAGTGGTCTCTATTTTTATTTGTGCCATTTCCATTTGTTTCTGACAAAATATGCCTTTGGTAACAGAAAATTAATATTAAAAAAAATGTTGTAGTGGCAGTTATTCTAAGAAGACTGAGGGCTTGAAAGAGCAAAAAGATTCAGTATGCCTTAATTATAAATTTTGATTTTTAAAAAAAATCTGAAGCACCATTTTATTTTTCTTCTTGTATGTGGGAAAAAAAAACAACAAACCAAACCACAAAACAAAACATTCAATCACCCTGCTTAGCAGCAGTGAAGAGTGAAGTAATTCATGAAGACATAATGAGATGAAAGAGAAATCTCTCATGATTTACTTCTTAAGTACTTACTACTTACATTTTTCATCTCTATAAATCTATCTTATATCCCTATGTAAAAACATATTAATAATAAAGCACAGTTCTGTAAGAATGCATATGTGAAAGCTGAATCCCCTAGTAGTTAAATTCAGTCTTTTGTACTTTTGCTTGCACTTGCAAATTTAAATGCACTTTTTTTTCCCCCAGCCATTCTTCTGCAGTTATTTTTCACCCAGACCAGTTGCAGAAAGCTTGAATATACACGTACTTTTGCACACATAAGCACAGCATCAATGATATTCAGCTAACTGGGCAGAGACACAAACCTATTAACAATGAGATAATCTGGGACATGAGAATTGCATAGTCTGTAGTTAGTACATCTATGCTGTTCTACTATTTAGACACAATAAATATAGTATGGTCTTAATATATGCTGTGGGAATAGAAATCCAGAATTTCAGCTTCAAGACCTTGAAAATAATTCAGGATTATATTCCTGAATTACAGAGATTTCAGGGTTCTATTCCAGAAAATTATTAGCTCTTAATTCAACCCATCTATACATTTTTTCTGCAGGGCTTTATATATTCTAAACTGAAACACAGCTGCTCTAAAGGTTGCACAAATATCTCTTATTATCCCAGAGATTCACTTTACTAGTAGTAGTAGTAGTAGTAGTAGTATTCATAGGAAACTTCATCTACAGGATACTATTTTTTACATTTGGTAGTATCAAGAATGAATTTAGCCATCACAGAAGGAGAACATTTGGGTATGGAAGTAATTCTCTCTATGGCATTGCATCAAAAAAGTGGATAAAATGTATTCAGTGTAATGCCAACTTGCTATAGCAATTTCACCTCTTAAGCTTCTTTGGCTATGTAGTGAGATGAGCAAAAGTGAGACTTTTGTTAAGTCCAACTAAAAACAAGTATTCAGAAACATAAGTGTTACTGTTGGAGTAAGTAATGTGAAACTCTTTTCAGAACTTTCACGTCATAAAGCTGCTAAAAAAATAGTCTTTTCAAAATGTTTTGAGCCAGATTCACAGCAAGTGTAAATCAGTATGAATTTATTGAATGAACATATTCCTATATAGTTCCATAATGAGACTCTGTGACAGGAATACATACTGGAGTGCACAAAGATAAACGGGGACTGAGTATGATGGCACAGAAAATCGCTAATTTGATGTCGGAGGTTGGACTAGATGACCCTGGTCCCTCCCATTACCCATTCTGTGATTCTGTGATTTTTCTTATAATTTTTAAAAATCTAATAAAATATTTTCAACATACATTCAACACAGCAATGTTCAGCTGCAATTCTTCTCCTTAAGGAATGACCTGATGTGAATGCTGTGTGCTGATGCTGACAACCTATGAACCTTACTTGCTTGGTTATTTCCCTTTGGAAATAAAGATAGTATCAGTTTTCTGATCACATTGTGTAAACCCAAAAAAATTAGCAACAAACCTTTCAGTGCTTGAGTGAATTTAAATAATCATTTAACATATATCTCAGATAAAAAAATAAGCAAAAGAAAGGCATGCACACATTTTAATGCTGAGAAAATACTTTTATATACACTTTAGTTAAGTGACTTTTTTTTTAAATCCATGTATAAAATCTAGCTAAAATGGAATATGCATCGTTTAAGTGAATATGAATCAGTAGGTTATGTTCCTTCTTACTTTTAGCAACCAGTTCTAAAAGGCAGGGTACTGGAACATCCCTGTTATTTTTAAGTTAAAAACAATACATACAGCTTTTTTAGTATCTATCTCTTCTGTGTTGAGAATGTACTTTTTTTTTTTTTTTTTTTTAAATAATTAAACTGTTCACAAGGTCTACTTTTTCTTTCCAATTCTGCTCCCCACTGTGGGTACAGGAGGGAGGAAGTGACTGTGGTGAGTTGTTACCAGCTGGGATTAAACCACAACAGGTCAATAAAACCAGATCAAATTAAACAAAACAGGGACACAGGAAAAGTTAGGTGACTTATTCTAACTGTACAGCCTCAGATATGTAAATCATATATGCCTGCACATGTATAAAACCAAACTTAACACAACTGAAATTGAGGACTTAATTTCAACACCTAACTTTCTCCTATTTTAGGGTCAGTTTTTCTGTCAAGACAAACAAAGTTGTCAGAGGGAGGTCATCACCTCTTAGCTATGATATTTTAATATGTGCCTAAATTTAGTTGAACCAGATCTCAGCTTTATGTTCTATCTCAGAAAGGGCAGAAGTAGTCAGGTCAGATCAGCACAGAGGAAACGGACATAAAGAAGACAGAATTCATGGGAAGTTGAACTCTCATTAGAATGTATTGGTCTACTTTTTCAATGTGATTATATCATCCAGAAGAAAAAGCTGCCTTTTACTTCCACTGATGATACTTTAAGCATATAAAGTCACAGACTGAAAGAACTGCCTTGATGTCAGTGTGTTCTAGAGGCATACCATAAGGTCTCAGATCTTCTTCATCTGCAAATAAATTGTTTACTTTTGTATATGAGACAGTAGTGCTGAAAGATACTTTTCATACTTAAGAACCTTGAGATACTTTTAAATAATGAAGTATAGAAAAGTTTGCAGGAATTTTTCTAAAGGAAAATTTCATAGAAGTTGCTTTTGCATCTTCCAGAGTCTCATATAGGATAAGATGTAGGGTCACTTAGGAGATATTTGTACATATGCTAATCATTTAAAACAACAGAATTGACTGTATAAATTAAAGATATATTCATGTGCACACCTGTCTGTTCAAAACAGTTCCTGTTCATCTTTGAAAACTAGATCCTTACTGGAGGAATTCCTCTTTATTGGATTGGAACATTAACAAGCTGGACACCTACATTTGAGTTGTTACCATTCAGTGCAAATGAAGAGAACCATGGCTGCTGGGGGAATGATTCCTTTGCTCCTGCTCTGTAGATCACCAGAAGGAACAACTTGTTTGGCTCTAAAGGAGACTTTGTGAGGCAAGCTCAGACAAATTACTTCTTTCATAGTCTTGTGCAGTTGTACTAAAATAAAATAATGGGCGGTGGGGGGGGAAGAGGGGAATCCCTCCCCAGCTCTTAAAATAATTTGATTTCTTTTTTTTAATGATACTAATTTTTTTGCCATTTTTTATATTTTTTTCTTCATTCAGACAATGCCGGTATTAACTTGTACAATTTAGAATGATAAAAAAGGCCTGTAGTTTTGCTCTCAGTATGAATCCATGAAAGTACAGCCAGCTTTTCATAATCTGAGGGCAAATTGACCTGTTCTAAAATGGGACTTATTAATGTCCCTGACTCATGAATTTGTTATTACTTTTGCATTTTAATGGTAGTATGTTTTTTTCAGGTTTTTATTTGTTTGCTTTTGTGCAGGCTTTGGCTTTTTCTTATAGAAGCTATTATGAAACTGTGTCTTACATTACTGCTGAAAAGAGTGTTGAAAATACAGGGATATTTTTGTTACTGTTGAGCACGGCTTGCATGGAGTCAAAGCCTTTTCTGCTTCTCACCCCACCCCACCAACAAGTAGGCTGGAAGTACACAAGAATTTGGGAGAGGACACAGCCAGGAGAGCTGAGCCACCAAAAGGATATTACATGCCATATAGTGTCATGCTCAGCATGTCAGCTGGGAAAGAAGAAGGAAAGGATGGATGTTTAGAGTTACTGTGTTTGTCTTCCCAAGCATTGTTACATGTGAACTGTGCTTTCCTAAAGGTGCCTGAACACCTGCCTGCCCACGGGAAGTTGTGAATTAATTCCTCGTTTTGTTTTGCTTGCATCTCCAGCTTTTGCTTTATCTATAAACAGTGTATCTCAAGCCATGACTTTCCCCAGTTTTACCTTCCTGATTCTTTCCCCGTCCCATCAGGGGGGAGTGTGTGAGTGGCTGTGCAGGTCTTAGGTATGACAATTTGCTTTTCTTTCTCAGCTAGACAGCTTCTGCATTCTATAAATAATAGTAATAAAGAAAATAAAGGGCTAACTGTAAAAAATAAAACAGTAAGAAAGATAGAAAAATAAACCAGAATTTTTTGGTATGGTCATGTCCATATTAACAAAATTTATAGGGTATACATAGGATATAATTTTCCAAGCTAGCTTGCAGACATGCTGGTATGATCTACCTAGCAACCCATACCAGCTATCATAAGGCAATCAGTGACAGTTTGGATAATGAACAATAATGAACAATTCCACTAGAGATTCATTTCAACTTCCCCTGACAATATGTGTGTGTCTGGTGTAACTACAATTGTCTAAGTTAGTACTCAGTTATCCTTTCTATGTTAGTTTCTCACTAGGAGATTTATCCAATGGCTACTGAAATCAATAGACATAGAACCAACTCCCTCTCAGCACTTAAGGTGGCACACATATATACAAAGATGGTACTATAATGTCTCTTTAATAGTAATGATTGACAAAACTTGATATTTCTTAGTTCCTTACTTCATGCTATTATGGGAAGAAAATTTTTCAACTAATAGAAAGTAAAACAATAATTGTTCTGTATCCAGAAAGCAGTTTGTGGCAATACATTCTCCACCACAAACAAAAATGGGAAAAAAAAGGTATATAAAATAATGTGAGATAGATTATACGTGTATATGTCTTCATATAGATTATATTCATATATGTCTTCATATCAAAGGCAGTTTGTAAAAAATAATCAACCAAAACAGTAGTAGAGAATACTCATGTACCAGTATTTGTCTATTTTGTGTATCTATGATTTTTCTAACAAAAAGTGTATTCATCATGACAGAATTTCTATGAAGAGTAGACATAGTTTTTATTTTTGGGATTTTTCTTTTGGCCTTTCACAGTCATAGTTAAAGCATTTCATTTGCTGGATAAAATGTGAGGCAGCTTCAATGTTCAGCCATAATAGAGACAAATGACAGCTTCATTCCCATCACAACTGGATGGAGGTAATTACTGATACTGTCACAGGCCTGGCACAGATCAGTGCTTGTAGAATAGCCACAACCCTGCTAAAAAATATGAATGTCAGAATGAAGGATTTTTTCCTTTTTTAGCTGTCCAATATGATTAAAAGATTTTGAGTTCTAAGGCCCTTTTTACCTAATATTATTAACACTGAAAATAGTTAATAAGCCATTACTAAATTGGATGTTCCATTTGTGCATCCAATAACGGGATCATAAACTAATAGAAAACTCCATGCTGAAGCTCTTGTAATGTATAGTTCATTGCTGACTACATATTTTAGATTGCCTTATGTGCCAGCCAACTTAAAGGCAGATTATTAATTATACACAAAGTTAAAGAACCTTGTTTTGACTCATTTGGTATTAAAACTTTTCTTCTTTTCTAATTTTTTAAAATGTAAATTAAATTTAATCATAATGCAGAACAAAAGCTGGCAGCAGGTGATCAGGAATCTGAAAGGTAATATACAGCTGACTGTTTACAAGTCTAAAAATATCTTATCTCTTCTTCACTATTAAAGCATGAAAGTCAGAAAGGAAGCAAGTAGGAAACAAAACTGCTGCTTATTTAGCCTCTAGTCTCCATTTATGAGTGCACTATTATGTACTTTAGAAGTAAAAGTCATGAAGATATTAAGGCTAGTAATTTTCTTTTGTTCAGATTAATTGAAAGAAACAATAGATGGCTCCCAAACCAAAAGGAAAGCATGCAGCTTCTAAAGCCAAATAGGTAAATCAATTCACCAATTAAAGATGTGTAGATTATTAATTTCTTTCCTCTTGGACAATGTTGGATAACGATGTCTGAGTATGTTTGTGCATTTTGTGAATGAAAATGGTTCTGAGAAATAGAATAAGACAGTCTGAACACAGCTGGGGAAAGGACAGCACACACTGTCCTGAAAGAAGCCCAGAGGGGAAATTTTAGGTCAGCTCCTGCCTGAGAATGCCTTGAGGATGTGGGAATGGAACTAGCTTCTCATAGTTTCTTTACTCTTCTCAGAGAAACAGCATGTTATTTATTTTTAGTGAATAAAAATGACTGTGACAAATTCAGTACATTACCCCACCATTAAATTCTCCTAATTTAAACAGTCCAAAAATTATCCAAGCTCTGGATATTTTAAAGTGGTAATGCTTTCTTATTGTCAGGCAATTTTTATATTGGTGATTATTATATAAATCTGATGTATAGGAAGGTATGGCGTTTAATTTAATAACATACCTGAATGAGTCCTGGTTCAGGTTTTAAAATTTTTGGGTTTGCACTCCAGAAAAATATATTTTAAAAATTATTATACAATTTGTAAGTGAAATTAGATCCATCAGCAATGTATTTACAGGAAACCTACATGCACAGTAGAAAGCTACCAGAAGGTAAGCTCCAATAATGTTGAAATACTAGGATTTTTCTTTTTTTTTCTTTTTCCCACTTTTTATTTCATTAAGAAGGCACTGATTCAAAAAGACAGCTGTTTCCTAGTATTTAGGGCACAGTGAAATTGTCTTCTGAGACTAGGTGCCCAGAGACATCCTCCAAAGAATTTAGCAAGTTACTTGGTATGAAAGCTGATCAGTTTTCTATGCTTGAGGACCACCTGTTCTTTCCTTTGAAGACCCATTTGTGGCACAGATCATACAATGGGATTACTATGAAGTCACTATTACAGTCAATATAGCTGTATTTTTTTTGAGACTATGGGAAGATATCATGATCCATAAAGTGGAAAAAAAGCCTGAAAGCAAAGGTGTCAGATGCAGATACTATCCTTACATACTCAGAATCACAGAATGGGTAAATTTGGAAGGGACCATAGTGGGTCACCTGGTCCCACCTCCCTGCTCAAGCAGGTATGACCTCACCAGGAATGAGTAGAGAGGCAGGATCACCTCCCTCGACCTGCTGGCAATGCTTTTCCTAATGCTCCCCAGGATACTGTTAAAATCCAATTATTGAGAGATGCCTCTACCCAAATTAAGGTTCAAATGAGACCATATGCCAGAGTCAATAGTATGGATTTTACGAAACAGTAAATATGAGGTTGAGAGAGATAGAAAGAAATAGGGAAACGGCAGAGGAGGAGAGAGAGAAAGAGTGAGAAAGAGACAGATTAAGTACAAAAATATCACCACTTGTGGATCCAGCTGTGTCCCATTGGATCTTTCTTCACCCTGGGTTTCTTAGTGGTAGGGGTCTTGAGGTCATTCAGAACTTTTCACTATTTATATCTCTCGGCAAAAAAAAGGAATCAATGCTTACTGGCTACCCTGTTCTCTTATTCTATTGGTTAAATGATTCCCTCACTTCCAATGTTAATTAGTCCCATGTTCAGTCTTTCTCTTGAGTCTGTGGGCCTCCTATCTTCAGTCAGTGAGCTATGACCTCCCCCGCCAGACCCAGACAGAGCTGACCTTCAGCACAGTTGCTGAGCTGGCCTTCCCTGTGGACTCCTTACAGTGATACCTTCTTCTTTACCAGCCTTTTTTACCTCCCCCATAGGCCTGAGATAATTGACAAATAGTAGTATCCTTATCATGTCTCAAATTCATTCAGCTGGTTAAACTTACAGTTCAAATTCCAGGAATTAATGGAGGTGTATTTGGGAGGGTGGGGAGTGATTTGGGTTAGGGTTAGGGTGGTGTGTATAGAGATGGCCTCCAGAATGGGGCGCCCAATCACTTTTCCAGGGATTGAGGTGAGGCTTACTGGCTGGTAGTTCCCTGGGTCCAGTCCTCAGGCACCTCTCCCAGTCACCACGACCTTTCAAGGATGATCCGGAGAGGCCTTGCTATAGCGTCCACCAGGTCTCTCAGCACTCCTGGATGCATCCCATGAGGGCCTATGGACTTGTGAATATCGTTTGCCTATGTGTTCTCTAACCCAAACCTCCTTGATCAAGGGAAAGCCTTCCAATATTCCTTTAAACTGGCATCCTGAGTCAGAGATTCCTGAGGATTGGTCTTATTATAATTTTTATCTTTCTGTTTTGTGAGCATAAGAACATTTAGTTTTAATTTTTAATACAGTTTCACTTTTGAATTTCAAGATTCCCTTTCAAAATATACCAGATGTTTTTCTTTCTGCTTGTTAGAAAATTTGACCAAAAAAGGTTTATAAGTCTCAGCAGAGATAGGGTTTTTTATATTTTCTTAACACTTCAATGCATGCAGGTACTTAATTTGTTTATTCACTACTTACCGAAATCACTGTTAATAGAATAGTGGTAACAATAAAAAGGACCTTCCACAGGAATAGTGTAGGCTTAAATGACAAATGAGCACCATTTATTTGAAGTTATAGGTTGTTTGTTCAGATGTATCCTTGGTTAGGAAATTGTCCAGATTGTTAGATGGCTTATGCAAAACAAGCATTCCACGTTCTGATGGAGAATGGTGCATGATAAAAAAGTACCATCAAGAATAATGTGTAGTTACAGCACAGAAACAACATTTCACAGGATGAAAGCACAAATTGACTTCTCGCCTCCCGCAGTGTTTCCTCAGATCATATTTTAAACTCATTGGGAGTAAGAAAGGCTGAAACTAGAACAGTCTCAGCTTTGTGCAACCTTTGTTAATGAGTTTATCAAGATTGTCAGTCAAGTTCTTTCCATAAGATAAAATTGTGCAACACTAATAACTGGAGAAAACTAAAAATTAAAAGAAATTTTCTATTTAATAATCAGAGAGAATATTTCTCTCTGTGAGAGATAACCCCTTTTCCATTATTTTCTGTCGTAATTCCTGTAGTTCATAACATTGTCATTCTGCAAAAGTCTCAACATTCTTCCAAATCTCTGTGATTTTTCCTCCTTTTTCATTTTCCTTGCTGACTCTCCTTCGGCATAATACCTCACTTGTTTGACATCCCTGAGCACTAGTCAGACAGAAAAGCAGCATGTCCTAGGCTGATACGCAGATATTTGTGGTCTGATTAAATACTCATAGCATGATTAACCACAGCACTTATCATAGAATCTTTTCATATTCATTTTCTTTTCTCTCCACCTATATGCTAATCTTTAGCAAAATTGTTGGGAATTCCTCTCTTTGAAATCTCTTCTTCCTTCAGCGCAAATGAAATAAGATAATGGGTTCAAGAGTTATCTAGAGAGAATTCAAAGTCACCCTCCTTGTAAAATGAGGCCAAAAAAAAAAAAATACAAAGGGAGTAACATAATTATTTAGTTTATTTCCTAGAGAGTTTTGGCTGCAGATTTTTCCTGAGGGTGGAATTGGAGCTGATGGAGAACTTCTGGTTTAGAATTAAGGAAACGACATGCAAAGGTGATGTTATAGTGGGTGTCTGCTTAGGCCACCCAACCAGGTAGAACAAGTGGATAAGATCAATAGGAGCAGTCTCACATTTGAAAGTCTTGATCGTCACTGGGGACTTCAATCACCATGATATCTGTGGAGGGTCAACACACCAAGGCATACACAATCTAGAAGGTTCCTGGAGTGTATTGGTGATAAATTCCTCCTACAAGTGATAGAGGAGTTAATGAGGAGAGGTGCATTTCTGGATCTGAGAGTTGCCAATGAGGGGATTGAGGGGATGGTTGGCAATGTGGAGAATAAAGCCAGATGTCTATGGCTCGTAAGATGAAGGAGTTCAGGATCCTGAAGTCAGGGAGGAGAATGAAAATCAAGTCCCACAAACCTGGGTAAGGAGAGAGCAGACTGTTGCCTCTTCAAAGACCTGTTCAGCAGAGTCCCATGAGATAAGTTCCTAGACGGGAGAGGCCCAAGAAAGCTGGTTAATATTTAAGTATCACTTCATACAAGCTCAGCAGACCTCCATCCCAAATTAATAACCGGTCAGGTAAAAATGCCAGGAGGCCTGTGTGGATGAACAAAGGCCTCCTGGCCAAACTCAGAAATAAAAAGAGAGCAAATAGAGTGTGAAAACAAAGTTAGATAACCTGGGAGGAATACAGAAACATTGTCTAAGCATCCAGGGATAAAGTTACGAAATCTGAAACCCAGCTGGACTATGATCATATACAAATGCAGAGGCAATAAAAGAAAAACGTGGGGCCAGTGTTCCATGATTTGGTTACAGTGTGAGTTATAGAGTGCCTTTTTCTGTCCCAGTCTTTACTTACAAGACCTCGCATATGATAGAAGGCTGAGAGTGCTGGATTGCAGCCTCGAGAAGAGAAGGTTTGGGGGGCTTGTCACTCATGCATATGAATTCTTGAAGGAAGGATGTAAAGAAGATGGAGCCAGGAGCCAGGCCCTCTCAGTAGAGCCCAGTGACAGGCCCGGACAAATGGGCACACACTGAAATGCAAGAGGTTTCCTCTGACGATCAGGAGGAATTTTTTTTTTTTTTTTTTTTTTTTACTTAGAAGGGGACTGAGCACTGGAATATGTTGCCCAGGAAGGTTGCAGAGCCTCCATTCTTTGAGATATTCAATACCTGTCTAAACAATGTACTTGACATAAAGCACTTAGTGGCCTTACTTGTGCAGTGTGGTTGGACAAGATGATCTCCAGAAGTCCCTTCCAACCTCAACTCTTCTGTGATTCTTGATTTTAAAGGTATTAATCCAGAATAAAAGCAATGGTGTCAGGAGATAAGAAAGCTTCACAAGTTTAGGATAATTTTTTTGTCTGAGAGATTGTTTCCACTCCAATCTGCAATAATATTATCTAAAATCATTATTAATTTTAAAAGAAAATGTCATCAAGTCATTTTAGATGTTGGCACACTTCACGGAAAAGTCATGAACATAACAGGGGCACCTCTACAGCCTTCCCATACTGTGAAAACTGTGACAATCTACAGGCTGTTAACACCAGAATGAGTCAAGATGTTAGCATGATGTAGAAATTCATAAATCAGAGTTCAGTGATATTCAAAAAAACTTTAAATATAACTTTAAAATTCTCTGTTGTAAAGCAGGGAGTTTTAAAAATACTACTACCTCTTCAAGAAACAAGACCATTTAAAAAGCACCAGATAATTTAATAATGGGTTATATTTTCAAAATCATATGCACTTCTGATTGTTCTACTGAGATTTTTTACTCTTATTCTCATGAATTTTCATTGCCTAAAAGCAATGGTAAAGGAATGTGAAACATGTAAAGTAGATAAAGGAAATATTACTAAAGAATTACATAATAATTTGCCAAATGTTTTAATTCTATTACTATTCAAATTTTTTGTTTGAGATAATAGTTATGCCATCTCCACATTCTTTCTGGGAGTATATTGTCTACAGTTTTACCTATTTTGGCTTTATATATCTCTAAGTATCCATAGAAAAGTACACTAATATTTTTGAGCCTTGTGATGCGCAAAATCATATCGAATTATTAAAATGAGAAGTTTTATGAAAAAAATTAGAAATGCACTTCAAGAAAATAAGCTGAAAAAATTTAACACATTTATGTATTTTTATATGGCTTTCATTCCAAAATAAGTGGCTTACCTTGAGCTCTAATTTCCAGTTTAATCAATAAGACGTTCCCTTCTGGTGGTTTTTATTTGTTTTTCTTCTATATTTAGAAATTTCTTTATAAAATTGATATGAATAAAGCAAAGATAAATAAAAATGCCAAAGCATAAAAAAAAAAAACTTTTGAGAAAATCAGTATTAATTGCACCAAAAAAAAATGAATCTATGTTCTTATAAAGGAAATAAAAATCAAAGAAATTTATTTTCCTTCATGTCAATATCTGTAAAATCTATGCCATCTAAAAGAATGTAAATAAAAGTTAAGGCCTAGGTGTAATGTCACTCCAACATGGATATCTACATGACTTTTTGTTACTGAATTCTCTTCTGGGGTGTGATTAATTTATTTTTTAAATGGACATTTACTAATTGGCTTCTCCCAAAGTGCTTATATAACTCTGTTAAATTGAAAAGAAGTTTGAAGTGAGTATCAGATGTGTTTATGTTATGCAGACAGAATCAAGTGAGATTTATCCACTAAAATCATTTTGATTCTTTTACTTAGTATGAAGTTTGGATTTCAAGCTCTAGCAGGTTTATAGAAATGACCTTCAATAGGCCTCTAGTCAAGGACTCTCTAAAGATAAAAAGGTCAGTTATTCATTGTCCACTTAAACCTGTACAACAGATGAGTGAAAATTGCAAAGTGCAAGAACAAGTCTCATGTCTTGCTTGAGAGGACATTTCAACATCTAAGTTGAATCAGAGGTACACTTTAAACAGTTCTAATTACTTGCTCAAGCAGAACTGCTTTTAAATATATAAAGAGGACATGAAGAAAAAGAAGGTAGTAGTAGCTGCTCTTGGCATAGTAACCTAGCCATTAGATGCATACCCAGGAAAAGCTAAAACTAGATTCCAAACCCTCATGAAGCTCCTGAGTCTCAAACACATAGGTGAGAGAATGATTTTATAAGGGCAAATTAAGATAAAAACAGAGATGTGGATGACTCCTAGCTAACTTGTCTATTTGATTTTTCAACATCTTCTTTGCGGATTTCATATTAGCCTGTTTGTGTATAGACAGAAAACACCCATAAAGACACTGCAATCCCTTATTTTCTCCTCCTCTCTAGCTGAACTCTGCAGCAACAAACTAAAGTAATATTTATTTTCAACTGTTTTTTTAGATCCCCATGATTCTTCTTTTGTGTCCTTGATTATGCAACAGCCCAGCATCACCGGGAAATAAACTTAAATCCTTGCCTTCTTTTCCCTACATCCCAGAATATCTGATTCACATGCAATATAGTATAAGGCTTTCTTTTTTCTGGAAGCTGCTACGGGTCGTTGTAATTTAGCAATACTTAACACCTTGCCTTGCAAATCTGGGGTAAGTTTAGAAAAACATGAAGGGTTAGAAAGTATTGGAGAGGAGACAATCCAGTCTGCTGTGGAAGTAGAGAGTAAATCAACTAATCTGCTTGCAGGTATCCAGATTCTCTGAAAATTTGAAAATCCAGTTATTCTCCCATAAGTGCAAGTGCCTATAACCTCTGTGCCAAACAGCCTGGATCTGGTCATACTCTACCTGAGCTCTGAGGCATGGATTTAATAAGACAAAAAGAACTGAAGATACTCAAGTTTGCTTTCTAACTCTTCATTATCGCAGAAGAATTTCAGTCACAGGAGTCAGTACTAGTCATATCATTATGGTTGTGACTTTGAATGGCCTAATAAATACCCAAAGATGCTTGCCCATTGGTCAGAATACAACCAAAAGATGGTAATGGCTGTGAGCAGAATTCAGACATTTGTAAAAATAATTCAGTTTCTTGTAATACTCCCTTCACCCTGAAGATTTTAATTATTTAAATAAACCTTGTCAAGCATGGCATTTCATTATTACAATTCTTAATTACAAGTGAAATGTCTATTTAAAGCTCTTATGACTCTTTGTATTTATCATCAAAAAGCTATCTCCAATAATATGCAAATTACACTGCAAGCTCCCACTTGGCAAGACTTACAAGAACTTAGAAATGCAGCAATTTATCTAAAGAATGGTACCATTTAACAGATTAATTGCGTGGTAAAAAGTATCCATAATTGCTGTTATACTTCCTGGAAATGCACTTATGGCTCAAAAGACTGGAAGTAAGAAGAACTTCTTCTGGTAAGAAAAAGTTGTCCCAACAAATTGAGTTTTTGTACAACTTATGGCTGAGTAAAGGCCTCATCATAGTGATTGTTCAATGACCACAATCTGCAACTCAAAAATTTTTGAGTAAGGTCTGTATGTACATTCATATAAAAAGCCTTCAGTCAGTGCCTCGTCCCACTGATTTAAACAGCTCTTATAAAAGTAGTGATCCACAAATAATAAATGAAACAGATAACTGGTTAGAGCAAATGAAAACAACATAAATTTTTAATAACATATTTAATTTTAATTTTAATAAATTATACAAACCATTCATAATCCACAATATTTCTAAACATGTGTATATTATGTTATTCTTCTATTTAACCTTGTATTGATAAGCTATATAGTAATTATACTATACACAATACGACTTTTTGAAGTATTGTACATTATTAAAATATAAATTTTCCTGCTAGCCAATCACAGTATGTTAAGACCAGCCAAAGTTTTACAGAAAGAACCTGTCTTCAGGTGAAAAAAATCAAACAAATAAAGAATACTCCTAGCTCTCCATTCAGAATGTTCTTTCTCAATTTTTCCTGTGTTTCATTGTCTGTTATCTTTGAGTTTAAGTATGCTTATGAGCTCATGAATCATAATTTTCTCCGGCCTTCTCATTAGCTATCAGAAACAATATGTTAAACAACTTCTGTCGTTGATCTAACCTGGTTGATTAAT
Source organism: Corvus moneduloides (assembly GCF_009650955.1). Classification (NCBI taxonomy): domain Eukaryota; kingdom Metazoa; phylum Chordata; class Aves; order Passeriformes; family Corvidae; genus Corvus; species Corvus moneduloides. The sequence continues at coordinate 73,998,566 of NC_045477.1, forward strand.
ATGTTGCTTGCTCAGCAAAATTTAAGTCTCCCTTCCCCCAGCCCCCATGCCTTTGATTTATAGAGAACCTTTTAAAGAGTAACAAATTAAAAAACGGCTGTATTGCTTTTTTATTGCTTGAAAAGCATAATGTTGACAGGAAAGCTAAAAAAGCTAATTATTAGAAAATAAGAATTTCACAGAAACAATTTTAAAATTCTAAGAAAACTGATTAGTTCTCTGTACATATCAGTTAATACTGACATGAAGACTTTGAAGACATTGCTTAATAAGGTAGGACAGGTGAGGAGTTTTGAAAATTGAGTTCCATGAATATACACACGACAATTTTTAGATTTCTCCATCTTCCAATTTTGACTCATTCTAGTTTGTTCTCTCCAGGACAATGTCCAGTTTGCATGATTCTGGGGATACTTTATTGCAGGAACAATTCCCAGAAGGCACTGCTTCCATCTTCTTTTCACAGTCCTCCAATATTGTTTCATCAAATTTTTCACCCTCCAGCCCTCACAAAATGTTCAAGACACACCCTCAATTTCATAAAAACATCACTCAGTTGGTCTGTGGCATCTTCACATTATTTAAATACTCCTAAAAGAACAACCCAAAAAAGTAGTAATGAAGACGCAGAAAGTCAGGGGATCATTGTGGGACTCAGGAAAAAATGCTGTGGTAAAAATAGTCCACTCTAGGACATGTGTCCACATGAGCAATATGGACATCTTTCAGTGTTCACAACTTAACAAACACATCATGAACTCTTTGAAGCTGAATATTTATCAAACCTGTAGCATATTAAGCAGATTCTGGACCCAAGCTGAATGATGAAAAAACATATAGGGATCATTTTACTGTAAAGGTTAGACTAATCCTTACCATGTACCAGTATGATTAATCAAAATAGGAAAGACTAATGGGTAAGGCTTTGATTCCCTTTATTGCACATTTCTAATTACCTTTTTGGGCTACTGCCTACTCTGTAAATAAAAAAAAATCCCAAACAAACAACTGGAAAGATGACCTAAATCATATCAGGGAATTACTGATGACTACTATCAAAGCTACACCACAGCTATGTTTAATTTACTATTACAACTGCAAACTGGGTTCTTGTTTTTGAGAGGAGATGTAGTTTAGAAGATCTCTTTAAGAGTTCATCAGTCATTGTGGGCAGAGATAAATTCTTAATTGCAATCTGGAAAGTAATAAAATATAAATAAATTATGTTGCATCTTGTAGAAGTCTTACATTACCAGTTAACCTAATAAAGTACAGCTATCCCCAAGCAACTTTTTTATTTAACTTTATTGCCAAAATACCAGAGCTGAAAACCAACCGCTCCATTTCTCTTTATTGACCTAAAAACTAGGATGTAAGTACACACATACATAACAGGGATGAATGTATATACAAATTTGTTTACCATTTATTTATTTTCTAATTTGTTACTGAGGCAAAATATTTTCACCAAGAAAATATCAATTATTTTAGACATTCAAAAAATAGTTTCATTAAATTTGTATTTAAAATCCATATAATATGGAGAATACAAATAATTTTTTTTATTACTCTGTAGATGAGATTCACCTTGCTTGCTTGATAATCTGTATGTCTTAGTAGCTACATTTGAGACAGTCAGCGTGGGTCCTATTATCATTTAATAGATACAGGCACTTTCTGGCATGGTTCATCTGACGCATTAGAGTCCATACCCCTGCCCACATATTTTTGATATATGTAGGAGGAGTTAAGTTTCATGGTGGCTCTTACACTAAAGATTTAAAAATATATTTATCCAGGTTATGCACCTGTATATAACAAGTTCTTCCAATTTAGACAAACTCTTAGTACATTTTTTTACCTGAGTTGATTTTTCCTGCTTAGAAATAAGACTCTGTGGTTCTATGTCCTAGTTATATAACCCCCAGGTCCTGGATTACAATTATTTTGGTGCTTCATTTTGTTCATGTGCTCATTCAAATCTAGTCATACTATTTCTAGCTAAGACCTGCAGTGCACTGGATAGATCTCAGAAGGCATTAATCCTAAAGAAGTCCCAGAAACTGTTGTAAGAAAGTGCAACACGGAAATACACACATCATATTGTTTACTGTTATGTACTACTTTTGACCAAAGACAAATCAATGTTTAAGTAGAATGCATCTTTTCTTCTTACTTCTTTGCTAACACATATTTCTGGAACTGTAAAATAAAGATTTGTTAATTTCTGACAAGGAAATGGGAGTAAGGTATTGCGCTCTCCCAGGTATCAGCCTGAACTTGGAAGGGAGAGTGGAATAGAGAAAAAAAGTTCTGTACTGAGAAATTAATTACAGCAATAAATATTCAAGGCCAATAGATTGTCTACTAAAGAATTAGCATTATATCTTTATCAGCAAGTCTGGTAATTCAACCACGCCTTCAAGCACTGATTACAGTGCAGAGGCCCTGCGCCCAGAGGAGCCTGTATGCTCACACACACCTGAGAAAGCCCCATGGATCAGCACATCTGGTGACAATCTCTAGGCAGTAATATACAGCACCATGTTATATTTTGACTCCATATCCAAAATTTCCATTTTCATCACCTTCAGTCCTGCTATTTCAATACTTCGATTACAACAAAGTTATTTTCTTATACTTTCCTAGTCTCTAGACATTTCTAGCCCAAGAATGGTAGAGAATGGATTCTGAAAAGTCTTTCTGTAGTCACCTAAGGCTGCAGTAAAAGCTTATATGAGGCACATAAATATAGTTCTACCCACATATAATTGCTGATCTCATCTTTGTACTCCCTGCCCTGGTCACTGGCTTCCTTTTTCTCACCCCAAGGCAGAAAGTGGCATGATTGGGCAGAGGTCCTAATGCTGGGACACCTGGTAGTGTATGTAGTCCCTGACTGCTCAGAAAAAACAATTGATTAAGTCTTCTTAAATTGATACTTCACATTGGCTGGCTACTAGGAAAGGGATAATAACATATTGAGCATTAACAAAAAAAAAAAAAATTTGAACACTAATGGTTGAAGGTGAGAGAAACAGCCAAGAATCATTGCTGGCTTACACACTCCTGGCTGACACTGCTCACCTGCTGATTGGTGGATAGAGTACAAAGGTGGTTATTGCTGCCTTCATCTCCCCATGCCTCTTAGACAGACACAAGCTGCATGGAATGGACCTCTGGTGGAGCCTATATCTATACAATCTGTTTCAAATAAAAAGAAATCCTTGAAGCTTACAGATAAAATTCACTCAATTTAGAAGAAGCAAAGTTCAAAAACTCAGTGTGAGTAGCTCTCCTGGTCTCTAGGGGACACAGACTTTAAAAAAAAAAAAAGAGAAAGAAAAAGAAACCAAGAAAAAGTAATCGACCTGAACAGGAGACAGTAAGAGCAGAGAGAATGAAGATACTAACTACTTCAAGCTTAGAAAAGATAAAAGGAAAGGCTGACTTTAAAGCAGACTCACTGCAGAAGGTAAGTGATACTATAAACATGAATAGGAGTGAGGCACTATGAGCTCACTGACATGCATAAGGTGTAACCTAGACAGAGGGGGTTCAGCTCCTTCATATACATTGTATCAGGTTAGGAAAAAAACCAAAACCAAAATGAAAACAAAAAATAGAAAACAAAAAAACAAAACCAAAACCAACCAACCAACCAAAAACCCCCCAAAAAGCCCACCCAAACCCCTCACTAGCTATGGGGAAAAAAAGAAATGGTATGTAATTGACCAAGCAACCAATACCTATACGCAATTACCCAAAAAATTCCTTGATTAAAAGTTTAATAAGATGAAAAAACTCTAACAGATCTCAAGAAATACATAATAATTAATATGTTAATGCTTATGGCATGTTTCTTTTGGGGTTTGATTATCACTGGCAAGTTCCAGATTGAGGTTCTTGAGGAGAATGAGCAACCAATCACCAACAGTCTTCCACAAGGCTCAATCCTATGTCTGGTTAACGGATTTTTGAATTCTGTGGATGCAGGAGTTGAATGTACCCTCAGAAAGTTTTCTGACAGTACCAAACTGGAAGGTTCTGTTGACTCACTTGAGGCATGATAGGCCAAATAAAGGGATCTAGACTAATTAAAGCATTAAGCAATGATTAATGGGATGAAGAAAAATGAATTATAACTTAAAGGAGTTTCCAGGCTCATTGAGAACAGATTACAATAAAATATTCAATTTCAGAGATTCAGAAAACTTATTTTTAAAAACCAGGTCTTTAGTTTTCATCCTTTTATCTCTAACAGGAAAATTTTAATGTTCTCATTGTTCTGTTGATTGGAATACTTTCTAAATTTTCAGCCTATATTTATTTACAGGACTTTTATACCTGTTTATTTTTGTTCTCTGCATTGCATTTGAGATTAATGATTAATTTTGCTTTCTGGGTTGTTGTATGTTTGTCTGTATTATGCCATCTTTATTTATATCTTCAGCTGCCGCTTAGACTTGTTCAAAAAAATGTTAATGGTTAAAGAAAGATAATCAAAGCAAAGCATATCTAACTTTCTATCAGGGCTTTGTAGACTGAATTTTATACTTTTACATTAGTTATTAGCAACACACCCTAGGATTGTACTTTACTTTTACTTATATCCTTTCTGTACCTGACTAGACATACACGAAGATTTTCTCTCCCTCTGTTACTCCTGATGAGTGACATACTAGATCACAGAGGATTTTTCTTGTTGCTATCCTCTAGTTGTGTAATATTATATTTGCCATTAAATTATTTTTTTTCTGTTAATCAAATCTTCCAAGTGTAATTTTTGTCCAAAAGAGGTTACACAGATGTTTTTACAGATTGTTCAGATGACACAATCAGTCCAAACCAAATACTTTTTTTTCCTTTCAGATGATAGAGTGATACACCACAGCAAATCATACAGACTTCTTTTCTATAGTGGATGTATTTCATCATGTTTATCTTTGTACCAAGAAGTGTTATAATTTCAAAGCTGTATTAGGCTGAATATAAATATTTGGATGGTATAATTACACAATATGATTGAACACAGAGCACCCTATATATACAAGAAAAAACTGGCAGTCTTAAGAAGTATTGATTTTAATCCAGCTCATGGAACTGATTTTGTACTTTACATAAGGCATCACTTTTGCCTGCAGGAAGAGGTGTCTATTTATAACCTTAGATATTAGCCAACAGCACATTTAGAATTCAAAAGACCTTTGAACATGTTTTTCTTTCTACTATATACAAATGACAAGTAAAAGTAGAAAGTGAATTGTCATCATAATCTTTTACATTTTTCCAATGCAGTGGAATTCAGTAACACATCTCCTGGCCAATTGTTAACAATGATTAATATGGATGAAAAAAAAAAAAAAAAGAAAAAAATTAATTCATTATTCTATTGAAACACAGCTTCGCAGTGAATATATTACAGTAACAAACCTGTTACTGTACAAAACTTAGAGGATTCAAATGAAGTTTCTTGTTTTATTACTCTATTCTTTACCAAACCATGTATATATTCGTACATATATGCAGATTTTCCCTTATGTATTATAACTCAGTCCTATCACAGAATGCTTTTGAAGAGGAATCATTCACTGAAAAATGATGTCTTTTTTTCCACCACTTTTGATTCTTGAGGGAATCTAACACCAGATTAAAGACATTCTTTCCAAGATTATGAAAGTTAAATGACATGAATCTTTTTTATTTTATGTTGCTATAAACTATGCTGCTAAAAGTGAATGTGGATATCTCCAGAATTCAACTCAAACTTGAAGTTAAAATAGTCTTTGGAGATACTTTGCATGATGATAAAAGTGATGAGAAGAAATTAGGCCTTTTATATATGCCAAGGACTAGATTCTGCTGAGGTTTTGTACACATATGTAAAGATTAAACACAGCCATGACTCAAATGAACAGAGCACTCTGCTCCAGGAGTAAATGCTTTTTATTATGGTATTTCTTCAGTGCACCTGCTGCTGTTGCACAATATTGTGCCCCCATTTAAATAACTGCACTAGAGAAAATTTTCTTAAAAAGCAGAAAATCTTCAGTGTTGTGTCAGCGTAAGACATCCACTCCTGGATACCACAGCAGCCAAACCTCTCCTCTTTTTCTTAATCCAGTAAGCTGATAAAACATAAGGTTAAAGTGCAATGTTCTTATACACAATATGTAAAAACCTTGGTTTAGTTTTTCTCTTGTGTGGCATTTGCCATAACTAAAGACATTGAATACTAGCAGTTCTCACCAGAGGGCACAGAATTATCTTCCTTGGAGATGTCTTTCACTTGACAAAGAAAAGGTTTTGGTTATTCACTATAAAAGTCCACAGCGCTTCCGTCCCAGCAGGCACTCTACTTTCTTACAGTTTAATTTTATGGCTGACACATACAAATGGCAAGCATCTTCGCCTGTTATTTTACTATGCAGTCCTAATAAAAAAAAAAAAAAAATTAAGGTAGCTGAGTTTAAGTTCATTAAAAATAGCAAGAAGGATTTTTTTTTTTTTTTTTAAACATGTTCTTATCCAGAAAAAAATTCAGGCTCATTTTTGAAAATTAAATTATACATGGAGGGTATTTTATTAAAAGACCTTTTAGTCAATTATCAGACACTATTCAGCTATTCACTATTCATTCACATAAAAATTATTGCCTTGCAGTATGTTTAATGAATTAGCTACACTAAAGAGTCTCTAACTGCTTATCCATCTACAGATGCCAAAAGCCCAACGTAATTGTTTCAGCTGTGATTTGGAGTGACCTATCAAGGTCACGGTGCAGCCCTCCTGAAGGGAGTCCACAAAAAAGATGGAGGATGCCTTATTTCAAAAATATGTAGTGATGGGACAAAGTGGAATGGCTTCAAACTGAGAGTAAGTTTAGATTAGATATCAGGAAGAAATTATTTACTGTGAGGGTGGTGAGGAACCAGAACAGGTTGCCCAGAGTAGTTGTGAATGCCCCATCCCTGAACGTGTTTGAGGCCAGGTTGGATGGGACTTTGAGTAACAATGTCTAGTGGAAGGTGTCCCTCACCATGGCAAGGGGATTGGAAGCAGATGATCTGTAATGCCTCTTCCAACCTAAGCTATTCCATGATTCCATGTTATGATTTAAAGCAAGCACATGGTTACATAATATAACATAATTCAAAATTTGTTGAAGCTAATAGACTTCTTCAATGAGTACAGGCATCTTACCTTCTCTCAGAACTGGCCCAAATGCACACTTTTAAATAGTAATCCTGCTTGGAGAGCTCATGGTATCAGTGCTCACACAATTCAATATACACAGACATCTAACTCAGCTTGAGTTTTTCACTTTTTCTTCGTGCAGCCTGACTGCAGAGATAGGCTAGGCTCCTAAAAGTGAAAGTCTAGTCCAGATATTAAGCATTACTTTTTTCAGGATGTTACATCAGGGGAACAAACCAGCATCATGAGCTCCAACTGTTCTTTATTCCAAAATGCTGGAGTGAGAATGTTCTATCTCAAGGGCCTTCCACCTGCTTTGTACACAGCCAGAACAGCACATGTAGCAACTATTGTTTCATTTGCACCTTCACTGATGCACTCAGCCACATTCACAGCCCTAATTATGTGCCTGTTTATTAGCTAACTCATTAAATTATCAAGTTATAAGTTATTAAGATCATAACTTTTTACATCATCCTCAAATACTGACCTTCAAGGCTATCTCGGGACTTTAACTGTTCAATAAGAGATTATAAAAAAAGATAAAAGGAGTGTAAACACAAAGATTTAGCAATTTAAAATTTCCCCAAGAGCTTCTGTTTCCCCCTAAGTTTTTCTATTCCTTTTGTTGGCCATCAGGACTTCAGATTCCCAGTTTAGGAAGACTGATTCTAACCACCAGAAATATATATTCACATTACTACCTTATTATATCCAAATAGGAATCAATTTTGAAACCAGTAATTTTGATACATATAATAAATTAAGACTTGTTTTGAGATGTTTTCTTGAAATCACAACCATAGAATCATAGAGTCATAGAATGGTTTGGGGTGAAAGGAATTTTTGAAGATCATTTCTCCAACTGTCATGGGCAAGGATGACTTTCACTTGATCAGGTTGCTCAAAGCCCCATTCAGTCTGATCTTGGAACCGTCCAACACTGGGATATCCACCTCTAAGAAATGTGCTCTAGTGTCTCATCAACTTGAGCATTAGAAAAGTTTCTTCCTTACATTCAATCTTAATCCACCCTCTTTCACTTTAAAACCAATGATCCTTGTCCTATCAGTACAGGCCCTATTAAAAGGCCTGTCCTTTCTTATAAGCCCCACTAGAGTATTGAAAAGGCACAATAAGATCATCCCAGGGCCTACTCTTCTCCAGGCTGAACAATCCTAACTCTCTCAGCCTTTCTTCCTAGGAGAGATATTATAGCTCTTTGGTCATAAATGTTGCATTAGGAAACACACTGCCAGCAGGTTGAGGAAGGTGATCCTGCCCCTCTACTCAGGCCTGGAAAGGCCACATCTGGAGTTTTGAGTCCAGTTCTGTACTCCCCAGTACAAGAAAGACATGGAGATCCTGGAGCAGATCCAGTGGAGGGCAACGAAGGCAACTGAGGGACTGGAGCATCTCTCTTATGAGGAAAGTCTGAGGAAGCTGGGCCTTTTCAGCCCAAGAAGAGATGACTGAGAGGGGACTTCATCATTGTCTATCAGTATCTGAAGGGATGGTGTCTAGAGGAGGGAGCCAGGATCTCCTTGGTGGTGCCAAGCAATAGGACAAGAGGCAATAGGTAGAAACTAATGCACAGGGATTTCCACCTTCTTTACTTTGCGGGTGACGACACACTGGAACAGATTGTCTGGAGAGGCTGCAGAGTCGACCTCACTGGAGATACTCCAAAACTGTCTGGAGGCAATTCTCTGCCTTGTGCTCTAGGATCACCCTCCTTGAGCAGGGAGGTTGGACCAGTTGACTCACTGTGGTCACTGTCTGCCCCATCATGTGGGTCTGTGATTCTCTGCTCTGCTGTTCTATCAGGTCCATATCTTTCTTATGCTGTAGACCACAGAGCTGGATGCAGTACTCCAGGTGGGGTGTCACCAGAAGAAAGTAGGGCAGAATCATCTCCCTAGACCTTGGTTCCATGGTGCTTTTTTATGCAACCAGGGATGCAACCAGATTTTTGGGCTGCAAGCACACATTACTGGCTCATGTCCATTTTTTTACTCAACTAGTATTCCTACCTCATTCTCTTTAGGGCTGGTCTCAATCCATTCATCCTCCTGTCTGTAATGATACTGGGAATTGCTCTAACCCATGTGTAGGATATTGCACAACTGATGGTAGCCTCTATTTCTATGTGTCCTGGTGAAATTAATCAATTTGCATGTGGGCATAGTGAAGTTTGAAAAAAAAGACATGGTGCATATGAAATAGAAAGTAATGACCTCTGGTCAAGGTGGGTTTAAAAATGAAAATATAGATGAACTGCAGGAATTAAAACAGCTAAAGCAACAAAACAGACACGCAACAACAGTCCTTGGACAATTCACTCAACAGTTTCATATAAAAACCTGAAGATGTTAGCTTTTGAATACCTAAATCTAGCACATTTCGTTGTTAGTCTGTCAACATTAATGAGAACTCTTCAAGTATATTGAAGAGAAAAAGATCTTTAAAGGATTTCATTTATTTTTTAAAGGATCACTTTAATCTAAATTAGTATTAAAAGGAAAGGAGTGCTGAAGTAGAATTGCATTAAAATTACATTAATTCTCTCTCTAGAATGGCTGCCATGAAAGTATCAATAATGTATTGAAGAGGAGGGAAAGAGAAGAGAAAAAGAAAAAAGAAAATAATGTTTGCAATAAAAAAAAGTTTTACTTAAAGTTTATTAGAAAGTATTTTAATACCTCCAAAATATTACCCTTATTTTTCTCTTATGAATCAGAAATTCATATGTAAAATACTTTATATTCTCATTTTCAATTTGATTATTATAATCAAGGTTATTTTAAATATATGTATTATTCATCTTAGAAGATCAATTAACAATTTCCTTTAATTTAAATATTTATGGTGAATAATTTTGTACATAGTGGAGCATAAATTACTTTGCTCCTCATATAATGTACTTTAAAATACAATATATTTATAGTTGACTCTGCATAACTATTTCTTGTTGGGTCTTATAGTGTCTGACTGCCAGATACCTACCCAGTCACTCTCTCACTCTCTCTCCCCAACATGACAGGGGAAGAAAATAAGATGAAAAAGTTCATGGGTCAAGATAAAGACAGGGAGGTCACTTATCAATTGTCACCATGAACAAAGCATAGCTGAAGCAAGGAAAATGAATTTTCTCCAAAATTTAAATATTTTTGGATAGTGATAGACAAATATATTAAAATACTAAAAACTCCTTTCTTGCACCTACCTCATTTTCCTAGGCTAAATTTTCTTCCTTCAAACCCAACTCCTCTGCCTCCTTAACCTATCCCCAAGGGAAGATATATATATCAGAATGGGTCATTCTAATAGAATCATCTTTTCTCCTTAATTTCTTTTATTAAAAGAAATTTGAAGCATATATCTTATATGCTTAAAGTTGTTCATAACACATATATATTATTTTAGATAGAACAATTTGCAACATCTTCTTCCAGGAACTCCAGGATGACATTCCTCTAAATCTTATAGATGAGAATTTGTATTCTTCATAGTGAGATTTTGGCCACATAATCTATGTCTAAATGATAGGCATTTTGTGAAATGTTACAAAGAAAAATAATTATCTATTTTCCAAAAAGTCAATGCTAGGAAGTAGGTGTTATCTTCCAGTTATCCAAAGGATTTTGTAAAATGTTTTGCAAATAATATAATTAATTTTATTTCCAGTGCTAAAAATCTTAGCTAACATTTTTTTATTTGCTTGACAGGACAGCATTTCTAACATAAAATATTTAAATATTCAGACCCTGGGTCAGCTTTTCAGCTGGTAGAACCAGAATGATTTATACCATCTGAAAGATAGGCTCTCCTATTTTTGAAAAATGTGTAACTAAAAGTGATATAGTACAATATGTTTTCTTACATGACAGCAAGTCTCGTGTGTCAGTACATGATTTATAAAGAAAAATTTTAAAATGCTATATAAAGCAAGAAAATAAAATAAAAGAGACAGCATGTATGGAAAATTCTTTATAAAACCTTGACTAGCAGCTATTTGTAACTTGAAATAATCATTAAGGCTGATTTCTTTTTAGTACTACAAAGCATACCAGAAGCAATGACTGTGTTTAGCCATCAAAAAGGCAGTCTTTTGACATGTCTGAACACTTTATTACACAATTCCCTGTCTTGCTATATTTTGCCACAAAAGCTCCTCTGTATTCAGGTTCCAAGTTTTGATACGAAGTGGGGGGTAGAGAGGTAGAAAAAGGGTATTTTTAATAGTTCTTAATATTTTTCTTCTAATACTGTTTCACACTGTCTTTCACAGAACTTTCAAACTTCTGCTGAAGCTTTTCCTCATACTGTAACATCTATGAATAGATGAAAACTGGCTGTAAAGAAAAGTTAATCAAAACAAATTCAAAGTTATATGATCACTGACCTTTTTTTTTTTTTTTTTTTTTTTTTTTTTTTTTTGTATACCAGCCCCTGGTATATATATAAAAGCCTTTTACCTGTCTTTTCTAAAGTCAGGTCTTTGGCTGCTATAATTTTTATCAATAAACTACCTCTGATAAGGGCTGCTGCAGTGACTTTGAACATAAATATACGTTTTGTGAACTTTTCACTATCAATACCATGCCCGGTATGACATCTCCAAGACCTTTACCAAAATGTTTTACACAAATGTTCCTGCTCAGTATATGAAGAAGTTCTCACTAAGCACAGAGAGCTAACAATAAGAACTAGTGAGTCAGTATTGTTTCTCTTTTCAACACTCAGTACCTAGAGTCTAATGTCTTTAATTGTAAATAATTAAACAAGAATTTAAATGCTAGGTAATTCCCTTAACAATGCATGATAACATCAACATCTGTTTCAGTGGAACTTCTCTATCATATCTTAGCAGGTTATCAAAGTCCCAGGTTCTCTTGCCATGGATTATTCCTAAGCAGATGTGTAGAGAAAAACAAAAGTAAGTGGAAATGTATTGAGTTCAGTTTTCAGTGTCATACAAGTCCTTACATTTTTTGAGGGTTACATCAAGTTTGAACACAGATATGAGCAATAGGTGTTCTTCAGACAGGAGGGCAAAATTCATGACACAGCTGGCATCCATATAGTCCATGGAGGTACTCCTGCAGAACAGCCTGGCCATCTTATTGGGCAAGTCTACAGGCCATGTTGTTCAGTGGACAGTACTCAGGTTTTGTCTTTGAATTGACTGGCATGGGTGAAAATCAAGTAAATGCATAATACTAATAAAGAATTTTCATTATAGCAGACAAATGCTTAATTTAGCTCTGTATCTGGTCTTGTGTAAGTTTTGATGTAACCTAAGAATTCAACTACATAGTTCTCACAGCCAGGAGGGTATCACAAGTGCCAGTAATTATCTCACAATTTAGACTGGAGACATATGCAATAGAAATAATAAAATACATATAGGCAGAGAATGGCAGACTAGATAAATGTGGGGCAACTAAAAGTATAGCAGAATACGGAAGATAAACTGTCATGTGATGTTAATATTGAAGGCATCAGGTCATCAATATCACAACATATATATGTCTACTCACAGCTTTTAAGGACATCTCTTATCAGGAAAACAATGGATAGCCTATACTCTTGCTGTCAGGAAAATAGAGTAAATAAAATCAGAGTCATGGAGACTCCTTTATCTAAAAGTCTCTCTCCTTGACCTTGAAGCGTCTGGGAAAGAAAGCAGCTGTAATACACTGCTGCCCTCTACCTTTAAATAGGTAATACTTTTAAAGCATTCCTGTTCCACAAGTGTACAACTGGACAACTACTTGTTATGTGTCCTTTATATGCACAAATGCAAGGAAGAAATTATTTAACACTAAACTTTCCACTGCCATTCATGGAAGTGGGTAAAACTAGTTGATATAAAATAGAGGTGTCGCACAATCTATCCCATGATCTTGCATTCCTACATTTCCAGGTTAATTAGTTCATTAGCATGGCCACTAAGAAACGCTGAGCTAAGGAGGACTTTGAATTTCATGCCTTTGATTAATGTGGATTCATATCCATAATCTTTTAATAGAATAGTTCAGTATGACATCAAAAATCCAAATACATGATAGCAAAGTTAAGCTAGAATCCATAAATGTACTATAGGGCTGTTGTTAACAATGATACTTTGTACTAATACTAAACATATGGCAATTCAACATCATAGCCTGTTATCTCTCTTGGATTATCTAGATATGGTTCCTTTTTCTATAAGTAATTTTTTGCTTTTTCTTCTTGGTAAATCTTGGAGCTAGTGTGCTGAACATATATTGTCTGCTGAGGATGAACCAGTCTTATTCAAGAGGAGCTTTACCTGCTTTGTGTCTGCAGAAGAACTGGAAATCTCTAGCAAGGTCAGTACAGGACTCGCAGAGCAGAGCTGATTTTGAGTTCCCTAAAGTGTGCTCCACATTTGCTCAGACAGTTGACAAGTAAGCTCCAAAATATTCTGTTTATGGGGAGAGATCAGGATGCAAGGCGTATCTCATTTAGAATTTCTATTTTATTATAAACAGAGATATTTAAAACAGTATATTTATTTTTCACTCTGTATGTTGTCCCTTTTGAAATATTGAGAGAGAGAGGACCAAAAACCACCAAAACCAAGCTTCTAAGGTGAGGAAAGCTTTTCTCCCTTTCCCCTATTACTTATACTGTCTTTTTGTCAAAATTCTTCATTGTTGACTTTTGTACCTAAGGACAGGGAAAAGTAAAAAAGAGAACTCTTTCTTGAGACCATTTAGAATGAAATACACCAAATAAATTTATATCATGATAATTTGTTGTGAGAAAAGCTAATAGATCATTCTTGACTTTCCAATCCCTTATGTTACCCCTATATTTATAAGCATAAATTGAATAGAGGGAAAGGTTCAAAGACTTGATTACTGGATAAAAGAGAGGGTTAGTGGATAAATTTTAAGTGCCTGCATGGAGAACTGAACATTAATAACAGAGGCTTCTTCAACATATGAGGGGATTACAAATTGGGATGGAACAAAATCTAAACATAAATAGATTCAGATTAACACTAACCATAGAATATCCTGAGATGGCAGGGACACACAAGGATTATTGATGCCAACTCCTGACTCCCTACAGGACAACCTAAAAGTTGAAGCATATAAGACTGTTGTCCAAATGCTTCTTGAATGCCAACCAGCAGGCTGTGTCCATGATCACTTCCACGGGGAGCTTGTTCCAGTGGTCAACCACCCTGTCAGTGAGAACTTTTTCCTTGTATCCAATCTGAACCTCCTCCAATACAGCTTTAAGCCATTCCCTCATGTTCTTTGACTGGACACCAGAGCAAATAGATCAAGAGCTGCCTCTTTACTCCCTGTCCTGAGGAGGCTGTAGACAGCAATAAGGTCACCCCTCAGACTCTTCTATACTGAAAAAAACCCTGCTCCTCACAGGCCCTGCCCTCTGGTCCTTTCACCATCTTTCTTGCCTTCCTTTGGACACATCCTAATATTTTTATATCCTTTTAACATTGTGGCACCTGAAACTGCACACAGTTTCCAAGGAGAGGCCACACCAGTGTTGAGCAGTGGGACGATTACTTCTTTACACCAGCAATATACACTGTGCTTAATGCACCCCAGAGTGTGGCTGGCTGCCAGGCTGTTGGCTGCCAAGGAACACTGTTGACTTGTATTGAGCTTACCATCAACCAGAACCCCCAGATCTCTTTCTCCAGGGCTGCACCTTACAAGATATCTCTACCCTTGTGGGAATTAACAGCTCCTCATAATTTATTCTTTGTTGTCAGACTTTATGCTCTCAATTCTTTTGTTCGCATCATTGATGTAGCTCAGACAAGATGATCCTTCAGGCTCTGCAATCTGTTCATATATTTTGTACTTAGAGCACTATATTACTGTAGAGGATCACATTTTGGTAATTATTATTATAATAGCTATATATGTGTGTTAAAATAATTCCTTGCAAATATAAATAGCTTACTGATCAAAAAAATTTTACCTTTAATGCTTAAAGTGAGACTTTAACCATTGCACTGAAGTATGTGTTCTAACCACTGCTTGCAGGAAGGGGGCCTCTACACCTACAGCATTTATCTTGATACAAAAGGTTCTATATGCTATAAACCAGAAGTCTAATGATGGATGAAAATTGTGATCACTAAATTGAACTGGAATATAATAAAAAATTTAAATCTCATTCTTCAAAATTAAAGGGTTTTTTATTACTTTTCCAATGCTCAATGAATATATTTCATGCTGGTTTTCAGTGTGCTATAAGAAGACAACACAAGATTTTAACACTTTTGATCAGAATGAGTTTTATATAGATAGACAGACAGATAGATAAAAGGCCAGAATAAGGTACTGAAGATTTACCAATGTCCTGAACTCACAGCTGTTAAAATTTCCTAGGTTAATGGACAAAATTTGAAAATTGCTTTTATTGTAGATTATGGACAAACAATTATAGTTGTAAGGGTTTTCTGAACAGGTTTTAGTCAAAAACAGGGAGTAATGGAGACTCTAGTCTTCCAGAATTGATGAGAATGTTAATTACATACAGCTAAATACTTCCTAAGAAGTTCCTACAGATTATAGGAAGGCAGGCATTTAAGAAATGAATGTGTTTTCTTCAGCCCTGCAGTGGTAAGTTCAGCACTGTTCTTCAGGACAGATGACATAGGAGCATAAAAGTGCCTAAGAGTAGAACAGACAGTTCCTAGAAAAAGAGGATAGCAAGAGGTTGATGTTTCTGTAGGTGAAATTGATTGATTGTTTTTCTAGACAATATCTCTGACAGTAAATATATTGATGTAAACCATAGATTATAGATATAGAAACTGACTGAGAAGTGAATTAGTCTTTTATTATTTAACACATAGCAAATTTCTTCCATCATGAAACAAAACTGCAACAGGACAGAGCTAGTTCAAGATTCTTAACAATTTTTTAGCATTGCCTATAGGAATAGCAAAGCCAGAAGTCTGTGAAAGAAAGTTTTCAGGAACAAGGAGCACAAATATATTTATATGCTTTTTACATAATTTATTTTCCACAGTATTTGTATTATGTATCTCTGCATCTCAATCTGGTATCACTAAGAGAAAAATATGTTTTTACAAGTTCCCATTGGAACATCTTGTGTTGTTGCCACTACTTTGTTATTATTTCAGCTATATTTATTCTCAAATAATCAATACATAAGCAAAAAGAAAAAAAAAAAAGAAAAATACTAAAAAAGAATAGGATAAGACTGATCTTGGTTCTTCTTCTTTGATTAACAAGCTACTACCATAATATCTCTTGGGTAAAGGACTGGTTTAACCATACTGGCCATCAGCTCAGCCCCACACAACCTCTCACTCCCTGTTACAGCAGGATGAGGAAGAGAATTGGAAGAGTAAAAGTGAGAAAAATATTGCGTTGAAACAAAGGCAATTTAATGACTGAAGTAAAAGCCATGAATACAAACAAAGCAAAATAAGAAATTCATTCACCACTTCCCATGGGCAGGCAGGTGATCAGCCATCTCCAGAAAGCAGGGCTCTGTGGAGATACAGCTAGAAAGCTGAAGTGAGAGCACTGCTAACCTCATGTCAGAAGTAGATGCACTAATGCTGCTGGGCTGCAAACCATGGCAGGCAGCACGGCCTACCATGAAATAGCATAAGGGAGCGGCATGCTTGGTATGTACCTGTGCCGGTTAGTGCTAGCTTCTAGTTTTGCAACGTTATTAAGAAACCTAGATATGGTTGTTATAGTGATTGCTGCTTATATAAGAATCTATTTTTAGTAACAGCTGAAAAGGTATAAATACTCATCTCTGTATCAATAAAATCAGCTTATTGCATCTGAGCAATCTGCCCCGTCTCTTTCATTGCCAACGCGTGACCTGTAATGGTGACTTGGTAGGATAAACACCATCCTCCAAATGTCCTTCCTTCCTCCTTCGTCTCCTAGCTCTTATTGCTGAGCATGATGTCAGATGATATGCAACATCCCTTTGGTCAGTTGGGGTCAGCTGTCCCATCTGTGTTTCCTCCAGGCTTCTTGTGCACCCTTAGCCTACTTGCTGACAAGGGACCGTGAGAAATAGAAAAGGCTTTGGCTCTGTGTGAGCACTGCACAGTGATAACAAACATCTCTATATTACCAACACTGTTCTCATCATCAATTCAAAGCAAACACCATAAATGCAACAATGAAGAAACCTAACGCTATTCCAGCCAAAACCACTACTGCTAGCAGCTACCTCTGCTGATATGACTACAAGTCTTTCAAACAGGCCAAGTTACTCCCAATAAATTCATTTATAGGATCCACTAACTACATTCAGTAGGTACAACTTTCCTTCTTTTAGTCCTAGCTATTTCTTTTTTGCCCTATTTCTTAGGACATCAGCTAGGGAAGATTCCAGAAGACATGTTGATAATTATTTTATGAACCTATCAACGGTGCTTTAACAAGTAAAGCACATCCAAGACCCTTCAGCAGCAGCTGATTTAAGATGCTGTCATTTCCTCCTGGGTGCAGCTGGGGTGGGATAACTGCTGATGCTGTTGTGAAAACAGCTGCACAAGCTATTCAGCCAACTGGAGCTGGCTGGCAGCAAGATGCTGAATACAAGCTGCTGCTTATTTGCAACAACAGCATCCTACCAGGGAGCACTCCTATTTGTTGCTATAGAGGCTTGAAAGTAGTGCCAGGTAGGAATTTCAGAGAGTTTAATCCTAGGTCCCATTTCCAGCTGGTATTCCATTACATTCTTAAGATTACTAAAGGCCAAAAGACTAGCTGAGTTGTTTGGGATATGATACTACAGTGAGGAATGGAAAATGAAGAAGCTTTTTTTCTGTATATCTAGTGGTAAGAGCCAGCTGGCTGTATGGACATAGCCACTGAGAAATATGCAATAATTAATGTATTCAGCTTTTTGGAGTAGATGGATATAAACTTTTTGTGAGATTTGATATCCATAAATCATAAAGGGCTGTGACAGATAATTTTGTTTTGGAGACACTTCCTAGACTGAAAATATGCCCTCATATTTTACTAGTTTGGCTAGCGTGATGGAATAAACCCTAAAATATTAACAGAAGCTATTCACATAATCAGTACAAATAAAGAATGGAGTCTCATAAATGACTAGGATCATAGACAAGTCCTTCCTGAAGCAGGATATTTATTTTATATTAAAAAGACAGCAATCTAATAAGACAAATCTCTTAGTTTCCTCTGCTCCAGTTTTTTTTTTTTTTCTTTAATTCAGGGAATTATTGCAAGTTCAGTTTTTCATTAACTTCTTTATTTTTAATTTTTTTTTTTATTTTTTAAGATTGTCAAAGGATTAGATTTCTTATGCTTTGAAAACTTTATGTGCTAGGGTTGCATGCAGCAAAGAAAGATAGTATGCAACAGTCCTGTCCAGAACAAAAATGAGTTCCTCATGAGGGTTCTTTTTATTGATGTGACAGCTTAATGACAAGAAATGGAGCAACATAAACTGTTTATTTATGTCATGTCCTATTTCACCTGTATGAAGCAAAAAATATCTTGAAGAGCAGAGCGGTTTAGAGGTGGGGTTTCCTTTCCTTTTCCTTTCCTGGAAAACTACAAGAAACTATTCAGAGGATGAAGAATAGATCCAGGATGTTGCCTTTGGTGCTCATTTTCAAAGAACAGAAAAGGGATCTCCTGCATTATACTTGTAAAGCTACAGCAGAATACAGACAAAAACTTACTAAAACATTTGATTTTTTTTTTTTTTTTAATATCTCTATCAATTTCCATAACAAAACTTAAAAACTCCCAAGGGATCTTTGCAGGACTGACAAAGGGGGGTTAAGGACAAGGAAAGTGGAATCTCCATACTCTAAATACCACTGTTAAATCAGACTTTTTTTCTTTTTCTCTAGAGAAATAGGTGTGATCTTGAACAGGAGAACAGTTTTTTTAAAAGCTCCCACTAAGCAAAATTCAGCTATGGGAACAAAAGGCAATGTGAGGAAGCCAGAAACAGGATATAAGAGTGTGATGGAAAGTTTGGATTCACTTTAATGGAACTATGTGCAAAAAAAACCCAGATGACCTTTACCACATTCCAGAAACATTCAGAATTATTATTTTTCTCTATTTTCAAGTACCTTCCTTTGCATATATTTTGGAAAATTTTTGTATGAAATATTAAACCATGCTCTGGATGTCTATGCAAAAGGTGAAAAATTCTTGCTGTATAATAGATTATATCAAGCACCTTGTCTAGACTTGAGACAGTTGTAGAGAAAAAAAACCTTACAGCAAGATTACATACAGAAGTGACAAAGAGGTTTTGAACATTAGTGTATAACTGTTCTGAAGTTATTTCAAAAATATTTTGCTTTGATCCTTATTTCCTCTCTACTACTATTTACTTAATGCAAGAATGCTAAGAAGAAATGGGAATGTGTATTTTTGGAAGCTAGAGTACCACAACCAAGAATACGGAGAGAAGTACTCTTCAGTGGGTTAAGATGGCCTTTTTGTTGTTGTTATTACTATTTTTTTTCATTAGATGTTCCAGATTTTCAGGTGAAGCTTCTTAAAAACAGATTCTTAGATTTAAGAGCTGTCTTTGTTACTCTTTCATTACCATTACTTTTTCTCTGTTTAATTGGAGTAGTTTCATTTTACATAATAATTCTGTGTAAATAATTTTCTTCAAAGAATTTCTGCACATAGCCAGCTAACACATTCATTTCAATTTCCCTTTCTGTTAATTATTTACTTTTCATGATTACAAAAGTGTGAGTCTAGATGGAATCTATTAAAGTCGATATATTAAAAAAAAAAAAAAAAAAAAAAAGAGACATAAAGGCTCAGTGGGCTCAGTCATTTATGCTGAAGCAGTTAAAGTTGAAAACTGTCCAAAAATGTCTGACAGTCTCTCACACGGGTGATTTTTGTTCTCAGGAAAAAAAGCTTTTGATAGCTCTTAGTGTTTGTTCAAAAAGATAAAAATTGTTTGCTAAACTGCCTTCTGGAAACTGAAAGCACACTTTAGAACTATTCTTTTTCATGTGGTGGGAAAAGAACCTCCTAATACTTAAAAAGAGAAGCCACAAAACTGAAATTGAAAATTCAGAAAAACTTGTTTGATATCATACTAGCTGGGTGATTTGCCACAGGATGATGGATCCTTAAAACATTTTTTGCTTCATTTGGCTTTTAAAACAAAGATTCTCTGCAAAACTAGACTGCAGGTGCTATAGCAGGAATTAAGGCTCCTTTTTCTAAAGAGCAACTCCAGTAACTGAGAAATCTTTTGTGACAAACACACTATATTCTAAGAATGTCCCTATAAGAAATATAACTTTCAGATTCTAAGAAAAACTTTTAATTGATAAAGGCTCATCTAAACCACAGCACGGAAAAAAAGGCATCTGTGAATAGCTTGGCAAATGCCCATGTGGGGGTCTCTGAAGATTTTAAAATCCCTTAAAAGTCAAAACACAAAAAAATTCTCCCCCCAAATTTTAAAGATAAAGGTAATAGAAAGGACATTTAGTAGCATTTGAAAGGTCCCAAAATTTTAAATTAATTACGTAGAGAAAGCTTTTTCCCAATAGTTTTTTATTCTTTTTTTCCCACAGTTTTACAATTTCCATAGAAATCTTTCTGACCTCTAGAAACTGTCAGTGCTGAATTTCAAATATATATATCTCTATAATTAATGTATGCTTTAATAATTCAGAATTAGTAAAATATGAATTTTATAAGCCTCTACTATATTTACACATATAAAAGTCTTGCCTACATTGTCAGCAATAATATACAAAACATAGAAACTTATTTCTCTTTGTGATCTCACATCCACTGTAAGGTATGTTTGAAACTGGAATTTAAAATATATGGGATAGAAGGAAGAAGTTAAAATGGCAGAGTAAGCCTAGAAAACCAGGCTTAAATCACTGTAGTTTTGCCAATGTTTTTATCTGACTTTGGTTCTTATAAATTGTCCTACTTTATGTACCACAAAGTAGTGCTTGCTGCTTGCTCTCCCACAAATGATTTTTATATGCAGTATCTATCAAACCACTAGCACGATAATCTTATTTAAAGTAGGGTAAATAGAATTCAAAAGCATAATGCAATGAAGTGCTAGGTTGGCATAATGCCAATTTAATTTACCTGATTTAAAATCAACTTCATTATTATGTGCATTTTTCATTCAATAATCTTAATTATACATTGAAAACATGAAGAATGGCATAGTAAATATGTAGTTAGGAGACTTTTGACCAGGTTTAATCTCAAATGGCTTTATATACAACAGGTTTATATATTTATATATTTATATACATCAACTGATTACTGACCACCCAATGATTTTCCTAGCAATGGAATGATAACTGTGTTTTTCCTTTCAGGATTTCACATCTTTTCAAATGGATCTTTTTCCTCTTGACTCCTTAAGCTTCTGCTTAGAAGGAAATAGAATAGACCAATTTAATTTGAAGGGACCTACAATAATCATCTAGTCCAACTACCTGAACTATTCAGGGCTGATCAAAAGTTAACATTGTTAAGGACATTATCCAAATTCCTCTTAAACACTAGCTTTGGGCATTGACCAATTCCTCTAGGAAGCTTGCAATTTTTGACTACCTTCTAATGCTTCCTAATGTCCAGTCCAAACTTCTCCTGGCACAGTTTGAACCAACCTTTCTTGTGCATCCTGTTGCTAGATTTCAGGGAGGAGAGGTTAGCATCTCCCTTTTCACCTCCCCTCCTCAGGAAGCTGTAGAAAACAGTAAGACCACCCTTCAGCCTCCTTTTCTCCAAACTAGACAAACCCAGCCTCCTCAGCTTCTCCTCACAAGATATGTCTTCCAGCCCTTTCACCACCTTTGATTCCCTCCTTTGGCTGCATGCAAAGACCTTCAGATCCTTCTCAAATTAGGAGGCCCAGAACTGCATGCAGTACTCCAAGTGAGGCCACAGAAATGCTGAATACAGTGGGATAATTTTGACTGGCTGGTGATGCTGTGTTTGATGCACATTTTCTCCTAAGTTCCACATTCATCTGAACTTTTATGTTTCTTATGCCTGTACAGGTATTTTTACAGCTAGTTCTCACCTCTTACCAATTTTATTGAAAGTCTGAGCCATGATTGCACAGCTGTACCATAATAGTGCAAGACTTCAGATCCTTACAACAGAAACAGTCAAATTTCTAAGAGCCACAAAAAAATTGTAGTAGAGGTTATGGAGTAAAGGAACCTTACTTATTATTTTATATATCAGTTGACTCATACATTTCCTGAACAGAGAATCTTGGAGAAGACAATTACAAAATATAGATACTTGTTTTAGGATTTTTTTGATGTTAGAAGGCATTGCATCCTTTTTTTTTTCAACTTCAGCATCACTGAGTTAGGAGAACAAAACTTTAATATTGTATGTGTCTAAATAGTATAAGGGAAACACAAAAAATCTTTGTGGTGATGGCTTGATACGTAATATGTATGTCATTTAGAAAGACAATCCATTCAAAACCCCCAAAATATTTAAAGCTTTTCCCTGATGGTTTAGTAAGTGTTACTCCTGAAAAGCAGAATGTGACTGAGGTGAAAGGAAAGGAAGAAGAAAAGAAGGGAATATTAAAGGAAAAAATAGAAGAAAAGAAAGGAATATTAGCATTGTCAGAAAACCATAATCAGTACAATTTACGCAATTTTTGTTATTATGTTATTCCTTGCCTAGGAAAACCAGCTTTGGCAATTTTTTTTTTCAAAACATTTAGAAAAGTATTGTGATAAAGTTTGGGTTTCTACATAAAAATGCACTTCACAATGGCAATATTCTTTTTATTTTCTCATCTAGTTTATGCAAAATACTTAGCTAAATTAATATTAAGATTACAAAATAACTGCCTATGCCTATCAAAGACATTGTAAATTCTGTACTTTTAGCAGTTTACCAGTCCGAGATAACTTGAGGGTCTTGGTGTTCACATTAGAAATGTTAGAGAGAAGTGAACCCATATTTTTTCAAAATTTTAGCTGGGAAGAATGTGAAAAGGTGAAAACCCACTGGAATCACCTTAAACATTGTTTCTAAAGTTAAGTCATCAAGGTAAGGTTATAGCATGGATTCACATAAAGTTCTTAAGGGGAAGATGTGCCCACATGTATGACAAGCAAAGCAAATACCCATGCATCCTGGATAGTCTGTAGGCCAACTTCAAAGCAAATCTCCTCTTGCACATATTTGTGGAGCAGCATTTCACCATTTCCCGGGAGTAAGTTAATGACTGTAATTGCAATATTGAAAGAGAAAGAATATCAATAACTGTACCAAAATCTATATGAATTTTGTGGCTGAAAAGACAGCAGAGGGTTGAATAAATGTCATTCATAACGTGTCAAGTTAGATTGAACAAAAGCAGTTGACTAATATTTGTCTATAATCATACTGATCTTTCATTTCTTTGTAATTAAAGGCTTTTCATTCCATTATGCTTTCACCCTCTTCCATCTGTTTCTTTGATTTCAGATCATCTAATTCCTTCAACCCGCTGTCAGTTCTTTCAAATTTCTCTTGAGTTGTTTTCTCCCTGTATTGATTACCACTGAACTGCAAGAGATCTTCCATCAGCTTGCCCTCTTTACTGAAGCATTGCCACAGATGGTAAACAGTTTGGAAAGAACTTGCAGCACCAGTTCAGCGTGTTTCTGAATCAAATTCTCATTAAAGACCAATATACTCTATGAATTGCCATCCATAATGTCATCTGTCCCATTAATTTCTATACCAGCCATCACTGTAATGACATCTGTAAAGCCTCTTACAGACTTTTTGAGGTAGACATTAAGAATTTACACCCACGATGACAGTCTTTACACCCAACTACAGATTAACTAGCTGGGAAAAGCAATTACTTTAGAAGTATATTTTTTTTTAACATAGTGGCAGTGAATGAGCACATTCACTCACATGAGTGAATGTTTTATCTAATATTGGTGACCTCAAACAGAATGTGCAGTAAAATAACAAGTGAAGGGAGTATGGAAGCGGTTTTTTTAGGATCAATATCCTTATAGCAAAAGATGTACTAATGATAAAAAATGAAAGACTTGTCAAAAGTAATAAAAATAACTGTATCTGACCTACATAATGGGATGCTTTTTAAAAAAGGGTAACTGAAGATCACACAGGTTTTTCAGGTAGATCTACACTTTTCCTTTCATAGTATCAGGAATCAGACAACCAGACAGTAAAATTCAAATACAGAAATGTAATACGGGGAAAAAGAATCACCTTAGTATAAGTGCTTCATGTAGTGGAACACCTGAATTTCATTTTTGGCCTTTTTTTTGTTTGTTTTAGTTTGTTTGTTTGGTTGTTTTTTTAATTATTCTCTAGGACCAAAATAAGAAGCTTTTTGGAATCTTCACATGTTCAGCTCGGCTACTTTAAATTAAGAATGACTATAAACAAAGTTGTTCACAATTACCATGACTAGGAAAAAAAAATACTCTGTCATTGGATGCTGATCCACACTTAGGCAGTAAGTGATGTGGTCTTGATCCTGTACCCTTATTACTCGCAGTTTTATTTCAATTTAAAATACAAAGACAGCCTAGGACCTCCAGATCTGTAGCTCCCAATTGTGAGATGCTATACTGGATGCCAAACAACATGCTCAATCCATAGCATCCTTTGTCTTTCTTTTCTTCTCAAGAAGTCTTCATTCCTTGTGCCAGCAGCAGAAGGAGCTGTGGAATTTCTCCCACCTGTACCCAACACTTGTTGATGATAGAGTTTTCCTACTTAAAATGGGCCAGGACAGGCGAGTGGCTTAACTAGAAATCTGATATGGAAAATGTAGACAACAGCTGCATCATAAACTCCTACCTCCTGTTATTCAAAGTTACTACCAACATTCAGGCCTACAGGAAGAAAATATTGTAGATAATACTGACTACCTGTTGCTGTACCTACTGGTATTGACTAGAATCTATTGAACACAGATGGTATCAACTAAATTATTTCCTTATTATTAAAAAAAAAATGCAGAAAAATATTGATTACAAAAACCTTATGACTGTCAAGGAATCTGGCACATAAATCCTCAGTTAAATGAAGATCTGATCTTATTATGATTTTCTCTACATCTCACAGTTCTGTCTTCTTTCTCAGCTTCAATTCTAAATGAATTAATACAGGCTATATTATGTATTTTCAGACAGCATTGCAATATATGGAAATTAATTATTTTGAAGTGGGACAAGGACTAAATGCAAGTAACTAGTCTTTTTAGACCAAAATTCAAACATCTCAAAGTCTTTTATCTCTTCAGATTTCTTAGAGCTACTTTTTTAAAATTAAATTGATTTGTATATGACTATGTAAATATACAGGTGGGGGGGTGGGGACTGATGGGACACTTGATAATCTAGAAAATCCAGTAAAATATTTTTTTTTAATATAATTATAGATCATTTCAGTTGGAAAGGTCCTGTAAGATCATCAAGTACAATTGTAACCATAATGTTGCCACTGCCATGTCCACCAATATTTTATTGCCTTCAGTGATAGTATCATTGTATTAAATGTAACGTAAATTAAATGTATTAAATGTATGTAATACTTATGTTACTCTTCATATAATGCTGCTTCTTAAATTCATGACTGAATTTGCTCTTATCTGTTCTGAAAAAAAACAACTAAAACCTTTGAACTTCTTTTAAATAATCAAGTTGTTTATAATGTTTTATAGCTAATAAACAAAGGTCGGGAAACCTGATGTAGCAGAGAGCTGATACAAGGCTGTAAGTGTCATGTGAATTGTGATGTGATGTGGTGTGCTAATCAAAACATTAATCATTTTGGAGAACCTGAACTACTGTGTATGACCTTTTTTGCTCTTCTGAGAGTAGATGCCATACCAGAATTGATTTGGGGTATGGGAAAAAAAAAGGCGGGGGGGGGGGGGGGGGGGGGGGGGGGGGGGGGGCTGGTTAAAAAGTTTGAAATACAATATTTAGATATTTTAAAAAGTAAATCATCCAAAAAAAAGTGTTAATGAAAGAGGAAATTGAATGAACATTAGAGAAAGAGCATTTTTGCCTGTGTACATATCAGGATTTGGTTTTCTGGCAGGTTAAAAAAGGAAAAATAGAAACCTCCATGTAAATGTAGAAGATAACATTTTATATTGATTTTGAAATTGTACTTTCAATACAATTAAAAAAAAAAAAAAGTGGACATAAATGTGTCTGGAATTTTCATGTCTCATAAAAGTTTCCCCAAATCTGAATGCCCATGCAAAAAACTGTCATTCAAATATTAACAAAAATTGTACCTTTGTCCAGGATTGCTAGACAGAATTAACAGAAAATATAACATACATATATTTGAATGTAGTGTTGGTTGATGTTGGTGAAGAAGGATAAGTTTTTGATGTAGAGAAACAAAATTATTTATATTCGGATATTGCTTAAGCAACTTCGGGAGATGAATAATGTGAAATCTGCTCTCGGGAAAGGAGGCTCTGGTGTCTTCTGCCCTTCAGTGCCATTTTGAATGCAAATTAAAAAATCATGTAAAGTCTTTGTAAATGTTTAATTGAAATAATAAAAAATACTAAATTAAATTCTGGCGGTCAAAATTCCTATAGAAATGAATGTCAGAGATTTGTTACTGGCTTTATTTCTGTGTTGTTTAATTTTGATATTGGAAGTTTTCCAATCAAATCAGATAAACCCAAGTAAAGAGCAAAACCCAGAAGACTCAAGACAAGAAGCAAAATTATAGACTTTTTTTTTCTACAAGACTAAAAATAAATATAAACAAATAAGAGTCTGAGATCGTTGACTGGCTTGCTTGATTAGAGATGGGGCACAGAACTATATTGTAATATATAAATAATTAGATTATTTGATGGCCAAATTAAAGACTGGCCTGAAAGTAAATGCTTCAAGATTCTAAATTATGAACTGGGTTTTAGATTAAGACAAATTAGAAACCCACTTAGATGTTCTGATTAGACATTGTGAATTCTGGTCTAGAAATTAGACATTGTAAATTCTGGACTAGAAACTAATGACAATGTTAGAAGTAAACTGGAGGTGATTAAACTACCTAACTGTATCCATTGCTTGTGGTTTAACAATGAATTTAACATGATTTACACAGAGGAATCAAATGAAAATAAAAAATCTTTTTCAGTTCCAGCGTTGAAAAAGTTAAAAAACCTGAAAACAAGAGCAACCATGTGGGAATAAATCATGCACCACTTTATTATGTTGATTAATGTTGGAATCATTTATATTCACCATTATAATCAAGCAAAGATGAAATTTCGGTGAGTCAAAAGCCAGAAGTTTGGCAGATATTAAAGATTCAGACAAATGTTTTTGTTTTTTTAAATATTTTGTTCTTGTATCAGGCTGTCTGACAAATCTTAGTTTAATATCGAGTCATGAATGGCAAAAGCAATTTGGAACTGATTTTCAAGTAATGTTTCAGTGGATATGCCACTTCCCCCACACAGCGAGACTTACTACCTGTTCAAAGAATGTGAAGAGGGAAAAAGAGTTGAGGTTTCCATAGTAACCTTTAGTAGTTCAAAGTAAAATTGCATAAAATGAAATCATTATCACTCAGCAACTAAAGAAGACAGCTCAGCTGATGAAGATGCCAAGTTGTAAATGACTACCGGTGAGTAGCAATTCTTTTTCCTACCTTTAGTATTACTATGCCTTTTATGACAAAAAAAGAAGAAAAATATAACAAACCAAAAGACAAAATCTATGCTTCTATTATGTTTAACAATTCTGAAAACTGATTTTTAATTCAGAAACAATGTGACTTAGAATACATGGTATCCATGGTAACCCAGGAGTTCCTAAAGATCACTCTGTTCATTTATCGGGAGTATGAGCAGACTGTTTGTCTCCCAGTAGACTGCAAAATGTCCTGTCACTATATGGCTTGAAAACAAACTCAAAATGGCTAATAGAGCTTTCATTTCTCTTGCACTGCAGAAAACAAAGGTAGATCTTTATTCACACCAGATAATAGTAGTATAAAATAAATTGAAAAATCTTTTAAGTAATTAATTCCTGAAATCCTCCCAAAAGAAGAAGCTGACACTTTGAGCAAAAATACCTTCTTAGAATCAATAGAAGAAAGCAAATCCTGAAAAATAAACAGTCTTTTTGTGGCTTTTTTTCTTCCCTCTCGCCAAATGACTGAAACTAGACAATCACTTCAATGCTGTTGATCCCTAAGGGGGTTTATCAGTTACTTACTATGAGTGACAAATGTATCAGAACATTTATTTATTAAGTTATTTCTTTATACAGATAATCTGATACAAGGAGACATTTTAAGCATATGGTGGAGGAGGGGTTTGCTGGTTTGGTCTCTCTTGTTTTTTTGGTTTTTATTCTGAATATATATTTATTGAGAATGAAAGGAAGAATTTTGTGTATCATACATTTCAGGCTCTTATTATTAAAATATCTTTATGCAATTTACTGTGCTGTCAAAAAGATAGAGCTCTTCAGTCAATAGAAACCTAGGAAAACATATACCTAGTGCCCAGTTGCTAATCCCCTTTGGGCTACCCAGTAAATAATTTGAAACAAAACAACAATACCAAGAAGAGAAAAAAATCACAGGCAATAGATGAGTTTGGTATTGTTAGGCTGATTCTGCTATAGCCACTACTGGGATAGAAACTGGCGTGCAACCTATTTCTAAAGAATGATTATAAGTTCCAGCACTGCATGGTTAGGATTTCTAAGAACCCTGACAGTAAAATAAATAAGAGATTTTCAGTGCATTTTTCTTCTGGTATGATATTTGAAGTAAATTTAATCATTATACTTGAAGAAGAAATTTCTGTTTTAGACATCCCTGCTTAGATAGAAATGTGTTTTGACTGATGTTTGGGCAATATTACTAAGCTGTGTATTAGGATGTGTCTTCAGACAGATTTGGTCTCGACCTTTGCTAACCAAATTGTCACCAGGGTGGAAGTCATGGCATCATATAACTCTGATGCTATGTCCAAGCTAACAGAATGGTGCTCCAAACTTCTCCAAGCTCTTGTGCACCATAGCACGGCACTGCACTGCCATAGCTGTGTGCCCACCATGCATCACCCCAAGCTCAGTGCCTCATTCATGCAGTGACTTGACTTGATTGGATGGAAACTGAAGCTGAAAGCTTAAAATAACATTTTTGAGATTTTGCATAAAATTCCCATAGAATGGCTTTGGTAACAGTACATAGTTTTACAGTGGAAAGATGAAAGAAAGATGGCTTTGAATGGTATACACAAATTTTTAGACCGTTGTCTTCCTATACACTTTAGTTTTCTAAATGGATTAGTTTATAAACAGAAAGCATATCTATTCATTCACACATCAGTTGCTTTTTTTTCGGTGTGACTTCAACA
The DNA here is from genome assembly GCF_009650955.1 of Corvus moneduloides. Classification (NCBI taxonomy): domain Eukaryota; kingdom Metazoa; phylum Chordata; class Aves; order Passeriformes; family Corvidae; genus Corvus; species Corvus moneduloides. Next base: position 74,028,203 of record NC_045477.1, read on the forward strand.
GAAAAATAAAAATAAAGGAGCAGCAAATCTGAAAGGAATTAAGCCTTTCTTCCTCTCATTCCTGGATCCCTGATGGTTTCAAACCATCTGTATTTTTTATCCATTTCCAATGATTCTCCCATTATAATCAATTTTCTAAGGACTAGTCAAACCTCCACTTCTGCTGAATTGCGCTACTTAAAACATATTTTTACTTCATAACATTCTCAAAGATCTCAAGAAAATTTTCACAATATATCATAATGAATATCAGAAAAAAGAACAAGATATCCTTTCAAAAATACTTGAGAGATGTATTTTTTAAAATTAAAAACCACATCTAAAAAGAAATTAAAGTGCCACTTTGTAACAATTTCTAATAATTTTTCTAAAGAAAGAATGCGTAAGTGCATCCGAAGCAATTGGAGACAGCTAATCATTTAACTTAGTCAATATTTTGTATAAGAACTTCTACAGAAATAATATTAAAGAATATTAAAGATGTTCAGCTCAGGCAAATTCAGAAATTAGCAGAGCTAAATTTATAAAATTTATAAAAAGCAATGTAATATGAGAAGTGAAATTGTATATTGCTGCAGAAGATCATTCAAGATTGAAAAGTCTATTGCACAAATAATTTGCACAAAGGCTTTATAAACGAAGGAAAAGCTGAATAATGATTATAAGCCATCCATAAAGTACATTAACATTTTTTCCTGCTACTAAATCTTACATGGATTTAGGTACTGTAGTTTTTGTAGGAATCTCTACAAAATTTTGTCTCAGACATGGCAGTATTCAGTCCTTGCTCCTTATCACTGACCACTGATTCCCCTGTGATCCTATGCATCTATTATTTTGTAACTTCCCTCTCCACTCTCAAAATTAGCAGCCAGCATGATTCTTTTGCTGTGGTTAGTGGTCCTTTTCTCTCACAAATATGTCTGTTCCTGTTACCTTTCTGAGAAGGTTCTGAAATTAGACTGCCATACTGTGATCAATATACTAAGTCACAGAATATCAGAACTGAAGTCTTTAAATAGACCTTAGTAGGGAAAATATTCAGTCTGATTTTAAGTATAGCAAAACTTAGAACACACACTGGAGGAATGGCATAAAGATACTTTTCATCTTAAACACCCATTTTGCTCTCTTTAAGAAATAAAATTTTAACACTTTTGTAGCAATTTAAAAATTGCCTGTAGTTAACCATTGAAGGTAGTGTGTCAGTTTATTAGTGTTTGAATGACATTACAGTGATAACTGAGTGGCTACTGAGGAGGATGTACCGATTCTAATTCAATCAATGGTGTGATTTTGAGGGTACACAGAGTAGAAGCTTTACTAACACTTCAGGCTAAACATATATTTTGAATGTAAATTCTCCCTTTTCCTCTTTACCACTCCCATGCAACTTGCTTCCTCTTCTTTTTTGACACTTAAATACAGTGAATAATTTAAATCATACCAATAGCACCTAAGAGAACATGCTGCTCTCGAAATAAATTGAATTGTAAAAGTATTGTCTAATTCTCTGCTTCCATTATATCACTCTGTAAGTTCCAGTTGTAACAAAGCAGCATGCTTTTCATTATACTGTGTGTATACAGGCCCTTTTTGGTCCTTAACTCTATGAAAGAACTGTGAGTGATGATAGATGTGGAAAAAAAAAGGAAAAGAAAGAATACTTGCTTTTTAGAATGCTTTCAGGATTGAATTAATGGTAAGTTATTCAGATTCTCCAGGTTTCATTAAAAAGTACAAAAAAGAAAAGTATTATTGTACTGTATTTACAGCACAGTGCTGTTTTTCCATAGCTCATATATATATTCTGTGTAGATGTTGACACTAAGAGTACAGCTTGGTGAATCTGTTTTGATTTCACTTCCCACCTATCTGACAAGCATTCACATCAGACAAGAATTCAAACTGTGTGAAACTTCTTTGCTCCTTCCATGAGTTCTGAAGCTAGATATAGGTACAGGTAAACAGGCATACACACAAAGCAGGAAATTCTGGAAGTTTGTTATTTTCTTATACAATAAGGTGATCTTTACGTAATAAAGTAGGAGCAAAATGGAATGCTTGGGTCATTTTGCAACTGTATTTTTAAAAATGCAATAAAAAATATTACATGGTAGGTTATTTTTAAACCTATGTACACTTATATGCCAAGCATGTTATATGCCAAGCACAGTGTTGAAAAAAGTTGAAGAGAGATTAACTCAGATAGTTGGGGAAAAGTTAGAAATTTTTGGTTTAACCTGAAATGTTTGTCTTGCCATCAAATGCAACACAGGATGGCAGATCCCTGGGGACAGAGCCCTGGCTAGGCCAGCAGGGCCATGGAGATTGGGACAAGCTGACAGGCCAAGATATGGGTTCATATCTTCGAATCCCAGTGTGTTCTGTAATGCCAGCAGAACTCCAACACTTTCTGTAACTGGATTTTCATCTGAAAGTGCTTGTTACTTTCAAAGCAATCCTGAAGACTCACGCTATCTATTTAGTCTTTCAATATGTGTGTTTGCCAGCATTCTTTGGCTTGGATGTGAAAGTTCTTGACCAGGTCTTGCCATAGTTTATCCAAAGCAAGACTGACAATAATTCTTTCTCCTCCATTAGCCCCAGTCATTCTAGTTGGCATTATCACACAAACACTAGTGGTGACAGTTAAGCATCTTCCTTGATAATTCCCTGTGGTCTTTTTCCTCTTCAGTCAGGACTCTGTCTGACCTTGTCTTCAAGATGCAGACCTTCCATAGCAGCAGGAGAAGTCCAGTAAATGGCCATACAGCAGAAACATTCATGATATAAACAACATTAAAGCCATTCTCCACTCCCCATTCAAACCAGTTTAGGATGGTAAACTAAGATGTATACTTAGTTTCAGCTCCCTTCAAGATAAGTTAATTTGAATAAGGCACCAGTCATGATAACTGAGTAGTTAGGCTCAACTCCTCTTTTTGTTTTCCTGAATACTTAAGTGAACATCTTTAGTACTAGTCTTTTGCTTCAGACACCAAAATTTTATAGAAATTAAAATTGAACAGTAGCTGTTGTTTATAAAACACTTTTAAAGTGTTGTTGTGCGTTTTTATTACTTTTCTACATAACCTTTTCATTACTAGGTGACCATCTGTTTTATATAGCATCAACAATTAATACTAAATCATTGGTGAAAATTCCAGTAGTAATTAAAATCAACACAATTAGTTTATACAGAGAAAATAAGTCCTTTGGATTGCAAAAAAGCCCATACAAATCAACAAAAAAACCAGCAAACAAGAAGACTTCAGAAGCTTCCTTAATCCTTTGTATCAAACTCAGCATACAAATTCCAAACCCAGAATTGCTGTCTTCCTTATTAGAGAAAACTGCCTCTTCCTTTCTTTTTTTTCCCCTCAGAAATACAATTATTTTTGGTGTTGTTTTTCTGTTTCGGTTTGTTTTTTTTTTTTTAATCTCTCTCTGTTGAGTAAATCAGTTTTATGACATTGTAGTCTCAATAAAAAGATGTGTCAGTATTCATGTTCTTTCTGGAAAGGGTGGTTTAGTCAGTACTGAAGATAAATAAAGACATTTATGTAACATTTATGCTACTTTCCCTGGAAAAACTGCACTTCAGAATTTAATTTTCTTTTTTATTTTCCCATTATAAAAATACATGTTAGGCTATGAGTATTTCCACTGACATTCCTGTGGCTCCAGCACTTTCTTTCTATAAGCAAGGTAACTCCATGGCTTAAATTTAATATACTTTTTACAATTGTACACTTGTTTTTGTATGTTTGATGCCACATTAATGGGTAACAGTGCAGTTCCTTGTACTGAAGAAGTTGGTATAAATGACCCATTCCAAGCACCTACGGGACTGAACTTTTCTACTAAAAGGTTAAAGTAGGACTAAGTCCTCAAAAATTTCATTTTTCCATTGCCTGATTGAGACAGTAGTAATAGTTGCAGAGTAGAGCCTTGATATTGGGAAATATTGAGCTATGTAATAACTTACCATAATCCACATTTTCAAAATAAATAAGTTGCCCAGAGCACACAGAGGGACATTATCTGAGCTGAACATTAGAAATCAAGTCTTTCAACAATTCTAAGAAAAGCAAGTAGTGAAAGTCGATTATTCTCAAAACTGATATCTCATTCAATGAACTACAAGGATCTCCTTAAATTAAAGAAATACGGATAAAATACAGATAACTTTTTTTTCTGTCTTCTTTTTTTTTGTGATATATATGCCCCATCAAGCCTTGTGTAAAAATCAACACCATGCTAACTGAGCTGTTTTGCTTCTCTATTTTAGACAGTTTTAGGTTTAAAACATCCCCATTTCAACAAAAGGACCAAATTAGTTTTTGGGCAAATAAAAGTTTGTTTCAATATATGTAGATGGAAACTGGCATCTCCTCTCCCACTGTAATTTGTGCACACCATGTTTTGTGTTGTCAGTATTTCTTTGGTCAATAGTTGGTTTTGTTTTTATATCTAAGTGGAAGCCTTGCACATATGTGCCAATGCTTACACACTTGCATAGCATGCCCGTGTGTTCATGTGTGTATTCTTAAACTGAGCATATGTGCGTGACTGGATGTGGGCTGAACCCGATGCCACCAGTTTTAGAAACATCCATTAGCCTTTGATACACTTTGGCTACATTGCTTCATAAAGTACAAACAAAATTTAACATCTTTTTGAAGCCATCTTGCTGAGAGCCAGTCCCTCCACTGCTGACAGTAGTTATTTGACCTTGTTTTTTGATTATGCTGGAATTCTATTAAGGAGCAATCTGCAGGCAACCATTCTAGTCTGTTCACTTGAATGCAATTTATTTAGAACTTTCCTGCATGCTTTGTCCATCATTTAATCTCAGTTTCTAAGGGAATTAATCTTGAGTTTCTTAGCTTCTAAATGATTAAAGTAAACACAGGCAAGAGTGAAAAGGGAGAAGAAAGAACCATAGGAAATCTTTCTTCCCTTTTATTCTTTAGGGAAAGGTACATTCAGTGCAATGACTAAAACTATCTTTCATGTGGAAATACTGCTTTAGCAGCAATGCAGAGTACTTTATTTATGAAGATGAGTAAGCTAATGCTCATTAAAACGAAGTATAATGAAGCATGGAGGTTTTTTTTTTAAGTCCTAGAATTTTATAAAGATATCTGGGATTTGAAATATGATGAAAAATAAAGTACAACACAAAATGAGGAGAAGCTTTCATTACCAGAACAACCTAAAAAAATAACGAAATACTTAAAATTAGTTTATAGGTTGAGATACTAGAAGAGTATCCCTACTTCCCAAATGCAAAAGTGATATTGATCAGTAAAATAATTAGGGCTAAGATATATTCTCTAGAAAATTGGTGTGAATGAAGTAGTGGGAAATAACAAAAAAGAAGAAGAAAATGCAGGAAAGAAACAAATTGGGGACATGGAGCTACACCAGCCTTCCCTCCACTGGGCTACTGAACTCAGCAATCCCCTACAAAACCAGATGCACATTTACAGTCTATTTTCTTATAAGTTCTTATGTCTGTTTTTTTGTAAAATGCATGATTGCTGAGAAAATCTATCATCAGACTTGAAATGGGAATATGTAAAGGTGCCTATGGTACTTTTGAATGCTGTTGTACAGACAGCCACTTTCCACAAAGAGGCCTAATATAGCAGATTTTTCTATTTATGTTATAGTGGAATTTTTCTTGTTTGTTTGTTATTAAGCTTCAGTTACTCTTCCTCACATTTTGCAGCACAGCATTTAATTTTACTTCATGTTCATTAGCCCATTCTTTAAGGTGAATTCATACTTTCTAGCCAGTCATCTGATTTTCTTTGATGCATTAGATTTTCTTCAGCTTTATGTCACAAATAAATTTCCTTCGCACACTCCCCCCCAAAAAAAATTTATGAAATTTTTAAGCAGAATCAGTCTTGGGGCTGATCTTGCTTGAATACCTCTAATAGCCTGGGTCTGAAGCATACTCTTCATCTCAAAAACTACTTGCATCACATAATTCTTGCTCCTATTCTCACCTTCTCCCAAATAGCTAATGTGATATCCTGTGTTTTACTACACAAAATGATTTAATAAAACCAGGTCAGCAACTTTTTTGTTCCCATTTTCTGTAAAATTTCTTATCAAGAAAACCATCAAACTTAAGAGTTATATACTTGCAGTAAATCCAAGTGCATTGTTAACATTTCCCCTTTGTGGTGTAGATATTATGGAACACCAGGCCGTACACTCATTTTGAATTGGAGAACTGGATGTTGCAGCCCAGAGTGGAAGAAAATCAGTTTGATTTTAGAATAAGACATAGATCAGTTAGTGAAGTGATTTAATTAATTAAAATAGCACATGTTAAAGAAAATACTGAGAAGGCAACACAATCTAACATATATGTTTTAATTAAAATACTACATAAAATTTTGGTGAAATCAAAGAAAATAGAATAGCTTAATTATGAACATTATTTATATAACCGTCTCTTACACAAGTTGTGGCAAGTGAATAGAAAGAGTAACGTGTAAAACTAAGCATCAGTAGAGCAAAGTATAAGGAGATGGAGACACTGAGGATGAAATGTTCATTTTGCTAAATTAATTATACTTCGTGATGAGCAATCTTTCTCCTATCCAAGAAAATACTTCACACATCAAAAGCAAGTCAGAAGCAATCCATCGTCCTGTGAGTAACATAATGCATTAATGTATTCTGCTGGAAAACATCCCAGGGTCCTCAAAAACTCTGAGTGCTGAAGTAAAGGATATTAATGACAAAACAAAATGTTATACAGGCTCATGCTCACAGCCTGACTGTGTGGCTGACATGGAATCTATTTTTATTTTTTCCATACAGACACACAATTATATCCTCTGCTAAGCTGTGTATCCTGACAGATCATTAAGAAGATAAACCATGGCAAACAATTTTGATGAAATATTTTTTATTGTCTATGAAGGGATAACAGCTTTGACAAATAAAATAAAAAAACAAACAGCAAAGAAAAATCAAGTGAAGCACTTTAAATACTTCTAAAAGTGGTTAATTGCCATAAAACCAGAATAAAATTATTTAGGCCATGTGTAAACCTGATATAAAAGAATGCAGTCTTGAATGCATTAACATATTTGTGGTTTACTACTAGTTTTCAATTTAATCTAATTCCTTTTCCAATTTATTAAATGCTATTGAAATACCAGTCATTTAACAAATATTCTGTAAGTCTCAACATGTTAGGGCATGGATGTTTGACTTTGATAGCCCTGGCTATTCCATTATGGGCTTTGGTTATAATAATTTAAATAAATGGAACAATGTTATAAAAACAACATAATATCTTCGAAAGGCACCTTTAGGTCTAGCACACTGCCAGCACTCTTTGTTAGTGTCAGAAACAGATTCAATTAACAGAGTATGATGAAAAATAAAAGTATTTTTATTAAAAATTGCTTTAAGAACCTAAGAATAAATATCCTTAAACTTTGGATGGTGGATGTTTGCCATGACTTCAGCTGTCTTAGAATCTGGGGGTTGTAATTCAATTGCCCACACATAGGCACGTCTAAGCATTTGAGTTTGCTAGGTATCCTCACATCCACCTGTGCCTTCAGGAAAAACCCCATGAACTATCATTATGTTCTCTTTCATATGCCCACAAGAATATCTCAAACACTCTACAGCACCCCAGTTCAAATACACTTTAGGTGTGGATAACAGAAATATGTTCTGAGTTCTACTTTTGTTCTAATCATCCTAGACTTCAGCAGGAGAAATAAAGGCTCTGCATGGCAATAAATAGAATTTTGATCTAAAACCATATAAATTTCCTCGGGAGATTGCCAATCTATCTATTGCCTGTAAAATAAGCCTAGGTCAGTTGTGGCCAAAAATGAACCTAACACTGAATATTTGAATGACTAAGGTCAAGGAAGAGGAGTCCTGCCTCCCCCAAGAGTCTACATTAACTCTGAAGGTAGAACTTACTTTCTAGGTCCTTTAAGTCTTGCAACACTGAGGAGGACTACATTAGCCTACCTTCACATAACAAATCATAAAAGCACAATGATGTAAGAAGAGTCTATGTGTTTTCACATCTGCAATAGGATTTTTTTGTATTAGTTCCTTTAAAGTTCATACAGCTTGTATCAGCTGTTTTCTTTCTAGTACTTTAGAAAGACTTGTCTTAAAGGTCAATACCACAGAAAACTATTTTGTATTGCTCAAGGGAAACTGTAAGTAATCTCAGAAGTTCATAGGACAAACAACTGAAGAATATTCCTGAATTCAGTTAAAATTTTACAGTGTATAGTTTCTCAGTGAAACACAGTAAATTGCCATAACTAATTAATCAGAAGGTTTTCTTTAGGCTGTTCAAACTTGCACCAGAAATACGTATTTGACTGTCATATTGTATATGTTAATATTTTACCTACATAGTATTAGAGTGGATTTAGCCACATTCATCAAAAACGCTACATTGAAATGTTGGCAGTTTGAATCTGCTCATAACTGTAATATATTCGATTAGCCTCCTTATATATAGGTTAAAAACTAAGGGAAAAATCCATTTCAATATAATTTAGTCATTATGAAGGACCATCAAAGGTTTGTGATAGTCTACTACTGTCCTATTATTTATAAGGCCTTAGTGCTAAACCTGGTCTGTGGAACCAAGGAACCCAGACCTCTGAGAAATTACTGCCACATGCAGGTGGAGCTAAGAAAAAAAGAGGTGCGGTGGAGGGCAGAAACCATTAAGACTTCTAAGAGTTCTAAGACTCGGTAGTAAAGGAGATGATGAAAGTGCAGCTTAGTAAGACCAGCACAAACAACACAGAAGGACACAGTGAACCTTACAGTGGAGAACTATGAAATGATTCTATTGAATTGGTATTAAACACCATCAGTGTAATCCTATCTCCATGAATATTTGGGTGTATTTATTCTGTACAATGAGATATAGACTATATTATGTTTTTTATGATCTAGAATGACTAAAATTTACGGCTGTCTCCTGTACACAACATGGAACTGTAATATTTTGGGAACAGAAATAGTCAACTGGGTTCATACATTTTGCTCATGTAAATATTGCTTCAGGACTGACCTAGTTGTGAATCTCAGTGTTCACCCAAAATTCCATCAGCTCAGTGGGTTCTAGGCTTATGCACATATATGTAGGAAAATATGTGCTATGTATACGTTTAAATCACACAATAGATACAATCTGATATAATGAAATATTTCCATAATCTTGTAACAGAAGGATGCACATACGACATTTTCAACATTATTAATGATGAAATTTGCATGTTCATATTTGCAACAGAAAAGTGCAAAGTTCTGCACCTCGGAGAGAGTGACCATCTGCCTGAGAACAGCATGAGAACAAAATGGCTGAAAAATAGTTTAGCTGAAAAGGACCTCAGTGTTACTGCAGACACCAAGCCAAGAGTAAGCCCAAAGCGTGACTTTCACTGCAGATTCATTGCATAGTGGGCTACATTAGGAGAAGAACCAAGAAGTTGAGTGAAATTATTATCTCACTATCATTATCTCATCTTGGTTTGGAGTAGGTTACATTTGAAATACTGGGCCCAGTTCTATTTTACTTGGCCCCACAGCAAAAATGCCTCAAAAAAAAAATATTGAGCAATTGAGCAGGTCCCAGTGGACAACTACCAAGATGGTGAGAGAACTAGAGCATGACCTGTAAAGGAGGTCAAACTGAGGGAACTGGATTGATCTAGTCTGGTGGAGAGGAGACTAATGATCTAATAATTATTTGGAGGGGAGTTAAAAAGAAAGCAGATTCAAATGCTTCCCAGTAGTTGCAGATGGGGTAGCAGAGTTGTTTTGAGGGAGAGATTAGACATCAGGAAAAACCTTTTAACTTGGCAGGAAGTTCACCACTGTAAAATATTTTCCTGAGGGGATGCATGAATAACCATGTCTATGGATTTTTCATGCTTCAAATCTGACTGATCTGGCTTTGTCTTGATGATAATCCTGTTTTGAGAAGGATAATGGACAAGGCGTCTCTAGAACCTGCTTCAAGTACGCATTTCTGGTTTTCTGTCTTGCACAGATGATAAACTCTGAGGACAGCACGGCCCTATTACTTGAATTCATTAGATTTTAAACTGTATTTTATTATTTCACTATTTTAAAATAATTTTCTCAGGATAGGAGCAACATTAAGGAACCGTTTTTATATATTCTTATTTTTCAATTACAAATAACATTATTCTGTTTCTTTACTTAGCATTAGGTAAAGCTGAGGAGAAATATTTGGGAGGTTGGTTTTTCTCGGTCCGTCCGAGCTTTTAAAGCTTAGTTTTAAAATGGAATAGTTCATCCAAACAGAATGAATGCACACAACATCAATATTTAATGTTTACAAATAGAAGTAGCCTAGTCATCTCTTTTAACACTCAACTTTATCACAGAGTTACCACATATATGACTGCTTTGTTCATGACTTTTTAAGTGACACAAATATCCTCCTTTGATCCATCACTTCTTAACCTAACTTCCGATCTATAAATGCATGTTTGTATAAGTAATTTTCGTTATTGTGAAGAAAGAAATCATAGCAGCATCTCCTTTGGAAGCACTTTATCCTTTGATTATGTTTCTACGTATTAATTTGGAATAGCCTAAATCTAATAGCTTTGTTATATGTATTGACTCATGCTCTCTGCTAGGGTCAAGAAGTGCAGTGGAAAAATAGACTAAAGTGTGGCTTCACTCAAAAACGCTAAATTTTAATCTGTACATATAATTCAATAAGATTTTTATTTTATTTTAACCAAAAAATGCTTTATAACAAATATAGAAAAAGATGAATGAATGAGTGCATTGAACATGAAGAACCTTGGATGCATAACTGAGGGTCATATAGTCCCTTCAAATATTAATTCATCTGTTATGAACCATCTGGTTTTCTTATCTTAAATTAAAAAAAAAATCAATTTAGCCAGCTATCAGTCATCTGAATTCTCAATATATCAAATCCAGCTACAGACTAAGTCCTCTTGTTTGATATTTATGAATTGCACTTCAAAACAGAGGCTTCCATTTTAGTCATCTACAACATAGCTAATAAATATGCAGGGATTAAAAACATACTAACACAAAAGTATAACTGGAGTGATACACTTATTTAGATTTAGAGGTAAAGATCCCAAGACAAAAGTCTAATTTTTACCTTTCTCATTTAAATTATTATTGAGTTCAAATTCAAACCTTTCCAGAAAATGGGAAACAAACAAAAACTGCCAAGTCAGAATAAATCCTTAGGCAAAATTTTATTGACACAAAAAGATGACTTGAAATTTCAGACAACTCACAGGAAAGGAAGGACATTAAGCTTCTGAGAATTTCAGAGGGAACACGAAGTCCTGACACCATCTTTTTAATGGAAAATTTCATATGTAGTTCAGTCACACAACTTGAAAAGCTATCTAATCTGGATCAGGAATGCCATAGGAATCCCACATTGAGGCCATCTGTGACTAATAGCGTAGGAGGGACCATGATTTTGACCTTGTTGTACACCTGGGACAAGGATAGAATGCTACAGGCGGTAGGGAAAAATGAAGAGGTTATGTTTAAGGGCATGACGATATTATTCTTTCTTGATGTAGGTCCAACCTCAGTTAAAAGAAGAGAACTGAATGAGAATTAAAAGGTTTCCTTGAAAGGAGAGGTTATGGTCACATAACTGAGAGTAACTTTTAATAACTTCACACTGGCTGAGTAAAATGGCAGCAAATAAGCTTTCATACGAAGTCAGAAAAGAAAGCACCCAGGAAGACCATGAAAGTAAAGACTGTGGAGAATGAATACATTGCTGTTTGGGCCTGCTTGCATCTCTAGTTTTACATGGTCTTCAAACGTCACATGGTCTGTTGTAAGCTTTATTCAGAATGTCCTGCTAAGTCTACAGCCACTGCAGTCTTAAACAAGAAGGTAAAGGTCATATGTTAAATATATAGTGTCTACTTTGGTAGATACTATTCTTTAAAGCTAGTATTAGTGTTGGAATTTGGAGCGCCTTCTTGATCTGATATGTATATTAATAGGAAATAGAGACAAATAGTTTTGTTACTTTGTCATTTTTAACAAAATAAGTGATTAAAAATCTACTATATTTATAATATATTTATGAATTTTTCTTCTTTTATGAATAGCAGAAAAAAAACCCCCACCTCTTCACAGTTACACCACATTTTTCCTCTCCAAATGTCAAGCAAGTATTGGTTTTATACTAATTTCAGTTGTTCATAAGATTATTTTTATTTCCCTTACTAGTGCTGAAGATCATCATGTTAAGGACTGTTTAATATTTGTTATTTTTCTCCAATTATTAATAATATTTCTATTTTTCTAGTAGATATAATAATATCTGTAATGGTTTACAATGAACTTACATAATATAAATATTTTAGACATTTCTTTTCTTGATACAATTGCATATAAATTCCAAGACCTACAGGCCTCTTTTCTAATGCAAAGGCATATCAAACTCATGTTTATTTTGCTACCTGTTATCCCATCAACACCTTCAAGAACTGTGGTGTTTTGCAAGTTTTTAATCCTTCCAAGTTAATATATAAATTTTGTATTGTATCTTTTGTTGTTTTGGATTTTTATTCCCTCCAATGGAAGCCCATTTTTAATTTATATATATTTATTTCTGGTTGTGTTTTAATCTCCTTAGATTAAATTTTCATGTTTTACCTTACCTGCAGAAGACCTCAGCAGTATGATTTCTTTTCCTCTTCCAAAGATTTTTTTAGTTCACACTCTTTTTGCCATCAAATATTACTTTAATTAAAATTGAGAGCTAGATATGAGGTATGTCAAGCTATTTAAGTACAATTATGCTGTAATTACAGAGAACCATATTTTGTCCAGAGACTACAGGAAAAAAGAAAATAAAGGGTTTTAGATATTTTCTAACAATCCTTTTCTCTGTAGACAATAAACAGCTACATGGCAATAGAAAAGCAAGTGAATTATAAAGTTCTTTCTTTTTTTAAAAGGAAAAGCTATAGAAGTCTGCATTAAATATATTTGCTGCATATATTGACAGGAGTGTTCAAGATGATTATTGTTTCTTATTTAACCAAGAATACCAGGAACAGTTTTCTCTTTCAAATTTTAGTTCTTTTAATACTAAGTAGAGGTGATTATTTATTTCCAATGAATGTGGAATGCATAGAAGCATAAGAACAATCCTACAAATATTAAAAATAAGACTAAGACAAAATCAGTATGAAACTAACAATGTTTTCTTATACTACCCTTGATTTTTAATTAGAATACATGTGATAGGAGAAACTTTACAGAAAAGAGTAATCCAGTGATGTTCACTAATAAGGTAGAAGCCAGGAAAAATCTGCTGAGAAATTACCACATGACAAAATGCCCCAAACTTGGAAATGATGCTGAATATTTCAAGAGAGTGTTCACATTATTGTTATCCATGGGACAATTACTTTGTTCCCTGGCTGATGGTTCAACCATATGGCCATTTCAGCTGTTTGTAATCAAGTAAATATATCTTTTTACTAGAAATTCATCAAGCAGACTTGATTTGAGACTTACACCATTTTAGTTTGAATAAGACAGCTCTTCTTTTTCATTTCCTTTCATTATAGAGAAGCTAGAGCAGATTATAAACCCCCATAAAAGACAAAAGTAACCTGTAAAATCACCCAGTATTCCTTACGATCAGCTCCTGAAAATATGTTGGGGAATATCTCTCTTAAAAGCTGTTTCATATACAAAACCTTATTAAACAGAAAAGACTGAATTCATTCCCTGAAATTAATTTCTTTAATCTAATATCATATTAATTCCAGTCATTACAACAATTTTTAAAAGGAAGAAACATTATTAGAAAGGTAAAATTCTAATTTCATTACACAAACATTAAATTAATTTTAAGCCCAAGAGCCAGTCTTTTCTTTTTCTCCTCTACGGGGTCTTTCATTAATTTTGAACCAAACACATTCTATGAGGGTGCATTGTAATAACTCATACTTAAATAAGAAAATCTCATTTTAAATAATTTTCTGTTTAGATTTTCTGGGAAATGAACCTGCTTATTAGTAAGAGACTAAAGTCAAAGCTCATTTTACTTAATGAAAAAGTTTAGTCTGTGATGGAACCTAGATTGAATTTCATTTACTTTGACCTTTAAGTTACACATGCTGCTGAAAAAACAAAGACCGCACCTTTGAAAACTAAGTTCAGAAATACTAATTTTAACTAATTCAAGGAAAATGAAATAATTAGAGGTGGGTTTAAAGTTTTAATTCATATATTAATATAATGTACAAACACATCCATACCTCTTTTTGATAAATTTTGAAATATGCCTTTGAAAGATATACATTGTAAAGGATATTTTCTTTATTTTCTTCTGATGAGGAGTATTTATCTAGGAATTGAAATCTATTGCATGGTTGTTAGTCTTCCAGAAGATGAAATGCTGGCCAAACCTTGACTGTTTCCTGCTTAAATTAAAAAAAAAAAAAGATTGTCATCGATTACTTACAGACTATGTAGAGAGCAAAAGTTTAGGCTGTCTTTTGTTATCTATGTATTAATGGCCCAGAAACATTAAAAAATTCCTATAAGGAAAGTTTGAATAATTTGGTTCTTTTCAAGGATTATCAGATGATCAGGACTATGCTTTAATTTCTGGAGATGTTCTGCACTGTCAGCACACAGCATCACTGATAAAAATTCTCCTTCCACATCTCAGCACACAATTACTGCAGAAAAATGTTACTAATTTATTTCTATCTCTATTTTGATCTAATTAGAAGGATAACAAATAAAATTACAGACATAGTTAAAACATATTTTATATCATTAGAGCATGAACACTTTACTCCTATATATGTTGAGAAGTATGGAATATACTATAATATACAGAACAACAACCTGAATAATGGAGTATAAATCCTAGTATGAGAAGGTCTTAGCTGAGTAGAGAATGGGCAAAACTGATTACATTTAATTACATCCTATTTTGAAGCACTCAGTGTTTCAGTGTATACCCAGACTAACTGGGTTCTGTTGGTGAATTTTTATTTTACTCCTTGAGGCAAATTAAATGCATAATTGTGCTTAGATATAAAGAGATTTAATGAGCAATCATAGAATGGTTTGGGTTGGAAGGGACCTGCAATATTAATTCAGTCTAAACCTCTTGCCATGGGCAGTGACATATATCACCAGATCAGGTTGCTTAATGCCTTGTCCAGCTTGGCCTTGAACTCTTTCAGTGATGGGGCATCCACAACTTCTCTGGACAACCTGGTGTTAGAGTGTTCCACCACCCTCATCGTAAAAAAAATATTCTTTATTTCCAACCTAAGTCTACCTCCTTTCAGTTTAAAACCACTACCCACTGTCCTAACTCAACAGGCCCTATTTAAAAGCTTGTCCTCATCTTTCTCATAAGCCTCCTTTAAATATCTGGAGATCACCATAAGGTCTCCCCAGAACCTTCTCTTCTCCAGGCTGAACAACCCTTGGCCTTTCTTCATAGGAGAGGTGTTCCAGCATTCATTGATCATTTTTGTGGCCCTGACCCAGGTGGAGGACCTTGCACTTACCTTTCTTGAACTTTACAAAGGCTTTGGGCAGACTCCTACCTCCATAAATGGCTCTTCAAGGAGTCTGCAAAGATAGATAATGAGCCAATTACTTATATATTCTTTCAGCAAGACAGACCTTGTGGACAACATCATTAGGTTGATGCTGATTTCATTCCCCAGCACCAATTCTGTTTACCAGAACGAGGCCCTGAGCACTTTTAGTCCATGATTGTTACACGAAAGTACTTAAGTATTTCTTACCTCATCAGCAAACTTCATTCTCTTATATGGAGTGAAGATTTTTATATCTATATCTCTCATCCTTCCAGAGTTTGGCCTTTTTGTCCTCCATGCCATATCGTTCCTTGGTCACAAATTACTGCAGAATGGCTACAATGTGAATTTTCACTTCAATTTCTAAAAATACAGCCTTCTTAAGCACATAGAAGAGTTTTTCTTCAACATTTTTGAAAAAATCAAGTACAGCATTAAGAACACAATTATCAAAAAATAAATAGAAATCACAGTGCTATTTAAAAATCATTGAGCTGCATAAATATACATTTGCTAGTTTTCTCTGGAGCTCTTCTCTAAAGAGTAGAACTTTAAATTTTCTGGTTTAATCTAGGGTGTTCCTTCAAAACTGAGATTGTAAAGCATGTCAGGTAAACAGCACCACTTAATAGTCCAACCTTGAGATAGTGAGGGCTTACACAGGCTTCAAAATAGGTACATTTGAAAAAGACTAGTCAGAAGAAAATATAGATCACATTGAAGAATTGATTAGAAACTTAAATTCAACATCCTATTTTTTTTTTTTTTAATATGTCTCTCAAATTCCATGGTTAATGGAAACACATTTCCAGGCTATGATTCATCTAAAGTTTTTAGGTATCTGTTTCATATTAACAAAAAGTACTTTTCTAAATGCAAGTTTATCTTTATTGGTTATGAAGGAAATATTTGCTGACTAGAACAGGCTTAGATATTTATCATTTCAAGCTCAAACTCAGTCCTAAATTGTCAGTCTGAGACTTGAACAGAAGAGTTCCTGTCTAGTGAGTACTCTAACAGCTGATTATTCAATGGTAACCTTTCTTTTTCATAAGCTCTTTCACCCTAGATCTGAGAAAATTCAGCTGATGTGATCACTGTGATCAATATTATGCATATTGCAGCACATAGATTCTTACTGAAACATTCCTCATCAGTTCTAACAGACTCCATTACCAACTGCTGCATGAAGAATGGAAGTTCAGTTCACTCAGCTAATCCGCTCCACCTGTACACTCCGTCAACTTTTCATTTGTGAATTAACTCAGACTGTCTTGGGGCTGGAGAAGAACTCCACGCATGTACCTAAAACAGAGCATGTTTCTGTACAAAAGCAGAAAGCCAGAGATGTCTCCTCTTTCTTCTGAGTACTACTAGACAGATTTCTTTTTTTTTCACCTCTGACAAGATTAAATGGGTAGGAATAGAAATAATGGATCAATAATCCAGTTAGGAAAAAGAAATTGTTTTTCTTCATTCTGACTTTACTTCTTTGAAATAGTTGATGTTATAGCACACAATCTGCAGCAGGATAGCTTAGTACCTTTGCATGGTGCTCTAAGTTAGTAAGTATAGATAAGTCACTGTAATCTGTTGTGGGTTGTGGAGAATTTTTTTAATTTTGATTTTTATTTTTGGTTTCACTTATTTATTCAATTAAATGAGAATTAGAAATGAGCTAAACTTTGTGTTGGTGCTTATAACTATATGCTAGTTTCCTACACCTCCCCTCCTCCTCCCATGAATAACTTCTGAATCTGTGCAATTTCTGCCAAGTTTCACAAGGGTCTCTCAACCAGCTGAGACAAAGCAAGTTAGTTGCTGCATACTGCAGGAAGTATATAACTGAAATTTATATAAAGCCTAGTTTTAGTTCTAGTGTTTACAGAGTGCCAAGTTTTAAGGTTAAAATTGAAAAGATTGTCTATTGCTTATTTACTCATAATTATAATGATAGAAAGAAGCTTTAAATTTTCTGGTCTTTTAAATTTTGTTTATCAAAAAGAGCTAATTAGAAGAAATATTATTTCTCTATAACACCTAATAATCAACTATGTTCTTATCAATTGACAAGTCATAGGAATAGTATTTTTCTTTCGTTTCTTTGTTGCATTAAAGCTAGCTTTTATAAAATTTGCCTTTCCCCTTTTTCTTCCCTGCTCTCTTCTGCTATAATGTTTTTTACTAATTCCAAACAGACTTGAAGATAGGAGTTTTACGTAGACCCACAGCTCCTTGAAATTTTGTGACTTGTAGAAAAGAACGGCACAAATTATAAATAAAAAATGCTGCATATCCAAAGAATTGTCCTTTATAGTTCGACAGGACCTAAGAGTGCAGAAGACATTATGGCTGGCCAGTCATTACAAGCAAAACCCTGGATAAGTGACAGTAGACTGAGCACATGTTTTTTCTATTTCTCTTCTTTACAGGAAACATGTACCTTGGGGACAAGCTTATATAGCTCAGTGCTTAATCAACAATCTAAATGTTGTATTTTTAAGTCAGCTATTTCAAAGACTTTATAATTTCACTACTTCTCTGCAGTCTATATTCCTTTTTTTGCTATTGTATTCTCTTTTTCCAAAAAGGTTCCTTAGCTGTACAGTCCCAGTTAATTTTTTCAAGTTGGAGAGATATTCCCACTCCTCACCTCTCCCACAAGATTTCACCAGAGAACAAAAACTAGAGCCTGTGTCACTTTTGTCCAGCCCCTGCTCCTTAAGAAACTAGCTGTATATTTGTATAATTACATGTGTCTCTCTGCACCTGTATATCCACGTATGTGTTTATACAGATTTATAAAATGCATATTCCCATACATGTACACTGGTATGCATTGCAGGACGGATTGCAAATAGATGAGTTTTAAAGTCCCTCCCACCCCAGACCATTCTGAGGGGGCAGTTACCCTGCGGTAAAAAAACCAGAGAGAGTTCTTCGTAAGACACGTCCCGAGCACCAAAAGAACCCCCTCAGGTCAGGGTGACCAGAAAGTCTTCTCCCAGGATGCATTGTTCTGTTATGTTAATCTACCCCAGTTCTGCTCCCTTGGTTGGTTCATGACTGCTCCACCCCCTTGCTACCTTATATGTTTCATACCTTAGAAGGTTTTCCTCTTCCTGTTCTCTCCATTGGCCTTTGCCCGTCACCACTCCCCCAGCGCTTCCCCATTGCTCCCCATTCCCTAGTCCCGCCTTTGTACCGCCCCTGTGCCCTCAGCCCCACTCCCATACTTAAACCTAGACCCTGCATTGTTCTCTATGTTTGCCTCTGAAACCCTTCACAGTGTGGAAGCAGTGAACTGCTCCTGTGGAAGTCTACGCAAAGACCCTTCCTGCCTCTTTGCCATCGGCCCATATCACTGAAGCTGTCTGTGCATGTGTGCGTGCAGACGTGTGTGAGTGTGTGTGGCTGATCCCGCTGAGCAGCTTCCATAAGAGACGCCTTTTAGAGATCGCAACACCTCGTGCTCCGGTATAGAAGCTGCAGAGCCAGAGGTAGCGATACCATCCTATGATTCTATAGAGAAATCACACATTATTTCCTGTAACCAACCAAGCTATTACAGGTTCTACTATTTTTGTGTGTTGTAACATGTCTAAAAGTTGATGTATGAGTCAGCGCAGGCCAGCAGCCGAGACAACTACAAATACACAGCTAAAACACAGACTGAACGTATTTCCACTGCCTTGCTTACGAAGAATATCTGTTTCCTTGCTTACTGGGGAATCCCCGAAGGAACGCCTGGGCAGCGGTACACAAGCAAGAGACCCAGGCACTGCTAAACTTCTTCTATGCCGGAGGGTCATTGGCATCCTGTTCCCACAGGTTTATCAAGGGTTATTTCAAGATGCAAGGTCCTCTGAGTGATTTACATTCCTCCTTGACAGTGTTCTGCTTTTAACCCATTCCTCCCAAAAGCTGATTTGATTTCAGTGAGGCAACAGAAGTCTCACAGGGTATATATCCATACTTCTGAAGAAAAGACAGACAAAGGAAAAGTTTGAACACTGTTTGAGCACTACATATTTCCTATCTCTATACTACCCAGTTTGGTTTTGAGCCAATCCAACTGCACCTCTAGTATAAATGTGCCATATTCGAGTCTAACCCAAAATAAGGGGAATTAAAGTGAATATATAGTGCCTTAGATCTGAGAGTCAGAGACATGTCCATAGTTTGTTTCATTTTTTTATTTATTTATCATAGTAGACAAAGGCAAGCTGTCTGGTTCCCCCTGGACTTCAGGAGCATGTCAGGCTACATACATTTTTGTCACAGAAGTCAACTATTCAGCAACTGCCAAATCAGCTGTGACTCTGCAATAGGTCTCATGGGATATGAAAAAGACTTAAGTAAGAAAGGAAACAGATGCTCTTTGTGCAGGTGAGAGAGTATGTTGTTTTCTCCATGTGTCCAAAATTTTATGCTGTTATGGTTTCAGTGCTGAAGTTTAAACTCTGATGCATGTATACACATTTAAACATAAACTGATTTGTATTTAACCTGCCTTCAGAACAAGCTTTCTTCTCCCAGTTTATTGTGAACCGGTAGTACAAGTATTCACACACCAAAAAATTATCTGAAGAAGTTTCAGTTTAGATCAGCAAATGGTATTCAAATGGGTTTTTTTTGGTGGTGGTGGGATATTTTTAGTTAATGTGTGGTTTCATTTGTTTGTTTTCCATCCTCTGTATTGGTCTTTCAGTTTACAGTCAAACTACACATTAACCTTCCCAAATACTAGTATTTCAGCTTTCTCTGCACAGTTTTTTCCCCTCTGATTTACTTGGTGGTATGTGTACTCTATTTTTGTCAGCATTTTCTCCTTAATTATGCCTTCTTAGATCAAACACAGACATCTGTGCTGTCTTAAGCATTATGTGAAGAATTATTTCTGGCATAGACTGCCTTATGCATGGCTTAAAACTAAGAGCTATTACACTGGTAGTGTTCCATACTAGAATAATTTTGATCAACTCTCACTGCAGTTATAAACTTTGTAAATGTTGGAGAGAAAATGGATATTATAAAAAGATTTGAGAGACAACAGCTGTGGACAAGCTGTACAGCTGGCACATTTCAACTCATCATAGCTGTAGAATGAAACAGACAAGTGTAGTTCATTCCCAGATCTTGATTGATTTCCTTAAAATATACAATTACTCAGTGCAAGTGGGATTTCTGTCTTTTGGATGAAAAAAAGGAAAAGAGAAAGAAAAGAGAGGAGAGTTAGAGAGAGAAGAGAGAATAAGGGAGGAAGGATCTGTCTTTATATAAGACAGAAGAAGTAAGACATTATGTAAAGATTTTTTCAGTCCTTTAATGGTTTACCTCAGAAACTGGTTGATTTTGGGGGGCAGGGGGAATATCTGCTGCTTTATGATGAAAAAGTGCAATATTTGTTTCAGAGACATTTTTAGCCATTAGTGTTATAATGTAAATCCCCCATCCCCAAATAGGGGTAGATAAAATTTAAATCTTTTGAGTTTTAATACCAAAAACTTCTGTAAAGATGTTTACCTAATGCATTTAAAGCAAAGTAGATATCTTGAAAAAAATAACAATTTAAGCAATTATTAACTCTGCAAAGTTATATAGTCAATTTAAGTGACTAAGTGATTTTTTTACAGGTTTTACATTAGCTATATGAATTTTAAATATGCAGAAACATTTTGGGGAGAAAATATCATTAGGATTAACAGAAAGCATTCTGCAAGTAAAGTAAGCTTCATTAGACATACTAAGAGTCAGAAATACACTCCAGCACTAGATTAAACATATGTGCAATTCGGTTTCTGAAGTTGGGTGTTCATCTGCAAGCTGGGTGTTCAAAGTTCCACTGCAGTTAATGAAATCTAGAAATCTATTCAGCTTACTCTAAAAGTAAACCTGTGTGTTTGGTCAGCTGAAAATTTGCCCAAGCTTCACTGATTGTACAGACAAAATCTTCACTGACTGTAGTGGGATTTAGATATCTATCACACCCCAACATGACTGAAGTGGAAGAGAGTAGCTTACACATAATCAGACAAATATCCTTGTCTATATATTAAACAGATGTGGATTTGATAGAGAATATTTGATGGATGAAAAATTGGCTGGACAGCCATATCCAAGGAGTTGTAGTCAATGATTCAGGGTCCAAAAGGAGAATAGTAATAAGTGGTGCCCTCAAAGGTCTGTATTGCAACCAGTATTGGTCAATATCTTTGCTGATGACGTAGGGAGTGGGATTGAGTGCATCCTCAGCAAGTTTGCAGAGGATATCAAGCTGAGTGGCACAGCTGATTTGCTTGAGGGACAGGATGCCATCCTGGGGGACCTTGACAGGCTTGAGGAGGCACGTGAAACTCGTGAAGGCCAGCAATTATGTGCATCATAAAAAGCAAAATACAAACTTAGTTTTGAAATTGTCTGTGGTTAATTTACAGTCTTACTGATCATTTTGTTGATAGCTTATGGCTGGAGTTTTTAAAATAATTTAGTAAGGTAATTTTTTATTTTTTAAATCTATAAAATGAGACATAGAATGATGTATTTTTGTTATGAGTAATCGACCACTATAATATGGTATTGAATAAAATCCACATGCTAACACTGGAAAACAGGAAATACTAGCAGATTCAGAAAATGGTAAGCATGTAGCTTGATGTTTTTATGCACTGTTATTTCCGAAAGAATGATTTCTTTGTTGGCCAAACTTTTGGCAAAGAACAAGATAATACCACAGGAGTAATTATAAGAGCCAATATTTTAAAATGTAAATCTTTAAAACCAGTTTAAAATGAACCAAACAAGCAAAAAAACAGTTAAAAAAAAAAAAAAAAACCCAAAATGAAATTTTTATAACAGCATTGAAATGCGTGGGGGCAACAGATTACTGAGAGCCAAGAACTTCAGTAGGGGAAATAAAGGGCTAAGGAATCCCCCACGTATTTCAAATGTTACTAGAATGACAGAAATATGGGTAGACTGACAACAGTATGGGTAACATTCAGGAAGGATCTGAAGTCTTAGAATATCAGATAAAATTGTGCATTAGTATACACATGAGTCTTGAAGAGGGCTGTTACTGCAAACCCAGGTATTGAAATGCCAAACAAAAAAATATCAAAGACACTGCAAGTTCTAGGTGAAGTTGAAAGAGTTAAAACCCAAGAGCGATGACGTAGGAGGTTCATCCCTGCTCTCTGTCAGAAAGGAGTGGTGTTATAATTCTATATGAACTGCATGTAGCCAAAAAATACAGTAGTAAACATGTTGTATATTAACTTTATGAAAAGTGGTGATGTTTTTGTTAGTTGGACACAAATAAAATTGATTACAATCACTTGAAATTACTGTCTAGGAGACAGTTTTGGTGGAAAGGCTCAATACACAATGGAAGTTGCTAAATATTGATTCAGCAGAATACCACGCACACACACGCTCACGTACACATATAAAAAACCAATATGACATAAGATGTCTAGAAAGTAAAGCAACCAAGGGCAGATACGAATATCTTTTAAAAAGAGAGAATATGAACATCATATGAAGAAAATAGTAAGAATTTGTATATATAAAAGGAAAAAGCACAGTAAGGGCTAAAGGTTCTCCATTATGACCTAAATAAATAAATGAATAAATTGGCCAAACATGAATAAAGGTTTTTTTCTAAGTGGGTAAGAAATATCACAATGTATCTGCGTACAAAAACTGACAGACTAACACGCAGAAACCAGAGAAACGTAAGACCTTCACTACTGTGGAAAGTGCTTAAGTGCTGAATTTATGACTTTTCTGAGGACTATAGCTGATAGCAATAGAAATATAGTAAGATTGATGTTAACTCCCAAGCTAAAGCAGGGAAAGCATGTATTGAAGAACAAATAACTGGGCTGCATGCATGCAAATTCACTAGGTCTGCTGAAATATACCTTGAAGAATTTTTGAAGTGTTTGTTTATGTCTGAAATGCTGGTAGTTATTCATAAATAATAATGTCTCTTGTCTTTGATAGCCAGCCAGTGTTATCTATATTGGCTTTACTAAACCCTTTGATACATTCACTTATCATATTGTAATTTTCAGAATTAGACTTTTCTCAGTTAATGGCAATTATAATTAATATGATATTTGAAAACCATTCATTAGAGTTGAAATTAACTAACATATCTCTCCCTCTCCCCAATGTATGTGCATTGTAAAAAAGAAAATTTTGATGAATTTTTTTCATTTCAGAAGCAGAAAATTATGTTTTTAAACTTTCATTAATATACCATTTTTTGTTTTAAATATTGAACAGAAGCATTTTTTATATTCTAAAATATTTTGCATAGAATACAATTCCAATGCCCTGAGGTGCTGATATTTTAATCCCCCCCAAAAGAGACAGGAAAAATAACTTCTGCTTGAACTGAACCAATTTTTTTGAAAAAGACACAGTTGCTGTAGCCGCAGGGGCCCCAAATAAATGCCAAGTACTGGGGAGATGTCGTTTCAGTAAGAACTAAACTGTTGTTGCTCTACTGAGGGGCTTGTAACAAAAGCGTCTGTTCAAAATTGTTGATTATGATATCTGTCAAGCTAGAATATTAATTTCTCACTTAGTTTGACATCTAAATTAAAAGATATATGATGAAGAAAAAACCCATCCAGGAGAAATAAATAATTGGTTGGAAAAAACATCCTTACAGTAATTATTAGTAATATGCTCCAAAACTGGAAGATTATTCACTGTCATTCCTCAAAGGGGTCTGTTTTATTTCCAGTGTTGTTCACTGAATTATAATTTTTTTAATGAAGAAAAGAAAAATTTTAAACACAGTGTGTGGCCAGACTACAGTTCAGAATTTTCTAAATGAATAAATTTAATCTCTGGTCCATAATATTGATGTATACATTTAAAAGCATTTTCTTGGGAAAAAAACAAGAGAAGAAATTTCTTAGAGTATTGACTTCCACACTGTAATTTAGCAATACAATGTCCCAAGGGCCAAGGGTATAGGTATACATATAGGCCTATACATGTCAAAAGGTGCTTAAGAGAGGTGATATTGCTTCTTAAAGCCAAATAATTACACATGGGAGATGGGGCATCCAGCCTGCAGAAGATTAGATATTAATGAATTATTCCATTCACTTAGATGAAGGAGAGTGAGAAACATAAGGTAATGAACTTTGGGAAAATTTAAGAAACAATAAAAAAAGTAAAAGAACTTTACTTGAAAATTAGTTGCAGAAACATTTATAGAATAAACTTTCAGAAAGTAACCTGAAGGCTCCTCAAGCATTTAAAGACGCAGGAAACTGTGCTGTTGTTGTAAAAAGACAAAAGACATCCTGGGAATACTAATGAAAGTATTGCATGAATGACATGAAAGATGCTATGGCTTTTTTCTGGAAAGATGTGGTCAGCTTCTGTCACTCTCCCTTCAAAGATAAAAGGACACTGGAGAGTGATATCTTTATTTTGTTATGCCTGTATGCATACATACATACACACTTTTGCAGACCGTCCCAAACAGAGGTGCTCATGTTCCAAAACAACATGGTGCAATCCAGCTTCAGTCCAAAAAGTGTGTTGCTACATTGGATGTCAGTGTGATTGAGATAATTAGCCCAGTT
The DNA here is from genome assembly GCF_009650955.1 of Corvus moneduloides. Lineage (NCBI taxonomy): Eukaryota > Metazoa > Chordata > Aves > Passeriformes > Corvidae > Corvus > Corvus moneduloides. The sequence continues at coordinate 74,053,485 of NC_045477.1, forward strand.
TCTCAAGTGTATCATTATGCTGGCAGCATAGGAGCTTTGAATCAAAGCTATGCCGTGTTGGACCAGTTTGGACAAGCAGAACACACTTGAGTCTATTTCCATGAGACATTACAAATATATTTCCAGGGGTACTGGAAGTGAAAGACAGTAAATATACTACAAATGAAGTATGAGCAGTATGAAAAAAAATGAAAGTAAAGAAAATAACCTTGGCAAAAAGTGTGGGTCAAAATGTGATTTTTTAAATGTTATTTTGAGGTTCATGTTGCTAATTTGTTAAAGGGTAGTGAGAAATACACTGTAAGTTTGTGTCAAAGTGCTAGTTTTCTAGCTATTATTTCCCTGAAGGCATTAAAAAGTGTCACTGACATGTCCGAGGCAGCACTTTTTAACATTTGTTTAAAAAATCTGTGTAAAACACATTAGCAAATCATAACAGGATAGCAGCTGCTTCACTTGCAAACACTCACCTTCAAATCCAAGGCAAAAGGTCATAATTTTCTTTAGTTCTCAAAAACATTACGTGAAAACCTTTCTAGCTTCTTGACTTTTTCCTTAAATTTGGTCACAGGTATGTTATGACCTTCAGCTTTGTTCCTTTACAAACATTGAATTTCTTCTAAGGTTTCTTCTAGCTACATTAGTCAATAAAGAATGGTTAGATTACCTCAAAAGACTTGTTTCTAGTCAAGCTGTTACTTCATCTGGCTCACAGTTCCCACTTCTTAATCCCAGTGCATAACCTCCTATTGTTACTTAGGATTTATTTTCTGTATGATTCAAGATAGCAATATGGGGTTAGTTTCAGTCACATATGTTCTAACATTAGTTCTGTGGAAGAGAAAGTAGTTTAGGTTTCTCAGTTACTTTTTTTTTTTTTTCCCATGGGAATGCACCACTATTTTAGGACTTAAAAAAAAAAAACCCAAACCAAAACAAAAAACTTGAATAATTTCTGGGTTGAATTACAGTTCAACCCAGATCGCTCAATATCTCAGTGGTTAGAGCATTGATTCTGTACATGTCACAGAATTACAGAGTTATAGAATGCTTTGGGTTGGAAGGGACCTTAGCATTCATCTATTTCGAATTGACTTGCCATTTGCCACAGGGACACCTTCCACTAGACCATGTTGTTCAAAGTTCCATCCAACCTGGCCTTGAACACTTCGAGGGATGGAGCATTCAAAGTTTGTTGGGGCAACCCGTTCAGTGCCTCATCACCCACAATGTAAAGATTTTCTGTCCATTAATGCTCATTAACCTGAAGACTTCAGGAATATATTTCATTAATGAATTTAATATAGGGGTGTGATTTTTTTCCCATTTATAGACAGATAAATTTAAAATAAAGGCATTATTTTTCTTCAGCAGAATTTAAATGTCTTCTATGAAATTTTATTCAGAAGATGCCTGAGTATCTCCAGCATGAAAAATCAAGAAGGGATCAGAAAATATATATTTAACTCTTAAAGGATACTGGTGAATGTAGTAGTTCTTTAGCTCAGTAATTTTGGAAGATTGATCTATGTGAAATTTAGTTTGAAAAACAACTTTTAAAATAAATTATTGGACAACGCCATAAAACTTATAAAGTGCATATCTTTAAATTGAATTATTTTGAAATTCACTTAGTTTCATTCCCTTTTGTCTTACTGTGTATATTGCTAATTTTAGTTTCATCTATTATCAACACGGCCACAGAAAACTGTATTTTGATCCTTTCACCTTGTTTCACAGTAATACTTTAATCTTTTAATTTACTCATTTAAATGGTCTGTTCATCAAGGACTGAAGTCTAGTTTAATTGCGGATTTCTGCAAAGACATATTTTCATTCATGTATCATGTTGGTCTCATCTGTTCAGGGCAGAACAGGATCTACGAAAACTGACACTCTGTTTAGGGGGCTAAATAGACTGGGGAGAAAAGCCACTTTATATGCATATAAGTTTATCTGCAGCATAATGCCTTCCAAAAACTGGGTCTCCACAGGGAACATCTCAATCTACCTAAGGCTTCTTAAATGCTATTAAATGCCTTTATCTAGGTATTGAAGTGAAAGCATGTACATGTGAAATAAGAAAGGGATGCAACTACCTGTCATTGTTGTTCTAGCAGGACTAAGGCCTCTAACAGTTCCAGGGCCACACCAGTCAGACAGGAGGAAGTGTTGATTCAAATACATCAATGTTGCTAACTGTAAGTTTAGGGGGTGAAGCCCATGTCAAAGTATCTAAGTAACTGGTGCAGTAGAAGGTAATTTTCAGTGTAAGAAAGATTATTTTGTTTCATTTGACAAGTTCTTCTATATCTCGTTTACTTTCCAGTTACTACTTCAGAAAAGTATAAATTTCTGTTGTCAGAATTATCATCTTTCAGATGTCTTCTCAAGAGCATTCCTCCTAATGGTATATGTCTGTGTTCTAGAAACTGAATCACGTCACTGGACTCATGCCTAGCCAATTACATTTGAAGACTAAATTTAGATCTAAAACCTGGTGATGAGTCCACCTCAAGCCTCAGTTCATTAGCCAGATCTTAGGCATCCAGGTTACTAAAACTGGATGCATGAATTTTAATCAGCTAAAATTATCTGTGATAGATATTACCATTGGAATCAACCCATCTAGACTACCTAGCAGAAAAAAGATTATGTACCTAACACAGTATAGAAAATGTTTACATTCTTACATTTTTAATAAAATATTTTGGTTTATTCTTTGTATTTTAAAGCAGTAAAATGATAAAAGAAGCCATTTAGGAATGTAAGACTTGCAGGATTTTCATTAATTAATAAGCTGGGATTTTTATCTAAAATTTGTTATATCTATGGATGACATCCAGAGAGGAGGTACGTTCAAAGTAATACGTAATTTTTAATGAATCTGTCAAAAATCAAGTATTAATATGAAAGTGCTTTAGGCTCCTAGTTCCATGTACTTCCTAGCTCATTAACCACTTTCTAAAGCTGGTATAGTGCTTATTGAGGCCTTCACACGGTGGAAACAAAATTGAATTAGCTGACAGAGTTGATTTACTTTGGAACAATTTTATACCGTGTATTAAACAAATGAAGAAAAAGGGTTAAAATGCACTTTCCAGTGTTTTTCAGACCTACTCTAGTGCACAGAACTAGTAATTACTTGATTAAAATCAAATCTGACATGTTGATAATATTTTAATTAGTAATACTTCTATGACTTGCTGGGAGGTGGCATGCTAATTTTGGCTTGCAGCTTGAGAGACTGGCTGGGAAGCAGATGGAGATAACTTGTAGAGCAGTCTCCCTCCTGCCTTCCATTTTTATGGTCTGTGGTAAAGTGAAGCTCCTTGGTAGGGCTGGAAAAGGTGGTATGAATTCCCATTCTCAGAAAATCATGACGAAACTTTGCCTTTCTGGTTTATCTTAGAATTTATCAGCACAGCAGAAATCTATGGAAGAGGTATATTGCTGAGAATGTTTATAGAATCATAGAATAGCATTATTTGGAAAGGACCATTAAAGATCATGTAGTCCAATGCCCCTGCAATGAACAAAACATCTTCAACTACATCAGGTTGCTCAGAGGCCTGTCCAACCTGATCTTAAATGTTTATAGGGATGGAGAATCTACCACCTCTCTGGGCCACCTGTTCCAATTCTTCAACACCTCGTAAAAAAAATTAATTACATATAGCTAATCTAAATCTATCTTCTTTTAATTCAAAACTGTTGCCCCTTGTCCTATAGCAAAAGGCCCTGTTAAAAGGTTTTTTCCCCATCTTTCTCGTAAGCCCCCTTTAAATACTGAAAGGCAACAATATGATCTCCATACCTTCTGTTCTCCAGGCTGAACAATCTCAACTGTCTCAGACTTCTCATACAAGAGGAGTTCCAGCCATCTGCCAATGGCCCTCCTCAGAACCCACACCAACAGGTCCATGTCTTTCCTGTATTGAGGGTCCCAAAGCTGGATACAGCACTCCAGGTAGGATTTCTCAAGAGCAGAGCAGAGGGGCAGAATCCCTTCCCTTGCCCTGCTGGCCTCGCTGCTTTGGATGCAGCCCAGGATACAACTGACTTCCTCTGCTACAAGCACACATTGCCAGCTCATGTTCAGATTTTCATCCACCAGCACTCCCAGATCCTTCTCCTGCAGTCCTGCAGGGCTGTTATCAATGCCTCTGTCCCCCAGCCTGTCCTGATACTTGAGTTGCCCTGATCCAGGTGCAGGATCTTGTACTTGGCCTTGTCGAAACTCATGAGATTCCCATGAGGCCTTCCTATGACAGAAGGCTAAGAGGCTTGGGATTGTTCAGCCTGGAAATGAGAAGGCTTTGCGGGGACACCACTTCTCCTGTCCTTGTTTTCAAGATCATTTAAGAGGTATGTTTATAAAGGTCTTGGCTAGATTTCATAGGTTTTCTCTGTCTCTGCTGAGGTATTAGGCTCATTCACCTCACTTCAGAGGTGAGATCTTTGCAGATGAAGTTTACTTTCAGCTTGTAAACTTCAAGCACAACACAGCAGGCTCATGACTCTATTATGAAATACCCCTATTACATCATGATAATTTTATTCTTTTGTCAGTTGGAATTATTTCCCACTTATTTTATGCATGTAAATTATTTTTCTTTAAACAATTTGTTTTCATTTGTTCCTCAAAGTGTATGAATGTCTTTTCCATGCCATACTATTCCCTTTAAATTTACATTCCTATTTGTAATAAATTGAGCAAATATTCATGAGCTGGCTCTTGCCTGTAGTTCTGTTAGAGGTAAATGACACAGTGGAAATATGTTTAATAGAATAAACCACTCTGTTTCCAAAAAGGACTGTTAGAAAATAACAGATATTTGAACATAAGCCAGTCTGGCTGAAAGTAACTAGATAGGAGGGCCAAATTAAATCCAACAATTGTATGAAGCTAAAAGAGTATCTAAGATTTTAATTAAGAAAGGAAAACAGTCATTTTGTCAGATTCAAAATAACTGGTAACTCCAGAGGCAAGTATAACAAAGGAATTGAGGTAAGTCAGTGATTCTCATTAGACTTCAGTTAAATTAGAGTTCCACAGCAATATAAGCTTTCAAGAACAGGCCTTAAATAATTGTTTTGCTGACATTAACTTTATACATTCAAGTTAGGTACTGAAGAGACTTTGCAGTGGCCTTCAGCATGGCCACACAGAGAAAGGAATTGCTCCTGCTCTGATGCCAGAACAGCAAAATTGTAGAGGTAAGCAAGGCAGTGGTGATAGAAGATGTCACTCTTAACAGTAGAATAACTTTTGACTGTGAGGGTTTTCCTCTGTATTGTGTGCTGAATCCTTGAGCAATTTGAGGGAACAGGCATGATATAATCTCATAAAAGCAATTGAATAGATAGAAAATGGAGTCTGCTCTGGTTAATTTTAGTAGGAAATGTCTGAAGAGAACAATGAACCACAGACAGAAAAGAATAATTTACTGCTATTTCAAAAGTGTTGCAGGAAAAAGAGTGCTACAGTAGAACTATTTCCTGTTAGAAGTTTTATATACTAACACAAAAGAAAACCTAAACTGAATTATTATTTTTATAGTTGATTTACTTAGTTATGAAGTCTAAAAATATACAATCAGATAAAATCTGCAAAATGTATTCTTGAAATGATGACTATGACAATACAGTTCAAAAATAAAGATGTCATAAAATTTGAATTAGGATGCCTATTTTCACTGTCGTCCTTGGAAAACGAGTTTGTTCATAACAGAGAGATTTTATTAAAAAAAAAGCTACATAGCAAAAAAAGAGTTCAGTGTTCTATTAACAAACTCTGTATTGATTGACCTCTTAAAATTAGCCAAGTGCTATTCCAAAAAGAAAAAAGCCATCATGTAATAGGAATATTAATATACAGTAATTTTAACTATTTCCTTTTGATACAGTTGAGATGGATTTGTAGCTTCTCAGCTTCATTGATGCCTCCTTTATTACAACCATCAGTAACTTATTTTGAGAAGAATGAATCAAGTTAAAATTAAAACCACTTAAAATAAATAGAGTAAAATGGGACATAGGGAAGTAAACTTTCCATAAACATTTAAATAATAAACATTAGGGAAAAGTATCAATATTATTAATTTTTAATACAGCTACAGATACCTTGCCCATTTTACTGTTAAATAGAGAGAGCTGTTAAAGATACATAATAAATATATTCAATAAATAAACACATTTATTATATAAACTATATTAAATCTATTACATGTTATTATTTATATGTTTGATAATTGATATTTAAATATATTTATGAATATATGTATGTATCTGTATGCACATATAAACACATATATATGTACGACATATATATATATCTCAAATATATTAGCACACAAGAAGCCAATTATTTCTGACACAAATACTTGTGGAAGGACTTAAAGAGAGCAGTTGTATCTCAGACACTGTTAATGCCACAGAAGGACTTTGCCATGAGACAAGCACAGAAGGGATGTGCTGTGGATGTGCAACACGATGGTGCTGATTCCAGGCCTGGCAGAGGCAAGATCTGGGTAGCACATCCTGGGTACTGCATCTGGATAAAAATTCCCACTGTGGCAATTTGTAAAGCAACTTCTTGCACACACATCACTGGTCAAACAAAGGTCACCCCAAGTTATAGGACAGATGACATCTTTCCCCCCTCTCCCCCCCCCAAATATGTCTTTGTGGATACCTGGAACTTGGACTGTAAATTAAGCCACATTGACAAGAATTGAGATAAGATGAAGGGGATACTATTGTCCAGGAGTTAAGGGGGTGGTTAACAAACCTGGGGGAGAAGAATATATCACTGATAATGGACAAAAGAATGAGAAAGAAAAGCCAACTCAGCAACTGTGCTAAAATCAGCTCAGAATGGGTAAAAGGTAATTCCAGCAGGGGGAGACCACAATCAACAACCACTGACTCAGGAAACCCAGGGACTCAAAAGAAAAGACTGAGCATGTGGATTGATTAACATTAGAGTTGGGGGAATAATTTAACCGATAGAGTAAGGGAACTATGTAGGCAATGAGCATTAATTCCTCTGTTAACTAAAATCTATAAATAGTGAAAAGTTTTGAACAACCTTGGGACCCCCCACCACTGAGAAGCCCAGCATGATGAAACACCAGTGGGACACCACTAGATCCATGGATGGTGACTATTTTCTGCTCAATCCATCTGTCCCTCTCCCCCTGAAACTTTTCTATTTCTTTCTATCTCTCTACCTCACATATTTTTGTTCAATAAAATTCATACTATTGACTTCATCATATGGTCTCATTTGCACTTTAATTCAGGCAGAGGAATTTCTCAGTAAATGGATCTTAACAACTTGATCACTGAATTTTCTTGCCCTGTTACATCTAACGCTACTGAAAGCATTCATTTTTTTCTGGAGTTACCAATGAACATTAAAAGACCAGGTGATAGTTTACTGTAGGTCTATTTGCACTTCTCATAAAGAGCAAATTCTTGGAAAGAGTATTTAAGATTGTTTAACTGCAGCATAGTGTGTATTTTCTAAATGTCTTGGGGACAGAACAATATAGTTTTTATATTAGATGCATCTAAAGAAATAATGAAATAAGAAAAAAGGACAAAATATAAGAAAAAATTAAACTGCTTGGATAGGAAGGAGAAAATGGCCAATAATAATGTCAAATAGTACAGCAAAAGGAAATTCAAAATCCTGTACCTGGGAAGAAATAAGTCCATGCTGGGGCTGGACAACTGGAAAGCCTCTGGGGAAGAGAAAAGCCTGATGAACAGAAAATTGAAAATTAGGCAGCAATGGTCTATTGCAGAAAAAGAGGCCAGCAATCTCCCAGGCTCCATTTTAGGAAGAACACTGTCAGGAGGTTGTGGGAGTTAATTCTTCCCCCTAACTCTGCACTGGAGAGGCCACCTCTGGATTGGTGTGTCCAGGTCTGAGCTTCTCAGCAGAAAGGAGACACGGACATAGTGGAGTAAATCTTGAATGGATCATGAATCATTAAGGACTTCAATTGTCTGACACGTGAGGAGAGGCTGAAAGAGCAGGGACTGTTCAGCTCAGAGAAGAGAAGGCTTGGGGAAATCTTACCAATGTGTCTAAATACCTGGTGGGATATACCCTGCTGGGGGAGTGAAGAAAAACACAATCTCTCAGTGATATTCAGTGAATGGACAAGGTATAAGTTTATATACAAGAAATCATGCGTAAGCACAAGGAAAAGTGTTTTTTACTGTAAAATTGTCAAACGGTGAACCAAGTTTCCCAGAGAGGTTGTGGATACTCCCTCTTTGGGACATCAATAACTCAGCTTGACACAGCCCTAAGTAGCCTACTGTAATTGATCCTGCTCTTAACAGAAACACTGAACTAGAATTTCAGAGGTTCTTTCTTACCTGAACAATTCTATGATACTGTGGTGTACAATTACATTAAGAGGAGCACTAATTTCCATTGATTTCAGCAGCTTCTCTAGCTATGCCTTAATACATTGTTCAAATGGTTGAGATGAGATTGATGAGACTGATATCAATCTCTCTAGAGACTGATAATCTCTAGAAACTTGTTTTAGTTCCTATTTCCTTGATTTTATAATTTGCTTTTGTCTACAAAGCTGCAAAATGAAAATGTATTTTGGTTGTACTCTTTGAAAAACTGAGACTATTAGTACCCTTTCCTCTTTTCAAAAGGGCTCGGTACCCAATGCCAAGTCACACTGTGATTTTTTTACTTAGATGAAATTCATGCTGAGCATTCTCAGTTTGCCAAAACGCTCAAGAACTTTCACAACAAATGCAATGTAAGCCGTAACTAAAAGAATTGTGACTGTGTTGTCAGTTTGATGAAATACAGATAAAAACAGTGGTAATGCCCAGTGTTTGTAACTGCCCATTGTGTCTTTGTTGCAGAACTTTTGAGCAAACTGAAATACAATCTTCCTCTGTCTTATGCACTAATTTAAGGCTATGTGACTTTGCTGTCACAGTGACACAAATGAAATTAAATTGCTGAAATGGTCTTCTTTGCCTCAAATAGAAAATAGAGAAGTATATATATATATGAATCTTTCTTTTCTATTTCATATGAAATGAAAAATAAAATTTATTTATTTATTTTTTAATGTTTTGTAGCCTAAGAAAACTGTCTGGCATGCACCCTTGGAATAGTATGACAAAACATACCTACAGCTTTTTTTTCAGAAAAAAACCCCAAAGCTTACCTGTTATTGGATTGAGAATATTCTTGTTTTAAATCTTTTTTCAAGATAAAGCTATTATTTATACTTCAAATGAGAAACTCTGGAAATGGAGTTACTGATATTACAGGAATCTAATAAAACTCAAGATTTTAATATGAAAATGCATTTATGTTAAGTTTGGGTCTTGTTTAAATTAAATGCAAACTTGTTTTCATTGTCCCCTTCCACCTCCCAAAAAACCTGAAAATCCAAAATAATTAAACAGCTAAAAAATATAGTACTGACACAACTTGTCTGAAATGTCATCTATTGTGTAGATGCTGGAGACGTGCAGTGCAGTTGACATTCTTGCCAATTTCCTGGCTATAAAGACATAATTTCAACTGTGCCTGGTATACTTCAACCTCAAGGGTGTCAAAAGGTCTTGGAACATAGTTTGTTGATTCAAATATCTATAATGCTCTTTTTTTATCCAAGCTAATAATTCAGATTAACTTTAAGGAATTGGCACTTCTAGAAATAATTAATCTTATCATAAAATGTATTTTAGCAACTGATCATCCATTTGAGTTCTGTTCCTGACTGTGTGCCTCAACTGTGAGGAGTCAAATATTACCAGCTCAAGAAGATACTATGCTGAACATAACAACATGAGGAAAAGGCCCAGGTTTCCTAGTAAGAACTAAAAGTTCTGGAGGAACTCGATTGACAGCCATTGGGGTCACCCCAATAATTTTTTACAGTATCAGTGACAATGGCAGTTGCAAATTTGTGAAAAATAAAGACTGTTAAATCACTGCTGAAACTGAACTGCTTAGAACAGTTTTGCCCAGAAGGCAGAAACATGGTTATACCTAATGTTTTTGAGACAGTCTTTAAAGCTTCCACAATTACTATTTTATGTGAAACGTGCCTAAAAACATCTGATTGCACAAGCTGTGACATTTTTATCATCTGTTCTTTGCATTTATTATTTGCTTGGCAGACATTTAAAGCTAACATTGGTATCCATCTATGCTGTGAAATATATATGGCAAATCCTGAGGTTAAATAGACATAAATATAACCTCTTTACATGAGTCTCAGAAAACAAAGCAAGGATAAGCCCACACAGGCACAATATATGTAAGGACCAGCCAAAAGAGATACTGTAGAAAAAAAGAAACAGAGCAAGAGAAAAGGCATACCAGAAGGACCAGTCATGCTGACTGTGCTTTCAGAACCTGACGAAAGTTGCAAATGTTACAAAACTGAGTGGCACTGGCAGTATGACAGAACTTTGGAACATTATTCATGGAAAATAGGGTGAAACAATTGAATTCTTCAAAAAGGAAGATAATTCACTGTAATAAAAGGCTCTGGCTCATGAAATGTCAGTGTTTTCCTTGAAATTTGGTGTCCATGAGTTGAGGAAAACAAAGACTGTACATGTCCTGAGTATCACTGAGTAGCAAAAACAAAACTAAAACATAACCATGAAGCACAGAAAGATGTACTCTGCCATTTAATATGCTGAAGGTGGATCACTGGTTGCACCAAGAGAAGAGGTATTCCACAGCTCCTATATCATATCAATCAACCCTCTGATGATGTCCTAATTTATCCAGCACATAGGTAACAGCTCTGGGTGGATTGAGAAAAGTCTGGACCTTCAGTTCTTTCAGCAAAATCAGCCATACCAACAGCTCCATCAGGAAAACTAGGGAACATAAAAGTAACATAGGATGTTACTTTTACTGCTGTGTTCTTTACTAGTTTCAGTTACCAGGCTGATTTAATTCCCTGAAAAGCTCATTAACCATACTCTAGTTTGGGAGTATTTAAATTAACATCATGTAATTGATTAAAAAGGAAAACACACATATTATCAAGTTATAGTAAACACAGGAATTTCACAATTCCCTAAAAATCACCTTATCAATAAGTCCATTAAAGCATAATGCAGGAAAACAACAAAAAAACCCCTCCAACCAACAATCCCCCTCCCCCCTAAAACCTAAGTGACCTAATGGATATCCCCCTTAGCACTTCAAAGACAATCTTTAAAGCTATTCAGATTGCTTTTTTCTCACTTCATACACCAGGCACGATGCCTCAATTTATAATCAGTTTTGTCAACTATTTATAGTCAGCTAGGAATTATTCAAAGTGTCCTCATTAAATGTTTACCCATCATCTCTGTTAAATATGCTTCCTTTTCCCCGTATTAATAGAAGTATTTGACATCATCTCAGTATTTTGAGAAATGCAAAGGAATTTGCAATGAGAGCAAAAATACTGAAATCAAGACAGGAACTCAGATATCATTAGCTTTCTTTTAAAAATGAAATTAATATTTTTCCATCATGTAGATAAGTTTTTATTATTCATAGAACCACAGAATTGCTAAGGTTGGAAAGGACCTCGAAGAATATCAAGCGCAACCATTAACCCAGCACTGCCCCAAGTCCGCCACTATACAATGTTGCTAAGCTCTACAGCTACAGGTCTTTTAAGTATTTGCAGGAATGGGGACTCAGACACTTCCCTGGGAAGCCTGTTCCAACACTTGGCAACTGTTTTGGGGTAGAAACTTTTCCTAATATCCAATCTAAATCTCCCCTGGCACAATTTGAGGCCTCTTATTTAATCTCATCATGTCACTTGCTACCTGGGAGAAGACACCAAGCCCCATATCTCCACATTGGTCAGAACTTGATGCTAATAATGGCAAAGTTGTGAGTTCAATACCCATGTGGGCCATTCACTTAAAAGTTGGACTCCATGATCCTTGTGGGTCCCTTCCAACTCAGGATGTTCTGTGGTTCTGAATTCTGTGATCCTGCACCTTCTTCCCAGTTGCGGTAGAATGGAATAACGTCTCCCTGAGCCTCCTTTTCTCTGGCTAAACAACCCCAGCTCTCTCAGCTGCTCCTCATAAGACTTGTCCTTCAGACTCTTCACCAGCATCATTGCCCTTTTTAGACACACTCCAGCACCTCAATGTTTTATTGTTTGTGAGGGGCCCAAAGCAGAACACAGTTCCTTACGTCCCCATAATTCAAAAACTCTATTTTCATTATTTCTATGCCAAACGTGGCCTTCAGCCATCACATCACCCACCAGTTCTTGTCTTTCCACAAAGAGCAGGTCCAGTGAGGCACCTCCCCTGGTTGATTCATTCACCAGACGTGTCTGCAAGTTACCTTCTTTAGGGAAGCAATTTTGATGCAGGCTGTAGGAAACTTAGCCTCAGCAACATCCCCAACTTAGATGAACTTTTATGCTTGTTATTGTTCAGTTTCACTTGCAAAACTTTGTGCCTGTGAAGTCATGGGCCATCTGCTGTGCTGGGCAGGAATTTATCACTATTGCCCCCAATCACTTGAGTCAACACATTCAACCAGGTGGAGAAAAGATAGGGAATCCTCCATATCATGCATCCTGTCTGCCTGTCTGGCCTGTCCCAGGGAAGGTAGAGTGTGATTCCAGTAGTCTACCTTTCAGAATCTCTGATGCTCCTCATCTTAGTCACGTCCTCCTTGATACCCATTACTAAGCAGAGAATTTCCTCTGTGCCAGGACACTCATTCCACAGGTGTGCTCAGTGCTGCATGTCCAGTATAGGTCACATCCTGGCAGCTGAGACCTGGTTGTGCAGCATGTTCCCACCGGAGCTCTGTCTGGGCTGCTGCATCAGTCGCGGGTAGGTACAGAGCTTGGAGAGGCCATGGCTTTGTGATGGGCAGATGCCATTGCACACACCCTTCCTGTGTGCCCTTCCATGTGAACTGCCACACAAATGGCTGTACAATGCCCTGGCTTACGCACCCTGCCTGTTTTCCCACCCCGTTCATGGCACTCCTTGCTGCTAGTGCCCCCTAAGTGTTCTTTTGTAAATGGGGAGGCCTGGCCACCATTGCTTCTGGCTCTGCATGGATCTCTCATCTGCAGTTGCACAAGCTGCAGGCTCCCAGTGGCTTTTTTGCTGCTCCTGGGGTTGCTTCAGTTCAGGAACTCCCCTGTCCACTGTGCTAGAGTGCTCTGCTGTGGGTCATGCTGGCACTGGAGCTGCTTGTGTTGGCAACTGGGTAACTAATGTTACAAAGAAAGGTTACTCATATTTTTATACTTAACAAGCAGATGATACTTACATGTAATAAATGTGGTAGGTATGTAAAGTAAAATTTAGCCTTTTTTTTCATCAAACAGAAATCTGCTAACATGGAGCAAGACCACACCTAGCAGGGAAATGTTACCAAATAATAATTAAAAAAAATCAGCAGCTGGACAATGGTATATTTAATAGGAGTAATATACACCTTTCTTTCACTAGATTCTATTAACATTTTTCCTTTCACGTGTTGTCATCCTTAAAAACCCTACCTGGATATATTATTAGCAAACACATTGAGATAAAGCATCGTTTGAAACAGAATATAATTGTATTTATGGAAAAGCTTGAAATAAAAGAAACTGGTAACAAATCTGCCATTTTTCCTTCTTTGTCCTTCCTGGGTAAGGCTCTGCTTTTTCCTTAGTTCTGAGTTCAGAGACTCTTGGGGTCTAACTGTACTGCAACAAAGTCAACCCCCAGGAAGATTTCTTTTACCCTTTTTTTTTTTGGATTTGTTTTGTTTCCTGACTTTTTTCTCTCTGTCTTTGTGTGATTCCACATTACCTTCATCTCATCTAACTTTCCAGATTTCTCCAAACTACTCATGATAATTTGGCTACAGAAAAATAGCAATCCCTTTTTTCTTCTACGCAATTTCACTTAATTTAGAAAATACTATCCAACAATAAGGTAAACAGGTGGTTGCCTTTTTTGGTGTTCTGCCATATGCTTTGAACAGAAGAAAAATAAAAAAGCACACGGAGTAAACACCAAAGAAATTAAACAGTTACATCACACACCTCAGTTTGGAAATTCTTATCAGACTATGTGTAGGAATATGAATTAAATCTTTCATTAAAATAGCTGCAGTAACATCCTTCCCCCAAAGCCCTTAATAACCTTTCTAGTAAAATATGTGGTAAAACTAAAAGTATTAAAAAAACAAACAACAAAAAAAACTGCACCAAAACAAAAATTAATAGAAATAAGACAAGTGTGGCTGATGAATCCAAATATTTAAACTCTTTAAATATTTGTACTTTCTTTTGAAGATTTTAATTTATATGAAACATAATTATGCCATTAATTCGTTTTCTATGGTGTAAAATCCTCCATCATTACCACAATAATAAAACCTTTAAGCCTAAAAAAATTGTAGATGGTAAGGTGAATTCCGTCTGTCTGTAGACAGAATATTAAGCACTCTAATGCTATTTTTCCTGTTATATTTAAGAGGTTTGATACACTTGTTGGAATTAGATTTAAGATCCAATGGATTGTAGTCTCTTGCATTAGAGTATTGTATTCTTTGTAACAGGCACAGAACTGTCTCAAATGTTTCCTGCCATTCAATTAGTGTAGCTGCAAAGAAAGATGTTCCATGAGAACTTTGTCTACATCTCCAAACTGATGCAGTTGTGAATCAATTCAGTGGTGAAACAATTTATAAAAAAAAAGTAGGAAGAGAAATGATTTTTTTTGTCTGTTTAGATTGAAGCCTGAGCATGTGTATGAATTTAGGCAACTTGATAAAATAATAATGTAGTGATAAACTTTTCAAAAACTTACTTAGCTCTTTCTAAACCTGAAAGTCTCCTATGCAGAAATATGTTTCTAAATGTTTCCCAGAAATTCATGACAACTGGTGACCCAAGCTGAAGCCAAGTTTATTCTCAGACCAGCGATCTCTACAGATAAATTTTGTAATGGACAGAATTGGAAATAATACACATTTTCAGAGTCTATACGGGAAACAACCTTCAGGTTGCCTCTTCTGTACTTCAGAGAGCCAGATGAAAAATCCAGGTTTCCTCATGTAAGAAATTAATCAGTAGCTTAATATGTATTACAGGTGAGGACGAAATTTTGGTCAAATTCCCTAATCCCTCTGTATTAGTGGGAACTTGCATGTAGAGCTGGGAGACTTTGCAAAGCCAGAAAACAAAATGATCAAGCAATCACGTTGATATCACGTGGATCACTATTTCATGTTTCAAAAGTAAATGGAAAGGATTTCTCCCTTCTCTCCAGAAGTCTATTTATTAAGAGGTAAGCTGCTTATTCGGGAAAGACCCTTTCTCATGTGCTGTATGTTGGAAAAAAAAGAGGGGAAAAAACTCTTCCATTTTGAATGCAAACTCATGGAATCTAACTGGCTGGCTGTGTGTTTGTGAGTAAATATGAAAAACTGAATTCTTGAACTTTCAAGGGGAAGCCTGATACTTGCTAGCTGTCCCTGGTATGATCTTGCTGCAAATTTTGTCAACACTTGGATTCAACAGACGTGAATCCTCGATTTAATAGAGACAGGAGACGAAAACCCCAGAAATTACAAAACTGAGAACATTTGTTCATGCACACTGTTGATTTTCTTTGTGAAAACCAGGAACTTGATGTTCCAGAAAGAAAGTGCTACAAAAAATAAGGAATTCTGAAACAAAGACGTGGCTGAGGAAACAATAAAGAAATCCAGAAAGAGTAAGGGGAAGATCCTAGCTGTAGGAAAGCTCTCAAAATTGCAGGGAGGTCCTGGAGATGGGAGGAGAGCATGGAGGAGGCAAATGCCTGACCTTAGCTAGTGATGCCCAAGACTGGTAACTACTAGCAGCTTCATAGCAGGAAGCAGCACAACTTTATGCCTGACCTTCCCACAGTAGCAAAGATGTCCCTGCAGGAAAAGGAAGCCAACATCTAGTGAACTGCTTTATGATCTCCAAGGTCTTTTTCAACCTAAATGATTCTATGACTCTATAAACTTATGATTCTATGACTCTATAAACTTAATATTGTGAGTAAGTGAGGGAGAAAAACAAGCAGAATACAAGTTCTAACTTCTTTTGTTTATTTTCTATAATAAATTTGCTTGACTAAATAAAGATTTGTTAGCTCAGGGACTCATCCCATACCTTCTGCCATCCATACTGGTCTCCAAATCACAATCTTTTTATTTTATATTCACAGTCTATTTATTTTGTATTTGGCAAACACATACCAGTATACAAATATTAAACTGGAAAGGTGTAAGACCTCTATTGGTGTATCCAAAGTCTTCATAACTAAGTCTTTATTTGAATGCTTTAGAATAATTTTGTCTATCCTTTTTGAATTGGACTGGCAACTGTTGTTGCTTTTGGGAGGGATTGGTAAAAGGTGAAATATTTGTTCTCTTTCTATCCCACTCTAAAACAAGGAGCTGAGAAATTATTCACTTCTAATTGCTACTTAAGAAGAAGACTTTTGTGAAATTCCTGAGTAGGAACAGGTTGCCACTCCTGACTTTAAATTAACTATTCCCATCTGTTCCCCAGAATATCACAACAGGAATGACAATAACTCGTATGGACTCAATGCACAAGTAATCCCATAGCGGACCGGCATACTGTGATTTTCTGCAGACAATTGAAATGCCTAGTGTCTGACTTGCTGCTTACAATTTAGGAACTAGAAATTATTTTTATTTCTTTCTGCACAGTGGATGATATAGGAAAACTACTTGCCTAAAGAGAAGTTATTATCCAAATTGTAGCAATTGAGTTAAATAAATGCTATCAGGAACTTTCTCCCTCATCCACCATCATTCCTCTTCATAGAAAAATCTGTGAAGCATAATTCTGGGCATAATATCTATAGAGAATTCTTTTTTATTATTTCTTTGTTGTTGCTGATGTCTTGCAATCAAATAGTCAAATGTTTATTTGAGAACAGAACAAGTAATACACACATGCCAAACACAGAATGTCACCACTCCTCTGACATAATTACATGGTAGAAAAAGATCTAATCTCCTCTTCTCAACTTTGATGGTCCTAAAATATTCCTAATATTCCTCTCCTTCCCCATCCTCACCCAGTATTTTCTAGGGTTAAAACAGGTGTCTGCTGTCACTGTTGTTATTAAGGGTTTATTCTGACCGATAGAGAAAAGGCAGCAGTGGTAGTAATACAGCTATCTCACAACCCCAGCAATGTAATTTCAGAATTTTTTGAAAGTACCGTCTTTTCTTGACACTTCTCAGAAGACTGCTGAGGAGAAATGCTCATTTACTAAAGTGATTGAAAAACACTGCCACTCCAACACAGCCATTTAATGAAAATGGGATTTTCAGTAATATAATAGATGCTGCCAAAGCAGTGATCAAAGAGAGAAGAAAGGGAGTGAACTAAAGAACACAAGCTGTTAGAAATTTCAACTGTGTTTTGCTAAGCTGTCTGCCACAAGATGATATCTGCCCTGTTGAATAATTTCCTTCACCAGCTCCAGCTACTTGAAAATGTCTCCAGTTTTTTTTCACAGACCACATATTGGCAAATAAGGTGAAAGTTTTAATTTCTGTCATGTTAAAATGAGTCATTAATACAGAAACATTTTTAAAGTTGCTTTCACTGAAACTGTTGTTCAGATGATGTCCAAGGAACATCTTTTGGTTTTTGTCTCTTATTTTTTTCCTTCTGAAACTAGTGCTCCATCTTCCAGGTTCATTAATTACTATGAGATTTACCTTTAGGTTTATATAATAAATAGCTGGTTATGTGTCTAACCTTTTCTTCTACAGTTTTTTATGACCAGGTCCAGTATATCAAAATTTTTTTTGTCCTGATTGAGAATGAAAATCTGAAATATGCGTTTATTTGATGAAGTAACTTTACATGATGGAACTCCATTCCTTAGACTACTACTGAAAGTAGCTCATGGGGAAACATTTAAAGCCGTAACAAAACTATCCAGAATTACAACAACTGTAACAATAGGAGTCTGGTGATTCAAGTAAAAAAAAAAAATATTTTGGGGTTAAGCCAAGTGTTTTTTCTCACTGTGAAATAAAACATTTTATTAATTTACTCAATTCTCTAATGAAAATTGTTTTACATGAAAATTAAAATGCTACTTTCTTTTTCCTTTTAATCCATCATTTCTGCCAGTTACTTCTTTCTTGACTCTCACTTGATTACAATCCAAACTCAGGAACACTTCTGGCTGACCAACAGTGCAGGTTTCAAAGAATAGTTCACCCACTAAATCTTCATTGATCTTAAATATTAAATGCTAGTATACTTCTAAAGGAAGTCTTATATTCCAGGGCTGATGAAATGTCTCTTAAAATCAAGGAGGGAGGCCTAACATAGAAACACAGTACTCCAATCTGTTAACTAAAACATTATTTCATCTTGCTTTTGAAAATTCTAGTTCAGACTGCTTAGTATTTAGATACTCTCAGCAAACTGTTTTCACTCAAATTTGTGACTTAAATTTTATCACATTAGTAGTGTGTTGATTTTCCCTTTGAAAAACAGCAATGGTCTGAGGGAGAAAAGGCTTTTAAAAAGGTACTTTTATTCTCTGCACTTTTCTTCTGTTATGCACAAGTAATTCCATTAAGTCTGTCACACTATGGTGAAACCTAAGTAAAATAATGGTTTTTTTTAGAATTTAAGAAATATAATCAGAAGCACTTTTTTTTTTTTTCCAAAACACATACATGCCATTTATTTCTACACGTGTCACAGCTAAATCAGTGATCAAAACCAACGATCAATTTATATTTGTTAGAAAACTTTCAGGGGAGACAGGATGAGAAAATACTCAAACACAGTATTTTCCATCACATTCTGTCATTCTAACTTCCTAGAAAATCTGGCTTACACATACATAATTGATGCCCATCTTTGCAGGTGATAAAATCTCTTCTAACATCTTCAAGGTTGTATGCATAATTGAAACTGAAGACTCTGCTCAGCCAACTTCATAGCAATCTTATCAGGAACAAGAGGCATCTATGAAGTGTAAGGAGAGGGGGGAAAAAAGGATTCTCAAGTTCTTAAAATAAGTTTTTTTTCTCTCTGTGTCAAAAAATGTAAATGCTTCAGGCAGTATCATTATTCCTACTCAGAATTTTTCTAGGTTTCCTAGATGGAATTTTTGCCCCTGTCACAAATACATTTGCAATCATGTTAACATCTAAAAAAATCTCAGTATTAAGCTATGAAAAAACCAATGTCTCTTCTATAAATGTAGTTCATTCTAAAGATGCTGAATCACAAATATCTTCTTCCCTCCATTTGTATTCCTGTCCCTTTTTCATTATTTTCTGACCATGATTTGTAAAGATATTATTGTTTCTTCATTTAAATCCCTACTTCCTCATCTAACTCACTTCTGCTACAACATCTACAAGATTTGAATCTTTAAAAAATGTTAAAAGCAATAAAACTTAAATGACTTCTCCTCAATATATATTAGCTTTTTTATCTGTTTTATGGCTTGTAATTTTCAGGGTGTTTGGATGAAACTCATCCTGTTTCATTATTATCACAGCAGGACGCTGTGAATATGCAGTTTTGATTTTTGTCTGATTCTCTTTAATCTGTCTCCAGTTGCCCCTCATATCTTCCACCCTGTGATATAGTGTCTATTGATAATCCTTAATAGTCAACACATCCCTTTTGTTCTCCATAATACCTGGAGACAGAATACTAAGAAGTAACTTCATTTCTGTCAGAAAAGTGTCATTGTTTTAAATCTGATAATGTAGAAAAAACAGATGTTTTCAAAGTCCTTTAAATTAGTAGCTTGCCACTCAGTAGCTGATGATTTACATCAGAAGATTCCGCTTCCAAGTGGTTAAAAATTAGGTCTATTGGAAATAGAAAATAAGTCAGGAAATACCCATTTTTTCTAAACTCCCCCAAATAAGTAATGAAAAAAGATTGTCAATTTTGAAAAAGTAATTTTGAAAGGAATGGTGCTGGAAAAGTCTTTCATGACTGGTGTAGCCAAGGGTGTATCATTGAATGGCCCCATATTGCAAGGAAACAGCTGTTAAAAAGCCTTTAATTCAGACTGCAAGTGTAAGGACTTAGGATGTACTGAATTTTCTCTTCCCTTTGCTCCCCCTGACTGCACCTGATGTCAGTTTTATGTTGGAATAATCTTGTGATATCTTCCTGGATAAAAATTTTCAGTCTCCAAACTGAAAAAAAATGAAAAATATGATCAAACCATTTGTTATCCATTTGTTTCTACCTTACTAATGACCCAGGACATTAGTCAAATATACACAGTCCAACTGTTCATTTTACTGCTTGGAATGATAGTTACAGTCCAATGCCATATCTGGTATGTTGGCTTGTCAGCTCTAGACTGCAATCCGTTTTTCTCATGAGTTACAGATTAGCTGATTAAAGCCGATGCAGCAGCATGAAGACAAAAGCCAATCCTTTAATAAATAAATGAACTTAAAAAAAAAAAAAAAAGTCTCGTGAATCTTCTGATTCATTCTTTCTACTTGCCTCCTCCCCTGGGGCTGCATATTTTATTCTTCACCTTTTGGTAAATATTTCTTGCTCTGGAGTTTATGTCTACTCTCTGTAGATTCCCAATTTGCAGTAAACTTCAGTGGGCTTCATCATTAGTTGTCTCTAACTTGCTGCAACAGGGCTTTTTTCTCATGACAGTAGTTTTCTGTGTTTCTGTTTCTATATTACAGTTAGAGCATGAAGGGAAGGCTGTGGTGCGCTACTGCAAAAGCAGGAGTGAAGTATCTGTGCTCTGGGTATGTGCATCTTTTTGAAATCAGTGCATATTTAAAAAATGAAAGGGAATTTAACTCCTCAGGGAATTAGAATAGTCAGAATGATAAGTACTGGGATACCTAAACCCAGAAAACAACAAAATACCAGAGGCTAATGCAGAGAATCTGCTCCTGAAATAAACAAAGATATCCAAGTGAAAATTATAAAGAGAGAATAGAATAGAATTACACTACCATAAACAGGAAAGGGTCAAAATTAGCCATATCTAGTAGCAGGATCACAATTTCTCTTAAATAGTTTCACCTAGATTTTCAGTGGATTCTAATTAAGATGAAATGTTCAGATTGGTATTTTTGTAAGTTTACAAACTACAGGTTTTTACATGGAAATCTGTACATAACATTTCAAATTTTAAAAAAATTAGAGAACTGTTGTAAAACTCAATTTTAATAAAATAGAAACCTTAATTTAAAAAGTCTGGGATGAAAATAAACATACAGACTTAAAATTTTCCAGGTTTACTATTCAGTGAGAGGATTGGTAGTTATTTCTTGCCTTTTAATCTTTTTTTAAATTTTCTCTAACAGCACTCTTGCTACTTTAAGGGTTTCTTCAGCAGTGAATATTAATTACAAAAATTACTGCTAATTTAGTAGGTTAAAAAGACTAGTGCATAAATGAGTTCATTTAAACATTCAGTAGGGTTTCTAGAGAATTTCAATCAAAACAATTATGCAAATTTGCATCCATTATTTGCTTGATTTTTGCTTACTTTTCCCTTTTGTAACAATTACTTCCTCTGCCAAGTGTGTCAACACTGAAATCTGAAGATCTTTTTTCAAGCTCTCCACAAACAAAAGCAGAATGAAGGTAACAGTTTCCTAACATTCCCAGGTGCTAGGAGGGAGTGTTCAGTGGGAAGAGTTGTTTGTTCATTTATGTGGGTGGATCAAGGGAGAATGAAAAATAGGGATTCTCTATGTGTTCCTTCTATACTGCATTTTAAAATTAAAGCACCTACAAATACTAAGGAGGAGACTTAATGAAATTCATCAAGGCGGAACAATAAATATATATGTATGTACAAATACATATATAAAAATTCATATACATAACCAGACTTGCGATCACACACAGATTCATAAATTAAGTAAACCTGCTCCGCTGCTGCCTGAGCTTGCTTGACAGGCATCAATCAATTTTAAAGTATTGAGTTTAGTTAAAAGAAGTGCCACTGATCTCGTGCATGTCTCATAACTGGATAACTCAGGAAGCGCTGAGAACTTTATGTGATCTGTAAAGAAGTCTATGTCAGGACAAGATATAGATTTATTCTATAAACTCAATTTCTGTATATATTCTGCACCTGTTTTTGAAATAATATGTTCCTCTTGGAAGAAAGTTCATGGTGTTAGCATAGGGATTGTGAAGTTTCAGAGAAACTCTGATAAGAGTACTACAGTGGCAGAAGGCATAAATGTCACAAGCAATAAAGAATAAATATTTAAAAAAAATTTTAATCATTACTCCACATATTACTATTTCTTACCTAATTTTTATAATTTTAAGAGAGAAAAAGAATGTATTCTGTACAAATAATATGCTCAGAATTTCTCATCAATCTTGGTGTCTTTAAAATTCTGAAAATTTATTTTCTGACACATTTTGCTTTTAAGAACAAGAAAATCTTTTTAAGTCAGGTTTAATTACTGAATTTTAAGTAATATTTCTTTTCTTTCTTTTCTGATCAGCAAACTTCATTTCACTCAAATTGTGTACTTCAAGCCCAAAAGCACTAACTTCCCTCATATCACTGTATATGATAGGAAAGTCCAGTAGGTAATTCAGAAGAAGAGAATAATTTTAGATTATTTTTTATATTACATCTGACTCTTTGCAAGTACTATGGAGACAGTTTTATGAAGTCATCTTGTACAGGATAAAATTAGCTTTTGTGAATCCATCTTTTATCTCTGCTCCCTTGGCTTCACCTGTGGTTTTTGTCTTCTCTCAGTTCCTTTTTCCTGGGAGTTCTCTCCTACAGTAGGTCAGGTTAAATTCCACCTATTCTTTAATAGCCATCAGAAACTTTCAGTATCTTCCTCTGCTACTCATAAAACTTTAAATCAAGGAAAACCAAAAAAGTACTTCAAACAGATCTCTTTCTGTCTCTACTTGCAGAGATGTGAGAGAAATGAAGTTGCTTTCTGCTCCTCTGATATCTGATAACCATAAGAAGGAACATAAGGAATATGTTTTTTTTTTTTTTTCTTCCTTAAAATTAATCAATCTTTCTTTGAGAACATAGAAGGTCTGTGTCTGTCAGCCTTATTTTTACTGATGTGGTGAGAAATATTGGATTTCTAGCTTAGACATAATTATATTCTTAGCAGGTAACTTGGTTTGAACCTCTCTCCTTTGATTCTGGGTCTCCTATATCATTAACCTTTACTAATTGTGCTCTGGAGTTCTGTACAGAGTCCTTGACATTGCCATTGTTTTCCATATATTTTCACTTGTGTCACAAATGAATGATTTGGTTGGCTAAAGAATCACTATCAGAGGTATTAGCAAAAGTGGTTTTAATATGATGTTGAGGGCATCCATCACAACTTGCCTAATTTCAGATAGTGTCATAGAAAAATACTCTACCTTTGTGTAGGGGGAGAAAAGGAGAATTAAAAATACCAGGGTGTTTCTGAATATTTTGCAAAGTTTATATTCTGCTTGGACCTGATCATTGACCCGGAGGCCAGGCTGTGCAGACTGACTGGGTTTGTGGTCAGACTGCTTGTGCTTAACCCCTTCTTGAGCAGCTGGGCTACACGCGCAGCACATGGTCCTGAGTCTCCTTGAGTCCTCCACGGTGCCAAAAACATGTTTGCTTTTTTATTTCACAGCATCTAAAATAATATGATTGTGTCACCATAGTGGTGACTGTAAGAGGAGCGTTTTTCTAACTTCAAAAGAGCAGTGTGACAACACATGG
The DNA here is from genome assembly GCF_009650955.1 of Corvus moneduloides. NCBI lineage: Eukaryota > Metazoa > Chordata > Aves > Passeriformes > Corvidae > Corvus > Corvus moneduloides. The sequence continues at coordinate 74,077,299 of NC_045477.1, forward strand.
GGGAGTTTTGGGGTTCAAAGTCTGCTGTAACTGTGCACGACAGCTCAGAAAGTTGGATGGGGCCAAGTCCCAGCTAAGATTCATCTATATTTCACAATGGAGCTGCCCTCAGAGTAGCCCATTCGCAGAACCAAGAACATATTTTAGAGGGAAAATCCTGACTGACTTCAAAGTAGTGAACTTGCATTTATACAGCATAAATGGTGAGGCTACCAAGACCCAGAGATGAACTAACTAGGGAGCTATTAATTAGCAGTATGAAACACCTACAGAGAAAGAGGAAAAACACTTGTAGTATACAGCAAGAAAGATAAAAGATACAAAGAGAGCAAGAGATCTTTATTTCTGATGGATTTGGAAAACAAAGGAAAATTTTAAAGAAATTACACAAAACTAAATGTTAAATAGCATTCTTTCAAATTCTTAATTAATTTCATGTAACTTATCTCACATTAGACTGAAAAGCTTTAAGTGTTGGGGAAGATGAAATGGGAAAGCCTTATAAATATGATTGCCTGACAAAAGATTTTGGGATTATGAAAACTACAGGCAACATCGAAATGAAAGCCACTTTTGAAATACCAAGTCTTAGTTACTGAACAACTGGAAAACAATGGTATGGCCGACTGAAGGTAATCCCCTCTTGATTGAACAATACCCTCTGCTTGCAGGCAGGTCCAAGGGTCAGAGCAGACCCTACTAGCTCAGCAGAAGGGGTCCAAAGAGTAGTTTTTAGAAGTTAAGATGTAACACTCTATGGTAATATAAGAACTCTTATAGGCTGTATGTAAATGCTATAGGATTCGTATCTTGTTTTAGATTGGTTAGTGACAATTAGAATATTCAGTACAGAAGATGATTTATTGTATTGTAACCAGGACTTCAGCATTCCTCTCTTGCTCTTGCTCTTACTCTTACTACTTCTTCTTCACTCTCCTTGCTCTTACACTCTCTCTCTCTCTCTCTCTTACCCGCTTACTCTCCTGCTCTCTTGGGCCTGCTCAGAGCTGAGTCTGGCAGCTCTGGGCAGTGCCCCTATACCCACGCCCTTTGCAATAAACCCCATGTGTCCCAAAATCTGACTTCAGAGATCTCTCATCTCCGACCGTCCGAAACCTACATTTAAGAGCTATTATTTATTTTTTTAAGAGACATTTGTGGAAGACAAATATGTTTTGCTCCAATCCCAGAGGTATGCCGTGTAAATTTCATTCTGAAATATTAGGAAGCTGTGTTGTTCAGCCTGTCCATTTTTAGTGATTGTTTATCTAAATAATTTTAAATTCATATTTCACAAATTATGTTGATACTTCTATTTCTTGAAATTAGAAGTTTAAAATAAATAGTTTCTGCATAATAAAAGGCAATGTAATACAAATCTTTAATTTTGATCGAGAAAGGTGATACACATTAACTGTAGTTAATTTTATTAATTTATTTTAGGTCAACAGTCTTGCCAAAAACTGATATTTCCTTTTTATTGCAAAAGAAAAATTGTACGTTCTGTAAATTCTGAAAAAGAACATGGAGTGGCTATTCCAAGTCTAAATAATTTTCTTAAGACAATGTTTCCCATTAAAAATTAATAAATCTTCTGAGATACAGAGCATTTCAGCCACTCAGTTTCACTACATTTCTATGAAGAAAATTTTTATTTAACTTTTACCCATTTATTCCATTTTATCATATTATATATATCCTCTTTTTGCCTTTGGCCTGTGACTTTAAAAGATTTAATGGAAGTATAAAAACATTTAAGTAACATGAAAAAATAGAATTTCTGCTTCTTGTTCTTCATTCATAATCACAAACAACAGTGAGAGAGTATAAACACACATAAACATATTTAAATAACAATACATGTAGAAATGAGTATATAAGACTGTATGTGTATACAATTAATATGTGTATATATGTGTATATAAGTAATATTTGGATTTTGGCAAAGCATTTGTTACTCTCTCACAGGATCCTTCTGGACAAAATGCCCAGCATTCAGCTGGATAAACACATCATGTGATGGGTGAGCAACTGGCTCAAGGGTTGGACACAAAGGGTTACAGTGAATGAGGTGACATCACACTGGAGACCTGTCACTAGTGGTGTTCTCCAAGGCTCCGTTCTTGGCCCTGTGCTCTTCAACATCTTCATAAATGACTTGAACACAGGACTGGAAGGGGGTACTAAGGAAGTTTGCAGACAATACAAAACCGGGAAGAGCTGTTGACTCCTTCAAAGGCAGGGAGGCCCTGCGGAGAGACCTCAACAAATTAGAGAACTGGGAAACACCAACCATATGAAGTTCAACAAGGGCAAGTCCTGGATTCTGCACCTGGGATGGAGCAAACCTGGTTGTGTGTATAGACCAGGGAATGAGAGGCTGGGCAGAATTGCTGCAACGAGGGACCTTAGAGTCCTGGTTTCTGGCAAGCTGAATATGAGTCAGCAGTGCCCTGGCAGCCAGGGGGGCCAACCGTGTCCTGGGGTACATCAGACACAGCATTGCCTCTCCTCCAGGGAGAGGATTGTCCTGCTCTGCTTTGCACAGGGTCGGCCTCACCTCTAGCCCTGTGTGCAGGTTTGGACACCACAACTTAAGAAAGATATCAAGTTATTAGAGAGTGTCCAAAGTAGGGCAACAAAGACGGGGAAGGGTCTGTGGGGGAAGCCTGATGAAGAACAGCCGAGATCACTTGACTTCTTCAGCCTGGAAGAGAGGAGACTTGAGAGGAGACCTCATTGCAGCTGCAACTTCCTTGTGAGGGGAAGAGCAGGGACAGACACTTCTCTGTGGTGACCAGTGGCAGGACCCAAGGGAATGGCCTGAAATTGCATCAGGGCAGGTTTAGGTTGAATACTAGAAAAATGTTCTTCATCCAGAGGGTGGTTAGGCACTGGAACAGGCTCCCCAGGGAAGTGGTCACAGCACCAAGCTGACAGAGGTCAAGAAGCATTTGGACAGTGCCCTCGGGCACACAGTGTGACTCTTGGGGATGGTCCTGTGCAGGGCCAGGAGTTATACTTGATGATCCTCATGGGTCCCTTCCAACTCAGCATACTCCATGCTTCGGTGATTCTGTGATAATCTTACAGACCCAATATTTAGTGCATGTAGTACTGCCACTTTTTGGTTCTAATTCTCACTGCTACATATAGGTAGTCACATTACAAACATTTTGTCTTAAAACCTTTATCTTAGTCAAAACTTAAACATGCTTTTAGGAATTTTTAAGTTCCATGACAGTCTTTCAGGATTTTTAGAGCAAGATGTTCCAGTTTATCTAAGTGTGTGGTGTTGTATTTCCCACCGATTCATTTATTAAATGCCTTTCACATTGTTCCACCCCACCACGTTCCCCTGCCCCTAGCCCTGGCCACTCCCTCGGGTCCTCCCTACTGGTTCCTGTACCCCAACTCCGCCCATGTACCGCCCCTGTGATCTGACAAAGCCCCCCTGCGCCCAGATCCTGGGGTCTCTCTGCTTCTGGGGGTCTCCAGGACAAGATGTAACTATTAAAAGTCCTCTGAAACCCTCATGGGGAGACCCTCTCGCCTCCTTCGCCATCACTGTGTTGTAAAGCTGATAGCTAGCCAGAGCAAGAGTGCGGAGCCATCTGAAATGGACTGCGGGATAGTGACAGGGTCGCACTGCCCTAAGCAGCTCCGCTGAGCTCTCAGGGAAAGCTGCATCCTGCTAAACTAAACCTAGCATTACAACACAAGTGTACTTGCGCTATTTACCATTAAATTTCTAAGTTAGCCAAAGCTTATGTGTGAGGGATGGGTCTACAAATTTGGTGATTTGACTTCCCGTAAAGCTGACTTACTCAATATATGTTTTAAAACTGATGACATCAGCTGATGCATTTTCTTTCAATTCATTTGAAAAACTATACTTTAGGGGACCGTAGATCTTGTAAACTACCTACACCTTACCTGCTTCTTCTAGAGATCCATCAGAACCCTAGAGCAATCACACATTTTTCAGACTCCTGCTTTCTGGCAAGGTTTAGAGCTAATCACAAACTTTCATATTTAAATATCTAGAGGATAACTTGGGACCTATTATCTTCAAAGATGTGTTCTGGTAAAAATATTCACCCAAAATAAAACTGGCTGCAAGAAGTAAAAGAGTAAGTGAGAACTATGACGTTTAACGTGGGAATTTGTGTCATTCACAGCTGATGCAATTCTAAAATAGGGCCAAGATTACTGTCATATAAAGTCTTAAAAGTTACTGAAATGATGTTGTCCATCCATATCTACATGTATGTTGTAGTCGCTTGATTTAGTTTAGCAGGCTGTAGTGTCCTGAGAGCTCAGCAGGGCAATGCAATCTGGTTGCATCCCGTAGTCCATTTCAGACAATCCCACACTCTTGCTCCAGCAGCTATCAGCGCTACAACCAGTGATGGCGATGGAGGCGAGAAGGGTCTCCCATGAGGGCTTGAGAGGATTTTAATCACATCTTGTCCCCGCAATCCCCAGAGGCAGAGAAACCTCGTGGTCCAGGCACGGGTGGGTTTTGTCACGGGCTCAGGGGCAGTACCTGGGCGGGGTTGGGGTTCAGGAACCAATAGGAAGTGCCCGAAGGAGTAGCCAGGACTAGGGTCAAGGGGAAGTGGGGGAGAACAGATCGCCACACATGTAGAAGTCTACATGTAAACTGCATATCTAAGCTCCTGTTACAGCCAATGCAAATCTTAAATTTGGTTCAGTTACCCGAATAGTGATATCTAGTGCATGATCACTCACAAGGAAATACATATATGATACAACATCTTGTATTATATATGGAACTGGAATATATGATACAAGATGTTGGAAACAATCATGCTTTTCTGTAAGGTCAGATGAAGTTCAAATGATATATGTATGTTAAGGTAGCTCAAATGCCAGTGAGCATTTATGTTCAGTCTTGCCCTTACATATTACAGGTAATTTAAGTGCCCAAATCCAGTGTCTACTTCTGTACCTGACCTCACCCCATACTGCTGAATTTAAAGTCTGTTCTCACCATTGATTTCAATACCTATATGTAGATCCAAATGTTAGTCAAAAGGTTTTTTTTGGGGAAAAAAAGCACACACTTTTCCTTCTTAGAATCTCAGCAGTGTAATCAAGATACAACAAATAGTTGTTGCTAGCTCAATTACGACAATGCAAGAATATATGGAAAGAGGCCTCACTCTTAGCAGATTTCAACAAACAATGCCAACACAAACTCTCCTGAGTAACAGAAGACTCACTACTACATTTGCAACAGACACTGACAAAATCCTTTCAACTCCTAACCCTTTTCTTTGGTGTTAGACTCATCCAATGTTCTTCTGGGTCCAGAGGGAAAAAGCTCCTGAGGTCGAGCAAAATAAGGTTATGTGGACTTATGATGGAGTCACACCAGTACCCCACAGTCACAGCCTGTGGCCCCCTCAGACGAGAAGATGACCTTGGGGTCCCTGTGTGGGTTCAAAGAAAGAGAAAAATTCTCTATAGCCATAGGTAACATTGAAAAAGATATCAAAATGGGAAAAGCAATGTGTTAAGTAACACTCAAAACTACTATTTCTTAGACTGGAAGTCCATTATAATCATCGTGAGATGTAGCATATAAAAGAACTGTAAATGAAAAAAGCAACAGAAGGAAATAATGATTCTGGATAATTGTCTCTCCAGAGTAATCTGCAATAAAAGTGCTATAAATTAATAACCAGTTCATCAGAAAATAAAACATGTTATTTAAATTTAAGGGCCTATTTCATGTGAGAATCTTGCAGCACCACAGACAGAATACATATTTGAACTAAACACACTAAATCATTCGGGCACTTCATCCAAGTACAGTGTTTTCAATAATATGATTCTTTTAGTACTGTGTTTTAATATAACTTCTTCAGTATTGTTATACTTCAGACTAATTTTTCCCTTCTATTCAATTTACTCTGTGTATCTGTGTGTTGAAATGCTTGAGGATCTTACAGAAAAGATAGATCAGCAGTTTTAATACAGTTTTTCTCCACAAGACATTTTGCTGGTTTCAAAAAGCTGTAGAGAATACTACTTATGACGTGACCTTTATCACCTGAAGAAGTTAAAGTTATAATGAGGTTTCCCAAGCTATTTGCAGGAAGTGTTATGAACTTGATGTGATATATACACCTGAATTTTACTGACATCATGCTATTTGGGATTCTGAGATAACATTTTAAGACAAATCTTTCCTCATGACCTTCTTGGTTACTAAAAGTTTAATTCCATTTTTATTTCTTTATAGAATTTAAAGTGCAGTGAGTGATACTTGGTAATTAAGAAGCCATTTGACTCCAACTGTCTTCAGAATTGGGTGCCACAATCTAAAACATCTTTTGAATTTCTTTCTTTGTTTGAACTAGCCTTTTCAACAAATTGGATTGGACTGCTCCACTCAAGAATTCTGATGAGGCAGGGAAAATTCAGTCTTGTGTCAGACTTATGGCCCTAATAGCATTTAAAACAGCCTGTTTTGCTATCCTAGAGAGTGAAATCCCTTAACACATTTTGCCCCGCCCCCAGGGGATTCTCACATTATGATGTGTTGTGCTGTCTCCCTGCCAACTGAAGAAACAGATCTTGAAGTCATGACAGGTTCTTCTGATGGGCATTTGCAGAAAGTGTCCTTTGACATGGGGAAGATAAACTGGTGGTTTTTTATGACTCTATAATCATTCCTGCTGTGTTGCCTGTATAATAAAAATGTCTTCAAAGGATCTGCCCCATTATATTTTTCTCACAGAAACAGCTATCAGCTACGAACAAATAAGCACAGAAAAATAATAAAGCACAGAGAAATGAATCCCCAAGAAAAGCTACCTCTTTTAATTGGTCAACTTATTGTAAAATGCTCTGTGATCTATTTCGGGTCTGTGAACTCCCTCTAACAGATATGCAACCCTTGCAGAGATTAATTTGATAAATAAGATGAAAAATATGTGCATTTTTTAATTTTCAGATTTCATTTGAATGCACATTTTAAAAAACACCTGAGCAAGAGGCCAATGGAAAGAGAAACTAATATCTGTATTGTTTAGACATTACAATAGTGAATATGTTTAATATGATGTTGATATGGTTTTAATTTGTTGAGTCAATCAGCAAATCCTGGTGACATTCTTGAAAGAAAACCAATCACAACAGAAACAAGAATCGGTTTTGCAGAAAAGCTAGGAATCTACTTCAGGAAGACTGTCAATTTCATTTAGAAACTTCTGCTTCAGAGATAGAGAGGGAGTCTAGGTTAGTAAGAAAAAAAACCTCTCACGAACTGGGGACTGCCTAACTGGGCAGCTTTTATGCATGACCCACTGCTGGTTACCTATGCACAGGTTACACAATTCAGAAAAGAGTATGTCCTTCAGTCACAAGTAAGCATGGCAAAATGTTATATTTTAATAAGAAAAGAGGGAAGGTACGATTTAAGAATTCTTTTTACCAAATGATGTAAATTTGGTTAGCTACCATAAATTTCTGTTGAAGATTCAATACTTTGATCAATAGAAAGAGATGCAATCTTTGAAACAATGAATATATAATATTGTCTACTGAAAATATTATTGAGTGGTAAACTAACATCACTAGTAGATGTGTTGATCAAACATGAATGATTTTACTAGGCAGTGAGATTCATCATCCTTAAATATTGTGTTTTAATTTTTTCATACAAAATTCATATCAGTAAATCAAACTATTTCTAATTTTATAAAAAATACTGTTTTGGAGACATTTCTATTTGTATTTCAACCTTCCAGTTTATGAAGGAGGTACAGTTATTTTATCTATACCTAGCTACATCTATCTATCTATCTACATACATATATATATATATATATATAGTTAATTTATTGTGGAAATATAATTATTAGTCTTTCATTTTGTGAATTTTGGAGCCAAATCAGTTTGAAAATATTCAAATGATCTGAGATTTTTTGACTGACTCTAATTTCTTCCAAATACCAGTCTTCCACTAAAAACCACTGTATAACTCAGCAGAACTGTCATGTTTTATTTGTATAAGACGTGGAATACATAAATAAGACTTTTGCAGTGAAGAACAAGGTAATTTGACAGAACATGATAGAAAATTATCACAACAGCTTCCTGAACAATTGTTTTTCGGCCTGCTAACTTACCTGATAGCTTGTGGGAAGATACAGAAATTAACAACATTGTATGATGCTATTTATGCAGAAATTATTTTAGGATTAAATCTTTTGTTATGAAAATCTACCAGCTTTTCTTTTGTGTGTGCATGTATATAAGAAAATACTCATAAATAATTTTATAAAGAGCAGGGATAAGGTGCTGAAAGACTTGATGGACAGTGCTCTAAAAAAGTCTTATTGCTATGAGTTGCTCTCTCTCACAGGAGGCTCTTCCACTCCTAATTACTACCTTAAGGAAAAATCATCTTGTCTACCTGCTATTCCTGTAGGCTGCTAGCTCTTGTACTCCTGCTCAGTGTCCCACTTTCTATTTATAGGCTTAGATATTTTTTCTTTCTCTTTCATGCTCTCCCACTTTATCACACCTTTCCTCTCCATAGTAGTAGACTCCCATGTGCTCAGTAGGGATATGTACATTACTGTATAGGTTGGAGCTTAGAACTGTACAGATCTGGGGTGCGAACAGAGAAGTGTACCTGAACTGAAAGTATTTTCAGGTGAATAACAGAATGACTGACTTTTCTGCAGAAAGAAGGATCTTTCTCCTCGTGTATGTTTTGATTCATTGTCTTTACTGTGTATTAGGTGCTTCTGTAAGAAATAATAGTAGAAAAAACTGACAACACACCCAGGTCTAATCTTTACAACTTTTACCAAGTGTAGGGGAATGCAAGTTTCATCGTTCCCTTTAGATCTGTGGAAAAGCCTAGCTGTGTGATTAGAAGATCTGCTGCAAGCTGTGGCCCTGTTCCTCTTCCCCTCACATCCAGTTGTGAATTCCTGTTCCCTGGGTGATTTTGCCCCATAAACTGGCTCAATGTTTGTGCATACTGCAATGATGTGCTACTGCAATTCATGGGGAAAGGGAGGCCAGGACAATCCCTGTGAATCGAAACTACCCATAAGACTCCTTTCCTCGTTCTGTCAGTCCTGAGTTATATTTTAGGAACAGGTAACATTGTGATCTCAGTTTCAGATGTCTCGCCTTATATAAGTTAATGAAAGTAATTGTCTCGCTCTACAGTTACTGTGATTCCTTAGCCTTAAATGAGGATGAGTATCCCACAAGGTTCTGGCTTCCAGGACTATTTAAACTTTTACTATTTAGATTTCTATGGACATCAGATCCAATAGTGAAGGGATGATTTGCTTTTGTTTTTCCTCCACAAATTTTGTAATGATGTTCTTGTCCCACAGAGTATATTGTAGTTTTATACCATATTTAAGATATATTTTGGCCCAGTATATGCATCAATAATTTATCTCTGTTTTCTTCATGTTTTAAAGCTCTACTTTTATCTGTTAGCTTTGAAGAAGTTGGAGATAATTATAGGGAAAACAGAGAAACTTTAGTTTTTCAGAATACATAAATTAATTTAAGACACAAAGCTCCACAATTAAAGGAAATCTACAGCATTGCTGTTGATTTTGGTATGAAACAATTCAAGTTATTAAATTCCTTCAATTTAATATATTTATGAGGACTAGGTTAGGAAGAGTCTAGAGGATGTCTCTTCTGCTTCTCTTGAGATTGTCTCCAAGTTTGATAATATTTATGGCACACTTGCACTTTTGGGCAAACAGATGTTCATTCTTGATTGAACCACAAAAGACTATGCAGAGATAGTACCCACTGGTGTCCTTATAGCCATTGTCTGATCACATGATTAGGATTAATCAACAGAAATAAATTATCCAGAGCCAATTAGTAAATACAGAAAAACTAGTGGGGGTATTTCTGGGAATTTTACATATGTATTATAATGCTAGTGCACTGGAAGTTTAAATACTTGTGTTATACAAATGAAATGTTCTTAGCACTATTTTTGGCAGTGAAATATAATTTTCCACTTCCAAAAAGGAGATGGAAAGAGGGTCCCTTTCATGTAGTCATATTTCAGAAAAACTTGAAGGAAGTGGGAAGCATAAAACTCTAATCTTATTACAAACCTTTTGGATTCACTAATATCCCTGCCCTTGCCTGCTCCAAATCATTATTTCTTTCGTTAAAATTTTAGCACGATACTGTTTGCGTCTGTTTACATATGTATAGCTCATTGTTTTTTGCGGGGTTTAAAAAACAAAACAAAACAAAAAAAAACCAAACCAATTTATTCTGTGAGAAATAAGAAACAAAAGCCATTAAAATTTACTGTCAGATTACTTCTATGTAACTTTTGCTCACATAATTTTACAGTGGATATCCTTTCTGCTTATTCTCCTAAGTCTTACAGAATTAGATGGAAGAATAAAGATAAATACCATATCATCAATATTCTTATAGAAGGCACTGAAAACCAAAATCATTCAAAATGTAACAACATTTTGTTATGGGTATCTGTGAACATTTTGAAATCTAGCTCAGAGTGGAAAACCAAACCAAAGCAAACCAAAGCAAACCCAAACTCAAAACCCAGAGTCACATAAAAGGAGTTTTAAGAATATTCTAATTTTTTAAAAGAATTTCCACTTATTTATGAAAAAATCCCAAACCATGTTAAGTAAGATTAGGCAAAAGGGCACATACAATTTTTTTCTCAGTTCTTTTATTATTAGGGCAAAGAAATTTTTACTTTCTCTCAGAAGCAATTGAGTTTGGAGCAACAACCAGAAGGGATAGAGCAAAAATAAAGAAGACATATATAAGGCTTAATTGCATCTCTGTAATTGTTCTTATGAATGGCTTTAGCAGTGGCTAAGTTCAGTCAGGATTTGCAAATGTTTTTCAAGCATCATGTATAAGGTACTTTTTCCCACTCCTCAAACCTAAATGCAGACCAAATATCTTCCTGTTGATAAATTCTACCATGAAGTACGGTTTTTTTGCAAAACTTTTTCGCATATCCTACCCTTTCTTACTCTTTTTCATGTTCGAATAATGATTATTACTGAATTTTCTTAGTTAACACCATCATTCTAGTAACATCATCACATCTATTTTTAATTAATAGGTATTTTGTTCTGCTATAAAGAAACACACTGAAAGGAAAATTAAACAGATTGATTTTAATTTTCAAGGTATTAGGCAAAAAATCGGAATGTACTGTGAAAGTTGTGTCAAATCCTTCACTTTGCATGACTTACACAAATAACAGTAAAAATACACACAATTCCAAAAGTGTAAATACCAGACTCTGTGGAAAGCCCTAGAACTCAGAGCAAGTCAGAAATTAAAAAAAAAACAAAAACCAAAAACTCAAAAGCTTTTCTTAATCATCCTTACTTATTCCACCTCTTAAAAGAGATCATGTGGGATAAATTACTTACCTAGAAAAGATTCCTGCCACTGTGGAAATGGATGGCAATTGTATTTCTTTAAGAGGATCTCTAGAGATCCTCTCCAGTCCCTCTCTAAAGAAACAAACCAGAAAAAGTCACCTTCAAATGCTAGTGGGGTTTATACAAGGATTTCTTTGTTTGGCAGGAAATTTGCAACCTTCCCTTTTTTCATCTTCTGTTTCTAAAAGAATAACTGAGAAAAGATAGTTAAGAACAAGCAGATAATGCAGTCAGAAAGCAATCTTTCAAAAATGGAAGAGGCTGGACACATTTCCTCTAGATGACTAGACATTTTTGGCAGTTGTGTGTGCCCCTTTCACCTTTATTTAGATGCATTTCTTCCTTAAAGACAGAAAGCTTTAGAAAGGAAGTCATACCATAAAGTAAAATATATTTGCCAAGAGCATATGATAAGCTAGAAAATAACAGCAGTCTTTCTGGTCACTGTGGTTTTATCTTCCAAGAACTTGGAAGAAAGGAAATAAATTCACTAGAAGGGACAGTTATACATTACCAAAATCTTTCCTGTGCTCCAGATATGGCCAGAAAACAGAGATGAGTTTTGCCTTCACAAATGAAACACGACACAATCTTGTTTTGCATGGGCTTGCTTTCTGTAATGAAAGTTTTACACAGCTTAGCTTCATGAAGTGAAACGTTGATTGAAAATATTTGTGACAGTTGTGGGTAGTTAACAAAGTTGCTATTACAGTACTTCAATAAAATGTTGCCACTTTAAATGCTAGGTACTAAACTGGTTGGAGTATACAGCAGCATTTTAGACACTATGCTATGTGTGAGCTCACATTCCATTAAATGAGTCACTTCTTCTGACTGACACCCCATTTACTCAGTGGAAACAGTGAAGTTATTTACTAGATTAAAAAATGAAGCCAACATGAATTTATATTCCTTTATTTTGTGATGGTAAAAAATCTGGCTTGCTTGTCAAAATTTGAAGAGCATGAAAAAGCCATCTAAAATTTGTTAACCCTTCTGAAAAAGTATTGATTAAGTATTCTGAGTGAAAACAAATATTGTTACAGTAAGTTTTGTGAAATTTATATGTGTCAATGGGTATTAAAACTGTAGATTATGAGAGATAATAAATCTCATAACACAACCATATAGAGTTTTTTCTTTATTTTTTACAGTTATTACTTTCTCAGGGTATTTGAAGTTATGGTTACAATGGATCAAATAAAATAAAAAATGAAAAATTGATACATCAATACAATAAATTACATTTGTAGGATTGTTTTCACGAGCTTTGCACTCTTTATTTTAGTTGTCTTACATTAAATCAACAATTTTGCAGATTTTCTTGCCTTTAGATATATTAGAGATTTAAATGGCTCTAGCTAAAAAGTTTATTGAATGAGATGTTGTATATTTTCTAAGCTCTTCTACACTAACTGTGAATTAAGAAAGTATCCATAATTCAATCACATACATTGTATAGGAGCTGAAAAGTTAAAGAAGAGTCTGATCTATTCCAGGAAACTTGTATCCCCAACAGACAGGATTTCTATAGGAAAGAAGACTTGCTTCTATTTCTCTGTCCTCTTCCATTTCCTTTTTTTCTTTTGGGTTGAAAGAACTACACAAGTTCTTAAAGGAAACTAAAGAATAAAGGTTACAGTAGTGTACTAGACAAGGTTAAAAATCTTCCTGGGGTGCAGTTAAAAGCAGTTTAATATCCTTGTAGGTTAAATGTGCATAACTAATTTGACAGTATTACAGGCTGTGCCATAAAGTGTGTATACTAGAGGTAGACTGGGAGATAATGGTTTGGAATCTGTCTGTGCCTTGCTGTCATGGAGCATAGACCAATAGTAGGAAATTCTCGTAAGGCCATTGTTCACACAAAAAAATTATAAACTCTGTAAGGTAAAAATGAGAATCATAAAACAGAGTCCAAGAAGACTTTTTCCTTCCCGTGGTCCAAGCTTCTCTGAGAATAAACAAATAAATAAATAAATATAAAATGCAATTAAAATCTACTAAATCTGAAATCAGAAGATATGTTGTGTTTCATACAACTGCAATATGAAAATTGAAGTTCTGATTTATATTTTTTTCACAGATCTGATAACTCAAAGTGAAGATTCAGAGACATTTGGACTCTGAAGTGTGTAGTCAAAGAGTCATATCAAAGCTCTTCAACTTAATGAAAGACATTTCCAGCTAGTGATTCATTCAGTTTTAAAGTAGATAAATAATGTTCATTTCCCCCGGTACAGCTGCACCGATTATTGACAACTACTAAAATATGAGTTATGCCTAGATACTTACTTATGCTGTAGTTAAACAAATGTAAATCCCACTCTTAGCACTTTTCCTTCCCCATTCTTCTGTAAAATATGTGGGTTTGTAATGACACTTTAAGGGTTTTTTTTCAGATTTAATATTTAATTTTCCATCTCTTCATGGGATATAACATGAATTTTAAAGTCTAACACTGGCAACACTCAAATATTTTTATATTACAAAGAGTTAGGTCTGCTTCTGCAAGCCACTACATTTATCTACTTTTATAATATTTCTTTATGGTGGACTTGCACCAGGGAAAATATAAGCCGAAAGTTCCTTATAATAAGCATAGTAGATGAAAACCAAAAAAATAAACCGAAAATGTTGAAAAGAAAACGAATAATCAGGTGGCAGGTCACAAAAACAGAACATATATTGTGTCTGTATTATATAAAATAAATACTTTTTCAACTGTCTCTACAATTTTAGTAAAGCTCACTAAATAAACTCGGAAATGAAAATCCTTAAGTTAACTACCAAAGGTAATTGGAGTTCAATGCATATTTTGTATTCCAGTCGTTTAAAAGAAACATACAATTTCGTGAAATCAGTGTTCGATGTGGAAAACAAAAAAAGCACATAACAGAAGTATTGTCACCAGAAGACTGGTCTACAGGGTTGTGATGACTGAAGCATGTGGGTAAAAGCATCTGGTTGTGCATTGAATGCTTTGTTATACTTCATTTCAGCATTAAATTGCTCTTTTCAGTGCCTGCCTGAGTCAAGAGGAACAAAATTTGTGACATCTCAAACAAAGATGAGATTTTGAGATGAGACTAAACAATACTATGACTCACATGTATAAAATCATGTTTCTACAAAGTGAGTATTTTGTTTTGAGCTTCTTCATTATTGCTATTGGAGATATAAATTAAAGATAATGTATAAACTACTATTCTCCAAAGGACTGCATTAATTTTTGAGAATGTACTGACTTTACCATGCTCTTATATAAACTTTTGGTGTGACTAAAGGGCCACAGTATTAACAGAATATATTGATGAACCAGAGTTATGCTGGCAGTTAATTCTGTGTATTAATAAGCATTTTACAAGGAGAGAGTTTCTCTTGTCTTTCCATGCTTTTACATGACCTAATTACTGGAATAACCTATTTGTATTAACTAGCTTTTTTTTATTCTGATGAGCAATATTTTGTGGTTTCCTATTTAGTTTTCAACGTCTATCTACCTGTGTTTAATATTTTTTCTTTTTCATTATTTGTAATACAGAGTGCGTGACTTGTCAGACGAATAGATAGAGCAAGTCCATCTGATTTCGATGCCTAATTCAGGGAGGCAGATTCTGCCTCTCCAACATCTTCGGAACAACCTGCTTACTTTATATTCCTTATACTAGGAATGTAAGTACCCTCTGCGTAAGTGCTGTTTCAGCTAAGCTATATCTATGCCAGCAAATCAGACACTCCCTGCAAATGTTCTCATGTCATGGATCTCATTCCTCTGAAATGTTAAGCTATTTAAATGATCTGCAGGCATGGCTCTGGACCATTCCAGCCAGTACTTAACCAAGCAGTTCCTGGATTTGATTTGGGAGCTGGCATGCGTCAGATACCATTTACAATGTATTGTTTCCAAGCAGTACTTTGGTTTGGAGAAGAATAGTGCTTAATAATATGGAAGTTTTTCATGCCAGCCACATAACAGTCCCCATCGTATTTATTTTACTAGTATAAATGTCACTTTATTTACCTAAGTAGGTGAATAAAGGTGTTAATACATAACTGTGCTATTGCCCAGTGTCTAGATGTCCACCCACAGATCAAGATCTTTAGAAGAAACAGCATTTACATACGTACATATTCTGTACCTTGAAAAGACTTAAAAAATAACATCATCCTTGAATCACATGGTTTACCATGTCTGCAAAGAATAGAGATCTACAAAAGTAAATAGAGGAGATTATAACAATTGCTAATTTTTTTAAGTTGAAGAAATGCTTTCCAAATTTAGGTATTATGAAGTGACCTGTTGAAGAATTTTCCCCTGACTATATTTCCTTAAGCATGTGTTGGGGTTTCAGTTTAGTCTTAGTTTTTTTCCTGTTAAAGGAATTTTTTTCCCATATGCATGTTGCTAGGGGACAAATAGCTGTACTTAAGAAAGACAAAAAGGAGGGTGGGGCGGGCCTGGCTACTCCTTTGTCTACACCTGGGTGTGGAGTCAGTTCGCTCTGAGCGTCCGGAGAGAGAAGCTACAGAGAAAGGAGCTGCTGCTTCTTTCTTTTTGGCCGTTCTTTCTTCCTGCTGGAAGCAACGCCGGGACCCCAAAAGCCGCTTTCCCTGCCCTGCTGGAGACCGGGCTGTGGCTGACCTGCCCCGCTGCTGCTTCGAGCTTTCGCTACGCTGTAGCCCTGCTCGCCCTGCCTGCCTGGGCCTCCGTGGGGTTCTCCCATCTGGGTACATCTCACCTGCCACCCGGGATTTGCGTTCGTCCCTGCCGCTCCAGCCTGCCGTTCTAGCCTGCCGTTCCAGCCTGCTGTTCCTCAGAGTCCGGGATCGGCTGCCCAGGGGTTTGTGAAGCCTTTGTCCCATCCCTTCCCGGGATCCCAGGGCACCGGTGCCGCGTGCTCCCCAAGCTCGCTCCGTAGAGCCCCCTGCAGCCGCGGGGGAACCATCGCACCTGCCCTGCTCACCGGGAGCCGCCAGCGCCCCTGCCGGCTGCGAGCGGAACTGCACCTGAGGGGAAAGGGCCCGACAGCCGAGAAGGCTGGCACTGGGTTTGTGATTGCTGTTACTGCCATAGTTGTTGTTGTTTGTTTGACTGGTTATATACATATATATATATATATATAGTAAAGAACTGTTATTCCTATTTCCCACATCTTCGCCTAAAGGCCCTTGATTTTCAAAATATAATAACTTAGAGGGAAAAGGGGTTATATCTGCCACTTCAAAGGGGGGCTTCTGCCTTCCTTAGCAGACACCTGTCTTTCAAAACCGAGACAGCATGGAAGTCCTAATTTTAAGACCAAACTGCCAGTACAAAAGTACCCTGACTGGCACTAGCAGACTGGTAGTCTTTACTATGATCTGAGTGCCAATACATGTTTAACAATTGACTCATATATGTCAACTTGAATTTTATCTCACATTTTTGGATTTAAAAATTGTTAAAAATTAGTCCTATTTTCTTCAACAGTATTGTGGAAAAAATATTTAGAGAAATTCATATTGATAGTTTCATAGCCAAACAGGAGCTTTTACATGAAGGAGACATCTATAAACATCGATTACGAGACCAAATCAAAAAGGAGGTTACACTACTGTGAGTACTTCAGTATAACAAAACCTGTCTCCCAAGCTATAAAATATTTCTCTGAATTAAAAAATGCATGTTTCACTTGTTTATTTTAAATACTAGTAATGACTTTGCCCTATCTGCAGGTCTATAAAGATGGAAATGGTTGATATTTTTTATTGCTGTAAAAATTTATTGGTATTAACATTCAGATTATTATCTCAAGTATCAGTTTAAAATTAATTTAGAGTATTTAGGTGTCTGATGGCGAAGTGCAATGGATGTATGGAAGAAGTATTTTGTGTAGGTACAAAATGCTGTTAGTGAGGATTTCTTGCTATTTTCTAAGTCCGTGAGAGATTTTTCTCTCACACAGAAGAAGTAGCAGAGAATGTAAACAACCAAGCCACCTGCAACCTTGAAAAGTCTTGTTTATGGTATAGTAGAAAATATTTTGACAATGGATGTTTTAGGATTTTGGCCAATCACCCCCAAGGGGTGGCTGGTCCTTTGTCCAATTAGACCATGAAGAAAAACGTCTATAAAAGGTTTGTAAAATAATTAAATAAATCAATCTTGCTGCACAATTCCTGCCTGCTGGATCTTCTCCTCCTCCTCCTCTCTATGGCTGCGGGACACAGTGATATACCGTAGGAACCAGGCCAGCGGTAATATATTTTGTGCAGGTTTATAGGAAGCAAATTAACAGCAAGTATAAATGAAACTCGTACTGGAAAAAAAAAATACTCTGTGAAATAAAAATAGGGAGAAAGACTATTTAGTTGGACATTCAGATAGGTGTACCATAAATGCTAGCCATTTCTTCTGGAAGGGTCAAGAGGGGGAGCACTTACGACCCTTTCTAGAAGCTAGTTTGTATGGATAATTTTTCACAGTACAGAACGTATTAATCAAAAAGGACTGAGTATTAATATTTGACGTACAAAATGTTAGAAATCAAGTTTCCTCTGTAGCTTTGAAGTAAATTCTCAAAATATGCTTTATTTCCTCCACCTCTACTAAAACAGATCTCAATTTATCAGATACTTTTCTGTCACAATTTTTCTTTTATTTTAAAGCACAAGAATTTTATCTTAAAACAATTTAAACAGAAATGGGAAGACTGGATCTGCAGTTACTTAGATACTGGAAAACCTCTAAACGTACTAGCTTGAATGTATTGGTAAGCCAAAAAAAGACATTCTAGGTCATGCACACTTTCTGTATGCCTTTATAGCAGAAAATAATAGGGATTACAGGCACAGACCCTTTGAAATGAGTCTTATCCTGAACCTTGGAAAATGGAGTTAAATTTAAGTCTGATATAAAGATGTTTAAAAAGTAAGCTTTCCAGCAATATGTTAATGACTCATAATACTTTTCTGGTTTTTTGCCTGTACTACGGTAAGGAAAATTAGGAACAGTGTTTTGTATTTTCCTTTTTATTTCTCATGTTCTTTTATATTGCAATATTATGATACTTTTATTGTATTGACAGATACAGTAGTAAGCAATTAAGATAAGAACATTTTACAGCTGGTGAATGAAACTAGATGCTTGTGAAAATATGAGAACTCTATTGAGAAGAAATATTTGAGGGTCTTTAAAATGCTTGGTACTACTGGAAAATAAAATTGGCAATTTATGTTTATATACTGAGAAAGCAATATACTAAGTCTCAATAGTTTTCTAGTCAAGAACTTGAATTTGAACAAAAGTTACAGCCTTTAACTCTATGGATGCCAGAGACCTCCAAAAGTAAAACCGGTGAGATTCCCCCGTACTCGTGCTCATTGACCTGCCTCTAAGTATCACCCTATTTCAGATACACAAAGAAGGACCCTGTGCCAGAGTTGTTCAAAGTTGTTTGAATGTCATTGCTCTGTGTTTAATGAAAACTTTCTGCCTTTGTGCTTTTGAGAGCTAATATAGGAAATCATCCGTACTACAGGCTGTACAGAAGAGCTCCTGCTGCCTTTTTACAGAGTTTAACAAACTTGGTATTTATGAAATGCTGAAATGAAATCAGCATATCATCAAGACATGCTTGCAACAGCTGAAGAAACCTTCAGGGAATGTTACTGGTTATAGCACCTTTAAAATGGCAACTTCTAAATTAAACTTGTCCTATAGGAGATATCTTCAGCACAGTGTTCTGGCATTCTCACTTTTCTTCCTGACTGCATGGTCATTGACATTCTAGGGGTTTTGACAGAGTGTTGTGTTGTGGGTTTTTGTTATTTGGCTTTTTTTTAAGCTATGCACATACAACTATACTGTAATTTATTTGTTGAAATAGGTCATAGCCATGTGAATGGAAAATAGATTGTTTTTTTCAAGAATTAACTACTTCAGAAAAAAAAAAAAAGCTTGTAATACAGTTTAACATTAATACACCATTATCTCTAAACACCACTCCAAAGAAAATTACACATTCAAGAAGCAAAATACTGTGTTACCCCTACCACAGTATTAGCTCAAAAGAGATACACAGTCCTATACATTCATACACATTTGCTGGTCTTGAAAAATGCTGATTTGTTTAATCAGGCAGGATAAGCAGAGAGCATTAAGTAATAGAATCTAAAATCAATAACAAAGAAAATCATTCCTGGCTCATTTTAGTGGAAATGTGATTTGCACCAGAATGTTAAATTAAAGTCAAAAGTGTGCTGATGCAAACAGATTTTCCTTTTTCTAATTTAGTTCAGAGAAACTAGGACTCATAGAAATTGTTCATGTACAAATTTTTCTGAATAATTAAATAAAATCTATTGGTCAGCACAGTTAGAACAATAAAAAAGAAAACACCATGGCTGTGAGTTAAATTTATAGGCCTTTGTTGCCCAGCTTGTCCCTCTTTATGGTGATTTTTTTCCCTCTGGTGATGAACAACTAGAACTGGCAGCATTCTCTGTCACCTGCTTGAAATTTTCTGTCTCTAGAAACATCTTTCGCTGACATAGCTTAAATGTTTGAAGCTGCAGCCCTTCCTGTACATTACATAAAAATTCAGGAATTTTTCCAATTCATTCCTTTCATTCCCATGGAAGAATAATTATCTCCTTTATAATGGTTTAGAGTAGTCAGAAGTATTCTGGAATAAGTGAATTCTTTCAGTGTATTGACCTTTTATGAACCTGTCATTTGGATCCAGGGAAGCAATAACCTTTTCTCTCGATGAAATAATGTCTTGCGCTTGGTGCTTTTCAAGTTGTGTTTAAGACACTTCTCAAACTGTATAAAAGGGACTTTTGCTTTGGGACTCTTATATAAATACATTACTTCTCTGAGTGGTGAATATTTCAAAGGGGGTTAGGAAAAACCCACTTTGTCTCTTTCCTGGAAGAAAGAAGCTTTGTTTCTCATTTAAATCTGTGTCTTTTCTCAGAATATTCCTCTTCCTTCCTGCAATCAAAACCTTAATAAAACTGGAGTTTTGATATTTATTGGTGAACAGTCCTCCCATCTTATTATAAAAACTGCTTTAAATGCTGCTGTTTCAAACATATTTCTTTCCACTTCTTACTAAGGTATAGAGGAATATGTGGGGTAAGCAATTAATAAATACAACACCTTACTAAGATAAACTTGTAGTTAATTGAGGAATGTTATATTTGTTATTGTCATGGGTTAGCAAAGCACAGTCCCGGAAGTGATGTTCTTGCAAAGGGGTGCTTACAGCTCCTCTATGACCTGACAGAACCTATCAGCTGGCCAGTTTGAATACGGACAATTTTTTAAGCCACTTAAAATTTCGACCGCCTCTGTGATCCACACTTAAGAATAGACAAACCCTGGGCAGAGCTCTCTCTTGTTTCTGGCACTGGGACAGGTGGCAGCGGGGCCCCATACAGGGGGCCCGGCCCAGGCCCTGCTTGGGCCAGGCTGGGACGGGTCACGGCCATCCTGGAGCCGATGGGCCCTGTTCCACCTGCGGCCCCCCCCCCCCCCCCCCCCCCCCCCCCCCCGGCTCCCCCTCTCCAGTGTGGCCAAGATTCAGCTGAAGCTGCCCACCGATGTCTGGCAAAAAGATCATGTGACCAACAGCGATAAGCGACATTCCAGCTGGAGGGCCTAGGTGAGATTAACCCTTTTAGTGCTGTGAAGAGATGAAAACCTGAGGGAGGAGAAAGAGGAGATGCTTAAAGCTGAAATTCTGTTGTAAAGCTATGATATATCAGAGTATCCCGTTGTAATTTCATGAAGGCATGGGGGTGGAGCGTTCAACTTGTGAGCAAAAGCACCTGCACTGAGATAAGCAGATGCTGAAGCAGCTGTAATTTGATGAGAAGTTTGAACAGGTAGAGGTGGAAGCGATGAGGACTTTTGCTCCAAATGGAAAGGAAAAGACCTCAGTTCCTAGAGATGCTCCCAGAGATAGTCCTAGAGATGAAGATGATGAAGACCCTTTGCTCCCAGGGAAGGAGGAGGGCCTCTATTCTTAGAGATAAAATGCTCCCAGAGAAGGGTGAAGAGAACTTTTGTTTCTGAACAGCTCAACCTTAAAATTGTACCCCAGTAATTCAAGAGTGGACCCTCAAAAGCAGTTGTGGGAAAAGCTGCAAGTCGTGGGAGGGGACTCTCACACGATGCGAGTGGAGAACCAACCCGGGCGGCTGTCTCATTGTCATAATGTTTTCATAGCATAGGCGAGTCTCCTCTTCCTGAATGGACTGAACAAGGTTATTATGGAAGTGGTAAACAGACCGAACATCTCAAGGATTGTCTTTTTACATTGTCAGTGGGAGAAGGGAGAAAGGTGGGGGGAGGAGAAGAGTTCTGAAGGTGTGGTATAATTTTATTTCTTTTCCTTTTTCCCTCTTTTAGGTCTGTTAATAAACTTCTTTATATTCTTTCAAGTTTTGTGCCTGCTTTGCTTTTCTCCTAATTCTTATCTCACAGAAGGTAAACAGTAATGAGTATTTTGGACCAAACCACTACAGTTATATAGTACAGTAACTATACATTAGACATGTTTTGTTGCCAGGCATTTCAACAAATCACTTGTAAGGTTGTTCTGTTACAATCATAATGGATAATAAATAACTGATTAACATAAGGGTGAAGGAGTGCCTTGAAAAATCCTAAGAATGAAATATTCAAACATTGTAACCAACTGTAGACTTGGAAAATCATGTGTTAAATGATATGGCAAGGTAGGATAGGATCTCAAAAGGATCACTTGAGTTTTCCTGAGACAGAATTAGTATACCTCGCTATCTGTTTTTACTGCAGGGGGACACAAGTCACACCTGATCTTGCCTATTCTATTCTGAGTCTATATACACATAAATTGCTTTGATTTTGGCACTAAAGGATCATTGACTTAATCTCTGCATTTTTTTTTTCTGAGTAGAAATACAGAATTTGATGAAAATTTTAGGGGTACTTTTTGGTGAATTGAACTGAAGGAAATACTGCACATTGAAGTGAATTTATCTAAAATAATTCTAAATTTTAATTAATCTGAACAGAGCTGCAGCCTGGTCTGAGAGGTCAGTTTTTGTTGTTCAACTGATGATGGTAAAATTTGCTTTCATATGTTCTAATTAATGTTTCTTCTCAATATTCTGCTTCCCAAATATCAGGAAGTACCATTACGACCAGAACAGTGGTAGCCAAATCCTTTGGCCCAGGACTATACATACAGATGTGGGAACTCAAATACTGGAAGCATTTGCTTGTTAAGGAAAAGGTTCAACTGTTGTAGGGTAATAAATCTTCTCCTTTTTATTGATTTTTATTTCTGTTAAGTAGAAACATTCTCACTCTTTTCAGTCTGTCTAGAACTGATCAATAAAAAATCCGTTTTCTGGAATATTTTTCTCACTGTTAACTTAATTCCTAAATCCTTAATGGAAACATTTAACTACATGAAACTAGCATATGACTTCAAAATGCATTATTATTAATCTTTTCTTATATTGGAAATTGATAATCTATTTTTCTTTTAGGTATTCTATATACTTTTGGACAGATGATTAAATGTTCAATCTTTATCTATGATTATTCATTTTCTGTAGTAGTTTCTTGTGTGGCACCTTGTCAAAACATTTTTGAAAGTCTACGGAAATTACATGAACTGTTTTACATCCGCTTAGGTTTTTTTGTTTACAGTTCCCAGGAATTCTCACAGACTGATATGATTCCCCTCTGTAGAAACTATTGTGATTAGTTCCCTTTGAAAGCTCAAATGTTCTGAAGAATAATTAAAGTAGAATAGAAAGTTGACAAAGGATCTTTTTAATGAGACTAAAAGAACTTCCTTTTTTTCATTAATAGACTACTTAGAGGTAATTAAGGAACTGCCATTCCCAAACCAGATTAGCATATTAAAATAATACACTACACAGAATTCAGAAATTAATATCAGGAATTTCTCAATGTCTTATGTCTTTTTTATCACAGGTAGTCTTTCCCCTCCTCTTATTAACTTTCTTTAAATCCTTAATTTTTAAAGACCGTTTTAGTATGGATGTAGAACTGTTAGCACACAGATTCTAGGAAATACCAAGATGAAAAAAAGTATACCTAGTTGCTAATAATAGGTAAATTTTAAAAAAGTATGGATTATTCACTTGTATTTCATAGAGAGAGATTTAGAAAAATATGTTATTATTTTCCATATAACTCTGAATAGAAATTGTTTTTCCTGAAATGTTGATAGATGTGCTCTGATCTTCCACAGTGACAATCTGAAACTGCCTTAATACCTTTTCCAACCTACCTCAGCCACAAAATTTTCCAAAATGTTATCTGGAAATATGACAGAGGAGAGGAGCAACTTATGAAGTAATTCCAGATAAATGAAACATGAAAAACACATATGAAAGAAAAAACCCACACAATAGTGAAGGC
Organism: Corvus moneduloides; assembly: GCF_009650955.1. Taxonomy (NCBI): domain Eukaryota; kingdom Metazoa; phylum Chordata; class Aves; order Passeriformes; family Corvidae; genus Corvus; species Corvus moneduloides. Next base: position 74,101,209 of record NC_045477.1, read on the forward strand.
TCAAAGTTGTCAGAATGACAATAAAAAATCCTACACCTTCATAGAATATCAAAATAAGTAATTTGATTTGTCAAGGCAAGTCTAAATTATTTTGTTTAACCTCTTCTCTATAAATCTGTACACTATAGTTGGTCTAGTACTTCATGAGTCCTGTAGTTTTGCTACTGAATTAGTTGATCCTAAGGTCAAAGAATTGTCAGTACTTCTCATTATGCATTAGTTATTTGTTTTTCAAAATAAGCCCCAAAAATAAAAGCAGAACTTAACGTGTATATGTGGTTTATATGCGATGCCTGAGTAGAGTCCATTCTCTGAAAGACAACAGAGGCTTGTGTACTCTGTGTGATAATTTCTTTCAGTCACAGTATCAACCCAGAGAAACTCACATTAATGTTTAGTCAATGTAAAACAAAATGGTTTCAGTCATCTTAACTATTAGAAATATTCTGCTTCAAGATGAAACAAACAAAAGGCTAAATTGAAAATTCCCAACTGTGAGCATTCTAGAGGAAAACAGAGTATGAGAAAATCAGTCTTTTGTGTCAATATTTTTTTTTATTTTCTTTCATTATTTGATCCATTTAGATATGCCCCAAAAACCTTTTTTAAGGTATCTCTTACTTGTTCATGTGACTTCTTTCTTCCTTTGGTTATAAATACTTCCTGGAGTATTAAGTTCATGTTGTATCACTAGAGATGTGGAACACACATAATTATCTTCCATGATGATACCATCAAAGACATAAACTGTTTTTTGCGTGTAAGAAAAAAAAATTAAATACTTAAAACTAAGTTTTAGATAAGAGTACGTAGATAATATAAGCTATGAAGATATTATTGGTGGGACTATTAATAAAATGCTGTGATCAATATTCTTAAAAAGAAAATAAAATTAATTTAAAAGTTGGAAAGATTTCAAAGAACAGATCAAATTAATCTTAGAGTTTAAGAACCATCTGGGAAAGATATACTTATCTACTTTCACTGTCTTTGTGGTAGTCTTCTCAGACTTTGTAGATCTAATTTAAAAGATGAAGAGGTATAAATTCCATTTTAGAGAGAAATGAAAAAGAAGATATAATATCCCAAAAACTGAAACATGAAAAATAAATAACCAGAATAAAATATTTTACCAGTAAAAGCAAGTAATCATAAGTGAAATGGAAATAGGATATTAATCTTTTTTTTCATTAGAAAGAAAATAAGATCAAGGATGTACTGATAGTAAGAACGTTCTTGCCTTCAGAATGTTACTTGTTTTTCCACCTGGAAAGAAGAAACTTCTCTGAAAAAAGAATAGGTAGCTATGAAGTGTTTGAAGGACAAGTGACAACTTCCAATGCTTGAGAGAGAACACATTTTGATGATTCTTGCCTTCAGAATGTTACTTGTTTTTCCACCTGGAAAGAAGAAACTTCTCTGAAAAAAGAATAGGTAGCTATGAAGTGTTTGAAGGACAAGTGACAACTTCCAATGCTTGAGAGAGAACACATTTTGATGATTCTGAGTAAAACTAATTATTTACTAGTTAATGTGTATCACAGGAAATTAGGAGATGCAATCAGAAATCATGAGGTTTTTACCCAACAGCAAAGGAAATTCAGAACTAGAAAAACAATTTATTTATTGTTGATTCCCATGCATGTTAAAAAAGAAATTAGTTCATAAAGATTCAACAGATTGTGATCCTTGCTAAGAGATGGATCTTAAAATAACGTTCATATTGCTCTATATGGTATACTGCCAACAGAATGAAATCCACATCAGCTGTAGCGTAACAGATTTTTATTAGAAAATCTATGAAAGCTTAACTGAGAAGTTAATTTTTGGTAGATTGTATGACCTTGAAATTAATACTTCTGCTCTTACTTTTGAATAGATAATGTAATTTCCCTTTGGATATATTTTAAAGACCAATTTAGGGCAGAGAAGGAATTTGTAAAATAAATTCTGTAAATACTACTCCTCTCAATAAATTTAAATCAATTTAAACCTTCATATAAGTGAATGAGATCAGAGTTTCTTTTTTAGTTCATGTATCATCAACACATTTATTACAGCTCCAAATGTGAATTTTTTTTTGTCACTGTTAATGCTTGAACTAGGAAGAACAGAGTTTAACTGTTATAGAAAAACTCTATTTTTATTTTGAAATAGCTGTCATTTCATATCTGTATTATAGAGGAATATTGTAGCATCACTATGAAACAAGCAAATTCTATTGATGTGTTAATGGACATCAGAAAGGACTCTAGCATTAGGCAATTTACATGAGACGTGGAAGACAAAGGTTCAAATCTTAGTTCTGAATAGTCAGTGTATGTCCAGAAACTTTTATATTTAAATTCTCTTATTTAGATCTGTATTTTTCATTGATTCTATATGTAAAAGTGTAACAAAGACAAACAAAGTCTTAATTCCTTTAGAGGTAATGGAAGAAAACTTTAAATCTCAGAATATATCGTGGAAGACATTTTCTCTAACTGGAAATTTTGCTGAGAAATGTCGCACATCATTCCATTAAACTTATCAATTTGTCTTTGTATTTAAATACATACTGCTTTATCTGACCAAATATTGGATTTTCCATCGTACTAATTGACAGAGAAGTCCTGACAAGTATAAATTTGCAGTAAGAAATAATATAACAAGAAATCATGATCAAACAAGAGAAAAAAATTTTAGCAATTTTCTGATGAAAACACTTTCATTCTTATATAGTTTTTCAGATACCACCAGAAAGAAAACAAAGACAAAACACACTATACATAATTCATCTAGGAAAGAGTGGAACATAAGTCTGCCCCATTAGCAGTAATTTAGTTTCTGCATTAATAAAAAATTATTCTAGCAATAAATTAAATGTAATGAACTGTACAGATTCAATTTCTTGACAAATCCTGTGTTCTCTATCTTGTGAAGTTCAATTTATAGCAAAGATATTTGTATTTTAATGCCCTAACTACTTCTTATTTTCTGTCTTTCTGTATTTTAGGATAAAAAGCTTTAATCAGAGTGTGCACTGTTTCACTAGGAAAAGTTTTTCACTAGGAAAAGCTAATTCATTAATGAAAGGCACAAAGTTATAAGAACCTGCTCTTATAATGGTTTAACCCCAGCCAGCAGCCAAGCCCCAGGCAGCTGCTCACTCACTCCCCCACAAGCAGATCAGTGAGACAATTGAAAGCGTACAAGCTAGAAGACCTTGGGCTGAGATAAAGGCAGTTTAATAGGGAGAGAACACAAGCAAAGCAAAACAAGGAATTAATTCACTGCTTCATATAGGCAGGCAGGTGTTCAGCCATCTCCAGGAGAGCTGGGCCCCATCACACATAACAGTGACTTGGGAGACAAACACCATCACCCAGAAGTCCCCCTCATCCTCCTTCTTCTCCCTCTTTATGTACTGAGCATGATGTCATATGGTCTGGAATATCCTTTTGGCCAGTTTGGGTTACCTGTCCTGCTATGTCCCCTCCCAGACTCCCATGTACCCCCAGCCCCCTTGCTAGCATGGTAGCACAAAAAGCACAAAAGGCCTTGGCTCTGTGCAAGCCCTGCTCAGCAATAAAAACATCTCTGTATTATCAACCTGTGTTCAGCACAAATCCAAAACACAGACCCATACCAGCCATTGTGAAGAAAATTAATTCTCCCCCAATCAAAAGCAGCACAAATATTTAGAAGTTGTGGGAATTTTCTGTTGACTTAAAATACAGTGTAGGGGAAAAAGGACTCTACGCTGCTAGCTTTTTCTTGTCTTATTTCATCTACCTTCCAAAGTCAGTATTCCAGATATTTGTATTAAGTGTATAAAAGAGCCTTTCAATACTCATGTATTTGTTAGCATTTTGTGAGGAAGACTTACAGAAAAAGAAATCTTTTAAATGTGAGCATTAATGAGAAGTTGAAGCATTATGCTAAGTGTGACAGCGCTCCAAAATTACGTGCCTCCTTGTCTGGTTTTTTTGTATCAGTATGTAAGTGGTATTTTTTTCTTTCAGTGCATTAAATACTTTAATTAACTTTAAGAGCTGTTTGGCTGTGTGTCGCGGGTTTGGTTTGTAACCGGGCGGAAACACCAATTTAGTGTAGTGGTCTGGTCCAAAATACTCATTACTGTTTATCTGCTGTGAGATAAGAATTAGGAGAAATGCAAAGCAGGCACCAAACTTGAAAGAATATAAAGAAGTTTATTAACAAACCTAAAAGAGGGGGAAAAAAAATTACAAAAAAATTATACCACCTTCAGAACTGTCCTCCTCCCCCCACCTTCCTCCCTTCTCCCACTGACAATGGAAAAAGACAACCCTCAAGATGTTCAGTCTGTTTACCACTTCCATAATAACCTTGTTCAGTCCGTTTAGAAAGAGAAGTCTCTTCTTGCTCATGCTATGAAAACATTATCACAACGAGACAGCGCCCACTTCCAAATATCATTCAGTCCATTTAGGAAGAGGAGTCTCTCTGCCTGCGTGTGAGTCCTTTCCCCCGACTTGCAGCTTTTCCCTCAACTGCTTTCGAGGGTCCACTCTTGAAGTTTTTTGGGGTACAATTTTCAGGTTGAGCCGTTCAGAAACAAAAACAGAGGCCCTTCCCTTCTCCTTTCCTGGGAGCAAAGGGTCTTCATCATCTTCATCTCTAGGACTATCTCTGGGAGCATCTCTAGGGACTGAGGTTTTCTCCTTTCCCGTTTGGAGCAAAAGTCCTCATCTGGTCCATCTCTCCCTGTCCAAACTTCTCATGAAATTACAGCTACGTCAGCATCTGCCTATCTCAGCGCAGGTGCTTTTGCTTACGAGTTGAACACTCCACCCCCCATATCTTCATGGAATTACAACGGGATACTCTGATATATCATAGCTTTACAACAGAATTTCAGCTTTAAGCATCTCCTCTCTCTCTCTTCCCTCAGGGTTTCAGCTCTTCACAGCAATAAAAGGGTTAATCTCACCTCGGCCTTGCAGCTTTGCAGCTGGAATGTTGAATTTTTCTTATCGCAGTGGAGAGCGGGGAGAGCCGAGCCGCTCCGGCTGCCCACGGCAAGGCAGTGGGGGGGGGTTCCATGGCTGGAACAGGTCCATCGACCCAGGATGGCCGTGGCCCGGCCCGGCCTGGCCCAAGCAGGGCCTGGCCGGGCCCACTGGGCCCTGCTCGGGCCCTGCAGCCACCTGTGCCAGCGCCGGAAACGAGAGAGAGCTTGGAGGGGGAGTTTGTCTATTCTTAAATGTGGATCACAGAGGTGATCACAACTTTAAGTGGCTTAGAGAATTGTCCATATTCAAACTGGCCAGCTGATAGGATCTATCAGTTCCCAGAGGAAACTGTAAGCACCCCTTAGCAAGGACATCCCTTCCGGGACTATGCTTGCTAACCTATGACACTGTGTCACTTGAAAATAAAAATAAATTTGATTTCTGTATTTCTTCAATATTTTTCGGATGAAAAGTTATGAGACCCTTGGAATTCTGTTCAAATGAATGCTATGTGACTTCCTAGGTTCTGGCGACAGTGTAACTCAACATGTTCAGGGTGGGCACCGTGCGAGTAGAACACCAATTAAATGCTCTGTTCTACAAATGGTATAATGAGTTTCTTGACCCTCAGCAAAACCACACCTTTCTACTCTCTTTCATCCTTTCTCACCTGTGAAAAAGCAAAAGTAGTATTTGCAAATGAATGAAGGCATTAATCCTGATGTACTCTTCCAGTCAGCAGTCTGTTCTTCTGGAGAAAAAAAAAAGAAACTCTGTTATGAATGCCATCTATTTATTCCTTCTGAGGTAAAGCAGAAATTACTGTTAATCTGAAACTCTAACTGGTTTACAGTTTCCATGAAATGGCACATATTTACTTTTCTGCTATCAGCTACCTTAAATTTCCAAAGAATTTTTATAGCACCAAACAATATACACAGGCTTACACATCTTTTATATGTTCTTTATTCAAGGTGTGCAAGAGGCACAAGAATCACATATTTTATAACAGTTGGCCAAAATAATCTTCAAACATTTATTTTTCAATTCAATTCTGCTCACCAAAAGACTCTGTACAATACAGGTTTTACAGTATATAGCAGTTTACATTCCTTTGGTAGGCTCCAGACATCTCCCAAATCTAATTCCTCATCAACCCTAGTCCCAAGTGTCACATTATTTTAATCACACAGCCATAATAATTAGATTTTATCTTTTTCCAAGCTTTAAAATCACTGCACCAGCCTAAAATTGCTGTAGAAATTGTGCTTTTACATACCTAAAATTTAAAAATCTAATATTGGAATTATTTTAACCAGCTTAGCTGTCAATCTTGCATCTCTATCTTCAGCATGCATTGAAGCAATGCTCCAAAGAAGGTGCATAAGTTCTGTACATAGTCGATGGACAGCAGTGGGTGCACTTGAAGATTTGCACACACTGAGCACCACATTTAAACTGGCCTGATTTCTTCCTGGAGATTCTAAAATACCTACAGTCATAAAATGTAAGATCAGCAGCTATTACACAGCTGAATATATGGTACAAATTAAAAGAACTGCTTGTAAGACCTTTTTTTGACTTTTTTCCCCCAAATATGAGAGTTGGCCTAATAAAAAATACTGACTCTCCATTTTATCTTACTCTGAGAATGTAAATGTGGTATTGTGGTAGTTTTCCCACCGAGAAAGGATTGACACAGGGATAGTTTTATCCTGTAAAAATCCTCTTAATAACTTCTGGTTCCCAAGATAAGGCAGTCAAGTCAGAATCTATTAATGTTTAAAATTTCTATTGACAAAGTAAAAGATGATTTCTGTAACAATCACCTTTGAAGAAATTAAGTAATCTTTGATTGAATGAATTTGCTTATACAGAAATAAAGTTTTTAGTATATTAATTAACTAAATGTTGCTCTCAGGGTGCAACACTAATAAATTTTGTACTTTTCATTATGTGATTAACGTAAAAATGCAGGCATGCACTCATTCACAGTGTAATTTACATTATGGTTAATAAAAATCTAATTAGAGTAAAAAAAAAAAGGATTACAGTTATATAATCCACAATTGAATTATTTAACTTAAATAAGTTTTATGAGAACAACAATTCAATTGTCTTTTTTTTTTTCTTTTAATGTGAAAAATATTAAGGACTGCTCTGTTTTTCAGTAAAAATCATGGGGTTTGGGGTTTATAGGGGGTGAATTACTGAAAACCACTGTTTCTAGTAATCCTGGAATTCTTCAGAAAAAACCCATCACAATATTGACTCAATTAGAGTAGTTACATATGATGTTATTTTTTCTTTTAAAAAAATAATATCATGGTGGTTTTAATTGATTTGGTTTCTCAGCATGGTCAAGTGCCTTATGATAAGAGAAAATATGGATAAAAGCAATAATTGACCTATGAATCATAGGAGGAAAGAGAAACTTGCCAAGGCTACAGGATCAAGGAGAATGTTGAAAATGTAGTGGATATGAGGGAGAAAAAGCTAAAATACTTCTGAATTTATCTACAAAGAACACGAGAAATTAAAAGGGCAGAGAGGCCTTGCATAGAGCAGAAAATTGAAATGAGAAAGGGAGTCATGGCAGAGTTGAACAAAAAAAATGTCAAATTGTACTGGACAAGAAAGGAAACCTGTATTTTATGGTAGCTTAGAACTTGGTATTCACTCAGGTAAACCAGGAGAATGTGCATGAGCCCTGTGGTCTGAGAATAGTTACAGAAATTACCTCATGTAATTTTCCTGTTGATGAACAGATTAAAGAATGGCTTCTTCCAGTTTATTTGCCAAGTTGTTTTGTTTTTTTTAAACTGTTCAATCTGAAGAGGAACTTTATTTGGGAAAGTGTATGAGAACTGTACGAATGTGAATTTGAAAGAAATGGGAACCACAGACAGGTGAAAAATATTCTTTTATAGCATTATACTATGCACAGCTTTAAATTCTCTTGAATGCATCTCTACGTAAATTTCAGGAGTCTTTTAGTGAGGTAGACTGTAGATACTTAGGACATGATGAACTGACATTTTCCCTAAGGCTTAAAGAAAGAAGAAAACAGGCAATTTCTGTACTTTTCATTTTTATATTTCAGAGCATGAGGCTTCTTGATAGGATGTTAGGATTTATTAGACAGATACACAGACCAAGGATAGATTTTAAGAGCTCTGAAGTCATGCAATGTTTATCGGATTTATTTATAATATACATGAGGCAAGTTAAAATCCCTGCTTTCTTGCTTTCTATCAATGACTCTTTGGCCTGCATATTCCAAAGCATTTTAAATTATGAAAGGGAATGTTTTCCCTTTTCTTTTAACTAAGAGAAGGAATCTCAGATATGAGATCTTTGATGGTCAAGTATAGACAGCTTGCTTTTTGCTTATTTTTAAGCCAGACATTACTTTTTTCTTTTTCCTCTGAACTTTTTTTATTTTTCAAATTGATTTTTTCTCATTGATGACCTGAGAAATCCAATATTTACCCAGCTCCAATAAAAATCAGAAGCATATGTATGAGAAAAGGATAAGTATTCTATGTGTAGTCTTCTTATACTGAATTTTAAGAACTTCCACTAGAAAAAACCGAAACCAAACCCAACCAAAAAAAAACCGACCAAAAAAACCCTCAAAAACAGCAACAACAACATAAAAAAACAAACCACAAAGCCCTTCTCTAAATAAGAACAACTTATAAAAATAGAAGGTAGGTATTTTGCCAATGAAAATGTGTAAAGCCAAAACAAATGAGTCCTGATCTTTATTTGGTTACATTTATATGGACCCCATTGAGACATCTGTTTCTGTGATGATAACGTAGAGGAGTTGTATAAAGCATGAGGGACCACTTCTACCTAAAACATCACACTGTTTTTATGCACAAATTCCACTTACAGTTATTTGCATAGGGGAAATTTCAGAGCAATACCTAACATTTTTGAGGTGTGCTTTATTTCTACATGCAGTAAAAGGCTAGCATTTGAAAGTGGATAAGTTTTAAAATGTCTTTAAAGCCATATGCAGAGTTCTAGGACCTTTGATACACAAATTATTGTCCCTGGAGCCAATGGAAATTCAAATGAGAAATGTGTAAAATTCCAGTCCTAAAGCTTGATCTTGAACTACCACTACACTTGTTTCAATAACCACTGCTGAAGGTGGAATCAGCTACAAGACCATGACAGAGATCAGCCAGGAAATCGTAAAGCCTCATGGCATTGATGGGAAATACATTCCAGAATTGTCGTCTGGTTTTATTGTTGAAGGAGATAAGGAAATACCTCTTTTCAGAAACAAAAAGCATAAATCACTGTAGGGTCAAAGTCTGACAATACACATCAGATGATTTAGCATGCAATATGTAAAATTAAATACCGTTAAAGTTTCGAAACCTAGTTTTGCATATTTAGGAAAGCTGCTGTCTTCATTTATTTAGATTACAATATGAATTGGCACCCAACATAGCAGAAACATGCCCAGCTTCTTTTATTTATTTGTTTCATTCATTAACAAAGTAAGCACAGTGGAAGGAAAGCATTTCAATGTCTTGCCCTTCATTATTACTTTTATTATTGCTGCTATTCAAGTCCCTTGCAATATATTTCTTGTTATGTAAAACCAGTCTATAAATCACAAAAAAATCTCCAAAAACTCCCCAACCCCCCCCAACACTATGTACATATAAAATACATTGTGCACATGTATTTGTAGTTCATATGCACATATAATGGTTTGTGTATAGATATGTATACATATACAGATATATATATGTATATGTATATATATATATGTATTATATATATTTCCTAGAAATATTTGATTCAATTATGTCAAAAAGACTGGAAAAGTACTATTTTTAAAACCAAATTATAAAAAATCTATATTAATTGCCAGATTTTTATTTTTTTAACGTCAAAAATTGGTAGCGTATTTCTTATTCTAGTAAAACATTGGTGTTATTTTTTTTCATTTATTCAGGAATCATTAAACTCTATTGTTTAATATCTTTGTGACTTCATAGAAACATAAAATGATGAAATATAAACAGATAATATAAATTGACATATTTTAAAAAGCTTATTTTCTTGAAACAGTTACTTTCATGCTTAAAATAAATGTGAAATATATATGTATCAGTCAGAATTATTGAGAGATTACATATATAGAGATAAGTGTACCTGCACTAAGTGCAAAAATTTTAAATTCTTCAAAATTGTTTTCCATTTCTTACATTTTTATTCATTAATTTTCTCCTGTTCTCCACAAGATTAATTTGTTATTTAAAATAATTGTATTCAAGCTGTTTGCATTTTCGTTAGCTTTCTTTACTGTGAGATATATGACAAGTTTATGACTAGCAATTCTGAAGAAGATCTTAGGCTGGGTCACTGCTAATACAATCTAAAAATTTTCTTCTAGAGAGCACTATTAGATACTTTGGAGGATAAAAATGTTCGAGTAAATGTGATTTTAAGGCTAGTACTAGTTTAGAAAGATTGGATTTGTGGCAGCTTGGGAATTTGTACAATTTAAGCTCTGTAATGTTTGAAATCTGAATTCAATCTCAATCCATTGCCTCTACATACTTGTAAGAATTGTTTGAAGACCTGGAGGACCAAGAAGGTGCCCTACACATTCAAACATCTTGATATTTTGTTTACCTTAGCATACAGTACCACCACTTGAGACGCTTTACTGATTTGCTTATTTTCAAAATTTAAAAAGTGTCACACTACAAAAAGAAACTAAAGCTCTACAGTGTATGCCAAATAAGATGCCCCAAAATAAAGTCACTACCTGGGGTTTTTATTTACTTCTGAAAATCCTACTTATGGGTTAATCTTGGCATCTATCTTAATAAATAATATATGATTATTTAAATGCATAAAATGTATTAATTTACAAATATGATGATGATAACTTTTGCAAATATAAGTCAAGTAATAGAAAATTAACATCAAAATCTCTATTGGAATGACTAGTTTTTTCAGAGACTGCAGCAATGTTGCAGTTAATACTTGTCAATCACAATACATTTAACTGAACATTTCATATGAAATGTATTAACATCTCCTAACATTTGAAAGTAATAATAACAACAACAATAAGGCTTTTTAACATTTTATTATTTCCAAATTTTGCTACAAGCAGACTATAAGGAAAGTCATTGAACAATGACTAATATGAAAGAATATGAAAGACAATGCTATCAGTTTGTTCATTTTTCAGAATTTTCAGATTTACTAATTTTTATTTGACAAGTATATTATAAATATGAATTGATATTATATTTTTAAATTCCTCAAATGAATAGAAGTTACAAGGAAGAGTGGAGGAAGGAGTTAATGTCTGTATTCATATTTATATTTATAAAAATATTTCAATTATGTTCTCTTTTAAAGATGGATAGTGATTAATAACCATAGGAAATCTCTTCCAAAATCTCTGCCCACTAAGAGCTAGGCGCCTAATCTAAGCTAGGTGTCTATGAAGCCTGTGACCACTTCATAAATTTTATTTGCTTAATAATTCTGTATACTACATATCCCTCTTAGGTTGTGTTGGAATTTCCTCTGGAAAGTTAAATGATATTAATTCTGTCCCTACACTTTTAGGATACATAAATATTGATGCAATACAAATTGAAATAAGAGCTGTTAAAGAAAATATGCATTTAGTCTGTATAACCTGAATTCTGTGATCAAATTGACGAAATTTTGTTTAGACATGCTGTGTGGGATTCATCTGACCACATGTAGGCACATGCAGTAGCTATCTAAGGAAGTTCGGTTCACTTTCCTCTGAAGCATCTACCACTACTCTTCATTCTACCATGAAAGCTTGGTTTAAACTGAGAAATCTAATTTTCAGGCATGAAAATCTTCATGAAATAATTCCTGGCAAAGGTGTCAAAGAACTACAATGACAAATATATATTACAAAAATCTTTGGAGGATTTGCCCAATATTTCCCTGAATTTTACCATTTAATCAGACTTAACTAATAGCTGTGATAGTAAAACATGAATGTGTCACATGTCAACACTGATATTCTTCAAAATCTGGTATGACATAGTTTTGATATTCCTTCTTGTTTGGCTTGAAATGGTTCATATCTGTTGAATCAGCATGTCAATAAGAGCACAAGTCAGAAACATAAAAAAATAGTTGCATCAGGAAATTCAGAAGACACAGATGTAGATCGCAGAGGTCTAATCCTGTGATTCCAGTTGGTATGAAAGGTTCTGTTGCTGTCCTTGGTTATTGCTGTGGCATATTCTTAAGGTGAAGAACATCTCAGTTTGTCCTCTCTAAAATGCTAAAATCACGGAAATGCTCATTGCCTCTTTCATCACAGAGGAAAGATGTAGCTGACTCTTGAAGTCAGCTCTCAAGCAATCCCTAGCATTGTTAAAAAAATGGCTGAAATGAATACTTTAGATTGAGGATATGAAAAAATTCCTTCCATTCTCTAATTCAGTTTTTCATTCTATTATGGATAGTACTATGGATTGATCTAAACTAGAAATTGTTTTTCTCATTAATAATAAGAGAGATACTTTTATGACCCTGAACATGTGTTTCAACAATTGTTTGAGATTCTGTACAAAATCAAGAATACCATACCAAAATAAATTAAAATTCCTATTTTAGTGTCTAAATACATCTCTGTGTTAGGAAGATTCTCATGACTGAAATATTAAAATCGGGAATGTTATTCGTAGCATTTGCAGTTAAAACTGAATTGGGACAAGGGGAGTGAGAGCGTATTTTGTCAAGCTAGGTTCTATTGTTTGGACTCCCTTACCAAAATATATAGCACTAAGTCCCCAAAACACATTACAGAGGAGGTTAACCAGTGCATGAAGTAGCAGTTTACTGGGTTTCATCTGAGAAAAACAAATCATGTAGTGCTCAAATCTGTGATATACTATGAGGCTCAACCTTCAAATATAAAATATCTACAGAATTTATGAGTTGTAGAGAATTTTATTTTTTCCTCTGAAAAACCTTTATCCAATATGGGAGAGCACTGTGGTAGCTCTCACAAAGTTTTTTGGTGAAAGGAAAAGGTCAACTATTACAAAAGTGAACCTTGTGAATTTGAAAACTATTAAAGCTTAGATGATAAAGGTATGAGCAGAAATGTATGAACAACAACTGGTAAATATTTAAGGCATTTCCAAGCTAATCAATATCTGGAATTGCTAACTTTAGTGTGAAAATAAATAGTGAAAACATACAAGCAAAAAATCTATACTTTCTATGAAGCAAATGGAAAAAGGTTATAAAATATAAATGACACCTCTTTCCACCAATATAGAGGCCTTCAGCATATACAGACAGAAAACCATGAAGGTCTTATAAATAAATAATAAACCAGAAGCTAGAAGAGATTGTGAATATGGAAAGAAATAAGAAAATGCACTAAGAATTTTGCAGAACAAAGCTGCATTATTTAATTTAGCATAATTATAATTCCACAATTACATACTAAAATAATGCAAAATAATAATGCTATTTATAAAAGCATACACTACATTTAATTTATTTTAATGATTTAATTATTTAATTTTTTAAAAATCATTAATACAGTGAGGTGAGTTGAACAGTGTGTGAGCTGACACACCCCAACCCAGCTGCTTTTCACCTCCTCTTCTTTAAAGGTGGAGGTGGTGGGGAATACAATGCAAAAGCTTGTGGGTCAAAATAATTCATATTTCAAACTTACCATCATGGCCAAAACAGACAAAGGTTGGGGAAAATTAGCTTAGTGTATTGCCAGTTAAAAGTAGAGTTGGATAGTGATAAACAGAGTCAAAAATAAAAACACCCTCCTTTCTTTGTCATTTCAAGTTCATTCCTTGCTTCCTGACTCTTCTGTCTCCCCATCCCCTACCTCCAGCAGAGGATGGCTGGTGTGGTCAGACTATAACAGGACTTTTCTGCTGCTCCCTCCTCCTCTCACTTGTGGCTCCTTTGCAAAGCGGGCTGGCATCAGTCCCTGCCTCCTTCTCACAAAGGCTACCACTGCAGCCCCCAGCACCCAGGACTTGCTACAAAAACCCAACAAAGCCAAAGGTGGCAGTGTCATAACATGAATGAAAGGTTGTGAAAAAGCATGGGGCAGCCTCTCAGGGGTTTGCTGTCTAGAGCCTGGAATACAGGACTAGTGGGTCTGGTCGTTAATTGTAATTTAGTATGTATTGAAAATTTTCTTATTTTTTAACCACAAAATAAATTCATATTTAGCTACACAGTTGGCAGCTTGGACATATGTATGATGAGTATACCATGCAATTTAGCAGAGTTTCCTGTGAGCAGAGCAATTTACTGCTACTATTGCATTGCTATTACAATTGCATTGCTATTGCAATTGAATTACATGTATTGCATATATCCTGAGAGTTAAAAGAAAATGGAAGTTGGCAGGTTGAAATAATGACTTGATAGAAAAGGAAGTAAAAGGTGCTAATTTCCTCTCAGCACACCATTTCCATCACTCATGGTGTCTCCACTTGAAAATAGGACAGCCTTTAAGATCCACAGAAAAACACAAACTGGACATATCAGGCCACTTACATATCTTTCAGCATACAACAAAAACACAAGCTCTCATATCCATTACTGGTTTATCTTATACATGCTTTTACCTGTAGATACTTTTCATAGTGTTTTTAAGACATATGTAATTATATATGCTAAAACATAACTGCAGATTGACTTTTACGTCTTCATATTATCCATGAAATATATATAAATACCAGTATTCAATTTGGCACAACTGTCTTAAAAACACACTTTAAAAACATTTTAACTTCAGAATTTTTTCCAGGATTTTTTTTATTTTCAGTGCTTGACGTGAATTGGAGGAATAAGAATACTCTTCCTCTTAAAGCATCAAACATTGGTCTTCGTCACCTTCCCTACAGCTGAATATTGCCCTACATATAGAAGAGACTCACAGGAACTGATGCAACGTTTTCAGCCAAGTATAGCCTATGTTATGCCATGAAAAACAAGGTCTACCACTCTATGAGTAACTTTACACTGTTTCTGTCACACAAATCTGAGACAGCTCCTCGACTGCTGCACTACTGTATACTGTCAAGTAATGTGCAGATTTCCTTTGAAGTGCAGAATTTATAAGCCAAAATAAACAATAAAGAAGCAATGAAGAGCTCTGCCAGACTGAATATCAAACTGCCAAGCAACAATCTTCCCTCCTCTTTATTCATTCACTTAATTTGTGTTTTACTAATTTTGGCTATAAAGATTGGCAACAACAGGAAGAACTGAAACTAAAGTGGCATGTATAGAAGAAGGAAACAAGTAATTAGGGGAATAAAAGGAGGTCATAGAATTTCCTGAAATTTCCAGAACCTGGTATATTGAAGAACTGGAAAGGAATATTATCTTTTCCAGAGAGTGTAAGATAATAGCATACTAAACTAAGATAATAGTATACTAAAACAATACAAAGGAATATTTGAGCATTGTATCTGCTTATTCTATAACAGAGAAATAGTTATGATAATAGTATTCAAGTAGATGAAAGGCTGCTGTAAATGTGAGGGGGATAAATTGTTTTCCAAGTCTCTTGTAAATAACTTGCAAAATGGACTTAAGCTATTAAGAGATTCAGAAAAGGAAAATACAAACAAACAAAAGCACAATCAAACAACAATCACACACACACACAAAAACAACCCAAATTCTACCGAACAGGAAAAAGCCTAGCAAACTTCCCAAGTCTAGCTGATAGCTACTTCCTAACCTACACTTAACATGGGAATTACCTGCCTACAAATTCTGTAGAACAAAACCTATTTGAAAGATAAATTAATATTGATACATTAATAAGTACATATTAATAAGTTAAATATTAGTCTCCTTTCAACAAAACTTTGAAAGTCTTGTAACAGATTAGTTCTCTGCTCTAGAAAAACACCCACAGAACAATTAATGTTCTCAGTAAGAATGCTTTCTAAGAAACATCAAACACACTGACTAAAATACCCCTGAGCACAGCACCAGCCACACACTAGGTTTGATGATTCCATGGCTGTGAAGGCCTAACAGTAACACCTTTTCCTTCTGACAGGTTATATCAACCTGGGTAACCACATCATGGCAGGGAATGGGTCTGAAAAACACGTCTAGATTTTTCCTGAAACATCTTTCTATTGTGTGTGTGTGTGTATTTATTTACATATCCATTTCAGCATGATACACAAGCTGGACAGAAAAGAGAACACATCCTGGAGTACTACGAATAATGTGTTTAACATAACACATGTGCAAGGTTTTCTAAATGTAAACCCTCTTTGTGCCTTCATATCTCTACTTTACATGTTTTAAAGCTAGAGATCGCGAGTGCCATGTGTCATGTTATTGAAATAATTGATATTTACTTACAGGTATTAAACACATTTTTGAACCATGGGATGGCTAATGTAGAGTGACTGACATCAGTGTCAGGTATTCTACACAGTGTTTTTCTTTATTTCAGCTCATGATTAAATTCAGAATTTCTAAATATTTTATGCATTTTATAACACATTTTCTACTGTGGATTCATAAAATCTTCAAGTCCTTGATACAAGAGCTAAAAATGTGGGTGACTTTTTTGTGCTCTTTATGTACAGTCAGTGAGACCAACAGATGCAACCTAATATGCAACCAAAAACAGTTTTGATTTTTCAGTTCTCATTGTGAGCTGCACAGGACGAGTTTAAATATTAAGATATGAAAAAATGGTCTGATACTTATTATTAATTAACTGATATGGTTGATGAAACTTAAGAAGCTGTCTCATTTGTGGTAGAAGTGGCAAAGATTTCTTTCCTTCTTCCATGTTCTCAAGGAAGATAAGTTTCACCTCACATTTCAGATCAGAGTATAAAAAGTGAGTTAGTGGGATAACATATTTAGTCTAGTATTACGTTAATGTCTACTGTTCCTGTAGCAGGTAACTGCTCCCATAAAAGTTATGTATTATCACTATCATTAATTTACCAAACTAAAGTCAGGTTCATTTGCTGTTGAGTTTAAATGTTCACAATCATTACCATCCTAGAAATGCTGATGCAATTTGTTTACACATGAGTGAGATACAAGGGCTTTTATAACAGGAAATTAAGTGTTCAAGGACACTTTTTCAGATTTTCCAGTAAGTGTGGACTAATTTTTACATACTCTCTTGAAATTAAATCTTGAATTTGATACAGCTTCGCTAGCTGCATAAAGCTTTTATTCTTCTGTTTGTTTTTTCTTTATATTCTTTTTGTCATGACCACCTGAAACTGTCATGTGGGAAAAAACCAGTTTTTCTTTCCTATATTTTCCATCATCTTACATACCATTAAAAATGGTTTTACTCCTTGGTTTTCTTGGTTTGTTTTTTTTTTTTTTTTTTTTTTTTTTTTTTTTTGTTTTTTGTTTTTTGTTTTTTGTTTTTTTTTTGTTCTCTGGTATTTTAAGTATAAATTCCAAATAATTAGTTTTTTAAATTAATTAACCTGCCAAGTTAAGCATAGGTAAACCTGAACATCATCTCTAGCTATAAAACCTCCTCTCTCTTTCTGAAATCTGTTTTTGAAAAATCAAAGTGTGAGTTGTGGTGTTTAATGAAGCACCAAAACGAGCTGTTGTTTTAAAGGAAGAGCCTGGATTTTTTTGTAACATGTAAAATTACCCCCATGTAATTACCTGAGTGAAAAAAAAAAAAAAGGTTAAAACTGACAAGGAGAAAAATAAGACTAAAATTCTATAGTTTTATCCATGTGTTTATTCATGGACTGCTTTCATGCTGATGCAACACTCATTAAATATCACTTTATTCTTGTAGTATCATCGAGGCCTTCCTTAATATTCTCTGATAGCATTGAGGCCTTCTACTTTTAACAATCTCCAATGACACAGATTCCACACCTTCTCTGAAAACTTGCTCTAACACTTGATCACTTCCATGGTGAGGCAGATTTTCTACACAGAGTCAGAATTTCCCAGGATTTTTCGATTTGTGTTCATTGCCTCTCATCCTTCTACTGTCCACCTTGGGCAAAAGTCTGCCTGCCATCACCACGATGTTCCTTTAGGTAGCTGCAAAAAGGAAAAAAGAAAAATGCCCCTTGACCTTCTAGAGGTAGAAAAAACTCTAGTTTTCTCAAATGTCGAGGAAACTTCCCAGTCTGACCATTCCCAAGACTCTCTGGCAGTCACACTTCCAGTGCCAGAGATTTTCACTGATGGAACTGAAGCCCCTTCACATTGGGTGGGTCCAGTGACTCCATGGGTGCCTGGCTTGACTCCCCACACATCCTACCCACACAGTCAGACCAGGTGTCCTTACCGGTTTCCTTACCCAGGTTTCCCTTAGCAGAATCTCAGACGTTCTGTTTCATAAAGCCATTTTTTCACTGCACAGTGACACAGAAACAGCCCAAACTGAATGACAGACTCATTCTGCCTCATTTATTTCACAAAGATTATTCACTCTTAAGTATGATCACAGATGAATTTGTAGATTTTGGTGTCTGGAATTCTAGCTTTGGGATAACGCTTAGGGCTTATGGTCATGAAATTGCATCAAATGAGAAACTATTTGCAAAGCAGAAAGTCATAACTATCACTGTTGCTGAGAGCTACATTAATTTTCTTTTTGTTAATGCAGTTCATGGGTTGTTTTCAATAATAATAATAATAATAACAATAGTCTGAAAATACAGTGAATTAATAAATCAGAGGCTGAAATCAAGCAAATAATAACCAAATTTCTGAACTTCCAAACAAATAAGTTACATAGGCAAATTTGAGATGGTTTGCTTAGCTAATTCTCATCAGGACAGGCCTAAAATGAGAGAAAAGGACATAGGATATCTGTGGTTGATAACTAAGTAAAAATTCAATTTAAAAAAACTAAATTTCTGTAATGAAAGGATATTTTGCAGTATGTCTCCTCTGCATTCAGCATATGTTTTGGAAATCTCAGATTTCAAATAAAAGAAATATATGTAAGAAATCCAGAACTGATTTCTAAGCCAAAAATGTTTATTTTTATTATCAAGTAATACTATCTGTGATTTTTTTATAGTTAATCTTTTCTTATTCCTTTGAACATGATCATAATCTTACTATCATTCATGAATATTCATTTTCATGCTGGAGACAGTGGCACTAAGACAAGAACCCTGTTGCTTTCTTCTTTAATTTTTCTAGAAGTTTTAGAAGAGCCAGGTTGTCCCTCTGGGTATGTATGTGTTACAAAAGCTCAGCATAAATGTTCAAAGACAGTGTTTTGATTGCTTGGGGAAAAAAATATTGTTGAAAATATTGTAGTATTTCTGCCATCATGTAACAAATAAGTAACACAAATAACTAGAAGTTCTGTACACTATGTGCCTAATTGTACCACAATAGAGGTCTATAATCCATTTTCAGATTCCTAGATGTGTCCCAGAAGCATAGATAAATTAATTAATTAATATAAAATTAATCCTTTGACTGAAGGGTTTTGTTTGGGGTTTTTTTTTTCAATTTCTGCTAATGCATTAGTTCTGTGGATGCTGCTCCACGAAGTCTGAAATGACCTTTTTCAGTCCTAGCTTGAATTAGTATATTAACAGCAGTAATTCTGCAGTCCCAAGACTGATGATGCTGTAATTTTCCAGTCTAATCATACCAAACTTCAAACATATTCAAAGCAATTCTATTGAAGTTACTGTCTCAGAAGTGTTTTTGCAATATGTGTGAATTACACATGAGGACACAACCATTAAACAAGTGTTTGTCAAGCTCATTGGAAATGAAATAAAGGAAGATATTTCCCTAACATAGCAGCTCATGTGAACCTTGCCCCAGTCTTTGATCATATTTAGACCTCACATGATTATAAACTAGAAAAAAAATAGGAAATCTAGGCAGAATCTAACTTTTTTTAAGTGATCATTGGCAACTCATGCCAGCTACTAAACTTGAGGGGCACATGAATAGTTAACATGAATAGTTAAAATACATGCCTCCATCCACTCACACAACCCACACACCTCCATGAACAACTGCTGTCATGCTGAAGGGCCAAGACAACATTGAAACTGTTGCACTCTCACAGTATTTGGAGAAATCAACCAGCTGGAGTGAATGATCTGATTTTCCAAGACCCTGGTACTGACACTTTTACTGTCATGCATGTGTTATCTACAGACCATGTGTATGTGGGTGAGATAGAGAAATCATTAACAACCTGCTATGCCCACCTCACTCACACATTAGTTTTTATGTCACAGAGTGACCCAGATCTCTTCTTGAGATTATCTCACTCTATATTGCCTTGTGTCAACAGAAAACCCCATAATACCTTCATAATCTTATAGTCATTTGGATGACAGAATTGCTGAAATCAGGAGTCCTCTGGAAACTCTCTAGTTCAACCCACCTAACCCAAAATGGGTCAGTTAAGTTTTTAATCCCCTTCACTGTCTACTTACTAAATCTGTATTTCATCAGATAAATCTAGTATAATGTTATGAAAAGACTTAAAAAAAAATAGAAGTATAATTCAGTGCTCTCCCATTACACACAGAGCCAATCAACTCATCATAGAAGTCTATGTCAGAGGTTAAGCATGGTTTCTAACTCATAAATTCTTGCTGTTAACTCCCATTCTCTTCTTGTCCTTCATATCCTTGGAATCAAGGTGAAATTCAGCAGATGAAGTTCTTTAGTTCTTCATTCTTTCTCCTCTTGGAGATAATAATGACATTTGCCTTCTTTCAGTCCTCAGGAACCTCTTCTAATCAACACGACATTTCAAAGGCAATCAGGAGTCTTCTGAGTCCTATGTTGGAAGACCATTCCTGGGGGTGATAAATTCCCAGCTGAGACCGAATTTTTTCAATATTTGCTTCTCCAGCTGGATGCACGTATGTCTATGGGGCCTGACAGGATTCATTCCAGAGTACTAAAAGAGCTGGCTGATGTTATTGCAGGACCTCTCTCTACTATTTTACAATGGTCTTGGGAGTCTGGAGAGGTCCCAGCCAGATGGTAGCTGCCAAATGTACTTTCAGTTTTCAAGAAGGGATTTTATGATTCTATGAAGACCAAGGTGAAGGATGCATTGAGTACCTTGAACATTGCTATATTTTCTGCTACAAGTTTACTTGCTTGTGGAACATTACCATCACTGGACCAAAAATGTCCCTATCCTTATTTTTTTCTGATCATAATATCATACAATTATAGAATCATTTAGGTTTGAAAAGACCTTTAAGATAATCAGTTCCAAATGTAAACCTAACTCAACCAAGTCCACCACTGAACCATGTTCCTAACTTTACTACTTTAATGATTTCATAACTCTCAGCTATGTCCTAGTTCAGACAACCAAATTAAAGAGTAATATAGGCTGTAAGAAGTCTCTAGGAGTCACCTTTCACTCTCTCTCCCATTTCTGAAAGCCAGACCTATTCAGATCAACTTGCTCACACCTGAGTCTGGCCAAGTTTTGACTGTCTACAAAATGAAGATTCCACAACCTCTAAATATCCTTTGACTAATTTATTTTCCTGTAACATTAATTGGCACTTTCATACATTTTATTGCAGCTTCTGACCACTGACTTTCATCCTTTTGCTGTGTATCTCTGAGACAATAATGCTAATATCTCTCTCCTAAGTTTTAACTGTCAGTTCTGTGTTCAGCATGATGCAAACTATCTTCCTAGAATTTACCTTATTTTTTGTGCATAGCAACTCTTTTTTCAATGCCAGACACAGTTTTTTAAGGTCGTCTAAGACCTTATAGCCATCAATACTATATTTAAATACCTTCATATATTTTCCAAACTCACAGATGTTACCCCTTAGCTTTTTCCAGGCTAATAATGGAAACTGAATAAAATTGATCATACCAACCATCCTGAGAGATCTTTCTGTTGACTTTTCTCTGTTATGAAAAGTCACCATAAAGTCATATAATTTTTTCAATTCCTTAATCAATTCTTCTAGTAAGTCTGACCGTCATCCCCCCTTATGCTCAGGGACAACACCCACTGCTTGGACTGAGGGCTCTGGTGTTGGTGGCCCACGGGCCCCAGGACACAGACAGGGCTTTGTAGCTGGGCTAATAGAGTTGTTTTTCTGTATATATGCTTCCTTTCTGCACATAAAAAGATTTTGACTATATCAAATCCAAGTACTCTTCCATGCTTGTTGGTTTTCCCTCTATTTTTACCGAAAATAATTCTGCATGATGTTTCTATTCGGACTGGTTCTCTTTTAGTTGATGTGAAACACATCTGTCCCATATAGTTCTTTAGGTTTTGCATATGCAGCTGGCAGTGTTACACAAGCTGTTGTCAAGAGACTTGGACTCCTTGCTGGTCAGAACCCTAGCAACCTGAATGTCACCCCTAAATTTTCCACCTATTCTTCTCTACTCAATTGCTGCTAGCATGGGTTAGTACTAATAGTTCTGCCTTTCAATATCAAATAGCTTTATTTGGTCATTTTTAGTGCCACAAAATCAGCAGTCAACTTGAATGTTTACCAGAATTACTGCTACAGACAACTTCTTCTGCCACCCCTGAAGATGCTTCATTCCTTTTTTCTACAGTATCTCTTGAATAACTTAATAACAAAGTCAGGCCTGGTCTTGAAGGCTACTTATACCTCAGATTCAGACATACCTAAAAGTATGAAGAAGAGAGCAGGGTGAAGTGAATTTTATACTCTTAGAGATTCTGACTCCTAATGAAAACTAAACATTTATTGCACTCTTTCTCATGGCTGAATGATACAAATTAAAAATTCACCAAGCTTACCAGCTTCCAGAAGTCAGCCTCAGATCCTCCTCTGGCTCTTCCCATGCAAAGCTTTCAGGAAAACTTCACTGCGTCCTTTTGTAACTCACTATTGTCTTTAAATTGCTGAGGAACAATGTAAAAAAAATGGAGCAGCTCTAAATTTAAAAGAGGTTCAGGTGCTATATAGATTTTTAGCCTTTTACTCCCACTGCCAAGACAAAAATATCTAATTAAGTCCCATTTTTTACTATTGTCAACTCTGACCTAAAGGATATTTGAGGGAGAAATTAATGAGAACTGACATAAATAAGGTAGATTTTCCAGAACAGGAATAGGACTGCAGTTGGATGACAGCTGTAAAAGGTTTTAAGCAAGCATGGGTGTAAAGACCATTTTTGTAGTAAGAACTCTGAATTCAGGTTGGTGCTCTGTTTTCTCTTTTTTCACAGTTTAGCCAGTTTCTTTCTTGATTAGACATCTTGTCTACAGCTCATTTCAGACACAATACTCACAATATTTCTACTTACATCTTCCCACTCAAGCCCTTCTGTTATTGAATTTGTAGGCCATGTTATCTTTTGGTGTCTATTCAGTAGTGTTAAACATAGTGTTATTCTACCAAAAGTTCAAGCCATCAGCTATGTAGAAGAGAATTAGAATATATAAATTCTGATGATTTTGTTGGAAAAAACAGATGCAACAGATACACTGCTGGAGACAATAAGTTCCCTGTTAAGTCTCAGAGGATAATAACAACAACAAATCTGACATCAGAAAACTGAGTGCTAGAAGACATGAAGCTGAGAGAAGGAAAAGGTAGGAATTTGGTCATGGAGAGGTGGGAATCTAGCCAGAAGTTTGAATGATAACTGAACTTATTTCAAGGAACTGGAATGCTAAAAGAAATCAGTTTGTGATCTGTATAACAATTTAAAAAAAAAAATAAACTTCTGTAAGTTTTTTTTAATATGCGTGATTACTGAAAGAGTTTGGTGAAATCACAAATAAACAATATTTGCAAAACCTAGATTTGATCAGCCTTGTGCTCTGGGATACAAATACCAAATCTCAGTGTTCTATGTCAGACAAATTTTTATTATAAAATCATTAATGTGAAGTTATCTGAATATAAATATTTCAAGAAAATGCTCTTCATTCTGATAATCTGAAGTCCAACTAGTGTTAACTAGTCCAATTTCTTCATTGTGTGTTTAAATACAGCTAAATGTCAGCTGTGGCACATTCAGCACCTCTTAAGTGTTGTCCTTTTATGATTATTTCCTTTCCATGTATTTCCTTATAGCATTTCTTCTTAATCTAATTTAAGTTCTTATGCTAATTTATGCTAACTAATGCAGCCTTAGACCTGTACAAAATTATCAAACACATATGAGGATCTCAGCTGAAACAAAGTATTTCAGCATTCTGGTGATTTGTACCAGGATACTTAATATCTGACAAGTCATTGCAGTTTTTCTGTGAAAATCATCCTGAAATATAATGTGGCTCCAAAAACATAGCTTAAAGATCATACTATATATTTACGTTTATGTTTTATTTTGAACTATGGTCCTTAAAAGAACAATAAGCTGGGTAGCTGTGAGTGAGCAGGGTAGTGTAAAGGTATGTCTGAAAGGACATGCTGACTCTGAATCTGTATGTAAGACCACGATCTATAAGATCATGACTGCATGATCATATATAGACAAGTCCTACATTAAAATATATCTTGGTCGAAGACTTCTTTTTCTTTTTCCTTTATGTTTTTTCCATTTTGAAGGGACTTCTGTGTGTTTGTACTCAGTGCAATTCACTTCCATCACCACCTAGTGTAAAGATAAATGTTTTCAACTTAGTTCTCAAACGGGCTTTGTTAAAACTTCAGCGCAAACATCAATTGACATTTTGAAGGTCATGACCAATCCCACTTAAAAGTAAGAATAAATAAAAGTTCAATTAATAATCCAAAAAACAAAAGTGCAGAGTTCACAAAATGTTATTAACAGCTATATTGTAGACACAATTAATTCTAGTATCTGAATCTCAGGACAAAGCCCATCTTGAGAGACCTATATCTTATTTTATGTAAGATATATTTACATTTTATATATCTTATTGTAGCATTTAAAAACCAAGAATAAAAGTTCATAAGAGAAAATAGTTTTGCTTTTAGGTGTTGGTTTTCTTTTTCAGTTCCTTTCTATCAGAAAATATACAGCTCCTACTTATTAATTTTTGAAGTCTTTTCATAGTGGATTCTTTACAAGACATTTATACCTTCATATACTGTTCATTCTTGTAAACTCCCTGTAATTTCCAACTGTAATTGTGAAAAATGATGCATATGAAGTAGCAATGGTAGAGGCAAATTTTAATAAGTGTGGACAAATAACTCCACATTTAAATCACCTATTTAGTAGGCACATATCTACCTATTGGATGCCCAAATTTATCAAGTATAATCTAGATCTTTATTGTTGATTCTTTAAAAAAATAGTAGTGTGTGATCCTAAACAAAAAGGAATTAAACCAAATTTGCTCTGATGGTGCTCAAACCCTCAGTAATACAGCATGTCTTGGAAAACAAACAAAAATTTATATGCGGTATTTGTATACCTCACAAAATGAGATGGAAGGAAAGCTGTTTTATGTGTTTTTAGTTTCTTAAAAATACAGTCTTTTCCCTGCTATTCCTCATTATGAATTACATGTACTACTGTGCAGAACAAGAGACAATAGTAGAACAAGACCATAGTACCAATGGAAATATCAGAAAGAAATTTGCAAGGATAAGCTGTGTTTTCAAGTTTCTCTGTTTTCCTTCAACATACCTTACATTCTCATCCAGGAGATGCTGAGAAGCAAAAAGTTATGTAATTCTAAATTCTATGAACCCATCTCACCAGCACCAAATATAGCTGCTATATAACAGAAGGGCTTTTTTTGTCTTTTACAATAACAAGTATTACTATCTTTCTACATATTTCTTCGGTCCAGTGCTGCAATGAAAGAAGAACAGGATAACCTATGTTTACTTGTTTGCTGTTATTCTGCCATTTTCCTCATCTTTACTTTGCCTTATATTATTTTCTTAACTGCAGTCTTGAGCAGGTTAGAGATTTGATAAATATTCCCATTCTCATTTTCTGCTCATCTACAACTTACCTCTGTCTTACTACCTTTGATATCTTCTGCTCTTGGAATCTTGACACTCTTCAGTCATTTCTGGTTGCTTGATTCTACTTGTGCTGTCACTAATCTCTTTTCGCAAATATGCTTCATCTTCATGAAAATGTTAAAGGATGCAACTGTTCCAGTGCTGAAATTTTATCTTGTAGCAAATCCTGCTCCAAATATTAAGAGGTTGAACAGCTTTTTACAGCTTTTTACAACTATAATACATCAATTTATAAGTTACATAAATATAGGAAACTATAGAAAGAAATTCGAGAGATATATTTTTGATGTTTCAATTATTAAGAAACTTTATTTTGGAGGATGAAATGCTTAATGGAAAGTATTAAATAAAAGAATTAATTAAAAGAAGCATTCAAGATTGTAATCTGTACAGAATAGAGGAAAGCAGGTAAGAATGCACCTCGTAATTCCTTTATGGTTTATGTTTGCACAAGGCATATTTGCTAGGCAGGGCTTTTAAATATCCAGCATTTTTTGAGTTTGGTAGTTTTTTAAAAACAGATACTGCTTCAGCTAGAGTAGATTTAAGAATGAAGAGAAGAAAAAACCCACAAAAAATGTTACTAGATAATTTGCAGAGGAAATGGAAAAATTAATGTCAAATTGAATTTTTTAAAATATAAAGTTAAGGTTGTGTGAAATTTGGTTATTTCTGAATCTGTATTTAGGTTGAATGCCCACGTAAAACTTTTTTTCAGATTTCTCAATTCATTTTTGAATCTGGTTCCTTAGTATCTAGGGCATTGATTGTACAGGAAGATACCCAAAAATATTTTGCAACACATGATGAATTACAAACACTTTACAGAAGCAGTGGGAGGTATTGTAACTCAAGTAGTATTGAGGGTCTTGTAAAGCCATCTGGCCAGTTAAAATTAAAAGGGAGGAAATAATGAATAGTTGATCCCTTACCCACAAATGCACTGTTTAACTCAGTTTAACAATAACTTAAACTAGATTTAGGATGTTATGAAAGTTATCACGAGTGAAAAGAAATGTGAAGCAAGAGATGACTGCAATCAGTAGTGGACAACCAGACATCTGTGATTAAAGAAAGGTACCAATTTTGCACAGCCCCTCACAGGTTACATGAAGAATGACTGCTGTGGAAGGAGAATGCAGAGACGAAAATAACAAGCTCTGCAGTCCTGGCCTAACATCATCTAAGAGGAGGACCAGGATGCATGACGATGCATTGGACCTCAGCCTTCTTTGTGGAGATGGGGAAGATGTGATCAACAGTTTCTTAACTATAAAATGACATCTTTGTAATAAATATGGAGCTATATTGACATGCCCTATATTTTATATTACCCCACAGATTACTATATGTGATTTGTATGCATGTTATGGTAAGTCAGAACACCTGTTTGCTGCTACTGTAGGATTCCTTTGCCCAGTTTCTGAAGAAAATAACTAGTGAGTGCACCCAGAATATTTTCCCAGTCTATTGATCCTGTAAGTGGCACCAGTCCTCCTGTAATATGAGCAGGAGAGCATTCCAGATCTTGTATGCTCTAGGAGAAGTGATAAAAGGGAGGTCTTTGGAGACAGTGAGTAATGGGAGGGCCTCATTCCTTTTCCAGAGTGTTGACTCCCATGTAGGTGCCATGCTGAAGAAAAATTAGAGTATATTGTATATAATTTGTCATGAAATGCAAAAAAAAAATACTCCTATCTTGATTCTCTTTGTTTTCAAGGTTATTACTGAGAAAAGAGTAAATAGGCATGAATAGAGAAAAATTAAGTAAACCCTCAAAATTTCAAAGGTTAAATCTCTGCAGTGTTCAAAAGCTGTTTCTAGTATGAAGCAATTAAAATTGAAACAAATGTGTACAATCAAGATGAGTGAAAAATTTTAACTGTGAGATATAGTTGTGTTAGGTCAAAAAACACAACTACATATCACATATGAGAGACTCAAAAAATTGGCCATTTGAAAAAGCAACAGGTACTTTGCTGATGCCAGGTTTGCACCCCTAAACTGACGGGGCAGAGGAGAGGTTTGGGTATGTGGTAGTCAAATTCTGATCTGCATAAAACAGAGGGGGTGCACGCCCACTACCAGAGGGTGACCACAACAAACTCACTGATTGAGCTCTGTGAATTATTGTGTACCTGATAACCTGTGACTGATGTCTCAAACAAGCTGTTTTCTTGCCAGATAAGGAAAAAGTTTGATAAGAAGCAGATCCTGCAGAGGTGGTGTGATACTTCTGTCACACAATTTCCCCTCTGATAGGCACAACTGGCTCAACTTGGGGCAGAGTGATGATGAAATTAATAGAGTTCTCAATAATTGGTGATATCAACAGGAACATCAATAAGACTCTTACACTGAACTTCCAGAGGGCAGACTTTGGCCTATTTAGGAGACTTATTCAGAGAGTTCCTTGGGAAGCAGCCCTTAAAAACAAAGGAGTTCAGGACATGCTTCAAAACAGAGATCTTGAGGGCACAGGAACAGACTGTCCCTGTGTGCCGAAAGATGAGTCGATGAGGTAAATGTCCAGCCTGGATGGGCAAGGAGGTTTTGGAGGAACTTAGGAATAAAAAAAGGATGTATCATCTTTGGATGGAGGGTCAGGTCTCTCAGAAAGTATTTAAGAGGGCTGCTAGAGCATGTAGGAAAATAATTAGGGAGGCCAAAGCTCAGCTTGAACTTAAGATGACGACTTCTGTAAAGGATAATAAAAAGTGTTTTTACAAATATATTAATGGTAAAAGGAAGGGTAAAACTGATCTTTGTTTTTTATTGGATGAGGGAGGGAACTTAGTGTCTGCAGATGAGGAGAAGGCAGAAGTACTTAACGCCTTCTTTGCCTCAGTCTTTAGCAGAAAGATGGCTTGTCCTCAGGGCTGTCCTCTTGGGTTGGTTGATAGTGTCAGCAAACAGACTGGTCCCCTGTTATCCAGGCGAAGCAGTCAGAGAACTGCTGGGATGCTTGGATATTCATAAATCTATGGGACCAGATGAGATCCATCCCAGGGTGATGAGGAAACTGGCAGATGGGCTTGCAAAGCCTCTCCATCGTTTACCAACAGTCCTGGCTCACTGGTGAGGTTCCAGATGACTGGAAGCTGGCCAGTGTGACGCCCATTTACAAAAAGGGTAGGAAAGAGGAACCTGGTAACACAGGCCAGTCAGCCTGACCTCAATACCTGGTAAGGCAATGGAACAGCTTGTACTGAGTGTCATCACACAGAATTTACAGGACGGCCAGGGTATCAGACCCAGCCAGCATGGGTTTAGGAGGGGTAGGTTGTGTTTGACCAACCTGATCTCCTTTTATCACCAGGTGACCTGCCTGGTAGATGCAGGAAGGGCTGTGGATGTTGTCTATTTGGACTTCAGCAAGGCCTTTGACACTGTCTCCCACAGCATACTCCTGGAAAAGCTGGCAGCACGTGTCTTGCATAGGAGTGTTCCTTGCTGGGTTAGGAACTAGCTGGATGGCCGGGCCCAGAGAGTGCTGGTGAACAGAGTGGCATCCAGCTGGTGGCCAGTCACCAGTGGTGTCCCTCAGGGGTCTGTCCTGGGACCAGTTCTGTTCAATATTTTTATTGATGACATGGATGAGGGAATTGAGTCCTTCATTAGTAAATTTGCAGATGACACTAAGCTGGGAGCATGTGTCGATCTATTGGAAGGTAGGAGGACTCTGCAGAGAGACCTGGAATGGTTGGATGGATGGGAGGAGTACAATAAGGTGAAGTTTAATAAATCCAAGTGCCGGGTGCTGCATTTTGGCCACAATAATCCCCTGCAGCATTATAGGCTGGGGACGGTGCGGCTGGACAGTGCCCAGGCGGAAAGAGAACTGGGGTTACTGGTCGATAGCTGACTGAACATGAGCCAGCAGTGTGCCCTGGTGGCCAAGCAGGCCAATGGCATCCTGGCCTCTTTCAGGAACAGTGTGTCCAGCAGAAGCAGGGAGGTCATTCTTCCCCTGTACTTGGCACTGGTGAGGCCACACCTCGAGTGCTGTGTCCAGCTCTGGGCCCCTCAGTTCAGGAAGGACGTTGAGGCGCTTGAGCGCGTTCAGAGAAGGGCAACGAGGCTGGTGAAGGGCTTGGAACACAAACCCTATGAGGAACGACTGAGGGAGCTGGGGTTGTTTAGCCTGGACAAAAGAAGACTCAGAGGTGACCTTATCACTCTGTACAACTTTCTGAAGGGTGGTTGTAGTCAGGTGGGGGTTGGCCTCTTTCACCAGGCAGCAACTGACAGAATGAGAGGGCACAGTCTCAAGCTGCGTCAAAGGAAATATAGGTTGGATATTAGGAAAAAGTTTTTTACAGAAAGGGTAATAAAGTGCTGGAATGGACTGCCTGGGGAGGTGGTGGAATCACCATCCCTGGATGTGTTTAAAATGACTGGATATGGCACTCGATGCCGTGATCTAGTTGAGGTGCTAGGACATGGGTTGGACTCGATGATCTTGAAGGTCTCTTCCAACCCAGACATTCTGTGAATTCTGTGAATTCTGTGAACTAAAGTGAGAGAAGCAGGGCCAAACAGCAGCCATATCATTAAAAGGGGCCATAAACAATCAGAGTCCACTGAATCACCCCCAGGCTCATTTCTGGGGCCTTCCACCAGAGGACTGCACACTATCCACAGTGTTGTAAAAGGCAGTGTAAAATTCCCCCCTGCTCAGGGGAGGCACCTGGTCATTCCCACCTGAGCCTGAATGCAGGTCAAACCACTGAACTTTGTGTTTCATGGGCTTCCCCCACCCCCAATAGGTAAAGACTGCACCCATCACTTTCACCAGTGGACATCAAAATTGTCACATTCGAGTCTCATCACTGCATCCATGGGTGGTGATATAATTTCTCTCCACCACCTACTTTTATCCTTTTTTTCTCTTTCTTTTCCTTATATATTTTCTTAAGCAATATTTTTAGACTTTTATACTGTTATATTTCTATAGATAATAACTAAAACAGTTACATACCTGCTTTCTATTTCAATCAAATTGTTCTGAAATAAACCTGCCATATATACATCTATATAAACACTGGTCCTTTAGTGTTGTTTCACTCTGTTTCTCCCCAAGTGATCTATTAACAAGAATTTGTTACTCTCACCTTCAGGTGCAGGTCATAACACCATGTACATTGTTAAGAAACAATTCCAAGACATAATTCCCACAGAAGTTATAAGTATGTTGGCCCAGACTGGATATCATTTCACAAAATGATTTTGGAATTAAATTTCTGTGGAATCTTCATTCCACAGGCTTCTCAGAACCTAACTGTACAAGACCTAGAGCAACCTCATCAAGCGCTGTAGTTAGACATATGTCAAGTAGAAAGTTAAACTGAAAGAACTCATGGGCTCCCCTGCAAACAGATTTTTCCCTGTTTTTCTACAGGTCTTCAGAACACATCCACTCCAAAACAGTTGGTATGGGGACTCATGTATAAAAAAACAAACAGTAGGAACAAAGACATTGCCTGATTTTGTTTGTTTTCTTTGCAAATGCATTTCTTATGTGGGATGGGGACTAGTTTTGTCAGAAACAGAAAAAGATTATGAGATCATATGCATATGTAATTTGTGATACCAAGAGCCATCAGAGGAGAAAAAGTTTAAAAAAAAAAGAATGGAAGAAAAAAAGAAGCAAGAAAGTAAAAGCTCTGAAAATCAGTAGGCATGTGAATTCTTGTAGTTTTATTTCAGGGCTAAGTATATGCACTGGGAACACAATATTAGCTTGATCTTGTACAAACATCTTGAGTTCTTATTGCTGTTGTGTAGTAAGTCAAGATTTATATTGTGAAGTGTACATTTACAATCCTTTCTACCCACGCTAAGTACCTTTAAAAATGCATCATCTGAGACAAATGATCAAGAGCTTATTGAAAAAATGCTGCACATTTATAACTGACTATGACTTTATTACAAGTCACAGACCATACATTACTTAAAATCTGGTCAGTATAGCAGCATGCCAAGGAAAACAATGTTTATATCCTACTGCAAGTTGGTTTTTTTTGGTTGTTGGGGTTTGGGTTTTTTTGGTTTTATTTTTCCTACAAGGTGTCTTCCTGGTAAGGGTGATTTTCTGAGCATCTCCGTGGCTACAATTCTTCACAGGCTGCTTAATGAACTTTGCAGTGTCAGAAACCCCTGACTTTGCATACTGTACAGATTTGGATCAGAACTTTCATAACAATACACACAGCTTGCTGGATTTTACTTCATACATAATCTCTCTCTGTATATCACTGTTAATATGTAGCAACTGTCTGTCTCAGCAGTCTATCTTTACTATTCATGATGGGCTGGCCTGAATAACTCTCCTTCAACAATACTATCTATAACACAGATTCTGTCTTCTGTTTAAACCTAATTTCTAGAATACAGGTGTTTTTGCCATGTCTGAATCTAGCCTTATCCATTTTCAACCTCCACAGCTTAGTTAGGACTGAATGCAAACTACCTTGTATCCTTGTTTCCTTAAAAAGAGGAACTGAGGCTCCAGCAGGCATCTAATCTACTCAATTAATGGTCAAGAACCCTGGGCTGTTTTGCAGCATGTCTGCAGATAATAAGTTCAAGAGCATCAGAAAACCATAAAACCTTGAAGGAATTATTTCCGACTTTTGCAGGAGTCATTTAATACATTGATAGAAACCTATGGCTGTACTTGTGTCACTTCATGAGTTTCTCATCAAAACAGCAATAGCTCTGGTAGTGTTAATGAAAGAACATTTAAAGCATGCAGTTCTTTACTCTCCTTAGTTGTCCACTCTACTTCATAACTGTGATTCAGTGATTCTGTAACTGCACTTTGATAGAAATAGAAGGGGAGTTTTTGGGACAGCAAGACAAAAATCATGACAGGCATCTGAGAGTATGAAAATATTCTTATCTCTAATTAAAATCACTGAAATATATACTCATGGACTAGTCACAGTAATTGTTTTGTCCTGATCACACATTATGAATTCACCATATGGGCTGTTCTGCTGAAAGCTTTTATTTCCATACCCTCCAACTCTCAGAGCTAAGAAAATAACACATAACATTGAATAAGACTCCAACAGTGCATTTATATTGGTTCTCAGCTTGGTTTTTTTCCTGTGGCATTATCATCAAAAAGGACAGTGCATGCTTCTTCTGTCATGAACTAAATATGGAGACTTAGATGTTTAGAAAACTTTCCCAGATACCAGATGTATAAATTCACATTTGTTTTATTTCCATGTTCAATCTGGATTTTAAAAATGGAAAGATATTGATAATAGAATTTATATACACTTTAGCCAAAGGGCACTCATATTCACTGAGAGGTTGCTGCTTTTTTCTTCCCTTTGGGCTCTCTGAAGGAGCTCTTGACTCCATGCAGCTGACTTGCTTAAAGCTGAATAAACCCACACTACGGAACATATCATTGTGCTGGTAGCTTTTATTTAAACAACAAAAAAAAATTACACTACTAATCATTTCCCAAGGATAATATCATGTGTGTCTTGTTATTCTGTTCAATGCATATGGGCAGATTTTGTTCAGTTACATAAGGACTGAAGTAATTCACATTATTCTTGTTTTAGATCAATAAGAGTGTGTGGTGGGTTGACCCTGGCTGGGTGCCACATGCCCATCAAGCCTGCACAATCACTCCACTCTGCAGCTGAACGGGGGTAAAAAAATGTAATGAAAAGCTCGTGAGTTGAGATAAGGACAGGGAGAGATCATTCACTCATTACTGTCATGGGCAAAACAGACTCGACTTGTGGAAATTAATTTAATTATTAACCTAACAAATCAGAGTAGAGCAATGAGAAGTAAAACAGATCTTAAAAATATCTTCCCCCCATCTCTCCCTCCTTCACAGGGTCTACTGGCCTCCCTCCTGAGAGGTGCAGGGAGAGGGGGAATGGGCGTTATGGTCAGATCATTACATGTTTCTTTTGCTGCTTCTTTCTCAAGGGGATGAGTCCATGTTCCAGTGTGGGGTCCAGTCCTCTATTAATTTCTCCAGTGTGAGTCCTTCCCACAGGCTACAGTTCTTCATGACCAGCATTGGTCCCCCATGGGGTCACAGGCCACCTGCTCCAGTGTGGGCTTCTCTTTTCACAGGTCTCCAAGTCCTGACAGGAACCTGCTAAAATGTGGGCTTTCTACAGGATTCCAGCCTTCTTTCAGTCATGGTCCTCCATGGGCTGCATGGGAACAGCTGCCTCATCATGACCTTCACCACAGGCTACAGGGGAATCTCAGCTCCAGCACCTGGAGCCCCTCTTTCCCTTTCTTTCTCCCTGACCTTGCTGTCTCTATGCTATCACATATTCTCTCTCTTCTCTTCTCTGGTCTCTATCACTTCTGTGTCATAATTTATTTTTATTTTCCTTCTTAAATATGTTATCACAGAGGCATTACTACCATCTTTGATGGGCCTGACCTTGGCAAGCTTTGGGTCTGTCTTAAAGCAACTGGCATTTGCTGTGAGACGTAGCAAAAGCTTCTGGCAGGCTTTTACAGAAGCCACTCTGGCAAACCCCCGTGACCTGCCCCACTAGCAAAACCTGGCTGTGAAAACCCAACACACAGTGAAATCAGAATCCACCATTTTGTTTTCGAAAAACCTAATTCTTGTTAAATTTATGTTAGACACAGAATTGCAAATGTTAAACCATATCCTCAGTCAACATAAATTAGTGCAGGTCCATAGAGTTCAATTGAGTTATGCAAATTAATCCCACCTGATGGTTGTCCGATCTGTTATAATTAGGATTGTAATCTCAAACCTCTGGCAAGATAATTGTTCAAACAATGGAGATCAGTAAGAAGTGGTATATTTACTAAGTTTAGGAAACTATATACAGGCTTTCAAACAGAGACATTCACAGGTCTTTGAACAAAGTACAGATCTGCAATTATAGCAGAATTTAAAATGGATGTGAAAATAATTATTTAATTAGCTTGCACATTCCATTAAATTTAATAAAATATCCACATAGAGGATACAACAAAGTTATCTCTTTCTCCTTGCTTTGTGGTATTCTACTGTACAAGCATTGGAATGAAAATTTTATTTTAAAGAGAGTCACATGGGGATATATACAAAACACAATTAAATATGCTTAATTTACATGAAGTTATATGAATAACTTCTGATGAATGCGTTGACAGGAAAAATATTCATAGATGTTGGAAGGCCGATGCTGATTTTAGTAGAATTTATTTATAGAAACATACTGTGGTTATTATTTACTTTCCAGGTACCAATAAAAATAAATTTCACAAGAGGATTGCAATTTACCTTTGAATATTTTCCATAATCCTTCATTGATGGACTGTGATGATAAAAAAGATGAAGACAGATATTTCAGGGCAACTGAAGAATCTAGTTTAAACCCGGAAGAGGTTGAATGGTCTAACAAAGTCCAACAAGTTGGTGACCCTACTCGCACAGGTGGAGAGTTCCTAATGTAAAGAAAAAAAAAAAAAAAAGGACAAAAGGAGAAAGAAATCTTCATCTTTTGACAAGTTTTCAGTCCTTTTCCCTAGTAAGCTAAACTAATAAAAGTATAAAGGGTAAAGTGGAGATTAATGCTACTCTACAATTTTGCCCCAAATATCAGAATCTATTTCCAGCCTTTTCATAGTAAATCTTGACTAATATGAGACCAATATGGAGAGAAGCAATATGTGTGAGACCCATAACATATTCCTAACAGCAGTTGGAGCAGTGAAAACCATTGCTTTCAGCAGTACTGATCCAAAATCAAATCTGACTTCACTGAAAGTTATCTCTCCCCTTTCTGTCAGTAGCAAACAATGAGGCTTAAAAACCATCCTTCATTGCCTATTCCTTTTCATTTTCCTCCAGCTAGTAATTTAGGCACTTCCTATTAAAGAAGCTAATAAATAACTATGGAGATCATTAATTTGTCTGACAATTCTTAAATAATATCACATTCTTTACGTTCATAACACCTTTTTGCACAAAAATTTTCACAATTTAATGGACCATTCGCAAGTCTGTATAAGGCAGGTATCCCTCAAAAGAGGGAAGTACTATGCAGATAGTAGATATTTAATTTAAAACATTATTTCTTATAATACGTCCTCACAAATCTTGTAATAATTATTTTCTTCTCTATCAATAATTTCCTCACAGCATGTATCTCACGGGAAAAGGACAAGATAGTCTGTATTCTTTTGCTGTTTGTTCTCAGTCTGCAAAGATTCATAAAAGTCCGGAGATAAAACACCCACCAAGAGCTGTTAATAAGGCTACTCCTGTGATTCGCTACAAAGAAATTCAACATAATCTTTCAAAACCTGCAAAGAATCAGACAAGAACAAAGAAAATACAACGTTGGCATGCAGTCTGCAAACACCTATACAGATGAAGAAATTCCTGCTCAGAAGTGACCTTGCAATTTAACAAGACTTGAAGTTCACATCATCCTCCTAGTCTCCAGATTATTCTGAAGTATTGTTTTTAGCCATATATTAACACCTATTTAGGACTTATACTACCCAAATGCACACATACATGACATTTGCATAGAGGGCTCATAGTAACTTCATGTGAAGGACAACTGAAGTTCATATTTAGTCCCACAGATCCAAACACATTTCTCTGAGACGAATCTTGCATGCCGCCTGAGAAAGACACCATTAGTCCCCATGAAACTCAAAGTATGTTATGAATATCAGTTCTAAGTAACATCCTACTATACCTGAACATCCTACATTCAAAACCACTGATTAATACAGAAAGTTGAACTTCAATGAGAAACAAATAAAAAAGAAACATAGAATAACTCCCTTAAAGGCTGCAGTATTTTCATACCTTTTTCTTATTTCTGCTTTTGCACTGAATTCTTTGAGCCTTTCCAAAACATATTATTATTTCCAATACACCCATTCTGTATTTTCCTGGTGAGAAAAATATAACACCTAGTAGGAGTCTGATTCATATCACTCTTTGGATACAGATTTACATCCAGATTCTTCATTTAAATAAATTTAATTTAATTAATTTAAATTAAAATATAATTTTATACCATTGCTTTTTTACTCCTTGTAATTAGGTTTAATCAAAACTTTAATCCAGCAATTTATTTATTTATTAGAGGTGGTAAGAGAGTGAGACAGATCATTACCTCTTTTCCTGTTTCTCAATGCAAAACTCAGATTTTAGTTTCTGTATCAGTAGGCTTTTACATTAATTTAATTTCTTAAATTGATTTGTTACAATTTTTAATGAGTTATAATTTTTGAAAACATTCAATATGCCACTTATGTTCACTTTTAATGACCCAACCCATTACACTTGTTGCTTGAGACTATGATCACAGAAAAACTGGGCCAGGTCCTTAAATCTTCATCTTTATAAACTTATTTTCAGATAACCAGGTCAATTATTGGCACTTGTGGAGAATTTGTCACTTCTTTCAGGAGCATAAGTTTCAGATAATGCATGAGTTGAAGATAATAACAGAGACAAATTGGCTTTAAAGTGAAAACACTACACTCCACTGCAGGGCAATTAATGTAAACATGTGACTTCACTCCTCTAAAAGAAAATGCAAGCAGCCCTTAGAGACTGGATTTGCAAACACGAGCCACAGAAAATACTATGATTTTTTGATTGCTTCTCAAATTTTGTTGTTTTCTTCATTTTTTCTCTTTACCTTTCATATGTGTTGTTCTGTCTTTTTCACTTTCTGTTTGTTACCTACGAAATCCATCTCTCTCATTCTTTTCTCCACTCCCTGCCCTCCACACCAGGGAGGAGTTTTGTCTCTATTTTCTCCATGCTCTCTCATTTGGCAGTGTAGACAGCAGTAAGTCCCCTGTAGAATTTTCTTCTTCAGGCCGAACAAACCCAGTTGTCAGCCTCTTCCCATATTTCATCGGGTCCTGCGGCAAATGACATAGCCTGGGAGTGGCTGTAATTCAATCATAAGGGATAAGACAGGAGTGAGATTGCAATCTAAGGTCAAGAAACACACCAGTCTCTGTGGGAGATGCAGAGAATCTTTAAGAAGAACTGACTGAGAGCACCTACAATGGTGACAACCTGTTCAGGTGCTTCAAAAATCTGAATGGATTGATCAGGTACAGATACTCTCCACCCAACCCTTTACTTGACAGGATCTGGAGTAACTCGGGGAGACACCTGAAGGAGACCAGTATCACACACAGAACAGACACGACTCCTGCACTGGCCAACATGACCTTTCTCCAGGACTACATTTTTTTCCCTATGGGAAAAGGAGGTCATGTATCACCTGTCAACATTAAACATGTCTGTAAGGGAATGTGCATTGGTATTCCAGTTCAACATTTTGTATTAAACTGCAATCAATTTGGTATTAAACCACAAGAATGATTGTTGATATCAGAAGTGGGATATCATTAGACTAATCACATATCTGTAACATGGGGATGGATGAGCATCAGGTTCTGGAAGCTGAGGTCATGGCAGAAGCTGTCTCTGGGCTGTCGCTGGGCAAGGGATATCCATCATGATAGAAGGGTGCATGCAGATGCCTAAGTTTGGCCAGTGAGCTGCAGAGTTGTTGATGGCCTGAGGGCAGGCCAGAGAGATGGAGGTGCTACTCAATGGTGAGCCCGAGAATAAAGGGTAAATATCTCACAAGAGACTTACTTAGAATATATATAATTCCAAACTATGTGCCAACATAAAAAAAATCCTCAGCAGAGAAAAATATTTGCCATCTCTTTCTGATATAGTTTTATTTTGCCTTTTGAGATCATTTAGTAATCTAATTTGAGCTAGTTTGGAAGTCTACTGTTTGGTAGTTCAAAATTATAAATGTTAATAAATGTTACAAAATCTTCCTATATGGACTGTTGTGAATAGGTAAATTACATGGAAAATTTCTGGAGTTTTTATGTTAGAACTTCTATTTTCCCCCAAATTAAATATACTTTTAGAATTTCTAAGTTAGCTTTAAAATACTGAGGGTTTTGTTTTTGTATCAAGAATTGGTGAACCAAGTCTTTTCACTAAAATTTCATGTTCAGTTTAAGGACTGTTTGTTGCGGTGAACCATGGCCAAAGCCAGGATCAGCCAGATCAAGTGGACCCAAAGGACCATTGGTTTGATGCTGCCCCAGCCCAAAAGCCCTGAGCATTCATAAGGCTGTGAAAAATACATAAATCCGTGCCTTAACATTGGCTGCAGCCCTCCCCTCCCCTTATTTCTCATATTTAGTTGTCTTTCCAGAGAGTTCTGTGTTCTTCGGTTGTTAATTGGTCCTTGTTATTCCTCCCTGCCTACCCCTTCTCCCATTTGCTGTAATTCCTTCTCTCCACCTTGGTAACACCCCCTGGCTGATGTTCCATTGGTTACTGTGTGTTTTCCATGCCCAGATCGTGGGAGTACAAGACTCCCTGCAAGCTACGCGGCTTTGGCTTCTCTCTGTGGATTTTTCCCTGCAATGAGCCCCTTCCCCCATGAAGAAGTCCCTCCGTCTTTTTCCTACCTCCTTGTGTACCTTCGACACTCGTGGGCAAGGCGAACCCAAGCAGGTGCTTCGCCGGCCCTCCTGCACCATGGTCGGTCTCTGTCCATCCTCGCTCGAGGCAGGCAGAAGATGGCTCGGTGCCCGGGACATGGTGCTAGCCGGCACGGCACCGCGGCTCCTGTTAGTTTCTGCGGTATTAGTACAACACAACAAACTTATTTACATATTTCTGTTAAAGATGTGAGGATGAAAAACATGAGATTTCTATAATTTCATTTTATATTCTATGGTATATAGCATGCACTAAAGTTCAAGAGGATATAGTGTTAGAATTTTATTTAGATAAGAATCATTTGCCTTATGTGAGGCAAGAGGATGTCCCTGTAACTCTAAGGTCAGCTGATTTCTGACCTTAAAAGCCACATCGTAATCTCTTGCTTAAGAGGTTCTTATACCCATTGCCATACTTATGATGGGTGTGGAAAGTCACTTTTTTGACTATTCATGTATTTAAGGTTTTTTTTTTTTATAGCTATACTTATGATAAAATCATGGGACATGATGAAAAAATTACACATTAATTTTAATAATATGGTTATGAGACCCATTCTATCCTAGATACACACACCCCAGAAAAAACCTCAATCCCCCATAAAACCCCCAAACCCACCAACAAACTTCATCTATGATATACTTAGTTCTTCCTCAGCAAGAGAGAAGAACCAGATTGAAACTCACTTTCAAATATCCAAAGGTAGCATTTTAATTGAGCCAACCCTTTTGCTGGGATTTGCAGGAAGTATTTGCTTTCCACCATTCCTGATAGATTCTCTGAGGAAAAAGAACTGTTAGACTGTGTTGTCAGCTTTCAGCCTGCTTTATGCTGTTCTAATGCTGAACCAGAGATAGGAAATATTTAATTCATACACATGGTTACCAGTGTCACAACCCAGAATGACCTATCTTTCCAGATTTGCTACAAAAGGGAAAGAGCAGAAGCAGAAAGATATTCTCATGCAAAAATTAGCATCTTGTGATTGTATTCAAGACATGTCCCCAGGGAAATGCAGGAAAATTAAAGTTTAGTAGGATAAGGAGTTGAAATTTTCTGTATATTTACTTTGTTGTAGATATAGGTGTTGCTTTGGATTATTTTTTGCGGGAATTGGTGGGTTTTATGAGGAAAAAATATGTTGTGCATCTCTTTTCTGTATCCCTTATGCATGTTAATATACCTGTCTTTTATTCATAAGCTATTACAGTCATTCATTATTCTCAAAACCATAAGAAAATATTTGCAAATCTACCACACATGACAAATTGTATATGGCTTTCTTATCTCTTTATTATATAGACTTTGACTTTAATACTACACATGGATTTGTTAAAAGCAACACTTAAAATTAAGGGAAAGTCTCTCCCTCTTTCTCACTCTTCTCCAGTAGACTGACACTTTGTCAATGCTGACATAATGCTTTACCTAAGCTGATAAATGCCTGAATTGGTTTCCATTTCCTTATGAAAAGTAAAGATAGAAAGGCTTTAAATTGAGATTAAAGAATTTTCTCATCTTCACTGTAATAGTTAATAATTCCAGTTTGACAGTTTTTATGCAAAGATAATATTTTTGTATTTTAAAATGATAACAGATTTTAAGAATATTAAGACATTATTCATTTATATCTCCTTAGAGGAATTGTACCCCAGAGAACAATTTGGACATACATATTCTCAATTTCAAAGATTTTCTGAAATTCTGTTCTAATAAAAGCATCAAATGGTATCATATATATTAAAAAAATTCCTAGTAAGAACTATTCTACAAATTCTTCCAAGGAAAGTAATTAGTTTTGATACCTCTTTATTTTATAGTCATTTGAGAACAATAATTTTAACTCTTTTTTTGGCTACTTATGAAAAAATTACATGTTCACATGGCAGACTCTATTATTTTCTCAAGAGATCCTAGTGGCACAAGCTCACATGGGCTTCATGATAGAGACAAATGCATCACCTCGATGCATCACCTCGTCTTTTCTTTCAGAGACCAGTTAAGAAATTTGATATAGGCCAAGTTTTGGGGAATATGCATAGGGGATCATTATCAGAGGTTAATCTAAATAGATCATCTAATTATTTTATTACGTATATATATAATTTATTGAATGTATATAATAAAAATATAGTGTTTTGTAGCCATTAGAAACAATATTTACTGCAAGCAATGTTGATAACAGAAAGATGTTTTAGCTGTTGCTGAGCAGTGCTTGCAGAATCAGGGCCTTTTCCACTCCTCGCACCACCCCACCAGTGAGGAGACTGAGAGTGCACAAGAAGCTGGGAGGGGACACAGCCAGGGCAGTTGACCCAAACTGACAAAAAGGATATTCCACACCATATGGAATCATTCAGCAATAAAAGCTGGGGTAAGAAGAAGGGCACAATGGTGTTTTTTCTTCACAAGTGATTGTGGGATGGAACCCTATTTTTGGAGATACCTGAACACCCGCCTGTGGTTGCGAAACAGTGAATGAATTCCTTATTTTTATTTGCTTCAAAGTTCAGATTTTGCTTTACCTATTAAACTGTCTATATCCCAATCCACGAGTTTTCCCATTTTTGCTCTTCCAATTCTTTCCCCAGTTGTACTGGGAGTCAGTGAGGGAGTACCTGTCTTGGTTTTACCTGCCTAACAGAGTTAAACCGCAACACTCTATTTTAAGTTGGTTTTTGACTAGTTTTTGTGCACTAATTTTTGGAGAAAATTGTTTTAACTAATTTTTTTTTTTAAATAAAATATTTGCTATCTTTCTTATAACTATTTTTATTGCATATTTAAATACTTGTTAAGGAATTTCTCTGGGGAACATTGATGGACAGATATATTAAAAGTGTGTGGTTTGAGCATATTTCCTGTGAAAAATTTAATACCTTTATTTTATCATGGATCCAAACCCATTTTAGTAATATTTTATTTCTTGTTTTCAAGTTCCTTAAATTTATTTTGTTTCTGGTAGCAAAACTTCTGTGCTGCAGGGTGGAAAGACTGGTGTCTCCGCAGGGGGTTAAAGTGTGGCTTGCACCTCTCTAATATAATAAGACTTCTAATTTTCATAAGTAGAGAAAGCCCTGAATTATCAATTTTGTTTGAACAGGCAAGAGATGACTCCATATACAGGTTTGAAGAGGTCAGTTTCTACAAGGACCTCTTCAAACCATGTGTGGGAGCAGGATTAATCTGTGCTAGGTAAAATGTTGGTGTCAGTCAATAAATGTGTTAAAGCATGCCATAATTCAGTTACAGTTCAATTTCTGCTTTTAAATATTTTTATGACTGTCTCCAAAGCTCATAACTCCACATTCTAAGATTAAACAGGTACAATTGTTCAGTACAGTAAATTTTTGGTGTGATTGCATGAACATAAACCCTAATGATTCCTCATCTTCATAATTCAGCAACAGTTAAACCTATACATGCTTGACATGCATATAAATGAAATATCAATGCATTTTCTTAAACTATTTTATTTCTACTACTGACATGTCTGCTTTTGATCCCCTTCTGCCACTAGCTCTGATTTTGCTTGAGTCATCTAAGGGTATTCATTATATGAGAATGTATTTTCAAAATTTTTTTCTTTTAAAATAGAATGTGTTCATCAAGTCACGGACTGTACATGTGAAAGTATACTGATTATATAGTAATTGATAACTTCAATTATTTCTCATTTTGTTGTCATGCATTTCAAAGCTCTTTTCTCAAACAAATTGCATAAAGACTATTTCTTAATAATAGATTAATTTAAAAAGAGAAAGCATAAACTATTTCTTATTTTAGACATATATCTGTTTCAGCTTCACTTGATCAAAAATTAGTTCATAGTATTAATTTAAGATATTTTTAATATATATATGACAAATCTTCTTTGTTTCATTAATAACTATGAAAACTGTGAAATTACTACAAAGGCTCTTTTGAAGTTCTGTTTAATTTATTAGTGTATAGGCTTTCCTAGAACAGATGTAACATTTTTCTGACATTTTTGCATTTCTGAGATGCTTTTTTTTTCTGTAATGCTTACATGTCACACCTGCTAAGCATGCAAAATTTTCAAGTATAGTAATTCTTGAGGTGCCCAGGGAAGATTGATATGATGTTAAGAACCTCACAAATAATGAAGAACAACATGCCAGTGCATACCATGAAATGACACAGACTTCCAGCTTCCAGAAATCATGGATTAGAAACTTCCTAAACAAGTAGACAATACTTTATGGTTTAGAAATCTGAATTCTATGAGGAATAATTTAACATCCAAATGGTATGGCATGCCTATGTGTGGTAAATTAAATTGAGACAAAGCATCTTAGTTTAGTTAAATCAGACAAAATTAGGAAGAATTAGATTGGCCTAGATACCCAAGGATATATTTACAAGCAAGATCGCAGACCAAAGTTTGGCTGAAATTCAGTCAGAGAGAGTGAGGTTCACCTGTGTCAGTGGTATAATTTCAGTGTGTCCTGCCACCAAGAGTAACTTATTGTTTTAGGTAAAATGAAGCAGTGTCTTTGTTTTCTCTCTGCTGGATTGTGTCTGGTTAGCTGAAATAGACAGTAGGAATACTCCTGGTGCTTCTTTAAAAAAGGGGTGTCTGAAAATCCCTTCTAACAACCCAACCTACCTAACTCATATACTTGGATATGGATGACTGCCTTTCTTTGCTATTGTAAACACTCCCTGAACCTGTCATTTTAGGTGAATTAAATAGTCCAGGAACTGAGATACTGATGCTTACTTCTCCTCTCAGCTTTGAGCTCATACCAAATACAAGTAGTAAAGTTGAAGAAGTAAAGTTGAAACCAAGTTGGAACACAGACATACAATGATCAATTGATTAAATATGATGATAACTCACAGAAAACCAGGAAGAAACAGGTGAAAATTATATTCTAAATCTAGCAAAGCTAATTTTAGATGTGAATAGTAGTATGTTTCAGTTCCTGCTTCCAGGAATGTGTATGCATTTCTGTAAAAGTCATATGGAGAAAGAAATTATCCTATCTGCTTTATAAATCCTTAGAGGGCAAAAGTACAAGATAAATTTCCATGTGTTTAATTCACTCTAAGGAATACTTCTGCACTGCAATAGCCACTAAATAGCTTCCTTATGGAGGACGGTATGCAAAGTCTTAGCAGTGTAAAGATGACACTTTGCTTCAGGTAGCCAAAGAGGTATTCCAGAAATTCTTCATCTGTAGATTGCCAGGGTGTGCTATTCCTTCATTTTGAGTGGCTTGCAGCAGTGCATCAAGTAACAATAGTAACATAATAACTGCTTTGCATCTGTCTTGAAATAACACATGCTCTGAAAACAACTCGGCAGCAGCAGAAAGTGCTTGGACAGATATCAAAGATAT
Organism: Corvus moneduloides; assembly: GCF_009650955.1. Lineage (NCBI taxonomy): Eukaryota > Metazoa > Chordata > Aves > Passeriformes > Corvidae > Corvus > Corvus moneduloides. Next base: position 74,146,081 of record NC_045477.1, read on the forward strand.
AGGCCATAAGACAGAGCTGAAAAAAAAAAAATTACGACCACTTCTGAAGGTTACTTTCATGAGATCAGCCACACAATGTTGACTCTAATTTCATAATAGTCAAAAAAAGTAATATTTTGCTTTAGTTATAAATGTAACTATGTCAGCCATTTCATCCATCAAAACATTTTGGAATAGAACTGAATATACTTTTTTACAGTATTAAGTTTCCTTTATTGAAACTCTAAATAAAAATTCTATTACATTATTTGCTGCTATGGTTACTGTCAAATACAGTTTTTCAAAGGATGGAACAGAGCATATATGAATCAGGTGTTAAATCCTCTTTATGTATGCATGTATGTATCTATCTATTGCATGCAAAAGATACTAGGGCAGTATTTCTAAACTTCCACTTGCTGAACTCCTGTTTAAACTTTCATTTAACTACATGCTAGACCCAGCTGGGATATATCATTGTCCCAGGAATTGCTATCAATCTTCCTTTCAGACTGAGCATGATCACTCATTTTCCCATTATCCAATTTGCAACTTAAAAGGTTCACCAGCTTCATTGCCCTTATCTGGACATGGTCCAGCACCTCAGTGTCTTTCCTGTAGTGAGAATCTCAAAACTGAACACAGAACTTGAGGTGTGGCCTCACCAGTGCCGAGTTCAGGGGAATGATCACTGCCCTGGTCCTGCTGGCCACACTATTGCTGATACGAGCCAGGATGTCATCGGCCCTCTTGGCCACCTGGGCTGACTGCTGGATCATGTCCATGGGACTGTCAACTAGGACTCCCAAGTCTTTTTCTGCTGGGAGATGATGAAATTATTCTATTGATTGGAAATAAACATACATGATGAAATAAACATAGATGTTGCCAAGTCTCTGTGTGAGTTATTGGGTCCTGATGATCTTGACCAGATTCTCCTGGGGCTGTCACCTACACCCATGGAGCAATATTTAAGCTCAATCCATTTTTAATATTATAGACCATTCCGATAAAGGCTCAGTAAAGTGGGAGAAATTGTACTGAACTGAGGCATGTATCTAAAGTGATTTATTTCCATGAAGTCTAAAGCAGAGCAAGCAATGGAAAGATTCAGGTGGATTAAAGGAAAAAATAATTCTGCAGCTGAGCTCCTATAAAAAGGGCACTAAGTAAGAAAGTACAGATCTCCAGTTTACTGCAGTTGAGAACTCTTTTTTCATAATGTCATGCCCTCTCTACTCCCCAAGTGTAATTCTTAGAATCTGTAATTACAATAAGCTCCATCCTGTTGAAAAAGGAGTTTTAAAGATGGAAGATCTGGAAAAAAATAATGGAGTAGCAAGGGAAAAGTACAGAAAGAACCACTTCTAAGCTGTTTATATTAAGGACTTATGAATCTTACTGGGTGCCAAAGGATAGTCTGAAACCCAGATCTTTAAGATGCTTTGTGATGTCAATAGGATAATCTCAGGTAAAAGGTGTAAAAGGTGACTGCATCCTTAAGCAGTGAAAGCCTAGCAGAGCCAGATGCCAGCTCTTTCAAGAGTGTATTATGAATAAGCCCATGAATCTTTTCAAGTTATCCACATTTCTAAACAACTTTAAGGTAAAAATATGTTTTCCAGGCTTGCTTCCCATCTTGGTTTTATTTGTTTGTTCACTTTTCACAGAGTCAAATTACAGCACACCTTAGAGAGGAATTTATAGACTTAAACCAACTGTAATTATACACACACAAAAAATGTGGGTACCAAGGTCACTCTTCAATGTCAACATCAAGCACAATAATGATTCACTTACATCCTAGGATGCTCAGATGAATATACCTCTTGCCCCATCTAAAATAATGACAAAAGCTTTGCACCAGTGTTTAACAGCAGGAAATATGGAGGAGAGCAGTAGAAAGTCATCTAATTTTGCTACAGGTAAATGCTTCCTTTCTGCTTCTGATGCATTCTAAACAATATCCCAAAACTAGGGATACTGGAAAACCCTGCCCAATCAGATATACTTAATGAGGCATTTTTACTTGTTCAATAAGTCTTTTTACCATAAAGTTAATGGTGAAAAGTATCAGTGACAAATATTGTCTTCCTGTTCATTCTTTTATTACAGTGTTGGAATTATTAGACCACAAACAGAAGCAGCAAAGAGCACATTTTTAATAACTGGATATTTTTCATTCACTTCAGTTATAAGGAGTTCATGTTAAAGGAAGAGAAATCCCAACTCTCTATCAGAATGATTAAACATTTCCTTTAATTTAGACTTTTGCCTCTGTGTAAATATACTAGACATTTGGGTGTGGTTCATTTGTTGTCCTGTGTATTAAGGTTATTGGAAGGACCACTACTGATAAATGTAGATAAAATGTGGCAATCATTCCATGGACCTGAATCCTGACTCCATTGCATGTCTGCAATGGCATTTACATCTTCATACAATGAAAGAAAGCTTGGCTTTTTAAATTTTCAGTGTTCTTTTTGTTGACTATTATTTTTTTTCAAACTATTTAAACTATGACCATATCTTCCAAAGCCATTTTTCAGTGCTAGGATTTTAAGTGAAAAATTGAACTGTCAAAATTACCAATATCATCTCTGGACCAGACTGGATTTCTTTGAAGCACTTGGCAGCCAAGTTTTCTCAAAGGACCTGTACTTGTGTAGAGCATCACTCCTCTCCAGTGACTTTCACCAGCTGGAGGCAACCATGTAATGAACATAACAATCCAAAATTTCTTTGATGTCAGGATGAAGGAGGCTACAGGATGCTGGTGTTCATTGCTTTAAAAAATGAAGGGTAAAGAGCGTGTAATGGCCTAACTGAGCAACTTCTCTACAGAGCATCACTCTCAATACTCTTCTCTTGTGTCCAAACCCACAAGTACATTCCTAAATGCACTTTTTTTTCTAAGAGCTCACAAATAGATACCAGGTATTATATAATTTTAACAGAAGATCATACAGCCCTGTCAGTGAAGTGGATATGGAATTATAGAGTTGACATCACCTCACTACCTCAAAGTAAAACCCAAGTCTCATTTAAGTGTAAATACAGGTTTTTTCTTTGGACAAAAAATATCTAGACTATCACACCTAGTATCACATTGCTTTTTTTCATGAAGAAACAATAATGTATTTAATAAAGGCCAATTACAACCCTAATAGCTAATATAGCAGTAGATATATGAAAAAAAGAAAAAAAAGTTACAAGAAACAAAATCACCGTAGCAATTCTGTGAGCTATTCAGCATGAAAGGTTTTATTATATATCTCTCCAGCTCATTGAGATAGATGTTTAAATACTGATGTACCTCAGAGACCAATGAATTTCATTGTGATCATGTCACTGCACAGATCATATGTTGTATTTTTTTACCTTTGCAAGATATCATAACGCTGTATGATTGTTTGACCTTGTAGCAAATATAAGCATCTATCTGTATCACCTATATCTATATCTATATGCTATCTATAGCATTGTTTGCTACCTATTTCCCTCCTCTTGGCTCATTGGAGACAAAGTGTTGTGCTTAGAGTGGGGAGTGTAATTCAATTAAAAGCTTTGAAAACACACTATTTTCCTCTCTAATTTTTCATATAAATTATTACTCAGTTAATAGTCTCGGTGGGAAAACAGTTACTGGATTATCCAAATGTTTCAGCAGCTGTTTGTCCAAACTAAATTTGAAAGATACCTGTTACCTACCCAGAGCCAGTGCTGCTGCTTTTTTCTCAGTGCTTCCCTTTGAAAGGACAAGAGGCAATGGGCATAAACTGAAATACCATAAATTAGTTTTAGCTTCAGAAAACATTTTTACTATGATGGTGATCAAACACTGACACAGGTTGTCCAAGAAGGCTGCTTATTTTCCATCCTTGGAGATATTCAAAACCTGGTTGGAGAAGATGCTGATCAGCCTACTGGACTTAGGCCCTATTTTCTGTTGAGGCATTATAAAAGGTGATCTCCAGAGGTACCTTCCAGTGTCAACAGCTCTGTAATTCTGTGAAATCCTATAATAATTAGACTGTATAGAAAAAACATAGCATACCTCTAGCAATCAGAAGCAGAGCTGCTATGACACAGGTGTGTACTCTGTGATCTTGCAAAATGTATATATATGAAAATTTTGTATCTAGGGAATAACTGATTAGATTCTTCTAATAATCTGCTGCTTATGTATCTTGAAATCTGTTTTTCCCTCTGTTCATATACCAGAAACAAAATTGTAACAAGGTAACCTTTGTTGATGATACCCTTGATTCAGGGGAATAGCATAATTTATTTCTCCCCCAAACGAGAAGAGCAGGAGAACTGAGTAATATGGTCTGCAGCACTGACCATAAGCAAGAAGATTTCCGGACAAAGATAAATGGGAAATGCTGTTCTTAAACACAATTTTCTATAGCCGTTTCAAAGGGCCAGCAAAGTACATTTATCACCCCAGAAACTCCAGGAGAACAGGAACTGTATTTTTATGAAGTGTTCAGGATAATTGAGTATAACATTCAAGCTCAGCTGGTTTTGTATCAGGTAGTGAGAAAATGAAGCAGACTTAACTATAAGTGAAAATGATAAATAACAAAGTCACAGGAGATTTTGAATTTTTATCTTTTATCTGGCCTTACTACATGTAGATATGTGGGATAGCGTCCTCATAACTCACATAACAACTTATTAGTACTGCTTGGACTCCTGCATCCATTCCACTCTTTTCTTTTACCTTAGCTTGCATGCAGCTGAAGGCATTAGCTTGTGAATGATCTGTCACCAACAGTCTGTGATGGACGCCATGAGCTCTGTGAGTAGAAAGAATTCCTAAATCCTGTGTAGCCCCTAGCAGAGCTTACAAAGAGCTTGCAAAGAGCAAATGCTGTGGTAGCAGAAAGCAGTAGGCTAGGTGGTCCTAGCCTAAGTGCATCCAGGAATGTACCCAAGAAAGAACATTAGATTACAGACACCCTGTGGGAACATGAAAAATGCAATCCATGGTTTCTTTATGTTATGACTGAGCATAACATTTTCAATAGACACAGAATTAAATTGAGGTGATGGGATTCTCTGTGCTTCTTGCTGAATCAGTGATTTAAATATGAGGTATGATATGCTAGAAAAGCTGTTTCCTTACTGCAGGGATTCCCTTGCCAATGTCCAGAAGGAACCAAAGCATTCCCTCAGTCTGGTGGTATAGTTGGTTCAGGGCAAAAATCCTTGGATGATAAGAGCTATGACTCAAGTGCAAAGGCAAATTGCATAATTTTACAGTTTTTCATATTATTTAATGCCGTGGACGCTGGCCGTATGGCTAGCTCTGAGGCCGAGCCCTGGGCAAGTCTTCACCAGCTACAGCAGCATAGGATGGGTGCTGAAGGAGTGCAGGAGGTTAAGAGAGGTCCTAGGCGAGGCTTGCCTCAGCCACCGACGGATAAGGTGCAGGGAGAGACGAAGTGACGAGGGACTCTTCTTGGGGGAGCAGGAACAGATTTATTGGAGCCAAAGGAAAGGGGCCAAGAAGAGCCACGAGAAGCCTCTGATAGGGGGTTTTATACTCCACTGTTCGGGGCGGAGCAAGCATAGGACAACCAATAACAGAGCAAACAAGGGGTGTTACATAGGTGGGGATATATACAACTTGACCAATGAGGAAAAGGGTAGGTGGAGAGGGTGAGCATGGGCCAATAACAAAGCAATGAAGTAACTAGGGGTGGGGAGAGCAGGAGCCATTGCAGATATTCAGGGTGTCACGTCTTTCCCACCCATGGTCAATGAACTTTCCCACCAGACTGCTTGAGGGTGGCCATGTTGAGGCAGGCAGCCATCTTAGGGTTCCTGGGACTCATGAGAGTTAAACCACTGGACTTTCTGTCCAATGGGGTCCAGGACACCATGGCGAGAGCCATGGCTCACCACAACAATTTAACATGGCACAGATGGAAAAGAATGAAATCTCCTCTGAGATTTCCTTCTAATCTGTCCCTGATGTAGTCCAGTATTAAATAGGTCATTCTTCTCAGTTTAATGCAACTGCCAGAAAAATAAATTATATAATTTTTAAACAGGATGGTCAGGCAGTGAAAAAATTAGTTGCAAATACATAAAGACTGCTTCTACAAAACATATAAGAATGAAAGAAAATGTTTAAAAAATCGTTTCTATTCTCACCATGAGGAGGTCCGTTTAGGGGGATTAAAAATCTGAACATCACAAAAAGAAATGGCTGATACTCTCAAAATCTCATTACCAGCAAAATGAACAAACTATAAAACTCAACTATTAGTCCAAATAATGTGCAAGCCATACAAATTGTGTAATGAATATAGAAAATGTTTTGTAGTAATACAGATAAAAATTATACAACCTCCCCCATCAACAATTCTGAATATGGAAGTCTTTGCTCCAGTGCTGAAATCACCCTTCTACTCTGACTTTGCACCTGAAGATTGACAGTGTCAGTCATCCTCAAGGTAGCAGGATTTGGGGATGTGATCTCACCTTACCAGTACCTTGAATCATGTGCTGGGAGGAGTGGAGTGGGGTGCCTGTAGGTGCATTCCCTTTGGCATGGGTCCTTTCTCCTTCAGTTGTGTTGGGGCAGTATTTCTCCACCCTATCACCTGGCAATCAGCATTGTTGGTGGGGTACATCTAGACTCCTGAGAATTTAACAAAGACTATAAATATTATTATTTTGCTTTAAATATGCCCATGATATAAATCTACTTAATGGAGTTCTAAGAAAATTTTCCTGTTGCAAATTAATGTATAAATTCATATTGCAATTATTACTATTAAAGTCACTGACTGGATGCTAGACTAGATGAATCACTTTCTCAATTAAGTATGACGGTGCTTATATTCTAGAGGTTTTACTTCAGGGACAAACTAATATTTCACACTCTGATTTCAGTGTTTGGGGAATTTTTTATTTAAAATGCACCCTTAGTGTTGGTTCAGGTCCCTAGTACATTTAAAAGCTGAAGTATTTAAAAATAAAGAAAATGTGGTATGTATGTCATGAACATGAGAAATAAAAAAGCATATATGAAAAAAAAGTTTGCCACAATTGCATGAAGAATTTATCACGTATGAATAAATTTTTTTATATATGCTGACATTTAGCAAGTATTTTAAATCTATAGAGTTATTCTATAATTTTAGCAAGGAAATTTAGGGAGGTAATTGCAACCAAACACTTAAATGGAACATCTTTGCTCTAATGTCAATATTGACTTCAGTCAGTACTTGGACTTCAGATTATTTTTTTCTGTTGATATGTTCTACTTTTTCTTGGCTGTTTTATCCTGTCCCAAAATGCATTTCTTAACACCCTCCTAGGGAAAAAAAAAGAAATCCCACAAAAAACTTCCCCTCCCCTCTTACTTTCTATCAATATAAGCAGCAAGAACTTCGAAAAGATAGAGCTATATACTCTAAAAATACTACACGGAAATGTATTGGTCAGGGCTGAACCAGCTAGCAAGTAAACACTAAAAACTGAATTCTGTAGCTGAGCCACGCTTTCATTCCCACCATCATAACAAAGTGGTAAGATTTAGAAATTGGTTGGCAATGGACAAGTACTATGGACAGCAATTATTTTCTCACTTGCCTGCCTTGCCTGTACTCAAAAAGAGTCAGCAGTCCAGTGACATGTTGGATGAGTTAAAATTATCCAGATAAGGCAGTCTAAAGTCACAAGCTTGATGTAGTGTATATACCCTTTTCATTCTATGGAATTCAGATTATAGAAGTGGGGACACATAAACCCTCCAACATGTTGTAAGACTGCTGAGTATAAAGAATCAATACAGGGAATGGACTTTCAAATGCTACTGATGCATATTTCATAACATGAAGTAGAAAGGAGTGAGCAATCGCTGAAACTGTGGTTTGAGGTTCACATATCCAAACGCAAAGTTATGCCTCTTGGTATTAATAAAGACTGGAGGATGAACAGATTGAAAGCAGCCTGCTGAGAAGGGCTTCAGGGTTAGGGTGCATGGGAGGCTGGACATGACCCAGCAATGAGCACTTGCATCCAAAGCAGCATGGCCAGCAGATTAAGGGAAGTGATTCTGCCCCTCTATTCTGCTCTGGTGAGACCCCACCTGGAGTTTTGTGTCCAGATCTGGGTTTCCCAACATGAGAAAGACATGGACCTGTTGGAGTGAGTCTAGAGAAGGGTCACGAAGATGATCAGAGGGCTGGAGCACCTCTCCTGTGAAGCTAAGTTGTGAGAGTTGGGGCTATTTTGCATGAAGAAAAGGCTTCAGGGAGACCTCATTGTGCTCTTCCAGCTCTTAAAGGGGAGCTAGACAGGGACTTGTTACAAGGGTATGTAGTGATAGGACAAGAAGGCATGGTTTTTATCTGAAAAAGGATAGATTAAAATAAAGGTAAGAAATTCTTTGCTGAGAGGGTGGTGAAACACTGGGACAGTTTGCCTGGAGTGGTGATAGATGGGGCATTCAAAGTCAGGCTGAACAGGATTCTGAGCAACCTGATCTAATCAAAAATGTGCCTCCTCATAGCAGGATGTTTGAACTAGATGACCTTTAATGGTCCCTTCCATCCCAAACTATTCTATGGTTCTCTAAATCTGTGATTCTACTCTTTTCAGTTCTGCTATTGGAGCAATATAACAATTTTCTGTTTCCAACTTTGGACATAAAAGCATAATTTAGTGTTGCCACTTGCTTAGTGGCATAGAGTGTGAGTAATTCACTGACTGAATCACCCTTTATTTTTCATGTTGAGTGTAATTTTAATCCATAAAGAAATCTGTTGTTTGAAAGGCACCATAGAAGAAAAGCACCAATCAACAAGAGTAAGAGAGCAAGAACTGGAGCTTTAATTTAAGCACAAATTACTGAACTGCAACTAATGTCAAACTGACTGCTGGCCTTCCTTAACTGAAGCTTTAATTAGATGAACAAAGGGAGCAAAAAAGTACATTATTTGACATTCCATTTAAGATGTAGTGCAGTACAGTGGTCTTATAAGTGAAATGAGAAAAAAATTAATAGGAATGCTGTCATGAGTTAGCAAAGAATAGTCTCAGAAGTGATGTTCTTGCAAAGGGGTGCTTACAGCTCCTCTATGACCTGACAGAACCTATCAGCTGGCCAGTTTGAATATGGACAATTTTTTAAGCCACTTAAAATTGTGATCACCTCTGTGATCCACATTTAAGAATAGGCAAACTCCCCCCTAAGCTCTCTCTCGTTTCCGGTGCTGGGACAGGTGGCTGCAGGCCCCGTGCGGGGGCTGGCGGGCCTGGCCAGGCCCTGCTCGGGCCAGGCTGGGCCAGGCCACGGCCATCCTGGGGCTGATGGACCTGTTCCACCCACGGCCCCCCTCACAGCCCTGCTCTGTGCAGACAGAGCAGCCCGGCTCCCCCTCTCCAGTGTGGCCAAGATTCAGCTGAAGTTGCCCACCACTGCCCGGCAAAGATCATGTGACCAACAGCAATAAGTGAAATTCCAGCTGCAAGGCCTAGGTGAGAGTAATAACCCTTTTAGTGCTGTGAAGAGATGAAAACCTGAGGGAGGAGAAATGCTTAAAGCTGAAATTCTGTTGTAAAGCTATGATATGTCAGAGTACCCGTTGTAATTTCATGAAGGCATGGGGGGTGGAGCGTTCAACTTGTACTTGTGAGCAAAAGCACCTGTGCTGAGATAGGCAGATGCTGAAGCAGCTGTAATTTGATGAGAAATTTGAACAGGGAGAGATGGAAGCGATGAGGACTCTTACTCCACATGGAAAGGGGAAGACCTCTGTTCCTAGAGATGCTCCCAGAGATAGTCCTAGAGATGAAGATGAGGAGGACCCTTTGCTCCCAGGGCAGGAGGAGGGTCTCTGTTCTTAGAGATGAAATGCTCCCAGAGATGGGTGAAGAGAACTTTTGTTTCTGAATGGCTCAACCTTAAAATTGTACCCCCTTAATTCAAGAGTGGACCCTCAAAAGCAGTTGTGGGAAAAGCTGCTAGTCGGGGGAAGGGACTCTCACATGATGCGAGTGGAGAACCAGCCTGGATAGCTGTCTCATTGTCATAATGTTTTCATAGCATGGTCAAGAGAGACTCCTCTTCCTAAATGGACTGAACAAGGTTATTATGGAAGTGATAAACAGACTGAACATCTCAAGGGTTGTCTTTTTACATTGTCAGTAGGAGAAGGGAGAAAGGTGGGGGGAGGAGAAGAGTTCTGAAGGTGTGGTATGATTTTATTTCTTTTCCTTTTTCCCTCTTTTAGGTCTGTTAATAAACTTCTTTATATTCTTTCAAATTTGGTGCCTGCTTTGCTTTTTTCCTAATTCTTATGTCACAGAAGGTAAACAGTAATGAGTATTTTGGACCAAACCAAACCAAACAAATGCTAAACTTAAAGAATTTTCTTGCAGATAAGAATTGCTGCAGTAAAATTTCATCAGATGAAAGGAATAAAGCTAGCTTTCCTAAAAATAGTTACAGCCTGTATTTAAATATGCATCAAATACACAGACAACAAAGGAAAATTAAGCAATAAATAGTTAATTTTGTTTATATATGTATACAAATGGGAAAGTATTTATTTGCATCAGCTCATATAGCAACAATTCCACACTTCTCCTTAATCTTTTTCTACATGTGACAAATAATTTTTTAATATAAAAAGATTACTTCAAATATATATTCAAGTAAGTGTATAAGCTTTTCTGTGGTGCTTCTTAGAGATAAGTTCTTCATAAATATCAAGGAATTTGTCTTTAAAATATATCTATTAGACAGAATTAAACCCATTCATAGCACCTTTTTGATGACATCTTTAGGAAGCGGGAAAAACTGCTGCATGGCAGCAGCTGGGGCAGAAGAGTGAGAATATGTGAGAGCAACAACTCTGCAGTTACAAGGTCAGTGAAGAAGGAGAGGGAGGAGGTGCTCCAGATGCTGGAGTTCAGATTCTCCTTCAGCCTGTGGTGAAGGTCATGATGAGGTAGCTGTGCTCCTGAAGCCCATGGAGGTCCACAGGTGTGCAGAGATCCACTTGCAGATCATGGAGTAGCAGCTGGTGTCTTTCTGGATGTGTCTTTAAAGAAGTTGTGACCTCACGGAGAGGCTCAGCTGGATAAGGTTCATGACTGAAACTGTGGCCCATGAAGGAAGCCAATGCTGGAGGAGGTTCTGCAGTAGGAACTGTGTATCCACAGTGACCCATGCTGTAGCAGTCTGTGAAGGATAAGAAGAGACACAGACAGGAGATATTTGTGAAGAACTACAGCCTGCTGGAAGAACCCATATTAGAGAAATTAATGAAGGACTATGTCCCATGGGTGGAATCCCATGCTGGAGCAGAGAAAGTGCATGAGGAGAAAAGACTGGCAGAGAAAACCTTTGGCGAACTGCTTGCAACAGCATTCCCTATTCCCCTGTGATGGGAAGAGGTAGAGAATTTGGGAGTCAAGCTGTTGCATTAACAGTACAGAAATTTGTGATAGAATAAAGCCCTCTGCATTCCAGCTGGTGCTCAGAGATCAGAGGGGCTGGGTGCCTTAATTTATGATTATAGACAATTCAGCACTGTCAGCCTGGTTGAGTTCAGTAAGAAATTGCACAATCACAAATTCAGAAATACTGCAGTTTACCAGTTCTATACTACAGGTCTTGGCATGTTCAATAAGAATTTAGACTATTCAAATTCACGAATAGCAGAGTTTACAGAATCAACAGAAAGGCAGATTCAGGATTGCTGGTGATAAATGCACTAACTACAGAGTGTTAATGTGTGTCATGACAGAATGTATAGTAACACAGGTCTAATAGTGAGAGGCAGAGAGAGAGAGAGACAGACAGAGAAAGAGAGAGAGGTTGATTCCCAAGTCTTCTCTGATGCAGTTGGAAGCACAAAGCTCACCTAAAAGTGTCCCTTCAGGGGAGGAGAGACAAAGTCTGTTGACTGATCCTGAGCAATCAGAGGTATTTCCCCCCTCTCTTTTTGCCCTAACAACCCCCTTCTATACTATAATTTTTGTCTCTTCCCAAAAGGGTGAAACAATCCCATGTTATAGGTGGAGTTTTGGGGATTGTGGTCATACACGTACAGCATGTTCTCTTTTCTCTTCATTTGCTTTCTGAGGAGTGTGAAAGTTAATATGCAAATAGGACTTAATGAGAGTCTCAGTTACTTTCAGTCAGAATTTATAGTTGACTGAAGAGCTAGAATGATCTCTTTGGTCCTCCTACACCCATTATGGTGGCAGTAAAAGCTGTCTGACCTTTGTAGGACAGTCTTTCCTTGCACCTTTAGCTCCTTAAATGACCAGATTTATAACAAGGCTTGCTTTTTGGGGTGAGAGAGGAATAAGGCCAAAGGCTGGTAGAGATATGTGAGTGCTCTTCTTTGAGCCTCCACTTCAGAGTAGACACCCTTCCACTGTGAGGACCTTGCTCAAGCCAGGGGACCAACTCATGCTCTTTTCAACCAGCCTCACCAATTCTTCAAATTATTCACCAGCTTAAAGCCCCTTTATAGAAAGTCCAACAATTTACCACAAAAGTTGAACTCTGGAGGATAAGGAGGGGGAATATGTAGACTTTTAGGTTTGTTCATATTTCTCATTATCCTATTTTGATTTGATGGGGAAATATTAAATTAATTTCTCCTAGCTGAGTCTGCATTGCCCATGACAGTAACTTGTAAGCAATCTCTCTGTCCTTGTCTTGACCCACAAGCTTTTTGGCATGTTTTCTGCCCCCATCCAGCTGAGGAAGAGAAATGATAGAGAGACTTTGTAGGCACCTGGTAGTTACTCACCACAATTATACGTAGAGAAATCTTCATGTTATAGAGAAAACATTGAAATAGATTGATGAAGAAAGAACTTGATAGCTAAGCCCCTGATTTACTATGGGGTTTTTCATTTGACATTTTCTGTTTGTTTGTTTGTTTCTGAGCCTCACCATTCTAACACTGCAATATTTTCCAATTACACTTTTCATTCAAAGTGCACTGCAAATGCTTAGTGGTTTTGCTTGTGGGAACCCTGATTTTCAGTTTAAGCACCAGGGAATGAGAAATGCACAGTTAATGATCACCTGTGAAGAGTTATATTGAAATAATTTGTTCAGGATCACATTAAAAATCTACAGAGGAATCGAGGGAATAATTGAACATTCAGTGCCGACATCCAGGTGCCTCAGCCATTTCTTTCTTAGTTGTATTCATTCACTTTGCAATTCCAACAAGAGAAGAGGCTGGGTACTGATAGCACTTATAGCTATGCTGCCTAGTCTAAAATGGTTTTTCATTTGTGTTGTCACAGGTTCTAATGTTTCTTTGGCAAGATTAACAATATAATTTCTTTTTCTTTTTTCCTTCTTCCTAGAGGTTTAAAGCTATTCCTACCAAAGAATAAACATACCATTATTTGAAATCATTTAGCTCCTCTACAGTGGTTGCTTGCAGGGTCGAATCTTTGCAATCACTACAAACACCAGCTGTAGTAAGTAAGGCAATTGAAAGCAGCAATAGGCAGCTTTGTGTTAACACTTTGTTAGTATGGTGAATGAATGCTGGAGGGAAGGAGTCTGTTCCTTGTGTAGCAGTATTTCTTGTTTGGTTTGCTTTGCTTTTGTAGATATCAAATCACTCACTGAAATTTGATGCATTGAGTAATAGCCATGATAAAATACTTGGCTCTATGGTAGAGTCATTGATTCTGAGAAGTCCTTTAGTTAAACGTATACCCAAAGAATGGTCTACATTGTTCTCATACCAAATTGCTCAGGAATTTGTCCAGAAATTAACAAAAGGCAAACTCTCCATTGTTTACAATTACTGTTTAAAATTATTGCAGAGTTGTATTTACCATTGCATATTAAACTTCTTCTTCAAGTCTGAATGAAACAACCTCCCTTTTTTCCCCTCATGCTTCTGATTCAGAAGCAGTCAGAAATTTATTCATTCACAGCGACCTTCATTTTGTTGTTGTGTGCCCCCTCAGAGGTTGAAACACTTGGAGAGAGTAGAAATCCTACTTATCCCCCACAACCAAATCACATTTCAGAAGTAATTGCTAGGGTTTTTACCTGATAAGATGCACCAATTTTATAATGACCATATGTGAAGAATAGCTTTCAAGATATAAAACATTAGTTGAAGTAGGGGGTTTTTTGAGGATATTTTGAGGCTTATTTCTGATCCCAATGTAACATGATGCTTACAACAGTTTTTTTGTCCAAAAAATAATGGCAGTATTTACTTTTTTTTTATTTGTTTTTTTTTTTTTTAAAGAGACTGTTCCAAGTAACTATTAAAACAGGAAAAAATAACACTTTCCTAAACCTTTCTCACATTCACTTTTTCTGGTTGTCACTTCTCCCAGTTAAAAGCCCCAAACAAAAATGTGATATGCAAAAGTGAATCCTGTTTGTAATAGTCTTACAGAAAGTGTCTGCCAACCTCAGCTATAAGGGTTTCTCAGCTTCTGGAAGTAGCACACAAGAAACATGAGACAATTAATTCATATAGCTGCAGATTCAGCAAAATACTGCAAAAAGATACAAAAGTGTCCTCCGATGTCTAGTGATATCTGTTTAAATGAAAACACTTTTAGTAAAAAACATGTAGAAAATGACATTTTGAACCTCTGCCATGAAGTTAGGAAGATATGTTGAATCTTTATCTTCTTTTATCAGGTATATTAATAAAACAAACATTTTCTTCAAGAGAGTATCCAGAACATCACATTTATTTGGATGATAAAGGCTCATCACCATTTATTCCTGTAGTATTTGTTTATTGTGTTTTTGTATTGTTATCTTGAACTAGAACTAGAGTTGCACATACAAGCAGTTATAAAAAAAATTCTCCAAAATCTACATTCTCTTTTCTACTCAGACTTCTGTAGAATTCATATGATGTGTATGTGCATGGAAATAACTCTGTCTCACTGTCCTTCACAAACACAATACTCTTATTTTAGAAGTTAGGTGTTCATTATGGTTGTAACTATATACCCAGAAACAGATGAACTGTGGGGGTTATTTTCAGTCCATAACAACTTCTCACTGACATTTGTTTCTCCTCAAACATTTTCCTGGCGATGCCACCATCACAGTTTCTCGGTACAGCCGTGGCCTGAGGTGTGTTGGTTGGAGCCAGCTGGAACCCTCTGTGTCTGGCACAGAGCAGCCCCAGCCATTCCTCAGAGAGGCCACTGCTGAAGGCTTTCTGCTACCAACACCTGGGCACCTACACCCACAACTAGCACACAACATAGACACAGTCATTCTAATAAACAAACCTGCCATACCTGAGAATCTGCCAAAAGAGGAACAGTGTCAATAAGGAGGCAGAAATGGGTTTCATGCAATTACAGACTCTGTCATGTCTTTAACATTTCACATAAATCATAAATACATGCCATTAATCTTGAAGCATAAGCACCATTTTGAATATTACGTAGATAAGGTAACTGGCAATAGAAAGGCACTTGAAATGTGAAACAAAAAATACATTCTGATAAAATATTTCTTCTTTATTTTTCTGATTTAGTGTCATTTGACACAGTTACTTGAGCTAAGAATTACAACTTAAAAATACAACTATGAATGTGCAAAAATCTATTATATTTTGTTACCTAATATTTCATAAATTTCATGTTGTACTTGAAGAATAAAAATCAACAGCTTAAAACAGGATGTAACATTCTAAACTTGTTTTATGATGGTATCTCCAGTTCTGAAGTGTAGATTGCCAAATTGCTCTTTCCACTTTAATAGAAATGTCCCTGCAACTTCTATTTTCTTTGCATTTCATGTCAGGTTTTTTTTGTTATAGAACAGAGGTGGTCTGTGAAGTTGCTTTGAGAAGTGCACTTAGTTGTTGGAAGTATGTTTGTTCCCTTAGTACTGAGTTATGTGTATAGAATACATTCCATCAGCAATATATACTTTAGGGAAGAATACATATATGTGTTTAAAACTGGCCTTTTTAAGTCACCTCTATTCAGAAATGCCAGTGTTTCAGAGGTTGATACAGCAAGCATTTCTTATAAAAATGATGGGGTTTGTTTTATCAGCAAACCATGTTAAACATCACCTTTTATAAATGTTGAAATGGATCAAAGTAGTCGACATCTGACCTTTCAAGAGATTGTTTAAACTTACAAGGCTGCATAGGAAATTATATGCTGGAAGAAATAAATAGAAGCTTCAGGACTGTCATCTGAATGGAATGAATAGTGCCATATAAACTGTTCTGAGTTGTATGCATCTAGTCAAATGTGGACAGCTATGATTCACATTTCTACAGCTGAGTTAATCCTGTAGACTTCCTGTATAATGAATGGAGAATATTAGGTGACACCTACACTGCTTAATCTAACTCCTGACTCCCTGGTCAGTTACACCAGAGTGATTCATGTCATGGCCTGTTTTTCAGGCCAGACACTCCAAAGCTGAGTGGTGGCATCCACACTTTCTGGACTGTCATTCAGCTCCGGATTTAAGGCATATAGGTGTAGGTGTCTAAACAAACAGGGTTAATGCAGCTGCCAGTAACCAGATGGCTTGCACTATTTGGGATTTCTCCTGATGTCCAGCTACCAACCTGGGCACAGATTTTCTTTTGGTCCTCTAGTAGATCTATTATCCTTGTACATATGGGAGATCTATGTCTTTTCTGAGCAGCAACTGAAGACCAGGCAAGATCCCGAAGGGAATATCACATGACACTAGCTTCCCACATAGGGGCAACAATGAAATTAAGCCTTATGTCCAGAAACATATGGGATTATTATAAACCTTGCAACATATTTTCCAACTCTAAGTAGACCCTCTGGATTCCATAGAATATCTTAAATGACATTAGGTACATCTGTTAACTGAATCCCATACCAAATATCCACTGACACTAAAGAGATAATGACTTGTAGGTAGAACCCTATATTAGACACATATATTTTCTGTATTTATAGGTTATTTCCATGCATATATTCTAAATATGGAAATTCAAGTAAAATTAATATAATTCTGTCTGTGTGGTTATTGCATTTATAGTTTTCACATTTATTAACACGCTTATCTGATGACACTGTTATATTATAAGCCCAAACATTTGCAAAGGGTTGAAAGAAAGAATGAAATAACATTTTCATGACCCATCTGTTCATTGTGCATCAAGATTTAAACTGACTCTCATAGGTTAGCAAGCATAGTCCCGGAAGGGATGTCCTTGCTAAGGGGTGCTTACAGTTTCCTCTGGGAACTGATAGAACCTATCAGCTGGCCAGTTTGAATATGGACAATTCTCTAAGCCACTTAAAATTGTGACCGCCTCTGTGATCCACACTCAAGAATAGGCAAACTCCCCCCCCAAGCTCTCTCTCGTTTCCGGTGCTGGGACAGGTGGCTGCAGGCCCCGTGTGGGGGCTGGGCCACGGCCATCCTGGAGCCGATGGACCTGTTCCAGCCATGGAACCCCCCCCCACTGCCTTGCCGTGGGCAGCTGGAGCGGCTCGGCTCTCCCCCCTCTCCACTGCGATAAGAAAAATTCAACATTCCAGCTGCAAAGCTGCAAGGCCGAGGTGAGATTAACCCTTTTATTGCTGTGAAGAGCTGAAACCCTGAGGGAAGAGAGAGAGGAGATGCTTAAAGCTGAAATTCTCTTGTGAAGCTATGATATATCAGAGTATCCTGTTGTAATTCCATGAAGATATGGGGGGTGGAGTGTTCAACTCGTGAGCAAAAGCACCTGCGCTGAGATAGGCAGATGCTGATGCAGCTGTAATTTCATGAGAAGTTTGGACAGGGAGAGATGAACCAGATGAGGACTTTTGCTCCAAACGGGAAAGGAGAAAACCTCAGTCCCTAGAGATGCTCCCAGAGATAGTCCTAGAGATGAAGATGAGGAAGACCCTTTGCTCCCAGGGAAGGAGAAGGGCCTCTGTTTTTGTTTCTGAACGGCTCGACCTTAAAATTGTACCCCAAAAAACGTCAAGAGTGGACCCTCGAAGGCAGTTGCGGGAAAAGCTGCAAGTCGGGGGAAAGGACTCACACGCAGGCAGAGAGACTCCTCTTCCTAAATGGACTGAACAATATTTGGAAGTGGGCGGCTGTCTCATTGTGATAATGTTTTCATAGCATGAGCAAGAAGAGACTTCTCTTTCTAAATGGACTGAACAAGGTTATTATGGAAGTGGTAAACAGACTGAACATCTTGAGGGTTGTCTTTTCACATTGTCAGTGGGAGAAGGGAGGAAGCTGGGGGGAGGAGGACAGTTCTGAAGGTGGCACAATTTTTTTTTTTTTTTTTTCCCTTCTTTTAGGTCTGTTAATAAACTTCTTTATATTCTTTCAAGTTTGGTGCCTGCTTTGCATTTCTCCTAATTCTTATCTCACAGCAGATAAACAGTAATGAGTATTTTGGACCAAACCACTACACTGACACATTCATGAAATGCAATTCTAGCCAGAAAAAAACAATACTGAAAAACTCTGGTACCCAAGTAAGAAAAAAGTACTGGAAATCCTTCATAAGTAACAACTGCTATCAATACAGTAAAGGATTAACTGCTTAATATTTAAAAAGTCATTGAAGGAGAATAGTAGGCAACTCCTGTAGCAATTCATACAACGGTGTTTTTAAAAACTGATTACACTGAGTTGTCCAGTTGTTTGTTGGATCCTAATTGTTTGTGATTCTAATCACAGAATCACAGAATCACAGAATCACAGAATATGTTGAGTTGGGAGGAACCGACAAGGATCATTGAGTCCAGCTCCTGGCCCTGCACAGCACCATCCCCAAGAGTCACATCGTGTGCCTGAGAGCATTGTTCAAATTCTTCTTGACCTCTGTCAGGCTTGGTGCTGTAAGCACTTCCCTGAGGAGCCTGTTCCAGTGCCCAAACACCCTCTGGGTGAAGAAATTTTTCTAATATCCAACCTAAACATCCCCGGACACAAGTTCAGGCCATCCCTTTGGGTCCTGTCACTGGTCACCAGGGAGAAGAGATCAGTGCCTGCCCCTCCTCTCCTCTCACAAGGAAGCTGTAGACTGCAATGAGGTGTCCCCTCAGTATCCTTTTCTCCAGGCTGAACACACCAAGTGACTTCAGCTGCTCCTCATATGGCTTCCCCTCAAGGCCCTTCACCATCTTTGTTGCCCTCATTTGAACTCTCCCTAATAGTTTAATATCTTTCTTATATTGTGGCATCCAAAACTGTACACAGCACTTGACAAGAGTTTGCACCACTGCAGAGCAGAGCACGACAATCACCTGCTCTGAACATACACTGAACATACAACTTTTAATAAAACTTAGCGCATAATTTACAAGGCACTATCAGCTTTGTTCTGTAACTGCTGTCTCTTTAACTCCTCTGTGTGATTCTTTGTTTCCTCCGGTATTAAAACCCTCAGACCAAGGCTCTCTCACTGACACCCCTTTAAATATTTATTATTGATACTATGCTATTACAAAGCCCAAAGCACATGCAGCTACAAGCACAACACGCACATAAGAGCATACAGAGTCTGTACAACAAGTTATTATTGCTGGTGGGCTATTGCATAGCCCAAAGCAAGAAGCATATAACTGTTTATATGTTAATTAATTAAACAGCAAACTGACTCTATTTCAACCTCATCTCTAAAAAGACTGAGTAGAAAGGGTTATTTCTGAGAGATGACTGACTGATGCTCATCTACCTTCTTACAACATTTCAGGTAGGTGTAAATTTATAGGCACAAGTTCTAGGTGCCTGTCCAAGTCGTACTTCAAGCAATGGCAATACACAATGTTAGGTAAGTGAACTTCCAAGATCATTTAAGTCTTCGGCATCAAAAGATCATGAAATAACCATTGTTCTGCAAGTTCTTTTTGAAAAGCGTTATCTAAAAGTCAGAGAAAAAGCTGATGATAGTGATGAAAGGGGGATAATGATGAAAGCTATGCTCCATTGAATAAGAAAATTTGAAAGAGCTCAGTGGTACATAAAATGAAGAATGATATTCCAGGGATATTTCAGGGAAAAAAAAAATATTTTGAAGTTTTGAAAATGATGTCTGCTTTCTGTTTATCTACAGAGAGACCTAGTATTCTATTTTGCTCATTAAAGAGAGAATAAACTCCTTCAGTCAGATCAGAAGACCCAGTCTTCCTGCTGACTACTTTTGTGACTTCAAGCAAGTCACTCAACTGTGTTTGTTTGGTTTCTTTAACGTGTATTTAATCATCTCACCAAAATGCACTTCATATTTTGCACAAAGTTGGTGTATGGTGACTGTATTAAGGAAAATGTCAGTGTTTGTACTTATAAAGAACACACAGAAATAGAAGGTGTATAGATACAAAAAATATATTTCTAAGATATGGGATCTAAAGGTTTAAGGCTTTTGGCAGCAGATAATATTCATCTGTTTTTCTGTGTTCACCCTGGACTACCTTCTAGAGAAAAGTAATGAATTTCAAACCTCTCTCTGCTTGAAAATAGAAAAAACTGGATGAAAAAGGAGGATGAAATTGAAGTCACAACTGGACATGCACACAGAATGAAATTCATATGCTTGAGTAAAAAAAATCTGTGAACACAAAAAAGGATGTTGATTGGCTGACTCTTTTGATCATTCAAATATTTAAGCGAATGACTTTTACTTTCCTCCGTAAGAAAATGCTGTGCTTGTGAGCAAATACATTCATTTTAATTCATATGAAGGGTAAGTATCATCTAGCAGGCTATCAGGACTTAAAATTATTTTTTCTAATCTTGTGTACATATTGATTTTCAAGTACAATTCTTTGATCTCAGTTTGAAGATCCTCAGAAATAAGAAACATTTAAGCAAGATCTTAAGGCTGCATGTATCCTAGTAGTGCTAGTCTGCATTAGAAGTGCTCTGGTCTGTTCCTGGGCTCTGAAGACAACTCCATGATCCAGCCTGTTTCTATGCTAGAAAACTGCCCTAGGCTCCCAAACACTGCATACCGGGCAAGTACAACTTCAGAGCTAAACCATGTCCAGGAAATACTAGGGCAAAGGCTACTTGAAATAGGTCAAATCTGTGCCAGGGAATATGCCAAAATTTTTGGTAAACACAGACCAGTGTATGCTGAATTTAATACTACATATATAGATGTTCCGGTTTTGTGAGTTAGTTTTATGTCTGAATTACCAACGATATCTTGCAAGTAGACACAAAACTGATATATTTCTATTTCCCACTCATGCTATAGGAAATCATAAGACCAAAATACTTAAACCTCTATTTTCAAATATGATCAATATGAAGGATAACTAGAGAACATAACCCTGAAGCTGGACTCTAGAATTTATCCAATTTTCTTGCCAATAGCAGGTTTTGTCTTCTGACAAACCAACTCACTGGGATTCCATTTCTCTCTACAGTAGACAGAAAATATTGAAAAAGGATTGGAAGATACAATAGCAGGAGATGAAAATGACTTCCCTAAAACAAAGACAAAAGGAAATAGGGCAGATTAGAATAAGAACCAAAAATCCTGCCTGATGAAGTCTTTAATCAGTATCAAAATTTTCAGACTCTTATTAAAGGGACAGAGTATGAACAAAAACAACATGTGCCTGAATTAGATCTTTAACAGCATTTATAGAGGTCCACGAACTAGGTAACATGAAATAAAAGAAATATTCAATGTTACCTTTTGTCTCATAGTTTAAATATTAGTATTCTATGTATAATTACAGTGTACTTGCCTTTGTACTTGACAAATGTACTTTGTCATTTAATTCCTGTTGTCAAACATAAACTGCCAGCAACATCTATGAAGTCTTGCAGACTCAATTTAAACACTACAGAAAACAATTGTCATAGTTAGTGTATGAGAGATTTTTGAGCAATTGTGTTTACCACAGGAAAAATGAAGAAGCAGAACTGAAACTCTTATTTAGTAATGTAGTAAATGTGGCAAGATGTGTCTGGCTCTTTAGAAAGGAATTACTCATGGGTTGACTCTAGAAAATATGTTGCTTTCATTTATTATTTTTAATACATTAAACTGGCAAAATAAATTTTTTAACAGCTTCCCTAAATAAAAGAAACATACAAGCTTGGGAAGATCAGACAAGTTATTTGGATCCATTTTCAGGATAACGTATCTGCAGTCATCTCAGTATGTGATGAAAGTTACAAGCAGTCTTTCCTACTTTCCTATAGCAGGCCTTACTTGGTCTAGTTTGGAATTCCTCTGAGAAGATACTGCTTATATGAGTCTCACTATATCATAAAAAGGGGACTGCCCCAGTGTTCATGAACAAACACCAGTCAGTATTACTGTTAAACAGAAGTTATGACTATGATTTGAAAAGGCATGTTCAGGTCTAATAAGAAAAGAGGTTAAATGCAATACTTCACAGTTTCCTGTTGTGGATTAGCCTTGGCAGGCAACTAAGCCACACAACTACTTACTCACTCCTCTGCAGAGGAACCTGTGAGATAATCACAAGGTGAAAGTGCAAAAATGTGTGGGTTGTGATAAAGATAGTTTAATAGCAAAAGCAGCATATACAAGCAGTACAATAAAAGTAATTGATTCACTACTTTACCACTTCCAGAAAAGCAGGGCTCCATCATGTGTAAAAGTTACTTGGAAAAACAAATTCCCCACCCTTTCCTCCTTCTTTCTCCATCTTTTTTTACTGAGCATACTGGAGTAGGATATGGGTCATTCATTTAGTCAGTTGAGATCAGCTGTCCTTGCTCTGTTTCCTGACAAATTCTGAGCATCATAAAGTCACAGAAAAGTTTGAGTAGAAAGGGACATTTAAACATATCCTAGAACAATCCTGCTGCCATGGCCAGGGACAAATCTTTCACCGGATCAGATTGCTACTCACCCATCCAAACAGACTGTGATCACATGCAATGATGAGACATCCACAGCTTCTCTGGGCAACCTGTTCTGGGGTCTCACCACTCTCACTGAAAAAAAAAATCTTCCTTATGTCCAATCTAAACCCACCCTCTTTCACTTTCTCTATTGTACCGTCTCTTGTCATTTCCAAGCCTTGGTTAAAAGTCTCTGTCTGTGTGCACCCCCAGGCTCCTCAGTCATTGGGCAGGATGAGAAATAGAGAAGGCTTGATGTTATGTAAGCACTGTTCAGCAAGAACTAAAATATCACTGTTTTACCAACACTATCTTGGTCACAAATCCAACTACTATGAAAAAAACCTAACTGTCTGAGTCAAAACCAGTACAATATTAATTTATGCTGCATATTAAGTGATGAAAGTCTCAAAGAATAACTGACATAAAGAAGGCAAGCAATAACTGAAAACCACACTAAGATTCACATTAATCATGGTGGTGATAGAGAACCATATTAACCCAATGTGTATTCTAGGATATTAATGATAATGAGTAAATAGTTCTCTAAAATTGTGGAAAAATACATATATTGCTTGTCCAGTCTAGTACTGGACAAGTATAGTGTATAGTCTACAGTATAGCAATGGAGTAGAACCTGCTATATTTGGGGGTTTTGAATTATTAATTTAAGCTGTAGATGATGCAATTAAATTGCTTAAAGTTTTGCTGCTGGTCAAAATTATTAAGTAACTATGAGTTTAATAGCTCAGATAAAATTATTCTTGTACAACTATTTATTATTCTATGTGTAGACGATTACCTAGCAACTATTTCACACAGTGAGATTTACTTGGAAAGCATGAAAATAGTACCTGGAAAATAAAATTCCACTTAAAAAATCCTACATAGAAAAGTAGGACAAATATTAATTGACTGATCTTTTGATTACATAGGTATTTAAAAGCAGTATTTTACAGCTGACTAGAAGTTTTTCCTATTATCTCATTTATACTGCAGTTCTCACAAAAGCTTACCTGTAACTGATTTTCTTTCCAATTACTTGGTCACATATTGTATGCTGATGCATGAGAAGACCAATTTATTTAATCAGCAATAACACAAATTCTTTGGGAAGTGTGAAAAGCAATAATTTTGAGCAAGAAGATAAAATAAAGAGTGGGAGAACTACTTCAGAAAACAAATGTAGTTATCACTTACTCTTAAATAAAACAGCTGGTTAAGTGAAATGCTAGAGGGAGGACTAGCAATGTAATACTTCTCTCTTATCAGATACCAGATAAACAAATGTTTCTGACAGAAAGAAAGAGGCTTCATCTGTGTTGTCATGTTAGTTCAAGATGACTGCATGTCGACATGTGTGTGGGCTTGAGTTAGGTCCACAGATCTGGCTTTCTTCATACAGGAGCTTGCTTTAAAGAAGGATGTATACCACCAAACCTCACTAATGCTCTGTGGCAATGTTTCAATTACTTCAGGAGGAGCATCTGAGTGTTACACTCAGAATCATGTTACAGGCAAAAGGGAACACACCATATGTTGAAAGCTAAAACTTTGAATGCTAGACCAGTTAATGTTTTACAAATCTGAATTATCTAAGGAACACAAAGTAACAATGATAATACACACTTATGCATACTTCCACATGCTGATGCATTATGAGTATCTACTTCTTTAATGCTGAGATCACACTTCCACCACCTACTGGGAGATGGGAAAAGAAAGGTCTTGTTTTCATAGTTGACTTTATTTCTCACTATCCTAATCTATTTTAATTAGCAGTGATGCAAATTAATTTTTCTCGATTGAAATCTGTTTTGCCCATGGCAGTAATTGATAAACAATCTCTCTGTATTTATCTCAACCCATGAGCTTTCTATTTTCTTCCCCTGAAGAAGAAGAGCTGAGTGAGCAGCTGGGTGGGATGTTGGCTCTTAGCCCATCAAAACCAACTTCCCGTGTGCACTCTTGAGTATCTACACCTTTGTTCTGGTGCTGAAATA
This sequence comes from Corvus moneduloides, assembly GCF_009650955.1. Taxonomy (NCBI): domain Eukaryota; kingdom Metazoa; phylum Chordata; class Aves; order Passeriformes; family Corvidae; genus Corvus; species Corvus moneduloides. Next base: position 74,170,915 of record NC_045477.1, read on the forward strand.
ACCCCTCCACACTCCTTCTAGGTCTAAAGGTTGTCCTTGTCAGTCATTCCCACAGTTGCTGGGCTGCAGGATGTGACCATAGTTCACCTGTGCCTCAGGCCTTAGGCCAGAAAGAACAGGATGCCTATGGCAAGTGTAGCCCTCTTGTCACAGGACCCTATTCAGGGCTCTGGGAATGTGCTTCTCCTCCCTTCCTCCCTCCTCCCTCCCTCCCTGACACCTCTCTACTGGAACCTTCAGGTTAGGATGGCAAGTGCTGCCGCCCCAGCTCCTTATACAAAGGTCTATTACTCCCACTTCTGCCCAAGGTTTGTCAGGCTGTTGCATTCACACAGCCGACTGTGCTCCCCAAGTCAATACCTGCTTCCACCAGGAGGACAAGAGTTGCAGTAGGGAGCAGGGCCAAAAGACAGGTGTGCTCCTCTTATGACTCTCAAATGTTTCAGATAGAAACAACTGAGAGTGATTCTTCAAGTCAAACCTTTTCTGAAAACATCTGTTACAGTTGAGTATCTATACATCTATGAAAATACCAGGGAATTAGACACACATACAATGAGATTATTTAGAAGATTTCTAAAGAAGGTCAGTCTCATAAAACTTGAATGATATTAGCATCACACTGCTTATTGTTATTCTTGTATGTTATCAGTCAATGTTATCAGTGTATGTTATCAGTGCATTTTCAAAGCAGCCAGTTCCTAAAAATCATATCCTGCTTTACTTTTGAGTGTGCAATAGCATAGCTGCAGTTACTGATGGTCAGCCACTAAGGCTGAGCTGGTCAGTCTAGAGAGCTCCTCATTGAGATGGGTTAGGATTGAGGCTGAAGAATTTCAGTACTTGACCCTATGTCAAAACAGAATGCTTTCTGACCAGGTTCTCTGAGACGCTCCATGTATGGAGGGTGAAATATTTAATACCAATTTTACTGATATGAAGATTATTGATGTTTCACAGGATTATGAGTTTTGCCAGTTATACAATGTTTGCATACAAGTTATACAAAATTCCTGAAAACACAATACAAATTTAAGCAGCACTTAGCAAAATACAGCAAGCACAATGCCCAGTTCAATGACAATTCCAAAGTGATTCCCCTTCCTGGTGTCTATAAAATGCTCACCATCTCTATATTCATGTCCCACATCACCAGGAAGAAATACATGGATTGAAGCCAGCTCAAGGCCATTGGTGTATTTGAAATATTTTTGCTAGTTGTCTAGTTTTTGTCATCTCTGTTGCTCTGAGCTGTATGTTTATTCCTCCTATTCCAGGAAGACAGGATCAGGGAAACCTTTACACCACCAGCTGATCCACTCAGCTGTTGATAGTGGTTTTCAAGTCGTTTGCTCTTATCCCATGCTTAAAATGCACATCATGACAAGAGATGTCTGGGACCAAGGTTTTACACAGCTTCCAGCACACCTCCAGGAAGGGCAATTTTCTGCTTTATATTGGCATGAATTTTTTAATACGGGCTTATTCATTTTCCATAGATAGGGAAAAAATTGGCATATAATTACACCTGCAATAACTTTTAATATAATTTTGCGCATTTTTAATATTATTTTTTAAAAGATACAGTTTAGTGAGAAGAAACTATGCAAACAGAGAAAAATATTTTGAAAGTAATCCAAATAACTAGTTGACTAGCTAGCTATTTCTCCCACTGTTTCCTGGAAACTGGAATGATATCTATGGCTTCAGATACTTTCTTAGGTATTTCTTTGTTCAAAGTTGACTAATCATTTCAAGAATGTTACTTCACTTTCAGGCTTTGAAGAGGATATTGCAATACACCTTTAAAACATGCACTTGAGGTGTCTTCCTTTTTAAGCGTTCTCTCAAGGTGTGTTGGTAAGCATCTTTTCTGGACATACTGAGATTTATTTATGCTTCTTTATTCAGCAATTCCAAACCACGTAAATAATGCAGGAATGTAAGTAACACTATAGAACTAAACACAGCAAACAAGTAGAAAGCTTCGAATATTGCTATAGACCATATTTATTGTATTCTCAGGAGTTTTGAGATTATGTTATCTAAAAAGTAAAATCTTTACCTGATTTGTGATTTATGAGATTTATGTGTGATACTCATTTTATTGTGATGAATTTTTAAACATCTATATGCTGTGGTAAAGAAGAATGTGCAGATACTTCACGAAAAGACAAGTTTGTAAACATAAAACTGGGGAAAAAACCCAAAGGAAATTATACCTTTTTTTTAATCAGATGCAATACTACCAGAGGTTTTGTTGATCTCCATTTGTTTTTTTCAATAGTTACCTTCCAAAAGATAGGTAATCTAATTTAAATTCATGCAGAGTGAAAAACCTGAAATCTTTCTTAATGTCTGATCTGGATATATGCACCAGCAACAACCCAGTTTTTTTATCAAGCCACTTCAGACATAACAGCTTCCTCTCCCTTTTTAATTTGTGTGGTTGCTTTTATATGTGATAGTACAGCTCTTGCATGAAGATGGAATAATCTTAAATGAAGAAAACTTCCTTTTAAGGGTCTGTAATTAATGGCATACGCAATTAAAGCTACCAAACATAAAGCAGAGAAAGAAAGGAAAAGAAAAAACTAAAAGGAAACCTCTCTCCAGTGCTCAGGTCAGAAGAGCAACTGGGTCACCAGAGAAGCATCCCTTGGGCATCTTCTACAACACACCAAGTAGTATGACAGTGAAGATGATAGTGATTGATGATTTTCATCTTTTCTCCCTAGTACAATTACCCTTTTCAGTGAGACTACCTCAAGATCCCCAGTGGTAGATTCTGTTTATGGCTGTATCAGTGCTGGTGAGAGAAGATTAATTAGATGTGCATGTTGCATGCTGATTAATTGTTAAGTTTTGTGCATGTATACTAATTGGTTAATATATATCAAATATGAAAACTGCTATTATCTTGTTATCTACTACTTATTTACCGTAATATCATTGTTTAGAGTAAGAGCTGTATGGTGAATGATGCGGGATCTCAGTACAAATGTCACTTGAGGTCACTTGTGTGGGTAGCCATATTGAGCTGTAGATATTCTGGATTTGTCTTCTGGATAATCAATGTTAGCTAAAATAAGCTCTATTATCAACTTTCATTAGTCAAAGAGAAAAAAACAAACTCTTTCAGGAGACAACACAGTACATATATTTTCTTCCTGCTTATTGCACTCTGCTGACTAAAGATGGAAAATTAAGGAGTGATTTGGTTTTAAATATTGTTTGTTAGTGTCACTTTTGGCATTATGGGGTATCCTGTTCGGTCTTAGGGTGGTTTCCTGCAGAAGTATCTACTAGCATCACACAGAGGTCTGAAATAACCTCTGCTATTTTGGGACTTCTTCTTTCTAAAAAATACACTTAAGTTTGGTCTGCAGTTTTCATGGCTGGAGATATAATGTGGCCGCAAAATTAACATTCATATATTATAATATCTTTTACTGAATACTTTTAGTGAGAAAACCCCACTGTTATTCACAAAACTAATTCAAACCTGCATCATCACACTGATGGAAAACTGCTGAAAGTCAACTAACAAAGTTATGTTAAATTGCAGTGGCCAAGGAGGTGTAGCCAGGATTTGGGTTAGACCTAGTTTTATTTCTGTTTTGGATGGAGAAACAAATGCCACATTAATTAAATTTTCAGATAATATGAGATTGGAATGTATTGCAAATACCATTGTGGATAAAGAAATAATCTAGCTAGACCAAAAGAAGTTTGAATTATTGGCTGGAAATAAAATTATGTTTAGTCTTGGGAAATATGCAAGCTATGCATCTGGGGAATAACAATTCAGAAAGACCATTTGAGGGAAGGAAGGAGGGAGGAAATTTTTTGGCAATAAAAACTAGGGGTGAAAAGAATAAAAAAATTCATGTGAATGTGAAGGTACTGTAACAATCAAAAAAATAAAGCAACACTGTAATGCAGAAATACGACGTTGGAAAGTAAAGTCAGATACTCCTAGCTTTTTGGTATTAGAAATTAGGTTTTAGAACACTGAGGAGACCGTGACACGTTATAATGAAAAGTAGCTTCACAAACTGTAAATGTTTAGAAATTCAAATAAACCCAATTCACGGTTTGGAAGAACTAATGAGAATATTAAATAATAAAAAGTCTGCATACTATATATTAGTTACAGGAAATTGCTAATGAGAATAGCAATTTGAAATACTGGAAGAGTACAAATACTGAAAACAAAGAGCTGTAAATAGAAAAATTAGGTGACATTTGCTCAAAGAGAAATTAAGCTTTCAAGGTAACCAACACATTGTAGATATATGTGTCTGGTTTTTAATTGTTCATGTTTAGAGATACTTGCATAAATCGTTGTGTTGGTTTTGGCTTGGAGAGAGTTAATTTTCTTCATAGTAGCTGTTATGGTGCTGTGTTTTAAATTTGTGCTGAAAATGGTGTTGATAACAGAGGGATGTTTTAATTACTGCTAAGCAGTGCTTATACAGCTTTTCAGACTCTCACACCACCTCACCAGCCAGTTGATGCATGGTGCACAAAAACCTGGGAGAAGACACAGCCAGAACAGCTGACCCCAAATGACCAAATGAATATTCCATACCGCATGATACTATGCTCAGCATATAAAGCAGGTGGAAGAAGGAGGAAGGAGGGGATGTTCAGAATGTTGACATCTATCTTCCTGAGTCACCCTAACTCATGATGGAGCCCTGCTTTCTTGGGGGATGGCTGAACACCTGCCTCCCCATGGGAAGTGGTGAATGAATTTCTTGTTCTGCTTTGCTTGTGTATGCGGCTTTTGCTTTATTTATCAAGTTGTCATTATCTCAACCCAAGAGTTTTCTCACTTTTATTCTTCCAATTCTCTCCCTCATTGCAATGAGGGCAATTGAGCAAATGGCTGTGTGATGCTTAGTTACCAGCTGGCGTTACACAACAACAACAGTTCCTCTGGTTAGTGGTGCATTTCACACAATAATTAACACTTAGTATTGAACAGCATTTAGTAAAAATTTTTCTAGAGGTTCTTCAGAACTGGATTCTCCCATCTAAAGGCAAATAAGTAGATAAAGACAATGGTATATATACCCTTTGGGGATGGATGGTTTAGATATTGTGCTCATGGCAAGCATAAGAGAGAAAGCAGTTTTTAATTACATTTCTTTAGGATCTTCTTCCTACTCAGTTATTCTGACCTCTGGCTAGAATTCTCTGTACCAAGAAACTTTGGAAGGCTGGGGCTATACTGTGACCAATGTTTGGAATACCTTTATTCTGCCACTCTTGATTTTGAGCATCTGGCCCCTGTCTGTTCAGCTCAATCATTTGATGGAACAGCATCAGCCCCCAAATATATGTATATGTAATGGGGCTGACAGACTCTCTTTATGTGGCCTCTCTACAGGTCTCCTCCTGTACTGCCTCCACACTGATATATTTCATTGTGTGATGACTGTGAAATATTAGGACTTTCCTTACATTTTATAGTAGTTTTTAATCGGTAATTGTTTTAGTACCAATCTGTAATTTTCAGCTGATTATGTCTTTGTTTCCCCTAAGAAGTTTCTGCAAGGTAGATTCAGAAAGGGGAAAAAAATCACTATCCTCTCCCATTCTTTTTAACTCCCATTTCCTTAAAGTCTTAAATTATGTAGACTCTGCATGTATTCCATATGTGTGGTTTTCTTGAAAGGAAAGTTGGGGTATTCCAACGTGGTTCTCATTTATATGATCCATGTGTATCTATTCAGGTTGTCTCCAAAGACAGACAAGAGAAAACCCATTCAGTGACATTGCAGAACTAGGAGACAGGAAACAGAAAGTGGGGTGCTTATTCAGGATTTGAAGGAGAAATACTGCACAATTTAAGAAAGCTATTGCATCAGAACAGTTACTTCAATCCTTTAGTCCACTTCCAGCAGATGAAGGGAAGTGATTATTTCCTTCTGTTGCCTGAAGACTGCATGTGTAGGACTGTGTCCATTTGGGACTCCACAATACAAAAAGACACCACCAGGAGATAGCATAGCAGAAGCCCATCTGTACAGGGGCTGCACCACATAATGTTCAAGGAGAGGATGAGAGGATCAGGTTTGTTCAGCCCTGAAAAGTGGAGGATACCATGGGGATCTTACTGCTGCCTACAAGCTTCTACAAGAGGTTGTTAATACAAAGCAAACAAAAACAGAGCAAGAATTTTCCAAGGAGGGCAGTGGATAAAAAATTATGTTGAAAAAGCACAGTGGGAAAAAATTGAAATGGGAAATTCTAATTTGATATAAGAAAAAGATCTATCATTGTGTGAGTGACTGAACTCAGGGAAAGTCTTCTTGGTGATATTCTTGAAGATATTCAGAACCAGACTGTCCATGATTTGAGTAACCTGCTTAGTGTAGAACCTTGGACTGTGTGGCTTCTGAAGATCCTTTTCACCTTGCATGCTTCTGTCCTTCTAATAAAACATGAGCCTTTATGGAGATACAGAGAAAATGTGAAGGGAGGAAAATATGTTCACATGTTCAGATGAGATTAGAGAAATACAGTACAAGCAAGTGTGTACAAAGTATTAATTCTTTCATAGTGACTGAACTATGTCTAAATGTAGATGTTCCTATTTCCATTTTCAGTACTTAATTTAAAGTTTACTAATCCCTGCTTGTATTCTAGCCCAGTACCATATTGATTGGCAGATTGTGGATAAATCTTTTATCATCTGAGTTCTCTCATCATAGGGACCTCGTCAAATAATAGCCCTCTCATGGAGCAAAACAGTAGCAACTGAGCCTACTCTCCAAAATCACATGGGGAGAAAGGATCATGAGAAAGATGTAAAGAGAGATCTAGTTTTGCAAAATAAAAAAAGTAGCTAAATCCAAAATATAGGTATATATTGAATTTTGGCTTGAATTCTAGTGAGTGCATATTCTTAGCATGTAACTACTAAGTCCCTAATTCACTTTGGGCTTAGCTTACCTTCTAGCACAATTTTTTACCTATACCATTAATATATCACAAATTCATTTCTCTCTTTACTAAATACACTTCCATATCTGACAGGTATATAGTTTTTTATTTCTCATCACAGCAAATTCTATTGTCTGATGTAAGGCAATTGTTTCCAATGTATATTTTTAAGCTTGATATGGCAGGTTTTCAATATCATTATCTATTTGGACAAAATGTATGTGGGCTATGAAGATATTAAAGTGAAAATTTGACAATAACATGAAAAAAAATCTTTTCTTACAAAAGAAGCACATCTTTATAGCTGGATTTAATACTGAATTTTGAAGCTGGAATCCAATTTTAGAAAAAAACCGAACCTTTGAGTTTCTTTTTTTTTTATGGTTTTCACAAAAGACAGTGAAAGGGAGACAAGCCTATAATATTTATGCTACATTATCGACAAACATCAGTCTGTAAACTGACCTTGCAGTGACCCTACATTCAGCAAAATAGCATGCTGCTATTCAAGGATAAGTTTAGAAAAGGACTTTGTCTTGTCTAGATTCAGTGGAGTATTTGCTGAACACCACAAACTTCATTTGCTAGTTCTACATCACAAAATAGATACCTAAAAATCAGAGGAAATCTTTGAAATAGAATCTGTAAATAGCAAGCCTTTGACCTGGAACTTAATAAAGTTTATATAAAACTTAATAAAGTTTAATTGCTGTGCTACTTTTGCCTTCCTGACTGATCTCCCAATATACAGGAATTGGGAGTCACTGTTAATACCTTCCCTTTGTGGCTGTTTCCAATGGCTGTTTACTTGATTATTCACAACCTATCTTTTAAGCTGTTTTTTAAATGTCTGTCTTAATAAATAAATACAATAATGAATTGAACCAACATTTTTGCAATCTAATAATAAAAATTCCACTGAACATATAATTTCCATTCTGCCTATGACAGACTTCCTTGTCAGTTGATTTACTTAGTGATGCGAGTATTTTATAAGAAATGCCATTTTCTTCACATTCCACCATTATAGGGACAAAGGAATCTGACGAAATAGAAGATTTATTGGTAAAATAATCTGTAAAACATTATGTGCATCCTCCACATATAGTTCAATAAACTGAAGAAAAAAAACCCAGAATATTTTTTATTGAAGAATAAATAATTTGAAAAAAAAAATAACTAGTTTGTCATATCCACACTCAAATAATGCCATCAAAACTTTATAAATTTAACTAAAACTAAATTTACGAAAACTGACTGAATTATTAGACTGACAATAAAATTCCAAGCTTAATAAACAACCACCTCACTAATGAAGTGTAAAGACAATTGCAAGGAGACACTTAATTAGATCATTTATAACTCATTAAGTAGCAAACTGCTATACCCCCTGTTGGTTACTGTTAGGGATGAAAAGAGATGAAACAGCAGAACTGTTGTTTCAGATGTTAAGCTTCATTTACATCTTCCAATGTAAGTCTATCTTCCAAAGCAGCTAGTCTACATGTGTCCATTTATTTCAGTAATATCACTTTTTCTGCTGAAGCATAATTAACAGGTCCTTGAAATATGAGAGCTTAGTATCTACAGAGTGTGCTGTTTTATTGTCTCAGTTTGCAATGTAATTGCAATTCAAGTTAAAAAATGTACACAAAACTTTGCTAAGTGGATGTAAGAGCTAAAGGTATGCACTTGTCTACAACAGGACTTTTTTCATTTGGAAAGGTGGCTGAATCAGACGACATTCAATGGAGGTGATGCTGCTTTTTCTGAATTCGTGAGTACCAACAAACAAGTGTGAAGAAAAGTAACTTCTATCTATTATACTTTGAGCAGCAGAGCTTGTCAATAAGTAGGTCTTCCAAGTGGAGATGTGAACAAGATGTCATAAATTATCGCATGGTACTGTCAGGTCTTCTCTTTCTAACATTCTTTAAACTTAAAGAATTAAGTTACAACTTAACTGTCCTTCAAATAGAAATGACAGTAAGTGAACTACACCTTAGTGGAAGGACATAAGCATGTAAATTTCCAGTCTATACGTTTTTGGAATTCAGATAACATCTCTTAGAATTAATATAGGTGATCACCTTAGGTGCTACTTCATCAAAATATTACACATTTGGCTCAGATATGTGTCATTGCAACTTGTATGATTACCCCATGATATCAACTAAGCAGTTTTAGTGGCTCTGAAGATCCACAGAGATATAACCACTATTAAACCAGATGTCTAAGGGATTTTGCATACTACAGGCTTGATCCAGTCTGGAAAGTTAAATACCTATCTCTAAAATATTCTTTACTTTAGTGGTTGCCATATTGCTGACAAATGAATATATTTAGCCTCCTTTGGGACTAAGAAATTCCCACTTCCTGGTTAAATGTTAGACCTAGGGACCTCCAACACTAATTCTGAAATTAGCTGTGGTACATGGAAACTTGGAAGGTCTTTAAGGGGACTTTAATTCACTTTATCTTACATAGATCAATACCAATGTCCTAGGACAGATGTTCCTAAGAAATCCTGTGCAATTAGACACCCAGAGAATCTCAGACTAGAAGGAAAATAATTAAATATTTTTGAATGCCAGTGAGGTTAATAAGTCATGGGAAAAACACAGACAAAATTGCTGTCTTGGTCTTGGTTTGACTTTAAACACCTAACTCATAACATGGACCGTGTGTTACTGAAAAAATTGCACTCCTTCTCATAAGGAAAAGCATCTGAAGTAGGAAGCCCTGGCTTTTTGCTCTCCCACAAGTCTGTGATAAGGACAAGTGTATCTACCTTTCTCTAGAATAAATTAATTTTATCGCCACTATTAATTGATGAAACATAAATATTTTGAGTTAAAAATGCATTATTATGCAATATAATGACTTGTAATTTGGACTTGCTTCAACATAATGTATTCAGAGTGTCATCACATAGTAAACAGCATGCATAACATAGTACAAATAATCATATGCTTAAGCAATAGTTCTGAAAAAAGATCTCCATGGTATTCACTTTCACCTTATTATTCTAAACCAAACTCATGTTGGTTTTTTGTGTATATTCTGGCTGCTGGAGAAATACTATTTCAATTTTGAGTAATGCTTTGGGTTTTAGGGTTTTTATATTGTAGCTAAGTTATGTTTTTTGATTCTAAAAAAAAAAAATAATAATAGCTTTATGAATTTTCAAGTTTGAAGAAAGAAAAAAGGAAAAACCCATTCTTAACAATGCTGGTGGTTTTTTGTTTGTTTGCTTTCTTACATGTATTGGTTTTATCTGGGACAGAGTTAGTTTTCTTCACAGCAGTTTGTATGGGTCCATGTTCTGCCTTGGTGCTGAAAAGTGTGTTGGTAACACAGGGATGATAGGGTTACTTCTGAGCAGTGCTTACACAGAATCAAGGCCTTTTCTCCTTCAGACCCCATCCCTCCAACAGGTAGGCTGGAGGTGCAGGAGAAGGGGAAGCAGCCAGGACAGCTGACCACAACTGACCCAAGGGCTGTTCCATACCATACATTGTCACGCTTAGTATATAAATCTGGGGGAAGAAAAAGGAAGGACATTCAGAGTGATGGCATTTGTCTTCCCAAATAACCATGACAGGTGATGGAGCCCTGGTCTCCTGGAGATGGCTGAACACCTCCCTACCCATGGGAAGTGGTGAATTCCTTGTTTTGCTTTGCTTGTGTGCACAGCTATTGTTTTTCCTATTAAAATGTCTTTTACTCAACCCATGAATTTTCTCACTTTTATTCTTCTGATTCTCTTCCTAATTGCAACAGGGCAGGAAGTAACTGAGCAGGTGTGTGGTGCTCAGACACCACAACAGAAAATTTTTTTGGTTTATTTTTTTACTGGAGTCTTTCTGTCTTATATTTTGCTATCAAAATCTGCTCAAAACTAACAAGTAAATTTAAGCCACACTGTGTAGATGGCACAAATCTGGCTTTAGCTAATCAAACCAGAGAATAATGTAAATCACTTTGATAGAGCCAAAGAAAACTTGCTTACTAATCAACATGATGAGAAGTGGCATCTTCTACTGACTAATACACTGTAGTATCCACTGAAAGGGTAATTAAGTTTTATGTCTGACTTTAAGACTAGAACAGCTACAAAAGAAAAAATAACATAATTATGTATTAAAGAAGTTGTCGTCTTTAAAGGCTGTGATAAAATCCATAAGAATAAGAACGTGGAATTGAGTTAAAAACTGTTTTGATCTCTACAGTGTAAATTTTGTTTTCCACAGTGTAAACAGCAAAGCATATTTTTATTGGAAAAATAAGTGTCATAAGTTGGAATAGACAACGGTAAAATTCATTATGTTTTATGTGACCTAAGGTAAGTAACTAAAACCAGGGTGATTTTTCATGTCCTAGATAGCATAGGAGTAATGATATTTTGAGACAGAGAAGAAATGAGAATTTAAGTTTCTACTTAAACTATATAAAAGAAATCAGACTATGTACCTGAATATCTTATTTTGAAAAGAAAAGTCTTAAAGCAGGACAAAAATTAATCCCAAATATTCATAAATGTTTAAATGATACTGTCTTTTAGTAGTTCTATGCATTTTATTATTGACCTGCAGGGAAATTTGAAGTCTAGTGTATGCCTTTGAGACCTCAAGCACTTAGGATTGGCAAAAGACAAAAACACTTCCAAATCTAATTCAATGTTTAAATAGCTCTAAATGAAGAACCCTTCTTCTGCCTCTTATTATGACCTTTAAATTTACTTTTTTAAAGTATCTATTTCATTCTGCACTGAACAGTATATTAATACAAACTTTGAATGATCAGTTATATTTTACTGTGTAATTTAGTTATAGCTAGAGGGTGAATGGGCTGTGATGAAGGTTAGAATATCCATTATTCTAATGTCCCTTGGAGAGAAAAGACGGGGAAAGTGGCCAAAGACCTAATTTATCACCTAAAAATTCTAGCTTCTCTGAGATATTGATTGCAATGTTTCTCTAAAGAAAATGATAAATGGTGTAAGAGACATGAAATATTTGAATATTAGAGGAGATATCCTTTGCTTTCATGAGAAATGTGTAGTTTTCTTATATATCTATGCTTGCATTGATATTGTACTGTAAAATATAAGTCTTCTAGTAATAATTTTTAGGGAAATGTCACCATTGCTCTTTAGAGAATAATTTAATATGCCACCTTAGTCTTTCCTCCTAATGCCATACTCTGCCTCTAAAAGTTTATATCTATAGGTGTTCTATATCTATAGGTTGAAGGAAGGTCTTTATAGCTTGACTGATATGAACTTTCTAGTGAGTCTAATACATATTTTTGGTTCAATCAGAAGATTGGTAAGAGAAGATTTTGGAATATCTAAAATCTGATGTGTCACTTAAAGTATTACAGGTACCAATGAAATTAATAATTTTAAACCATTGTTTAAAATATTGTGTATTTTCAAGATTACTGTGATCTTAAGAATTTTTCGAAGTTGTTAAGTAAAAGAATACAAAATGAAGTCTTACTTCATTGGTAGAAAGAAATTAATGGCTGGTATCTGCTGTTGTAGGATTCGAAGTTACAGAGGTAGGTTCTGTAAGCAGATACACTTATGAATAACTATAATAAAAATGAATTTTTTTTTTAAGTACAAGCAAAAAGTAAAAATCACAGAGAAAGGACAACTATGAAGTTAATACTCTAATATTTAGGGTGTAGTAGCTTGCAGTATATGCTTGTCACAGTCTTTTAAAATTGGTCAGTCATAACTCAGGGATTTTGATCAAGGATGTTTCTGTGTTTAGATTTATTAGAGCAAGATATATCATGCTGGATTCAGCAGCCCATGAGAGCTGAGGCTGCTGTTACTTTATGTCCACTTGTCCAGCCAGCGGTGAGCCTGAAGATGTATTACCAGCAGGTACATGCAGAATGAATGCATATGTGACATATATATATCAAATATTATATATATAAAAACATATATACATTGCTCACCACACAAGTCACAGGCAGATGCCCAGAGTACTTACCTGGGAAAGAGTAAGAAAGGAGGCATTATCTGGAATTCCAGGTCCAGGTTCTGAGGTCTCCAGTGCAAGTAGTATGTAGACATGCTAATAACAAGTTTAATAAAGGACCGTGGGGATGATTAAGGAATTGCAGCATTTGTCATATGAGGAAAATCTGAGAGAGCTGTAACTGCTCAGCCTGGAAAAAAAGAATGGTCAGGAAGATCTTACCAATGTGTATAAATATCTGGGGTGTGTGTGTAAGCAAGAAGCACCAAGGTTCTTCTCTGAATCCCTTCCCATCTTAACGATTCTGTGTTGATATGATTTTACTAATTATTCATTTCAGAATGGATAATATATTTCACTTCACCATTTTCAGAATCTGTAATTCTAATATATCGTCAATTTTTCACCCCCAGAAAAATTCAGTCTTCCACAGGGAACTTAGCTTGTAAGACTTCTAAGTGCCTATTGCAGATGCATGTCTATTTTTACAGGTATAGATACATTTTTTTAACATAGACACAAAATTGTCCTTAACCATATAAAAAAAATGATATTTTTTAGGAGGTGTTATACTGAGATAGGACTGAGATGGGTGTGGTGCTGGTGTTTAAGCAAACACTGCTATTTCAATTGAGCAATCAATGGTTCCTACTCAAAATATTTCTCTTTCTGCATGTATAAACTGTTATGAAAGTCTTCAGTTACTTGATGAGATTCAATCTGAAACCTTCATTAAGAGGTTGAGGTCTGCTCTGAGCCAGTTATCTCAACTTCTGTCACAATTAGTAGAGGCTAAGTTGAGATCTAGTGTCCCATAAATAAGTTTCTGGTGATTTTTTTTCCATTTTCTTAATGTGTCCCTCCTGATCTCCCACAGTCAGTTCAAAAAGTTTTGTATTCTCCACAGCTCCTGTTTTTAAACTATTAGATATATTGAACTATAATCAAATAATTCTCAAACTTTTTTTTTATTTTACAAATAAATCAAAATTAAATAACAACATTTTAAGTAGTATTAGGCAGTCTTCCTGCTTTGAAGGAGAGGAGGAAGAGCCTGATACAAAAAAGGTGGTAAGGTATTTGAATGTATTAGCAATCAAACTAATCCTGTGCGTTACACAGTAATACTAACAAACGACACAGCTAAATTTGTTAACTAAGAGAAACTAACTTAACTAAGAGAAAAAGTATAATAGTTCTATTTTGTATTTTGAGAGAAGGAAGACATGTTATACAAAGGGATGATTGAGTATTTTCCCCTGTATCCGCAGCTAAAAATAGTATATTAGTAGCCAAATCAGTGTCTTGAAAACTTGGATCCTGCAAGCTGTACTTTATAAAACTTCAAAGTTAATAACTAATTACATACTACAGAAATTCTCTTAAAAAAAAAAATATAAGTATTTTTGGTGGTATGCTAATATTGCAAAAGGAAAGAAGATGAATTAGAAGTGTGTTTTTAATTTTCTATATCCTCCTGGAAAGAGACCAAAAGAGGAGACGATTTAATAGAATACACAGCACTAAATTAATATTTAAGTCTTTGTAGAACTAGTGTAATGATACCTTGGGGATGATAGCACTTACAAGCATCTAGGGAAAAGAAAATAGTTCAATTTTTGCTTCATACATTTGCTTGGATGTTCTGATAATAACTTTTCAGGAACATGATAATTTAAGACTGCCCAGTTATGGTTTCAAAGGACTATTTCAAAGGTAAGGATACAGCCATTTCTCTTATTTATTTTGTTTAAGTTATCAGCAAAAAGGAGTTTTAATTTCAAATGGCACAGCACTAGCTATTTTATTGCATTTTGAGTCCTTACATTAATATGATTAAGTTCATTTGTCTCTACATGTGCTGCAGTTTACTTCATTGTCAATTGGTATTGCTAGGATTTTAATGGTTTCCTGTGGACCTGGAAGATATCCTGCAGATTTTTACACAGTATTAACTTAATTACACATCTACCTCTATTTGCTTTACTTGTTATATTTTTAATTTTTTATGACTTTGTTATTGAGCTCAGATTATTCTAATCACACCTTGAATAGCTCTTTTAAGCCTTTTTTTTTGTTTTTGATTATTCGGTTTGGAGGAATAGTTAGTGGCTTTTACTGTTCTCAAGAACCAGGAAGCTCTGAATGATCGCTAGAAAGGAATCTATTATTTACAAGCATGACATTAGACATCAGCTGAGATAATGTATCTTTTGATAGCCAAGAGCAATAAAATCACAGAATGACAGAGTTGTTAAAATTGGAATGGGCCATTTTAGATCATCTACTCTTGTTCAAGCAGGGTCAGGCAGATCTGGTTGTTTATGGTTTTGTCCAGTCAGGTTTTGAATATGTGCAGGGGTATCTCTCTGGGCCACCTGTGTTTACTGCCCCCAGAGGAATTTTGTTTTGCTTTTGTGAAGATGAAATGTCATGTATTTCAGTTTGTGCATATTGACTCTTGTCCTTTCACTGGGCAACACTGAGAAGAGCCTGGTTCCCTCATCTTTCTTCCCATCCATCAGTTATTTTTGAGTCAAAGGAGAAAAACAGTCATTCTCAAGAGTGTAGATTGTCTCATTTAGCACATATCTGACATACATTGGTTGCATCACAACTTCCTGAACAGAAAAAGACTCTAAAGTGTCCAGGTCGAAGGTAAGTTTCTGTATTATAGCTGTCTAAAGTTAAATAAGACAACCCCTCTGTAGCCTATCAATACTTCAATTAAATACATACTTATTCTGATTATAAACTCATAGCTTCACATTCTTTAAACTTTTCCATCAGTACAAACACTGTTGCTCCCAACACTAAAATTACAAGGTAAATGTAAGTGTAAGCACAGGTCCACCTTCATATTAGATTATGAGCAAATGCATACCCTGTGTAGACAGAATTTACTACGTAAATATCAGGAGAGAGTTGCTTTTAGTGACACAAGCTGCAGCAGACCAAAGGGAAACAATCTAGAAGTCAGTCAGTACAACAGGAGTGTTTACACAGCTTAAGCCAAACTGGAAGGTTTGTAAATTCAACGATGCATTAGCAAGGGAATTTCATTAAGCGAGAATGAATGTTATTTCTGTGAAGACTCTCTTACAGGTCAGCACGCTTTTGGTGTGTGATAACCAAAGAAAATACTTCTCACACAAGCAACTTTCTTCCTGTTTCCGATGAGAAAGCTTTCCAAAAGAAATGGCATTACTTATCATTGAGCAATAATTCTGACATTGGTCTGAACCTTTAGGCTTCGTAATACCAGATTTATAAATGTCCTGAAAGTCAAATTCTGATCATCGCATTGATGTATCATAGTGACATTTCTAAAAATCTGCACAACTGTCAGCAAGTAATTTTAATATAAAAGTAGAAACCTATATTGTCTGTGAAGTATAAGTATATAAAATGGCAGTTACATAACAGATGTAATGACAAATATTTCTCTTAAGAGCAATAGTTCTGCCTAGGTCTTATTGAGCTCCCATATACTTTTTTTTTACCTTTTTCTGTTCTAATCTGTAGAGTGAGATGAGATTAGAGATTTCATTTTGTGGGACTGATGACAGTGGTTTATTTGAACTATTTTTTTTCTCCATTCACAATTCTTTCTTTAAACTATTTGCGTCCATTCTGGAAACAAACTTCTGTTTTTTGCTTTTCTATTTCTTTTGATTGTCAATTGCAATAACCTAAAGGCCACAATAATAGCCTACTCTTTGTCATTTGTTTTGTCATGTTCTGATGCCTCTGTTGGGCATCCAAACATCTCAAAAATAATCTGCATAATTGCATTTCACATATGGCAGACATTCCTGTTGTGGATGAAATAATGCACTTCACTTGTGAGAGAGAAGCTGCAGTATGCTTATTGATATAAACCAGTATTTAACAAAGTTTCATAATAAATGAAATAGTGGTTTAACAAGATTTCATGTCAAGGTGCACTTGATTATTTACTACACACATGATGAGGTAACCCAGATGGGTGGTAGCCCCTCCTTTTGGGTCACCAAGTTCAGAGATGACACTCTTGTTTTCCTAACTTCTACTCAGAAGAGTCTGGATGCACCTGAATTCAGTCCTAGTCCCAGACTTAATCAAAGGTTTATGTCTGAATGAGTATATGTGCATATTGAATCTAAGATACAACCTGAAAATTTACAAAGTCCAGCAAGCTATTAGTCCCTTATGGAAGATCTGTTGAGGCAAGAAATTTCTCAGTATTGAGGAGTAAGGAATCTCTGGCAGGCATAAACTTGAGAGATGTCCATACTTGGTGTAAGATCTTATGGTGCAGTCCTCTGCCATGCAGGATTGCTCAAAGGGCTCTTGGGCTGCTCACTATTTCTGGGGTAAAGTGATTGACTCAGTCATATTTGCATACTGACTAGAGATGTAAGTTTCTTCCAAATTTGCATTGATTTGGACATATACCAGCACTGTGATTAGGTTGGGTGCATTGTTTAAATTAGCCCTTGGCTGTTGTGTTGCTGTCTGGCTCCCCCAAATCCAGTTTGAGCTGGTTGCAGCCATCATTGCCAAAAGCATCCATTACAATTGCCACTGATGGTTATCTCTTGAGGATGGGGATATAGGTCAGGCTGGGGGAAGAAGGAAGAACACTACCACAATTCTTTAAAAAACAGGAGTTTGTTTCTATTGCATCTTTACCATGAATGTAATATTTAATTTTAAAATCAGTTTCTGAGGTTTAATTGATACAAATGAATAATTAAATTTGGAGACAGGTGGCAGACAGGCAAATTATATGTATTTGCTTTGGTCATCATGTGCAAAAATTAATAAATAGGTAAGTATACAACAAGAATATATTCCTTCAGAAAAAATGTTGCAATTGTTCATTTGGTGTCTTTGAAAATGCTCCTGGAAGGCTCACTATTCATGTAAGCATATGACTGACATATATGCAGAAATCTTGTGATTTCAGGTTTTCTTTCATTATACACATTGGCATCGTCCAGAAAAAAAACAATAACCATATAGCCATTCATAAATTATTAATTCAGTAAAATAAATTGTTAAAACATGATCTAAATAACTACTGTGTAAGCAAAACTCTAAGTTAGTAAATACCCATGTCAGGTCAGTTAAGAATAAGTAGCAACCCTTAACTTCTCAGCTCCTTTATTTACAATCATAAAAGGTTGACACAAGTGGGAATTTTGCTGATTTTTTTATGTACCTTGCCTGTATTACCAAAACTGAAAAGATGTTATAGCATGGGAAAAAATCCCAACCACCAGAAAACAAACAAGCCCCCCCCCCCCCAAACAAACAAACAAAAACCAAACCAAAACCCCAACATGTAGAATTATGAGATGTATGGAAATTTGGTTAAAAATTAACAGCACTGTGGCTTGTGATTTATGTTCTCTCTGGAGAGAAGGACACAGCTAAATATGTATCACATGAAATACATTAAATAAGGTAAATACTGGGATTCAGCACTATCCAGAAAAAGATTAAGCACTGCAGTATTATGCAGTATGAGGCTGAGAATTTCAAAACTTGATTGCAGAAGGAACAGAACAATCTGATCTAATTTTGAACTTGATATTGCTTTAAACAAAGAATGAGACTAGATGAGCAGAAAAAATGAACTTGTGAAATATGTAATTATTAATGCAAAGTGATAGTGTTCCACAATATTTTGCATGCTATTTAATTTTTTTAAAAAATTCTTTCTTAAAGATATTATTCATATTTAAACTGTTGGGTTCAAAGTATTTTGCTTAAACTTTTCTAAACAGGGAAGACTTAAATCCTGGATTATTCTAATGAACTCCATTTTTTCAGCTTCTTTCCAACCATTTAAACTTTTGTCAAGAAGATCCCTGGTTACATGCATACCTAGGAAACTCCATTCTTCATTAATAGTTAGGACCAATTCCTTTCAGATTAAGGACAACTACTCTGTGAAGGAAGAACAATATATTAGGTGTGATTTCTGATGAGCTCAAACTAGATTGAATCACAAAAGAGGTATACTTCAAGTACTTTGAAAGTATGTCTTACAAGTGGACCAAAGAAAAATGAAAAAAAAAAAAAAGCAAAAGAAAGTCATAAGGTAAAAGAGAAAAGTATGCACCTAAGATTCAAATTGACTCTGGAGAATAAAAAAGAAGGAGCTGGCATGAAGGAAGAACTTTGATGAAGAAAAATATGTTTCTGTACATGCCTGAATAGAATAGATTTTTTTTCAGTTGGAAGAGACCTACAGTGATCATCTATTCTGGCTGCATGAACACTTCAGGGCTGACCAAAATTAAAGCATGTTATTAAGGGCATTGTCCACATAAATGCCTCTTAAATTCTGACAGGCTTGGGGTAGCAGCCACCTCTCTAGGAAGCCTGTTCCAGTGTTTTGACCACCCACTGGATAAACAAATGCTTCCTTACCTTGCCTGTAAATCTCTCTTGAGACAGTTTTGAACCATTTCCCTGTATCCTATCACTGAATAGTGGGAGAAGAGATCAGCACCTCTCTCTACACTTCCCCTCCTCAGGAAGATCTAAAAAGCAATGAGGTCACCCCTCAGTCTCTTTTTCTCCAAACTAGAAAATCCCAAAGTCTTTAAGTGCTCCCTCTGTTTCTCTCTAACATTGTCAGAGAGAAAAGAAATTCAAAAGTATTTTAAAATACTATTGAATAAAAAAGTTGTAATCTGCTGTATTTCTCCTCAAATTTTGGTGGAAAAAAGAATTTTTCAGTGTAATAGATTGAAAAATAAGTAAATTTGTGGAGGTTTATGGACTATTTCATACTGAAAATACTGAAATAAAATCTTCCCAAGTTTCATATTTTACCTGTAGTTCTTGGGAGCAAGATGGAAAGACAGTGTGAAACTATTAATTGATTTCACAGAGTTGCAGTCACAAAAAGTTTAATCTTCTTGTAAAATTAGTCTTTACTTTTAGATCTTTGTGATCTGATTTTACACTAGCAAATAATAACGAAAATGACAGAATATAAAACTCTCAAGTGATTTTTTTCTCTCCCTAAGGCTGCTGAATATCTTTTCTTCTTGAACCCATGTTTTGTCCTTTCAAGGTCACTCTCATTAAATTTAGTTGGTGTTTAATTTTTAAGATGCTCCCCATTTGATGTAGAAGCCAACTGTGTGTGAGAAATAATAATTTTTCTGCCAGTCAGAAGAAATTTGATTTAATTGGCTTTTATCCTGAATCATGTCATTAAACTTCAAGAAGATTCGTAATTAATTATTTACAGAGCACATATTATGTTTCATCCAGTGCAAAATCTTAAATGCTTGGACTTGAGAGTACAGTATTTTAACAGTTGAGTTTCTAGCAAGGTAGAGGTAAGGATGGACTTCAGGTATATACAACCTTTTAAAAATATCTTCTCTTTTATAAAGTTAGTGGCAATGAGAAGTGATGGTGTAGCATAACTGCCTTCACCTCAACTTCATTTTAAAAGTTTAAACTTAACAAAGCATAAGTAACTATAATAAAATCCTCCTGAAAGAGCACAGCATGTCTCCTCCACAGTGTTCTTCATCAGTTCTGATTCAGAAAATGGTGACTGCCTCGAAGGGCGGTCTCTTTAGAAATTTAACAGTCCAGTTCAGAGAAAACTGAGCCACAAGGGTTACAAAGATTCAAACACCACAGGACCTAGTAGGGAAGCTATTATAATTGGCTTTCCACTGCTATCCTTAGCTATAAGAAATGTGTCACTATCAGAGTCTTGGACCCCTTGTGGGCTGTAAGAGCATCTGGAGATTTGAAATGCCAGAGAAGAGGCCCGGAGTGTGTGCAGTAAAATGGCAGAAGGGTTCGCTTGTGTCCGTATGCAGTTTAATCACAGTGTTTTGCTGTAATATTTTACAGCAGGAAGAATGTATCTGGAGCAGCTATACAAGCACATAGGTTTCATCTGTACTGGCTTTCTTCTAAAGCCATTTTCCAAGTTCAATATTCTCAATAATTACCTATCTTAGTTATTGGAAAAGTTCTGCTGTATAGGAGCCAATGAATATAAAGGCTCCATGTCATAGCTACACATGATTATAACATCGCTAGTCAAATCTCTGTAATGGTATAAAGCAGATTCTATCTGCAACAAAAGATCCAGCAGATCAATCTACTACTACTGCTAGTAATACTTCTGTATGTATCTAGGCTTGATTAAATTTACCTTTAGACAATATGAAGCTAATCAAAATCTATCAACAGAATCCCTTTTGTGATGGTCTGTATCAGTATAACTACAACAGTCTTCTCTTCACCCCAGAATAATCTTATAATATGTGAAGGAAAGAGCTTAGAAGAAATGGTTAGGGCTTAAATTGGAGTTTTCAGCTAAAAAAAAAGTTTTGCATTTAAGCACTTTGAAGTAAAGCTGTAAATGGAGGTGACTCAACTGTAAAGCAAAAATATTTAATGTTTTCAGCCACAAACATATTTCTGTGTGAAAATTTTGGTCCGTGAAATAAGAAGTTTTTTTAGTAAGAATCTGGTTTTGCTCTCAAGATAATTCGCATATAATTAAACATTCTATGAAGAATATACACTAAAACACTAGTGTTAGAAGAACTGCTATTGTAAAACAACTTTTATTGAACTATGATAAGTTCTAGTAAAAATAAATGGATAAGGGGTTTCTCTACACAGACGAATGATTTCCTGCAATGTTTTTGCTGAGTATATTGAATTCCTGCAATTTTTCTTTATCACTATGATATTAGGTATATTTTGCAGCAATATTTAATAGTAAATATTATTTTTTTAAAAGGCAATTGTAGATAAATGTTTTAAAACAAAAAGTGACCTACATAAGGGCCAAATCCTAAAAAAAAGAAGCCCCAAAGTGTTTAGCATTTAGCATTATTTTACCTACATTTTGCCTTCTGGCAGGGGGAATCTGTCTCCAAAGAGATGCTATGATTCTTGTCAATATCAGAGCATTTTATTTGTTCTTTGACTGCACATTTATTTCCCTTTAAAATATAGACAGGCTGCATGCTCAGGAAGAAAAGAAGGCTATTCTTTCCTTGAAAAGAAATTACGTATACCTAGAAGAAAGAAAGACTCCAGAGTACAGGGTACGACTGTAGCAGCAAATATGATAATCACAGGAAGGAACTAGGAAATAGCAGCTCAAGCAGAAACTGGAAAAAGAAACTTGGTAGGCACCTTAAGGGATGTCAGCTCATAAAATACATAGAGTTAATTAAAAACAGGCCTGAAAGCTGAGACCTGTTCTACAAAATCCCAACACAAAAAACTTCCTATATATTTTTTTTAACTTGTATTCCTACCTTACCTCCTCACTTAAAGCTTTCTCCATTTATTAGATAATCTGAATTATCTCCATTTTTTAGATAATATGAATGATTTTTTTTTCATAAGGCAGCTCCCTGAAAGCAAAATGAGTAAATCTGCCTCAAAAATCTTGCTGACTCAATATGCATTTACAGTGACTTAATATGTATCTACATGAAGCTATATGAATAACTGAACTTGTGTTCCCTTTCAGCCTGAAAACTGATTGAATGACTTGGTTGTGACTTAACCCTATGTTAAGAAGAAGTTACACATTTTTTCCCCACAAAATATGGCTTGGTTTAATTGGCTCTGATTATCTTGAAATCCAGAACCCAGAATGACAACTCACTGAGTGGAAAACTACCAAAATTGGCTGTCATGAGGGTTTTGGTAATTTCACTCAGTACTACTACAAGAAATGTCTTTATTCAGAAGTTTTAAATGCCAACATTTATTTTTCAAAGAAGAATAAACTTTTCTGATTCCTATTTAAAGCGCATAAGAATAAGTAAACAGTACCATAACCTTATCTTTCATTAAACAAATAAGTCTTCAAAAGTCTCGCCTGAATAATGGAAAACCTGTATCAAATTATTTAATTTACTAATCAGGTTCAAATTGCACCATTAAACTTTCAAGAGAATTAACTAGCTGCATATTCTGGATCATATAGACCGTGATTATATAGTGAGGTACTTTTAAAGGATGTTTCTCCTTTGCATTAAAACAAATGCACAAACAAAAATGTGCTAGATAGAGATATAGAAAGAATAAACGTGTTTCTTAATATTATTAGGGCAGACATCTAGGATAGGAGAATCACAGATTTTTCAATTTCAGAATAAAGTTCTACTCACTCTTTTATCAGGTTACTTCAGTGTAAAATGTAGAAAATGTCTCTTGAACAGCAGCTGAATTCCACCCATCTCTTCTACTAATTGCGTTGCTTTCCTGCAAATTATATGGTTTACCTTTTGGTGTATGTTGGTTTTCCACAATTAAATGGACTGGTCTGAATAACTTCTACTAATCACCTCAAAGTTTTAACTTAAGAGAGAGCATACTTCTGAGGGGAGAATTTTGTTAAACTAAATCCTCAGTGACTGCAGCAGGAATTTAAATTGGATATTCAATGGCCTTAGTAAGTACTGCTTGTGAGATATTGTGTAACATGGGAGCACTGATTGCTGCAGGTATGTTTCTTTAAAATGACAGTAGATACTGTCTTTATGCGGTACAAGGTTTGAATGAAGCTGTTTACCACACAGGTTTCACATCTTGTCTTTCCAAAGAACTCCTGACTGACATGTAAAAGGAAAAGCACTGGGAAAATCTAGGAGTTGCTGACTGACTGAGGTACTCCTGTTCTCCCTACGAGCCATCATGGGTCACTGTTACTTCCTTTGAATCTTTGGATCCAAGGGTAAGATAGAGGCTCATTGTTCCAGAGTCATTGGCATATGGGTATGTCACCCAAGACTGTTCAATTGGAAACAGAATAAATATAAATGGGAAATAAAATGAGTGTCAATTGGAAATAGAATGAGTGTCAATCCTACTACAAGATTCACTCTTTCTGTATAGGAAAGGCATTAAAAACAGCTTTATGAATGCCACTAATGTTTGTGAGTCAGATTACTGTCTGCCAAGATATGGAAAAATGAAGGAGATTCTGACCATGAGGTTAGTTTACCTGAGGAACTGTAGTGTACAAGACTACACACGTCTGTGGGTTAGCAATTTTCCTGGTTAGTTAGCAAGGTGCTGAAAGGTTTTGTCATTTTGTTTTGCAGGTGAACAAGTTTGGACCTTTTTTTTCTAATATTCGTACTGACACAGAAACAGAAAGTTCCAGTTTTCTTCCGTTAAGTTAATTTTCACCTTGTAGAGAGAACTAGAAAAAAACCTGCACATCTTTTATTACCCATGTACCTGGACCTCAACTTAAACACTTTCAACAAGTTGCATGCCTCTTTTGTGGTATCTGGACAATAATGCATGGCAACTCTTTGCAAAACACTAAATTAAGGAAACAAATTTTCTGCATTATCATCCTTGTAAAATGTTCAAAGACCTACTTATGCATCTCATTTCTTTGTATTTTATGATTTTATTATTTTGTGTTATCCATGAGGGTGATGACTCTATTTCTGATACCAGCAGATCAGAACATCTATAAAAAAGATCACAGAGGGGTGGGACAGCAATTCATCAGGATAATGGAATATTCTGAGTTGGGGGGGACCCACAACTCTTATCAAGTACAAATCTTAAGTGAATGGTTCGTACATGTAACCCTGTGACCTTGGTATTATTAGCATCATGCTCTAACCAACTGAGCTAATCTCAAAATGGAAGACATCAAGAATTCTGACAGCTACACCATTTCAAATGGACAAAAACCTGTAGCAAAAATTAACAACTTACATTTTAAAAAATATACATATATTCTCAGTGTAAAATATGTGCTTTACCCATTTAACGCAAAGATAAGTAAGATGAGTTTGCTTATCGATGTACATGTATTGTTACTGTATCAAGATAGCAGCTTTAAATGATAAGAAACATGATATATCAAACGAGTTCCTTAAGATTATGCCACTTAAAGGTCTGGAGAGCAGTGTTTCACCTGCCTCAAAGAGCTGACTTACTCTGGGATATGAAATTCATAGACATGACTTCAAGTAGAAGACCAGTAAATGTAAATTACTGCCTTGAAAATGGAAAAATATTGAGTTTTCATTTGGAGAGGTATAAACGGTTTTATGCCTGATCAGCCACTCTAACATATAATAAAAGAGTGCTTTGCACCACAATGATCAATATATTTAGTCCATTATTGGACTTTTTTCATGTGCATAAGTAGAACTAATGCAGATAAAATCTGATTTTTGAGAAAGCCAAGAGGAAATATTGTCCCTCTCTCTCTTTAAGCAAAATACAAAGCTACATCAGTCCCATCGCTCACAGTCTGCCTTTATGCACTTTCAGATGTACAGCTTCATTTGCTTTTGGTGTAGCTGTTAAGCTACTCTATGAAATGTGCTGTTGTACAACTGGCTTGCTTTTTTTCTGAGCAGCAGAACAGTCCTGAATTTTTAAGTTTATAGAGGACAGTTTTACAGACAGTTATAAAAACCAAGTATAAGAATGCAAATAGACAGATAGTGTGTTAAAAGCAGGACGTGACTTTTGGACAAAACAGGGTGCATCTTAATCACTTGATAGCAAAAGGCTAATTGAACTCCACCAGTAAATTAACACAGAACAGGCTGGGAGAGTGCATGCAAGTTATCATTACGCTATGCAAGATGGCAAAGTTTACAGTCAAAATTGTAGCTTTCAAGGGCAGACTGTCAAATGTACAGGACCTCTCAGAAGTAATGTGGGACTAAAATCAGTTTTAATTGCTTGATAAAAAATTTGTAGCTTTGGCATTTTTTTTTCTCTTTTTTCCTTTGTTATTTTTTTCTCTTCTTCTTTTTCTGACAAAGAGCTGGCTGAATCCACCAAGCTTTGAAAAGGCTTTTTTATTTCTTTCAGGCTTTGAGTCTTTGTTTAGAGTCGAATGGCAGTAATGTGTGGTACTGCTCACAAGATAATGCCTCTTGGCACCTTAACAGCCTAGTTGTAATTTTCTGTAGCTTTTATTTGTAGTAAAGAAAATAAGTTAGGTTCGACAAAATGATTACTGATGATCATCAAATATATACTGCGTAAGCCCAGATAATGACACTGTTTGTTTTGTATGAGACCCAACTTTTTCATGGGAATAGTTCTAGATTTTGTTCAGTGTAAAGCTAGAGTAACTACCTTAAGAAAAGTACTTGGTCCACTTTTCTGATGTGCAGCAAAGAACAGAATTTGGCCCTTAAGCCTACAGCTTTAATGACAATCCCAGCCCCTTTGGTAACCCATAATGAGAATTATTGATAGTGAATAGAGAGATATTTGGTTTAAATTTAGGGGAAATGATAGAACCCACACATTCAATTCTGGTAACAGGAATTTTAAAGAATTTGTGTGGAAAATAGAAAAAACCACCTATTCCCCAAAAAAAAATCAAGATTATATATGCTTTCCTTACTTCCTGCTATTCAACTTTTACTGCATCTCCAAAACAATAAACAGTGATAAAATGATGAAACAATAAATGGTCTTTCAAAATAGTCTGAAAAGTATTATGAATCACCTCTTTTTTCTCATTTTGTTTCATATTGTACTGAGCTTACAAATCAAGACTGGAGTTTTACAGGCTTGAGGTTTGTCTGAGCTTATTTTGAGTTGTCTGTAACTTTGTTTTTCTTGGCTTAGTTGTGACAGCATTTTTTCTAATTGATCAGGTGTCTATATATGTATTTTTTTCTTCATTTTTGCTAATCTTTGCAAGTTACAAATGTATTTTCCTAAAGATAATGGCAACAAGAAGTTGTTCTAGGCAGAAGGAAATATTTACAACCCTAACACAATGATCTAGTGTAGAGAAATACAGGTTTAGTATGACAGAGGCCTTGACACGAACAGACAGGATGCATTATAGAGGAGCACAGACATGGGCTGGTAAGAGATGGGGCACAGGCTAGATACTGGGAATCTTATGCCATAAACAACCCCATCACGTCCAGTTAAAAAAATCCAACAGATGTGGATCTGGACAGATCTGACTTAATGGTTAAAGAAGAGAACAAAGAAATGCCACCTCATAAACACCTATGTAAAAGGTGTTATAAATAATAAATTTGGATGTAACCTGGAGCTGCAGACCAAAGAAGAAAAAGTTTTGAATGCATGTTAGTGGGCATATTTAAATGGCCATAAGTGTGGAAAAAAAAGAAAATATGAGAAAAATAAAGATAAAAAAAATGAAAAGAAAATGAGAAAAGGAGAAGGAGAAGGAGAAGGAGAAGGAAATAGAAGAGGACAGGAAATGGGAAAAAGAAATTATATTATTCCTCACTGAAAAGGATTCCAGATGCTAACAACTGGCTATAACATACCACCACCACCACCAAACCCATAATAGAGTTGTTGGCCCAGAGGAGCAGTTAAAGGGTAAGGAGAACAACAGAAAAAGGAGTAGAAAGTAAGAGTACAAATTACAATTTTAAATGTGCTATTGTTATTATTGAGACTTTTTCTGCATATAAGTATTCTATCAGCCTTTTAATTCTTTGTTTCTCTAAAAAAAAATTTGATATAGACTTATGATGATTTTTGAATTAGACTATTATGATTTCAATTATACTAGCCAGTAAAGTCTTAGCTTTACTTATATAAATGGATGTTATTCTTCCTATTTGCTAGTAGAAGGATTTTTAAAATAATGTGCTATTCAGTTAATTTACATATTAATTTAAAACTTCTACCATTTGCACTACATTAGGTGTTGGAGGCTTCCATCTGCAACAGGAACCTTATTGTTATGACTGCACTACAAATTGAACAGCAAGAGCCACTGGTACTTAATTGTTTATATGGCTAAAATATTACAGTAATTCCCAATATTACCTAAGCCTGGGCCACCCATCATTTTTCCAAACACTCTCCATTAATAGTTCAAGATTTTAATGGATTGGAGACCTTATTCACTGAGAATTTGGCTATACAATCTGGATAATACAAGACTGGGAGAGAATGGACAAGGTATACTCCTGAGATCTGAAGCCCAGTTTGTTGCAGTCTAGCTTTGTAATCTCAATTTTGCTCAGAATGTTAAGTAGATATAAATAATAGCTTTAAAGTTGAAAGAGAAGTGTTGCTGACATGAGAGGATATAAAACCTAGAAAAAATAAAATAGCAACAAAAAATCAAGGATCAGCCTGTTCTAAGGGAACGACCATACCTCACCCAGCTGGCACATGCCCAGCAAGCAGATACCTGTCTCATCCAGAGTGCTGAGCATATTTATATAATATTAGCTTAATAGCACATTATTCCTAGCTACCTACTTGCCAATAAATAATTGCTATGTTAATAAATAATTCTTAAGTCGTCTGTTTGAGAGTATCTCTCCGTGTGGTAAAGGTACATGAAGAAAAAAGACCCAGAGAAGAAAAGCTTCAGGGGGTGCAGAGGATCAAGGCCTTTGCTGTCCTCCATGCTGGGAATGGACACAGAAATGCTGAGTTTTAAATGACAGACTATTTTTCTCTATATGCTTAAGAAAATGCTCCTCAGCTAAGTTACTTACAACCTCTGTATTGTATTAACTTCAAAGTATGACGCAGAGCCAGTGAGGCTGAGTGGTTTCATTCTGACAGCTTCAGAAAATTCATTTCTTTGCGTGCTCACAGGTCTGTAACAAAAATTGCTCACCACATGTGCTTTCTCAGCCAGGCTTGACCCTTATAGAGGAGGTAGATAGTAGAGGGTTCAGTTTAAGTGAGTTTTTAAAGCTCTTGCTGTTTGAGCCTGGCAATTAGGGAAAGTGTGGTGGTGAGTTTGTAACACCGGAGCTCAAACTGAAAATCTCTGATGTATAAACCACTGAATTTCATTAGATAAAAACAGCTTTTAATTCCTGCTGAGCTGGGTGGAAATCAAACTCTACAAGTAAAAGATTATCTTCTTTATTATTAATAAATTCCCCAGTAAGTAATAATTTAACAATCGGTTAAAAATTTTTTAAAAACCACCTAGAGTTAAAAAATTGCAAACTTTATTTTGAAATTAAATAGGCAATGCTTAAATTATCTGGGCACAAAGACAAAATCTCCCACATCTCCTGTAAACATGCTCAGTTATTCTATGCCCTGCTATAATTTTCTAATTATAGAAATGAGTTTTGGTTCTCCTTTGAAGAAATAGGAACATTAAAGATGCAACCTGGCAAATATAATTTTTTTGTTGTTGTTGTTCTATAAAGCACTGTGGAGAATTTCAAGGATAATTTTCAGAGGCAAGTGATGAACTCTTGCCTTGAAACCACATAAATTAAACATGCTTAAAGAACTTTTGTTAAAAAAGCAGTCTTTATGCTTTCTTCTCATTTCAGGAATTATAAAAGAGAAAATTCTTAGACAAAACAGCACAGCACTGGAGAGTAATGCAACAATCTGTTATTTTGAATTCACGAATTACATAACTGAGACCTTACATTCATGATCTATGTATGCCTTGCAGATATTTCTTTTATATTAGAAGTATGCAATGAACATGATTTTTTTTTCCTACAAAAGTGAAATACAGAGGAACTAATAACTACGTTTCATTAATGAGTTGAGAGCACACACTTCAGCTGCCATCATACCTGACAACACTTCCCTTATCTTTTCAAAATGCAACATAGCAGGGTTTCAGGTTAATAATTTGGTCTGAATAAAGTCTCATGACAAAACTTTTATCTTGAATATGGTAACTGGTCACTAAAAAAATCCTTTTTACTACTAGAATATTTTATGGGGCTTGTTCCATTCCAGTTTAAATATAAAGTTAGTATGCTACCTTGTTTATCAATATTAGATACAGGGTTTTCTACTGATTTTGAAATGGTAATAAATTACTTAAACTGGTAAGAAATATGTCAAGAGGGGCTATTCTATATCAGGATGTATGTCCTATCCATTGAGCCATGTTTTTGCTCCCAGAAACATGAGTACCTCATCAAGACATGAAGAAACTCCTCACAGCCTGTGGACCCCAGTATTTCGCTCTGACTTTGGATTATGGATATGGAGTGCTGACTTTGATCTCTAAGACTAGAATTCACATTGAAGTTTTTCTACTAGAGGCAAATATAAAAATCTGTTCCCAAAGTCTAATCTGGACCTATGCATAAGCAAGCCATCTTAATTTTCTTTTTAAACTTTGACTAGCACTATTATGAGGAAAAAAGAAACATTCCTTTTTCTGCATAAAGAACCAGCATATTTCTTACGGCTATTCTGAAGAACACAGGTGACTTCAGTGTTCCACATCATTCCTCTCTAAAAGTCTGTGACAGTGACAGAGAAAATAATGGAAATGAAAGGGCCATTTTACAGCCCACAATGGTTCAGGTTTTGTAACAGTCAAACAGAGTGGAGAAACTCTGATGCAGGATACAGTATAATGTTATAATGAATGTTCTACAAGGTCTTCTGAGATCTATTTCCAGCACCATGAGCAAACCTGGTGTATCCAGATTTGGCATATTGCATCAAGTACAGGGGTACACTTTGAAAGGTATGAACAGTATTTCTGTTAATTGCAAAGGATCAGAAACAGAAACTGAGATATCATCAACCTGTAACCAGCATGTAGGATAAGGCAGTTAGACCTAGCTTTAAAGACAAGAGCAAAGCTGCCCAGTAGTATGGGTATAAGCTGTGCAGACAAGAATATGTGCAATGAAACAACAGAGTAAAAGAATGTATAAAGAGGACAGAAAGAGAATCATGCAAAGTTTTGTAAGAAAAAAGTTTCCTTAAAAGCCTTGACTTGTGGGTTCTGATTGCTGCTTAAGGACTAGATTTTCCTTTCCTTCCACGTTCTCTTCAGCTTTGGTTTTTCAACATTTGGTAGGATTTAATATTAGGAACAGGATATAGTCCATTAGAAATTTATATCCATTTTTTGAAGGAACAAGATCAGAAAGTTAACATTCCTGTAAATGGGAAAAATCTTTTTGGTCTTATGGGACATCTATATGTATACCAAGCATTGATTGGAAATTGTTTTGTGATTTCATAAAAAAGTGATGGCTAACACTTTATGGCTAACACATAATGAACATATGATAGACATAACAGGATATCTGTTTCATTTGTTACTTTCTGTTTGGTTGGTTTGGGTTTGTTGAGGGCTTTTTGAGGGGGGTGGTTTTGGGGTCTGGTTTTGGTTTTTGGTTGGTTTGGTCTTTTACAAGAGACAATAATACAAGGAAATATTTTTAATTCTTTCTATGCTGATTAATCAATTATTAAATTCTAAAAATTTCATTACAAATAATACTTAGTATTGTAAATGATGGATATCAGGTTAATTCCTCTTTGCTTTTGTAATACAGCAACTAAGTCAATAAATCTCTTTATAACAACATCTATTTGCATTCACAGTGAAACACAGTTCATAGAAATTCATTATCTAGAGGACAGGACTTTTCCACAATATTCTGATGGTAGAAGCACCACTTAAGAGAGCTGAAATTACATTGCCCATTACTGAGCACAGGGATAATGAACATGTTTTGGTTGCTTCTGAGTGTCTTCTGAGTGTCTCCTTCGATGCTGCAGTGCTGACTTCAAATAAACGACAAAATTTTCAAGCCACTGTGTAGTACTGTTGAAGAAGGTTACAATATTTTTTTTTTTTTGCACCATATGCTTGAATCAATGTTCCTTTTAGCTGCTCAGCATAGCCCATGCTACAGATACATCTAAAACCAGATTTTTAATATCAGTATCCTTTAAAGTGAAAAAAACCCTATGTGGTTATTTTTTCCCATATCCTGAAATGATCTTTCCTTATTAGCAGAACACCATATTTTTTCTATAGATATAAAGCAACAGGAAATGGAAATATCTAGGCTTCAATTTTACTTTTAGAGTTTAATTCAAAAAAATAATTCTTTCAGAATGACTCACACCTGCTCCAAGGAATTGTTCTGCCAATTGACAGTAACAAAAAGATTAAGAAATTAACACTATGGACCTACAAATTTTGGCATGGTCCAAGAAGATTTTAATATATTCTTCACTGTCTCTTGGATAATTTAGATGTCTTTAAGAGAGTAAAATTAAATAAGCAAAGTATTATTCCTTTCAAGAAAGACACTTGCGTGACTTTTACTCAATGAGCAATTCTTTTTTTATTTTAAACTGTAGATTCTCAGTTGTTAAAATAAATAAGTGTTGTCTTCTTCATTGTCAAGTCACAAGTGTAAGAAAAAGTAGGGTTTTGATTTTTACTTTTCTTTTAGAATTGCAACATTAATATGCTACGAACATTTGCAGAACTATACCATAACTGATTTATGTGGCATTAAATATTTCAAACAATTGCCTGGAAGCAATGCCCTCAGGTAGTGTCTATACTAGCCAGCTACCATGT
Organism: Corvus moneduloides; assembly: GCF_009650955.1. Lineage (NCBI taxonomy): Eukaryota > Metazoa > Chordata > Aves > Passeriformes > Corvidae > Corvus > Corvus moneduloides. The sequence continues at coordinate 74,203,216 of NC_045477.1, forward strand.
TAAGAGTAATGTAATTCCCACAAGTGCTGCTTTCCAGAAATATGACTTTTTTAACATGACAGCAAATGCATGGTGACAGACATATTTGATGGAAACAGAGGAAAATTTTTCTTTTATATGAAGTCCTTGCAGCAGTCATTTTTTAATGAATTGGGAAGTAGCACAGATATTAACAGATATTTTAATTTTTCTGAATCAAAATAGACATGTCTTCAAAGATAACCAGAATACAGAGGTGCCATCTTTCCATCCATCATTTCTTTTAGTCATATTCAAGCTATTATGTGATTGAAGCAATAGAAATGCTTCTTCCTTCTGTCCCATTTCTCCTTTTCTCATTCAGTCTAGACCGAGTGATCAGAGCCAGCTTGAACTTAAAATCTATATAAAATTCAGAACACACTATTAATTTCAGAAGTTAAAGATGAGGGTAATATCTCAGCATGATAATAGTACAAAATTTAGTTTTAGGCTCTTCTTGTGGTTTCATGTAGTGTATTTTGTTTTACTTTGGTTTGCTGTCAAGCAAGAAAAAGGCAATACTTGAATAAGATAAAAATTGAGGTCTGTCCCTGACTTCAAAAAAAACAGATACAAAACTGATCCACAGTAGAGTTAAATTCTGGTATTGTTTTACTCAGATTTACCTCCAGTTTGCTTTTGTAATTCACTGCTGATTTACACTAGTGTAAATTAAATTAAACACCACCTCCATGGAGTCCAGGGATCTAATTATAAATAAAACAATTTTTCAGGCAGTGAGCATGGATAAGACATACTTTTTATACCTGCTGGTCATTAAAAGCTCACAAAAATGTAGCTTGAGGAAATAATGCTGCCAAAAAAAGTTCTAAGTTAAATCATGTGGGGCTTCAAGGAATGAATAAAGGATGGTGAGACAAGAAAAGGAAAAGAATGAATTTACATAGGATCAGTAAGAATATGCTGAGAATATACAACTGAGTGGCCCACAGAATCTCATTCTCACTCCTAAGTTTTGTGTGGTTAGGACTTCTAAAAACAATACTAACATTTAAAATATATATATTATTGTACTGCCAGTATGACATAAGGGAGAGAAAGAACACCAACAGTCACTGGGGAATGTTTTGCTTCTCCATAATAGTGCATACTTCCAGAAGAAGAATGGGATGATGAATGAAGTCATCCTTATTTATGTGCTTGCTCTAGAATCTGTGTTGCTTGGAAACTCGGTATCTTTTTGTACATTTTTCCCCGCTGGGAACCCCTCTTTGCTCACTGCAAAGTTATTTGGGTGTTTTATATAATGAACAATGAGTTAAAAATGTGTGACATTTGTATCTTATTTTTTTAGGTTCTAGACATAGTTTCCATGTTTCACTGCATGCATTGGGCCAGAAATGCAAGTTATCTGTATTCAGATGTGTACCAGGAGTGCTCCTTTACAATGACTAAAATGACCAATAGAAGCTTAATATATTAATCCAGTTTTGCTATAGCCTAGTTTTCCTTTTCAGCCCCAGGATATGAAATTGACAAGTTGCACGTGGAAGCAATGAAAGATTTCACTTCTACCAGAATGTCATTGCTGTGCCTTGCTTGGTACATAGATTCAGGGACATTCCAAAAATGAATAAATCAGTTCAGGTGATGCTGTGTATTATTTCTATTCCAATAAGTTTTCAAAGACAAGTTTTGTGTGAAGCAGTAAAACACAACTCCATTCTTTTTTTTTTTTTTTGCTACAAATAATTTTGTATTTTAGTCATCAACTATTAATTGTACTTAGGCTTTCGAAGCAGTTAAAACTCAGCAGGATTTTTTCTCCATGTTTTAGCTTTCTTTCCCATCTAAAGAAAATGAGAACAAAAGATACATGTAATTCATTACCAGTCTTAGGATAAGACTAGAACAGAAACACTCCCATGCTTAGCTGCTAGCAGAAGTTTATGTAAATCAGTGATGAAACTCAGTCCTGGAGAAAAGGTGCTCAGAAGGAAAGGTAAAGAGATGAAAAAGGGCAGTACAAATTACTCATCCAGCAGGATCTACAGTGACTCAAACAGGTGAATACTTTGGAGTCATCTTTCAGCAAGATTGTGGGTAGACAGCAACATTTCCTAAGAGGCATATTCAGAGTTGAATTCCAGGAAGTACACATGTAGGATAATGCAAGAAGAGTGTAAAGACTAAAGATAAACATTTTATTGAAGGTCAGGATGATCTATTTTAGGAGCATTTGCACTCATTTAAACTGCAGTGCATTTGTTGGCAGGTGAAATTTTGGGTCATCTATTGTCTAAATGAAAAACTTTTCTCTTGCAGACATTGAAATATCTTGTTTCTATATGACAATGAAGGTAATTTCCTGTAATATTCACTATGGTTACATTCCTTACCTCATAATGATTTTTGATAAGTAACCTTAAAAAGTCTAAATTTACTACAGATTTTACTGACTAAAGGAAAATAATTTTAAATTCAGCAGACTACCTCAAGTACACCACCCTCCCCTTTCACTCCTACCAACCTTATGTTTATTACTGTGAATCATTCTCTTTGAAAAAATGATGCATGATCTGTGTCAATTGTTGTGTTAATATACAGTGCTAGTGTTGTCATAATCTGGCATATTTAGGTTCAGTTTCCCATCTTTGCAGAAACTGAAATGAAAACTTAACATTAAACATTAATGAGATATGTAAGCTTACCAGAAATGTTTGGGGATTTTTTTAGTATATTCCTGTGCAATGAATAAATATGAACAGCTAAGAACAATTTCCTGATAGCTCAAAAAAAAAAAAAGATAACAGTCACTTGATTACATATTCTAGTTCTATATTTTCATGCATTCAAACACCATCAGACACTGGATAATTAAACAGTTTTAGAAATTATCAGAATTGAACTAATTGAGTTGAGAAATTTGTTTGATACCTAACAAAGGTAGATGATCTAGCTTTCAGGGGTTTGTCCATCATTGTTTTCCATTGTCTTTGGTTTGGGGACAGGTAGAGCACTGTGAGGAGCATTCACCATCCTGTCTTTGTCCTGGTGGCCACACAGAGCTAAGATGAGGTGGTCAACATCTTTTGTGTATAAAGCACCCTCTCTTTTTTTTTGTACACTTTTGTTATTAATATTGCTGCCATTATTACATGTTTATTTTTCCATTGTGCTTTGTTTTAAGTAAATTCAGTAAATTGTTATCTCAACCCATAGTCTCTGTCTTTGTCCCTCTCTTGCCAGAGAGAACGGGGCAAGGAAAAGGGCTTATCCCAACAGAATGGCAGATGCATATTTGTTAACAGCTGAAGCAGAGGTTGTTGGTGGCATGAGAAAACAAGAAAATTTGGAAAGTCACTCCAATAAATAATCAACCATTTACTAGAGCATACCCTAAGACTGGGATTGCTCAACATAATTGTGCACTCACTATCATCCCAAATCAACCAACCATCTAGAGCTAAAGCCTAGTCACACAGACACCCTGTTAACTTTACAGAAAGTCTCATGACTCTTAATCATCTAAAGTACGATAAATCTACATTTTAGTGCAGAAAACTTTCTATTTAGGAAACAATATTAGTAGAGTAGACAAACTCATATTTTATTACTAATGAAAGTCTAGTGACTTTCCTAAGATTTTTAATTTTTTATCCTATTGGGATTCCTGATATGCCACTTTGTGACTGATCAACAAACTCCTGCAACGAAAGAAATCTCAGTAGAGATTGTTGATGTGTCCAAGAAGCTCAGGGAGTGATGCAAAGAAACTAACCTAATCTCAACACAAAAGGGACCAGAGGGTGGCCTTTGTTCCAGATAAACCACTATCAACAGCTGTGTTGGTTAACTGGTGGTGTAAATGTTTCTCCCTGTGTTCCTTAAAAGTGTATCTCTCTGAGTCAGCCAGACCAACATGAAGGGGAGTGAATATGTTGCTCAGCCCAACACAGAGTAGAAAAACAAAGAAAGTTTTCTTCTACTTCTACAAAAAAAGTAAAAGAATTTCTAAGAGAGCAAAGGACTTGGGCTGGCTTCAATCCATGTATTACTTCCTGCCAACTGAGGACACCCTGGATCGTGAGAGTGAGCATATCATAGACACTGGGAATGGGAATCACAATGATATTATGATTGAACTGTGCACTGCATTTGCTGTGTTTTGCTAACTGTGACTTATATTTGGTGGTGTTATACAGTTTATTTTAAATCACTCTGATAAGTCAGAAATCCTTTTCAACATCAGCTGTATTTAGAATAAGTAAAACTGATATTAAATACTACAACCTCCACAATCTCAAAGGACCCAGTGAAAGTGTACTGCACTCTGACATATTTAAGATGGGTAAATCTGTCAAGTAGCTTATCTCACTATTTGTCACAGGCAAAAAAATAACCTGCTCTGTGGGTGTATAAAAATCGTGACTGTGGGTTCTTAGGATTCCATAATACACAAGGGTACAATCCTCTAAAAGTCTCTTTATTACAGATCACCAGATATATTTCCCCCACTTTACCACTAGCAGGTATACCAGCACAAAATCACCACTAGCTAGTAAAGCTGTGATTAATAAAGTGAAAATATATATATATATATATGCATATATCAAGCTATTACAGATTGCTACAGCATTCAATAATACAGTATCAATCAATCAATCTATAGTATAGAAGCAATCAATCATAACAACACTCAATTGTAAAGCAGCAAATAGTTGTGTTCTATTACCAGCTACCAGAAACTTATAATTAGTGAAACAAACTTATCAACAATATAACAATGGGCAATTATAATAGAATAGTTACATGGATATGTACTATTAGTATCAAGTGAATTAGACAGATTTCAGAAGGGGAACCCCAACGAGGAGGACATATTGTTACAAGAAAGGAACTGAACCATCTCAGAGGTAGATGACAAACCAAACTAACCCCAGAAGTGGGACCAATGAAGTAACAGAGTGAGTCTGTCCTCAAAGATAACGTGCACCACAGAATCTGAAGTCATCCAGGCATCCCCAGCCTGGGTCCAAGATGCCATAGAAATTTCTTTTCTAGAATTCAGCCTATATAGGAAAGGAAAATTAGGTCCTTTCTATTTCATAGAGACATGACTACATCAATCACCAGCATTCTGAACAGCCAATAGATGTTGTCAATCTCTATTGTTCATCTGTAAGAGCCAACACATGATGAAGTTTTGTGTTTTATCAGACCAATTTAATTTTACCAGACTGTTTCCACTTTTGGAGATGGTAAGTTGCCATTGCAGCTTCTTAGGTTTTGCACTTATTGATGCTATCTCAGGATGCCTCCTGTTTGTATGCAGCTGCATTTCAAAGATGCCAGCTGCACTTTTCAAGGGTATTTCTGCTGCCAAGGCCTAGTTCCCAGGCTCACAGCTCTCAGGCTGGCAGGCAATTTGTCTGTCAGTATTTTTCAACAGACATTTCCTTCTGTTCAGTAACATTCTCCTTCTAATCAGGCTACTAATTATGGCTGCTCACATCACCATTTTGTTTCTGTCTCTGCACATCTATACTGTGCAAATATTAAATTTTGCCCAGGATCTTTGTGAATATGAGTCAATATATTCCCCCAAAACATATCCTTGCATGGTTTTAGAGGCTGATTTCAGTGCTGCTCTCCAAACCCAGCACAGGTGAAACAGCACCAGACTCAGTTCTTTTTACATTAATGAATACACTTAAACCCTTTCAGGCATTAAGTCATTATTATACTACCTTATACCACATCCTAAATCAAGAAAAACATAAAAATAACTCTCCTACAGCATAATCTGTGCAGTATGTCAGAGACTTTTAACAGGAAAAGAGAAATATTTTAGTTCTCAGGAGCTACATGTGACCCAAGTTGCCCAGGGCTACTTGACCTGTAGTGCGGATACCACCAATCTGCTCTGGAGATAGCTAGTCCTGAGCTAAATATACAAGAATCACTGTACCACACAGTGGGGTGACATCTCTCCTAAGATGGATATAGTGATACAGTCACCAGTGTAGATAGAGACCATGAGTAATGATTTATTTTAAAAATAGTTCCAGTAAAGTCTAAAGTAGGGCAATGGATCTGCTTGGATAATGAAGGCCAGATGCCAGAAAGTAGTTTAGTGCCTTATGAATGATATTGGTAAAAATCAGATGTGGAATTTAGAGCTCAGCTGCCATCTGAACCCACAAAATGTCTAAGCTCTATAAACATCTCACTTTTCTTCCTTTTTTTTTTTTTAATATATCTATCTGTGGGAGTCTGAAGTAATGTTTCTTTCATTCTGTGAAGGACTGAATTGTGACAGGAATTTGATCAGGATGAAGGAATGGTGCATTTCTCAACTAAGATCTTAGAGTCTAACAGCAAAGTGTCCAATCTTGGAGCACTCCACACACATCTGTAGGATCATACTCCACATAAAAGTTACAGAAATCAGTATCTTCTGACTCATGGTAGTGATCCACATCCTAATATTGGCTAGAACATGGTGTCATAGGGTAGCCAGGATCATTTCCTGAATTATTAACCTTTAATTTTTTTTAATTCTGGAGAGTGGCCTAACCACAAAATAGAAATCTAGCCCATGGTCCCTTATTTTCCCAACCTCTGAAAGTTCTACCACTCTCCAGAAGAGAATTCAGGAATCTTTGGAATTCAGCAAACTTTGGCTAAAGAATTCCCCTGAATGCCCTTTCTTAGTTACATTGGAGAGCCAGTATTAGAAGATGCTCATCCTCACGCTGTTCATCCTGAAATGCGTGATTTGGGTAAATCATTCTGTTAAGGCATCTGACTCTTCTCATTCAGCCTACTGAACACATGACAGCTATACTATTGATGACATAATCTTGAAATTTTGAGTTAGTATGTTTGAGATTGAATATTTATTTTTATTTTTTAATCACACGTCTGGAGAAGTAGTCTGATAGAAACCTCATGAAATTCAACAAGGGGAAAGATAATGGTGTCCTGGGCTGCGTTAGCCAAAGTATTGCCAGTAGACGAAGGGAGGTGAACATTCCCCTCTATTCAGCACTGGTGAGACCACACGTGGGGTCCTGTGTCCTGTTATGGGCTCCTCAGTACAAGAGTGGCATGGATACACTGGAGAAACTTCAACAAAGGGTGACTTAAATGATGAAGTGATATAGCATTTCTCCTTTGTGTAAGGTCTGAGAGAGATGGGATTGTTTAGCCTAGAAAATATTCTAGTCTCAGAATGCTTAAGAGAACTGAACCCACTGTTCATGTGAACCACTACTGGACTACTCATGTACAGTACAGCCTCATGATATGATTTCTGGATCCACCTAGGAAAAAAATAGTTATCTAGCAACTGCAGAATGCAGTATATAAATACTGAACATATGGATACGTTTATGGTGACAATAAGCTCAGAAGAAAAATAGTGAGGAAAGGTTTATAGAAAGACAGCAACAAAAAGAGATGAACTGTTCTTCCTCTTAGTACTCTGTGCTTAAATTATTCTGTTTATCATATCCTTATACCAAAATTCTGCATTTTTAGTTTCTTAATAAAGTGCTGCTTAGTCTGATAGGCATTTGAAAGCCACAGTTGGGTCAAGAAGAGTGAGCATCCTCCTCCTTCTACAGAAAGGCATACTAAGCTTCACTGCAAAAGAGATTCATGGCTCCAAGCAGTGTCTGAAGTTAAGAATTCTCTTGCAGCTCTCTGTACATCTTAACTGTACTGAAAAGGAGCTGATCAAAATAGAGAAGGTTGCATGGCTATGCAGCAAAACCACAGGAGAATGAAAAATCAGTTTGGTTCTTTCTTTCTAAAACAGTTTACTTCCAGTTTACATGAAATTTCATCTTTTTCAACTGGAAAGTTATTATAGTGGAATGGAAAAAAGGCAGGTACAATTACCCACCTTTATCCCAATATTATTTAGTATTTATTCAGTACTACATTCATCAGTAATTTTTTAGAGCATATAAGGGTCTGACACTAGATAGTAAGGTCACTAATGTTCCTGCATTCAGTCCTTTTCAATATGGTGTATCCCACAGTATTTCTTTTGATCCCTTTTCTTTCTTATTTCTCCTGGTTGGAAATGTGTTTCTTTCAACCACCCTGGAAAACACAAAACAATCCGGAAACGCTACCAAATCCCAATCCTCCATATGAACAATTTATAATGTTTATATTCTGGAAGATTTGTGTTATAGGTTTACATGGAAAGACTTAATGTCTGTGAGAAGACACCAAAATCTGCACAGATGGCAACAGGAAGATGCTAATTCCATGCTTGGTGGGGCAGATCTGGCTAAACTCTCTGGACAAAAATTCGTATGGTGGAAAACTGTGAAAAAGGAAGAAACTGGTTATGCACACGCCATCTCAAGTTATGGGAACAGCATCTATGCCTCACAGATACCTGGGATTTGGACTGTATAAAAATGGTACCTCCAGAAGAACTGGGGATTCCCACCACTCAGGAGACCACTGTGAAGAAGGACCAGAAGGATGCCACAGCCACAGCCACAGCCACAGCCAGGGATCCATGGTGCTCACTCTCTCTCTCCTCTCTACCCTTTCTTTCCCCACTCCCCATCCGGCCCCTTTCCTCTCCCTTCCTATTTCTTTCTATTTCTCTATCTCACATTTACTGTTAAATAAAATCCATACTATTGACTTTGGCATATGGTCTGGTTTGCACCTTAACTCAAGAACAGGCATATCTTATAACTGGATCATAAGATCAAGATAAAATAAAACTATGATAACAGTTAGGAGAAGTAAAAAATTGATAAAATCATATCATGGCAATCTCATTTTGACACACTTCTGTTATACTTGTCTTTTTAGCCAACATGCGTGGCCTGACTATAAGCAGTTGTCATGGCTTTCTTTAGCTGCACCTTTTCATCACTTTTCTTTAGGGGAATATGTTTTGTATAGCATCTTCTTTTTCATGTCCTAGATCTCAGAGTCCCACTTTCATAAGACTCCAAGAAAATCACAATTTCATCTCTTACAGGTTTTTAGTGACATTTTATTTCCTTTTACAGTGAGTTTCACAATACTGCAAGAGAGTGAGGTGAGTTGATTAGTTCCAATTAAGTTTGTTCTAGGATGTTTTTGTTGCTTTGCCCAGTTCAGTAGATGTTTCTAGAGGTGCAATGGGGGTTTTTTTGTGGTATATTTTCAGCAAAGACTCTGAAGAGTCATCTGTTTTCCTGAGTTGACTTAATAAAGCTTTATTAAAAAGGAGCAGGGTGCCAGGGCTTTATTTAATCAATTTCTGGTTTCGCCCACCAAGAGTTCATCCTTCTCTGGAGTAGCTGAACGAAAACAATCTGATTCAGCATTTCTGTGCTGGCTAGTTCATCCAGTTAGAAAAAACCAGCTCAATACATCTAATGTCAAAATATATCCTTTAGTAGTTTTCAATCTAGAGACATTTTATATTTGCAACTCTTTACCCTGGATTACCATAGTTCTTTTTACTATTTTGCAAGGTGTTAGCTGTATTAGCAACTATGCTATCTGAAGGAGAGTTTTACTGCATGTATTGACTTACGTGATAATGAAGACTATGTCAAAACCTGATTTAACATGTCTAGAATTATTTTTTTGGTAACTTTTCAACTGCAGAAAAAACAGAGTAAAGGTTACCGTAAAGAGTATGAAACCAAACAAGTTGTCTAATATATTAATTTCATCTTTTGATCTTTATCATTTTTGTAATAGTTTTAACTTAATAATTGCTGAAAACACAAGTTATTTTAAAATCATTTGAGTTGTAGTGCTACCAGTATTTTTTAAGTCCTACTAATTGGGTACTCTAATACTACTAAATGTATTTTATTGGTTGACTAATGTGATATATGAGAGATTGAGTGTAAGTAAAAATGCAAGGTATGAAACCATGATGTTACTGAACTCTACTGAAGTTTTGTCATTTATTTCTGAATTAAAAAGATATCACCCAAGTAGCTCAATCATGATGAAAGTCATTAAAACACTGATACTTTGCATTTGCTTGTAGACAATTATTAGAGCTGTGTTTGGGTGACATTCAAAATTTATTTAAAGTAGTAAATTGTTGACAAACATTATTAGGAGCTTCAAACATTGTGAAAAAATTTTCTCACCTCATAATAGTAGCCCACCAGACCAAGATAAAAAAAAGGTGCCCTAAGCATTCAAGCAAGCAGTCCCAATGGTGCTCAGTGAAGCTGAAAGACAAAATCTGTTTGTGGCTTCAGGCCTTCAAGTCAAAGAAATATGTCCCCACAGTGATGATAGGAAGAAGGCAGTGACTTAGTGGTGATGTCTCTTCTCTGTGATTGGGAATATTGACATTGTTTTAGCCCCTGTCTGCAGGAAGAGCTGAAACCTTCCTCTCATCATAAGTCATTCCATTTTTATTCATGTGCCTACCAATGTCTCACCCAGAAGTGCTATCCACTGACATCTATTTCAAAAATAGTGTAATCATCCAGCTACAGATAGAAATGAAGGTGAAGGTGGAAGGCAGTTTAACTAGAAAGAGAAGATTAAGTTCCTGTGTTAATAAAGAAACAATACACAGTGGCAGAAAAACCATTGCTAAGAAAAGCTGACTAGATCAGTTACAGTACAAAATAGAAACCTGGATTCTAGACTTGTCTTACACAGTTGGTTATAGAATTTATAATAAGCAGTTGTTAGATAAAATGGTGCTTATTGTGGTCTAGTGAATATTTCTTCCTTAAAATCCTAAATTGACTGTTGAACTTGAAGGAACAGTTTGGCTAAGAAAGCCTGTTTGGCTCTTCTCTGGAAGCAATCAGTGGTGGAAGAGTCACAAATGACGGGCTATGAATTTCCTTCCAAATGGGAAACTGATGTGGAAGGAAATTAGAACACCATGATCCATGTTCATATGCAGAATCATAATATCATTTTTCTGTTATTTCTTGATGTACTACAGCCCTTACTTTTGTAAGAAAGATGAACAGCTAGAGAAGTTCATAACAGCTTATAGTCATGATAAAGCTGATTTGTTCCACTTGTCACTTTACTCCATGACTTTTGCTTAAGTTTAGTGTTTGTTACATGCATTATTTGTTTTTCTTTCTCTAGGTCTAGAGAGTCACAGAAAATTTCCTTCAAAGCTGTTGCCAGCATGGAGAAATCAACAGCCTGCTATCAGTTTCCTGAAAGACCATAATTTCTTTTCCTAAGAAATTAAGAACTGTCTGCCAAAACCCACTGACAACTAAAGGATTTTTAGGCTTATTAAAAATTTGGTTATATCGATACACTGTGCTTTAAAAGCATGGATGATGCCATGAAGATTTTTTGCCTTTTCTTTTATACCCCTGTTATACCTTTTTATAACTTCTGTATTCTTAGTGTTTTTTGCCTACATTCTTGGACTTGTTTGTTCAGCTAGGAGACTAAACATTTTAGAAGCTTTATAGGTAGGGGTTAGTGTGCCCCAGATCCCAAGGTCCCCTCCAGAACACATTCTGTAAACTAAGATAGACCCATCCAGGAGAAGGCTCCTTGGGGAGGGGGGCTCATTCAAGCCTCTCATTGGAGAATTTTTGATAGATATGATAATTAGTAAGACCTACAATGTTATACCAGATTTTTTGGGGGTGTGCATTGCGGTGTGCATTGGGGTGCATTCGACCTGGACATAGTGCACCTAAGGATCCTTAAAATAAATACCAAGGTAAAATCCCTTTTTCCCTTCTAACCGTGTTTGACTCTTGATTTTAAGACCAGGAAAAGGCATCAGGACACCTTAGGTTATGCATTGTCTTCTTTTTTTTTGTTTGGAACAGCACATTAGGCAATTGAGTTCAAATACTGTGTCATTTTAATTGGTGCAGGAGAGCAATTGACTTTCAATGGCAAAATGTCAAGTGCTTCCTTTGCCTCATCAAAGCAAATTTGTCAGGAAAAGACTATCATCTCATATAAATAGCAATCAGTGCAATTAATTTGTATGTTTCAATTAGCTCATGATCTAATTATTGCACGGCAGCCAAGGACTTCAAAGAGAAAAAAGTGTTTCTCCTCTCTACATAGGTGTTTTCTGTATTGTTGACTTATATTCATATACTTGAATAAATCCTCTGTGATAGTTTGTTGAACTTTGCTGCTTCATTTCACACAAACTTTCAAGTTAGTTATACTGTGAACCTCAAAGTTCAGTGCTACTAAACTGCCAGAGGAATTAAAGATAGCTCAAGTGATAGAAGAAAGACAGATGTTTCACGAAGTGATGATTATATTTAAATTATTAATGTATTGAGACTAAATCCCTAAGACCTCCTAGCACATTAAGAGTATTAAATAAAAACTGAAATGAGGCAGAATGGGATAGAGCCAACAGAAGACTAATGTGTCTGTAATGTTGTTGCCGTTGTTTTGAGATGCCAGAGGCCCACCTTTAGTAAAACAGTAGACTATTCTGAACAGGAAGAGGGTTTTGGATTTATTTTTAGTTCGATAGAATTCCAGGCTTTGCCTAGAAGAGTTGTTTTGGTACTTTTTCTATGGAGGGAATACTTTAACTGTTTCTGAGGCAAGAACTTTATCCCTAGCTCCTTTACTTTTCAAATAATTTCAAATAATTACCAGTAAAATACTAGAGGATTTTGCTTTGAACTCTTTTTGCTCAGTCAAGCTGAAACACATTTCTCTTGCTAATAGAAGCCAATACCTCATATTGTTTTCAAAATACATCTTGTTTCCAACCTTTCACCATTCCTTAAAATAAATCTCTGACAAAAATGGATGACTACATTGTAATGCAGAATAATTTCTACTAATGGGAAAATTATATTTAGAAAAATAAAATGTGAGCAAAACTATATTTTAGTGCTAAAGATAATATTTGTCTCAGAATGCTAGAATTCTTAAAAAAATAGGAATTAATATTAATTTTAAAAAATATAATTTCATTACAGAATTAAAGTATGCTTCCTGTTTCATAATATCTTGTACCTTTTTTGGTTTTCCTTTTTTTTTTCCCCTTTTCTTTCTATGCCTTAAGAAAAGAGGGGAGGTTTGTAGGAAATGAGCAAAAGAAAATTGCCAGAATTCTTACCTGACAACTTTCTTTGTTAATTGGCAAAAAGTGAGTCTTTTGTCCTCTGTGATAAGTTCCAATCTTCCTCAAGATGAGAAATGGGATTAAGTTATCCTGGTCAATATGATGTACAAGTTTTCCTCCTAAACACTTCTATTGTGAACTGTCTCGTAAGTGGAGCAGACTTTTATATAGGGTAAGAGTTTGCAACTATCACCATTTATTGCTAGGTTAACTCTCAAAGAAAGGAGCAAAAAAATTAATAGAAGTAACTTATATTTCATGTTTATATCATGCTGCCCATGTCCCTGAAAGAAGTCGTGCTCGAATGATCATTTTTGCTACTAAGACTGTAGGCAGACTGACACGACCGAAACATAAAAGTAGAGGTATTTTATCCAGCTGCAGTGGCTTATGATCTGATTCTGGTCATGGCAGTCATTGAATAAATTAAAGAAATTCCACCTAAATATATATCAAACATAACACTCTATTCTCTCAAATTAGTACTGCTTTTATGGGATTAGATTGTTAACAATGATTCTTGCATCTCCTCTGTTATCAATCTGGTTTTTTTTATTCAGTGTAACTTATTTTGCAAATGTAGACATCATGAACAGGAAAAGAGATTTTGGTGTTCATAGTAGAACAGCATGTAGCTCAGGTTGTAATACTTTCTTGAAAGTGTAGAATTTAAACTTTTCTATGAAAACACTGCAACAAGAATCTCATATGTATCGCATGAGAGTGATGTCTGTTATAGCCTTTTTTTCCAAAAGAATACTCTCTATTGTCTTAAGAACGAAAGAAGAAAACATTCTTTGCTGCACTGTTTCAAACTCCTTACGTGAGGAAGAGCCTGTGGGCTGTAAATTCTGTGTTGAAATAGCTTTTCCCTGCAGCCCAGTTCTATAGGCATTTGTGAAGGGCTGATCTGGAGTCGCAGCTCTTTTTCACAGTTTCCTCCTAGTTGCTTCAGGCAAATGTAGAGCCATTGTTATAAATTCTGTCATTCTGAGTGATTTAGTTCTTCAGTGCATTAAACTAGGAGCTCAGGCTCTCCACACTAGCTGAATTTTGCAACGGGACTCACACATGTAAGAGCTACATTGTGAGATGCTTAGGATTACAATGTCTTATTTGTCTGTTTCATCTAGTCCCTTGTAATCAGTGCCTTTTGCTTTTTTTTTTTTTTTTTTTTGACTACATGAATGGCTTTGCTTTTCATTTCACATTACTCTAAAATATTCTCCATGTTATGTATAGATTGTCCTGTTTCTCAGGGTAGTTGTCTCTTCTGTGAGGTTTCTGCTTTCTTTCAGGATGGTTTTGAGGAAGTATATTTTATGTCTTGCTGACCCTTCTGCTTAAATATATTCTATAGCTTTAGTAAGATTTTGAACCACTTTTTTTTTAAAGAATTTTCTCCCCTGGTAGTTTTCCTTAAGGTCTTGTTACTACAGTTATGCAACACCGGTTGGATACAAGCTGAGGATTTCAGTTGTTTTTAAAAGTTTTATAGTAAAGAATATGCAGTAATCTAAAAGAAAATATTTTCAGAGGCTCACAACATTAAAAAGAAAGCAGCAGAAGTATTTTGTTAGCACACAGATACTCTAGCTCCACAAATGAAATTAGTTTGCAACTCAGATCAGAAACATTTAAATATCATCTGGCAGTATTTATTAAGTCATGACAGATCTTTACAGTCCCTGTTGTAAACACCCGGCTGGTTTTTAAGTTTACTTTGGCATTCCTAGACTTTCAAATTCATTCTGAAATTAGTAATTCATAACCATTATAGTAATTTTTTTTTCCTTGTCATATACTTGTCTTACTGGAAATCAAATGGTTGAACTTCAGCAGCATTATTGCCTCATTAGGAGAGGAATAAAGAAATACAAAAGTTCTGTTAGTCAGCTGTATTTATACTATTTCCAGCATGCCAGCATCAGTTTCTAAAAAGTCAGCAGGTCTTGCAACTTTCTACTTTTATGCTAATACTTAATTAAAATCAGAGCTGTCAAGGAAAGTATGGCTCTGAAGATATAGAGAAACTGAAAATCCAGGCAATATTACTAATAAAATTTTCAGCAAAGGACAAAGAATTCAATCAAATTTATTATAGTTTTATTATTGTGTCTTAGGGTGACCTTATGATGTGTATCCCATATCCCTGCCTATGCCCAGAAATTAATTCTTGTGCCTTTCTATGCCTCTAAACTGAGCCTGAGAGGGGGAAGGAAAAAACTGAGCTAAACTTTTTCAAAGCAGTTTGCAGCTTGTTCAAGGTCACACACAGACAGCAATTGGTTTTCCCTGCTGCAGCAGGGGAGGGAGGAAGCACCTGGCTTGCTGTTCCCAGGACAGTTTTTTTTGGCCAGTGGTTCAGCTGCTTTTTCTCCAGAGAGAGACTGAGAGTTGAATTTTTCCTTCCCTGGAATTTCGGATTTTCTCCCTTTTCTACTGGACTGCTTGATTGCTGTAACATCAGAGCACATCGGGAGGACTTTCCACCGGGCACAGAGGGCCTGGCCCTGGGCCAAGCCCCAGCTCCGAGGAGACCAAAGGGAGGACTTGAACACTTTCCCAGGTTTTTCCTCCATAGCGAAAGATTTTATTATTTAGCATTATTTTCCTTTCCTGTGTGTTTGTTAAATAAATAGTTTTTATCTCCTTCACTTTCCTTCGAGGAAAATTTATTTTTTCCTGAACCTGGTGGGGGAGGGGTGGTTGTGCCTTCTCTCAGAGGATATATTTCTAAATTTGGCAAAACCGGAACATATTGTTATTTTAAAAGTCCCATTGGAACCATCTATTTTTCTTTTCTGCAGGTGAAAAAAAAACACTTTTCATCCCTATCTTAAGCCTTAAACACACACACACAAACTGCTTCTTCTCCAATTCTTTACTAAATGTAAAAATATCATATTGATTCATAAAAACTCATAGCACTTTGTAGTAGATGTCCTGACTGTTTCCTGAATTCATGTACTTTCCCTTTCTTTCCATCCGGACACTGAGTGAAATGAAGAATCACGTCTTGTTGAATGAGAGCTTTGGTGGATCAATGCTGCGTTTATTCCACAGGGTCCCTCGTGGAGACGCTCAGGCTGCGCTCTGCCAGCACCCACGTGTGCACACCATCTCACCTTCGCAGGCGGTCGCGAGCAGCCGCTCACACACACAGTCCATGCACGAGCTGGAGACAGAGAGGCGAGAGGGGCTCTCTGCATGCAGCTCCGAGGTGTTTAATGGCAACACACCCGAAGGGGGAAAAGGCAAGAAGAAGCCAGAACTGAAAGCCTGCACCGGTTTTATCCCGAAAACTCCCTAAGGTGGGCAGAGCATCCAAAACCAATAGTCTGAGGGCTAGGGGGCACGGCAAGGTTGAGTGACATAACAGGGGCCATTGGGAAAAGGGATGGGAGGGGGGAAAGGGCAAGTGACCAGCAGAATGTAGACAAAGGGAGAACTTTCTAGGACAGTGTTGTAGGGAGAGATCACTTTTAGGGTAACTTGGGGGGTGTAAAGTGGACTTAACCACCGCAACAACATCTCATCAGACCCTGTATCCAAACTTCTGAGGGATCAGGAGCTCAAGAACACCGCAGAATCAATCTCCCCTACAACAGAGACAGAGTTTAAAACATCTCTGATAGAGCAGATGCTTATCCACAGATCACTCTATCCTCTCCCACTAAATTGCCTTAGAAGAATGTAATTACATTCTCCAGGACCCAGATGATTGCTTAGAGTCATTTTGTAATGAAGAAAATATAGGGTTAAAAAGGTTATCTTCTGTTGTAGGATCCAGTGCTGTCTAACATCAATCAATCTTCTTAAAATTGTTTAGTTTTTTTAAGCTATTCTGACATGGAAGTTAGGTTCTAAAGTAACAGCTTTCTGAGGGGTAGTTAAAGACCAGACTTATTAATGTTCAGTTGTGTTCACTTACTTCAGTGCTAACATTGCTCATTAACTTACATACCTTTTTTAGAGGTGAACAGAATTAACAGCCTCAGTCCTGTACTATTACGTTTTCCTATTCTACTAGCATTTTATTGTCTCATCCTGGAAGACTGAAGTCCCTTTTTCTCATATATTCTGTTTTTAGAATGTAGGTGACCTGAATTGTCCATAGCAATTTAAGTGTCATCTCACCAGGTGAGATATATTGAAGCAAAGTTAGACAGTTATATATATTACCATCTATGCCAGAAATAGCTCACCTCATATATTCTAAAAATAGGTTTTATTTTTTTAATGCCTGCATCACATTAATAGGTTATTGCCATTCTGCTATTAAGTGCATTAAGAGTGCTGTATCTCCTCATTTTTAACTGAAAGAAAATGACTTTTTAATTTGGCTAATTTTTTCATATTGAATTTCCAAGTAGTTAGTCCATAGCTCTGTTTGTATCATGATATTATATTATGTACTAAACAAATGGAGTCCACTTGTTTTCAAGACAGGGCTGGAAGTGTAAGTGAAATTGGAACGATATGTGGAATGAAAGGTCACCTGTAAGGTGGCAAGGACCTCTGGTTTGTGAGAAAAGTCAACAAGGATTCAGCATTTAATAATAAATAAATAAGAGACAAGAAAATATGTGTCTACCTGTGTTCATTTGTGTGTGTGTGCATGTGTGTAAGTGCATTGGCATTCTCTGGAACACTTGTTGGAACTACAAACAAGAGCAGCATCAAAAAAACTGAGAGAATAATTATTCTTAGTCTGGCATCAGGCAATCCAGGCAGCAGATCATTCCCAAGACATTCTCATTATGATTATTAAGAGACAATGTATTCTTCTTAAACATTTACCTCTTCCCATTTTCCTTTGCATGTGGTACTTTATTATGAAAAGACAATTTTCATATAGTTATATGTAGTTACTTAAATATGGTGAGATAAGCTGCCCATGATGCAAACATGACACTCTTCAAGATCACAGCAGTTCCCTTGTGATCTGAGCAAGATTTATAAATATTAAAGCTACTTCATGTAAATGTTAGATATAGCACATGCAAATGCCTCTAGATGTAAAGATAGACTTTATATTTGCAGTTGTACCTTAAAACTATCACAAATTGTCAAATACATTTAGACACTGTGCTGGTTTGGACAAATTTGGAGGAAAAATACCCTCTGATAGAAGGCAGGTTACAATCAGCCCTCCCCCACCAGGTTCAGGAAAAAAATAAATTTTCCTTGGAGGAAAGTGAAAGAGATAAAAACTATTTATTTAACAAACACACAGGAAAAGAAAAATAATGCTAAATAATAAAACCTCTCACTGTGGAGAGAAACCTGGGAAGATTTCAGAGTCCGTCTGTAGGTGCGGTCTCTCTCCTCCTCCTCGGAGCTGGGTCGGTGTGGGCCCACCTCCAGGGCCTTGATGGAGAACTCTCCCGATGTGTTCTGATGTTGAAACAGTCCAGAAGAGAAGAAGGGAGAAAAACCCCGAAGTTCCAGGAAAACAAGGTTCAACTCTCCATCTCCCTCCAGAGAAGAGGAGCTCAAAACTGGCTGAAAAGCAAGAAGGGTGCTTCCTTTGCTCTTGCTGCTGCAGAAGCAGAGGAGTGTGTGTCCATGTCCTTGAACAACTACTTTGAAAAGTTTGCTCGGTTTTTTTCCTCTCTCCCCTCTCAGGCTCAGTTTAAAGGCACAGAAAGGCACAGAATTAATTTCTGGGCATAGAGCAGCGATAGGGGATACACATGATAAAGTCACCCCAAGACAGACACTAAAGTCATATCTTTGGAAATATACATTGCAAGGCATTAAACAAGTATTTCCAAACATTCTGGCTGATCAATGTTTTGCTGTTATTAAATCATGAAACTACACAACAAATACTCCCAGAACTGACAAACAACAGAACATCCACTCTTCTTTGTGTTGCTAAGGATCAATGTGCCCAAAGTCCACAAAATGAAAACTGAAGCAGTGCTAAATTAATTTTTGTGCTTAAGAGGAAATAAAAATTTCAATTATATAACAACCTGTATAATGAAAAGAGAAGTCAATCCAACAGCAATTTGACCTCAAATGCATCCTTCTTGATTTCTAAAAATCTTAGAGACCTTTTTAAATGCATGTCAAAGACCAACACCTGAATGCTTACAGAAAAATCAAAAGACATGAATGATTCACAGATTTGTGAAAATAATGAATTCTGTAAAAAGAAAATATAGTAAATAAAACTATTTTTGAACATCCTTTGTGGTGTTGTATTTCCCACCGATTCATTTATTAAATGCCTTTCACATTGTTCCCCCACCACGTTCCCCTGCCCCTAGCCCTGGCCACTCCCTCGGGGCCTCCCTATTGGTTCCTGTACCCCAACTCCGCCCATGTACCGCCCCTGTGATCTGACAAAAGCCCCCTGTTCCCTGATCACAAGGTCTCTCTGCCTCTGGGGGTCGCTGGGACAAGATGTAACTATCAAAAGATCCTCTTAAAACCTTATAGAGAGACCCTTCTTGCCTCCTTCGCCATCACTGGTTGTAAAGCTGATAGCTAGCCAGAGCAAAACCGCGGAGCCGTCCGAAATGGACTGCGGGATAGTGACAGGGTCGCACTGCCCTAAGCAGCTCCGCTGAGCTCTCAGGAAAGCTGCAGCTTTCTAAACCAAACGCAGCATTACAACAATCCTTGAGAAAAAAAATTGTGCTTGTGTAAAGCATGCCAGAGGATTGATAAGTACATGCAAGAAGTAAGACTGAATATATAGAACATGCTAGAGCCTTTTGATAATGGGAAATTGTGTCTGAAGCTAGATGATATTAATGCTGAGCAAATCTAAGCTATGAGATATCTCAGTACATTTCTTACTTAATTCACACATAGTATGCTAATCAGAGAAAATGAGAACTTCTCACAAAATTCAATTTTTTCCTATCAATTTATGTCCAATAAAACATTAGTTTAAAATAAATATTTTTTAAACTCAGAAATTAAAATATTTTGTACACATTTTGTGAAGTTATATTTGTAAATACAATTATATTTTCTGTGGTCAATTATTTTCCTAATAAGTAAAATCTAGCTTGAAAAAACCTGAAAGTTGTAAGCTTTCAGTCATGCCTGAAATTTATTGCAATAAAAATATAAAAACTCACAAAAGTCCAGACAAATACTTAACTCTTTGATATATAAATGTCTAAAGCATAAAATATTCTTTAATTTTATGTCACTATGATGTAATAATAAATGTCATTGATATTTGGCATTATGCCAGACACACGGCACTTTTACAAGCGCTTTTTTTTTCCGCAGTTATTTCTACTGTGTCAGCTATGCTAAGTTTACCCATCAACATCCACTTTAAATCAGTGGACCACTTCAGTAAATATAGATTATTCAGTGGTAAAAAACACATTTGCTCTGCCTAGCTGTTGCCAGAATGTTTAGCAGAAATCAAGCTTCTATGGAATAACTGAGCTCATGAGATGGGGTCTCCATTTTATTCAATGTCGGAAACTCATCATTCATTGTAATTCAACTGCTTCGTGTTACACTACTGATACATAAAATCTGAGGAGCAAAATTAAGTTGGGAAAGTATTTCAGAGCAACTGCATGAGACCAGACTGGAACACAAATCTGCTTTTCTCCTATGTAAATAAAATAAATAAAATGAGTTTGTTTGGATTCTAGGGACCAAAGATGATAATAATAAAGAAATGACTGTATGGAAATGTCTACTTCTCAGTTAACAAAGGAAGTTTTTTACTTCTGTGACATAGCCCTTTATTTCAGGCCTGCCAAGTATCTCTATGGCTAGAAATTTTTAGCTCATTTCTTCTTAATGCTATGTGCCTACTGACCACAGTGACAATGAAGGAAAGACAGAAGCAGTTTTGCCCTGTCTCTCTGGGAGGAGCCAATTCAGTTTTGTTATGCCTCAACAATGGTTGTCAGAGGCATGTGGAGGAGGGGTGCACATGTGCCACATGAAGGAGTCAAAGAGAAGAAGCCTCGTTTCTGGGGGGACTTCGCCTGGCAACACCCCACACCAGGCAGGCAGCAGGGGACACTGCGCGGGGATGTCTCCAATCACCTGACTGAAGAGTCTCCACCAATGGATGGTAAAGAAAGGTTGGACCGGACCAATGGTTCCTTGTTAGCAGGCGGACTTTGGGAGGGGCAGGAGCGTATAAAAATCACCTGTGTCAGTATTTGCTGGAGGTTATTACTGTTTGCTGCGTCTGCTCGCTCCCTCCTTTGCCCTGGCCCCAGCCTGCCTTCTGGCTCTCCTGCCCTCACTGGCTCGCCCTCGCACCTGTCCTGCCCTCCTGTGCCCCTGACCGCCGCCTTGCCTCTTCGCCCCGCGTCCTCTTCTGGGCTGGCAGCTTCCTTCCCTGCTGCCCCGCTGCAGCCGCCACTGCCCGCGCTGCCGCCCCGATCCCGCCGCTCGCCGTGACCCTGTCCAGGCTCCCGCTCCTCCCGTCCGAGCGCCCGCTCACCGCGTGTCCGGGGCCGTCGCCGTGAGAGCCGCGCCCCGCCGGGCGCCGCGCAGGCCCCGCCAGAGCCGGCCCGTGCGCAGGGCGGCAGCGAGCACAGCCCTGCCGGGACAGCGACAGCGCTGCCGGCCTCGCTGCGGGTAACGCCCTCTTCTGCTCTCGGTCCCCTCTCTCTCCTCTCCCCCAGTCCTCTGCCATTTTCCTTTCTTCTTTGCTGTCTCCCCTAGCCGCCTTTTGCTCGGGCAACTCCTTTTCCTTCTCCTTTTGTTATCAATAAACAGTTCTCAGATACAACGTTTGCCTCCTTTGGCATCATTTCGTTCCCGACCATCCATTTTTAAAAGAACTCCTCGCAGTTCCCCCCACTGGAATGCAACTCTCTCGTTGGTTAAAAACAATAATAATAATAATAATTATTATTATCAATAATTATTCAGTTTCTGCTTCCTTGGAACATGGTCCACAAGTCTGCTTTTATTTTTTTGTCCAGAGAGGTTCATGAGTCTTTCCAATTCTTTCCTCATTTTAAAGAAATATTCAAACACTGGCTATGCAATATTATTACAATAAATATAGATAGCATATATAATACAATTCCTTACCTCTGTTCCATTAACCTAAGGACAAATGTGGGACATAGAAATGGGTTAATTTGTAACTTGTAACTCCACGGTAGAATAGAGACAGCATGCACACCTAACCAGAATATAGTCAATAAAAATATCCTTAGAGAAATAGCTTAGCAAAATAGCAATTTGTTTTAAATGAAACCTAAACAAAGAAGTTGCAAATTGTCAGCTTGCATCTTTGCAGAGTTACTTGTTTCTCACATTAAAAACAAGACCATTTCATGTTTCCTTCCCCCCCACAGTACATTAAATTCAACACAGTATAACATACCATAGAAAAATTAGAAACTATACTATTTTTTCTGCATTTCTAATTTTTTGTATATTCAATACTTCTTTCTAAGTATTAAATGGTTTTTATCAGTTCTATTTTCCCATTAACCTTTTTATTTTCTCTTCAAACAATATTTCCTTTTAGCAAATGCACTTATTTAGGTTCAAATTTTATTTTCAGAAGTGGGAAACAGTATTTTGAAAACAGTTTTGGGGGGTACTATTGGTATGCCTTTTACTGGGAAAAAAAAGTGATTAAATAGCTTTGCTGGTCATGACTAAGACAATCAGAACCTCTCTAAAATTCTAAGAACAGTACTGCCCAAAGAGACACCTTCAGTTCTTCCTATAAACTCAGCATTTGTCTTAAACTGTGATGAATGAAAGCATTCTACATGCAACCCCCTATTGCCTACTCAGCTTAATGCAATGAATATTGTATGTACAACATGAAACACGTATTATTTTCACTAGTATAGTTGTTTTAGTATAATGCAAGCATGGTTATGATAAGAATTCAAATGTGTGTAAGTTATAATATGTTTTGAATTAGCTAACTAGCCATAATACATTAACATCCACTATCTGTTCTTGTCTATCTTCCTCAACATTTTTAGTGATTCCATTGTAGAAGCATCTACCTTTATTACACAGGAAGAAAGGAGATGAACTACTCCAGTGAAAATTTTTGGTATTTGTTTTAAAAACTTGGCAGTGTAGTTAAAGCTGATAGAATTTGCACTGAATCCACTGTGTTGAAGACATTTGCCAGCAGAGAGAGAGGGATGGAGACCAGAAGCAGTTAGCCAGAAAAAACAGACGGAAATGTAACTTTCTCATTTGTAACAGCTGGACTTGTAAGCATGTATCTGTCAAAGCCTTAATGAAACCCAGACTAGTAGCCAAAAAGTTCAAAGGCAGGAATCTGTGCTGTTAAATGAAAGGTCAGCCTTATCTCACACAGCAATTTAAGCTAATTAAATACAAACTAGTAGTCCTAGATTCACTTTATGCTAGTGGAAAGAATTAGGTATATCTGTTTTGTGATGAGAAGACTTTCCTTTTGGTTTTTCCCTCTTTATTAATTTTTTATATGGAATACCTTAACTGCTTAAAATTAACTTTTAAGCCCAGAATTATGCAGCGTAAACATTAGCCAAAATTATTGAAAAAAAAAATCCTATCTATATCTAAAAGAAAAGGTAGATTTCGCTTCAGAAGGACTTAGCTTCACAAGTTGATTGTGCTTGGAGCTTGACATTCTAAGCAAAAATGTCTTCTTTTATCTTAGGTTCTTCTACTAAAATAGGAACTGTATAGTCACTCCAATACATTGAAATAAAATAGCTGAGTCATTTAGTATGGCATGAATCTGTAACTTAAAGAAAAAATTTCTCCTGATGAGGTTCTTTGGAGAAGAGTGTAAGTAGGAATCCATAGAAATTAGTACAATGTTATCTGATTTGCAGTGTTGATCTTAGTGGGATCAGTGAGTAAGAACTCTTCAATTTTATTAAACAGAACCAAAACAATCCCCCAAATAACAGCAGTTCCCCCCAAGCCTGCCAAAATTATCTTTATTCCCTTTTTATGAAGTATAGTGTTTTCTTAAAGGAACTCCAATCCTAACCTGAGTGTAAAGTGTAAACTTCACTAAATTGGCCACTGTTTCTCCACTAGATAGAGGCAGACAGTGTAAAACTTTTGGTGGTAGTTATTTCAAAGAATCACAGAATCATGGAATTATTTACACCTGAAAAGACCCTTAAGATCATTGAGTCATCCAACTATATTTGTTTTCTCCTTTTACCACCTGTAATGTTCCACCCTATGAAGTCAGTCGTTCTTTTAAAAAAGCAGTCTGAAAACTCTTTATTGCATGCAACAGCTTCACAAGCAGGTACTCAGATCAGAACTTAAGAAAGTTGAAGAGTTTATTCTATTTCTGTGGCTTTTCCTTGGTAGTAAGGGGTTTTCTCATTGTTTAACCTTTGTATCTGCAAATATTATTCCCTAGAATAAATGTAGGTGGTACAAACACCTGAAATATATTTGAATTATTTGACCATTCCACTATTAATGAAAGGGCAATAGATATAAGTGTTATTCCAAAAAATCCCTATGAAAACTTGCAGACATACATCATATTTGAGAAAAAACTGCTTCACCAGATATTGTAATAAAATTTTTTGACATGTATGTAAAAGATAGGAGTGTACATGTAAGATAGGATTACACAATCTTGATACTAGGATTGCCTTGCCCAAAAGGTCACAGAAATACAGCAATGCTCACCTCTTAGCCTATTTCCCATTAAAGAGATATGATAGCAGCCAAATTAGGCTGATATTTTTGGATAAAATTATTATCATTACTGAAATGTAGTCCTTCTGGGCACTGAGTTACAATTTTTTTTTTTTTGTTTTTTAAATTCTCAGACCTTTCAACGAGTATTGCCAACAATTAACAGTGCGTTTTGGGTTTACAGTGTTCATGGTATACAAACAACTTGTCAAACTTCTTGTTTTTCTGTAGGTTATATTTAAGGCCACCAGTAAGAGCTACAGTATCAGCAACTTCATTCGAGCTGAAACATTGCCATTTCTGGCTGTGTTTGACTTCAAAGTCTAACCTGTTCACCCCAAACAAAATCTGGAGTAATACAAACAAAAATGCTTGCTTGGCCCTTGTAAAGCAAGGCTAACAGCATTCATACTTTGTAGTTGCTATTAATTCTGAAATCTACTTCTAATAATTTAGAAGAATGTGTGTCTATGAGCAAAAAAAGAAAAAAATTGTTGTAAAATATATTAGTGGACACTTGCAGGGAAAGTCTCTAACTGGGTCATGTGGTTTAAGTAAAAGGCAGTTGTTCAACTGTTCCATTTCACATTTTATTTACAAAGTGCTTCACATATTTGCATGAGAAATATGGTGAAGGTAGACTACAATGTGTTTGTATTCTACATTAATTCACGACTCTGATTGCCCTCCTCCAAGGAACCAAACCCCTAGGTTGTTCCTTCAAGCCCAGGTTGGCAGCCTGAGAACTGTCTCCTTGGTATTTCGTGTACACCTGTTGAAAGCTGAGAAAAAACAGCATCAGAATGATCCCACTTAAGCCCTGTGGACAGTTAAAAACCTGACCAAAAATCCCAGTGGAAGTAGAGACAGATGAGTCTGCTGTTCTACACAGGAAAATCAGTAAAACACTCAGTCAGAAGCTAGGAGGCCACTGAAGGTGCATAAGTCGAACAGATAGCTGTACAGCCTTGAGCATAAACAGGAGAGAAGGATTTTGTCTCCGTCAGAATTGTATTCTCTTGGAGTAGCATAGAGCATCTCTGGTTTTCAGAAGGAGATAACATTTTTTTTCTTTCAACTGCTGCTTCTTCTATTTTTGATTAAAAATAATTTATTTTCAGAAGCAAGAACTGATTCAGGTTTTTATGTTATGTGGTGGTTGTCTTAAAATGATAGAAAAGTCTCTAATGATGTTCTGTTTCCTTCTTACAGATAGCAATGAAATCATGTTTAAGTGGCTTGAAGAGTCACAGAATGTTTAAATGCCTTTTTTTTTCTTGTTCACTGCAATTAAAATCAGAATCTGATTATTTTATTTTGCTGTGTTTTATTTACTTAAAATTGCTGTAATTTTTCATTTCAACCGAGTTTAACCTTAATTAAAATAGATAGAATTTGTTTTCATTCTTGGTTTATGCAGGAGTAAAACTGCTTCTTTCTCATTTCAGGATTTTTTGTCTTGACCATTTTTTCCAGTGTCTTGTGCTCAAGGTGTTTATACACCCTTCTCCATGCCCACTCTTGTGTAGAGGTAACTGAATTTGGACATACGGTGTTAAATCACCCTTCTATCTGGTTTGAAGTTGATTGAGATTTAAAGAGATGTATCTTAAAAATAATGACTTCTCCATTTCCCTTGATAGTTATAATTGTTGAATTCAGTAGTTAACAATTTTATAATAATTATTATATTATAAAATTTTCATAATTTGTGAAGCCAGATTAAAAGATTTCAAACCATTTATTCAAAGTCTTTGTAGAAAGCCATTTTCATATTTTAAAGCATATTATCTTGCATGTTTTGAGATGAACTATTCCTAACGTTTGATTCAAACTCTATGTTTAAACCTAACAGGAAAAAAGCAGGTTGTGCAACTCAGACTCAGTGAGTTTTTATGTATGCGCTTTTTTATATCTGCTTTTCGCCGTGGCTGCCACACTTGAGAAATAGGACAGAAATAGGATAGTCTCAGCTCATACATGGTAAGTGAAGAGAAGAATGGACTAGGACTTGGTTCAACAAAATATCTGCTGCTCTTGGCAGAGGTATCTTCTAACATCCTTCTTACTTTATACACACCAGACAACATGGAAATCAAAAAAATATTTACATCACACCTTTGAAACATTATGTGGTTATATCAAAGCATATCTTTATCATACTGAGGGCAGAACATATTTGAAATATTTGGCACCTCTCTCACCATAATGGTTCAGAATAGATTTTTTGTCTATTCTGCCCCCTTTGTGATACTCACACTTTGCAAGGGTTAGAAACACAAGCAGCAGCTCCTTTCTTAAGTGTGTAATTGAGCTGATGGAACAGAAGAATCAGTAACTACTCCAACCTGCTATTTGCTGATTACTGGGGGGGGGGGGAGGGGGGCGGCGCGCGATTATTTGTTTGTTTGAACTTGACTCTCACTAGTTTCACTTGACGGTCCTTGGATCCTGATCTGGGAGGATTTGTATACTTGAACATCTGCATTGAAATGCATTGACATTCACCATCTGAATTTATGTATTCCTTGGAACTTGAGCCAATGCAGCCTTTTTTCCTTTGGTTACTGATACTATTTTACATTTGCGTATGCAATGCATACCAATGTGGACATTAAAATTGAGCTGATAAATCTTTCCTTATAAGTACCTTTTTTTTTTTCTTCTAACTGAAAAGGAAATTTAGGAAGTCTACCTCAGCTGCAGAGATCTTCACTACAGATAAATCAGATACGTACAACATGGAACCACTCTTACTGACCAAGTGAACACTCCCCTGAAGAAATTATGAGCTTCACTATCACTGATGTCTAAAGACGTTCACATGATGGAGTGTCAGCAGTAAAATTCTCACTTATAACTGGTATTTTCTAGGTTCTGAATATGTTCAGTCTCTTTTAGTCGTAAGATATTATGAAGTGGGTGATAAGGGATAAGTGTATACTTAGATGGTTCAGATACACCCTTGTAACTTCTGCTTTGTTAAGGCCACAGGTTTTCCTCAGGGGAATATGTGTTCTTGCATTTTGGGATAATCATGTCTTTGAATGACCAAGGACTTTTGAACTTTACACTTTTTACCTCTGCCATTTCACATAAAGACAGGTTTCCTTGTAAAACAATGTATTTCCTTTTATTATGCTGATCATTTCACCTGCTTTCATAGTTTTTTCATTTCCCTGACTTTACACATTTTAGCATTAAAAGATATTCCATGTTTGCCCTCTGTTCAAGTTGTGATTTTATAAAACTCTTTCTGGTAACAAAACATGTACTGCATACTATACTTGAGATGGAGCTCTTTCATGCATTTCTACAGTAAAAGTTTATCAAAAAGAAGAGAGCAGAAAAAAATAATCTGGTTTAGCTTGTCATTAAAATATTCTTCTTTTTTAAAGAAATAATTGCTCATTTAATTTTATTATTTCAAGATCACATTTATTAGTTTTTCAGCATGTTTTTAATCAACAGTCAAGAATACTCAGAATTTTCAAGGCATTCTGCAACAATTCACAGCCTGCTCTTACAACTTGTGTGTACCAGGAAACTAGAGAGAGTTGTGATTGGAGTGCTTAGAAGACTGAAAAATCAGGTCAGTCTCAAACTGTTAAAACAACACTTCACTAGATTGACATTAATTAACATCACACGTTGACAATAATTAGTTACTGCACATTGTTAATCATTATCACTGCATATTGAAAGCAATCCTCCCTTAACAATCATACTGCACCAGATGTGAATATACAAAGTCATAAAGCTAATGCTGTGCAGTCAGCACTAATGGCTGCAGATTGTCATGTTCTTATTCACTGAGCTCAATATGTGCTCCACCTGAGGTCCTCTCCCTTCTTCCACCTCCC
The DNA here is from genome assembly GCF_009650955.1 of Corvus moneduloides. Lineage (NCBI taxonomy): Eukaryota > Metazoa > Chordata > Aves > Passeriformes > Corvidae > Corvus > Corvus moneduloides. Next base: position 74,231,812 of record NC_045477.1, read on the forward strand.
CATACCCTAATTCTCCTACCAACCTGTTCTTGGCTACTTTGTAGTTTTTTAAAGCAAAACCAGTCCTTATCCAGCTCTACAATATGCACATGAAACCTCAAGAGATCTTTAGTCCAACCTCCTTCTGAATGGTCAGATCTGAGTTTGCACCAGAATGTTTTTGTAAACCTTTGAAGACTGATGCAGCACAACATCCCTGGGCAATCTGCACCACTGCTCAACCAAGGGGAAAAACACTTGACCAGCATGGAGTTGTTTAGGTTCCCAGCGCCTCACCGCTTTCAGCCTCTGCTCACACTGGCGAGACCATAAGAAAATCGCCCGGGGCAATGAGCTACTTGCTGCCAAGTTCATACAGCCAGTTCCCATAACAAACTGGTAACAAAAGACATGGCTAGGCCTTGTATTGTCAGGCACAGATACTACAAGGGCTGTGTGGCCTGTCACTAGTAGTGGTAGTATTAATTTTTTGGGCCACTGAAAACCATCTCCAATTCTGCAATTGTTGCTAATTTGTAGGTGCAAAATAAGCTGAATATAAAATCTGCTCACTCTTCTTCATCTCTCATGGGTAAAACAGGCCTCCATATCTGGCTAGATAAATTTATTTATTGTTATCCTGAAATGTTTTAATCCATTTAATTCATTTTCAAAGCAGTTTGAAAACATGAGGCACAGTAAAATCATCAGCACAGAATCCTGTGGAATGAAGTCACTGGTGGCATCCTGTGGGGTATGCCCAGCCCCTGCCCTGGAGGGAGGCCTGCTGAGATAAGGAGATTGCATCACCTCCCAGAAGAATTCCCTTGGAAAAGGCAGCACTTTCGGTGAGGGTGAGAGAAAACAAGAACCATGATCCTCTGGGAGCCCCTATGCAGATTCTTTGTAACCCATTGGCTTCTACCCTCTCACACCCACCCTTGTATCCCTTCTACCCTTTTGAGTTTGAGACCTACCCTTCTCCCCCTTTGAGTTCGGAGAACTCATCCCTAGCCTCCCCTTCGCGGGGTGTGGACTAATAAAGCTGCCCCATGCAGAACTGCTAAACGAGCCTCTCGTCTCTCTCCTCCTGGTCCAGCCTGGGGTTTGCCTCCCAGAACAAGAGCTGAAGTCACTCTCGCTGAAATCACTAAGGAGCTGACAGCCTGCTGAGACAGGCACCTTTCTGCAGAGGCACCCCGGCGGCTGAGGAATCACCGCAGACCTCTGGAAGACTGTCCCTTGCAGGACACTCTCTCTGGGTTGGTCACGGCTTCCTGGGTCTGAGCCACAGACCCCAACCCGGCCGCTATAGCATCTTATTGCAAATAATAATCCTTACTTAATTGTAGTTTCATATTAAATTAGTTTCTGCAGACTTCATAAAAAGGTATTTTCTGTAAGTCCAAGCATACTGTAGGAGCCTGGTGGCAGGTAACTGTGTGCTTAACTATTTCAAACCCTCAAGTTTGTTATGCTTTAAATACCTATCTCTGAAAGTGCCATTAATGTTATTTCCTATCACATATATCTCCTCATGTAAAATAATTTTACTAGTTTCCTAATCATTATTATTCCTACTGATTTTGCATACATTATGGAAGGACTTATTTTTGTAAGGACTTCTTTAGTTTTTTTCTTGTTTATGGGGTTTTAGTACTATTTTAAGTTCTGTGTTTCTCCTGGGTCTTCACATCTTCCCCTCTCATATCTCACTATATCTGCATATTTCTTTTGGTGATTTTTTATATTTCTCTCAGGTTTTCATTTTGTAATCAACTTTGGAAAAAGAGACAAAGTTAATATGCCAACTGCACCAGACATTGATGCTTGTATATGTCTATTAATAAAAGAAACCGAAATCCAGAGTTTCTTTCATCTCTTAGCATGATGTTGGTTTCTAATTGCACTGAAATATAACACAAGAATACAAGTGGGGTTTTTTTTCAAGAAAAGGAGAGAGATACACACACATTTTAAATCTCTGATATTTTTCCTCTTTTATGGTCTTTGTTCTGTAAATCTGTGTTGCCATCCATCTTAATATTGTAATTCAGAAGACACAGAGGGTGAAGTCAATAATGAAATTCCAAGTGATCAAGGAACCTCTTTTTATCTCCCAATACCATTTTAATTTTTTTTTTTCCCAAGATGTTATGTTTCATTTTTTTTGTTTAATATTTATTTCTATTTATTTAATTTTTATTCTTTCATATTGTTCAATTTTATTCTCTAGGGGAATAACAACATATATGAATAAGTAGGAATATCAGTATAATATTTCTGGTAGAATAACACATCCAGAACAGCATTTCAGAGGGAGATCAGATGAAATTCACTCTGTTTAGGAAATGTCTTCCTTTTAGTGAAAAAAACCCGAAGACAAATCAATCTTTCTACCACATTTGATTATCCCTTTGTTTCCTGAAATAGGCACTGTTAAATGGATTAAGGCTTGAAAAGAAATTCAAGGATTAAGGTATTACATAAACCATAATCAGAGTGAGTTACTATGTATCATTCTGTGTTGGCATATCATAGTTTATATCAATTCTAGGTTAACTTTGATGAGATTTCTGAACATTTCTTAAAGTCAGATTGCATTAAAAGGCACAAGTTTTCTTACTATTGTGTTCTAGTTTCAAAGTTCAAATTACTATAGTTTATTAGTATTAGCATAGCATTTAATATACTGATAATTATTGGCTGCTGATCTTATATGCTGTTTTCTAGATGTTCACTTCTTAACAGTTTTCTTTTTTTTTTTCATTTATAAATCCATTTGCTCATTCTTTCTGCAAAAATAGATGGGTGGAAATAATCATACAAATCATACAGAGAACCACATAAATTTGGGGTAGACTATACAAAAAAAAAAATTTGCTTTTTTCCTATGTGATAATAAGGTAAATGAATATAAAGAAATTTCATAAAACAAAGTTTTAGGTCAGAACACTGTTCTAGTTTTTTTTGGGAATACGATTAGCGTCTCTAATTCTTTATGTGGCTAACAGACTTTAGACTGTGCATTTATGCTCTTGGAATACTTAGGGCTATACTCGCCCTAAGATAGTAAAGCTCTGCTCTTCTTCATGACAGCAATTTTCTCTTTTAAGCTAAGATGGGAATTTCAGGCAGTACTTCACCACCAAATCACTGAAGTTGTACATGGCATAGCAGGTGTCAACTTCATCCCAACTTAGTGAAAGACAAAGTAATCAAATTAGCTGATACCTTACTCAGCATACACAAAACATTGAGTTGAATATTGAGATGCTATTTGCACAGAAGAGAAAGATCTGATCTCTAGGTGTAACTCTGAAGATATTAAAAACTTCATTTTTTCTCTCCAAGCAGCATAAAGAAATCTGCCAATTGACTTTGTCTCCTATCAAGGAGTTACTCAAGACCAGATATCTTACAAAAGCTCACTACCTCATCATGTTAGACCTAAATGCAAAGTTCAAAATCAAGCTTCGAAATGGGGACCAAAATGTCACACCTTACACTTCCACTTTCACCAGCAAACTACATTGTTTACCCACATTTGTGTAGCTTCACCAGAAGACAAAAGTTTGCAACTAAATTAGATTGCAGTAATCACTATAATAGTATGCTGAGAGGAGGGATCTGTGGATCAAAGCCCAGGGAAAATACAGGTCAAGGTGAATTCTCACTATTTGTCTTTTTGGCATTGGGTTCTGAGGTGAAGTGACCCTTCATAATTAAAGGAAAACTGCAGGCATCCACCTTCAAATGCTGCTTCAGTCTATGAATATTAATCTTACCTTAGTACCTGTACTGATGAGAACAGCAGAGTTGTATAAGAACTTCCATTATTTGGCATTTCCTTTTGGCTTCCTAAGGCACTGGATTATTAGGCAATGGTTATAATAATTAATGCTTAAAAAAACTCAAGCTAGTTCTCTCCACTTAGTATCTAGAGAATTTGTTTAAAACATGAGTTTAGAAAATCTAATTCCCATGTACATTGTAAATGCCAGGCATGTCAGTAATATGCTTGACATAATTAAATCATTATTTTTCTCAATTGCTTTCTCCTACTGAAAAAAATGTCGTTCCTGTAATACATTCCCTTGTTATTTCTTTGACCAATTTTGCTCTCATCTCTGACTTTGATAACAAATAGCAGATGTTGTGGCTTTTACTGCACTGTGATACTGACTGGAAAGAATTTTGTATAAAGCAGTACCTTTATTTAGTAGTGGTGGTACACTACCCTGTAGTGCCCACTTCATTTTTTTTAGTTATGTGAAAGCATAATGGAAAATTCAGGTGTGTTGTCTTGCATGGAGTGTTTCAGAAGGTAAGAATTGGGTCTTCATATGAATAACCCAGGCAAGCTACTGACAGGCATGCTGGAAAAGATGATCTGAAAATATTTAGTGGGAAAGAATGATGTCAGATATTAAAAAAAAAAAAAAACAAAACCAACCCAATACAAACAAAAAAACCCTGAACCAAAACAGATAAATAAATATGACTTCATTGTACAAGATATATAGACAATTGAAGGTACAATATCACAGATCTAAAATTGAGGAGTGTGAAGCATTGAATTGTCTTTTCAGTGGCAAGGTTTTTAGCATAAAGTAAGAAAAATAAAATAAAAGCCAGTCATTCTGTTGTCTTACTTGTGGGAACCAGGAATCAGAGCAGTATTTTATTTATACTATTTATATTTATTCCCCTTCTGCATTTGTTCTGGTTTGTTTGTCTTCATCTGTCTCAGATACATTTCAATAAAATAAAATAATGTCTCTGGTTTGTGTTCAGGTGCTGTTAAGAATCACACAGGAGCCTTGGTTTTCTATAGTTTTTAAGATGCCCCAAACAGATTACTAGTGAAACAAAGGACAAGTTATAGCAGATGAATACAAAGAAACAGTGAAGTAATAAGAATGTTCATAATGAAAATAACTCTTAAAAAATTTAATATAGGTTCGACAGTGACTAAAATCAGATACCATGGGAGATGTGAATGAAGCTTTGTAGCAAGTGCAGTGACTTCAGCTATTCCCCTTAACAACAGAGAACCAGGATCAATCCTTGGTCATGAAACTGAGGACTGTGGGCTGGCTTGCATCCAGGCTGCTTAGTACCAGTTGCATTAGGATGAAAACAGTACATCAATGTTTTGTATCATTTGGGTCCCCTGCAATGCCTCTGAAAGCCTGTTTTGTATCTTTATTTTTTTTCACAATAAACGACATACAATGAAAGGGCTGTGCTGCACATGACCAAAGTGCATTTTTTACTTGATTTTGAGAGGCAGAGATTCAGTGTGGATTTGTAGAAAGGCGGAGCAGAGGGAGCAATATTTTGTGCAGTCTCATGGTTTTGCTGTCCTTTACGAGTACTCCTTTAAGAAGACTGTCTTTAGAATGAAATAGAATATTTCCTTGGTAGGACCTAAACTCACTGAGAGTAGATTAACTGTTGAACTAGGTGGGCAAACGAAAGTCCAAACCCTTCTCTTCTTTCCTGGCTGGCTGTTTCTTTAGCAACATAGAGGTACTCATGATGTTTATTTACTTTCCTCCTTATGAAATGTGGTGGGTTGACCTGGGCCAGCTGCCAGACCCACAGGGCACAGGAGAAAATGAGTTAAAAAAGCCCCTGTGTTGACATAAAGACAGGGAGATCACTTGTCATAGCAGGTCCAAAGAAGACTGACAATCTGTATTCCACTCAAAATTCTCCATATATTCAGAAAGGATACACTTTCCATATAATTTATCAATTACCATTAAAAAACATTGGTTATATCCTCAGAAATTCTAGTAGAACATGAGACTGAACTCAGGCTTTATCTAGTCTTATCTGTGCAGGATGGCTCTCACATATATGGGTCCTCAAACAGTCCACACAAAGCATCCTTTGAATTCCCATTTCTTCAGCACCATACCACTACACTTATGTTTATTTGTACTCTTCCATGCCAGCAGCAAATATTTTCTTAAGATGCTGCATTTCACCTCATAATGGTATAAGAAAACTTAGAATGTTCCTTTCTTATGAAGAGTGGAACTCCAGCACTCAGTTAGTTCAAGAGCCAAGGTAATTTCTGTACATTCAGATCAGAAAATTGGAAAGTATTATTAGTTGTTGCAATTTTGATGTATTCTCAGCCTAGGAGGAAGAGATTCACCCAGGGTCAACAGGCCAAACTCATCTCTCACATCTGAGTGCAGAGTTAGGTATAAGGAAGACAAACCTTAATGGAGAATTTATGAAAGATTACAAGTTCTGCATTATAAGGGAGGCTGTCAGTAGGTTCGTTATCGTAACATGGGAATTATTATTGCTTGTCCTCTGAGTGTGGCTGAAAAAAGATGGTTTTCAGTCTCATACTTTCTAACTGAAAAGGTTAAAAATTGGTGTCTTGAAGAAAATTGCATATAATTGCAGCTCTGCATATTAAAAAAAGTTGGAATATTGCTCTTTTTAGCATGAGGGAAAATTGAAACTTTGTAATTTGATTAACAATTTAAAAATTTTGCTCTTGAAATGAATCTGTTTAGGCTGATAGACCAGAAATATTTAATTAAGTTTGGACAAATATTCACATGATTTATACTGCATACTTCATTCTTCCTAAAGTATATTATTACAACATTGCAAAGTTTCACCTCTGTCAGTTTTAAGGCCTTATAAAGGTGCATTTTTTTGAAGTAGATTTGCAAAAAAAACCACCCTCTTTTTATTTCATAGTATTGAATTATAAATAGAAAGCCATTAACTGTAATCAAGACATTTTTTCCTGTATTTACAAATTAATTCAATCAAATTAGCTGTCCAGAATATATTATTTCCTGACTATTTGGGGGGAGAGGGGTGTTAATAAAAGCTTTAGTTTTCTTTGCTTTTACTTTTTTTTCCTCAGGTTTTCTTTCTTTGTGTGATTGAAAAGGCATTTTTGGTTGTACTTCAAACAACAAATTAAAGACTTTCATTCTCAAAAGAATGAAGTTATATATGTGCTAGCTAATAGCTTTTGATAGCTTTACAAAATTACTTTGTTCTTTCTTTAGAGTAAGTTTTTGTTGTTTTAACACCTTAAAAGCTTTCTTATATACTGTAACATAGTGTTGTTGCCTTAATACATAAACAACTCTCCGAAATTACTTTCTAGATTATGTTTTCAATAGTAATGCAAGCTAAGGAGTAGGCACAGTTTAAACAATGCTAAGCATGGCCATCTGACCATACTCTAATTCAAATCCATGTTGGGACATTTTTAGGACACAGTGTTGTTATGATGTCCTCTCTCCCTCCACCTGCTTTACACTAAGCTCCAAAATAGTCTCAGAGGAGAGCCTTCTCTGAGCTTCTTTTAAGGACACAAGGCAAGTCCTGATGAGTTTATTCACAGCCTGTGTCGAAGTCTGATACTTTCTGACTGGGTTCTTTGAGATATTTCACATGTTGAGGGTGAAGTGTTTAATATCAAAATTATTTACTTGAAGATTATTGATGTTACATATCATGTTACGTATGATGTTACACACTGATTTTTCCAGGTGATAAAAAATATACTGAAAACGCAATGCAAATTCAAGTGACATCTAGCAAAATACAGCAGGTGCAATGCACAGTTCAGTCACAATGCCTGATTCCCATTACTGATCTCTATAACTCACCCTCATAATGTTCTCATCCCCAGTCACCAGGAAAGAATACCTGGGTTGAAGCCAGCTCAAATCTGTTGGTGTCTTTGACATACCTTTCTAGTTGTCTAGTTTTTGTACTCTGTTGGGCTGAGCTGTATGTTTACTCCTTCTATTCTAAATCTGTGACTCAGGGAAATATTTACACCACCAGTTGATCCTCTAGGCTCTTGACAGTGGTTTATCTCTAACAGAAGTGACCCTCTGGTCCCCTTTGTGCTGAGATTTAAGTCAGCTTCTTTGCGTGGCTGTCTAAGATGAGCAGGCATATCACCACCCTTGCCCATATGAACCTTCTTCCTCTGGTGGGTTTTACTCAGTGAATGACATTCCAGCCCTAGGGGTTTAGTCAGTAACAACCTGCTATTGATCTTGAAAATTCTCCTGTCTTTTTCTTGTTCCATTTCCTTTACCCTTACTAGGACTCTTTTTTCCCTATCCTTGCTGTGTTTCTATATTTGGCTATATAGTTATTTTGTAATACAGTAACATATTTTTCATAAGTATATGAATACCAAATATTTCAGGAAGGGGCCTCAATCTGCTTTTCTACACCAATAATTTTGGAAAAAAAGTTAATTTTTTTCTTGACTCACAACATTTTTGAGAATTATATTGAACTGTAACCTTTCTGACTACAAACCAATATGGAATTTATGAATATTTTAATGCTGAACAAGCAAAAATATATAATGGTATAATCATGCGTACCTAAAGTATGAGTTTTACTTGTCATTCTGTAGCACTGTATTCATTCTAATTACCATAATTGCTCAAGTTCTGCATTTGACTAATAACCTAAAATTAAGGTAACTCATTCATATTTAAATTAAATATTAATTTTAAATTTAATATGATTTGCCTAACTTAAAATAAAAATACCTACATTAAATTCTGTTGTCTTAATTCCAAACTATGTTTTATTTAAATCACGGAACTTTTCCAGTGCCCTGAGGCACACATTTATGTTTGGGACTAGATGATCTCCAGAGGTGCTTTCCAACCCTAACCATCCTCTGATTAAATTATTTTATTATAAAAAAATACTTTTCCAGTGATTCTTAATTACTTTTATGCTTGTTACTTCATTTTTCAGTAACTGAACTGAAAACACTATTCAAAGATAATTCATGGTTATTCCATTTAATTGGAATTACATGGTATGGGAGGCATAGACCATCACCATCACTTGACTGTGAAAGTACATCCTGTACTATGTAAAGCAGTAAAACTCACATCTGTTAGACAGGCTCATTCTTATACTCAATCAAACTGAAAAACCATTTACACAATGATGGAGTGGGGGATTGTTTGCTTGTTTGTTTCTCTCAATCACTGGAATTGAGATCATGACTAATATTATAGATCATGTCTCCCTGAGAAAGTTAAAGACAAAAGAAATGAGATCAGACTTATGCACTTTTAGGACACGAATTTGTTTCTGAATTTCTTTTTCCTTCATTCCTGCTAAAATGCCATTTAAACATTGATATTTTCAGTGCTTAAAAGGTAAAATCCCTCTTTTGAACAGTCAGTAGACCTCTCATGGATGTTACTGTTTCTTCTCTTCAAGTGAAAATCAGATTGCTATATGCAATCTAACTTTCCTCAGTTCCATTTTCTTAATAGCCTATGTTCAATCAGTTTATGTGATTATTTATTCATAGGGTCCTAAGGTAAAGAGTCACCATCTAATAAATTCTTCAGCTCTTCTTTTTGCATAGCAATTAAAGGGGATGAGGTTTTTCATTTAAAATGTATGGAATATGTAATATTCAGTGACACAAATCAACTGAAACTCTAACTGAGACTTTTTTGAAAATACTGCACTTGAATTCCACTTATTTAGTCATTATGTTTCATATATTCTCTTCACATATATTTCAGTTGATGTAAATCCAAATTTTATCTAGATAGACTAAAATATTGCTTCATTTGTCATGTCTCCATTGTCATGTACAGCTGGAGAAAGCATTTATGTATGAAAGAGTATTCAAAATAGAAGTAGCTCCTTAATAATTTGTCATTCTTAGCATTTCTTGTGGTTTTATATATATGAAAAGTGCAAAGAAGCATTAAATAAACTTGTACGGTTAATGAAGACATTTGAATCTAAAAACAAAAGGCTTTTCTTAATTGGTTACCCAAAAATTAATGGCACTTTTTAAGTTTTTAAGCTACAGACAAAATGGGGGCAATTTCAAATGTATTGTGGTAAAGACAAATGCATGGACATAACAACAATGCCCTGTCATATAACCGGAAGGTTTGTGCTTTAGAGGTAAAGCTGATCTGAAATCTCTTCCTAGCCCAGTGCTCATTCTGCTGACCAAATTAAGCTGCTCTAGCACTTTTCAGGATTTAGAAAGGCAAGGAAAGGCAACAGAAGGTAAAATATTTCTAGGAGTGTTTTTATTAACTTTTAAGTTATTTTCTTTCTCATACATGAGCTTATTTAATCTCCAGTGGTTAAAATTTCTTTAAATTCCACATCAAAATTTGTAATGCTTCCAGCCCAAACTATTCTATGATTCTGTAATTCTGTGATCAAAAAATTATTGTACAAGAAGCATTTTCTGTCATTTGCCTATGCTGTTCTTGCCTTCCTCCTTCCTTTACATTAGAAGAACTTCTTGTAGACTGTACAGTGAACCAAGATTTGGCTTGAGCATAAAAGAGTAATTTATTCTCATTTTTGTTTATTTTGCAGCTGTTTTATGCTCTGGTTCGGCATGTGGTCTTGTAAGCACTTACGCTGGTCTAATGGTGTAAGAAGCAGAATGATAAAACTGAGTCACCGTAAGAAGAGGGCTGGGAACTTTGTTGGTTTTGGGTTTATGTGTATGCTGAACTCCAGTTCAGAGTACTGAAAACAACGTATTTTTATTGCCACAGCATTTCAGTAGCATTTCTCAGATGCAAAGCACATTAATAGGGGTTCCCTGCCTGTGTTAACTGCTGCCAAATTGAAGTACTCTTTGTAGCTTGGTCTTGACCACAGGAACACAGAATTTAGTACTTGGTAACCATCTTATGCAACCTTTTTTCTTAATTTATTGCACCCACATTTGAAAGCTGTCAGGTTTCTTCTACGTTTTTTCCTTCTGAAAATTATTCTTTTGACGCAGGCTGGCTCAAAGGGTCGACGCTCGCAGCGTCACTTCCACAACGTCCTCAGGGAACGCCTTCGGTGGCAAAGCAGGGCGCAAGCTGGATGCGCATGCTGCTTCCTCTCAGAGTAGGCAAGACAGGCAGCCGGTGTTTGGGCTCGCATCAGCCTGGAGGTAAAGCAATAGAGAGGGGCCTCTGGTGTAGGTTCCAACCCAGGTTTATTGCCGGAGGGGCCAGGGACCAGAAAGGCCCTGAGGGAAGCCGTGCATGGCTTTTTAAAGGAGGGTGGAACAAGGTGGGACAAAGGGAAGCAACCAATGGAGTACAACCAAGGGTGAGGATACAATTAAACTTGAACCACTGGGGAAAACAGGGAGGTGGGAGTCACAACAGGGAACCAATGAACAACTGAGGAAAGGAGAACTTTCTAGAACAGGGGGAGGTAACTGGGGTCTGAGAACCACCCAGGGGGATGCTGCTTAGACCTCCAAGCTGTCCCATGATCTACCCTCCTGTCATGGGCAGGGAACCACCCAATGGATGGCCCTGACTTGAGTGGCGTGTAACAATCTCGGCTCCTGAGTGAGCTGAGCCACCCCAACATTCTTTTATGCTTATCAACTTTCTTTCAACATCTTTTAAAAAAATGTATTTATGGTGAAATTGTGCCCATTTGTTCTTGTATCAGTACTATTTGGTAGTTTTGAATACTCCTCTTTTTCTGTGACGTCCCTTTGTTATGAATTTGTAGAAACATTTGGTCTCAACCTTCTTCTTCTTCTTCTTCTTCTTCTTCGTCTTCTTCGTCTTCGTCTTCTTCATCTTCTTCTTCTTCTTCATCTTCGTCTTCTTCATCTTCTTTGTCTTCTTCTTTTTGTCTTCTTCTTCTTCTTCTTCTTCCTCTTCTTCTTCTTCTTCTTCTTCCTCTTCTTCTTCATTTTCTTCTTTGTCTTCTTTGTCTTTGTCTTCTTCATCTTCATCTTCTTCGTCATCTTCGTCTTCATCTTCTTCGTCATCTTCTTCGTCTTCGTCATCTTCTTTGTCTTGTCTTCTTTATTTTTTGAAGTAGAATAAACTACATGGTATCCTGAAATACAACAGGTTTTCTATGATACTCCTTATTCCTTGCATCAGTTTGAGCTGAGCTTCCTTGAATGAGGATCACCAAAATGTTACACAGGACTTCAGTTTGAGGAGATTCTCATACAATGGCAGTCAGATCTATTCCTGGACATAACCCTCCTGATGTATTCTGACATTGTAACTCCCAGTTTTGTGCCATCTATAAATCTCACTACCTCGTTTTGATTCTGATGTTAAAGAAAGATTAGTCTTAGAATAATGTTTTAGTCAGATTGAGAGAAATTTCCACAAGATTCATTGTTCCTCTTTTCAGAAACATTTTCTGTTTTCTTTTCTTTAGTTTGGTCTTGGTCATAATATCTTTCACCACTTTAAAGCTGTTTCCTGTTAATCTATAACTGTTTAAAGAAAAGAAAGAAACACAGATCAACCAACCAAACTATTTCTAAACTGTCACTTTTGACTAATAGTTATATCTATACATATGGAAGGTACAATTAATTAAATCTATACATTTGTGTTTCTTGAAAGCAGATTTAGCTAACAAGATGTAATTTTACTCATGTTAATGCAATTGCCAATTATAATCTGATTTAAGAAAAATACAGCTGTCCATGTTCTCTTTTTTGTGTGTCTAAAAGGAGCTATTTCCAACATTCTGACCACATTTGCAGGACATGAACTTGCTTAGTCTTGAGCAGGCAGAATATAATAACTGATTGTGTTATGCCTGCTGAATGCCTTGTTTTTCCTAAATTGAATGGCATGTATATCACACAAAATTGTTCAGAGTCAAGGGGGAATTGCAGCTGGGAAAGGCTCTGACACAAACATAGAAGATTACAGTTATTTTACACCAACAGAAACAAATGTAGATCTCAGTGGATAAAATTTCTATCTTCAGTTTGCAAACAAAATAAGTGAGCCTAATAAGATGTTGACTATTTCAGCTGTGAAATAGAGCCAGCAAAGGTATTTTTTATTTTATGGACCAGATAACTCTTGAGGTTTTAGATTCTTATGAATAACAATTTTTTTGTTTGTTTTATCAAAGAAGCAATAGTTCTACAAGACACTGTAATGAAGCCATAGTTACCTTCTATTTCCTGAAGGGACACAAAGATGCAGCACTATTTTACTAAAAGCTTGTGCCAACATACTGCTTCTTTTGTCCCATATTGCCATTCTATTATTCTCCAGAGGGAGCCTTCAGCCCTCATGGTACACTGGCAGTGGGACATCCATTTATTAATGTGGTGCTGCTCAGTCCATGTCTTCAAGCATAGGCCAAGTAAAAGCGCTCTGTCATGCTGTGCAACTGGCTGTTCTACTTATACCTCAAAAAAAGTGTCAAAGGAAGAGAAACTGAGCATAAGAGTAACAAAAAACCATGAGAATAGTCAGAGATATGAAAACCATGATTACTGAAAGAAGGATTAAGAAACTAGATTGCCCATTCTAAGAAAGAACCAAACAAGAAAACAACATGTAGTGATGAGTAGTATGTTCACCAAGTTCCTCAGGTATTTCTGAATACAGTGTATTAGACTAATATAGATGAAGGACTGAGGATTAAGGAATAAGAACTGCAGCATCTATACCCCAGTTCCTAAACTCCAGTGGGGCAAGTCATACCATCTAAATTAGGTGCAAAAATAGAATGTGCAATCAATGAAAATAATCAAGAATCTCTGAAAAAGGTAGAGGGCATCAGCACTAAAGCTCTCATTATGGGGAGAACTACTTTTACCACCGCACTTTTCTCCAAAAACTGGAACTACCTATTATTACCTTACTAGTAGATGCATTGAACATTATTAGATTAATTGTGGTAGTCAACACAAGATTAAAGGATCAGCCTTTCAAAAGACACAAGTAGGGTGCCTTTGTCACAAGGCCATGAAGCTCCACAACATGCTCAGAAGCCTTGCTAAGGATGTGTAGATGGTTAGGATACCCTACAGGTCTTTCTGGAAATCTTAGCCTTCTGAATCCTTTTAAAGTACAAATTTTAGAATATCCACTAACAATTTTGCCCAGGTTCCTCCCTAACAAAACTTGTGAGCTGAAGTGTACTTGAAAATGACTGGGGGTTTTTTTGGTTTTGGTTTATTTATTTAATTTTTTTTCAGTTTACTACATCGTTCTGGGATTTGTATTTTAGTTTTCTTTTTCTGTTTTTTTTTTTTTTTGCTATTAAAAAGATTATGCAGTAACAGATTGCTATCTAAAGGAATAGGTACTTCTGCCCTTTAGTTTAGTTTTGTTTGTTTTATTTTTCCACTCCGCATAAATTTCACCCTAAATTCTTACCATGATAGTGATAGTGCTGAAAAAATCAGTACTTTTAATCATCTGTCTGAGACAGAACTCTGCTGGTCTATTACAACAATAACATTTTTTCTTTAAGGGATTAGGAATATACTTAAATGAAGAAGATATTTTTTCTTCTTTTTCTTTTTTTATTCAGAAGTATTATGTATAAGCATACACTACTTTAATTCTTGATAGAGATGAAGAGTTGATCATTTACCTTTGCATTGAAACTAAATTCTTCTCACTATTGCAAAGACAGGCTATAAGGCCAGCCTGTTAATAGCTTTTCAAGGAGCTGTCTCAGTGGCTCAGCAAAGATTTGGAGAAATCATTCTTGTGTAACTAACATAGGGATTATGAAAAGAGCTTTAGCTACATCATTCCAGCAAAATTTCGTGTCATATCAGAAGCTCAGGACCACTACTTGCTGTGTGATAAAACACAGTTATCAGGATGCTCCAACATATGGAGACATTGCTGAATTGCTGGCCAAGAACTAGAAAACACGTCTGAAAACACATACTTTTCTGTCTTATGCCACATGTCCTGCAAGTATTGCTGAATAACTCACACCTCCTCTGAGATTTTGGAGGCCAAAAGTTCTGGTTTAACCTGAGTGTGTTAAGAGAGAGTTATAACAGACAAATGGATGTGAATTAGATAGTTTGAAAGAAAAGGCAATAAAAGAACATAGAGTAAAGAAATAAAATGGAAGTTGAAAAATATTCATGGGAAAAAAAAAAAAAAAAAGAAATCGAACAAGAATATAACCAGAATAAACCGAATTATCCAAAGCATATATCCTATTCAAAATTACTATGCACATCATCATGTGCTGGTTTAGGTACTTTGACTCATAAAACATTTTTTCTTAGATCAAGAGGGCTGAAGCTTTCCTTCATGGTAATATTTTTGGAATATAATTTAACAGCTGTAGCCAAAAGATATTTCTTATTTTCACCTGGATAGAAGATGAGAACAAGAAAGTTGTTACTTCTGTCTGCTGTGCTTTTTTTTTCCACCTCGACGCTTGATGGGATTGCACATTGAGACCTTTAGAGCTGAAATAAGTGAGTGTATCAGTCTAACAAAAAGAAGATTGAACTCAGGTCTCTGACAAGCAGGTCTTTTCTTCCTTCTTTTCATGTTGCTCTCAGCTTTACCCTCCAACAAAAATGAATGTCAATTAACATACATATGTGTATGGAATATATGGAAAATATTTATATATTATCTAAATTATACACATACATATATGTAAATGTACCCATACATATGTGAATACACATTCACATACAGATTTCCATGCATGTATCATCCTGTCTCACACAGAAAGACATGAAAAAACTTATACATATCTGTGACTCAATATTGTTAACAGTTACAAGTACACATTAAACAGCATTTACACACATCCATTCTCTTTTCACTGTATAAATATATAAAAAGTTAATTTTCTCATAATTTTTTGTAGGTAAAACATAGACATATGTATTCATTATAAAACTAAATATTTTCCAATTTCAAAGTCATTCTAGAAAACTGCCACTGATGAAGGACCAAGTTATGAATCCCTGACTGGAAATAGCAACCAGATATTCAGATTATTTTATATTAATGGCTTTCATATATCCTAATCTTTATTAATTATTCACAATGATCTCACAGGATAGCAATGACATAAACAGATTTGGTTCTTTAGAATCTTACATGTGATTTAATATTTAGTAAGCAGTCTCACTGACACTAGTATGAATGTATGAGTAACTTGGCTGGGCCAAACTTCTTTTATTAAGACATACTGCCAAGACTCAGTTGAAATATTCATGCGTTTAACACAGCTAAAATGCCATCCCACTGTGTAACAGTTGCATTTATCTTCTATATTGATTAATTATAATGAGTGCCTATATAGCTATCCTAATAATTTTTTCTTCCTGAGATGTACAATATATCTGTCTCTAGCACCTAAAAAAATAAAACTAAAATAACTTTCAAAAACGTTTAGAGCAAGAAAACACCATTACATTTACAAAACTTAACATGTATGCAGTTTTCCATACCAAGTTAATTTTCAGATTCAGGAAGACACACTCTGCAAATGAAGACACAGTGCTCTGTGAGCTGAATGTGAGCTAAAATGCTGCATTCAAAAAATGCTATAGACATTTCAGAAGTAGTTTTGAAAGGTGGTCTGTGGCACTTCTTGCTGCAATATGACCACAACATGATAATGACAGAGAGCAGTGAAGATGTGTGACACAATTATTTATTGGAATGACAAAGCTATTGGATAAAAATCATTAACTTCAGTAAAACCAGAAAGGCAGTATAACCCTGTAGTGACTATGGTGCTAATAGGAATTCAAGTCCATGACTATACACTCATTTAGAGACTGAGATTTTAAAATCTAGTCTACTTTACCTTTGACTTATCATAAATCTAAGCTTTTAGTACACTTATACATTATCTTTGAAATACATTTTGCAGTGAATGGCTCTTTGACATCCTTTTCTATTTAGGTAGGCCTATACCTGTTGTGCACTTTTTACTGTTTAAAGATGAGACCATATACTTTTTATTGGGTTTTGCTCCCAGTAAATCTATTTATGAGACACCATTTGATTTAGATGTTATTTTCTTATACATATAATATAAGTTTCAAAGCTTTTTAAGGTCTTTTTAATCCTTTTATCTAAATTCATTCAGCATTGGATCAGATCTATCATCATAAACTGACTCACAAATGTGTTTAACAGTAAAACTTACAGGAAGTGATACTTTTGCTACCTCAAAATTCAAATGGTTTTTCTACTTATGATATCATCTACAGTTTGTCTAGTTGATATCTGACTCTTTGATCAGAGACAAAAAAGCCCAAAACCCCCTCACAATTATTTTTTTTCTCGTCATCTGACACTTTTTATACCAATGAAAACAAAAATTAGCTTTCTTGCCCATTATACACTATTGATACAGGACTGAAATTTCACATAGATTTTGAAGTTTTCATAAGCAGGAGTCTTCATCTGTGAGAAATAAATGCCCCTGTATATTGCAGTACTCCGGAATATTTTCCACCAACCCTTATCAGCATTGTCACGCACTCCAAAATTACATGGACACAGAGGGAGTATCTAGTAAAGTTCTTAAGTCTTTTTGCAATAGTTCTAGCATTTGTATCCAGTCAGGAAATGCATCTCACTGACAATATCACTAAACATCTAAACTTAGATAGTAGTTTGATTCAGTTACCAAAATACAGGTGTCCACTGCCAGCAGTCATGCACCAGGACATCCTGTCTCTTGTCCAGCTGCTACTCAAAACAAATTTTATGTTTGTCAGCCATCTACCATTGTCTCACCTATTCCCACCCTTTCTTCCTGTAACCATATATCGTTATATTGTTTTGAGAAGGAGCAAGAGGTAAAGAAATACATCTCCTTGCAAATACTTTTGGCTCTTTGACCTATTTTTTTAAATTGATTTTTTCTGAACTAAACTCAAAAATCCAAGGATTTCATGTCCATATTACACTTAATAACTGTATAGTATCAAGCATGCCATGGTTCTCTGAGTAAACACAGGAAAGCTTATGAAGCTTGTGCAAGCTTTTACACCATGCCAGCTTTAAGGCATCAGTCTTTAATCAACAATATCCATGTCTGAAACAATGGAATTATGTTTTGTCATTTTCTTTTCTTCCTCAGGTTTCTCTCGGCCCTTGCCTGAATTTGGCTCAGAAAAAGTTTCAGCATTAATTCTAAATCAGATACAGGAAAGAGGGAAATCTTCAAGCACTTTTCAGGTGTTCACAAAGAACAGTTTTAAAAAAATATATTTTCAAAGCAAATTACTTTCCGTGTGTGCTGCTGGTGTATAACACATCCAGGCTGCTTTCTGATTTGTCCCTTTGCTTTGTTACTGTGTGACATGTTGATTCTAAAGCTGAAAGGCTCACTCTCGTAAATTTCTAGTGATAGAATTATTATCAGAAACCATATAATTTGATAAAATGTCTTACTGGACACAAAATTACATTCAAATTAAAGCTCTCAAGGAAACCATGTGCACAGCCTAGTAGCAACAGCTTTAGGGCAATGGAATTTAGTCAGAAAATGGAAGAAGGTCAAGAAACAGAATTTTTTTACTGTAGGAACTATTAAAATGTAACAAATCAAAACACCATCTTGGTGTATGCAGCTCCAATAGGCAACAGTAGTTCCTGAGAGAAAGATAGAATATAAAAAATCTGGTGTGGTCTTTCTGATGATTTAGTACCACAAATTCCATTACTTCACAATTTCAGTTTTTGAACATCCTGAGCATGTGGACCTCTGGACTGATCAACAATTCTTGGTTAAATAGTAATTACATACTGAAGTAAACACAAGCATATTTCTGGCCTCTCTTTGACGAGACTGTCCATATGTATTTTGATGGTATCAAAATGTGGGACTAAAAGTTAGTAATAATTCATTATTGTGTATCACTAATATCTCTGTAAAATGTGTTAGCTTTTAAAAATCCTAAAGGTCTTCTCAATTACTAGGACTGTTGGAAACCCCTGCAGCCTTGGCAGAAATCAGAATATCCTTTGGCACATTCTCTAAAGATGCATGAATTAAAAATTTTACTGCTATTAGATGTATTTTCAACTTGTCAACACTATGAAGAAAAATAGTCATCAAACAGTGATTTTAATCTCTTTGTTTCTACCTCTAATAAAAAAAGACACAAAATTTGTAAATTGGATTCATTGATGTCCTGCATTTTCTCTTCCTCTGTTGCCTTGTCAAACACCCTTTTCCCTATTCTGTGATTTATTGTTTCCACATGTTAAAACTGGGTTGTCTTCTCCAGAAGAAGATTATAACCTACTACATGGTCTTTGCAGCATACAGATGAATCCCACAGAATTTCTAGATTTCAGAGTAAGACAAATATGATTCATCTGTTTGTGAATATAAGCAAGAACATGTGACCAGCAGCTCTGTTTATCTTCACTGTAAAGAAGTTTCTGGGCTGCAGTTCACGTGATACAAATTTTTATGTATCAAATAGACTATGGGAGATGTGGATAGAATGAAATCTATGTCTGCATTCATCACCCACCTTCTGGTAGGTGCTTTTATCTTTTTTTTTCCTTACAATAGTAGAAATATGAAAAAATTTCTTTCCTGACCTTGAGGCAGTAGCTTGCCAAAGCCTTTCTAACCAATAAATTTGTGAAGCACATAGAGGAATACCAAGGCGATTCTCATTAACATCACTTCAGTAGCTGACAAGGCCCAAATAAATATGCCCTTGCCATTTCCTTATGACAATGAAATGAAATAAAATTCCTTAGTCAGTATTCAAGTGTGCTTTCTTGAAAGAGAAGAAGAGTAGGCTAATATTCAGTCTGTGTAAGGGGAAAATATGTTCTAGAGCAAAGAAATTAAAAGAAACAACCAATTTTGTACCATATCCCAGAAAGACATTTTTATTTGTTACTTTGTCAGAAATGACAGGATATTTAGATTCACTTCTAATACAGATAGTCAGCTATGAAGTTGTGGCTAAAGATACCTTTAGTTTTTGAAAGCTATATATTTTTTAAGGTGGTTTTGTTCACATGTTCCTTTCAAAAATAAAGCTACCTGTGGCTACTAATGTCTTTCCCACTTCTAAATTAGAAAGAAATACACAATGTTTTTCTACCCTTAACTGTGCTGACATCTGCAAGAGTGACCCTAAAGATAGATACTGAATAACAAGGTGTGACATAAGAAAAAATAAGGATAGTTGAAAAATCAAGACCCTCTAGATTTTTTATTATTTTCTGTGCTGGGAAGATGGGGCTAGACTTGACAGAGTGCTTTTTAATATTTCCAATAAAGAATTTTTTATAAGGTAAGGGTGAGTTTCCTATTTGAAGGAATCATGAGCATTGCTCAAGAACAGAGTCCTAATATGAATTAGCTTTCATGCAATGTGTACAGTCAGGGACTAATAATTTGAAGCAAAACAGAAAGTTAGCCAAAGAGCTAGTCTAGGTAACACAAAGAAACATATCTCAAATCTAATCAGAATTTATGGCAAACATTTGATTTTCTGCCTACTTCTATGAGTAGTTTGCCACAACCAGAACACAGGACATCAGAGCACACACTACACAATTTTCTATCATTACTTTTTATGGATAGTTCTTAAGATATTATTTTTGACTGAGAAATCATGTATAGCCAGAATGTCTCTCTTTGACAGTTCATAATTTTCTTGGTACTCCAACCGTACTTAGAGAGTAAAAGTTTTGCAAAATGCTTTGAGCAGTCTGAAAAGTTAAACATTTCTGGAGTACCATGTGACTCTTGTGTTCTGTAGTTTGGTCTTGTTCCCATTTGTACACTTAGTGCATATAGTGGATCAACGTACTATTGAATTACTCTTTCAAGGTTTTTCAAGGCCCTTCTGGAGTATGTCTACAGATGGGTAGAGATGTACCTTATTTCTCTCAGACTCACTGTGTTCAAGTTAATAACTTTGAAAGCAAGACTCTTAAAATGCTTCTATGCCCATGTAAAAAAGCTTTGGCTCCAGTACAAGTAGAAATTCACAGATGTCCCACTTAACATTTAAAACTTTTGACTTTGAATACCTGTTCTTTTCATCCTTTGTTTTCCAGAAGAAAGAAATGTAATTAACATTACTGAATGCTCTCTACTTCACATTTCTAACAACTTGACATCAGTGTTTGCTGTGCTGGTAAAATCTGTGGCCTCTGGCTTGTTTCAGAATATTAAGATTCAAGAAGTTTCACATAAAAGTACAGTGTAGAAGATCCTAACATGGGCATGTGAGCAATAAAAGCTCCTTTCCTTTTTTTTCATAAAATTATATGATAATCCATTTATTTAGGTTAATATTCTTCTTTTTTACAATCATAGAATCACAGAATATGCTGATTTGGAAGAGATCCACAAGAAGCATCAAGTCCAGCTCCTGGCCCTGCACAGCACCATCCCCAAGAGTCACATCGTGTGCCTGAGAGCATTGTCCAAACACTTCTTGACCTCTGTCAGGCTTGGTGCTGTGACCACTTCACTGGGGAGTCTGTTCCAGTGCCCAAACACCCTCTGTGTGAAGAACCTTTTCCTAATATCCAATCTAAACCTCTCCTGACTCATCTTCAGGCCATTTCCTCACATCCTGTCACTGGTCACCACAGATGAGATCAGTGTCTGTCCCTCCTCTTCCCCTCACGAGAAAGTTGTATCTGCAATGAGTCTCAGTCTCCTCTTCTCCAGGCTGAACAGACCAAGTGACCTCAGCCGCTTCTCATTTGGCTTCCCCTCAAGGCCCTTCAACATCTTTGTCACCCTCCTTTGTTCACTCTCTAATAGCTTAATCTGTTTTTCATATCATAGCACCCAAACCTGCCCCCAGCACTCGAGGTGAGGCCACCCCAGTGCAGAGAAGAGTGGGACAACCCCCTTCCTTGCCCGGCTTGCGATGCTGTGCCTGATGCACCTCTGGACATAGTTGACCCTCCTGGCGGCCAGGGCACTGCTGACTCATATTCAACAGTGGATGATGTAACTAGGCATTTATTGAAAAAAAAAATCCTTCCCAAATTATGTAGTCCAAAAGCCACCTAACAATTAAGTTTCCCATGGCTCAATCATCTATTTAAATTTCTGCTCTAGATTCTTTTGAGTCACTGAATTGTCCAATTTTACATATCCCTTCTTAATGGACTTTTTTTTTAGCACTGAAAGCCTCCTTAATAAGTCTTTGATTTGTGATAATTTGTGTTTAAGACTGTGTAAGAGGATGGTGTCAGCAACAGAGTAAATCAAAAACTTAATAATTTCTTTCTTCTCTCAATCTGTTGAGTTTGCAGCTACAGTTGCAATTCATTACCTTGAAAATCGTAATTTGATTTAAAAATCCGGATATTAAAAGGGAAGGCTCTCAAACCAATCAAGTATGAACACTCAGTTATCTTGAGGCTAATGGGTCATTTGCTGTAAGGGTCAATGTTTTTTACCTAAAATGAAAGCAATGCTTTATTTTTTTTCCTCCTGTCTGTGCTTTGCCAGTCTGCCTCTACTGTGTAAAAGCACTGCATTTCAATAGTGTTATGTATCTAGGAAACGTATTTTATTTTATTCTTGTAGCTAACCTATGTAAGAAATGCAGATACAGACAACATAAACATTCATCTTTAAAATATATGCCAACAGAAATCTTTGGCTACAGAGGAACTAAAATTGCAGGAGACAGACAGATTTTCTCTCACTGTATTCTTTAAGGAAAATATCAAATTGGACACTTTTATTTTTTTCTCTGTCTCTACCTTTTATTGGCAGGAACCAGAGGGATGCTGGCAGACAGAAGGTTATGGAACATTTTTAATGCCTCCTCTTTAGCTCACTGTAAAGCTGGTGAGTGAGTAAATCTCTGCTGGATGATTTCACGGCTCAGCATGACCATCATGTAGCAAGGCAGAGAAAGTGCTTTTGCCTTTTCTTTTTTTCTTTTTTTAATGCTATAGGCAGAGGTCCAAAAAAGCAAAAGGATCTCAAGTGGTTAAGCACAAGGGGGGATGACCAGCTGATAATTAAAATAGTGAATGACATGGAGGCAATGGTGTACAAGAACAGTAACTTAATTCCCTACATTGGAAAGAGAGCTATGTTTCTGACTCTTTGTTAAAGAAATGGTGAGCTACTATGTGACTTTATTGTGGGGATTTAGACATAATATAGCTTGCCTAACCTAAGGTTTGTGCAGATCTCACAGGATTCCAGCTTGTTTGTTTGTTTTTTTGTCTTGATATTGCCCTTAAACATTTACATAACTGAAATTTTGATTCAGCTATATTTTCACTTTAGCTTGAACTTTAACTCATAAAATCATAACTTCAAGATAGGAGTCAGTGGTTTTATTCAGCTGGCCTGAAATTGTCAGACAAACCAATGCTGGAAGATTTAAAACATGTTTATCCAACATAATCTGGATTAAATCTGTTCAGCAAAGACAACTGATATTTTCTTGACCAGAAATCCTAGTACATGACTTCACAATGATCCTGCTGCACATGCATAGGTCAAGTACATATGCATGGAAGGTCTGAATCAGGATGTGTTGGACTAATTCGACAATGGGCAGATACGATTTGTATATTCTCAGAAAATCCCAAGCATTAGAATTATTGCATGTGCAGATTGATTGCACTCTTGATGAAGAGTGGAATATCTGGTTTAGATCTAACTTGAAGTTGTTCTTCATATGTTGAATGAAAATTTATTATCTAGGATTTATGTAGAAGTAATTTTTATAAGTGTTTTCAGAATGTTAATTGAAATAATTTTTATTTATAAGAATGGTGCTATATTTCAGCCATACCAATATTTTAATATTTGCTGGTATTCAAGAGACTTTTACATGCACTTTAAGATACAGACCTTACACATTATCAGACATATATCTTCTGATTAGCATTTAATTATCTTTCTCACTCTGTTACAGATTATGACAGAATAATGAAAGTAATGTGAAAAGCAGTTCTGCATATATTTTCCATGAAGAGACACTCATCTGAGATACTGAATAATTCAAGATTAATAGCAGGTTGCTCGAGTCTTGACAAGAACTAGTTATCTTTCTTCCTGAAAAGGGAGTAAAACAAGAACAGGATAGTAGCAATGCAGAAAAATAGAGTGCTTGTTCCTAAGTGTATCCATAAACTAGGTCATCCATTACTGGGTCTCTGAACTCTTGTAGTATTACTTACAGACACATCCAGGGTAGCATGAATTTTATCTTATGTTAGTTGTCTACCATACAGCTGAGCTAGTCACCCTGGGTTTTCTTTATAGTCAATAAAGAGGCACTATTTAGGGAGAAATTCACCTGACCTATTTCTGACACCTACTTTAGGATGAAACGATTCGTGCCCTAGAAGTGCTTATTTCTCTTCACTGACCAAAGAAGGAGCATAGAAAGACTAGCTCACCTGTAGAGACATATATTGAAGAGGCCTGAGAGGAGCCTTATCATTTGATTCTGGTCCCTACTTTAATCAGTAAATGACTAGTTTTACAAGAGAATGAGCTTTCAAAACATGATTGAAAGCCTTGTTCTTCAGAATATTCTGCTAACAGGTATCATATGCAATGCTCAGTAAGAACAGTGATTCCAGTTAGATGGAATGGAAAATAAACCTGAAACCAAATGGTTTCCTACACCCCAGAGACTCACTATGATCATGAAGTTTTGAACTAAACAGAAATGACATCAAACACTTCCACATTCTTCCTTAGCTCTTACTTTCCTTGAGCATACCACAACCTTGGTTTCTCTCTAATGAAATATCTGATCAAAATATTTTAAATAAATTTTTAAAATAAAAAATAATATTAAAATAGCATGAACTACATACTTATACTTTTTTTTACTTTCCTTATTTCTGGAGTAATTTGACAGATTCAACTTAAATTTGTAAATTGCTTTGAATGTTTCATACTAGAGATTTAAAAAACAGAGAAAGATTTATAATTTATTCCTTAGCACTAATTTTGTTGTATCTTCACTGAAAAAGTTTTTTCTCTTCTTCTGAGAAAAACCCCAAACTCAAACTTTCAACAAGTACAATAACACTTGGTAGCACTAATGTTCCATTTTTTTTATCTTCCCTATAAAAGAAGATTCAGTTGTCATATAAATATTTTTAATTGCCATTATTAATGTTTTTTCGTAAACCTTCACTTCTTTTATAATGGGGAAATGATAAAATCGTTGCTTTTTATAAACTTCTTGAACTTTCTTCTTTTTTTTTTTTCTTACTATCTTTTAATACTTATCTGTTGATGACTCACTGCTTGACCTATTCTAATATTCAAAAGCCAATCCCTCAATCCTTTAGGTATTGTACTGTAGCTGTTACACTGGAAAGCAAATTTCAAGGTATATCATTGACACCTATAGGGATTCTATGTGCAAAATAACAGCTAAATGATCATTCATATTTTGTAGATTAATCCTCTGAATAATAGATAGTTATTACACTCTTAGTAAATTTTTCATGCTCTGTGCATGCTCTTCAGGAGCTGCACTAGAAATGACACAAGAACTCTGGCTACTATTAACAGACAAAAGCTGATTTTGAGTTTCTAATTACTTTAAGTATGATTAAAAGAACTAAATGGTTGGACCACTCAGATATTTTACATGCACATAATTTTCCTGTATGAATTTAAAGAAAACGTCAGTCAATTTCAATTTGAACATACTTGCTTTTTTTAGTATTTTTTCCCACATGCATATTCATTCCAACAATTACAGTTCAGTCAAATATTTGTAGCAGGATGTGGAGCTGATAATTATTTGAATATGCTTGTTTTCCAGACAACACACATATTCATAGCCAGAGTTACCAGTAGAGTAGAGTTATGCTTACTATAAGAGGAGGAAAGGATAAAGAAGACGTAATGTAAAAAAACCTGAATTATTCTTAATATATGACAAATTTACTATAGAGATTTCAGAGCTACGTATTTTTCAACTATGCTAAGTGTAAACGGTATCTTTGTGCTGATTTCAGAGCTGGTAAATAGCAACTACTTAACAAAAAAATTCCATTTAATTCTTTGTAAACAACCATAAGTCTAGAAATCATTTTTTTCGCTTATCACATGTTGTGTTAGATTTAGTTTCAAAATTTTGATCCCTAAAATTATTTTTGTAGCTATAGGGAAGACATAGATACTGATATTAAGTCTTCATTGACTATGTTGGCTACATCACCACTGAATATAAAGAAAGGTTAGATACCTAATTAATATATAAACAACTACATTCAGCCATCAATGTTAAAGTCTCTACATCTTGGAGCTGAATGTAATTCTTTAATACATGGACGTTTAGGTTGTACTAAACTGTACCCCTCCTCTCTTTCTTTTCAAATGCTAGATCATGATAATAATCTTCTGGAATGTGGCTGACCCCCCTGTAGTTCCCCGGATCCTCCTCCTTGACTCTGGAAGACAGGAGGGACATTCGCTTTTTTCTAGTCCTGTGAAACCAGCTCATTATGTCACCATGTTGCCATTACTTTCCATGGATGATCACAAGTGGTTATTACTTTCCCTGGATAATCACAGTGATATCATCTGTCTCGTGTCAGTTCCTTCAGTGCTTGTGGGTACATGCTACCAAATCCCATAGGTCTCCTTGTGTCCAGTTTCTTGAAAAGGTAAAACTTCTCAAGGTCAGACTTTTCTGCAGGTCTCAGGAACCAGGGATCATTGAAAGCCAGTCTTAACAATAAAGACCATGGAAAGAAGGCATTGCATATCTCAGCCTTTTCCATGTCCTTTGTTGCCATGCACTCTGCACCCCTTAGTAACAAACATATTTTCTAGGTCTTACTTGTGCTGCTGATGTACCTGTAGGAGCCGTATTTTGATCTTCATGGCCCTTGCCAGATGCAGATCCAAATGAGCTTTTTCGTATCAGGTATATCAACAGCAAAAGCAAGACTTATCCTGGGCTGCACAACCTTCCCAATAGTAAGGAACTTGTGTTAGGAATCATTACAAGCCTTCTTTCTTGGACTGTGCCATCTTTCCCAAAGAACAGAAAATCAATGTAATTCATAAAATTTCATATATACATGTGATTGAAATGTTTTACTGTCTGAGTCCCTCTACTTTCTGAACTGTTACTTGCCCTTCAACACCTTTGTAACATCACTGCCTGTATTTCTTTGTATAAGGAATGAGAAGGGTACAAATATTTTTGGAACATTTTTCAGCATTTTAGACCATACATAGCATGAGTGATGTTCTAAACATGGCTATTGAATTGACTGTGTAAGGTGCTAACAATTATCCCTAGTCTGGAACTGTCTGTTTAATATCTACATATGCTACATTAGAAATATTGTGTGCCTAAGCTTCATTCACCTGCCCATGTTAGCTGGCATTTGTCATTACCTGCAGGCAATTGAATTGAGCCCCAGATGCCAGAAAAAAATGACATGAGATGAACACTTATAACCAGCAATGAGATAAAAGAATTATTTTAAAATACAAATCTTTCAAAATAAAAAAGCTTTGTATCTGTTTTACCAGGTCCTCATTGCTTCATTTTGATAAGTGCAAGTCCATTTTTAATCTAAAAAATAATTGCCGATTTTTTGATTTTTGAATTTTGATTTTGTTAACTAAATCTAGGCATTGAAGTAGAACATTGACTGCTAATGTCTTGTGATGGTCATGTTCACTTTCCTTGTGTTGAGGATGAGACCTTCAAACTCAGAATAAGGTCTCTCTGACTACAGAATTGAAAAAAAATATAACAAAAATCTGACTATAATATAATATAATATATCAGTTGAGTTACTGGTAAAGCATATGAAAGCATATGCATGGCCCCTTAAATATATTATATTTGCAGGACTGCTACAAGCTGGTAGATTGTTTTATATTCAAATGGAACAATTATTTTGTTTCATTGAATTTCACTTTTGGTATAAATAAATACTCCTTTTTTTGCATCCACAGCAATAAAGTCGTATTTTAAGAACTTACTTATTTTCATGTTTCCTATTCCTTATTTAGACTGGTTTTGCATTGTTTTATTCCTTTTTTTTTCCCCTCAGTTCTGTCTGAAAAAAATCAGATTTGGAATCTCTAGCCTGTTGAGAAGACTAGATCTGTGCAAGAATTGAAGTAATATTGAACTGCTTAATAAGTATTTCACAATAGAGATTAGTATGCTTTTCATGACATGCACTGGACAAGGACTAGAAAGTAGTATGTATGAGCTGTTCATAGTACTAATTGTGATTTATAAGCCAATTAAAGGGGGGAGACAATTGCTATTCAACCTTAGTATTTTATTTAAATGATAAGATAGCCTCTAAACTTTAATAGAAGGAACTGGTTAATTTAATCCACAGATCACTTTTTTTTTTTTTTTCTAAAATAAATTCATTATTTATGGGTATACACTGAAACATTTCTACTTTAAAAATATTGAAAATACTTAACCTAGTAAGTTACCTGAATTTGAGGTAAATAGATAAATAACCAAAAAAACCCCTAATCTAAGTGTATGGCTAGTGAATATACTAAATAATCCACGCACTTAAAATGAAATAATTGCTCAACCTAACTGGTGAACATAACCATATAATGCCAGATAGATGAACCACCTCCAGAAAAACCTAGAAAGCAAGAAATATTTTGTTTATACAAGGACAAAGAAGCTTGTACACTGAAAAGATAAAAAAATTGTGTTCCAACTTTTGCTTCAAATCTCTCTACTCACTGATTCAGTACTGTCAGTAGCTGTGGTTTGCCTGACAAACTTACAACTTTGATTTTCTTTCAGCTCTTCCTTCATCAGTATCTACACTGATACAAATTCCTGCCACTCATCTCTTTACAATATCTCAGCCTTTACATTCAACCTGCTGACAGCATTGCTGCCTTTTGGTGTTCCCTGTTTTTTTTCTGCTTTGCCCCCATGCCTCTTTGACCTCTTACCATCTTTCTTCTCTCCCTACCAAGAATAAGAAAGAAAACTAACCTAATCTTCTGGTTTCCCTGCCCTTTGTATCAACCCACTATTTTCTAAATCTCTTCAGCATCTTCCAAAGTTAACCTTTTAATCCTCTTTGTCAGGCTTCTTTTACTTTAACCTTTTCTTTATTATTTCAATTATATTTTCCTTATTCAACATTTCTTGCCTAATCACTTCTTGGTACTACTTGGTCCATTTTAATGTCTCATTTTCACTCGATCTTACCTACTTTTTAAAATTCTACAACTTAGTCCTCTTCTTACTTTCTTTATGGCATGATTTTTGTCTACCTTTTAGATTTGAATGTATAGTCTTAGATGGACCCAGTCCATTAACATACAACTCCATGGGTGGTGTCACCATCACAGTTAGGGCCACTCAATAGTGGAGATGTCTTCATGGCACCAGGTCTGCTGGCATCAGATAACATTCATCTTTCTCATCTTTATGGAAGATATCTCTGGACATCATTAAGTCCAACCCCCATGCCAAGGCAGCATCACCTAGAGCAGGTTATACAGGGACACATCCCGGTGGGTTTCGAATGCCTCCAGAGAGGGACACTCCATGACCCCCTGGGCAGCCTGTTCCAGTGTTCTGCCACCCTCAGGATAAAGAAGCTCTCCCTCATGCTGAGGTGGAACTTCCAGTGTTTTAGTTTATGGGCATTGTTGCTTGTCCTGTCACTGAGAACCACTGAAAAGAATGGTGTCAAGGAGACAAAGCCTCCTTGCTGCAGCTATAAGAGACACTGCACTCACAGGCTCTTGTTCTGCAGGGAGATTTCAACCACCCTGACATCTGCTTGGAAAGTAACACGGTGAGCTGTAGGCAATTCCAGAGACTCCTGGAATATACTGAGGATAACTTCTTGAACCACATAATAAACATCCTTTCCAGAGGGGATACATTACTGGATCTCTTGGGGAGGTGATTTGAGACAGCCATGGGAACCTCATGAGATTCAACAAAGCCAAGTGCAAGGTCTTCCAGCTGGGTAGGGGCAACTCAGAGTATCAATACTGATGAATGGATTGAAGAGTAGCCTTATAGAGAA
Organism: Corvus moneduloides; assembly: GCF_009650955.1. NCBI lineage: Eukaryota > Metazoa > Chordata > Aves > Passeriformes > Corvidae > Corvus > Corvus moneduloides. The sequence continues at coordinate 74,261,628 of NC_045477.1, forward strand.
AGACATGGGCTTGTTGGTGGAGGAAAAAATGGAATTGAGCTGGAAATCATAGTGTCATGGAATCATTATGGTTAGAAAAAACCTGCAAGATCACCAAGTCCAACCTTTCCTCGAATACCACCATGTCAACAGAGTGCCATGTCTAGTTATTTCTTGAACATTCCCAGAGATGGTGACTCCACCACGTCCCTGGACAGCCCATTCCAATGCCTGACTATGGCAGAATGCTCTCCCTGGAATGTGGCAAAAACAGCTTGAACAAGGCCCTTCTTGCAAAGCTATCAGAAGAAGAAGAAGGGGTCATCATGCTGCTTTTGTGTTGAATAATGCTGAAACCAATCTGACTCATCAACTGCAAAGTTAAACATTCTTCTAATGAGATGAAGATGTGCTAGACCTGGTAAAATACTCAGATAAAGGAACAAACAAGTGATGTTACTGATAACTTCTCTGAAACTGCTGAGCTAACACAGCTGGCCTGGGGACCCAAGTCTGAAATTTTAAAAACGAGGTCCTCTAAGATATCCTTTCTTGGATTGCATGTGTAGAGATTCTGTCCCCATGAGTGGGGACAACCCTTAACGTTACCCCTCAAAGTTGAGCAAAAAAGGTTTGTCCAAGGTCTTTGATATGGGTGAGTTACATCAATCTCCACTTAATACTTTGTTTTACCAAGTTTAGTACAATTGCTTTAATAGAATTCCTTCAATATTGCTTCATAGTGCACTATATTATAATAGTTAGAGCTCTCATACTATGCAATAAATAATTCTGATTAAAATCTTTTGTTTTATCATTATCATAATAAAAACAGCTAGCCCAGAGAAGCAATAAATGCCTCGGTCAGGTTGGACAGTGATCTGAGCAACTGGATCTAGTTGAAGATGTCATGCTCATTGCAGGGGGATTAGATTAGATGACCTTTAAAGATGCCATCCAACCCAAACTATTCTGTGATTCTGTGATTCTCTTTCCCTGTCCTCTAATCTTCATTCCAGTCTGTTATATATGAAAACATACACATTTCTTTCTCTTTTCTAAGTTTATTCTTGCTGGGCTTAAAAAGAAAAATGCACAGAATTCAGGTGAGGGAGCAAAAGCAAGAGAGGTCAGACAAAATGTAATGGTGCTGTCACAACCTTTTGACATTGTGAGTACTCAGATGTTAGTAAATGGGGCTCAGTTAAGCTTTAAAATAAGAAAAAACTCTCACAACTTCTTCAGTACTTTCAATCTATGTGCTGGCCATTTTAAGATATGTTTTATGTTGTGCGGGTTTGTTTGATTTTTTTTTTGCAAAATGCAAAGACATTTATACTTGCTGAATTGCACAATACCCAGTCATTCGGCAGCACCTCCTTCAGTGACATTTTGCGTGGATATGCTCATTATCACCATAGTAACTGAACCCCTTCCTTCACTCAATTCTACATGTGTCTTCCTTTTCTCTCATCCTTCACGCTGCTTCTGAGGAAAAATTTATCTGAAGAAGCTGTTATATTATAGGAACAGCTACATGTTGTGTATTCAAAGCAATTGACATATTTTTACTCACTCCCCAAATTTATGATAGGCTGATTTTTAACTTTTTATATATGTGTGATCAATAATCACTTGTCTAATTATTTACCAATATTTTGTGATTGGTTTTAAACTGAAAGATGTTGTCTGGCAGATCAGACAACAGCATCTCAAGAAGAGGTTTTCTGCACAAAAAACGGAGTAGTTCTACAAAAGAAATGGACAGCCGAAATTGTACTCTACCAGCAGATGGGAACAGGCTAAGGTAAAAAGCAAGATATCTGGTAAATTACCAGTGAGTTACACAAAGAAGCTCATTCAGATATTAATCTAAAATAATATTAGTAATAACAATAAAAAAATCTTCCAAAGGTCATGAGCATTCATATATATTAGTCTCAAGTGGAACTTTCTGCATTTTCCATCACTTCAGTGTGAAGCATAGACATTCTGAACACTGTCAAATTTTTTTATTTTGGTAGTAATTGCTTCTCATGTGCACCTTAATCATGTAAATGTATGTAGAGACTTCTCTCAGAAAGAATATTTTTAATTTATTAAAAACTCTAATAGTAGCTGAAAACATATAGTAGAAATTGAATGAATAGTAGAAAAATATATGTCCAAGGAGAAGATCTTTATATTGCTGCTGTTCACTATTCATCACCAAGTGTCTTCCTGATGCTGAAATACATGGAGTCCTGCCCCAGGAAACTGCCTTGATGGAAGATTATTTAGACAGACTACTTTTAAGTATTCTACCTGAGGCAAAGTTGATTAAGCATTCTCCTGGGATATCTTGAATTTCCATGAGAACCTGCATGTCATTGATTGCCTGATATTAGTCACGAAGCCAAAGGAAATAGCAGGAAACAGTGATCAGACCTTTCACAAAAGTTTGAAGCACAACTTGAAAAATAAAGTTATTCGTCAAAGGTTGAATACACAGCCTGCATCAAAGATCATGACAAACTGGTTTTTGTACCCACACTGAGGGTGGCTTAAGGCTAGTAAGGCTTAATTTATGATGCCTGAGAAGATGGAATTTGAATAGAAATCTTAGGGGGTTCAGGTAATCTTTTTTCTAGGTCACATCTGTTCTTCCAGCCATCTGGAGTCATATATGGAAGCCAATAACAGCTTTACCTGTTACCTTTCCCTATGATACCTACCTCTGCCTATAATACAGATCTGCCAAGAACTGAGCTGGCATCCTAGTCCATATCTTGTCTAGCTATTCAATTATTTGTGAGGAACTCCCTGTTCCATTACTGAAGTAAGTATTTCCCTGGTTTGCAACAGTCCCTGTTCAGCCTACCAATTTTGATCAAAAATCCCAATATTGTCCCTCCTTCCTGTCTTCTATTTGCTAGCTGAAGCTTTGGGGTAAGCCTACTTGAAACACACTTTCATAATGGTGGCTGAAGCTTCCTAGCAGGTCCAATTCAAACCCAAGCTAAAGGTGTCAAAAGATCTGAACTAGGATCAAGATAAGTTCAAGACCTGAGTTATAAGGAGAAATTTATAGATAATAAGGATAGAATTTGGAGTTAGGCAAAATTAATGAGTCAATTTATTTATTGACTTATTTATCAATAGGAACAAGTAAACAAACAAGCAAAGCCAAAACAAAAAACTTAAAAGAAAGAAACCTTGTAGTTATATTAGACATTTATATTATGACGGCACATGGAATTGTGCGGGTTTTTTTCTGATTACCTCTCAAAGAAAATACATCTGACTTTTTACTGAGACAACTGCCTCTTATGCAGCAAAAAAAATTGGTAAGTACATTAAAGTACTTTTTTACTTTTGGGATTGTAATGGGTTAAGCCCAACTGGCAACTAAGCAACATGGAACCACATGGTCACACTCCTCCCCATACCTCCCATTCCCTTCTAGTGAAACAGGGCAGAGAATCAAACGTAAAACTTGTAGGTTGAGACAAAAAGAGTTTAATAGTTGAAATAAAGTAAAATATAACTATATCAGTAAATAATAATAATGAAAATAAAGTGAAAAACCAAACCAAGTGATGCACGATACAATTGCTCACCACCCACTGACAGATACCAAACCCTATCCCCAAACCCTGACTGGCCCCTCGGGGGGCCAAAAGGCAGCATTGTACCAGCTACTGAGATTAACTCTATCCCAACCAAAACTGGGATGGTGATAGATCTAAATAGGAAGAAAATTAAGCTACTGAAAAATAGAAAAATCAAAATTGTTGACTGCTAAAGGAACATTAGATAACTATGCTCAAAAATAGAGTTAAGACAAATGTAAGAAAAGTGTGAAAAATAAATAGACTTTTGGAAATTGAAATAGTTTTCCTGTATATATTAAATAAGTTAAATGTTACTAATGCAGCAGAATATTGACAGAAACTAGTCTAGGCAAATTTACAAGTTGTACCAGACTCTTTAATATTGAAATACTTATTCAGAGAACTGGATGCAGAGCTAGCCATCTTAAATACAATGTAATATAAACATTTAATAAACTTTATAAGCATGGAATGAAATCAATATAATTAGGAATTAATCACATAAAATCAGCGTTGATTTTCTTGTGAATTCTTTAAATATAAATTGAAAATAAGTCCTATTTTCTGAATTTTTACCGTGGTCTTGTGCTTCAAGAGGGAAAGAACTCTTTATTCTATTCTATAAATACCTCTATTTTTTTTTTTTTTTAAACCACATCTCAAATAAAATAGAACACTATCAAACATCAGGAAAAAATATTTCCCTATATTTTAATTTAGAATTTTCTGAAGCTTATTTATAAGCTTATTTCTTATGTTGACATTTAAGACGGTTATTAGCTGTTTTATTTAAAGGGATGGGCCAATATAAACAGAAGCAATCAGAATAATTTTAGCAAATTAATGCATACATTATAGTGCATGGGGTGAGGGAGATCAGATACATTGTTGTGTTTCACCATGGCAATGGTTTACCTGACTTAATTAGTCCCTAGAGAAAATTCTTACCAGTACCTGACTGTTGACTGTGCCTGACTTTCGAGATTATGCCAGCATTCGTTGTTCTTGACAGTGATATAATCAAGGTTTTTTATCCTAGATAGTAAAGCATTAAATCATTAAAAGGACTTGCATGTTTACAGGTATATTGTTTGCATGTGGGGATATTCTTTTCCTTTGCATTTTTCTGCCCATTCTGGATAAGAGACTGTTATTCTGTATTTTTACACCCTTCTGAATAGGAATTTGTACAAGAGGATTTGTACAAGGCATGATGACTATAGAAAACATAGAAAAAAAATTCCAGCAGTTTTGGTTGGTAGCCTTCTTCTTTCCGGAAACTATGATCCTTGTGGTTTTAGACATATTTTATCATGATTCCATTAATTGGGCAGATATCAAAAATCCAAATGAAGTGTGGAGATGCACTATGTCTAGTGAGGGCTGGGTTTAACTGTGTGTGTTCTGAATATTTTATGTGCTTCAAGTAATGTATTTTGATTAGGGAATGAAAGCAGTGTGCATATATTAGAGTGACATTTTAAGGATTCATTACATGCAAATTTTTTATCTTCAGCACTTTTTTTCCTTCAAAATGGATCAGATTTAGAAATTTCTTCTTCTTTAAGATATAAAATGCTTCCCTTTGCCCCTAGCTTTGGCTAAGTATTTTAAACATCCACATAATCTGAACAAAAATAGTCTCTTTGAGTTGCCCTGATATATTACAGTTTGAAGAACAACAGTGTTTATTATACCTCATAATTTTTTATTTTAATACTCTAGGTATCCCACTATTCAGATTCCCTGGATTCTCTTGTGTTTCTCCCATGAATGTACAGAAGAGCAAGAATTATCATTCTGAAAATTGTGGAATTGTAAAGAGAAATTAAAATATTTTAGATTTGTTTTGAATTAAAATAACTAGTACTTTAAATGTTATTTTGAATCTCTGAACATTTGCTTCATGGCTAAGAAATAATCAAAAATCTTATGAAATACAGCATTTACAAAGCCTAAAAAACCTCTTTTGCCATAAATATTATCCTTCAATATTTTATGTTTTCCACTCTTCCCCTCATCTCCCTTGCTAGGGTGAAAATACGATATTTAATTGAATTAAGAAAAGAATATAAAGTATTTACTATTCAGTTATGAAGGACTTAATCTTTAATCAACTATTAGTATAACTACTATAATTAATTAGTGAACATTCTAAAAAAAATGCAGCATTTAAAAAAGCCTAGAAGGTAATCAGACAGTCTGTCTGATGAAATTTGGCAGTTGTGATAGACTGCATAGAGCTAATAACAATCAATATGGAAATGTATACAGAGAAGCTTAGATCATGCATTTTATTAAAGTAAATCTGTAGATCTTCATTGCTTTAATTTGCACACTCTGAAGATGCATCGCTTTAACTGGATAAAGACTTTTCCACATCATGAGTCTATTCTAGTCTGACATTAATTAAGTTTGGATCTCCCAGATTGTACGAGACAGACTGTATGTGGGTTGTTGTGGTTTTTTGGGTTTTTTTCTTTCTAATAAATCTTCTCAGATCACAGAACCACAGAGACTTCAGAGTTGGAAAGGGCCCACAAGGATCATCAAGTCTAACTCTTGGGTGAATGGCCCGTGAAGGGATCAAACCCATGACCTTGGCATTAGGAATATAGGTGAATGAATACTGTACAAAAAAAGAGCGATATCACCAACAGCTTTGGTATGAGGAGAACCATCTCTACTGCCCAGCAGTTTATACTTTCTGAAAAAATCCTCTCTGTTTAATAGGCATTTATTTCCCAAATTCTATTGACTTTCCTCCTATAGCATAGTTGAATATATTAGATTCTAGTGGTAAAAACAACCAAACAAACCACAAATCCAACAACCAAACAAGCAAAAGACCTCATACTGAATTCTTAATTTGGAAAATTTCGAACAGTAATCCAAAGACTTTTACTACCGTTGCTCATCAGGAGAACTGAATTCTCAGTAGACTCAATCTTATCTTTTGTATTTCTATAACAAGTCAGTTAACTCAAACTCCTTGAGAACAATTGTTTAACTGACTTCATAGTTAGGTATCTATATAGGATACTTCTGCCTCTTTGAGAGTCTCAGGAATTGTTTTGACCTGATTAAAATACCCAGGAAGATATGCATTAGTTCCAGATCACACCTTTCTTCCTAAATATATCTGAATGTGATTCACTTTTGAAGAGGAATGGGGAAAACTTAAATGCCAAACTGATTTTAGGAAAAATGAGAGCAATTGTTTAGGTACACAGAATTCTAAAGTGAATTAGGCAGTGGCACAAGTCCTTCAGGGTTTATGTTGGACTTGTAATTTCATCTTCACAGGTCCAGTGATATGTCAGCTTAGTGTCATAGTGTTAAAGGTTCTCCCAAACAACTGGACATGAAGATTTAATTCTTTGTTACACTTTCTAAATTATCATAAGTCAAAATAGTCCACAGACACAAAATCTAATATGCATTTAGTGCATCACGGAGCTGTACTATTCTCTCACATCCATTGTGCAATCATCTTCTGATATATGTTTAAGGAAAAAAATTATAAAATCCCACCTAATCTACATTATTAAACATTCAGCTTCAATTTATTTCAATTCTAGAAATAGAAATATCATTCAATTCCCTACAATAAGTAATGGTGGGGAAAAAAAGTCATGCATAGAACAGTAATCTTGATACTGGTGTTAAAGGTGTGTGTGAGTTAATGAATATAGCTCTAATGATGGGATTCAGGAATAGTTAAAAAGAGACTAGAAAAATAAATGTTGCATATACACACTTTATGATTTGCTATACCAACTGATGTTTTGAATGAGACTGAGAATAATTCTGAATGTTGATACCTTCGGTACACCTAAAATTTAATACTTGCAATTTTTTTTAAAAAAAGCTGACCTTGTAGTGAGTGTTATGTTTACACATTTACTGAATACTGATAGCTAGGTAATATTGTTGTGTCACTTCTCTCACTATTCAGAATAATATTAAAATTAAATGATACAACTCTGGTAGGAACAGCTGAATGCATGACTCTAACCACAGACTAACCTTTATCAGAGTACAAAGCTTCAAAATTATGAATTCAGTTCACAGGCACTGATGCAAAATTTTTTCAGCTATTCTGCTTGACATAATGAATTGACTTTTTTTCATTTATGAGACTGAGCCATTGAAAAGCAGGTGAAACTTTGCTGAAACATTTAAATTTTTCATGGCTCCAAGCAAAATATCAATAACCCACAAAGGCCTGATTCTGAGCCTTGTAAGAGGTACTCTGTTTTAAAGTATCTGAGGAATCTAGTCATTTATGTATTTGTCTAAACTGTAATAAATTAATAGAAATAGTGAGCTTTAAAACAAACATTTGGCTAACCTTTTCCAGCACTGCATACTACACCATAAAAATCTCCATCTCAGTTGCTGTGTTTCATCCTTAGAACTTTGTTATATCAACTTTTGCCATTTCAATTTGTAACTACATTATCTTGCAATAAGTACCACTGGTTCCCCCTCTGTAGTATATTCTGGAGTGCTATATTTACAAGAATATATGTTGTTATTCCATGAATAATGATTGTGTAGCTATGGGTTAAACACATCATTTTTTTTATGTTACAGGTGGAAGATACATATTCTATTGATTCCAGATAGGAGGGTGGATAGTTCATTTTATATTCCTTTGAAGAGTTTTGGTTTAGTCCTTTTTTTTGTGCTACTCCTACAGGCATAAATGAAGAGATAAAAATAAAGCCACAGTAATATAGAACACCAAAAAATAAATTCTCATCCCTTTTTTCTGAAAATATAAGATCATAAGTCTCTAGCCTATTCTTTGGTATTTTTCATTATAGTGAAACTGACCTTTCTGAATAGAAAGGTCTCTTTCTTCATGTATAATATTTAATACAAAGGTAAAAATAATTAGGAATAATTTTAGGCAGTGGAATTCATGACCATAGCACTCCAGGAAGGGGCCAAGTTAGAATCCATGTGTTTTCCAATACCAAGTGTGGTTCTGGAAGCTGTAAACCTAACTGAAGGGGACAACTGGAAAGCAACTTTATCTTGCAGCCTTATGGTGTTGTATTTTAAGAAATTCAAGTGTAAAATTGTAACAAATCTGATGTAACTTTTATTTTTAGAGGAAAAAGGGGTGAATAAGGGTAACTAAGGCCTATCCATAAGACATGATGTAAATCTTTAGAATACTGAACCCCAAAGGACAAGTTCTACAGATCAGCATTACATGAAGAGAAGGTGAACTGTGGACCTGGGTGATGGGTGATAAATAAGGCTGGCTTCCTGTGCATCTTTACTGTTGTACAAAAAATAAGAATGAGGAGCGAATACGATGACTAAACCCTTGAGCATCCATACTGCACAATTATCCTCTTTTTTGGCTTGGGAACTGCTCCAGCTGCCTGTCTACAAGGGCCATCTATTATCAAGAGAGATACCCACAATTAGTGCAACTAATGCCACTGCAGAGGTAGTGGTCCCATATCCATTCCTATTTAGGCGGGTGAGTGGATGAGCAGAAAGAAAGATACATAGATAGATAGACAGATAGATAATGTATATCCCACAAGCTTCAGCACTTTAATTTATGGAGAGTCACATTCAATGCGCAACTAAATCTGATAGTGACTCAATAACATTGGCTTTACTAGAATCTGCAGGTTATTTCCCTCTATTAGATTTCCCTAAATGTGCCTGTGTCAGTAAATCACAGTGCTGGTCAAATAAGACAGTCTTGCTGTGGGAACCAGGCTTGAGTTATTTCTGAACCACATCCAGTTCAAGAGCCAGAGACCACCAGTCTGAAATTAAAAATTAAGAACTTTCAGCTTTTCAACACAAACACTGAGAAGAAATGAAAAAAATAACAGAATTCTACACGGCATTTATTTTCTGCATTTTGCCTTCTGAGAGAAAAAGTAAAAGATGGATCACAAAAATAAGATTAAATCTTTTTCCAAAAGCAAAGTACAGGTGAAGTACTACTTCAGGCCAACATGGAGATGTACAATATGATATAATGTTCAAGGAAATATAATTGCTATGGATTCTGATTTGAACATTTCTATGAAGGTGCATTTAGAGGGAGTAAAGAAAAGCTAAGAACATGAGATAAAAAGTGAAGTCTTAGGAAGCAGTAGATAAAATGCATTTATCAATCTCTTTGTTTATCTAGATAAGTGGTAAAAGATCTTTTCTTAAAAGGTACCTTGCCTTACCTTGGGAATAAATACAGGCTTAATAAGAGCAATGAGTGAAATCTAGCATATGAGAACCCCTCAGGATTATTTGTTGGCTTTACATGATTTCACACTCCAGGCATTCCTCCCTGGAGACATTTCATAGAAGAAGTATAATTAACCAAGAAGTGTCACAGATCAACTTATTTAGAACTCAGCCACAAAAGCAAATCTATCCCTGTCTTTGCCACATTTATAAACAATCCTAGGATGTGTTTTCCTTACTAATATTTTGTTTCTTTCTTTTTTTTCCCTGAAAAAGATTTTAATTAGCAGTTCTTTATTTAAAGACTTCTAATTAGATTTTTTATATAGCTTTGCTTCTAAAAGAAGGTCCAGACTTTTCCAAATGTTTGACAGGACTGCCTGTCTGACAGTAAAAAATTTGCCTGGACTGGAGTTAAACAATGTACAGAGAATGAAACTATCAAGCACAGTCATTCTTTAATGTCAGGATGAGTGATAGATGGTTTGTTGCTCCACAATGAAGCATCAACATTCATTATAATATTTCATTTTTGACTTGACAGTCCTTGATTCTCTTATCTCTTTCTTTCTGCACAGAAGGTATTACAACCAAGAGAACTTGTTAAACTGTTCCTCAAACTAATCTGTTATTTTAGTTTGTTCTTTCTCTGTATTTTTTGATACTTTATATTGAATTAGTATCAAATGCCACTCTAATAAATATTAACTTTCTTCTATTAACAATGCTGACATCAGCAAGTGTCCTAGAGTCTCCAGTTTCTGTTATCAGAACACACATTGAAAAATGAGGCACCAAGACATCTGGTTGAAGCCTTATTTTTACTGAAAAGGAAACTGTGCAGACTATGCTCAACTCAGACTGTAGTCCCAAGAAGTTCTCTGCAAACTTTGATTTTTTCTGAAAAACTTATGCATTAATTCAGCATAGTGTTTCTTTACAAAATTTTTAGTCGAAGCAGTAAAAAGTGAGCTCTTGGAGATTAGGGAATAAATCTCCTTTCATGTTATACTCCAAATCTTGCTATAGGCAAAAAGCAAACACACTTCATATTAAAAAAGCCCACTATTTCTTCTTAGTGTAACTGAAATATTAACATGCTAAACAAAGATTATTAGTGGTCCATATCTACTTATTGCAGGAAAGTTAAAAAAAAAAATAAAAATACTTATATCTAATCCTTTTTCTGGTATTATGCTGATCCTCCTGCTGCCCCTGGCTTCAGTTACAGGAGTGACTACAGTGAGTCACCTACATGCTGAGCTCTTCACCAAGAGGCATGTGATACTGACAGTTTCTTTCTTTTCATTCTAGGATCTGCATAGTTTTATTTTTCTTGCTTGTGAACTGACTCCACAACTGGCTCCACATTCACTGGTCTGCAAGTCCATGTTACATCCAAACTTTCTCTACATTTCATACATATGTATATGGTATAATAGATTCTTTTTCTTCATTCTTTTTGTTATCCTCAAATTTGTTTTGCCCAGCTCTTAGGTCTGCAATTCTCCAGCTATTGGTAGGTTATGTACAGTCTCAAGATTTCCATTGTCAGGATGTGCCCTTGCTCTAATCAGGCAGCACCTGTACATTTCTCCCTTATGGAAACTCCTCAACATAGTGGGAATATCTTTCCACTTGTCAAGGCCCATGCTGTCATCTGAAATGTATCCGTACTCACCCATAGCTCAGGACAAGCAAGCAAAGATCTCTGGCTCTGTATCTCAGCTGCCAGTAGCTGCATACTGAGTAAAGCAGTAAATTGTTCTGTGCTGTGGATGTTCACAGTAATTCCATCAGCCATTTACGTCATTTCCTCTTGGGTGGGATTGATAGTTAATCCTATTTTATTAAACAACCACAGGTTTTAAAATTTGTTTCTTATCTTGAAATCAATTCCACACTGGTTTTCCCAACAATATTTCCCATACACTATTGCATTGTCAAACTGGGACTTGGAAAATTATCACTTAAGTACTCCAATTTGTGTCTGTTCAGATAGCCACTTTGCTGCTTGATTTGCCTTGTTGTAAAACAGAGGGGAAATCCTGTACTCCAGCTGCATGTATTGAAAGCGGGAGGAATTTCCATTGCAGGGTGTATCCATCACCAAGTCTGCATGAATACTGTGTACTACGTGAAGACTTTCAGCTTCTTTTCTTCTTGTGTGATTCCCACTGATCCTGGAGTGATTGGTGTGGATTGGATGCTAAATGGGTGTACTAGACTGGGAAACCCTGAGTCACACATAATGTGTGCTAACTGGGTTTTGGTATTATCTGGGCCAGCCATGGCCTGATCTTCAGCCACATTCTTCCTCTTTTTCTTAAAGAGCTCAGTTAAAAGTCTGCTAAATCCTATACACATGGATATGAACCCTGAAAAAATTAAATTGTTTCTACAGAGATGTTAACTCATGAACATTTGGAGGGACAAAGATTTTTTTCTCATTGTTTTATTTGCTGCTCAGTAGTTGTGATCACCATCACATCATGTGATCAATGTTCATATCAACTTACTTCTATGCATTTCACTTTGTATTATTTGAGATTTTTTTTTTTTAACTTTGGATCTTTTCACAAAACTTTTTGTTGTTAACTTCTCCTCTAATTGGGTGTGAACAAGAAATAATAATAAGAAACAAGAAAATTATTGTGTGAACAATAAATCATATGCATATGAGATTACTTGGGCTCGGTTAACTTCTGATATTTTTCATGTGACCAGATACCACGAGCACATTATGTATCAAGGGCATTGTGAAGTCCTTGGGTAACTCAAGGAAAGCAGAGTCACTGACCTTTGAATGTAAAGACAAGCTTGTATTAACAAGTCCTAGAAATGTGATTAAAAAGAAAAAAATTGTAATTTTTTTTCCCTCACTTTGCCTTAGAAGGTGCTTCTTTCAGAACCTTTGGCATTTTTGCTACAACACTCTTTAGTCATTGCAAGACAAAACAGTCCATAGGTAACAATAATCACACTTGGGCAGTGTTGTAAAAGAAGTGGATAATTACCTTGACAGAATAAAGTCTGACAATTACTGAGCACCAGCCTTGGGGGCATGTGGTCTGAACCAAAACATTTCACAGATCTGGGCCCTGAGACATTAAATAACTTGAGCATTTTTATAAGTTCCTCAGAGTGGCTTAATTTTGCACTGTAATTTTTTCAGCAACCTCGCTCAAAGGTACAGTTGCTATTGTAGCAATCATCTACCATTATGAATGATCTCTTAGGCTTGTGTGGGACTACACCAGTGCCTGTGTGTTTAAATGCATATTTGATTTAGGCCTGTGTAAATAAAATAATATGGTTTGCAATGCCATGATTTAAAGAAGATTCATTCCGAAGAAATAATCGCAAGAAAGTACAGAAAAAAAGGTCTCTGAAAACTGAGTGCTTCTGGAAAAGCAAAAAGAAAAAAGAACTGTAAAGGAGAAGGTTATAAAATTTGAAGTAATTTGAGAATTGAAATAAGTGTTGTGATAATATAATAATATAATTCCAGAAATTACTGACAAGTTACTAATAGGTGGGATATGATGGAGTCGGTCCTTTGGGGAATTAACTCTCATGACAAAATCTTTTAAGTAAAAGAATAGATATATTTCTTTACTTTCTTAGCAGATGTGTATGAAATATGTGACACCAAAACAGTTTTTTGGGGCAGCTTTGTCATCAGAGAAAAAGGACAGAATTCTCACAAACTGTTAATAGTTTCCCAGTGTTACAGACAGAACAAAATTTTGCTGCCCCAGTAATCAGAAACTGAGGCTAAGACTGCTATTCAGAAAAGAATGAGTTGGAATGGATCACTGTGAAAAGAAATGAGGAAAATAGAGGGAAATTTTCTCTATTAGAACCCATATACTCCTTCCCTTTTCTAAATGCAAAGGCAGTGGTTGAACAGGGTTTCCAGGGCACTATAATAGGCAAAGATGTTAACAGCTGCATGGTGCTTCTGCTGCTTCCATCAATCCACTGCCCTAGGAATAAATTGTTTTGCCTATGCTCAGATGCGGATATGAGGTGAATTTTCTAACAATTCTTTCACAAACTAACATTGAAATCAGTGGATTTAAAGCAATCTTTAGATTGCTATATTATATTAGAATCTATGCCCTTGCATGTATTCTTATTCTTGAAATGGAAAATGACAGCTGAAAATGCTCTTATGCTGTCTCCCATAATATATATGCTAGTGTATGAAAGTGTGTGCTTGTATTCACACATATTAACATATGTCTCTAATTCCATGTTTGGACATGGTCTTGTGTTCAGGAACACTATTAGGGAGTTACAGGGCGAATTTTTGCAAGGTCTTTGTCTATCAAAAACATTTGGGTAAATTTAAACACACCTACACACATTTTGACACATGCATTTTGTAAGTGCAAATGTTCAGGGAACATTAGTCACCCAAACTTGTTTTTAAAGAGCTTACACATCACTTTGGAAGCATAAAAACAATGTTATGTACAGCAGAATTCATCCATGTAAAATCAATGTACTTATGCTACTACATGTTGAAATTCATTATTTCCTTTAGGGAATATATAGTAAACAACTTTACCCTTTAAGTAACTATAAAAAACAGTAAATAGTAGGATCACCTTATTTTTTATCAAAGGCAAAAAAGCAAAGGTGATATTTTTTAGAATCAGTTTTTCAGGTACAAGGCACTTCTTCGTGTTCACTGAAGGTAAATAATATATGAAAAATATTTAGGAATTTTTTTCAAGATTCCTGTTATAGTCTCTGTGATTTGCAGAAATATATACCTTAGTACTAATCTAGATATACTTTTGAAACAGCTGTAGAACACTATCAAAGTGATGTGTAGAAGGCTATCCAAGGCATAAAGAAAATTTTCATCTGGTTTGCTTCTTATTAAAGTGAAAATGTCAAAAAATTGACTGCTTTTATGACCCATAATGTGAAAATCTCTCTCCCTTTCTAAAAGACTTAGTGGAATTTGAACAAACTTAACATTTATGATCCTATAAAAGTCTGAATCACTAGAATAGTTAAAGAATAATTATTTTTTCACCAAAAGTCAGAAAGATTTTACAAGGAACAAGTCGCCCTAGCAAGTCTGGCACAAAGCAGCCGAGGTCAGTTAAAATTACTCTTACAGCTAGATACACTGTTATCCTAGAATGGTGTCAGCTCTACAGCTCAGGTTCCTCCTTAATTTCTGGTGGAAGCCGCTATTCTTAGGGGTTATTAGTAATTTGACCACTTGGAATTGCATCTAAGACTTGCACCAAAGATTTGGAATACACGTTGTCATTACAGACACTTATTTTTTTTTATATGAAAAAGTTCAAATTAATAAGTTTTCTTCAGTTCTATGGTAAAATGAAAAAACAGACAATGATTTCTGATACTTTTTCAAAAGTGATAAAAATTAAATAGCTTTCTCTTTCATTGCTGGATAACAGGGGTTTTTTGCAAACTCTTGAAAGTGTGCGCCCCTCATCATACTCAGAAGCACTTGGAAATTACATAATCATTCAATTATATTAATTTGTTGGTTGGATGAGAATTTTAAATACCTCTGGAAGTTATCTGACTTCATAATCACTCATACATATATTTTTGGTTTCTTTTCTTATTAAACATAACTAAATATATTTTAGCAGTCATGACAAGCAAGATAATCAAGAAATGGTGGATATATAATATAAATAGAATACATAAATACTTAATACAGGTTCAACTTTGAATGACAGCAATTAAATATACAAGCTTTTGAAACTTACAAAATTAGTTTTTGACCTAATAAAATAAGTCTAATAAAAGGCCTAATAAAAAGAACCTAATAAAAGAAGACATGAAATCATTGCATAAACTGTACTCTCACTTTATCATTCTATATAGAACTAAACTATATCTAAATTAATATTAAAAAATTAGGTAAAGCCTAATTTATGTAAGTTCCTCAAGGCAAGTGACTGGTTCACATATTGTCTCAAAGACTGTGGAGCAAATAAGACTTTGGAGCAAATAAGATTTTGGAGCAAATAAGTGTGCTTTATCAAAATCTAGTTATATACATACAATATTTTGTGGAAAGCAACAGTGCAAACTGATTAGAAAAGAATGCCAAGCAATGATCAGGCAGAAAGCTATTGAAAGAATAATACCACCTGTTCTCATTTTCAAGCAGCAACCAGAGTCTCACACCCTCTTTATAGTTTTCCTGACTTTACAGCTCCGCTTTCACACAATCGTGACATCAGACCTGGGTCCTAAAGAATCATTTAAATGTCTTAGGAAGAAGTTCAATATCCTAAAATCGATATCCTTTCCTTTGCTTCTTTTCAGATGCTTAAAAGCCATGTGCTGGTTTTAAATGTTAAAGAGCTAATTTATACCTAAATATGTGAGGAAAGATTAATTTAGTTTAGAATTATAGCTTGTCCAAGACTTTAAATGGCTGCTCTAATACAAACCCCATTTCGGCTTATACACATTCTGCTTTTTATCTTCACAGGATTTACTTTAACCTTCTGGAAAACTAGTGAGTTGCTCATTACATCTCTGCATATAATGTACATGAATATATATAATCATAGGTTCACACACATACACACACTCATACAGAGCCTACAGATAAGACTTTCAAAATGGTTACTTTAATGAAAAAAGTGATGAAGTAGACTAAAAATGGAAAAAATCATAAAATCATATAAAAAAGGAGGTTGAAACAGACCTCCAAAGGTCACCCAGTCACACATCCTGCTCAAAGCAGGAGCAACTTCAGTATTAGCTCAGGCCTTATCTAGGTGAGTTTTGAACATCTTCAAAGACAAAAATTCTGAAAGCTTTTGAAGTAAGCTGTCCCAGTGCTTAACCTCTCACTGGGAAGAATGTCTGTATCCAGTAGGAATTTTCCTTCTTGCAGCCACAGGGTTTTGCCTCTTGTGCATTTTCTGTGCATGTATGACAAGTGACTCCATCAGGTCTACAGAACCTCTTTAAGTTGCTGTAGAATAATGTGAGCTCCTTGCCCCACACTTCTCTTCCTTGGGCTGGACAAGTCCTGCTCTGTCAGCCTCTCTTCACACATTTTATGCTTCAGACCCCTGAGCACGTTGGTATCCCTTGGCTGGAGTTTATCCCATTCACTGACATTTTTCCTGTACCTGGGAGTCCAAAACTGGATGCAGTATTCCAGGCAATCTCACATGGGTCAAATAGAGCAGAATAATAATTTCCTTGACCTGTTGGCTATACTCTTGCTGAAACAGCCCAGTTAGTCTTTTTGCTGCCAGAGTACACTGCTGGCTCATAGTCAACTTATTCTATATGAGGACTTCCAGCCTCTTTTACATAAAAAACCCCCAACCTTTCTGTCCAATCAGTTCTGAGCCTATACTGAGCCATGAGGCTATTTCGACTCAGGAAGGACTTTGCATTTTTTCTGCTGCAGAACTTAATGAGGTGTCTTTTGGCCTGGTCTTACAGTTTGCTGTCTGCATGAATGGCAACCTGGCCCCCAATATACCATCATCTCCCCTTGATTCACTATCACCTAGAAAATTGCAGCTGGTGCATTTCATCACTTTATCCAGGTGACTGATCAAAATTCTGTCCCTAACAAAGGAAGGATGATATCTGCAACTCAAGAATTTGCTGAAAAAAGTAATTTGTATTTTCTTCTTAATTTTATTTGCAAAATGGTGAATATCAAATTTCAAAGTTATAGGGAAAAAAACCCTAATGTTAACTTCTCCCATTTGAGAAGATTCTTAGAATAAGACAGTTAAATTGTAATAATTTGAAATGATCACTGAAGCAGATTAACAGTAGTTTGTTTAAACAAAGTTCTTTTGGAATGCCTGAACATTGCTATGCCTTCAGGTTTTGAGGACAGAAAAGGATAAAACACTCTTACAGAGAATTAAAGGCGGAACAGTAAGCAAATTATTTAAAAGTCAACTTAGCATATTTCATCATGTAGCCTTTATTTGCATTTTAATTCATTCTGTTTCTCTACTGCATATATAAAAATTTATCTTCATCTGGAAGCTGAATCATTTCCTAGAGTTAGGATATCTAGCAGTTTTGATCATAAACACAGAACAAAAAAGAAGCAATGAACAAAATGCTCTATGTCAGTCAAATCTGTTCATCTCTATAATTATACGAACTGATTTAAATAGATTTTTTTCAAAAATTTAGAGAAAATTTCATTTCTCTAAATCATAGTTTGTTTTGTTTTGCTGTTTACTGTGGTTACTGATTTATGCTTGAAGCAAAAAACCTTTCTTGTCAGCATTCAGCCTTATTGCTTTTGATTTTCTTCATACGTGCTAACACCCAACATAAAGAATAGGAACCTCATACGTTGAATAAATATACTTCTTGGAGGAACCCCTCACATACCCTTTTTTCCACATGTAGTATAAACACATTTCTGTATCTTTTTCTTCTCTTTATTTCACTGTGTAATCTTGCTTTTTCTTCAGTATCAGGTCTCTTCTATCCTACTGATCTTTCTCTATTTATCCAGTAAGACTTGCTTAGTCTTCCTAATAGGATCTCTATACCCTTTATCTTCACTTTTGTCCCACTGGGAAGCTTCAATTCTCTTTGTCTTCTCAGAGGAGTTCAGTCACCCTCAAGCCTGTCTTTGTTCATCTCTGCAACTTGTTGAAGACTTTGTGGTATTCAGGTGGGAAAGGACAGGTACCCTCTGCTTCATTTAGATTTACAATAAATAATTAATAGGTAATGTTCTGCCTTTCTCCAGGATTTTTTTTTTCTGCTCTAGGTAGAGAATGTCCTAAATATAAAAGCATATTTTGCCTTGAACCCATAATATTAGAGGACTGCAATCTGATGAAAGTAGTAGACGATGTTATGGCAAGGGTATTCTTTCCTTATACTGTAAATTGTGTCCAATTTCTGACATATGATGCCCATACCACAGTATGACAGACAAATATAGTGAATTTTTTCTACAGATTTGTTGTAGTTTTCTTGATGTATTTTGCAAAGTCATAATGGGATAAAACATTCTTTTTAAGCTAATAGTTTCTTTAGATTAGCTATAGCTTCATGTACAGAACTTGTTTTGTGATTAATATGTGATATGAAAAACCAATTTCCACTGAAAATACTGAAAATTGAGTGACTGTATCCCAGTTTAAGAAATTTCAGAAGTCTCTCAGGATGATTAAAACAAAAATATAAATTAAATATGTGAGGTAGGAAATTACAGTTTTCACTTAAGTTCTAATTTAGTTTTCATGGAGAACTAATAGCAGGGCTTCTTCCCTAAATTTATCCATTTTCAAATGAGAGGATGGTCATTTACGTTACCTATCTGCTCTCCTAGAATCTTTCTATAATTAAGTGTAGGTGCAGGCACACGCAAAGTATTTTTTTCTATTGTGTTAAAAATGGGAATAAAAAAAAGTGGGCTTTTATTTTAGCTCTGTGATGAATCCAGAAGTCCTACTTCTTTAAAAACCAGTTTTAAATGCAGTGAGTGTTCCTCCAATGAACTAAATTATAAAGAATTCATAAATATCTTCTTAGATTTAGAACAGATTAATTTTGCACTCTATCAGTCTATATAAGAGTGTTGTTTTACTGGGTGTTTTTAATATCCCTGTGTGAATCAACACACGCAGGTGACCGAGGGCGACAAAAAAACCCCACAGCTGGAATGCCAAGAGTAAATTTATTTAATTACCTCACTGGATGGAGGATCCCGAAACAACACTGGGCTGCAGAGCCACACAAAATGAGGATGCAGGCCCCATCAGGCTCAGTGCAATCCTAGCAGGTGGCAGGGCTGCTGTTGGCACCCATTTATAAAAGGCCCGTGCACACATAGTTTACCATCATGCTGTGATCTGCCCTGTGCTTTTTACGGTCTTTGCTTTGGTGCCTCTCCCAACAGGGAGCTCAAGCAGCCTGAGAGAGGGCCTCCAAGTCTCTGTAAACACCTGTTATCTCTACACAGAAATTCTACTTCTCAAAACAGATGGAGGATAAAGATCCGCAGGCATAATGTGTGGTTTCCTACACTGGTATTCTCCAGTCACTCCCAGCTGCAAGGTCACTTGAGTGAATCTACCCTCTCCTCACCATTCTTCTGCATTTAACCCTTTCTTCCGAACAATCCCCTCTTTTCTCAATAAAAATATCTGAAATATTGAAAACAATGTGTCAAAAAATGTGGGACCTCTCTCTTTTAAAGAAAAGATACAAGGAAAATACACTAAACAGAGTGGCAAAATACAGTGAGCCATGCCAATTTCCAGGACAAAAATCGTATGAGTAAAATGAATTTGGACCGCTGCAGTATTGCATGGATTTTAAAGGTATTAGAAAGCATTAGGAATTAAATCTCTGAAGTAGAGGAAGTGGGTGTCATTGGTTGAGAAGTCTTGAGTTCTGTAACAAGTCCATTAGAGTAAGCAGATAACTTTGGTGAAATCAGAATGTACACAAACAAGACATTTTGTTTTAAATCACAAAATCTGTAACATTTTTATTTTGTAGATTTGCAAAAAGTATAGTCACATTTAATCCATTTGAAAGTGTTTTATTAAATCTTATGTTTACCTCTCTAGAACTGTGGGTGGAATTTCATTCAGTTCTTACAGAGGGAAAGATTTTAGAAAAATTAATGTATGAAGTTATCTACATTTGAGCTGATTATCTAGAACCTGTTTATAGTAAGTGAAGTAAGGTGAAATTCGTCTCTTTTTAAAATAGATTATCTTGTGGATTAACCTTGGTAAACAGCTAAGATCCACACAGCCACTTACTCCTCCACAGCAGGATGGTGGAAAGAGTCAGAAGAGTAAAAGTGAGAAAACTTGTAGGTTGAGATAAAGACAGGTTAGTAGGGAAAACAAAAGCTATGTGCACAGGAAAGCAAAATAATGAATTCATTCAGCACTTCCCATCAGCAGGCAGGTGTTCAGCCCTCTCCAGAAAAAGTAATGGTTACTTGGGAAGACAAATGACATCACTCTGAACACCCCTCTCCTGCCTTCTTATTCCCCCAGCTTTGTACACTGACCATGATGCCACATGATATAGGATATCCTTTTGGTCATTTGGGGTCTGCTGTCCTGCCCGGATATACTCCCAACTTCTTGTGCACTCCCAGACTTCTCACTGGTGGGGTGGGGTGAGGAGCAGAAAAGTCCTTTACTCAGTGTTAAGCACTGCTCAGCAATCATGAAAACATCTCTTTGCTAGCAATGCTGTTTTCAGCACAAATCCAAAACATTACCCCTCTTCTGTGAAGAAAACTAACTCTATTCCAGTCAAAACTACCACAGATTATTAAATAAGCTTTCCCTGAAAATATTTATATCAATTCAGTTGCTACAAAGGAGTTCCCAGAGATTCCCTCGGATGTAGACATATACAGTATAGATATATAAAGTTAAATGACATTAATTCCACCCATAATATCTAGTCATCAAGCTTCCTCATTAACCAATGAAGACAAGCAATTACATCAAAAATTAAATTAATCTCATTCTAAAATAGGTGTCTATTACCGCAGGCCTGGTTCCTACGGTATATCACTGTGTCCCGCAGCCATAGGGAGGAGGAGGAAGAGAAGATCCAGCAGGCAGGAATTGTGCAGCAAGATTGGTTTATTTAATTATTTTACAAACTCTTTTACAGACTTTTTTCTTCATAGTCTAATTGGACAAAGGACCAGCCACCCCTTGGGGGTGATTGGCCAAAATCCTAAAACATCCATTATCAAAATATTTTTCCACTATACCATAAACAAAACTTTCCAAGGTTGCAGGTGGCTTGGTTGTTTATATTCCCTGCTACCTCTTCTGTGAGAGAGAAAAGTCTCTCACGGACATAGAAAAATAACAAGAAGATCCTCACTAACAGCATTTTTGTACCTACAGGTATCTAAGCCAAGTAGGATAAAATAGACCCTTATGGTGGAAATTATTTGCTTCATATTATTTGCTCAACTTTCATTTAAACCATGGGATGAATCCCAACTTACAAATTAATAAAAAAAAACCAAAACAGTGAAACCAAACCAACCCACTGGGAACTGCCAGCACCCATGAAGATCTCATACTAACAGACTACAGGACAACACTCTTTGTTAATAAAATTGTGTCAAGTTAAGGTTTGAGGACTGGTGGTGACAGTATCTGACTGGTGTTACAAGCTGCCCCTGAGGAGGGTAACTGAGGTTCTTGTTAATAGATCCCTTGGGGTGGATAAATGTAAAATAACACTGAAAGATCAGTGTTTATATATGTGTATGTGTGCATATGGCAAGTTTATTTTAGAACAATTTGGTTGCAATGTGTCAGTTTTCCGTGCATTCACGAGTCGGAGGAAAATAACTCTCAGGGATGGGACTATGCAATTACCCGAATTTATTGTTTAAAATAACAAACGCATCAGCTGAGGCGTGAGATTTTACAACACCTCCGAGTAATGGCGACTAGTCACAAGATTTAGGGTTACATCGTACTTTATAACTTCCTAATCCAATAGGCACTTAAAACAACACTTTGTTTTGGATTTATGACCTATCACCTGTGGCACTTCTCACTGCAATGCAGCTGTGTCTTGACCAATAACTTCTCATGTCATGTACACACAGATGTCTCTCTTGTACCATCTACATTCTTAACTTAAACTATATAAAATCACACTATTATATTTTAAAACCCTCCGCCAAAACACCCAGTGTACGATTTTACTTATAATTATAGGAATACAAGTTTGTAATCTTTTTACTTAAAGTCTATAAATCTCTGTCAATTAAGCCAGACCTAGTCTCTTCCAGGGTTGTAAATCAAAGCCTTCTTTAATTGCAGGAGTTTCTACTCCTCTGTCTCCCACAGCAATGGAAAGGAGGAATGTAGCCATTTTGGTTTTATTTATAGAAATATAAAAATATAAATGTATTAAAATATCACATAAGAAAACCTATAGGCAAAGGGAAGAAAAAAAGAAAAGAAAGTATAAGAGTAGATAGCAGAGGGGAAAGTTATCACCACCAATGCATCCAGAGACAAGACTTTATTATTGCAATATAGAAGCCAATTGGCCAAAGCAATAGGCCCAGTCTTGGTCCTTCAGTGGTGAAGGAAGTTCAATGGGTTAATATAAATTCAGGTTCTGGTGGGAACACCCAGGCCTCACCCCTGGTAGGGAGTTTTGCACCTGAGCCTTATCAGGAGGGAGAACATTGGCATGATAAAAAGCATTATCTCACCTTGCAGATTCTGCTTCTTATGGACCTCTTTCCTTACCTGGCTCTCAACCAGCTTGTTGCTAAGTAAAGGCCAGTTTGTCATGGTCATCCCCCAGTGATGGGTGCTCACCTCCTCTGCACCTGGGCTGTTCTTATGTGTGGTATGCCACACACCACACACCAGTCTCCTCCCCCTCAGCTGGGGGTGCAAACCGGGCCTCAGCAAAGCCCCTGGGGTTTTTGTAAATGGCTGATTGTTAGAGTCATTAACCTTTAACATTTCAGTCTCTCACAATTGGAAGAACCTATCCAAAGCAATATACTAAGAAGCAGGAATCTAAGTTTTGTCTCCCTTAGACTGTGTGTAGGAAGTCAGCCATACTGACTGCAATGTCTCTTTATTACAATGTAATTTTACACCCAGACTTCTCCCACACACAGCTACAAAAGTACTTTAAAATAGTGACAATATTGTCACCATTAAATCTGATTTGCACTGAAAGGGGGATCTGCCTTTTTCTATAATCTGTAATTTGGACTTTTCAGGGAAAGTTTTGGGTTGTTTTTTTTTTTTTTAAATAGTGCCTTATTCATTTAGTTAGTTATTTTGCTATTTTAATTAAAATAAAGGTTTTTACAGTCTTTAATTTTAAATTTCCCTTTGTGATCATGTGTCTCAAAATTTCTGTGCTTCTTGTTCCTAATTTGAAGGATAGAGATCCTGATTTCCGAAAAACATAGTAATTTTGTAAAGATGATTTGAGGTCTTGAAATGAAGAGATTGGAAATGTTATTTATTAAAAACAGAAATTTGACTCACTGAGTTATAAATTAAACTTCATGAGGTTATTTCCCACAAAGTTTTAAAAATCTTTTTAAAAAATCTCACAATGATTGAAAGCCAAGAGAATTTTGATCTCTGTCTCTTCCATTTTATGTTCCCTGTGATTGGTGTTGCCATCTTCTGTGTGGCTGTTGAATGATGTGCTCAATGTTTGATCATAAGAGCAGAAAAGAACAGCATAGAAGAACATATCTAAGAATAGATATCAGAGGTCAGTTCAAAGGTCCATCTAACTTAGAACTCTGCCTCCAAAACTGGATGACAACAGAAAAATAGGAGCATAATAGAAACAGAGTACTAGGATAAGGTAAAGCCTTGGTGATACTTCTCAGAACATTTCCCAACCACCAACAATCTGCATCTGGGAAACTTGTGAACAAAGTTTGCCAAGTTTTTAGTATCTCTTTGTGGTTTTCCTTTGCTCAGCATTGTCCGTTACCTCTCGAATATCCATTAAGCTTATTAAACTCATCAGGATACTGTGGCAAGAAATTATACAACTGAAGTCTTCATTTTATAAAAAGATTCCTCCTTATGTTTATTCTGTATCTACCATCTGCTAGTTTCATTCATTTGTATTTTGGGAGAGATAATAAACTCTCTTCCTCATGCCATTCACAGTTTCAAAGATGTCCCTTTTTGTTTATTCCATCATTCATTTTTCTTATTTAATCTTTGCCACAATTCCTGGTCATACTTGCTCTTCTGTGCACTTTTTCCAGACCTTATGGGTATTTTTCAGCTATAGAAAGAGGGGAAAGAAATTATATCTGCTCTCAGTAATCAGAACATAGATTACCGCAAATATGTGTAGTGGCATAGAAATGTTCTCCAAGCCCTTTCAATATACTTTCTATTATTCCACTTGGTATTCTTGACTACTTCTGAGCATGGAACCTTCTCCAGATTTTTCATTCCAGGAACAAGCATTTTCACTAGTGTTAAAGTGTGTATTCCAACACATAAAATTTAGGACTGAGTCTGACTTCTGATGTTTTAATGTCACTTTCTGAATTAAGTCACTAGAGAATCTGAAGAGTTTCAGTCTGAGAGCTAGGGTAAAGTTTTTTTATTGCAAAACCCCTTCTTAATTGACAGTAAAGTCAGTGCAATAATATAATTGCATATCATCATTTCAGGAAATTTAGATATTTTTTGCTAATTAGAATGTAATTATTGTAACTTACAGAGTTTGTGAAGTTTGTTTTCCCAAGGTGTCTTCTTCTATCTTTTTTTTTTTTTCAATAACAAGAAAATCAGGATCTATGGGGACAAAATGTTAAATAATGTGAAAATATATTTTACTGGAAATTAATAATTTAGGCAATAATTTCATATGCATCAAATAATAAGAACTATTGATTTATATTTTATTATGAAAACTGCAAATTTAATGCTGTACCTATTCAACTTGCAATGAAGGTATTTACAGATCATAATGAAATGAACCAATCAAGAAAATGATCAATGCAGTTTTCCAGTTTTTAATAACATCAACATTTTATTGCAGAAATAGGCAGTCTCATTGTAAAACCCAAATCATATATCATTTTAAAGTTATAAGAGAAGAACTGAGTAGCAGAGCTAGACTCTTTTCCTTATTCATCTCTAGAATCCACTTCAGTTGTCTCTTTTCTGTCAGGGTTTTTCTGATGAAGTAAAAGGTAGATTGATTTCTGTGTAAACCTGAAAAAAATATTCATTAACAAACACATTTTTTGTATCACTTTTATAAAATTTACTCATCAGGAGGGAAGCATAGGAGATTTTTTTATGAAAAACATGAGGGTACCTATCTAAGCAAAATGGTTGATAGAGTTCTGCAATGGATGTGTACTGCTGTTGAATGCTGCTTAAATTGTGCCTTTAAAATTATTATGCACTAATACTTTTCACATTTCTAAATATAATTTTATCACAACTGTGATCTTCATCTGACATGAATTTTGTTGTTAGCACTCTTATAATATCAACATTGCTTTTCCCAAAAATGCGATGTGGTATTTAAACCAAAGTCTTGTACTCATCAATATCTTAATACCAAATATTTAACTTAAAATTATGCTTGCAAAACTGATATGCACTATCTCTTTCTGGTTTTTTGCCTTTAGAAATACTTGGATTCTGTATTAAACAGAGTTATAACATTGCAAAAATGAAGTTATTTGATTGTATACAAAATTGCACAATCATTGTTAGAGATATCAAAAAAGCCCACATTTTTGCAGATATCTCCTAATTTCAGCTTGATAAAGATATGTAGCAGAAATATTTCACTTTTTTTTTTAAATCACATCAGTCAAGCCTCTGCTCAAAAATTCAGAAACCTTGAAGAATTTAATTTCTAATTTTTGATATACGTGTACAGTCTTTTAGAAATACAAAGAATCCTCTACAGAGAAAATTAACTTGGTGAAAGAACAAGTTTAGCAGTTGTATGTGGACATTTTGGTCCAATTACACTTTACAGGTTTTTTTTGCATTTTACTACAACACACTAATATTACCTTCACAAAGGCAATCCAAGTCTTGTTCCTAGTACTATCATACATTTTTGCGTGACTCTTAAAAAACCAAAAAGGACTGTAGACCACAGTTTCTCCATCTGTAAAATAAAATAACTTCCTGAAAATAATATTATTCAGCAATAATCATAGTTTTTAAGAACCTCTAATGAACCCACTAAGCAATAGCAATGAACAACAATTATTACTCAGCCCTAATTAAAAAAAAAAAAAGCTGCTTTCTATTTGTAAATCAGATTTATTTTATGCACTAGTAAAAAGCTGAATCCAATCTAAATATTTTCTTACTTAGAAAATGTATGTGACATCTTTGTGGTATGAATCCTGTTGCTTTTATTATTTGAAAATTATCTGATTTAGCAGTAGACAGGATATCTTGCATAGTTTACCCTTTACCACACTTGTTTTGATTGCTTTGATATTATTTGTAATTAGGAGTGCAATGCTGAATTATAAAAATATTAAGCAAACATAAAAGCTACTGACTGGAACATTTTTTAATGGAGAAAACAACTCTGAGCTTTCAGAAAACGATCGTAAGTCTGTCTAGCATAGTGTCAAGTAATGAAGTATTCAGTTAGTGAAATGTCAAATTAAGGATAGCTATTACATGATTTATATAAGCTTCTGTACATTGAAGGTGGCTTGGGGGTTTTTTTGTCATTCACTTGAAACTGACTGCAATTAGCTCAAAATAGCTGATGATACTGTGATACTGCAAAATGTTTGAATTTGGAAGTAAACATCTTTAGGTTTCTAAATGAGTAATTATGTCATAGGGATCTAAATATCACAGAACTGTTGAGGTTGGAAGGGACTTCTAGAGGTCATCTCATCCAAACCCCCTGCTCAGGTTACATAGAGGCAGTTGCTGATGACCATGCCCAGAAGGCTTTTGAGTACTTCTAAGAATGGACACTCCACAATCTCTGTGGGCAACCTGTGCCTGGTCATCCTGACCACAAAAAAAATGTATTGCCTGATGATCAGAGGGAACCTCCCATATTTGACTTTGCACCCATTGCCTCTGGTCCTGTCATCACCACTGAAAATGGCCTAGCTCCTTCCCCTTTGCACCCTACCTTCTGGTACTTACTGGCATTGATAAGATCTCCCCAACTTTTCTCCCCACTGAACAGAAGCAAAGGAGGCAGGCCTTCCAAGGAGTTCTAGAAAAAAAAGAAAAACTAGTATAAGCTACCTTTTTCTGAGGCTGCATTCTTTGACCCCAATATATTTGTGCCAAGTCAACTTCAGGGTGGCTTTATCATAGCTGAGTCTGTCGCTTCTGAGGTCAGTCCTCACATAGCACTGTAACGACATCATTTTCTATTACGTGATATCAGCAAAAATAAGATTCCCTTTAATTTCAGGACATGAAAGGTCACTTTCATCCCCCTCTGCTCTCTTTTCCCTCTCTTCTTCCCTCCTTCTCTCCTCCTTGACCCTGAAGCTAGGCCATACTTCTCAGCCCTGTCCTCATATTCCAGACATGTAGCAAGACCTCTCCTCCTCTACAAGATGTTCTCAGCTTTGAAGAACTGCAGCACGTATCCTCACTAAGGATCAGAAGCTGAAGGCTGTTCCAAAGGGAATTGGGTTGAGAAAACAAGCATATGCTGTGAAGTACAAAAATGATTCATTATTGTCATTGCAAATCATCAGAAAAA
Organism: Corvus moneduloides; assembly: GCF_009650955.1. Taxonomy (NCBI): domain Eukaryota; kingdom Metazoa; phylum Chordata; class Aves; order Passeriformes; family Corvidae; genus Corvus; species Corvus moneduloides. Next base: position 74,289,695 of record NC_045477.1, read on the forward strand.
CAGCAAATAAATAATGTACTGTTGCCAAAAATAAGATAAATTCAATAGCTTCACCTCAAGATGTAAGGGCATGGCTGAAGGCACTTTAATTGCCTAGTGTAGATAAAACCTGTGAGGTCAATGCAAGCAAGGCATTGAAAATGCACAGTGAAGCAGAAAATATGAGCAACCTTATACAGAATAGACTGAAGTCATCACTGCCAGGAAGGGAAAAAGATGGGAAATAAAAGATTAGTAAATAAGGCAAAATGTAATTGAATCTATGTCTAGATTCTTTACCCCAATATAATTTATCAGGAAGCAGACAAGACATCCAATGGGAAATTAGGCAGAAAAGAGCAAGCCATCCAGTGGGAAACTAGGCAGATAGTTCTGGTCATTTAACGGGCATCACAATGCCAGTCAAGGCAGTGGTTCTGTCATGTACCCATAGCCAAGCTCAAGGACTTGTGTGGCTCTGAGGACTGTGACAGTAATTCTGTGCATATGAACCCGGGCAGAACAATCTGTAAGCGTGTTAAATAATGGTAATGGCCCAATATGAGCAATGCCCACCTAGGAAGATGAAAGTGTAAGTTTATGCCCCAGACACGATGTATGGGGTTGACAGTAGAGTGGTGGAAGGTAATACTCAGATACTTTGTTGAAGCCACAGAACAGAATCCATTAGCAATTATGAGCAAATGAGACTTTCCTGGACAAGTGGGAGCTGGGCAGGATCATGTTCTCAAGGGTAAAACTCTATTCTTTCTGGCAAGTGACACAGAAGTTGCTGAATGAATTGCAGCAGTGGTGCACAACCGCATATAAAGGCATCCTTCATGCTGAAATGTCTCACTGCACAACCCCTAACAGAGTATAGAGAAATTACATAGCTCCCCTAAACTACATCTCCCACTGTACTGCATCTTTGTCAGATGGCTGCTGTCAGCTTCTGGACTATTTTGTTCAGCACTACACCCCACCATGATATTGTTCATAACTGGTACAGTGTTAGTCTTTCCATGGTTATAGCCATATTGTGGTGCGCTGGTAGCAGCCTAAAGAGCAGGAAGGGTGCATTACATCCAAAGTGATCTCTGAACTCTGAAGTAGCCTAGAGAAGATTACAAAGTGGGCAGACTGCCCTGGAGGACAGACCAGGTTACAAAACATAGTGCTAGAGAGCCGTGCCTTTGGCCAGTGTCCTGAAAAACAGTGATTCCCTTGGGGAAATCAAGCACTGGATTGGTGCACAATGTCAGGGATGCCTTAATCTTTGTAATGCTAAGAACCCTTCTGTTTGCAATTCAGTGGTTTGTTTTTCACTTACATCTGCATAACCCTTGACCTAAGTTGTTGTGGCTGTATTTTTTCTGAAACTTTTGCGGCAGTGTTTTTCCCTTGTTGCTTCTGTGCATACTTATGAGTATCTGTCTAGTAAAAAATGAGTTGAGCCTATCAAGCCTTCTCTCAACAAGCTGTTTTCTGCTGATTTTTAAAATATGCCAATATCTTTTTATGTCTACTAAAATGCTTTGAGAAATAAAACTGTGAATATTTAAAAAAATGGAATAGATGTTCTATTTTGTTGTGTTCTACCTTGATTTTCTTTTTTTTCCCCCCTAATTCTTTTCTATGTCTTTATCTTTTAGAATTTCCATCAGTCATCTTTAAAATGATCATGTGTCTTGTCTGCAAAAAGTTGTTTTCTGGATTAGGGGACCAGTTTGGATGCATCTTTTTTATCCCCTTAATCATGAGGTAACAGGAGACATCAGAATATCAAAGGTGTGTATTGCTGTTCAACACATGAATCCTCCTTGGAATTATCTATATGTTTGTTTAGCTCAGAAATATGGTTTCACTTATTTTTATCTGACTCTGCAGTTTCAAAGAAATGGGACTTTTGCTCCCTTACACCTGTTCTTCCAGAAGACTAACATCAAAGTGAAACACCAACATGAAACTCTTGCTTAGGAATATGTGATTTGGGGTTTTGATTACTGCTTGGGTATAGATGAGAAAATAATGACCTCCTCCAGCAATTATTATACATAGGTATAATTTTACTATTCACATATTAAGTGTTTCAAAGCATTTATTATTAGGATACAAAACAGGTCTCTTCCTCTTTTTTCCAGACCAGGATAGAAAACCGAGAATTAAATAGTTGCAAAACAGCCTTTGCTGCCTAATTATGGTATTCCTAAAAGCTGCCATGTCATAAAAGGTTATTGCACTGTTTTCATGATATGAGAGATGTCATTCCTGTTTCAAGAATAAAAGTGTTTATGGAAGATGTATGCCCATGGTCTTTATTATATGAAATTGTTTTGGAACTTCAATTTATGCGCATACCGTATACATACATATTGTTTGAATTCTAGAAAATCCATACACATTTTCTGGGCTAGTGTTTTCAAAATGTTATATTTTGACAGTTGGAAACAAGTCAAATTTGGGTTTTAGTGGTTCTCAGTTCATAAAGCATTAACATCATGTTAACTGAATTCTGTATCTTAGAAATATGAAACGATTTCTGACAGCATACTAATTTGCAGAAGAATGAGAGTTCTCTCTCTAAAGGTATGAAATTAATACATAAATAGGTAATGAAGAATTTCAAAATCATGTTTTCCTCAATAAGTATGCATTCAAGTGACTTCAATGAAGTCCATATTTGACTAATTATGTTGTAGGATTAAAAAAATAGAAATATACAAAAAAACTTCCTTACTGTGCACAGTTGTTTTTAAAACTCATCTAAAAAGCTTACAGGCATTTAATATTATAGCTGAATTTCTCAGCTGTCTTTAGACATTGTGTGGGTGGACTGAAAGGAAAAAAAAAGATTAGCTTCTTTATTTTTCTTGACTTTTAAATTGTGGATTTATTTCTATTTATTTCTCTATATGTCCTTTATGACTAACACCCAAGGATAGAGTCTATCGATTAGAATTTTGTCCTTTAGGTGTCATAGAGGAGTGTAGACTACCAAAATCTTTGAAATCTCTACAGAAAAATGAGCATGATTTCACACTTACTGTTTTATTCATAATATTAATGAAAAGTAACAGTCAGTTTGAAGATTTTACACAGGGAAAAGTTTATTTTTAAAAAAAATATTATGGTGGCATGTAGAATTAAGGTTGAAGATTAAAAAGCTAAACTAATATTCTCAAAATGACAGTAGATTATCATGAAATAAACAAAATTACACTAGCATGAAATAACCTCTGCTGTGTAGGAGGTGAGATCAGATGATCTAGTGGTTCCTTTTGACCTTAAATCCGTGATATAATGAAATTTCCCATCTTTTCACAGTGTAGCATCTTTTGTTGACGAAGCAGTATGTTCAGCCAGAACCCAGGGATCAGATGAAGAAGGCTCTGTGAGGGACAATAGAAGTGAGGTTTGGGAAGTTGAATCCAACGCATCAGAAGTGTCAAAAAAGTTGTGAATTTGAAAATGAGGAAAGTAAATGGCAGGAGTAAAGGAGAACTTTATGAAAAATGTTCGAGGAATATAGAACTCTAACAACTTGCATTTAGATCATTTAACTTGGCTAAACTTTCTAATGCCTCCCTTTAACAAAGTACGTACTTCCCTTCTCAGCTTGCTGTACTTGACTCCTTGTTGCACAAACCTCGATGTGATTCCACTAAAGGTTTATCTGTGCTGTGTATAACCTGGGATGTGCAAGTAAATTGATTAGCCCTGCCACCTTATACAGTCACCATCCAATTCAGTAAAGAAGAGCCTGTTTCTTGTGTGATCCATCTGTTCCGCTGGCTGGCAGCTCCCTGCCATGGCAGAAATCCAAGGACTGGCCAGGTTTACAAAAGAAAGAGGAAAGGCTTACAACAGCCATGCTATCTAGAAGGTCATGACAGGAACCTGACAATGGAAATTAAGGGCTTTCTGTGAAATATGATCACATTAGCACTGAACTATTCAATGTACCTATTGTGATGTGGGTCATATTGTTTCATGTTTGGTATTTATTCTGTGGCAACTATGGCATCAGTATTCATCTCTCATCAGTAACTGGTAACTGTCAGTATGCATGTGGTTTGGCAAAGAACTTGATAGACTTCTGTGACAGACAAGCATTTCCTAGCCCACTGAGAAGCAAGTTGTTAACAGAAAGGCCCAAAGATTCACTAAAGGTATCGGGAACAGAAATCTGAACTGGAGTTGAATGCCAGTATAAGCAAGATATTTCTAGGCTGCTGGCATAATTACTGTGTTCACAAAAAAATGGCTTTCGTCCTGAAGCCAGTTAAGACAAATGCAGATAAACTTCCAATTTATGGAAAGACACAAACCACTTTTTTTTTCTCTTAGTCCACCCACATAAAGGCAGCTGAGAAATTCAGTTAAAATATTAGATGCCTGTAAGCTTTTTGGATGAGTTAAAAAAAAAAACAACTGTACACAGTAAGGAAGATTTTTTTGGTAATATTTCTGTTTTTTTAATGCCACAATGAAATTAGTCAAATGTTCACAGTTTAGCTGTTACAGATCTTCCTTCAGAAACTGTTTGTCAAGTTAGCAGCAGCTTTCATGAGTTTGAGCAAGTTGTTCTGAAAGGAAAAAGAGAACAGACACTGTGACAGGAGAACTCCTTTAAAGTTTTGTGCTCAAGGCACCCAGCTTTATATAAAAGGTCACTATCACCCCTCAGCAGTTCATGTATATTACCACATACTCTTCACTTTCTGTAAATCAAAAGGCAGAACATGGACACCTGTATACTTACAATAGGCAATTTTGTGCCTGCAGGATGATCATATGCTTGTAAGTTTAGTCACCTATATGTTTAGACAGTTTTGAGCTGATCTGTTTTTATAGTGTATACTGAGTTTTAGGCAGTTATGCCCAATGTGACTAATGCTATTTGTCTTAATAGAAAATAGCAGTCATTAAAAGCAGAGCTTCTCTGAAACCTTTAGACTAAAAGATACAGACACAAAAAAGCATCTGTCACACATTGATTCCAGTTGTATTCAAAGCATTGTTTGATTCTCATCTGTTTACGATAGGACACACATTTTCAGTATGTTCCAGAAAAGAAACAAGTAGATCAAGAATGCAAATAAATATTTGAGTATTACATCAAGTGCCTTCTATTCCCAGGAATTACTGGCTATCTATCAGCAGCTGGTACATTTGCCATACTCATTGTGTAGTTTGGCTCCCTGGATGCTAATAAAAATGTAAATCCTCCATGGAAATCCAAAGTCACTGGCATATTTCAGAACTTTCAGCAATCTTATGCTTATTATTTAATACTTCTGCTACTTGACCTGTAGCCTTGTACATGCAGCCCAAGCTTTCTGAAACCTTTTGGTGATGCAACAGATACAGAAAAAGGACCTTTTCGTCCATTATGTATCAGGGAATGTATAACCATGCCAGTCAAATTTGTCTACTCCTGCAGCTGAAAATACTCAAAAAATACCTCAGTGCATGTTGCTTTGTGAATGTGTTTGCAGCAGTAAAGATCATTGTCACAGCTCAGTAAGTCACACTGTACACTCACTTTCCCCCCCCACTAACATAGTACCTCATACTACCTACCATATTAGTTGCAGGCATCCTGTACAGAAAATTACTTATTCAAAGCCTATTCTGAGAAGCAAATAGAGAGAAACACTAAAATAGCTTAGGTTAAAAATCATCATAATGTACACTTATATGATGTATGTACAGAGTGGGGAAAGAGATGCTGAAAAGCAGCACTGTGGAAAGGGACCTGAGGGTCCTCGTTGAGTAAAAGTTGAATGTGAGTCAGCAGTGCCCTGGCAGCCAGGAGGGCCAACCGTGTCCTGGGGTGCATCAGGCACAGCATCAGCAGCTGGGCAAGGGAGGGGATTGTCCCGCTCTGCTTTGCTCTGGGGTGGCCTCACCTCAAGTTCTGGGGGCGGTTTTGTGTGACACAATATAAGAAAGACATTAAACTGTTAGAGAGCATCCAAAGGAGGGAGGGACATGAGGATGGTGAAGGCATAAAAATAGTGGATGAGGTCACTTGGTCTGTTCAGCCTGGAGCAGAGGAGACTGAGAGAAGATCTCATTGCAGTCTACGACTTCCTCATGAGGGGAAAGGAGGGGTGGGCACTGATCTCTGTGGTGACTACTGACATGTCCCAAGGGAATGGCCTGAAGTTGTGTCAGGGGAGGTTGAGGCTGGATATTTGAAAAATGTTTTTCACACAGTTGGGCACTGCAACAGGCTCCCCAGGGAAGTGATCACAAGACCAAGCCTGGCAGAGTTCAAGAAGTGTTTGGAGAACACTCTCAGGCACATGGTGTGATTCCTGTGGCTGTGCTGTGCAGGGCCAGGACTTGGACTTCGATGATCCTTGCAGGTCCCTTCTGGCTCTATTATTTTATAGTTCGATAGTAGTCAATAGTAGACCACTGGGTGAACATATAATGGTAAGTGCTAATATGAACAGGAATGTCTTTATCTTGTGGTCAATATTCATGTTTGCACTGTGGAGATCTTGAGATGATACTTTTGTCAAGGGCAGGCAAGTGTATGTGTGTAGACTTCTATGATAATTTTTATCCTTGCAAATAACAGCTTCTTGCATTTTTTTTACTATATATTGATCACTGTGATAGCAGCTGAATATTTCTATAGAGTGGCTGAAAAGTATAGAATACCTAAAAACTAAAACTTCTCATGTTTCAGATATCCTATATATATTATTATAATTACCAGAAAAATTTCTTGAATTCTGTTCTCTCTGAGGCCACTGCTTCATAATTCCATAGAAGATCTGATTTTTGTTTGACCTTTTCAAAAATTTGCTTGTTTTTTTTTTATGAAACAGTGAAATCACTTGAAGAATTCAAAACATTAAGTAGCTCTATCTTTCCAAATATCTACAGTTAATGTCAAGAAATTGTTTTTTTCTAAAATCAAAGTTTGTCACAGTTACCTCTGATTCCTATAGAATAAATGTGTGTTTTGCTAATCGTTTGACTTTGCTAGTGAATTTGAAGGTTTTTTGTTCCCTTAGGTTTGATTATATGGCTTTGGATTATAGCTACTTCAGTTTTTATTAGCTGATTATTTGCCTAACTAAACAGAGCATCAGTAATACCAAATTGATTATAATATTATTATTATTACAGCAAGTGTGGTATAACTGAAGGTAGTTAAGTGATACTGGTGAAAGATTTCAGAAAAAAAAGGAAAAACTCAGGCTTTGTTATAACTCTCAAAAAGAGAAATAATGGAGATAAGCATAGCCTTTGAAAGCAAAAGTTTAAGAAGCTTTTAAAAAGTTGCTGCCTGTGTATGAAAGTAAAATTATAGAAAAAAAACCAACCCAAACAACAATTACTGTGTGTCTTTCAAGCAATAGTGAAGAACATGCTTCAAGTGCAGTATGTACAAATACAAAGGTCAACACTCTGAGTGAGAGGTCTCTCTTCTACTGGAGATTGACAGCCATGGTGGAGTAATCTAAGACAGAACAATATTTTCAAGACTGAAAAACAAGAATTTATTTGAATTTTAAAATACTACTATATCAAGAAGGAGAAAAGTTCAGTTCTTAGTGCAAGAAAAATCTGTAATGCAAACCAGTCAGGAAGTTTCTCCTCAAGGCAAGTAGTAAAAAAAACCCCATTCCATTGTATTCTTACAATGCTGGAAAAATGTATTATGAGTATCACATCTGTAAGAATACGTTTAGTGAATATGACAGAGTGATTATTTCTACTTGTCACACCACTTATCTTGCCATCTGTGAATATAAATTATAAATAGACTGTGACACTGAGGTTTACCTTCTAAGTCTTCCTACATTCCTCACTGCAGTAGCCACCAACTTTCTTTTATCAAAACTGAACTATGGTTTTTTTTCTTTTTTTTCTTTTTTGTTTTCCTCTGCTAAGATATAGTGCACCTAAATGGTTTTCTGTTGGGTTTTTATTTATGACAGATCATATATCTAAACATGCATTTAGAAGAAAAATCAGTAAAAATATGTATAAAGAGAGAAAAAAATATTTTCTGTGTTAGTGAGAGTCCACCAAAATTCACTTTTAGATTTACATCATTACAAATTATTTTACCTTATGACTGTGGCTGATTGTTATTTTTCAATAAACAATACATGTGTATTTATGATTTCATTTGTATTTCTATTTCAGATTGTTTTCATTTGTAACAGGGAAAGTTCGCTTTTTCTTTAAGAGTACCTAAATACTAAAAAAAAAAAAAAAGAAAACTTGCATCTCTTGAAATACATTATTTAATATTTTTTCATTAGTTTATATCCTTTTAGAGATGTTTCATAAAGGTCCTGGAGAGGAATTTGTGTGATCTGAATTTGTCATCTCCAATAAGGATGACTATGTATCAACAGATCATTCTGGGTTCCATTTTTTACTGTTACAGAGCAATGGCATTCTTGGGGTTAATTACATCTTGTCACACTGCTAAAAACAAAATTGAGGCTCAATTCAATTGTCTAGATGTAGGCACCTTGCACTTTCTAATCCACATTACAGTCTCTAGAATATCTGCCCAAGAATGTCAGGGAAGAATCAGAAACACACTCTTGAAGAGTCAGAAGAGAAACTAGAAGAACCAGCCAAGTGTCTGAAATGGTGCTAGAAACATAGATTTAAGCAGCAAATGGTGCTCAGGAACATAAGCTCTCATGTAGGTATCTACAAATGTTTACACTTAGTCAGAAGAGTCATATCCCTTTACAGACACAGACACAGTTGTGCTTCATAAAGATGCTTCTCACCATGGAATGGAGTGGGTTGTTTTTTTGCTGTTGGTTTATCAATTTCCTTCAGTCTGATTTCTAGTGTATAGATCCCTTAAAGTTACACCATATGGTAGATGGTTGAAAAGGGTGAGGAGTGAGCTGTAGAACTGCTTTTATAGTCAACCTATTCTTGACTAGTCCTTGACAGGATGTCTGACATATTCACACCAACATATATAGCTCACTCCCTCACAAAAATGGAAAAGGGTGTCCTCAGAGGACTATCTTCAGCCAGGCTTGAATAATGTTTGGCAGAGCTCTCCACCAGTCTGATTCAGGATTAATGGTTATTCCTGTGTGCAGTGCCCATACAAGGTAAAAGAGATCAAAAGTGCATGTGTGCTACTGTGTGACTCAATTAATTGAATGTACATGTAATAAAATAGGACTTTTGTAGGGACAATTGGTTCAAATTTCAGATTTTTTTGAGCTCTGGCAGCATCTAACATCAACACTATTATCACTATTTCTCCAACATTTATTGATCTGGTCTTGTCATGGTAATTCTTTTATATTAAATAAATGTGCAGTAGTCTTCTTTGTTTCATAATGTTGATTTATTAGTTAAGTCCTTTATTAATTTTTGGAAATTTCTCTTCAAATATAGAAAAAAAATCTTGCACTGTTGTGGTTTTGCTGTTCTTGCATAGTTTGCTTAGTTGAGAAATAATGGGAATACCATTGTATTACTTTAGAGTGCCAAAATGAATATGATGAGTAGATGGAAGTATAAGACTTATTTTTGGTAGTTATTACTTAGATGTTTTTATTAAAGACAGGTGTGAGTACAGAAGACATCAAAGCCTGTCAGAAAGTGAAATTATTTTCAAGTCTGAAAGTTTGCTTATTCTTCCTCATATTCCAAATGTGCTGTTTGAAATTTATTTCAAAGGGTGAAAGCTTCACAACAAAAACATGACAGAAGAAGGTTAGAAATGGAAAGTGTTAAGAGCTGGCAAATCTACTTAGTAAAAGCAGAATTAGAAATCTAGCTGGGAATCTGCACATTTGGAGTGCTAAGGCTATAGAAAACTACCCTTGCAGATCTTCCACTCGCATCTTCTGAGGATGACTAAGCACTGCAGAGGTGGCTGTATAATAGCAGTAGGAGTGAAAAGATTTTGAATGCTAAAGCAAATACTGTTTGAAATGTCAGATAGGAAACTCTAAGATGTCTCTCTTTTGCCTAGAGGTAGGCATTCCTATGGAAAAGTCTGCACTTATTATTCATGAAACACATTGTTGAGTGTGGTGGTTTTGAAGCAGATCCAAAGCACAGCATTGTACCAGCTACTATGAAGAAGATTAACTCTATCCCAGCCAAAACCAGCTACGAAATTACAGCTCTGTAAGGAGCACTGTAGAGGCCCCTACAACTGCATGATTATAGTGGGTGAAAGTTTCCCATGACTTATTTTTTGCTAATGGTAACTAAAGCATGAATAATTGCCTTAGAGTAGTATTCTTGTCAAGAGATAGATGAGCAACAGTCATGCATCTTCATATTCTCATCTCATCATAGGATAAAGGAGCAATAAGAATTTCATAGGAATTTTTATTATGATCAACCCTAACACACTGAGGCTAAAGAGGAAGCTCCATGGCAACTTTTTCTTCCATTAGTTAGTACAAGAACTAATTAAGTCTTGTCTCTTGGATTAGAATTTTGGGGTTACAAAATATAAGGAGACCAAACACCCCTTTTGTTCACTCCTGTTTCAATGTTCTTTTCTTTCGCCTAAATCCTGCTAATGTTTTTATTTGGTGTTAGCCTGAACATGGCATTTTGTTTGATCTGTTTCATTCCACAGATAGTAATGACGAAAATCTTTCAGTAAGAGAAATTTAGAGTGGACTTTCTATTGCCAAGAAGCAACACAAGAATTGAATAACACTTTTTTTTTTTAAGAGTGCTTTTTACAATGTATTAGCAGCAAATATGATTTATTATGATTAAAAGAAAAGGATAGAACAAGGTAGTTCATTTAAATGAGAATTGACCACCTCCTAGTTCTTTGTGTCTTTTAAATATTGCTAACTTGAATGTCAGACTGCAGGAGGCTTTGAAAGTAAATCTGAGAAGGTCTAACCAGGAAAAAATTTTGTGCCATAATGTATCAGAACAGATTTTTCAGCTCAGTCAGTGGATCTTGCTGATACAAACCCTCAGAGAACCCGACTCAGTTAATAAATACTTCAGTATATTCAGTCACCTTTTATTTTTACCTGGAGCCTTAAAAACTTCCACTGAATTGCAGCTATAAAAGCCTTCATTTCATAAATCTGAAGAAAAAAGAGTGTAGATGCTCAGTGTGCATACAAAGCACAAAACCTTTACCTATTCTATCTATTATAGAAGCCACATAAATTGGTAAAGGTTCAAGTTCATTAGTAAGTCTTGGATCAATTCTTAAATGCCCACAAGTATATGTAGCATCAGATTATATGATTTGTGCCCTTTCAGTATTTTCTTCTTTAAAAAAAAAAAAAAGTGAACTGAAATACACACAAGCTAACTTAAAAAAACCCAACCAAACAAAAAAAGACGAAGGAAGTATAGGCACTGACAGCTCCCATATATGTTTTCCGTCATCTGCCACTATCCCTGTCCCTTTCCCTCTTTGAAATGGAAACTTTGAAAAGGAACTTCTCAGCAAGATGTCTACAACGTAGTTAAGCCTAGAGACATTTCTGAGTAACCTTTCTTATTGGGTGGGTATGAGATCTTTTGCATCTGTTTGGAAATGAATCACCAACAGAAGCACCAGCTGTGCTAAAACAGTCCCATCCAACAACAAAATGAGAATTTAGACTGAGAGGATAAAACTTTTTTTCCCAGTTTATTGGAGAGTGTGAAAGTCATAATGCAGATGAGGCAAGCACGGTGTATTTAAGAAGGATTTGATGTGTCTGACTTCAGCGGGAATGTGGGTAGATGGGGATACTGAGACTCTATACTGGGCTCTACAGGGAGAACAATGCTTTCTTTGGGAGGAGAATGCCAGCCTTTAGCCATTAGGGACTGCCCTGACCAGCGATGTGTGGTTCACTTCTCCCATGTCTCTTCTCCCACCCCATCTTTATCTCAGTGTCACTCCATGTTTCTTTATTACTCTTCCTGTCTCCTCCCATTACACTTGCGCTTTCAGTAGCTCCTTTCACTTTTCTTACCACTGAGCCTATAACTTCCATAGTATTTACCCATTTCCTACTCATATGTATTACTGACATGTTTGTTTTTAAGCTCTGCCTCAGACCAGTGTCTGACCTTTCCATTTGGATCATCAACTCTATCCAATGAATGTGCTTAATTGCGAAATCCATCAATATGGCTGATTTTGGTTAAAAAAAATTTAGTTTGAATTCACATTAGAAGGAGCTGATCACCTGTTTTCTTCCCCTCTGAAAATTAATTAGCAATGTATACAGTTTTGGATTAGCTTTTTTTTTTTTTTTTTTTCTGCCTGCTTAATTAGGTTGCTGTAGGGAGGGAAGTTTTGTGCTGGTAGCTAGCATTGTAGCACAGAGATAATGTAGACAAAAGAACAATCATCAGAACAATGTGACTGATAATGTAGTCTTGTATTCATTTTCTCCTCTGGAAATGAAAATATGTGTTCTTTCTTATTTTGTAACGTGGGCTGTTTCACTGAGCTGGTTTACAATGCAACTCCAACAGTTACACCATTAGCAAATGTTGGAGCATTTGTAGAAACATGGAGCTGAGAAGGAAAGCATAATCAGAATCAAAAAATCTTCACCCTCAATTAGATACCTCTATTTGGATGGATGACAATCCCTCTACACACTGATGGCTACATTGACTAGAAACTTGATTCACTTGAGAGAACACAAAATTTTTAGTGGAACTGGAGACACAGTAGGATGATTGACCTAACCTCTAGTGAGTCTTGTACCGTGTGGTAAAGCAAGAAGAGGTTCAAACTGATATTTTCAAGCCCTGTGTTGATGTTTTGCATGGCACAGGGTGTTTCAAAACTTAAACATACTTAAGTTTTGGCAATTGAATTAAGTGTCCAAGTTTATGTATAAAAATTACATTTCATTACATTTAGATTTTGTGTATCACTGAAGATGTTGAAAGGGCTAAGGAATACTATAAAACACTGTTCTTGCTGTATCTGCAGATCCAGGTTCTGATTTTTTTTTATTTTTGTAGTATACTTACCAAAAGAGGAATGACTTATTCAGAAAACTGACAGATCACTTAACCTTGTAATTGTGGAGATTTTTTCTCAGAAACTGGGTTGACAGTCAACTCTCTATTACCTCAGAATCTGTTACCTAAAACTGGAAGACCATAGCCATGTATTTTGGTATTGGTTAAGTAATTTTTCACATTAGATAGGAATATTAGAAAGAACAGTCAAAACCTATTCAAAATGTTCAGAGAAGTAAACCTAGAATTACAGTCAGATATGAACAGATTTGAACAGACTAAGTAGTAGCCATTTGGATATTTCTGTGTTTCTAAGACCACATGTATACTTTAATTTCTTTTTTATTTTTTTATCCAGATCCAACACTTCATATTATGTTATCTATTGTCTTGATTTTTTTTGTTTGTTTCTTCATGTATTTTAACTTTATATAACCAAAGTAGTAACAGCAGTAGTAACAAAAATAAGTAAACAAAAGATTCCTAATGGACACCAAATGGTGTACTAATAGGAGGACAGGAATAAAAGAGTACTTTACTTTTAGACCTATTCCCTTAAGACTTTAGTTGAAGTGTTTGACCTGTGTTAAAAAAGTTTATGCTTTTTGTTGTGTATCATTAAGCAAAGAAAGATACATTTAGGATATGATGTCTACTAAAAACTATCAGAGTTATTCTCAGAAATGTCAGGCATCTATCAAAAATCCTTGGGTTGGCAAGCTCATTATAATTAGAAAAGGTTCTGAATATGAACCTAAATATTTCTTTATTTTCATGCAAGTGATATTATCAGTGTCATGAAAAACTGCAATAAGTATTGCTACTCTTCAGTTGCCATCCTGAAGCAGCCATACACAGAATAGAAAAGGTTTTTTAAAATTATGTTGACAGTTCAGACAAGCTCTTTATGCTGTGGGCTTTTTTATTCCTTTCAAAAATGAGAATTTGAAAATAAAATTATTACTTCTTTTTTTTTCTCCTATTTTTTTCCCAACAAGACTTTTTTTCCTAGTCCTGTTGTAATCAAGGTACCTCTCAGAGTGATGAAAGTTCTCATGATTGCAAATGACCTGTATGCTTCAAACATTATCAAGATTGCTTTTGTTAACATGCTTTTGTTGAAGTGAAAGAAAGTAAAGTTTCTGGAGCAGTGAACTGTCTTGGTCACAGACTATTCAGCACAATCCACACAGCATTATAGAATGTTAAGGGGTTGGAATGGACCCAAAAGACCAACTACTCCCAAGCCCCCAAGGGCAGGGACACCTCCTGCTGGACCAGGTTGCTCAACCTTATCCAACCTGGCTTTGAACACTGCCAGGCTTGGGGAATCCAAAACCTTCCTGGGCAACCTGTTCCAATGTCTCACCACCCTCACAGTAAAAAATGTCTTCCTAATATCTAACCTAAATTTCTCCTCTTTTAATTTGTACCCATCACTCCTTGTCCTATCACTACAATCCCTGACAAAGAATCCCTCTCCCTGTCAGCCCCATCAGACACTGGAAGGTTGCTATGAGGTTGTAGTGGTTTGGTCCAAAATACTCATTACTGTTTATCTGCTGTGAGATAAGAATTAGGAGAAATGCAAAGCAGGCACCAAACTTGAAAGAATATAAAGAAGTCTATTAACAGACCTAAAAGAGGAAAGGAAAAAAATTATGCTACCTTCAGAACTGTCCTCCTCCCCCCACCTTCCTCCCTTCTCCCACTGACAATGTAAAAAGACAACCCTTAAGATGTTCAGTCTGTTTACCACTTCCATAATAACCTTGTTCAGTCCATTTAGAAAGAGAAGTCTCTTCTTGCTCGTGCTATGAAAACATTATCACAACGAGACAGCGCCCACTTCCAAATATTGTTCAGTCCATTTAGGAAGAGGAGTCTCTCTGCCTGCGTGTGAGTCCTTTCCCCTGACTTGCAGCTTTTCTCACAACTGCTTTCGAGGGTCCACTCTTGAAGTTTTTTGGGGTACAATTTTAAGGTTGAGCCGTTCAGAAACAAAAACAGAGGCCCTTCCCTTCTCCTTTCCTGGGAGCAAAGGGTCTTCCTCATCTTCATCTCTAGGACTATCTCTGGGAGCATCTCTAGGGACTGAGGTTTTCTCCTTTCCCGTTTGGAGCAAAAGTCCTCATCTGGTTCATCTCTCCCTGTCCAAACTTCTCATGAAATTACAGCTGCGTCAGCATCTGCCTATCTCAGCGCAGGTGCTTTTGCTTACGAGTTGAACACTCCACCCCCCATATCTTCATGGAATTACAATGGGATACTCTGATATATCATAGCTTCACAAGAGAATTTCAGCTTTAAGCATCTCCTCTCTCTCTTCCCTCAGGTTTTCAGCTCTTCACAGCAATAAAAGGGTTAATCTCACCTCGGCCTTGCAGCTTTGCAGCTGGAATGTTGAATTTTTCTTATCGCAGTGGAGAGGGGGGAGAGCCGAGCCGCTCCAGCTGCCCACGGCAAGGCAGTGGGGGGGGTTCCATGGCTGGAACAGGTCCATGGCTTCAGGATGGCCGTGGCCCGGCCCGGCCTGGCCCAAGCAGGGCCTGGCCGGGCCCGCTGGCCCCCACTCGGGCCCCGCAGCCACCTGTCCCAGCACCGGAAACGAGAGAGAGCTTGGAGGGGGAGTTTGCCTATTCTTAAATGTGGATCACAGAGGTGATCACAACTTTAAGTGGCTTAGAGAATTGTCCATATTCAAACTGGCCAGCTGATAGGTTCTATCAGTTCCCAGAGGAAACTGTAAGCACCCCTTAGCAAGGACATCCCTTCCGGGACTATGCTTGCTAACCTATGACAGAGGTCTCCACACAACCTTCTCTTCTCCAGGCTGAACAGTCCCAACTTTCTCAGCCTGTCTTCATAGGGTAGATGCTCCAGGCCTCTTATCAACTTCATGACTTTCCTCCAGGCTTGCTCCAATAATTCTGTGTCCTTGCTATAGTGGGAACACCAGAACTGTACACAGTGCTTCAGGTAGGGTCTCACAAGGGTCAGGTAGATGGGGAGGATCTTACATCATGTGTAAGAACAAAGCACAAAAATACCACCACGTCTCAGACTCTGTCATTTGGTGGTCTTCATTGTTTATGGAAATATTTTGATTTGCATTAAATTCTTCATCAAAATGCACTTAAAATTTCTCTACACATATTCCCTTTCATCCAAAAAGCATATTGGATTTATAGCAAAACCCAGGGACTATTGCCAACATTAGATACTTGTTACGCACACCATTCTGCTAGAAAATTTCTTCCAGCCTCAAAAGCTTATAACCAAAAGAGCAGTGCATTCTAATGTCAGGAAAAAGGAAGTATCACTCTCACTGTTCACAGGTGGTAAGATACAGCCAGTTAAATTTTCAGTGGAAGCCATGTTTGTTCATTTACACATTTGTAAAAATACCGGACTCTATGAAAGCCTATCCTCAAATCACTTTTCATTTTACTGACGATAAAATAGTCCTTTAGATAACCTGTTTTTTTCAGACACATTTGCATCATGTATTACATGGCACTGAGTTCTCTTACTAAAGTAATGAGAAAGTATTGGGATTTCTCCGCAGGGTTCAAACCATTATTTGACATAAAAAAAATATTTTTTGAAATAATGACTATGGTAACTCTGCAAATTCATGTAAGATATTCACTTCTCATAGATATCAGTGAAGCACATTTTACTTATATTTTATCTCAAACTCTTAAAGAAATAAACCTATATGGTTGTTTTAGCACTTTCTACAGCGTGGAAGACTTTTAGTTAAAAATTCCTTTATAAAACTCAGTGAAAAAGTAACATTTTTTAGTTCAGCTTTAGTTCTTGTTATTTCATGTCATGAAGTTGGGATTTAGTAATATTTTTTCATCATTTCCATTCCATAATACTGTATGTGAGGGGATCTGCTAAGCAAATAATAATGACTTTGTTATGCATGTAGGTAGTACCATCAGTGAGAAATATTTCCCCAGAGATTTAAAGCCATATATTTTTACTTTGACTATTTCCTTATTTTCTTGATAATTTTCTCTTTTAACAACTTCTCTATTGCACATGTTTAGTTTCTCCTCCCAGGTCCTTGGTTTGTCTTCTTAAAAAAAAAAAAAAAACAACAAATTTCTAAGTTATACCTGGTGTTTTGTTAATGTTAAAAGAATCTCTTTTGTACATGCAATTACTTTGGGGGTTTTGGTTTTGTTTTGTTTTTTTCTCCCTCCACTGTTAATGGTGAAAAACTGCTACCTTGTTGTGATGATAACAGCAATAATGTCAGAAGTTTCCTTTGGCTACCTTCAGACACCAAATAGTCCATACAAAACATTTCATAGAAAACAGAGTACAGAGCTCAGACTGGTCATGACTACATCTGCATCCAGGTTCCATTGGTTTGGTGCAAATAGAGTGGATTGGTACAGTGAACAAAATAAATACAGCCTTACTGGTAGCCAGCTATTTTCAGAATTATTAGTAGATTTATATGTTTTCCCAAGGAGAGATTTGATGAGTCCATCTCTCTTGACTAATGCATAGCCATGATTTACATAAAGTGTTGTGTTGCTTAGAAATTATCAGTGTCAATATCAAATGCTGACACCACAACTATTCATGGAAAGGTACCACTTTTGAAGACACTCTGATAGATGTGACATTTACTCTGAGCTGCAGAAAACGCAAGTACAAGTCTGTCAATTTAACATCTTATTACTTATACAAAGTGGAAAATTCCCGACAAAAAGAATTAGACAACGTGCATGTAGTCAGGCTAGCACCTCAGCAATTGAGATACTAGAATCCAGTACTCTAGTCTACAAACTATAGGGTCTTCTATGTTCTTACTTTTTTTGTCTGTGGAAGGTAATGTACATTAAAGAAGAAACAAGCAAACAAGCAAAAAAATTAAAGAAATTTCATTGTTAGGAAAACTGTTTCCTGTGCAGCTCTGAAAGTTGATTTGCCACTAGTATTATCCATGGGTACATGGAGGGGGATTTTTCTATGTCACACTTAGACACCAGAACTGTGTCTAGTTGTGCATATATGTTCTGACGAGAAAGAAGGGTCTAAAGGAAGCGTCTAGGAAAGTTATGAGAAATGAAGAGAGGATATACCTGTGAAAACTGGGTGTCCTAGGTTACAATGTAAGATGTAACCAATAGTATGTATTCTATTATCATTTCCACAAGCTGTTAGAGCAGGTGGGGCAGTGTTTGTTATCTCCTCCCATGACTCATCCCTGGTACCTCCCTCCGGGAGCTATCTCTGTTTAATGGACAATCAAGGACCCACTGCAGGACTCATAGAATTACATCAACCCATTGTGAGATGCTCGGCCCGGGGGGAGGAGCCAAGCATTCCCACCTGGATATAATCTGGGGTTTGTAACAGCATAAGGGGTTTTTACCTGCTGGATTTTTAGAGGACAAGAGCTACCGTTGGGCCTTCAGGTGAAGACCAGACTCCTCTACAGGATCACTGCTTCAACAGAACCATTTCATCTGGGCTGCTACCACCACCCTGACTAACAGGGTCTCAGGTTGTATCCTGAATCTGCCAGTGTTCTTGTACTATTGAATTTATTTTAGTTTTCCTATTAAATTATAATTCTGACTTGTGATCTCCCACTGGTTTGTTTTCAAACTAGTACACTAGGAGAGGGAAATCCTTCAGTGGACTCATGCCTAAATTAGTCATTAATGGACTTTGTTTCTAGTGGGTATGGAGAAAACATGACTTGGAACCAGCCAATAGATTTTTTTTTTTTTTTAATAATAGGGCAAACTGTATCTCAGTTATGTTGCTGCCTCATGTAAAGGGAAGATCTGAAGGAAGTGAGACAACACAGGAAGTGGAGAAGACTGTTCTATTCAAAGGTCTATTTAATGAAAATAAGAGAGAAAATGTAATATCTGAGCCAGAATACCACAGGGACAAATGAAGGTAGAGTAACAAGAAACAGAAAAGAAATCTTGATCCATTGAAAGCAATTAAATCAGTGGTAATTTAACAAAGTTGAGGGTGCTGTGAGAGCTTGGGGAGGATTGATAATATTTTAGTGACTGGATGAAAGAAACAGTTGTTTGGACATACAAAAGGAGTGTGGTGGAAACACCCCTGAAGTTAAAAGATTGCTTTATGAAGCAAAAGGACTTACTTTCAGTTACTGGTGGTGCTGTGAGGACTGATTCCATGGGCAGTAGCCCTTCCTCATCTGAAATGTCCGTCACTGGAGATATTCAAGAACAATCTGGACAAAACCCCATGCCACATGCTCTAGGATGACCCTGCTTGAGCAGGGAGGTTGGACCAGATGACCCACTGTGGTTTCTTCCATCTTGACCCATTCTGTGATTCAGATGACTTTTCCTCTGCCTGGTTATGCAACTAAGAGAGAAAGGCATCATAACTGCAGGTGACAACACATGGCCTTGGCACAGAAAATTACTTAATGTACTACAGAGCATCAGGACAACCTCTTTCCAATAACAGAAATCTAATTTATGTTCTGACATGTTTTTCCTCTTTCTCACCACTGTTGTCTGGAATTCAGTCATAAAACCTTCTCTTTACCTGTTGCATAATTTGAAATAAAATTTAAGGAAGAGGATGATGTATACACAGTTCAGTCACCCATATGAGAAAGGAACGTACTGATCTAATTTTTTGGTCTGTCATATCAATAGTCTCACAAAGTTTAGGAACTAGTAAAAATTTGAGTTTGATCAGAAACACAGCTTCTTCAGTGACTACAGCTACTAATACCGAATATATTGAATGATCACCATCACTTTTGAAAGTGTTGCAATTTATATGTTATGATGTATATATTTTAGTATATATTTTATTTAAATTTGAATTCCTGTTTTATTTCAGATCCTTGTTACATCATATGAAAATTCTTAAATGAAATTGTTCTGAATCTTTTAGATATCTAATAAAATTAATTAAATTTATGAAATATTTAACTTTTAGCTGCAATGTAAATTAAAAAAAATTATCCAAGTTACATGTAAGTAAGGCAGGAACATTTCTGGAAATTCTATTGAACTTTAGCTTTGAAAAGTGTCAGCTTTAATCATCTTCTACTATTATTTTCAAAATCAGATATCTACTTCATGTTTAATGTCTCATGATGTAATACTAAAGCATCAAATAAGGGAGACCACCAGGTCCCCATGATTTAACTGCTACAGCTAATTCTATAATGCTTTACCCTCAGTTAATTCACTAAATCTATGCATCTAACCTATTTCAAATCATAATCCATATCAAAGGAGGACAAAAACAATGTTTGCCACAAACATAGAGGGAATTAAAGTTTAGAGGACAGCAATGTGAAGATGTACTGAATAGAGCACACATTAAACTGAAAATTGTGTAAATCCTGTAGTGGGCAGGAATGGAGCATCCACGTACACAGAACTTTGATTTATCATTGTAGTAATTGCAATTTTAACAATCTCAATAAATTATAGCAAACAGACATAATTAATCCAGTCCTATAAAACAAAGATCTGTTGTTCCCCCCTCATAGGGTCTTTCAGGCCTTTGATCCAGGCCTTGGAAATTTAATAATTCACAAGTATTTTTATCCTCCTCTTCCTTCCTCCATGAATGACAACAAAAGCTTCATAATCCTACCTTAATCTGGTTAATTCAAAGTTCCTTGAAGGAATCTTAGATAGAAAAATTCTTCAGAAAAAATGTATGGAGTGACTCCTTTAGGTGCCACAGACAGAGATTAGGGTGGTCTATGAAAAATGGAATCAATTTCAAAGAGCTTTGTGAATTGGTGTCTGGTCTGGTTGATTAGAGCTAACACTTGATAACCTGTAGTGAACAGCAGGACTGAGCTAGAGTAAGGTATAAAATAATGCTGTTAAAATTTCTAGAAAAGGGGAAACAGGAAGTCATTAAGAGGATTTGTAGGATGAAAGGGAAAATATGGTTAAATGTTCATGTAGATAGCCACAAAAATACTTTGAAGAGACCAAAGGAGACAGCATTTATACCACCTAGATCAGAGAAAATACTCTGATACTAAAAAGAAAATGAACTGTGAAATCAAGTCTAGTGGAAGTATGGAGTCAGAAGTATTACATCTTGGAATAGCATAAACAGTGCTAAAGAAATATGGAACTCTCTACATTACTCTGAATGCTGCATCATGTGGTACCTATCCTTTACAGGCTTTGCTAGAAATACTTTTTATATTAAGTTTTCTGAAATTTTATCACTGCAAAACTGCAAATACCTTTTGAACTTCATCATTAATCAAATGGGAAATTTCTTTCTTCATATCTTCATCAGAAGTGTCAATGCTGTCTGTTATCTCCACTAGAACAAGAACTAGACTCCCAAAAGTAAGACGTTATTTTTTTATGCCTCTCTGCTTCTCATTCTGTTTATCATTCCATCTTTTTTGATGCTTTTCTCAAGGGGAAAACCTCAGCAAACAATACATCAAAGACCACAGGTTCCTCAAACACCATAGCAGTGGTTTAGGATGGTAACTGAGATGTAAACTCTTTTCTAGAGATTAATGTTGAGTTTTTATTATATTTTTATATGCTGCCTCTAGCTAGGTCAGTGTCTAGAAATACTGAGTTAGGCAAATATGGAATAAATGGAGGAACATAAAATAGCTTTTTGGTTTACAAATATATAAGTGTATATATATATGTAGAAAGAGAGAGAAAAGTATTTATATTTCTCAAAGCTATGCTGCCTTTAAAACACCTGGAGAAAAAAAGGTTTGGTTTTCTCTGGATGGGTAATTCTTCTAGTAATTTACAGTTGATGATAAAAGTATAAGAGAAGCTGTGCATATACCCCTAATGTCAGCTAAAATACATAACTGAACTCTATCAGCAGAACTCTTGACCACCTTTGACTGCTACTACTAAACAGCTTGACGATATTTCCCAGTGGTAATTCTTTTTAAATACTGCACCTACAGACAAGAATCCCTATACATCACCTTTGGAGAATCTTTAATCAAAAAAATATCTACATGTGAACAAAGGAACCATGCATATTTGGTCTGGCTGAGTTGGAGCTCATTTTCCCTTTGCAGCCCTCACAGTGCTGTGCTTTGCAATGGTAGCTGGAAAGATGCTGACAACACTACAGCGCTTTGGGTACTGCTGAGCAGAGCTGGAACAAGATCAGTGCTGTCTCCCCAACATTCCTCCCCATCAAAAGGGGCTGGGGGTGGGCAAGATCCTGAGAGGGGACAACCAGGCCAGCTGAGCCAAATTAACGAAAAGAATTTTCCATATGATATCAGTTCAGATATAAAAGCTAAGGGAAGGAGGAGAGGGAGGGATCTTTCAAGATTTAGGATGTACTTCTTTTCAGCTGACACATAATTAAATATTTTGGACATAAATAGCAGCAGAGGTAACCAAGTAACCTGCTACTATTTTTCTGCCTACGTTTATGTCACACTGAAACCTCTCTCAAAAGAGAACATTTATTTTCTTATGACTGCCGAGGATGTGGAGGCTTCATAAGGTGCAAGGATTCCTCTTAGTAATCATATTATTAACAGATTATTTGAAAAAAACTTGGTGCACATATAGAAAATCTTGAACATGTCATTGGATTATATTGTTATTAACAAACTGTGTCAGAAATACTGAAAATGTTTAGTCCTAGTTTATTAAGTTCTCTCCCTTTGTCAGCAGAGAAATAACAGAGACAGAAAACAAACAAATTTGGAAGTCTTGTCCACAGACAATCCAGAAATACAGACAGATATTTAGGTCCAGGTAAAGGTGCCATCATACCCTCAATTTCTTACAGCACTGCTGCTTCAAAATACAGGATTTTTACATCTCTATAAAGGACAGAGGGAGTGCTTTTAATACCATAATTTATTATGGGATAGAAACAGCTGTATATCTCCAGACGCAGAAGTAAACTTAACCTTAGTGTCTCTCCCTACCTTGCCTAGTAAACTTTGAAATTTACATCTCTATTCTTACAGTGTACTTGGGCATAACAGCTGTCACATGACATATTTCTGATAGCTAGATCCTGACTCTGAAAAAGGCACATTTCAAGTGACATTATCTCCATTGGGAAAATATAGATAGGGGTCATCTAAATTAAAAAAATATATAATTTAGGAAAAAAACAACTGTTATTGTGTTATGTGTTGGACAAAAGAAAAGAGCATGTGATGTCACCTTCCAGCATATAATGTATAAATATATAGGGAACATAGTCTGAGATGCATTTAAATGTGTTAACTTTTTGTCTGGTTTTCTGTTTCATTACCTCTTAATATATGAATGTTCATATGCATTTATTTTTAAACATATGATTGAACAAGGAAAAAAATTTTAAAAGCGTGTATTTACCTCTCTAGTAATTACTTCTTCTCTGAGAAAGGGGTATTTAACTATCTATCCTACTGATCAAAACTAATATATTTTCTCTCTCCTTTCTTTTAACATATTATTATTAGTAGTGGTTATTTCTGTTATTATCATCTTTTAATTTTCGTTTATTTTTCATATCTGTAGTGCTGTATCTTGGAGAAAAAAATAATGGAAAAGGATTAAGTAAGATAAGTAAATGATCTCTTTAGTCTTTTTAAGTTTGAATTTAGTCAGAGAGAATTTCTCTGTGTGTGTGTCTTTTACTGTTCCAAAATCTTCTTGGAGTTTTTTCAAAGCTAATATTTTAACACTGTTGCCAGGAAGAAAAAAAAAATTGCAAGCACAAGCTGCTGTTATGAAAACAACGCTCTTGTAATTCCAGGCTTGTGTTTAGTGTCCCCATGAGTGCCATTCCAGCACCACTGGCTTCTCTTCTGTTCTTGCAATTTCTGTTGATTGTGTGTGCATGGCCTCTTCCATCTGCTGACAGTAGGTTAAAGAAATAAGCAACACTGGTAAATATTTTTCTTTACATAAATACCACTGAACTTTGAGTTAGGCATGCAGAACAAATAATGTAAGGTTAAACTTAATGATATTATCACTCTAGCAGTACTCACACATATTTGTAAAATATATGGAGAAAATGTCTTAGGAAAATAAAATTATTTGGATAATTTGGATGATATGATACTACTATATGTAGTTTTCTTAACAATTTGTTGTATCCAAGTTAAACAGTAAATTATACAACCTCAAAGCAAGGCTGGGGAGGGGAAAAGCAAAAGAGAAATCCTATTCTAGTTAATATGCTTAGTCAAGATTTATTGGTTAACCAACACTTAATTCCAATGTGCTTTTTAAACACGCTTATGTGCACACATGCACACAGACACAGACATGCACATTAATTGAGACAGATGTACTTTACATATCCATAGTTACTGCAACTACCTTTCTCACTACATAAGCATAAATTAAAACAAAATATTCATGTTCACAAAAATACCTTTATAATTTCCTAACATCTGTGATAGCTTCCCCAAAGCAGCAATATCAAAACAAGCTTATGCAGTGGTAGCAGGACTTGTGCCTTCAGATCTTTGTTGGTCCCCACCTTGTTCATCCTGTTATCACCAAAACTGGCTCTAGCTCCTCACTTTGCATCTGCCTGAAAACTATAACTGACAGGTATAGCCCCGAGCCGTCTGATATCACCATGCGCCTGGACTTTTAAGGCCAGTGATATCATCTTCTCTGCTCCATTTTTTACTTTAGAGTCACAGACAAGGCATTCTATACAGAATAACCAGTTGTTATCACTGTCTGTATGTTTATATTCCAAAATGACTGTAACCACAGGCATTACATTACACATTTGCATAGCACTGAAACTTGAAGGAGTTTACGATGCTACAATTTGAAAAAAAATTTGCTCTCAAGTTACAAATAGTATTTCTTCCCAACCCCCTGTCCTCCCTTCTCTATCTTTTTATCTTTTTCCCCCTTCTGTTTCTTTGGAGTTTCTTTCAATGCAAACTGACTGTTTACCTTCATCTTCTTCATGTTTTTTCTTTATGGGGATACAGCTGTGTGGAAAAAAAAAGGAATCAAGTCCCATTTCTTTACTGAAATTTACCACACTATTTTTATAGATAACCTTATACAGAATCGTGAAGAACTTATTTCTCTCTTTTGTGTTCAAGGCCTGAAAAACGAGAAAGTTATCAAATGTTTAAAAAAACCCTGTGAGAAGTAGGAAGAAAAATTGTCTTAAGATCCTCTGAAGTCATGTTGAAGTGCCTTTATTTTCAAGAGCTTTTTTTTATTAATATGTATTTAATACCATAATAATTTGGTTCTGATTCATCAAACTATTTGCCGTGTAGGAAAGATTCCATGCAGCAGTAATATCACACTGATTACAGTAGCAGCTTTGGGTTGAGGAAATATGAAGAGCTGATAGTTGGTCAGTAGATGCCTTAAAAGGTCCATGACCAACCTTATTTTCTAAATCCTATTAAAAAGAATACCCAGAGGGAAACAAACAGGACATAGTATCTTTAGACTGTTCATAGATATGTTGGAGCAAATACTAGCTTGAGCTAGAGTAATGTCTAAATATTCCAGCATTCATAAGACTACCCTGAGAATTACTGCTGATTTTCAATGGGATTTATTAAACTGTCCTATTTTTAAACTATTTGTAAACAACCACAACAGTGCTGTATTTCTCAGTTGCAAAGAATTTAATATGTAAGAACTATAAAGATTATAATGTTAAAGCTATGTCTGTAATACATCTCAGACACATTATTCCAAGGATTATGTCAATGAAAAAGTGAAATTGTATCTACTTTGTTTACCTGTGATAAATTCAAGCAATAATAAATCTGGTATTGTCATTACAAACCCAAGAGAAATTAAAACTATTCCTATTTTGCATACACTAATGATTGCCATGGGGGCAGTCTGAAAAGGTTTGGAGTGAAAATGGAGATGAAACTGAAGCTTGTGTAAGTTTTCAGATGATAAGAAAAATAGGCTGCAATTTTTAAAGGAAACTTTGGATGTAACTGCTGATGAGGAGTATTGAGAGGCCAGCTTCTAGACTAGATGGAAAACACCAAATTTGAAATTCAAGCTTTCATATTAGAGTGATAGTGATCTTTCTCTTAATTGCAATTTGTGTATTTAAGCCTATCATAAGGAATTTTGACACTGAACTTATTTGACTTATCCTTTTTTTATAATTGATAGCATTTTTCAGTGCCACAACACTGTAAGAAAGACAATAGAGATGTCTGTTTTGGATATAGCATGAAGGCATAACACAGGTAGCCTGGAAAAGGAGCAGCTTGTGTCACTTGTATCCCTCAGAAATTAGCCATCTAGATTTAATTAAATTCTCTCGTTATAGAGAACCCCTGTGAAGACAGTGGAAGACAATCTCAGAAAAAAATTTATCCTTTCTTGTAGCAACTCTCAAAAACAGATGGACTCACTCATCTTTTTATTTTCTCTCTTATTCTTTTACCAGAAGGAAACCATTTACCTGAGTCTATCGACAAAATGAAGGTGTCTGAAGTTAGAGAAGATGGATTCCTCCTTGATGGATTCACCATGTACTGGCTGTGCTCCTAGCTAGAAGTAAGGTTTCAAATAAATATCAGTCATGACTTATTGCTTTTGTTTACTTGTTTTTTTATAAGTAAAAAATGCTTCCAAAAGGACTGCAGAATATTATTGATAATCTCTCACTGGTTAAAAAAAAGAAGGATCAGAATGTTTGGAATTTTTTTGTCATTTGTTCTTTGTTTTGGGGTTATTTTTTAAAGACTATATTTGAGCTACTCAGACTAAAGTCCTGCCATAATCAAAACATGTACTTTTATTGTTCATCATAATTTTTGATGTTTATGGTAGGGAGAGCTGGGTGTACACATAAAAAACTGGGTAGATGAACTTCATCTGGTAATATCCCATCCACTAACACATGCACACATGCATGGGGAGAAGAGGACATAAAAAAGCATTACAAAGATACTCATTTTATACTTATGTGGAAACATAAGAAGTCTATACATTGTAGTCCAAAAAATCGTGGAGTGCAATGTGTAGGTGGTCATTGACAACTGCCAGATTTAAATCAAATTCTGTAGTACCCATACATTTTGCTGAAAAAATGTGCTGCCTTCTTTATGAAGAGCATGTGTAAGGGTTTATTTGCCCAGCTTTAATCCATTCTACCGAGGGAAATATTTCAGCGGAGGAAAGAGGTACATCCTATTCAAAAGGGTTTCAGTGATTTCTGGTATTATGCAGATTTACTTCACTGCTCTCGAAGAATGACATTCAAAAAGCAGACAAACACTAACCTTTTTGAAAATGAACATGATGACTACCAAATATTTGTCTACTGTTGAACTTGTTTCTCTGTTCCAGAAATCGTTCTGAGTTAATTTCATCTGGATTACATATATGCCTTGTTCTGTAAAGGGAAAAATACTTGAATTATACGCTGCATTGTATGCTGATTCATCTCTAAAACTAGGAATTAACATGAATATGTATCTGCACTAGGATCTTTCTCAATAATTATTCCAAGTGTTCAAAAATTATGAAAACCAATATGATTTTAATTTTAATGTGTCTTTTCTATTTGTGAAACAGGATATCCTTTTGTTCTACATATTAAACAGAAAGACTGAATAGCAATTCTAACCTTGTGTGCAATTTGGTGGAAATTCAGCAGTGAATAGCATGAAAAAAGTTTAACATAGAACAATTTTTTAAAAAGCACTATTTCTAGTGGAAGCATCCCAACTAACTCATGACAAAAAGATTAAAGATGCAAGAATGTAAAAACAACATAAAGTCATACCATCATTACCTTTGGTGCACAGTAAGACCTTTAAGAGCATCATTAGTACAATTATTTTTGTCCAAAGAAGATGGTGTCTTAGAATTTTTGAACATTTGAACAGGCTTAGAACACATAGATCTGATGGCTTTATTCTAAATACTATTGTGTATTTGTTTTTTAAAAGAAATAAGTTTAAAAAAAAAAATTTAAAAAATACACCAAACCAGAATATTGGAAGAACATCTTCCTATTTCACAATTACCGACCGAAAGGACGCATATTGTGGTAACATAAGGATAAGACTTATTTCATATGCAAAATTACTGTGAGATAATGATACAGCATCTACCTATTACCACTATACTGGGTGCCTGATGACTTAGAGATTTGTGTTTGGTACATGAATCATGTCACAGAATTGATTAATGAACTGTTTTGTGGTAACAGGCACTATTTAATTGCTAGCATGCTTAAGAAAGTTTTGGGTGATGAAGACACACTACAGGAGCGATTTCAAACCTACAGACATGACCTGTGCCCTACTGTTTGCCTTTTGGGGCTCTGGCTCTGTTTAATTTACAAACTTTTTATGTGGTCAAGGCCAAAAGTTTCTTTCTCCTTTTCCTGAAAATAATTCAACTGCCAACTTCATGACTCAGTCTAGTATTTTATTACAGAGGACACTGTTAAATTTTCAGAATCAAAGGCGTAAATGAAAGGTAGAGAATAATCCTGATATAGCAGCTAACTGCAGTATATGATGCAAATATGTATCTCGATATATAATGGAAAGAAATCTTTATGATTTTTTAAATGTTGACTAATTTAAAGGAAAAAACATACTTCAAAGACAAGATTGCTCTGAAAGATCATATGGATCATTACTGAATTGCTGCTGTTAAATTTCCCCAAGGACTTCTTCAAAGGGGAGGAGAGAATCATTGATAATTGGGACTCAAAGTGACACCTGTATGAAACTGCTGTAAAGAAGCTCCAAAATACATTAAAAAAACCCCAAAACTAAACTAACAAAAAAAAAACAAAAAAACAAAAAAACAAAAAAACAAAAAAACAAAAACAACAACCAAGAAAAACCCCAACAGAGCAACCTCTTTCCAGGCTTTTCAAAATCTTATACTTAACACATCATTAGGAGAAACTGCTTAGCCTTGCAAATTATTCAAGTAAATCAGAGGTACTGTATCAATTCAAGGAAGAACTCTAGGATACAAAAGAAATGAAGTAGTGATAGTTGTAACTGTCATAGTGAAAGAAGGTAAAATTTATTAATCCTGATTGAATTTCTTTTCAAATTTGGGGAACATTGTCCCGAATGGTTAATACTATGAAGCTAAAATAAGTTTATTACATCTATTATTGGAAAACTTTGATTTTATGTTTTTGTCACTCATTGATTTTACTGAATTTCATAGAATCATGGAATGGTTTGGATTTGAAGCAACTTCAAAGGTCATCTAGTTCCAACCCTCCTGCTGTGGGCAGAGACAACTTTCACTAGACCAGGCTGCTTGAAAGCCCATCTAACCTGACCTTCTATATGAGTACTTCTAGGAAAGGAGCATCTACAATGCCTCTAGGCATTCTGTTCCAGTGTGTCCCTAGCCTCACAGTAAAGAATTTCTTTCTAAAATCCTATCTAAACCTACCTTCTTTTAGTTTAAAGCTATTTCCCTTTGTTCACTCATTACATGACCTTGTAAAGAGTCCTTCTCCAGCTCCCTTGGAAGCTGTGTTTCAGTATAAGGTCTTCCCAGAGCCTTCTCTTCTCCATGCTGAACAACCCCAGATCTCTCAGCCTGTCTCCATAGGTGAGGTGCTCCAGCCCTCTGATCACCTTTGTGGCCTTCCTGTGAACATACTCCAGCAGTTCCATGACCTTCTGATGTTGAGGGCCCTGGAGCTGGATGCAGATGGGGGCTCACAAGAGTAGAGTAGAAGAGAAGAACCCCCTCCTCAGCCTGCTGACCACATTGCTTTTGATCCAGTCCAGGTTACGACTGGCTTTCTGAACCACAATTTCACCTGGAAGGGTCATGTTGAGCTTCTCATAAACCAACACCCTCAAGTCCTTCTCCACAGGGCTGTTTTCAATCTGTTTTCCTCCCAGCCTGTACTTGTGCTTGGAGTTGTCCTGACTCAGGTACAGGACCTTGCATTTGGCCTTGTTGACCTTCATGAGATTTACACAGGCCCACCTATCAAGCCTGTCAAGGCTCCTCTGAGTGGCATCCCTTCCCTCCAGCTTGTTGACTGAACCCCACAGCTTTGTGTTGTCAGCAAGCTTGCAGAGGATGTACTCGATCCCTCTGTCCATGTTGTCAGCAAAGATGTTGAACAGCAGTGGTCCCAATACCAAGCCCTGAAGAACATCATGTTCTCAATTTCACTCTGAAACATCTCTTTAATAGTAACTATCATGGCAGAATATGAAATCCAATTTTTATTTTAATGCTGACCCCCTGCGCTTCTTTGTTTCAATGTCTAAAATTCACTGTTCTAATTCCAAGGTCAGATCTCATTCCAGTTTATGACCCTATTCACTATAGATAGGCAAATCAATGTATTACTGTTTCTTTCTGGTCTTTAGTTGTTCACTAGAAAAAAGCTGTCAAATATAATCCAGGAACTCCAGGGTGCTTCTCTTGAAAATCCACCTCCATTAACTGATTCTACAACCCTTTATGTAATCATGATCATATCCAAATCCTTTATCAGATTTTTTCCTTAGCAATACTGTTTTATTTCTGTTGATAATTTTCCCATTTGATCAGTTTTTTACTGATCATTTGTTGTTTCCAGAGACATTACACCTCAAGAACCAAAGAGAATCCTGTGAGTTGCTGCATGGTGGGCTATGAAATACACAAGGCCAGACTTATTTGAAATATCTGATCTTTGTACTAAAATATGCCTGTAGTATGCAAATAGTTAAGCAGTAGTTAAATCAGCAGTTATCACCTCAGCAGGTTATGGCACTGCTTTATTCCAACAGAACACATGCAGATATCAAATATTTTTTTCTAAGTTCTTTTGGATCTAAACACCTTTTCTGTTCTGCTTTGGGATTTTTTAATCATCTAGTATATATGTCCTCCTTAGAAGGACAATCACATAATATTAAATCTGCATGGAAAAAATTTTTGATCACAATTTTTAGATTAAAAAACCCACAACCTCAACCTGAAAATGCAGAGGCATACATTTGTGTGTAACAGAGAAATTATGACTCACTTTCCAAATGAAACAGAATTTCTTAATCCATAAGATTCAATTTCTTTTTCTCTCTTCTCAGTTTAAGCTACAGATGCAATGTTTGGTCTTGCTGTTCCAGCTGTGAGCTTTCATCATCAGTTCTTACAGTCTTTCTTACTATTTTGTCTAAAAACTAATTAATTTTAGAACTGGCAGAATTCCAGGAATCATTCCTACTTTTAGAACAGTCAGTAGGCATAATATTGCCACACCATTTAACATGAGA
The DNA here is from genome assembly GCF_009650955.1 of Corvus moneduloides. Classification (NCBI taxonomy): domain Eukaryota; kingdom Metazoa; phylum Chordata; class Aves; order Passeriformes; family Corvidae; genus Corvus; species Corvus moneduloides. Next base: position 74,320,911 of record NC_045477.1, read on the forward strand.
GTCTGAAATTTTGGTTTCTAAGTTAATTCTGTTGGAAGAAGAGACTAGGGCAAAGAAAACTTGCTAATATATGGCTTCTGTTGAGTGTGAGGTAGTACCTCATAGATCAGTTCATAAATTCCTACAAAACTATTGTTTTCTTTACACATATATTACCTCTACTTGGAACCTAAGTGGTATTGATTGTTCAATTGTATTATCTTAGATATTCTTCTTTGATTTAACAAGACACAGATCTAGGAAATCAAATTAAATCTGTATTTGTCATATTCCATTTCATTCACAATAGATGTATTAAGTTATATCACTATTTTCTGTGACAGTCCTAAAATCAATTACATCATCTGTTGCAATTTGAACCATGTAGCTAAACACTGAAAAATAGCTCTGTATTTAACTTTTCTATCAGTCCTTTCAATCACCACTTATTTTTCCTAACTACAGAAATTCTTAATTTGGTGTATGTGAGATACTTACTGCAGTGGAGATCCTTTAAGTCTTTCAAATATTGGTTAATCTTTGATGTCCTATTACCATCTAGTTTCAAAATGCTACAAAGCTTTAAGACAAAGAATTAGAAGGATTCAGGGTAGTGTGAGAGTGGGAAGATGTCTTTCTCTCTTTTTTTTTTTTTTACTAACACTCTCTTGCTTTCTTTCCCTTTTTCTGCAGGGATAATTTGATCTTTTATCAAGAGTAGGGGCTTGGATCTTCCCCTGAGGGTCGTTACTCTCTTGCTGTGGACTATTACACACAAACATGAAAATCTCCCTAAAGGGAATTATTTTGGTATGAGAAACACTATGCTATTACAGATTAATTTCTCCTAAAATCTATTGATTTCACACTGATTTCCCAGTGCTCTGTTTTGTTTCAACATTTTGCCAGGGAAAAGAAGAAATATTGCAGATGGGGTTAGGAAGAACAGAGGGACATGTTCAGGGTTTCCAGTTCTTCTCCCTGTTGGAATGGAAAGATCAGTAGCTGTGCTATGCTTATAAAAAATAATTGAAAAAGAAGCTAATTTTAGTACAGTAGGTTTGAGTTGTGCAGGGTCCAATACAACAAAGTCAAGCAAAATAAGACGAAGCCTGAAAAGGTAGCAGCACATGTACTCTGCTATTTAGAAGTATGTACACCAAAGGATTTGGTTTTCTGGAGATTACGCAATGCAGAGATGAACAGCATATTGTCTAACTCCACTGTGCTTCTGTTTTGTAAACCAGATGTTGACTTTCTTGCATGATACTTCTTATGGTATGCTGCTCAGATTTTAGTTCTTATTTACTGTATCTTCTCTGTGCTTCAGCCAATATATAGCCCATTTTATCAGCCTTTTTTCTCTTTCAAGATGATCCAACACATTAAACGTTAGCCTTTGATATGGACTCCTCACAAGAGATCTCTAAAAAATCACATCAAAAAATGTTTACTGCACATCTTCATCATTCTGGCAACTTGACTAACACTAAGATCTGACAAATTAATAAGATGGCCTTTACTTTAAAATGATAAACCAAAAAAAGGTACAAAAAATTTTGTGTTAATCAAGCTTTAGTTTTCCAAATTTGCACTCTTAGAATATCTTTTAAGATTTCAAGTGGCTGTGAGTATAACTGATCTATAACTGTTTACTATAACTGTAGAACTCTAAGGTTTTTTTCAAGTTATTATATTACAGTTCTTCACTGCTCTGAGAAATTTTCCTTCTACCTATTTCATAACAAATAATAATCCAGATTCAGCGGTTTCTTTTCTTAATTGTTCCTTTTGTTCAGTTGTAAAGAAATTTATAAAATATAAAAAGATGTCTGCTATGCATTTTTTCTTGAAGTTTATTACTTTTCTAATGCTATGTATATACATAAACTTTTAAATATTTATTTATATAAATATATAAAATAATGTAAATAGTGTTAAAATAGATGCTTTTTGTGTTTGTGTTTTTTAACAGTGATTCTATATTGCATTTCACTAGTTAACGTGATATTCTTTATCATAAATGCATTTTTTCGTGACTTTCAAGTTTGAATCGAAGCCTTGACTATGGTAAAAAATCTGAGAATAATTAATAGGCAACACAATATGCATATATGCTATTAAGGACAGAGCATGTTATCTTTGTGAACATTATTGAGAGTACCTAACTATTATGTTCTGCTTTTCCCCCATGAATATTGAAGAACTTTCTAATGGCATGTAAAATCACTGCCTTCCTGTATGAATAATATTCATGAATCACAGAAGATTAATTTGCATTTTCCAAGCTGTGCTATCAGAGAAGTGGTGGTGAAAGTATTACAAGGTACTACAACTTGGATTTTCTCTGTTTCCTTGTCAGTGTGAAATCCTATTTCTCTCTTGTAGAGAATATAGCGACAGCTTTATTTTTCTCTTACAACCACATAGATCTTAGGAGATGATCAGCAGCAGAAGGCCAAGCAGGTTATTCTGGAATGTGTGAAGAGACATTAAAGACCTATGATTATACAACTGAAATGAGCTACAAATAGCTGAGCTCCAAGCCAGAAACTCAAATTGAAGTTTCTTGAACTGTGCCCCATTGTGGCAGTTGGAAATTCATGCTCACACTTGCTACTTGGATGTGGAGGCATAGAGCTGCAGCAGTCAGGTCTCTGTTGGGCTGCAGGATTTAGAAACCCATGACAAAGAAAAATGGGTGTTTAAAGAAAACCTGTGGATTTTCTCGTTAAGAAGAAAGGATAAAATCACAGCAGAGCAGATGAACAGATAAACATTTGTATATAGATTTCCATCTCCCCCACACTCTACAGGGGTACATTTTCAAAGTGTAATGCATCTTAACATAGATGCTTACAACAGTTTCTCTACATTTTTATTCCTCCAATTAAGCATGAAGATAGCCAAGAAAAATAGTTTTACTACTGACACTAATTTTAGACATCTAAAAGATTTGAACCACTCTTCCTTAGACCCATGCTTAAATGCTTGGTGAGTGTTCAGGTGACAACTTCTGTTGCTTCATTTAAGGTATTAAATAGTATGACTGATTATCTTTTCATGATTATTTCATACACTCTATAAAGCAGAAAACATATCCTACTAAAATACTATTTTCTGCAGATTGAGACTTCTATATAATGTGTTGTGATTTTATTTTAGATTTGGAAGAATTCTGTGTCCCTCTTACATGTACATTAAGGTCAGTCACTGTTCTGTTTTTTTCTCTTGCTAACATATCCTGTATTTGTTCACTATATCATTGCCTTGGTTCACCATACACTATTTCCTATCTTGTTATTTCTTCCTTTGCTGCCTACCACTGGAGTTCTAGCTTTGGAGGCATTATTCATAAGGACAGTAACCTTGATATTAATGTCAGACTCTATTAATTGTAAAAAAAAAGAAACTTGAGGGAAGTATATGGCCAGACATGGAGAGGTTTTTTTTTACAGGGACAGAAAACATTGTTCTTTAACCTGAGGGTGACATCATTTCTAATTTTTCTGTTCATAAAGTAAATCTCATCAAAGTGATTACACAGATTTTTTAAAATGGGAAAATCAATGTATTTTACCTAAATCTCTTTTAGGAGTAAAAAAAGTTTAGCTCTGAAAGTCTAACACACTTTGAAGCACCTGATAATAGGGGTCTATTATGAAAAGTTATATACAGATATTGAATACTGTTCAATATTTTTCTGATGGCTCAGTCATCATTCTTTCCTCAGTTAAGGGGAAGGATGTGGAGAAGCCTTTGAAGAAACTTGGAGAGATGTCCATTTGAAAAGAGGATAAAGTAAAGAGAGGAAATACAAATAATGTATTGCTTCACTTGAAAAAGACATGCAAAAAAGAAAAGATGACAAATCATTGCTCAGACTGCTAGTTTTCAAATTTTCTAGTTTGTTGTGTGTCATCTAATAGTCTGATTTTGTGTAACTTGGTTTTAACAACTAAATGAGATCCTTTCTTACTTATATATTTGGGTATAAATTCACAGGCCTTTTTCAGATTTTTTTTTTTAATGAAAATAACTTGAGAAAAATAATTTGACAAAAGGCATTCTAATGATTGTTCATCACCATCTGATGATCTGAAATTCTGAAAAAGCCCAGGAAGAGTATTGAATTTTTGCATAAAACAATCTGTATATTTTGTGTCTCCTACAATGTACTGAGATGAGATGCTGAGAAATTATTTTGATTTTCATTGTTGCTGGTTTTTTCTAAATACAATGTATTTTGGTATTTTTTTTTAATATAAAATGGAAATATCCATATGTTCATTTTTTTAATTGAACAGCTGTGTTTGCTCAGTATCTTTTGTCTTTCATCAGTTCATCCATTCCTTACTTCTTGTTGCATTCCTTTGTTAGAGCAGATCTAAAGTTAGACTGTAAATAAGGCAAAAAAAGATCTTGACATGCCTACTTCTGTAAGCAGCAGTGCGAAGCCCAAATGAAAGAGGATAAAACCAGAAGTCTATTTCTGAATGATATCTGAATAAGAAAATGGAAGTGGAAAATGGAAAATATAAATGTGTAGAGAGTATCAAATAATCTTCCCTTTTGTACAGTCTCACATCTTCCAACAGTCAGTATCCAAAGTATTGTCAAAGCTTGGGTTAGCTTTACCTTATATGTATGCAAGTTTCACTGTTTTGTAATTTTGACTGCATTTATGACAATATAGTTATGTCAGTAGAAGTGTAGCAGTAGAATGTAAACTGGGCCTAATAGCTTTTGGACATCTTCATTATGTAGGTTGCTGTGAACACAGTGCATTTTTATAATTCAAATAATTTTCAGATTTACTGTAGATGTACAGCAAATCTAAGTCCTGGAGTTTGCAAACTCTGGATATTCTGGATCTGCAGATGTTCAAGGGCACCTAAACTTTCTGATGTTAACCAGGAGTTGAATTACTGTTGCAGACAGGTTTGTGTTGTGAGTTTCTGAATACCACAGAGCCTCAGTTCTGCAATGTTTCTCTGAAGAGGCAGATAAAATTATGTGCTGTACCTATGTAAGGAAAGTAAGTGCTGCTAGAGGACATTGCCAGGCTTGGGACTTGATCATTGCACTGTTTAATTCTTAGAATATTCTCTGTCATGTATTTTGTCTAGGCCAACTAGTAGAATCTCTGGGTCAGGGACCATTTGAATCAGATGGTTTGGATGCAGCCAGCCTGCTTTGGAGTTTAGGAGAACCACATTATGAATAATGATCATTCCTAGAGGGGTGGAACTGACCTCAGTTTCTATGAGTACCCATCCATCTAATTTTTTTTTTTAATCTTTAACATAAACTGAGCTACAAGATGTTCCAAGTAAAACTCCTGTAAGTGAGTTTGATTACAAAATAGAGCTATGATGGAGTGATCAAGGACTGGGAGCCCAGCAGCCTCAGCACATGACACAGCTGTGCTTATTTGAGGGGGAAGAAAATTTAGGCAGGCATTTTACAGTTGTATTCTACCTCCTTTTTTGAGTGATTTTGATTCTAATGACTGGAACTTTAAAGAAACTGATCTCTGCCTCTGAGTTCATTGGGATGCCACACACTCTCCCCTGCTATATTGAGAAGCAACTGTGGAAAGCCCTTATATGTGCCACCTCTCTGTATGAACTAAAGGTAGCTGTTGCTAAAAATTATAATAACCGCTTGGTTGACTTTTCACTATTCCTCTCTGCCTACACATTGCATATAGAGTATCTTCTAGTATAAAATAGGATTTTTCTTTTCCTTTATTTTATCTGCTACAGAGGAGGGAGATGAAAACAGCGGAATAATATATGTGCTCAGGTCAACCAAGAGCAAAAGCTGTAAGTAAGGACTAAGTTGCAGGGTGTTGGTGTGTTGGTGCTAATTGAAGAACAGGGCATTATTTTATGCAATCTATTTAGGCAGTCAGCTGTAATGCCTAATAGATTTTCTTTTCATAATGCAGTGTTTTTTCTCCCACATACTACATTTACTTGATAAAGTGAGGATGATTTTCATAATTTGAGTTTAATGGTGTAGTGCAAAAAGAGGAACTTGTTCACTCCAAATGTGTTAGCTAAACTGTGATTGAGAGCATTCAGCTATGAGCCTCTGGGTTTCACAGATACAGTTCAGTGTAAAATATATGCTGCTGCTGCTAAAAACTGATCCTTTAGGGAAGTGGGCAGCAGGGTTAATTTTCAGGCAAATTATTTACCTGATATAGCTCCCAGCAGGGCAATGAGAAAACCAGAGCCAGCACTAGGGAAACAGTGGCAATAAACATTTGAGAAGACAAATAAAACTGTATTTTTATAAAGAATTCTTACTTATGATGTGTTAAAGAGGATGGATAAAGAAAAAATTAAGGTGGATAAAATATGTTTCAGATTATAAATTATTTATTTTTACCTTCTTTTCCCATAACTAAAACCCCAATTTTCCCCATAAGCATTCTATCTGGCAAGTATAAAAAAAAAAATTTGGCTAGCATGTCACTGTCCATTCTCATTTTCCTTCCTCTCCACTTAGATCATGGGAAACAATAGACAAATGGAAGCTTCTCTGCACATTACAGCCTGGTCCAAATAGGTTGTCACAGCAAGGGAAAAAATCTAACAATTCTGCCTAGTTAAAACAGGGTTACAATAATCCCTCATGGTATATTAAAATACTTTTCTAGTGACCCAAATTCTAGAATATTAAACAATACACAGGATATTAAATAGTATTTCACAAAATAGTGTTTATTTTATTCACTTACATATATATATTTACACATGCAGCAGAGAAAACACTTCAGATGACATTATTATGACATTATTATAGCTGACATTGAAGTGTTTCCTGACTTCTAAATACATAACTCTACAACCTTAATCTTTTTTAAGGTATTATATTGCATTCAATATATCATATTCTGTGCAGATAATGCATTGTATTACATATTCAGTGAGGCAAACAACTTGTTATATATAAATTAAATAAACTCACTTTTGACCTGCTTTTCTCCAAGCAATCTGATTAGACCTGGTTTTAGAAGCCATGCAATTTGGTGAGTAGTGGTGGTATTTTAGCAGGGGAGTAGACTACTTCATTGAAAGAATAGTGGAGCTTTTTGAAATCAGTGATTGCAAAGTTTAGCAAAAATAATTTCTAATCATAATTTCTTCATAAGCCCAGAGGTAAGGTGGTTACAGGCAAACTAATCCATTTTATTGTCTAAAAACATTTCATTTAATATTTTACACTGGGGAGGCACCTGGTGGTATTTCATTTCTGCTTGGCAAACTTAGAAAGCAGTCATTATGTAGCAGTTAAAAGCATGCTCGAAACATTCCACATTGGTCGATTTATTATTCTGACAGGTCATTTATATACAATCATGCAGGGCCTCGTTTTCACAAGAACACCATATTCTTCCAGTGAAAAATGCAAGAAATAAAAAATCAAGCAAATCCTGTTATAAGGAGGTTATTTTAGGAATGCATTAAACTCCCTGAAAGATAATGTCTTTCTTAAATATATCCAGGCTTCATATAAACACTAATAGTTACGAGATACTGAAGGAAATGAAAATGAAGAGAAACGGGGATTTTAGACATCTTTTAATTTGTATGTCCCAGGGAAAAAAAACCAATAATTTAAAAAAAACCTAAATTCACATCTGTAAGTCACATCACAGTTTTAGAAATAACTAACAGTGCATCTGAAAATGGACTGGTGAGAAATAGAAGTCAGCACTGACGTAGAGAAAGATTAATTTTTTTTTCTATTGGTATCAAATGCTGCATCTCTTTCCTAATGTTGAAAAAAAAGGAATACAGAGGCCAGAAAATATTCTGAAGTGTGAAGCATTTACTTTTTGACAATGTTAAATCAGGAAAATCTTTTGTGAAGTTGAAAACTGATTGTCATCAGTGTAGAATTTTTTCCAGCATGTCAGAAGGCTAAACAAAGACCTATTGATAGGTTTACAAGCATGGGCACATATGTGGATCTTCTGAGCACTATTAGGTCTCCTTTGCCCTCCTGGCACTCCTCCTCAGACCGGGTTTGTTTCTGGCTATTTTGTTAAAGCTAATTGGTCAGGTTAGGGAGAGGAAGGTTGTCTCACTTACTCTCCTTATCCTCCCAGTTAAAAACATAAACATTTTCACACTCCACATCCTACCAATTAGTGTGGCTGATCAGGTTTCTTCTTATCATGACCTTCCTTATTATTTCTTGGTCAGTTTTTTCTCTGCATATTCTGTTTCATGGCCCTTTTGATAAGGTATCCTTGAAGAAGCAAACATTCTCCTTCCACTTACCCTCGCAGAGACCACTTGGAAATCTTGTGGAATCTTTCTCCTCTCCTTTTTTCTTCCATTGTCTTCCTGATACAATCCGGCTTTCTACCCCAATTTCTACTAATTGGAAGACAGTGGCTTGGCATTGCACCAAAGTAATATTTCTTTAATGTGTGAATAAAAAGCTAAGGCAGAAAATGAGTTTTGATCTACTATGAAAACAAAGTTTAGCCAAAAGTCAAGTTTGGTTCTGGGTGGGTTTGGTTGTTTGTTTGCAGGGATTTTGATTGTTTTGGTAGGTGGCTGTTGTGGTTTTTTTTTTTTTTTTGGCGGGGGGGGGGTTTGTTCTGTGGTTTTTTTTGTTTAATGTGTGTTTTTTTGTTTGTCGGTGGTTGGGTTTTTTTGTTGTTTTTGTTGTTGTTGTTTTAACTTTAAGCCCTTTCTTTCTTTTTGGTAGACAACAATTTCTCATCTATATGGCAGAAAAATATGCGAGACTAAGATAACTGGTTGATTTTCCAGGAATGCCATTCTTTTCTTTAAATCCACAAATATTTGAAAAGCTTTGGCTAGTTGCACTTGCTGAATGTGACTCCGTAGAGGACATCCTCTTTTCATGGATTTTCATGTCTAACACACATTAAAACTCAGTTATGATCACAAGTAAATAATCCACTTTTCATCAGTGACTATTTCTGTGGCATTTATGGGTCTAGAGGAGACATGAAGTGCTTAACTAGTTTTTTCTGAAGCTTTAATAACTAGGTGTAAACCACTTTGAAATATCATGTAAAGGTTTAAAAAGCAGAGAGCTGTTGTTTGTGCTGTCACAACAAAGTTCTTAGCCTTGCAACTTCTCTCTTTGTAACAATGCTATACACTTATTTTTCTTTGCTCTCAGAGACAGGGGTTATTTTTCTTCACAGTTTTTTGTTGCCTAGTTGCTTCAATGCTGAAGTCTATTTCTAATGTGTTTATTTCAGCATGTACTGTATAATTTCCATATGGCTCTGCTTTTGATGGCAATATGAGTCACTGATAATGATAGGTGAAGGAATAGTGCTCTGAATGTACCCTCCTTTTTCTAAATTGTGGAGGAGTTAATTCTACCTAATATTTTCTTTGAGCCACTTATCAAAATAAGGATTATAAAAATATTAAGACCTTGTTCTTATGGCCATTTTACAATTATATGTAACTCTTAAGATTATATGTGAAAAGACAGAATTTTTTGATAGCAAAGTTCTCAGAGGCATCTTTGGCCATCAGGAAACAGAGGATGAACAAACAGGTCATTTTATTCAGTTACAAAGTCAGTCCTTTTGTTAGGCAGGTTTATAGAGAGAAGTGATGTTATTTGTCAGAGCGTTTTCCAATAGCAGAAAACAGAAAGTTCTTGTGCACAAAAGCCCCATTTCAGGTATATATCCATATTTATGTCATACATTTATGACACCAGTAGGAGGGCTTTCAACTGACAAGCAGCTCTGTTTTTTCCAGGTATATTATCTAGTATAATAAACATATTACCTCTCCTTACAATGTCTGGCTTAGCTATTATCCTCAGGCAATCATAGAGGCAGCTACATGACTCACATGTGATTATATGACTTTGACCAACCTTATTTTTGAAGAGGAGCCTATTCAGGGTCTGCTGTTTGAAGCTGTCAATTTATTTCAAATATTTCTCAAAGTAGCACTGTATAGTGAGTCTCTAAATCACATCGCCAATCACTCTTTATGTATCAACAGTTTGGGCAGCACTGGAAGTGTTAACTCTTCCTCCTTCCCTTCACAACACTGCTGTTTGTGTTGTGACTGTGGGAAGACCTGAGCTAGACAAGTGCTAGGGAACTTGAGTGAGAGACAGACCTTGTAACTACAGCTAGCAAGGGGGTCCAGAACAAAGCAAGTAGAACCCCAGGCAAAGGCTATAAGATTCGTCTTTAGAGTCTGAGTATATGGCAGACAATTACGAACAGGCCTGTAAAGAGGCTGTGTGATAAGGGCACAAATTTTTTTTATAGTCATACCTTAAAAACGTAGGTAATTTATTCTATCTTCCTCAGATCCACCATCTTTTTTTTCACTTCTTTAATACTGTCTACTTTTTTTTCCTTTTCTACCTTTTTTTGTGGTTTTTGGTTTTTTGGGGGAGGGGGTTGTTGTTTGGTTTGGTTTGACTGTATTTACAGTACATCTGAAAGCCTAAAGTCCTGTTCCTGTAGGAAGTGGCCTGTTGCCCTGAGAATTTTTCATGTATTTCTTTCCTCAATTTTTCCTCTGTAGTAGACAAGCAGTTGTGGATGGAATGCCAGGTACTCTCTTTTAAAAATGTCATTTCTATCTTGTCTTTTTTATTTTGTCCATTTCTGCAAAAATAAAATTTCTCTTTCTGCTCTAAAGAATTTTCTCTACTAATATTTTGCATTTCTTTAATTTTGTAGATGATTAAGACTGTACTTTTCTTTTTTTCTATTCTCTTTCTGCAATTCCAGTAAACATGCCTCCAAGCACTGGTCATGAAGAAAACCACAAAAACAAAACAACTTTAAACCTAACACAAATCTTATTGAAGTTGATGGGAGCTACTTCAGTGGCTATTTGGTATAGGTTTGTTAGAGCAAATTTAACGGGGATCTGTAGTGTATACAGTCAAACAGAACAGATTTTAGCTGTCAAACAGGCTTTTCTGGAATTGCAAACCTTAAGCTTTATAATTCACTTTATATCTCTCGAGACATAAATTAAAGGATGATTTCTCTATGAACTGTACAACAAAAGAGCAATAGATATCTTCATTGCCCACTCTCTGAGTTAATAGGCTCTAATTTCTACAAGTATATGGAGACACATTTAAAGACTTAAGAAAGTTTCATTTACTGCATTGATATTCACTTCAAATTTAATATTACTTTTGGTTAATTTTACTATGAGCAAAGATCTTTTATAGCAATTACAATGTAAGGAGATTATTTACATTCAGTTTACCATGCACATTTAACACTACATTAAATGTCACCAGAAACTGTAAGCATTGTGCAGCACTGAAAAAGACAGGAATGATTGCATTTTAATTAAAAACACACAAACTGTGTTTAAAGTCAATTTGATATGGTCAGTTCTTCATTTTTTGAAGTATAGCCACAGAATTAAATCAGCCTGCTAATACTGAAACTCATGAACACATTCCAGTTATGGGCCTAGTATAGCTGTCTTTGAGTTGACATTTGTAATCCTTCTTAAACATAACCTGGACCGAGTACAATTGCTCAGATGACTCCATACTGCATCTTCCAAGAAGGGATCGTTATGCTAGCACACGGATAAACCCAGTCTAGCATTAATACTGAGCAGCTTTCAGGATAATAGCTGTAACTATAGGGGACCACAATGCAGCAACTTTTACTGTGCTTTTCACCCTTTAGGTAGTGTTGTATGGAGATTACTTGGGTTCAGCAGAATTTAATAACTTGGACACTATCCAATCCAAGATAACTAAAAGGACTTCTAAGCCCAAGTGTAACCAGAAAACGGTGCAGCTGTATTTTTATAGTCCTGTGATTAAGCTAAAGTAGACACAGCTCATTATCTTTATTTCAGTGAAACAGTTGATAAGACACAACTCTCACAAATTATTCAGGTATTTATTATAATAGGCTTACCACTCAGAGAGGAAGTATGTATTGAGATAGAAAGTATTAAAAATAGTATCAGAAAAAAATAATAAAACATAAGCTCTGAAAACAGAATAAAACTATTTTAAAAATAAATATTATTTTGTAACTTACAGGAATCTATTATCTTCTTCGATGTGTTGCCTGGTCTAGAAGTTGTGGATTAAGGTTCCATTCATGCAATGTTTCTGTGCTTGGATCCAGCATCGCCTGTGACTTCCAGGAGACTCTAAGTGGTATTAAAATAAACAGGTGATAGTTCAGATATATAACCAGTCTGTCCTTCAAGTAATAGCACTTATTTCTCCCTGCATGTAGAATGACTCATCTGTTTTATAGCAATCTGAATTCAAAGGCGTCAGTAGGTTGGAATTTTCATGTTCAAGTCCTGAAGTTAGGTCACGTAGTGGGACACTCTGGATTTGTTTGCTATTTCCACCCACAAAACAGCAAGAACAGGTTGGTCTCCTCTGAACTGGATATCTTATAGGAGATGCACAGATCAATTTTTTTATCCACTTTTGAATGGAATACAGAGTATGCAGTTATGAGCAAAAGAAAATAAGCATTTTGAATTCATTATCAGATCTTTTATCAAGACCTAGAGCATAATGTGTAGGAACAGTTGTTGAAATATATCTGGTCATTTTTTGGTAAAGCTGACCTAGGAATACAGAAACCTTCATTGGTTCTATCTTGCTAAAATTAATATCTTCCTAATGATACATTTTCCCAGTCTGTGTTGTATTGTAAAATAATCCTGATTATATATATTTTGTTAATTATGCATCATCATGGGGTTTTGAGCAAATCCTTGATTTATTGGTCTTTAAAATGTCTCTTACCTTGAAGACATATTAAAAGAAAATTATTACAATATGTTATAATGTTAAAATAAAAAAATTGGTGGTTGTGGTTGTGGATTTTGGGGTTTTTATTCATCCTGACAATAAAATAATATACTGGGTATTTCCAGGATAATACAAATTACATAGGATACCCTCTCATCAACACCTTATATGACATACTTCACTCAGACTAAAAGATAGGCTACTAATTTCACTTTCTGTACTGTTTTTACCCCACAATAAAAGAAGCTAAAATTTGAGTAACATTTAAAGTATATTTTTTGCAATCACATATGCACAATTTATACATGTATGAGTAATAACATCTACTTTCAATCTCTTTCAGGGATTCTAGATGTTATTGTGACAGTACAATTACAGTTGCAGCTAAATTCCAAGTGGTTTCTGGTCTACATTTCATTCTTTTCTTTTTACCAGGAGTTAAATACAGTACTTCTATTTAAACAGGAATAAAGAAACACGAAGTGTTTCTGCAAGTACATAGGAGAGAAGAGGAAGACTGAGGAAAATGGGAGTCCATTGCCCAGAAAAAGGGGGAACCTGGTCATATGGAATATAGAAAAGGCTGAGGTAGTGAATGTCTTCTTTGGCTGGCTTTACTAGCAGACCAGTCTTCAGGAATCACAGATCCCAGTGGCCATAAGGCATTGCTGATATAAGGAAGATATACCCTTGGTAGAAGAGGATCAGGTCACAGAATACTTGAACATCCTGGGCATAAATAAGTCTATGGGCCTTCACAGGCCAGCCAAGCCCTATACAGAAATATACACAATTATTGATGGAGCTGATACATGTCATTGTGCAGCCACTGTCAATTAATGCTGAGGGCAAATACCACTCCTCTCTTCAAGATGTACAAGAATGAAGACCCAGTGAACTACAAGCCAGTCAGCCTTATCTCAACCCCTGGGAAGTTGACTGAGCATCTAATCCTGGAAAACTCTTCCAGGGATGTTAAAAACAAGAAGGTCATCAGGAGTAGCCATCATTGCTTCACCAAAGGGAAGTCATACCTGACCAAGTTGATAAACTTCTATGATGAAATAGAAGGTTTGGTCCTATATCAAGTTCTGGACTCCTCAGCAGGAGAGAGATGTGCACATGCAGGAGAGAGTCCAGCAAACATCCACAAAGATGATGAAGGGACAGATACACCTCTTCTCTGAGTAAAGGCTGAGAAGCTGGGACTGTTTAGCCTAGAGAAGAGAAAGTTTAGCAAGATCTTATAAATGTCTATCAACATGTTAAGGTTGGGTGCAAAGAAGATGGAGCCAGGCTCTTTTCAGGGGTCCCCAATGACAAAATCTGAGGCAATGGGCATACACTGAAACACAGGAGGCTTCATCTGAACATCAGGAAAGGTTTTATACCGTGAGGATGGCTGAGCACTGAAACGGATTCCTCAGAGGGCTTGTGGAGTCTCCCTCCTTGGACATATTCAAAATCCACCTGTACATGGACATGGGCAACTGGTTCTAGGTGACCTTGCTTTACCTGTTCATAGATTCTGTGATTTTGTGATTCTGTGTAATATTATGTGTATTTCATTTTCACCATACACCTATAAATGTAGTACAATTCAATTTAATCTCTCTTCTTTTTTCCTAAACTTGGCCACTTAAAAAATAAAGAGCTTATAAGGTGCTTCAGTTCTTTTAAGTTGTCTCTTAAAAAACATTTTTTTATTTATTGGAGCACTTTTCAGCTATATATTTAATTCATTTTCAGATTGGAAAGAAGTAATAAACAATCAAAAAATCAAAGAACATGCTTATAGATTAGTAGATGTTAAAGGAACTGTCATCATGTACTTTTGAAGGATTCAATTTGCTGAAGTGTCCAAAGAATTCCAGCAGATAACTAAAAAAATGATCACATCCTTATAGTGGTATGTAGAATCATAGAGCCATAGAATGGTCTATGTTGGAAGGATTCTTAAGGGTTTGTTCCAACCCATCTGCCGTGTGCAGGGACACCTTCCAGTAGACCAGGTTGCTCAAAGCTCCATCCAAACTGGTCTTGAGCACTTCCAGGGATGGGGCTTCCACAACTTCTCTGGGCAACTTTTTCCAGTGTCTCACCAGCCTCACATCTAAAAGAATTTCCTCCTAATATCTAATCTAAACCTTCCTTCTTTCAGTTTAAAACCATCCCCCATTGTCATGTTACTACACTCCCAGATAAAAAGTCCCTTCCCATATATCATTTAGGTCTTCTTTAAATATGTTAAGGCTGTGGTAAGGTTTCCCTAGAGCCTTCTCTTACCCAGGCTGAGCAACCCCAGTTCTCTCAGCCATTCTCATAGGAGAGGTGCTTCAGCCCTCTGATCATCTTCATGTCTTCCTCCTCTGGACCTGGCTAAGCAGGTCTATGTCTTTCTTATGCTGGGGATTGCAGCATAACGGTATTTGAAGTGAGGTCTCACAAGAACAGAGGAGAGGGGAAGAGTTACCTCCCTTGACCTGCTGGCCTGATACAGCCCAGGATACTGTTGGCTTAATATGAGACAGGAAGAATACTCACTACAATATTTGCTTGTCTCATCATTGTTCTTCCTTAGTCATCTCTTTATGGTTACTCTTTGAGATAAAACATCAATTTGAAGGGTATTATCTAATCAGGTAAATCTGATCTTTTGCTCTTGAAGTAGCTGTAGTCTGCTACAGAGTGGTTGTGTATTGATATCACTGATGTTTGGAGGACTATTGAGTACAAAAGTCTCTGCAGTAGTTTAGCAAATGGTTGATTTCACAATTCAAATGATTTCTTGTTTTCCACTTTCTTCATTGTGGCATGGATTTAGAAGATATTGTGACGTCTTCTAGAAAACTGGAATACTTTGACACAACATACTGGCTAGAATCTGTGTGGTGTTAGGAAGTCATTGATTCAACATCGGTATGAAATGATTTTTCTAATGCTGCAACTCTGCCATAATTGATTTTTAACATCAATACCCTGCTGATTTTTTGTTATTGTGTATTTTTACAGCACTAGTACTAAAAATCTTTAGCTAGTATTACAGGGTGCTGCAAATGAAGACTCAAATATTCAAATAACCAGAGGACTGTTTATATGCTTACCAGTCATATTTCCATGCAGCACCATGTGTGGAAAGTCTATTTTTCACACAGTTGGAACTGTAAATAATAATGCGTGCATGTGGGAACCTAGAATGCAGAGAATATTTCTCTGCCTGTTTTGAAGGGTTTTTACCCCCCTGAACGACACTGTTTTTGACCTTTGTCCATGGGAAAATTTGCCTAGCCTCTGGAAAGAATTTGAATCTACAATGGTGTGAATTAGGTGATAGAATACTATGTGAGATTATCACAGGGTGAAAAATTTAGAGTTTTTAGGTCTATTTGCATAGTAAATAGATAGAAGTAGAAAACCTCAAAATGGAGGATAAGTTGTAGTTAAAAAGCTTCTTTCTCCTTCTTCACTAACTCCATATTTTGCAGCAAAAGTGGTTTGGGATGATTGGATAAAGGATTCTGCATTTCCTGCCTATGTGATTTAGGAATCTGTTGGACACTGGTAAAAAAGTGAAAATATCATGCGTTTCAAGTTTTCATTGGGTAATTTACCTTTAAAAAGGCTGCGAGATCTTGATAAGTTGTCTTCTTGCTGCATTCTCTGCTCTGTGCTATGTTTAAGCCATGCCAGTGGCTTGTACTCCTTAGGTAAGAATTAATAAACACCTATCTGGAGACTGAGAAGCGTGAAGTCCCATTCACCTCCTTTTTTCTCCTGGCAAAAATCTGAACATCTCCCCCATCAGGGAAGACGACAATTAATGACGTGGACAGCGTTAGGTGCACATGTGTATATGCATGCATTCTTGCAAATATAGAGTTTCAGATTTCATCCCTTCATGGGATTTGATCCCAGAGCCCTAAATGCATTTGAGATTTCTAAATGTCAGGCATTGGCTAATTTTTAGTTATCAAGTAAAATGGAAAAAAAAAATGTATAAGAGCTGTAATTTTTTTGAAGCTCATGTAATCTAAAAATGGACACACAATTTGAATGCCAAGTTTTAACCCAAAGCAAAATTTCATGGATAAATTATACAGTCCTAGAAATACTAAGATTATAATGGCAGCAGTTAAATGTTTCTAAGTACAGCAGTGCAAACAATGACCAATTATCATACAGTTTTACCACTTCAACACAAAAGAAATGTGCTACAACTATCAAATTTGTAAATGCCAAGGCAGATTACTATGGGTCCAAATGCAGCTTTTAGATAATGTTGTAAGCTATAAAGTTCTTTCCTTAATTGTCATAAATTGGAACAAATTAGAGAATTTTTAGGAATCTGTTGTGCAGTCATTCACAGAGCTTTAAAATGCTAAATCAAAAATAAAACCTAAACCTGCTGAATATGGCTTTCTGTTATCTTTCATATTTGCCAGATAATCTGAACAACGGAAGCTTAAATTACTGTTTTAAACTCACCAAATGAACAGAAGAACCTTTTATTGACCAGCCCTTACCTTACCATTCTACACAAGAACTGCAGCGTCATAAATAAATTACAATAAACTATACACTCTTTGATAATTAAGATATACACATTCGAAAGTTTGCATTTGCATAATTGCAAGGAATTAAATGCCTTTAAGATTTTAAAGAATACCCATACCACTAAATTGACTATTATTCATCATTCCAACTTCATAACACTGAGTATAAATCTCTGCTCTTCCAACCACCTTATGTAACCAAAAGTAAAAGATATGTGCAACTATTATTTTCCCACTTTATTTATGACTGTCAGCAGGAAAGAAGATGAAGTCACTCTTGTTAGTGTTGTTGCCATGCATATCAAGAAGACACCCAGAGAAAATCATCCAAATCAAGGTTGTAATATCCCAGGAAAGCATACTTTTTTCAGCAATACCTTAAAGCTCAGGTGAAAATATAGAACTGGAAAATGACTAAAGAAAATAAAACATGAGAAAAGTGTCTATATTCTGAACTTGTATGAACTTATTTTGAAGTAGACAGCTGTGAAAAGAAGCAAGAACTGAAGTACTTAGTCCCCACAGTTTGTGGGTCCTGGTACAGTGCATTGATTTGTAATTTGTGAGTGTTCAGAAGCCCTGAACAAATGTGCACACATGATTGAACAGCACAAACATAATAAATATGATAAAGCATGTTGTTTGTACAACTTTAGAAAATTGAATATTTCTGGTTTATCCACCCTGCAAACAATGAGCAACAATATGTTGTACTTAAATGGCTTTGAAGCACAATACGAATTAGTTTACTTTTGTGTCAAAAATCAAACGTCCCTATGGAAAACATTTTTTGTTATGGTTGTGATTATTATTAGACCTTTTCAAAGATGCAACTGACTTTGAGACAAACACAGGTTTTGATAAATATTGAAGGGAGACCTACTAGTTGCTTCCAGCATCCTAGTTCAGAATAACAACTTGAGGAGAGGAAATAGGAAGAATCAGGGAGACAGAGAAAGAAAGATACATGTCAGGGAATTTTATTGTACCCCTTGAGGTAAATTAAGCACAAGTTTGTGCTTAACTATATATTAAAAAAATAAATGGAAAACCTCCCAGTGCATTGCACACAGTCGTACTGCCACAAGCAATTCTACAAGGAGTCTGCAAAGATGTGCCAAGAGCCAATTCCTTATAAACAGTTACACCAGCACTGATGCAGTGAGTCTTGCATTAGAGGTCCATACCTCAGCACCAGCTCTGCTGCTCAAAGGTGGCATCTGAGTCATCCCATTCCACTTTGGCTACAAGAGAATGCTTGGGGTGCTCCTTATCTCATTACCAAGGGAAATGTCCCTCCTTTTCAAGGAGGCCTTCCATCTCTGTCATTCCTGCTGCCACACAGTTTAACTCCTTCTATAGTTGGGACTTTTTATCCTTTGTGCCGTATAACTCCTCAGTCACAAATTGCCACTGATGTGTAGTTATAATTTGATTTTCTTTTTAATCCATCTTTTGGCACAATTTAACAGGAACAAGTAGAAAGGAAAAGGGAAATTTAAGAAAGGGAAAAGAAAAGAGTGTAATGAGAAAGGACAGACTAATCACAGAATTGTA
The DNA here is from genome assembly GCF_009650955.1 of Corvus moneduloides. Lineage (NCBI taxonomy): Eukaryota > Metazoa > Chordata > Aves > Passeriformes > Corvidae > Corvus > Corvus moneduloides. Next base: position 74,339,807 of record NC_045477.1, read on the forward strand.
GAATCATAGATCAGCTTGGGCTGGAAGGGACCTTAAAAATCATCTAGTTCCAGTTCTCCTGCCATGGGCAGGAACACCTTTCACTAGTCCAGGCTGCTTAAAGCCCCATCTAACCTGGCCTTTAGGTAAGTACTTCTGGGAAAGGGGCATCTACAATGTCTCTGGGCAACCTGTTCCAGTGTGTCACCAGCCTCACAATAAAGAATTTCATCCTAATACCTGAACTAAATCTACCCTCTTTCAGTTTAAAGCCATTACACCTTGTTCTGTCTCCTCCCTCCAGCTGTTGTTCACACTTCTTTTGATGCAGCCCATGATGCTGTTGGCTTTCTGAGCTGCAAGCGCACACTGTAGGTTCATGTCCACCTTTTATTTGCCAGAACCTTCTCTGCAGGGCTCATCTCAATGAGATCTTGTCCCAGTCATTCCTCTTGTCTGGGATTGCCTTGACGCAGGTGTAGCACCTTTCACTTGGACCAGTTGAACAACTTGAGGTTTCTGTTGGCTCAGTTCATGAGCTTGTCCAGGTCCCTCTGGATGGCATCCTGTCCTTCAGGTGTGTCAGCTGCACCACTCAGCTTGTGTCATCTGCAAATTTAATGGGGGTGCACTCAGTCTTGCTGCTGTTCATGTCATTGACAAAGATACTAGACAGCACTGGTCCCAAGACAGAGCCCTTAAGGACACCATTCATCACCGGCCTCTGCCTAGACATAGAGAATTGACCACAACTCTCTGGTTGTTATCCGCACTGCAGCATCTGGTTGTGCACATCCAGTCAATTCTTTATCCACCAAATAGTTCACCTTTCAAATCCCTGCTTCACCAATCCGGAGATAAGGATATCATGTGGAAATGACAATTTCTTACTAAGTAACAGAGAATGCCCATGACTTTGTTTTTGAATGGCGCTTTCAGCTAAATTGTTAATCATGTGACCATTACTCCACCAGAATCACCTTTTTTTTAATTTTTTTTTTTTTTTAATATAGCTCTTAGGCCAGATTATAAAATATATTGTGATAGTTCAGCTCTCATCCACATGTCTTTAAATGTCTGGTCTTTACTTTCTAATCAAGTTTGGAAATTGAAAAACTGAATTAGTTGATATTTAGCTGAGACAAATTAGAGAGATACCAGAAGGGAGGCGATGATGATGAATTGGTGTCTATATTTGAAACAATCATTTTCTAATTGACATGAAGAGTCAGAGGTGCAGTTTCTACAAATCTGTTTTGAATAAATCTGTAACCTATATTTTTATCAATAATGGAAATTTATTTCTGAGCATTTTCCATAATTCTGTCATTATTTTCCATGCACTCCTTGCCTCTAAATTGCCTTAACACACTGTAATGTTTAGAAGTTGTACAGAAGCTTGAAACAATATCAGCATTCTGTTAGTTTGGTGTATCACATGCAGAAATACTTCTGCTCTCTGGAGCTTGCATCACATTTTTTTCTTACAAACCACCTGTCACAGAGTGAGCTGCCATGAAAAAGATGAGCCAATAGAGTTAATTTTTAGATTAAAATTGGGAGTTGGCAAAAAAAGAAGTGTTATTTGTGGGGCTATATTACCTGAAATTTATTTGACTTGTTGATACAGAGTCTTCCTATTAACAATTTCATAAAAGAGATCATGTGCTCAATATCCCTGAGAGAGATCAACACCACTGGGTTGTATGAGCTTTTCTTTTTCTCTCCACAATAGAGTCTGGGCCAAATGGCAAAACTGGAACTGCTGCTGGCTCTTGGATGTATGGCTAAAATTAAGAAGTCACTGGCCAATAATGTTAAGCATAATGCTCACACAGCGCTTTTGTGATTGCTAACTCTAGCAAAAAAAACTTTCCCCTTTTCTTTTTAGTCTATAAAATTGGATTAAATCCAGCTTCTGTTAAAAGCCGTCAGACATGCAGCATGAAGTCTCAAGTCTTGGTATTTAGCCAAAATGGATGGCTCATAACTTTCTCACTTGCACTACTCATGTGAGAGGAAAATACCACAGCCAAATGAAAAAGTTTACCAGCATCAGAAAACACGCAGCAAATTGAGACCATGTACCGATATAGAAATAATTTCAAGTGTAAATGCTCCTCATTGTGAATGTTCTGTTGTTATGTTTTTTTTAGGTAGTTTTGCTTACTGATAGACTTTTAAAACTAAAATAAATTATGAATTTTCATAGAAAATATACTAAAGCTTCATGGGTATCCACTTGCTTAAAAAAGGGGGACAAGCAATGTCTAAGGTATCCAGCACATATTTATGCATTTAATTGTAGATACCCATTTTTTGTAAGGTGGATCACACACTTCTAAAATATATTTGTCTTTTAATGAAGAATGGATTGTGGGAACTCCTAAAAAATGTAAATGTAATTAAAGCTAGAAAGCCTCAAAATGCTTAAAACTTTTGAACAGAAGTATGGAGACAGACCTTGAAGAGATTCCTCTGCTGGTAGGGTAGATCTGTTGACCGTTCCCTCTTTGTGACACTGGCAATTTTTCTCTATTTTTCAGTGTGTCCTGAGAACTCACCTCTAGCTCTGTCTCATGACGCAGATTCAGAAAACAAGAGAAAAGCTGAAGAACTGTCCAGAGAATAAAGAGCTTGTGTCTTTCATTAGTTACAAATATACGTAGATGCTGGGCTTGCTATATGATCCAAAGCATGTATATAATCTTGCCAAGTGACCCAGAATAGAAGCAGCAGTCCTGCACCACACATCTCGGTCTAATAAAATGTTGCTAATAACATGTTACCAATCCAAAAAATTGCAGTGAGGCACTAGAGTTAAGACTTGGATAGGCTCGTAACAGTTTCTAGGCAAACCTATAGAAATAATGATGCAAGATTTATTTAGTAAATAAATATAGAGTATTAATATAAATAATGACATTTGACATAGTTTTATGGAAAATGAGTTTTTGGGCTGATTGTATTCCATGTTGAAATTACAAGTTTGATTTACAAATTTAGCTATCTAAATGAAATAAATTAAATACCATTAGTATATTGAAAGGTCTGAGTTTTATGTGTGCCATATTGTAGTTTGAAATATTAAAGTTGTCTAATAAACATGACTGTCAATAGGAAATGATCATCAAATGATGATGATAATTTGGCTTTGTAGAAATATTGAAAAAACAATGTAATTTATCATCTTTACTGATGAAATTTTAAATACTTGAATGAAACCACAGAGCCACAACAGCTGAAATTTAAATCAAACTTATCAAAAGGGGAGGAATATTATCCATGGTAATAGTAGCATCTTAAACCCCAGGAAAAAGGAACTGTGGTGATCCAAGATACTTCTGACACCATCTGCTTCATCTTTCTTATATAGAGAGCAAATTGTACAGTGCAGACTGAAAAAATAAAAAAGACCCAAGCAAAAAACCCCATCATTTTAATCTTAGATGATCCATTTCCTAGCCTGGAGCACTGATGCAAAGTAAAAGGCTTCTACAAGGCTTCCACAAGGCTTTGCACCAGGCACTTGAGCTGTAGGCATATTTTTGCAATCCTTTTAAAGATTTTCAGGTTAGGCAGTGCTGTTCTTTCATTAATACTGGTTCTGCCTTACTACGTCAGGGATGAGCTTTGTCATTTTACACCTACAGAAGGTTTTAGCAACTGATAGTCAGTTGCATAGCAGCTGTCCTTGATTCATAACATATTTGTTTCATAACTTACTGTTTTTCCTTCCTATGCATGCCAAGAAAGACACTAAATCTGAATCAGAATTCATGATGCAAGTTTCTGTATTTTTCTGAAAAATATCTTTATTGCTGCTTCTGTCTTGTTACTTAATATAAGGAGCAGGTGATGAAGATAACCAGCAAATTCCAGCTTTTGAACCACGGAGTGAAAATGGAAAAGGTTTTTACTCTATTACCTTTGAGTTCTTAGACACTCAAGCTTATCTTAGATTACACAGTAGACTGCTCTGAAGAAACAGCATACCTGTATCCTTATGCTATTTTTACTTAAAAAATACTTTTACTTATAGTGACCCTGTCCATATTTACAGGTGTCAGTTTCTCTGACATCTTAGCTTCCATGTTTGTCACATGGTAGCCCTGGTGCTCTCAATCCCTCCAATGCCTTTTTCTGTCACATGGGGGCTGTGATGGCTCATCAGCTAATGTGTGTGTGCTTATATTAGGAAAATAGATGAGCCCTAACTGCCTACCGTGGGCAGGGGTGCCTTTCATGGGGTCAGGTTGATCAGGGCCCCATCCAAACTGACCTCAAACATGTCCAGGGTTGGGACATCTGCAGCTTCTCTGGGTAACTTTTTCCAGTGTTTCACCTCCCCAACAGTAAAGAATTTATTCCTAATACTGGATTCCTAATCTAAATCTTTCAGTTTAAAACCATTACCCCTCATCCTGTTACTACACTCCCTGATAAGGAATTCCTCCCCATATTTCCTGTGGACCCCATTTAGTTACCTGAAGGCTTCTAGAAGGTTGCTCAGGCTGAGCAGCTTCAGCTTGCGACCTGTCTTCATAGCAGAGGTGCTCCATCTTCATGGCCCTCCTCCTCTGGGCCTGCTCAAGTAAGTACACGTTTTTCTTGTATTGGAGGCCCCAGAGCCGGACACAGAACTCCAGGTGGGGTCTCACAAGAAAAGAGTATAGGGGGAGAGAATCACTGCCCGTGCAGTCACACTGCTTTTGATGCAGCTCAGGATACAGTGGTTTCTGGGCTCCAAGAACACATTGCCAGGACATGTTGAACTCCTCATCCACCAATACTCCCAAGTCCTTCTCTTCAGGGGTGCTTGCAAACCACTCATTATGTAACCTGTTTGAAACTGCCTTTACTCAGGTGCAGGACCTGCACTTGGCCCTCTTGAACCTCATGAGGTTTCCATGGGCCCACTCCTCAAGCTTTTCAAGGTCTCCATGGATAGCAACCCTTCACTCAAGTTCATTGCAGCACTGAACTTGGTGTCATCCACAAATGTGCTAAGGGTGTACCCAATCTCACTGTCCACATCCCTGACAAAGATGTTGAATAATACTGGCCCCAATGCCAAACCCTGAGGGATGCCACTTGCCACTATTCTTCAGCCAGCTGTTGACTACAAATCTTTGCATTCAGCACCCAGAAGATTCACTATACATGAAATGGTTGACCTGTAAAATCCATGTGTCTCAACCATGTTGCACTTAACAGTGTATAAGGCTTCGCACAAGTCCAGATATATGGTGACAGTCCCTCTTCCTCTATCCACCAATGCTGTAACCCTTTTGTAAAAAGTCACCAATTTTATGAGCAAACATAAACAGCAAAAAGTGACTTATGAATAACAACAGAACACATGAGGCTCTTCATGTGGGGTAAGTTTTCCTCCTCTGGCACAGTCATTCTGCAGAGGGCTCAGAATGCTGGCACCTGATTCTACAGGCCTTTTGGAGAATCCCAATTTACGGTTACACATATCACTCACCATCTCTTTCTCTCTCACAAACACAATTAATGCATACATCAACTTTGATTTACCATGACAGCTTTATTCCATTGGTATTTTGGTCTGAGAGCTACATGGGCTTTGCAATGAAATATTACTTTGAATGATTTCAATTATCTCTTTCATCTTCTGTTCCTGTTCCTTTCTCATGTTATTTTCAGGTGCTAATCTCCAGTTATTTGATTTTTCATACTACTTTTATACATTGCATTCACACATTTCCAGGCAAGCATTGGTTAGTTGGTAATTGGTTTAGGTCCCTTTTCAGACATTAACTATAATAACTGCTGAATACAAATTTGCCTCTGGCAAGTTTGTGGTGCTGAGAGATTGTTGTGTAAACTCCTCCATGAGGCTATTATATCTACAGCAAAAGCTGTAACAGTCTGAGGGGCTTACTTTTGGTCACTGCAAATTTTTCAAAATTCTTATTGCAACAGAATTCTTTGAGCATATTATAGACTAAAGCAAGTCTCTATTCCTGTTTGAATATATAAATAACATTTTCATGTCATTCATTCTGACAAGTTGCTTAAAGGCAGGCATCTCGTAGAGGGCAATGACATTTCAGCTAAAACGAGTGTATATCCTTATGGCAATAATCAATATCTCCATCTTATTACTACAGAGAATCTGAAATTTGTCCTTGACCACATTAGACACTGGCAGTGCTAAACTATCTTTATGCAACTGAACAAAACCCTTTTTTAGTTTTTGTTGTTTAATACCAGTAGGCAGTTAAGACCCTCACAGTTGCACAGTCACTGTCCCACAGCAGGATGGAAGAGAGAATTGGAGGGGTAAAACTTGTGAGTTAAAGACAATGGAATAAGTAAAGCAAAAGGTTTACAATAAAAGCAAAGCAAGAAAAAAAAACATGCAAAAAAACCAAAATAAGGAATTAATTCATTACTCCCCATCAGCAGGAAAGTGTTCATCCACTTTCAGTAAAGCAAGACTTCTTCATGAATAGTGGTAATCTGTATTAACAAATACCATAGCTCCAAATGTCCCCACTTCCCCCAGATTTTATTGCTGAGCAGGACATTATACATATGATGCGGGGAAACTCTTGGTTAGCTAGGGTAGATAAGATAGATAAACTACAGAAGATACTTTCTATTTTCATTAGTGAAGCTGGACTATGCTGTCTATTCATAAGCGATTTTTAATGGGAGTTTTATATTGAAAATAGGTGACTATTCCATAAATATTTTTTAAAGGAAGAAGTAAAATGAATCTATCTGTATCTAGTTCTAAAACACTGTTATTTTTACAGTGGTTTTATGAAAATGTCATCAGGTAAGTTTAACCATCATAATGTAAGAAGCTGCTGAAGGACTGACTACCACAAACTGAAAACAAGTGATCAGTATTTTAGTATATCTTGACTGAGACAATTTTCTTCTTGGATTACATCCAAAATTAGAGCAGAGTAAGAGCACTGGGGATTTGACCTATGGTGCAGCTTCCTGGACCGGCTGTGTGCTCCATGAGAAACACACATCACTGCTGTCAAACAAAATTGCAGCAATGATAGTAAAGAGTCAGGGAATATCACAAACTGACAAAGAGCATAAAAAAGACCAGCACAATATGTCTGAAAGTGTTTTCAGAAATCAGTGTATATTCTTTGGAAAACAAAGAGATTAGGCAAGTAAGGCATCAGCTAATGACAATCCAGGTTATGTGAGCTTTCCATTTCACAGTTCTAAATTAATTATCATCTAGCTGTTATGCAATGATGCACTGCATCCCTATTGATGCCATGACGATTTTTTGTCTTTTCCTTTATACCCCTTTTATACCTTTTTATAACTTCTGTATTCTTAGTGGTTTTTTAGCCTACATTCTTGGACTTGTTTGTCAAGCTAGGAGACTAAACATTTTGGAAGCTTCGTAGTTAGGGATCAGTGTGCCCCAGACCCCAAGGTCCCCGCCAGAACACATTTTGTAAATTAAGATAGAACCATTCAGGGGAATGTTCCTTGGGGGGGGGGCTCACTCCAGCCTCTCATTGGGGAATTTTTGATAGATATGCTAATTAGTAAAACCTACAATGATATACCAGATCTTTTGGGGGTGTGCATTTTGGTGCATTTGACCTGGATGTGTGCACCTAAGGATCCTTAAAATAAATACCAAGGTAAAATCCTTTTTTCTCTTCTAACCGTGTTTGACTCTTGATTTTTAAGACCAGGAAAAGGCATCACTATGATATGCTCTTATACTCTAGATAAATTGTGTGCAAATTTAAAACCAAATTCCATTTTTTTCTAAAGTAACAAAAATTCTCTTAACTCCATTTCAGTTACATTCAAAGTCAAAGATTGGCAAATATAATGATTCTGTGTCCTGTTATGGCAGCCTCAGGGGCAGGTGCACAATTGTGCTCAGTTGAATAGTATTTTTCAAAACAACAGTAATAAGCATTTCAAGGATTTCCACCTGCCTTGTCATCACATCCTATCCCAACAACTGCTTCTCATCAGTACACTACTGATAGGTAGCCTGGGGACAGTCCATCTGGTATGTTCAATGGTATGCTAACCCTTGAAGCCTCTTTGCCTAAGAGAACTTTAAAATACTCCAGGTAGTGTGCTTGAATGTCTAAAGCTAGGCTGTGAGAATGCAAGTTGAATCTGTTCAGGGAGATAAACTTGGGGTCTCAAGATGATTTTCATGTAAAATAAAGATATAATCAATCACTTTATTTAAAATACTTAAAAAAAATTATTTCTGCACTACAAATGTCATAAGGTTTTAGAGGTTCCTCCTTGCTGTTTTTTTCCTACTTGTTCACTTGAGTTTTATCACACTTAAATTAACTTAGTTGCAGATATGTCCTTATTTTCATGTGCAAATTATGTTCCCACCTTGAAGCGTGACATAATAAGGTCTTTAAACTTTTGTATTTCAAACAGATTGTTTTCCTCTTCCAGTCTTGCTACTTATAACTCACTGCAGTCCTCAGGGAGCTGTGCCTTTTTCCTTGCATTTGAAGGTTTATCTTGGAGACAGGTAAAAGGAAGCAACACACATTTCTACTCTGGCACAGATTATATTTTATCATTCTACTGCTTGCACAATTTAAAACCATTGGCAGCACACTGTGATCATCCCAGTCCTGAGCAACTTAGTCAAGCTTCATTTTGATTACCTCCACTAGAAGTTTAGTTTCAAAGGGAATTTTAAATCAGGCCAAATAATTGTGGTATATAGTGATCAGGATTACCTGAAATCCTGATCCAACATTCCAGAAATATTTCATGTACAAAATACTTTCCTTTTAGGTTTGGAATATTAAAAAAAAAAGTCATTTTTAAAGATATCAGAGGCCTTTATTTTTTATCCCTAATTTTGATTTAGAGAAAATGTATCAAAATTTAGTCAGAATCTGAAAACTTACATCACATCAGTTTAACAATTAAATCAAATTTTTCATGACTGAATAGCATATTTAAACAGTATATTTTTATAAATGCCTGTCTGTATGATATATCTGCTATGTAGCCTCTTTGCAATTTCCTTTTAAATGTACCTGCATTTCCCTGCATATTTCATTTGGTTTCAGCAGTATTCTGATACAGCATTAACCATTTAAATAACTATGCATTCTTATGTTGCTGTGTAATTTTAGGCAGGAAAAACCTTTTTTCCCCATAAATAATTCTGTCAAATGTGTTAGAATTGTGACATTGCAGCATTATAAAGCTTACACATATCAAACAGTGATAAAAGAGAAATTCTATGAAAAATAATTACCAAATGCTAATATGGTATAAATGATATTAGAATCAGGCACATTAGACCTTCCATGAAAAAGACATCATGTTAAGAAGTCATTACTAAAATACCTTTCAGACCTAAAGACAATCTACTTCCTGAAGTAACACAAACTTGGAACTGAGGTTTCATGATTTTAAATGTCACCACTGAGAACTTAAAAGACTTTGTCAAGTTACTGTGTTTACATCGTGTTCCAGCCTATAGTAAATACCTATAACGTCATCCTTTCACAATCTGAGAGATTACATGCCAACATCAGTCTACATGGGAACACAACAAATTTCAAAGCTTATGAGCCAGAAATGTAGGAAAATATTATTCTCACGGAATATTGCATTGAGAACAATAATAAATTCTATATAAACTGCTGTGGTTAACTGAGGGGTTTTTTTCAGTGTTTATTTTAGTCACCCCTGAAGATCCATCATGCTTTGTGCCTACAAAGACTACTTCAGGCTCTGTGAATTTACAATTAAATAACTAAAATCACTAAGATATTTCTGGAAGTAAATCATGAGAAAATATATGTACTGGAGTTTTACATTTGAAAATATTATTGGTAGTAACTGTAGCTGACCTTTGTCATTTCCAAAAGTAAGACAGTATTGACTGTTATTGTCTTTCTGTTTCTTTAAACCCATGCTGGGAAATTAAGTATGACATTTGAGCAGCAGGCCCAACTTTTTGTCTGAAATAAGTAGCCTCAACATACCTATGAAACACACAGTAAAAGTTTAAGCTTTCAAAATAAAAGTTATATTAGTAGATCAGTCTAAACTTTGGAATTCAAACTTAGACCCTTTATTTCAACTTCACTTTACTGCATCAGCATCCTGGGAATAATAAGGACTTTCGATGACAAATAACATCAGAGCAATAAATAAATAAAATGCACAAGGCTAATGGAAAGTAAAGTAAGCAGCTCACAAATACTAAGGTGAGCAAAGTAAAAAATTAAGAGGACAGTTTCAGTCTGATGCTGCTTTCCATGCAGGCAGTGTAAAAATACTTCTCATTTCTTTTGGGAATAATATTCAGAATACTGTTCTTCATTAGTGAACTTGTCATACACCACTCATGCTTGAATATAAATACAGTAATATCTCTATTACTTTTTTATGCCTTCTTAGGAAGGCATATCTTTCCTTGTAGGCACTGAAGGATTTCCTAAAGCTGCACATGCACATCAGAGACGGTATTAGGAGCCAGTATTAATCTTCATAAAATTCACTGTGCTGAACCAAGACTGTAGAATAGGAGAAGTGATTTTCTACTGCTCTTATTTCCAGATTTTATTTACATTTCTCTATATTGTACATATTAAAATAGACGCATCCAGTTCTATTTGCCAGAAGACGATTTGTTTTCAGACTGAGAAGAATAAAAGTAAGGAAACAAAAAAAAACAGGGAGTGAAAAACCAATATATTGGCTACAGATGTCAAGATGTTTTCAGCAGGGGAAGGGAGAAATAGCCTCTGTTGGAAGAGATGTTGGAAGAGGAGTGAAGTTGAGCATGGGAAGAGGAGAGGGGAAAGCTGTTATTGCTATATTTCCTTTAGTTTCTCCCTACCCAAAGATATTGCAACTGACAATAAATTAAATTTATTTTCCCCATTTCTATTCAGTTTTACCAATGAGGGTAATTGTAAAAGCAACCTCTCTGTCCTTATGTCAACATATGACCTTTCCCATACTATTTTTCTCCCCCTGCCATGCTAAGGAGAGGAAGGGAAGGAGCAACTGTGTGGAAATGTGGCTATTGGCCAATGATAACCCACCACAAACAGTTTAAGTTTCTTTGGGTTTTTTTGTGTACAAAAATGATACATCTCTGAAATCCTTGTACATTAACCAAGAAATAAAACCACACAATTAATAACTAAACTTTTTTATTTGCATAAAATTTACCTATCGTTCAAAACAATGTTATTTAAATATACATTTTCTTCACTACTAAAACTTTTGCAAATGTATCTTTACATTTTATAACAATAACAATAGATATAATAATGAGATACTACATAATTTATTTCATTAAGCAGTTGCATTAAAATCATGCTTGACACTTACTAAACATAAGCAGGATCAATTTCTGCCCACTTAAGAGCAGAAACTCATTTTAAGCGACTTTTAAGGACCTAAAAGGTAGGAGTCTGGATTATGCAAGTCACTTTAGATGTCTATATAGCTGTTAGAGAAAGAAACGTGCCTTTGGAAAGTAATTCAACCCACTCTGAATGACTTGTATGAAAGTCATCCACCTTCAGCAGCTAAAGTCAGCTAAACTATTCCTCCCACCCCTCAAATGAGATTTTTTTCAAAGATGAGTGTTACATGAACACCAATAGTAATATTTCATCATCAATATTTTGCTAAATTCATGTTCTCTTGGGTAGGAACTTAACATAAATGCTAGAAAATACATCTACAGTTAACACATGGAGAGGAGACAGACGAAACTGATGATATGTATTCAACTGATCCATCATCACGGACAGCTCTTTATAAAAAGATAAATAATAAGCATATATATTCTTCTGTTATGCTGGGTGTCAGACGTGCCACCTAGGGCTGAGTACCGAGGATTATGTTACACCTTCAAGCACAATGAAGATGACATTAAATGTTTTTTTGCTTTTTGCAATGAATCAAAGACAGACTAGAAGGTTGGAGCTAGAAGCAGGGTTGAGAGCACATAAGGAAAGTAGAGACATTTAACATCTTCCTGAGATGAAAAATTCAGGACAAAAAAGCTCCTGGAAGAGTCTTCTCTGAGATATCATAACAACTCCTGTATTCCCCAGTTAACCTGGACAACATTGACTGTAAATTTTTTCCAGTATGTGTATTTAAAAAAAAAAAAATCTGACAAACAAACCTATGCAAAATACAGACTGAAAACTCAGCTGTCCTAATCAAAGCTACAGAACCTCCATAAGTATGTATTACAATGCAAATTTAAGAGAACAGAGACAGGCATATTTAATCCATTTTTATGTAAAACCAAATGAGATATTTCCTAAGGAATCCTGTGTGGAAAACATCCTAGCTCTGTGAAGGTAATGCATGCACTTGCTCCTAATTTTTCCCTACCTGATTTTTGGTTGTGTTGCCTCTGCTGAATGTCTGCTTCCCTATGTACCTCTAATACATCCTTCAAGGTAACTGGCTCAGTTCATATCATCTTAAAATAGATAACTAAAATAGGCCAAATTAAATGGAAGGTTAAACTATCAACTCAGATGGGGATTCTATACTGTAGGATAGTAGAGTTCAGTGAGGTGAATCCCACCTTTGGTGTACTATTTTTGGGATGTTCTATAGCTTATAAAAGTACATCATTAACAGAGTGCATGTATGTCTCTATGTGCAGTGAAGGACTCTTGAATCAATTTCATTGATGTTCATCTCCTTAAATAAAAAAGAAAAATTTACATTATAAAATAAGAGAAAAAATGGGCACATATATAATCAAAGAAGATAAATTTTTTAAAAAAGTAAAATTCCTTTACTTCAAAACTAAATTTTGGAGTGGTAAGTTATTCAGTGCTATTTTAACAACCTATCAGACATATTCTCTAGAAATTTCAAACTACTTCCACAGCTTACACTAGTTCTGAAAGAATGCTTTAATGATTACGTGAGAAGACTTGAGGTTTTTTTATATATATAAACCATAACTTTCTATATGACCATAACTATATATAACACCAACTTTCAAGTAAATTAAGAGATTAAAAATATTATCTAGGAGTCCCAGTTGAAGTTTTTGCAGCTCAGTTTCCAAGAACAACAAAAGATATCAGGGGAAAAAAAAGACTGTATTTCTCTTGCACTAACTTATATAACACAAGCCTAGTGAGAAAAGATTTTTAATGTTCATTTTTAGAAAGTAATTGGCTAGATGAGTGTAAAATCTAATCTGCAGTAGGTATAAAGAAATGTAGGACTTTTCTTTATTGGAAAGGAAAACTCAGCAGTCTTCCTTTGGTATTCAAAATGCTGTGAAGAAAGCAGGACTAATCAGCGAGATGCCGGCTTTTTTATATTGGGTTGCTATGTGAATAAGCTCAATAATATCTTATATGTTCTTTTCTGGAAGTCAAAGAGGGTGAATGTCTAGCTACAAATGTTTCCTAAATACATAGATACTGTGGCTATCAGAAAGATGGTTTTCACTATTCTTGAGCAGTCTATCTGTGGAGATATTTGTTCTACTTATTTCAATGTTTTAATTCACTGGAAATCATTTTCTATTTTATAAATAACTGAATAATAGCTAAATAATCATTTCATCATATGTATTTAATGCTCAGGAAGAGGTATGTATCAACACAATTTTAATTGGATAATAGAATACAAGATAAATCATCATGTACAATTACCAGTAACAGTATAAGAACAGCAGATATGGATTGGATAGGAAAGCTGAAAATCATAAATTCATCAATTATGTTGTTACTGTGCAATTTTGAGTCTACTCCTCTATAGAAGGAAATATCCCTTCACTACAATTCCTTCCTAACTTCTCTGCTTTTATCTCGGTTTGAAAAGGTCTAATCCATCTGTCCATTTTACATGATAAAAGGGCAGCAGTTAAGGCTCTCACAGATGAGCAGCTAAACTGGGTGGGGGGATAGGGGGAAGGGAAGAGGGAATGGGTGTGAGGGGAGGGGAGAGGGAATAAAAAACAAAAGAGAGAGAAACGCAGTATTTACCATAAAGATCCTTCTTTTTACTGAATGTTTTCCAAAATTTCCCAGAAACAGTAATTATGTACTTTGTGAAGTCTCCTGAGAACTGAAGTAAATATTTTGCTAAAGATTTGTATGAACACTTTGTTCTACTGCATGTTCTTTCTGTAGACCATATGCATTAGAAATAACATAGATCAAATGAGACAAAAAATTTCTGCAAACAAAGGCTACAATAAAACATTTTTAAAATATTGTTATTTAAGACAGTAATAATTGTCTATCTGTATAACGATTGTTAATGTTAAAGGAAAGTACCATGCTTATCTTTTGCCTCTTTCTAGATAAATAAAGAAAATACAAATATCTAATCTGGTATTCTTAGACTAGCTGAAAAAAAAAAAAGTATTAAACATAATTTGAGAAGCATATAGTCCTTTCTGCAGAATAACTTTTTAGTTGTGAAATTTCAGATTATTTGACAGAATGTCTGACTTTCTTGGAGTCCTGCTGGTTGTCTTTGAGAAATATATGAATAGTAATTTACAAGAAAATAAAAATTACTAGAATGGATGTGAATAAGTGCAAAAGAGGTGTAGGTACAGTGAAAGGACACACTCTACAGGAAGGAAATCCTCAACAAAATGCCGAAAAAGTAATTAAAACTTGACTACATAAACACGTTAACACATTACTTTAGGTCAGTAATGTTTCTCAACATCTCTTAACAAAATTATGACTATATTTTTGTGTTCTTCTATCAGCTAGATAAATCAAGTATCATATTACCTCTTAGAAATGTATTAAGATTTATACAAAATTTATTCTTCTTAATACTTATTACTTCTTAATTATTACTTCTTAATACTATTCTTAAATAGTATTCTATATATTGAGCTTCCCAAAGCAAAGACAGAAAATGAGTCACCAGGTTTCTTTGTTCTTATCACACCAAAAATTTCCACCTAGCAATACAGCATCCTAATCTCTAGATTATAGGATGTAAGAATGAGGAACCCCTCATTTCCTGCGTTGAATGGGATAAATGGTGAAAAAAAAATCAAGAATTTCTCTGGTTGAAGACTTGAATGCAAGCTTACATTCAGGTGGTTCTTCAGCTCCTACTGTATGACAAGGCTTTCATTTTATGCAAAAGAGGCATTGAGTTTAATTCAAACCAAATCCTGCCTGTACATATGTAGAATACAGAATGTTTGAAGAATGCCATCTCCTTTCTCCAGGAACAAAGTTCTCCTAGTTACTTCTCTTTCTCCTAATGTATTTTCTTTCTTGGTGTTGAATCTGAGACACTTTGTATGTAGTGTATTTAACAACAAGATATGTATCAAAGGACCTATGGACATATGGATCCTGCTTATTTAACTTATATATTCACGCAGTCAAGTTTAAACCGGTCACGTGGATAAGAGCCACCTGGTTGTTATTGAATGACCAATTTTCTAACATAGATAAAAGTATTTTAGATCTTAAACTAGAAATCTTGCTCCTGTCTTTCCACAAATAAGTAAGTGTCCTTTGATTAGATACTCCTTAAGAAGAAAAAAATTGAACTCGTATTTTCTCTTTGTAAGGTTCATGATAGGTAACTCGAGTTTGAGCACTGAAAGACAAAAGAGTTAAAGACCTATAATATATATCATTTAAAGATTCATATGAATGATTGCATAATATTTTACTAGTCCTCAAAATGACTCATTGGTCCACGTTATTAGGACAGCTTGATATAAAATAACTTTACTGAAGTAATCTTTTAATTCACACTGTGGGATTAAAATGACAAACTGAACAGTTGCTCTTTCATCTTGAAAGGCTTGTTATGGTGAAACATCCTATGCAATCATTGAAATACCTAGAGGTCAGCTAAACCAAATCCCAAAGGCATAGGACTTGCCTAAGTAATTCATGCTTCAAATGATTTAGGAAATACATCTGTTCAGATTTCTGCTGTCATGTCAGCCATATGTTATGATCTGAAAGAAGTCTGGTTAATTACCAGCCATAAAGAGGATACTTCAATCTGTGGAAGAGGTATGCAACAGAAAATTAAAAAAAAATTACAACACCCCCCTCTCCAAATAGTTACTATTCATTCCACCTGAAAAAGAAAAATCCAATTGATGATTATTTTATTCTCAAGGATTATGTAAGTGGATCTTCTGTGAAATTAAATTTATCTTTGGGTTTGTATATTTGAGCTAAAAGTTAATGTTATTCTAATCTCTCTTCTTCTGTAGAAAGTCTGGTGAATAAGATTCTGTTTACATTCATATTTACAAATATATCTTAAGTAAACTGGCTTTGGCTGAATGTTGGAAAACCATATTGATGAAGAGTGTGATGTTAAACCTCCCCTGTGAAGACAGAATGTGAAATCAATGTCTTACCTCAAAACTTAATGTCAGGCAGAGAGCTGTCTTCAATTAGAAATCACTCAGAGGAAACAAATGTTAAAAACCAAACAAATGGGTGGAGAATCTGCTGTAAGAAGTCTGCACTTTGCCACCTCCCGTTTCTTATTTCGTTTACAATTACCTGTATTTGGCAAATTCTGCTTCGTTACAGAAGATACTTAGATGTTTGGGAGGTGCTTCAGCGTGCCTTACCCAGTGATAAAGAGATGGAAATATGTTTTGTGGGTTGTTGAATTGTTATTTTTCAACATTTCTAAGGGTTTAATTATTATTAATGAACACTTCTGTTGCAAACATGTATGTCTCAAAATAAGCTTAATATTATGAAATGGTTGCTTGTAGGAGACTGGAAGAATGGCTAACTTGCTCAAAACAAGCAGGTGGAAAGTGTGTGTGTGGGGGTATTTCAGGGTGATTTCTGCATAGGTGGGACAGTGCACTGCTCCACATTCTGCCTCATGGAGCCTCTGGTCTGGTCCCAAAACAGCTGCTGAGCATGTGGCACACTGAAAACCACAATATAGTGCCAGCCTACCTCATGTCTCCTGAGGGGAATATTAAATTGCAGGCACCCACCTGAGGGAGGGCCCCAAGACACCAGAACAGGTAAAAAGACAGCGATACAAGTGTTGGGCAGTGCACGCCACTGCCTTGGATTTAAAAGCAACTGAGACCATGCTGGATCTGAAGGAGTGACTATACATAAATATCTTTGTCTGTCTCTTTCTTCTCCTAACTTCCTCTTCTTGACGTATCTTGTAACCAGACTAAAAGATTTCAGTCAATGCCTTAGTAAGTGCCTTGTTGTGTCTGGACAACTTAAAGTTGGATAAGTTTGCTAAGATAAAGTTTGGTAAGTGCCTTACTTTGTCTGGTTGTTGCTTTAAGATTTGCCAAGTACCTTATTCTATCTTAATGTTCTAAAGTTTACAAGTAAAAGATTGTTATTCAATGTCCTGAGAATTTTGCTGTTTCTCCCATGCACCGCCAGAGTCAATCTAATTACCTTTCCCTTAAACTCACCAAGTGAGCTGGGGCTTAGCATTATTGTACTTGTTTTTTCTAAATAATATAAGAATTTCTTTTTGGGTAAAACAGGCTGAGTATTTTAAATTTTCATTGGTACCACACCTTGTTTTAAGTGAAATGTGCTGTAGAAATAAAACACAACTTTTTTTTGTTTTATTCTTTACAACATGAAGTATTTTGGAAAATAAAACATGTGAGAGATAATGGTCTTCAATTAGTCAATTTTTTAAGATATTGATTGTTGAAGGAATAATTATTTATATCACAATACCAAGCAAATTTGTTCAAAATACAAACCATTTCAAATGTCACAGCCAATATTTTATATTTCATGGTCAAATCCCTGTGCAACAGCGATGCAGTAGACACAGAAATGTATGTTTATAAACCTGCTCATTCCTCTTATAAGATGACATTTATCATTCCAGTCAGCTATTATTCTGAGGGAAGCTGGGGTGGGCAGAAAGCTGTGATCCAAAAGCAGAAGAGCCTCAGGTTCTGTACCCTTCCAGTTCATGCATGTCTGCTGTGTGGTGTAATTGAACGTTAAACTATCCTCAGGGATCCTTAATGCATTACAGGACGTGAATGACTTTGCTTGTTGTTACTAAACTGGACCTTTTCTGAGAATTATCATTGCTGTGCTTTACCAGTGTGGTATTTTTGCTATCTATTCTACACTCACTCATCTCCTTTTCCTTCAGGATATGGAACATGTTAACATCACTTTTTAATTTTTTTTCCTCTTTTTAATGTTGAAAAGAATGCATGTTATTTCTGTGTAACCATCAGGGTTTTCTAAAAGACCATTTCTCTTCAATTATTAACTCATCTCTAAGTGGGGAGAGAATATACATAATTTCTCACTGGTATGTAATACATTAATATGATAATTATATTTTTAAATTGTCTGTTATTATATTTCTATCACAATCACAAGATTCTCGCTCTGAAGTTTTCATATGAAGATTAAAATCTTTTTCTGCTAAAGTAAGTTATCTTCCCCTTAACAAATAATTTGCATGCAGTACATACTGTAGGACGCATGTACACTGCACTATTTTATGAGAATCATTTGAGAGAATGATAATTTTCTCATCCTTTTATTAACATAATACATGTCATGTCCTCTTTCTCAGGCATGATAATAAAAGGATTTCTGCTTTTTGGTTTTAGGTGTTCCACTGCAGAATGAGTTGCAGTTCGTGATGTTGCATAATTGTATTTACCCATCAGCAGGAAATTCAGTCAAGTCATCTTTGTTTAGTATTTATGTTTTGAGTTTTCTCCCATTTTGTGCATATGAAAAGTGTCTGTCTCTTTAAGATTTCATCTTTTCTCTTCAGGGAGAGATTTTTGAAAGCACCTTACAAAATGTGCACGCCTGCTTGATAACACGCAAGAATCCATTATTGTAGACAGAAGGCTGGAGGTCAGATATGCAATTTCACATGCTTTCCCTGAGCCAAGACTTTGGTTGCTCAGTAGTAGATTATTACAAGCCAAATATTGTCCCTGTTGGAATCATTGATAGAACTGAATTGACCCTTTCAATAGAATTAGCCTTTCTAATGATCAGATCTGAAAAAAACCCCCACTCATATATATGTATATTCTTAATTATATATACACAAACACATTTACACTTATGGGGAGATGCTTACCAGCATCTGTTCTTGCTCAGCTCCAGAAGGGATGGGAGAGTTGACTCCCATGCAGAGTATGTTAATTCTTGTCCCAGATTTACATATTCATTAATTAGATTTATTTTACAGACATGTTCCCAGATACTTTAAAATAGATATTTTAATTCTTTCACTAGGTTTTTCACTAGACACTCGCACTTTCAAAATTGTTTCATCATTCTAAATAATCTCCTTATTCAATCTCTGAATAACTATTCTAATTATTTTAAGATACTTTCTTAAGAGGAAAAGAAACATGCTGTCTCTCACTAACTCTTCACAACAGACAAGCTGTTGTAAAGAAAATATAATTTCCTTCTTCCTCATACTTTCTTTTGGTTATATTTGTGCCAAGACTTTGCAGTGCTCTCTGGTGCCTTTTTCAAATCTTTCTGTGGACATTTGACCATTCATTTTCTAAAGATTTTTAAAATTTTTTATTTCCATTTTCTTCTTCCTTACTAACATTATATTCCCTTAATGATGTTCAAGGTAAACTAGAAATCTTCTGTGCTTCCATGGATTTTAATTTCACCAGTGTTGGAACTGTTCTGCCATTATCATTTTACTACCTATATCCCCCATATTTTTCTATGCAAACAGCATTGCTGCTGAATTTCAGCTCCTTTAAAATCCACCAGTTCCTTAGGGCAGTATCAAAGAAGACTGTATGTATGCTCAGACACTTCTTTCTCATAACATAAGAGAATCAAAACATAAAGCTACTGACAATGTATCAGAGCAATCCTGCAACTTGTCCTACTGGGGAAAAGTATCCTCTGGAATATTTTTATGGATGCTTATGAAAACAAGGAGTGAGGTAACCAGATTTATTCCTTTTTTTTCTTGTGAATAAATCCTATTTCTAACATATCTCATGAGTAGAGAAAGCATAAAACTAAAACATTAACAGAAATAATGTCAAGTTCATTCTAGCCTGAGGCAACCACAACTGAAACCAACTCTTCAAAGAACAAGAAAAAAAAAAAAGTAGCCTAGTATCAGCTTTGTCTGTAAATCAGTTTCTCTCTTCAATAAAAAGTATACAAAATTGTATAAATAAACCAAAATCTAAAGATGCCTTTTATTTTTTTCTGCTAATTCCCATTATACAAAATTATGTCAAAGATTCTGAAAATAATTTGATTGTGTATGTATTTTTAGCATGAAAATTATACTCATTAATCTTCTAGAGATACTAGCAGTAATTGGTGTACATCTTTATTTTTCTTATGATAGCAAAGCAGTATCTTTATTACTTTATTTCTTGTGTATTAGATAATTTTAGAAATTTTCTTGCTGCTGCAGTCAAAATGAGTGTCATCAAAAAATGGGGAAGGTGTCTGTAAATTTTTTTATTGCATAGTCCATTTTCTTAGTAAGGATGTTGTGAAAAACTAATTAAGGAAGGAGAAAAAAATGAAAGAAGGAAACTAAGGAAACTAACTGTTAGAGAAAACAACCCAGCAATTAGATGCTATTTATTCTGTTTTAATTCAGCAGGTAAAATGTGGGAAATAAACCTGATGAAAATTCCAAGGATTTTTTTTTTTTTTTTTTTTTTAATTTCTGGGAAAATTTGAGGAGGAAAACATTAAGTGGCAACTTTTGATTAACCTCTCACACAAACATCAAGAGGAAAACAGAAAAGTTTTAACATTTATTTAACAGTTATTATCTCTTTGGCCAGGTGGTCACATTTTCCCTGGATGGTTCTGCAGCATTTAACTGGCGATCTGAGGTAAATTTATGATTTCTGCATATGTATCATGCCTACCATCATTTCTACTGAGCTCAGGAAGGCAAGAATATCAAAAAGAGTAAAAATATCTGGTCAACAATAATTAAAAAAAACCCCAAAACAATAGTAATATAAAGACAAAAATTGAAAAAAACCAACAAAATTAAAAAATACTGACAGCGACACAGAAGAAAATTATCTGGTTGAGATCAGATAGGTAATAAAATGTAGAGTGACACCATCACCATGCTATAGCAATGTTTATTAAAAATTCAGCACTGTCTAACTTGAACGATTTCAAAGTTAACATAAAGCAAACATGAGATGACTCGAAGTATTATAAGCTTTTCCCTAACTATCCCAGACACTGTTTGTTTTAATTAAAAGTTGAAAAGGGCTCTTTAGCTCACAGTGTTGCTAGAATTAGCATGTAGACAGGACCAACAGACAATATTTACTGAGTCTCTTTTTTTTAGAATGGGTAAAAAAATACGATTTGCTCTACTTTTTCCTTATCATTTCAGCAACACACAAGGATCTGTGATTACGAGCAGGCAAAGATTCATTCTTAAAGGCAGGAGAATAAATAAATGGTGAACTTCTTGATTATGACAGTCTTCTAAACAATATTGTGTTTTGTAATTTTTTTTTCAAATATTAGTCAGCTAACACTGAGCTCAGATTTATAAGACAGAATTGAGCTAATCCAAAAAGGATATTATATAAGATAGGGCTTTCATAAACAAAACCTGTTTTAATTTCATAAAATGAGACTTCCAAACAAAAATATATCCAAGCCTCAGTGTACCTACCTATTGCAGTTTTTTTTTCTCACTTCCGATATAGCACCTGATATGAAATATCACTAGAAAGGTAATACATTACCTTAAATGGACAAATCCCTTATCCAGTAAAATGATCTAAATACCTAACACTATTTCAACATTTCTGGTTTTGTTCCTTTCTTGGTGGCATCAGTAGCTATTAAAAGATGGTTGTTAGGCTTAATTACTCTCCTAAAGAAAGATTATCTTATTGTTTAAGTAAACTTTGAAGGATTCCATCACATCAATTTCATGTGCACCCTTGACTGTCTTATGTGTCATAGCAAAATAGAAATGGCCTTGAGATCTTAGCATTCACAGCAGAAAGGAGTCTGCCATCACCTGATCTGATGAATGCTCTTCACAGCTGAGGCTATTCTACAGCAATATTGGTGATACATGGTAGATTACTTATCTGCAGAACTGCTCACTATTAGTGTGACTATGTTTATCCTCTGTCCTATGAGTTCTGATTTTAACTGAAAGGTTCTGTCTTCTTGATTAATTCACCAGTATTTAGTTGTGGGGCTTTTTTTTTTGGTTTTGTTGTTGTTTTTTTTTGTTTTTTTCCTTTTGAAACTAAATAGCTGGACTTCAAGTTCTAAAACAACTTGTTGTTTACAGTGTCCTGTGCGTGCTTAAAAATTGTTTATTTGTTCTGCTGTATTAGGACTTCGTAAAAATAGATGATTCTAAAAAATGCAGACTTCTACTATGCTCAGTGCATGTTTATTTAACTGATGGTACACTATACTCAAAGTCTAAAATATATGTTCTGAAATAGTTTGCTATCCTATCCTCCATGTTTTTCCACTTCTTTCCTTCTTTAGGTAAAACAAATTGAAACTTGCTTAGAACATAATAATGTTTCTTTTTGTGTGTGTGTGTATGTTAAAAGGACTAAAAATAATATATTTCATTCGGAAATGTCAGCAAATACTTTGTAGTCATACAAATAACTGCAAAACATGTTCATGCAAAATGCTACCCTGCCCTCAAAGTCAAAAGCAGCAGGAAAAGGGCCATGGCCAGCTGTCTTGGGAGTCCACCATTGCCAAGAACAATGACAGCATTACGATGAACGATTATGTTATCCTTGAATACACAACTGACCGGTTTGGAGACCTTATGAGATGCAACCTTCAGTGTACTCCAGTGGACTGGTACTCTGAGAGCAACTAGCCTGATTATTTCACTTGGGGCCAGGCAAACACTCTGAGTTCTGTCTAAAATAACTTTTTTGGTTAACTTGAAATTTCTGGTCTGATGATTTGCTAGCCTGGTACTAGGAACAGAAAAAGGTCTCCATCTTTGGCTCTAAAGAAGTGGATAAACATGGAGGATAGGAAAACTAACTATTTCAGAACATAAAGTTCTGGCTTTGAGTATAGGGTACTGCCAGATTAATAAACATGCTATATGAGGGGAAAAAAAATCCCCAAACATACTGCCATGTATCAAGAGCTACATTTTTACAACATTCTCTGTTGTAAACTTGTAAGACCCCAGTTGTTTTTCCTACTTTGCATGCAAATGCTATTGAAACATTTTAATATTAATAGATAACATTTTCAAAATTGCTTAAATCTATTGGATTTTCCATTAACTTATTGAGGCAGACTTCAAAAACTCTTCAAAGACTACCTACCAGGATGTTCAGAACAACCTCCAAGATCATTCATGCTGTGGAGGTAAGGGCCTTTTCCCCCACTGCTCAGCAAGTTGAGCAGAGCTTCAGCTGGTTACAGGGTCCCTCCATTCTTTTATCAAGGGGAGAGCTGTGCCTGACAGGCTCATCCAGAAATGAACTCCTCACAAGGCACAGGAACAAGCGCCGTCACATCAACACTGGGGTCAGACTGTGGTTCTACAGAGACAAAATAGGGTCCTGGCCTTGAGCAGAGCAGGTGCCCCAGCTGAGATTCATCAGGGACACTGATGTGTGTTGTCCTCAGCACCCCGGCAATTGTGAGATAACTCTTCCTTTTGGATGCTAACTTCTAAGTGAGTTCTACCTGTGACATTGTTCTTGCTGCTTTTCCATCTACCTTAACTATTCTCATCTATATTATTTTGATATGTGGTAAAGCAAAATAAATACTGCACATAATTGGCATTCCATGTGTTATCAGATATTTCTTCCACATAAATGGCACTATTTGCAAAGTTATCTTAAAGCAACCTAGCAAATTTTGGATCTGTTTTGACCCACAACTATTAACTGTTTACCTTTGCTCATAGTAAGTTCTATTGAGCATCAAAAGGGTTTTATTTTGTTATTTAATGTCAAAGGCAGAATGCCATGTATATTCATTCACTTCTCAGAGTGTGTAACAATCCACTGCTAGCATTTAAAGAAAATACTGTCAGTTTGTTGCTTTGTTTTTGTTTCTTCTTCCTTGTACATCTCTATTAAGGCAAACCTATTATTATCATCCCTAACAGATACAGAATCTTTAGTTCAGGTCTTCATTGCATAAAGTACTTACTATTGTATTCCTTTGTCAGCGAGACATTTTTATCAATCCTTGTAAGACTTCAGGCTATATAGAAATGCTGTCTTTGAAATAAGCCTAGCAAAAGATTAAATCAGGGAAAGATCAAATCTCAGTAACATGGGTTTGTCTCTTGTCCATGAACACATATCAAGTTTTGTAATAATGTAAAACCTTTTCTGTAAAAATGTAAAACCCTGTGTAAGCCCTATCCTTAAAAAATATAATTGAAAATAGGATGAAGAAAAATATATAAATTTAGTTTTCTGTTTCAATACAGAAATACATTTAAATATGTGACTAATCTTCATAGCAAAAAAAGCTCCAAATATTGTCTTACAGTAACTAGTGTTGAAATTGATGATTTGGGGGGTTTTGTTGGTTTGGTTTGGTCTGGCTTTGCTTTTGGTGTTTCATTGTTTGGAGATCTTTGTCTAGTGTAATTTTTAATCTTTTTTTTAATGGTATGCCTTAATTTTTCTTTCACTTTTCAAATTGGTAGAGACAGTTTAATTCATGTTCACCCAAAATCCATCAGCAAATGGTCAAATACATATTACATAATTTAATTTGAAACAGATTTCAAAGCATTAACGAATTTGGTTTTCCTTGATCATTATTGGGGTAAAAACTCAAACAGGTAAGACGTAACAAGTTTATAACTTTATTAATTTAAAATATCTGGAGAAAAACAGCCAAGAAAAATTTACAGCCTGTGCAGATATGTTCTTCTGTTTTACAAAGCAAGATAATTTTTAAGTTCCGTGTTCTTGACCTTGCATTTTTCCAACATTGTTCATCAGTAGTGCCCGGTTCATTATAATTACTCTTGCTATGATGAGAAAGGAAATAAGAGGTTTTTTATCAGGTTGGTTTTCACTTAAAATAAAGTTATACTAATAACAAAGTTGTTCTCTTAATTTTTATTTGTATTATTTATCCTTTAATAGGCAGACTTCACTGCTACAAAAGTAGTACTACAACATGTCTTCCATGAATCATGCTTCACCACCTGACAGAACTGGCAGGCATGGCTGAAATATAATTTATTTCACAAAAAAACCAAGAAGTGGAAAATAACAAAAAAAAAAAATAGTTTACTCTCTTCATGAGAACATCTTAGACTCAGCAGGCTATTTGAAACAGCTCTATTACATGTCATGTGTCCTCCCCCCTCCAAGGCAGCATTTCTCAAATTCTCAAAAAAGTTTCACCTTCTTTGTGAAAGGCTATGACAACAGTTGAAGAGGAAAAACTCTCCAAACCCTTTCTAATGATGGAGAAGATTTGTCAAGTGGACATGAACAATTAAGAAGTCACAGAGGACAAAAGGCATGTACTTACGAAGCTCAGAGAAGAAGTAGGGAGTAACAGACCGTTGCAAAGAAAACTGAATTCATCCCAACGCAAAAGGGACTAAAAGGTGGCCTTTATTTCAGATAACCTGCTGTATTAGAAGTGTGGATTTGCCAGTGGTTTAAATGGCCTTCCCTGAATTAACCAAAGATATTTATCTTCCTGAGCTGGTTATACCAACATGGGGAAAATGCATATGCAGCTCAGCTCAACACAGATTATCAAACAGCCAAATAAAAATCAACTCTGAAAAAAGCAAAGAACTTGAGCTGGCTTCAACCCACAGATTCCTTCTTTGGAATTGGGGATGCTCAACTTGACAATGGTGAGCATATAAAAACTAGGAAAAAAGGAAACATGAAAAAAGTAGAAGCAGAGCCAAGTGACTTGGGAGAGATATAGACAGTTTGCATGCACAAGGAGGGGGTTAGAAAAGCCAAAACCCATGAGAAGTTGAGCCTGGAAAGGAGTGTGAAAGGCGATAAGAGCTTTTGCAAGTAAATGAGTAGAAAAAGGAAGACTAGAGAAAATACGGACCTGCTACTAAATGGGATGAGGGCTCTGGTGACAAAGACAATAGGAAGTGCCAAAGTACTCACTGCCTTCTTTGCCTTGGTCTTTGCTGATAAAATTCATCTTTGCTGTAGAAAATTCTGAAGCAATGAAAATATTTCTTCTCAGTAGAGAAGCATCAGCTGGGGGACATTTCAACAGACTGGATGTGCACAAATCCAGGAGACCTGCTTTTGGGCACTCAGGGGTGCCGAGGCAGCTGGCCAATGTCATAAGCCATGATGCATAAGAGTATGTTGAGACTGTCTGCTTCACTGAGATTATCCAATCAAGCACCTTTCAATGCAAAGGGAATAATAAGTAAAGGGAGAAGCAAAACCACAGAGAGATAGAAAGCTGAAAGATAAGGGATAATGTGGACAATGTAAAAGGCCAAAAGTCTCCACCCACTAATTGATGAGCTGCAAAGAAACTGCAAACTCAGCTATGGAGAAGGCAAAGGTGACTTTGCAATTAATAAAAATGATGGAAGGAAAAAAAAAGGGACATGAGGATACTTGATGGGGGAAGCTGCTGGCCTGTGAAGAACTTAAAAGAGAATGTTTAGATGCACAGGACTGGGGAAGAAGCAAACTGGGGAAAAGGCAAAAAGGGGTATAAAATTTGCCAGTCACACTGTAGCCAGTCGGTTTTTCTTTTAGCCTTCCACATAATCACTGCAGTTTTTCCTGTCTTCTTATTAAATCTTTTCTTAGCTATCTGTCTGTGTAATCTCATTCTCTACTTGCTGTGTGTGGGAGTGCCTTTAGGACTAAGTGCTAGCCACGTGGGAGACCAGTGTGAGTGGATATGGAACACCAACAGGTGTCAGCCAGGGAATGTAGGTGACCCTCGGCCTGCGGTGCCAGCAACTGGAACAAGGTG
Source organism: Corvus moneduloides (assembly GCF_009650955.1). NCBI lineage: Eukaryota > Metazoa > Chordata > Aves > Passeriformes > Corvidae > Corvus > Corvus moneduloides. Next base: position 74,366,782 of record NC_045477.1, read on the forward strand.
ATTCTCAACATCTGTAGTTGAAGTCAAAGCATTCCTGGGCATGTCATTGTTGCATTAAGGGCATGGAAATTTGGCAGAAGATAAACCCTGTTGCTAGTCCTAGGAGATCAGAGGGGCTGGCTGTGGCTGGGCTTAATTCTGATTATAGCCAATTCAGCAATGTAAGTCTGGTCATGTTCAATAAGAAATTCCATGAGCAAAGATTCACAAATAGTGCATTTTCAACACTATAGGTCTGGTAGCATTCAATATGTACTTATGTGATCTCAGATTGAATAGTGGTGATGAATAGTGTGATTTGCCAAGCCAATACTATAGGTCTGCCTGAGTTCAATAAGAATTTATACATCCAGAGTAATGCATAGCACAGTTTATCGAAGAAACAAGGAAGCAGGTTCAGTATTGCCAGTGATAAATGCACTAACTACAGAGTATTAATACATGTTGTAACAGAAGGTATATTAACAGAGATCTATTAACTCTGTAGGTGCCCCTGGACTGTACTGTCAACTACTGGAATGAGTGGAGGTCTCAGGCTGAGCTACTGAGAGGGACCAGGATGAGCAAGGCGAGTGAGGTGCTCTGTTACTGCAGCTGGAATAGGACCATGGGTAAAAGCCCATGGGCCTGGTGCTGACTGATAGGGGAAGACATCTGTACCTTCCCCACACCTGGTGTACATTGGGTGTGCATGTTATCTGGCAGCTATCTTCAAGCTGAAGCAGCCAGTAAGAAGTGTGGGGGGGCTGGGTCCAGCATGGGGTACCAGAAGGGCAAGGTTTCATGTTGGTGTGTCAGGGGGACTTGCAAATGTAAAGTGTGTGTGTGGCAAGCATGCGAGTGCTGTTTATTCCCAGAGAGCATCAGGCTGGACCAGTTGGCAGGTAGGGAACCTGTGCAGTAGTTAAGAGGACCCATGATTCAGGCAGGGGTGCTGGGCAGGCAGAGAGGTTTATTGATGTTTGAGGGAACTGTGAATGGGCATGTGCTTAATGAGGACAATGAAAACTCTGTTCACTGTGGTGAACAGATTTTCTATGCACATTCTTTCCATAACAAAGAACAACGGATCTTTGATAAAAAGTGGAGATGCTATTTTGTCCTGCTTACTGAAGCAGATTTTTCTTCCAGTGATCAACATTGATACAGTGCCTTGAGGGGAAGCCGTGTGAGGAGCAGCTGAGGTCACTTGCTCTTTTCAGTCTGGAGGAGACTTGGGACAGACCTCATTGCAGTCTGCAACTTCCTCATGAGGAGGAGGGGCAGACATTGATCACTTCTCTGTGGTGCCTAGTGACAGGACACAAGGGAATGGCCTGAAGCTGTGTTAGGGTAGGTTTAACTTGGGTAATAGAAAAATGTTCTTCACCCAGAGAGTTGTTGAGAACTGGAATGGGATCCCCAGGGAAGTGGTTACAGCACCAGCCTGACAGAGTTCAAGAAGCATTTGGACAATGCTCTCAGGCACATGGTGTGACTCTTGGGAATGATGCTGTGCGGGACCAGGAGTTGGACTTGATGATCCTCGTGGGTCCCTTCCAACTCAACATATTCTGTGATTCTGTGATCTTGATCTTGTGCCCTGGTTTCACATGGAACAGAGTTAATTTTCCTCCTAGTAGCTGGTACAGTGCTGTGTTTTGGATTTAGGGTGAGAATAATGTTGATAACATACTGGTGTTTTAATTGTTGCTGAGCTGGGCTTATCCTAAGTCAAGGACTTTGCAGTTTCCCATGCCTTGCCACTGAGCAATTGCAGAAGAAGCTGGAGGGGGAACATGCACAGGACAGCTCACCTGAACTGGTCAAAGGTATATTCCATACCACAGAATGTGGTGCTCAGTATATAAACAGAGGAAGTTGGGCAGGTGTCACTGATCACTGCTTGGAGACAAGCTGGGCATTGGTCAGCAGGTGGTGAGCAATTGTATCATGCATCACTTGGTTTTCTTGGGTTTTATGCTTCTCTCTCTTTCCTTTTCATTACTAAGATTACTACTGATTTTGTTGTTATTATTGGCATTATTAATATTATTTTTATTTTGTTTCAATTATTAAACTGTTCTTATACAAACTCACAATATTTACTACTTTTTCCCCTCATTCCCGATTCAAAGACAAACAAGATAGTGTATCCTTGCAGCAAAGACAGTGAATGCTATCCTGAGCTGCATTAAGGAAGGTGCTGCCAGTATATAAGGAGGGGAATCTCTACCCTGTGGTAACTGAGCACTGGCACAGGTTTCACAGAGAGGTTGTGAAATGTCTCTCCTTGGAGATACTCAAAAGCCACCTCCATATGCTCCTGAACAACTGGATCTAGGTGTCCTTGTTCCAGCAGTGTGCTTGGACCAAATGATCTCTAGAGGTCCCTCTGAACCTCAACCATTCTGTAGTTCTGTGAGTCCAAAAATCTTTGGGTTTGACTACATTAAAAAACAGATATTATATAAATACAAGCCATTACATTTATATACAAACGAACATGTAATTAATTTATGGAATATTTAAATGTAATATAACATAAAGACAGCATTTTTTTCCCCTCTTCTTATCATACTGTATTGACAAAGCCAGAAACAATTGCAATAATTCAATAATAGCATAGGATGAAGTAACTCACTTTCATGTCAACCTCTAGAAAGCAGGTCTTGTGATACCTAAACATGTTAAAGGAATTTGGGTTTATTTCTGCATAAGTTTGAACACATGAACCATGGTTTTGGAACTCTTCTCAGTTCTACCACCTTCTCAAGTTAACAGCTCTGAACTGAGCAGACTATAGTGGGTTTCTGAGGGTGTTCATGCAATCCAAAGACAAGTAATCTGACATTTAACTTCAGAGGATATATACGGGAAAAAAGTTAATGTAAAAGAAACAAACTTCATTTACTCTATACTAAGTATTTATGTTTCAAAATGAGATACTGTTGTCTCTCTCACTGATATGGAACCTACCCCAAAAGAATACTTTCAAATCCAATACTTTCAAAAGGAAGATGATATGTTAACCGCACAAAAGATTTGTTCACTTTTTAAAACATAAAAATTTCTTTCTACTCATATGTAGCACACTGGCTGTCTCACCATAACTAAGATGCCGTTTGTAATTGGTGTCCATTTGCTATACTGATTCAATAACCTTGCATCTAGTAACAGGTTTAAATTTTTTCCCTTTAAATTAATAGGTTTTTTTTCCAGCTAATCCCAAATTTCTAAATAAGTCAAAAATTCAGAACTGGATTACATGACTGTTGCTTCTGTTGTTTGCATTCTCTCACATTCCATGCTGTAAAAAGATTAGTTATGCATGTTTTTGTTACTGTTAAGTTACTTATTCTCACCAGTTTTAACTGTTTTGGAAGGGAGATCATATTTTTCAGTATAAATGTGATGTGACGTTTATACCGGTATTCTGAATGCTAATTCAAAACTTCAACACTTTTAGCCAGATGTTCATTCTTCAAATCAAAAATAATAAAAAAAAAGAAATCAGGAAAAAAAAAAATTCTGATGCTCAAATATCTTCAGGTTTGGTGAGCTGGAGTAGAAGTTGCAAGGACATAACAATGAGAAAACATAGGTAAACTGTGTATTTGAAACCTATCAATATCTCGAAAAGAATTGAATTAGTCCTGAAGTGAAATTTCATTCGGAAAAATTGTGTATACTACCTCATTACAGGTCTCCTCCTTGGATGAAGCAATCGGCTTTCTTTGAGCCTGAATCTGGTTGCAGTTTTGGGTATTACTTTCTCCTTCAACCACTCTGTACATTTCATGAGTCAGACTTGATTTACTCTGGCTTTCACAGCCCCCCACCACACTGCACACTCAGACTATGGACCAGTGACACACTGCTGTGGCATGCAACAAATAGCTGTGCCATCACCCCATGAAATCACTGCTGTGAGAAACTCAGACATGATTCTCAGAGTATTTTAAGCTCTTAGAACTGAAAATCTCTCAGAGAAGACCTAAACAGGATGATATTCAGGGTGCACAATCTACTCTGAAAATCTTGGCCGGTCAACCAAGAATAGCTTTGTGACATAGTTTTCCTCAAGAATGTGAATGTAGGCTCTGCTCCTGTCTCTCTATTGCAGTCCTTCTTATGGCCAAGAGACAGCCTTCTAACCAAGGATGAATCGTTTTTAAACATGAGATCACTCTCTTCTTAAGCATTTGTCTCTTTCCTGATTTATTCAGTATACCCGCAGCTTTGATTTGTTGCTCATTCCATACTGTGTGTTCTCACAAGTTGTTTCTCAAGGCACCAGTCTGGCTTTAAGGACTTCCAGAAGGTGGTGGTATACAGGGGAAGTAGGCAACTTAAAGTGCAGCATTGTCTCACTTTACACGTTGGCAGATTTAGTCCTGCACTCCTACCAATGTTCAGCATTATGCAATATTGAAATTTTGACCTTCCAGTGAACATCTGTAGCAAGGCTTGTTGATATTAAGTAGTCAGTGCAGAATTACTCATAAGTCAACTTCTTCCCACTTGTCTATGCTTCTAAAAGGCAATTGTAACTTTCAGCATTGTTGCTCACTATCAGCTTTCCTTAAAATTTTTTCCTGTTGTCTTCATTCAATTCTCCTTGTGAACAGTAATCATAGTTTCATCATAATGCATGACTTTGTTTGTTTGCACAAACTTTAAAAATTTCTCAGAAATATCTCTTTTGACTTTATAGCACTTTATACAGGTAAGAGGACTACTGAAGACTCAGGTCTGATCAGTGCTGGCATGAATTACAGAAGAAAAAAGATGAGGTAGCAGTTTAGATTTTCTCTATTTAATGTTGGTTAAAAAAAGACAAAGGACTTTCTTCCCCAAAATAACACCTATTTGAGGCATATTTATTAAAATATTTTCTTTCTTTTTTCAGAAATAAATATGTATAAATGACTGAATTATATAAATGTCTGCAATCTTATGTGGCAAAACCTGTGATTCATTTAATGCTCAAGCTAAAGAGAACATAAAGATTTCTGTAAGATTCTGTGAAGTGAATGAATCATTAAGAAAAGAATGTGTCATTTAGCTCATTTTAAACTTAGTGATGTTATTACATAGAATGTCTCATCTTTAGATCATAATGTCACAACATTTTTTAACATTGATTTTAATGGACACTTCAAAATCTTTTTGAAAATTGTTACACTCACAGTCACCTAAAACCCAAACAGCTTGACTAGAAGCCTCAAAGTATTCTAGAATAATACAGTAAACTAGAAAAAAAACCCCAAACAATAAAAATGTAGCAAATCAAATTTGCATTAAAAAATTAACTAAAAATCTAAGTCAATTATCTATGATAGAAAGACATTTTCAAAAACAAAGCTATAAAATTGTTTTAATTTCTAAATATAAAACCAAGTTCATCCCTATCAAGATTTCCTTTGACTTCCATTGCTCCATTGGAGGTATTTTCTTCCACTGTTTATATACAGACTGTCTTCAACAGTAGCTTTGTTTGCCATTTGCTGGTTCCCCCTAGAAATGGGTGAATGCATTTTCATCATGACTAATCTATCCATGAACACAAACAACATTTCTCCTGTAAGATTCTGAAGTGCCTCTTCTATATATTTCATATTAATGACATCTTTTCTTCTCAGATTAACAGATTTTTTTTTTTTTTTTAATTAAAGAGAAGTTTGATATAGGCAAAGTAATTGCTGGAAGAAACAGGACTCAGCAAATATTTGACCTGAAGGAGTAGTTCCCATCTTGTAAATCAAGGTGTTCATCTTGACCATTTGTAAATTTCACGATAGACATAAACCCACTTTTATTTTCTTATTGTACACAAAACTCATCAGAAGAAAAACTAGACCAAGGAAGGGAGAGAGAGAGGGTTCACAACAAGACATCATTTGATCTGCTTTATTATGAGACTAGGACTATTGGTCATAGCACAGAATGTACACAGAATGTAGTTTAAATGTAGCCTTATTAAAATTCCTTTAACTGTTAAGAATTAAAAATAAGCAGTTAATTTCTTTGCAAAAAGTTCTTTAATTTCAGTGTGGTTTCATCTGAAATGTAGGCCTAAAGCCTCAAAAAAAGTAATCTCCCATTTAAGAATTTTTTTGTCTATTACAAAGGAAACTTACTGCAATATTCCAAATTAGAAATGCATTAAGTATAGAGAATGACATTTCTGAAGAACTCACAAAACTACTTAATTTTTTTGTATGTAATTAAAGAAATGCATAGTTTCAGAGCAAGATGTATGTATTTGCTTTGTCATCTGTATTATTCCATCACTAATGGATGCACCTGTGTAGCAGCTTTATCTCCTTATTCATTTACTGGCATAGGTTTTTAATAATATGTACTCAGAACACTGAGACTATATGAAACGCAGAAATTATAAGCTAAACTCTAGCCTCTCGGGTTTATACCACTTATGCTAAATGTTGCATCATGAGCACGGAAGGGGAATTCCTTCTCTCAGCCTTCCTCTCCCCATTTCATGCTACTGCAATTATTGCACCAATTAGATTCATAGAAGATAATAAGAAATGATGTAGTGAGTTGACCCTGGCTGTATATCAGATACCCACCCACCTCTCTCACACTCCCCTCCACAGCTGGACAGGGGAGAGAAAATATAACACAGGTTTTGTGGGTTGAGATAAGTACCAGGAGAGATCACCCATCAAACACCATCATGGGCAAAACAGCTTCAACTTAGAGATATGAAGGGAATTTATTAGTAACAAAATAAGAGCAGGATAATGAGAAGTAAAAACAGACATCAAAAACACCTTCCCCCCACCCCTCCCTCCTTCCCAGCTCTACCTCCTCCTCCAGCAGCACAGGGAGATGGGAATGGGGTTATGGTCAGTTCATCAGCTGTTGTACCTGCTGCTGCTCAGGGAGAGTAGTTCCCCTGCTCCAATGTGGGATTCCTCCCACAGGAGACAGTTCTCTATGTACTTCTCCAACATGTGTCCATCTCAGAGCAACAGTTCTCTGTGACCTCCTGCAACATGAGTCTATTCCGAGGACAACAGTACCCCTCATACCTCGGCATTGTGAGTCACTCTTCCACGGAGTGAAGTTCTTTAAGGACAGGCTTCTCTAGTGTCACTACCAGAAAACCTACTCCAGCTTGGGCCTCTCTCTCCACAGGTCTGCAGGCCTCTGCCAGGAGCCTATTCCAGCATGGGCCTCCCACAGGGTCACAGCCCCCTCTCAAGCATCCACCTGCTCTGGCCTGGGTTTCTCCCATGGGCTGCAGGTGGAGCTCTGCATCCCCATGGACCTCCATGGGCTGCAGGGGCACAGCTGCCTCACCATGGTCTGCACCACGGGCTGCAGGGGAATCTCTGCTCTGAAACCTGGAGCACCTCCTTCCCCTCCTTCACTGACCTTGGTGCCTGCAGTGTTGTTCCTCTCACACATTCTTACGCCGCTCTTTTCTGGCCACAATTACATCTGTTCAATAACTTTTTTTTTCTTCTTAAATATGTTACCACAGGGGTTACATGACTTTCTGTTGAGCTTTTGATGGGATATCCTTCCTTCTCGGACAAGGGTGAAAGAGCAGAGGAGACTGCTGTCCTGCTAAGTTCTTTATTTCATAGTCTCACAGTTTCTTGAAGGCAGAGTTTGAAGGGGTTATGTGATAAGGCCAAGCAACAACGGCAGCAGCAGCAGGCAAACAGCAAGTAGCAAACAGCTTTTTCTTCTAATTCTAATAATTCTGATTCTAATTCTAATTCTAACTCTTTTTTACTTACAGAAGTGTGGATTATATTTGTTAATTGACCAATAAAATTAACACACGATTCTAGGTTTTTTTTCTTAACCTATCCTGGTCTCATTCTAACAGTCGTAAATCTTACCCAACTATTACATAGGTATTACACAGATTTGCGTATACAGTTTCTATCAGCTCTTATTGTTTATGTGAACACTCTATCTAAAAAATGTGAACAGTATAGTTCTATCTATATTTTGTCTAAAGTAAAGAAATTCTGTGAAAAGGTAACACTGCTGCAGTAAGAACTGTGTTTAAGATTTCTTTACTGCAGCTCTTCAATGTTTAAAGCACTTAGCATAAATTTCTACTAAAAGTTAAAAATCTATATTTCTATTTCACTTTGGTGTGACTTCATGTATCTCAGCTTGTCTAAAGGTTTTAATTCAACCCCTGTGCTTTGGCTTTCCTCTGGGCCTGGGTCCAGCAGAGCTTTCACTCCAACAAGTTACCATCATTTTTAGTTGGCCCAGCTTTGGCCAGAAGCACATCCATCTTGGAGCCACCAGGGATTCTGCTGGACATGGTGGAAGCTTCTGGCAGCTTCACACAGAAGCCACCCTATAGCCCCCCTGCTCCCAAAACTTGGCCACACAAACCCAATATAGATGTTAACCTAATCCTAAACTCTCCAGGCTTCTTCATATTCATCGAGGAGCTACAGTCAGTTCAGAGAAACGTCATGCAAGACAAATGGTTTTAAAACAAATAAATTAGGATTCTGCTTGAATTCTCTTTAGTGATTTCAGTCACGAGTGACAATAAAGGACATAAGTATACTGGTGTCCCCAGTCTGTAGCAGTTTTTCGCTAGCATGTACTCCTTGCTAATGCTGAGAAGCAACTAGTAGAATATTTTCTTCATAAAGGTTGAAGAGAATTAAAGTATGAAACTATGGAACAGGAATAACAAGACATCCCATTTTAAGGAAAACTGAGATATCCAAAGTGTTCAATAACAGCAAGAACTTACAATGGAAAACATTTTCATTTTTGGTGCCATTAAAAACAAATCATAGAATTGCTTTTATTTATCTATTTATTTAATAATCTGTTTAGCCTAATTATGCCCATTAAAAAAAGTCTGAATTGTTCTTAATTATAATTGGTTTCAGCAAAATTAATCAGTGGAATGTTATCTGGTATCTATAATAGCCATGTTCATTCTAATCACATTAGCCTGTGTTATTTGCTGCATGTTCCAAAACACAAGTTAGTGGAATAAATTTTGTTTACATAAGAGACTGTAGATTAAAGCATTGCTGATCCATGCCTCTTTTTTTTTAAACTCTTTTAATTCTCATTACCAATGGAAACACACAGAACAAACATTTCTTTCTTTATCAAATATAATTAATAAATCACTTTTCTTGGTTTTATTACATTGATTACTAGATATTGTGTCTGAAACTTTAAGCCATTATTCCCTTAGAATTTTTTTTGACATATCTTCTTTGGACAAAGTATTGAGTTTATATTTGTGCAACATTTAACCACCTAGCATGTCAGTCCAAAATGAGGCTTGTAGATGCAAAGGTAGTGTAAACATTTACAGTCATTTTATCTCAGTCAGAAGAATAGAATTTATACACACACATATCCAAGGAATGTACACAATTGGAGAAGTTGCTTCCTATCTTTCAATATTAAAATTTATGCCTGTTCTTCATCTGTTTATCTGCAGAAATTAAAGAGCAGAAGTGTAAGGTAAGAAATATTTTAAAACCTCTGATTTGGGGTCCACAGTATTTTTATTTTGTTAAGTAGCAACTTCTGTAAAGATAGCATTATTGATGATGAATACTGACATCATGAGATTGACTTGTCTACACTCTTTTATTTAATCCCTCCCAATCCTCACTGCTAATGTTAAATTTTTTTAACAAATATTTTGTATGAATTCTGATATATTATGTCTAAAAAGCACTGTATGACTAATGATTATTATTGCATCTGTCCATTTATCACCATGCTGTTATTGTATTGCTTGTGCTTACTCTCAACGGTGTGTGAATTTTCCCAAGAATTTTACAACTTTTTCATATGATTCTGACACTGATTTAGCTATTATTTTAGTTTTAGGAAGACGTAAAAGCATTTAATCATTGTGCCTCTTAAAAGCATGAGATTTACATTTGGATCTACTTTCAATTTCTCTTGGGGTTTGTAGGTGGTGTTCTCAGTCAAAGGCAAAGAATTACCTGACAGTGACTACACCCATATCATACTTCTTCCTCAAGATAAAAAACATCACATGCTTCTGGGTTATTTTTAGACAATTCATAAAAGAAGCTGGTAGGACCCCTTGGCAGACCGGCTTTGGACATCACCTTACATTAAAAAAATAGAAAGGTGAATTGACAGTCAATGCTTTTCAATTATGGTTGACTGAAAGATTACACATTGGCTTTTTATTCAATTTTTAAAACATGCCTGCAGGACTGAGAGATTTTTAGGATCAGTGTGAATGGGAAGAGGAAGACAAGAGCAGCTGTACAAAAAATGTTACTGTCCGAAGATGTCCTGCAAAATCAAGAAGGTCAGTACATAAAAGGGACTTGTCTGCTGAGTTGAAGGAACTTGTAGGAGCTTTGGATTTCTAATTGGGCTTCAGAACTGTGCAGCTAAGAGCAGATAACTTTTCTATAAACATGAACTTCAAAAGATGTTTTTCCATCCATTAGTGTCAAAAGAAAATCTGAAAAGACCAATTTCTGCAATTTTTGTGCACTAAGCAATTTAAAATATTGCAGGAGAGTTGGTTGTGACACAGCCAAGGTTAGTCTATATAGTTGTGGCTTTCTAAAGCAGACTATTCAATCACTTCTTTGTATGTTGCATCAGCTGCCCAGTTCGAATTAAGTAACATTAAAGACTTTGTATGTGTTAGAAAGTCAACCCTTCACAAAAGTTAAAAAAGCTACAATTACACTACTGTTTATAACATGAACTGGGTCCCTCCATGTACATATGGTCTGTAATTAGATCCTCTCATATGCTTTTCTTAGAAGCCATGAGCATCGTTTTGTATATGGAACAGGCTGTGCTTACTTAGAATGCGACAACTCAATAATTTCCTATCTTTTCCCTGATAAACATATGCCTTATTTATAGCACAATATTCAAAGAAGACTCAGAAAACAGGAATAATTCCTACTAGAATTTTTCCATGTCCCGTTTACTATAATATGCAACATTAAACACTAATGAATGCATGGTAATAGCATCCTTGTGAGATAAGTATGCATCACTCTCTCCACTGCACGAGAGAAACAATGGCCCAGAGATATTATGCTCTGTTTTAGAATTTATTTTGAGAGACATGATCTGATTTTGCATATTTAAAAAATCCAAAACACTGAACTGTAACTTAATGGCTTAGAGTTGAGGGAAAAAAAGAAGTGACACTTCACTACCAGCTCTGACTGTGCCCTTTGGCAACAACAGTTGTAAAGAATGGACTGGTCTCAAGAATCTGAGATAGCATTAATCTCATCAGTACATAAAAGTGCAGATCCAATTCACTGTCTGGAACTAATTTTAAAAGTCCAGCTCAATGGAGTTTTGGGGACTGACTGTGATTTCTAAATACAGGTCTTAAACACTATTTGAAATATCTTAGGCTGCTTGAGGTCTCAGCTCATGAGACATATTCCTGGAAGACATATGCCTGTCTGCATTGGCATCTGGAATACAGGCTGGATTTGCAAGTGTATCTCACTCATATTTGAGGAAAGCTGAAGAGCTGTTAGTTCATCCTAAAAATTGAATAATTGAATAGAGTATCTCTTCAGCAGGATCCAGATGACTGAAACTGTAAATGTCCACTGATGAATAAGTGATGATGAGGTTTCCTATTTGGTTTCTGCTTTTGCTGTTTCAGGAGAACACATATCCCTTTGCATATCCTTTGTCATATCTGTCAGTCACATGTAAGACTGCCAAATACTCTTCAGATTTTCAAATGGCACAGATATTCATGTACAGGTACCTGAGCTGAGTCACCTCATGAATGATTGAGTTCATCTCGAGACAGACAGCTAACATGCCATTGGAATTTATACCTGGAGTCAGTTTTGTGGATATTTAAAGATGGAGAATTTATTTTCTACAATGTGTCTTGAAAGAATGGGCTACATTGAAATAGAGCTGCTTTCTTTTTTCTTTTTTTTTTTCTTTGAGGCAATATTTCATTGTTCACTCTGTATTTCTCTGTCAGTCAAATTCCTTCCTGATTGCACCTCCCCATTTTTGTGTTATTCTACACAGACACTGTTGCACTCTTTCAGCTTATCCTTATGCACACTCCAGTAAAATCTACTTGACACCGCACTGACCTACTCTTGGCATATATTTTGACTTATTTGCCCATCTAAATCTTGTTCCACTGAGTTGTTCTGTCCATTCATTTCAAGCTTTTTGTCACAACATACTCCCTTTTACTCTCTGTCCTGGTTTCATGATCAGATTCATGAACTTTGTTCTCTCTTTCTATCTCCTCCTGGATCTTCTTGGAGATTGAGACACATAATTTCTGTCTTCAGTATTTTCTACCTCCAGCATTGTGTTATCTCTTCTTCCCACTCTGAGAAACTATAGAAAATTTAATGAAATAACAAGAAAGTGCTAAGTGCTAAAAGTTGTGATACCTTATCCCATTCTGGATAAGAGCAAAATCTATCGTGAATACTGAAGTCCTTTCCTTGCTCTCATTCCTAGACTCACATAGGCTGGTGTTTTCCAATGATAGATCTGACATGGAGCTTCTCAGACAGAATGGCTAAAATTTGGTAGTTTTAAACATCCCAAATGTTATTCTCTAGTAAAATGTTAACTATTTGATAAATATTGTCAGTTTTTACGCATTTCCATATCAGGTGCCAGGATCTCCAAGGCAAAGAGAATAGAGAAGAATCTGAAGGATGCCTTGACCAATGCATTTCAAAATGTTAGGAAATAATTACCTTAGATAAAAATGGTTTGGTTTTGCTGTTGTTGTGGTTCTGAATAGGTAGTGGCCTAATTACAGACCTATTTATAAGCAAATTTGTTTGGATAGAATGCTTTGGAGCTGTTCAAAATGGACCCAAGGAGTAAATACAACCTGAGTAATTTAATCTGTCAGGAACTCAACTTTTGATCTTATTCTTTGGTCTTCATCAATCACTGTATATCTATGTTCCAGAATCACTTCATCCTATCTGTTATGCTGAAAAGGCATTTTGGCACTCATTCTTAGCTATATTATGGTTAAAGAAGGGGAAAAAAAGAAACAAAACCAAACCAACTAAATTAAGCTTCCTGAATTTACAGCTTCGTTCAGTTACCAAAACATGAAAATCTATACTATTTGACATAACAAAAGGTTTTGTGCATGACTGCAAGGTGCTGGTTCATAAACCAAGGGTCACCCATAGGTCTGCTGGCAAACATGCTATTCCTCTCCACTGGTCTTGCATTCTCTTTAATCCCTCAAATGTCAGTAAATGCCTACGTTAGCATACAGATCTCCAGAAAGTTCTGGCTCCCTATCATGGATGCCTCACAATGGTGTCAAGGGTATGCAAGCATATGAATCTTTGTGAGTGATGTGGATTTTTATTTTTCATTTAATTTCCACACAACTAATCCTTGAAAGATGAGGGCAAAGCAGCCCTCTTCTGACATGTTTTTACACATTCCTTGACATCTCATGCTGGAAATGTTTACTTCCTGAGAAAATTAAAATCACTATAATCTAGTGAATGGATTCGGCTTATCTCCCTTAACTTGCTGTTGAAATTTTAACAAGAGCTTTCCAGAAGCTAAATTCGTCACTCTTCAGGTTCAAAATAACATAGAGTCTGCAGACAAAATGTTTTATATAGAAGGTTGTTCAAAGTGGGAGCACATCATTATCACTGAAAAATAATGTAATAATACACTACAGCAAAGTAGGCTATAAGGATAACAATTAGACACACTTTAAATCTGTAAGCATCATCTCTTATTGGCACCTTAGCAGTTTAAACATTCATAAAACTACAGGAAGGAATTGGGGCAAGGGAGAAGGAATGGCTGTTGCTGGAAAGCATATGGATGCATTAGATTAAGAGACATCAGGTACATATTATATTGAACAGTTACTGAACTTATTGCCATGCACCCCACCCCAAACAGATATTATTTAACAGTTAAATGAAACCTTCATATGCATGTTCTTCTACTTACTTACAGTGAATTACATCTTCCATGGTGAATTCCAAATTCATACTACTTGTGCATATTAAAAATGCTTGCTTACACAGAAAATCATTTTGTTTTGTGACTCTTCAGAAGCTAAGCCCAAATTTTCAGCCACTAAACTCCTTACTTTTAAATTCTGCTGTCTTGTGCTATATATTTATCCTTTTTGCACCTTGGTTAGTTCTCTTTTCTTCTATCAGGATTTCCAGGTTTTCAACCTTAACAAAACTGAAATATAAAATTTTGCTATTAGAGCATTATTAGTATTTGCCTTAATAATAAAAATATAATAACAATAATTAATTCCAGTTGATATGGTGCATTATTTCAGAAACAGCTATATAACTATTTTCATGTTTGCATTTCAGAAGAGTTATATAAATTAAAATATGTTCAAGCACAGCATTATACTACATGGTAAATGTGTGTTGCAGATAGAAATTTTGGTTTTCCTACTCATGTTAAAAAGATTATAAAAATTAAAATTGACTATTGAAGAGAGCAGGAGACTCAACAACACAGATCCTTTAAAAGCATTTCCAAATAAAAGTCTGAGTATTTAGCTTCCAGAGGAAATTATTTTACATGTGAAATTTTCTAGCAGCTTATTATGAGAAGTTTTGATTTGATTCATCTCAAAAATTAATGTTTTGTTCCTAAAACATAAAAACTTCATGAAGATCTAAAGAATTATGCTTGCTAAGGCTAAAATGCGCATGTTTATATTTATAAAACAGAGTTCTAAGTTAGTATGTTCAAATAACAGACGTAGTATTAACACAAAAAAACCCCAGTATTAAGAAGGAAAAATAAATCTAAGTCACAAATAAAATATAATGGATGAAAATGCAGAATTTATCATTTTCTAAATAAGAAAAATCCTATCACTATCAGAATAATCTTCTGTTTCCCCACCAGACATCATTTCTAACACGATTTCACTTGAGGAACATGAGAATATGTTCAATAACATAAGTGGAAAAAAAGCGAAAAAAAGAGAGATACAATGATGATTCATTAGAAGGTGATGAAATTAATGAAAAACACAACAATTAATAAACAAGCTGTTAACTTGACAATGCATTGGGTGCACATGTATCAAAGTAATATGAAACTGGAAAAAACATGTTCTAAAATTTCCTATTCTTCGTCTGGTTACTCTTAAATAAAAATGCAGATAACTTTTTGTCAGGACAGGTCACAAGATAATTCTGGCTATTTTCCCTCTTATTGCATGTCTCTAACATTTTTTTCTTACCAATAATTCAGACTTCAGAGGAAAGACATCAAATAACCCAAACCAATATTAATTTTTTTGTTTTCTATATTTTTAGCCATTTTCCATCAAAGTGGAACTGGTGATTGTAATCTATTCAGAAATAAAAGGTACTTTAATGACTCACTGGCCAGGTAAGTTTAGCTTTCATAAAATTCCATCAGTTTTCAACTGAATCCCATGCAGCCCCAATGAGTTGCGCAAAGCCTGGCAAAACTAACAGATTAATCTCCAGAGGAAAGAGATCACTCGGTATCTCTGGTCTGCAGCCAAGCTCAGGTGTAGGGTAGAATATATTCCACAAGCTAGCAGGCTTCTTAGCATGCATGGGAACCTGTGTGCCACATGGCGGTGTCAACAGAGTTTATGATATGTCAGGATGACAAAACATAAGGATTGAGTTTTCATATTATTAATAATTGCTGTACTATGCATTACTTCACTGCTCTGATGGAAGTGAGCAGAGTGAGGCTTATAAAGAAGGCACAAACATCTAAATATAATCCATGTACCAAACTTTCCAGTGACATTACACCAGACCTGTTTCACAGTGTTCATTGTAGTATAAGTTATTCATTAACTGTTTCAGAAAAAGAGAGGACAGAAGCTTCAATTATTATTTTATTTCAAAGATGAAAACAGGAAAAAAATGAACAGAAAATGAGACAACATGAAAGAAACATGATCAAATCTTAGCAACTAAAATTTTTGCATCATTACTTAATATTTGTTTATACTAGTAGCTCAAATTACTTATAACCTGAACCCTAGAACTCAGATTTATATGCAATTATGATTTTTAACTCACATTCTGCTGCCAAAAAAGACTGCATAATAATTTCCACAAAAACTGTGCTCAGCATTGTAATTTGCAATTTATGGAGATCATAAGACAACATCTTAGCACTGTTTACTACACATTCACTACATATTGAGCAAATAATGTATTTAAGAGAATTTTGCTCTTCCCTCAAGAATTTTCAGTTTGAGAACTTAGGGATCCTTAGTTCCTAATTTTCCCATTTGGCTTTTCTGACATATTCTGCATTCCCTTAGGCAACAACATATTTTGCACAGTGGATGAGAGAAGGGAGATGCCACAGGTTGGCCCCTAATCAGAGAGAGCACAGAGCAAATAATGTCTACAGGTCTGGATACTGCTGTGGCCAACACAGAATGTTAAATACTGAATTATAAACTTCAGTGTATTTAAAGATATATGTATTTTACATATATGTGTGCATATGTATTTTACTTTCTTTTTCTGGGTGACACCCCAGGTATGTTACATAAAGTTGGCAGAAAAGCTGAACAGGTTTTTCCTACTTCTATCAAAGGTATTGTGGAAACTTCAACAAACAGTGGGGTAACAGAAGGAACAGTTCTATACATGGGTGGTCAATACTGCATTCAATCCTCAACATCCTCATTAATGATCAGGAAAATGGTCAGAGTATACACTCAGCAAGGTTGCTTATGAGAGAAAACAGGGAGAGGTGTCTGATATACCAGAAGGTTATGCTGTTATTCAGAGGGACTTTGAACGAGAAGGTGGAGCCCAACACTTTTTAGTGGTCCCCAATGACAGAAGTATGGGCACAAACAGAAGAGCAGTTGGTTCCCTCTGAACACAAGGAAACACTTTTTCACTGTGAGGTTGACTGAGCACTGCCACAGGTTGCTCAAAGAAGTTTTGAGGTCTCCTTTCTTGGTGGTATTGAAAGGCCTTCTAGACGTGTTCCTGAACAACCTGCTCTGAGTGCTACAACTTGTGCAAGGGAGTTGAAACAAATGAACCTTCAGAGGTCCCTTCCAACCATTCTTTGATTTTGTGAAAAGCACAGCCAGGTAATATCTCACATTTCAGCTTCTAATTTCACATTTGTTGTTCCCAACCACCTTAGCTAATTTTCTACATGGCTGATGAACAATTAACCAGAAATGCTATATGATGAACAGTTCCTAGAAGAGATGTTAGGGCTATGTTTGAGCTTTTCACTTTTCTAAAATAGGTGTTAGAACCAGGATGGAAATTATATGTCTTTATCTGCTTAAGACCAGCTCCACTTATTTATTTTACTTAACTGCAAATATCTAGAAAAGGAAAAAAAAACCCACTTTTTTCGTACAGTAACCCAGTTGTAAGCGTACTTGCATAAGATGCAATCCTTTCCCAGAAAGATATTTTACAACAAAAACCCAAACAGGCACATTGCTGTGTGTTGGGGCCCTCCTCCTGCCATGTGGACCTGGGAGAGAGGCCCTGGGGGGGAGGCACGGGGTTTCCCTGCCCCTGGTCAGCCTCGTTCCCCATTGGTTGTTTTGTGTTCCCCTGTGTGGGCAAGGACCCTCAGGTCCCGTGATTGCCTCAGTTCCTCGGCAGAGCCCCAGCCATGCAGCTGGAGAAATAAACATCTCTGAAACATCTATCAAGAATCGGTCCATATATATTTCTTTTCCACGGGCCTCGTTGATTGATACGTGTGTTGCAGTATCCCCACTGTAACAGCTGTGAGGCTGCAGACCATGGTGAGAGACACCAGCCTCATATTAATGAAATACATTTATGAATGTTAAGGGTTTACAATGGTCACAACTACCTCTTTGTTTTCAAGTCAGTAGCAAAATCCAATTATTGATCATAATTGATTGTCTGAAATGTTTACAAAAGACTGTATTCTTCTTTGAAGAGTTGCTAATTTATGCAAATGGTAACTTACTCCTGTTTGTAAGGGGAAAGAATATAATGGTTGCACATTCCTCAAGGAATTACTGGAACTCTGGAGCTTTAGAAAATGTTCTATATACAATCACAGAATGGTTTGGGTTGAAAGGGACCTTAAAGATTATCTGGTCCCAAACCCCCTGGTGTGGATAGGGACACCTGTCACTAGAACAGGTTTTTCAGAGCTCCATCCAGCCTGGCATTGAACTCTTCCAGGGATGGGCCATCCACAACTTCTCTGGGCTACCTGTTCCAATGCCTCACCACCTTCACAGTAAAGAATTTTTTTCCTAATGTCTACCCTGCTGCGAAGCCCATCGGGTGGCTAGCTCAGAGGCTGAGCACCAGGCAATTACCTTGCCTGCCACAGTAGCATAGGACAGGTGTCGAGGGAGAGCGGGAGGCTAAGTGAGGTCCAGTCGAGGCTTGCTTTAGCCACCAATGGAGAAGGAGCAAGGAGAGATGAAGCAACGAGGGACCTTTCTCGAGGGGCCAGGAACGGATTTATCGGAGAGGGGGAGAGAGGGGCCGAGAAGAGGAAAGCAAAGTCTCTGACAAGTGGTTTTCTACCCCACTGCTCAGGGCGGAGCAATCATAGAACATCCAACAACAGAACAGACAAGGGGTGTTACATAGGCGGGGATTCATACAACTTAACCAATGGGGAGAGAGGTAGGCGGAGAGGGTGAGCACAGGCCAGTGGCAGAGTGATGGGGGAACCAAGGCAGGGGAGAGCAGTGGCCATTGCAGATGTGCAGGGTGCCACATCTTTCCTGCCTTGGCCAACAAAGTTTCTTTCCGGACAGCCTGAGGGCATCTATGTTGAGGCGGGTGGCTATCTTAGGGTTCCTGGGCCTCATGAGAATTAAACCACTGAACCTTTTGTCCAACAGGGCCCAGGACACCCTGACGAGAGCCATGGCTCACCACAACACTAACCTAAATCTACTATCTTTTAGTAGAATTAAGCCATTTCCCCTCATTCTTTCACTACATGCCCTTGTAAATATTGTCTCTCCATCTTTCTTTTAGCTGCCTTCACATACTGGAAAACTGCAACTAGGCCACACTTAAGCATTCTGTTTTCCAGGCTGAACAAACCCAATTCTCCCAACTTTTCCTCATATGGAAGGTGCTCCATCCCTCTGATGAACTTGGTGGCCCTCCTTTGGACTCACTCCAACAGGTCTGTATTATCACCATGATTTTTTGGGGAAAGTTTTATTTGTTGTAGAAAAGTACCATTCTGAAGATGATAGCTCTATAAAAACTAGGTTTATATTGCACCAGAATGAGTTTTGCAGTCACAGCAATTCTGATCTGGTGCAAAAAGTGTGGGTTTTTTTCTAAATAGTCTCCAGGAATTACTGAGGAGTATCAAACCCTGACCACTGCAGACAATTGAATGTCTAATACACCAAATGATTGTGACAATAGTTACACCCCCATAGATATGTTTTCGAAACCTGTGTGTTTTTTCTGATTTCAGAAAAAACTGGCTAGAAACCTGGTAAAATGATTTTAATATCTACTGCACAAGCATCTAGGCGGGGTTTCAATTCCTTTACAATTTTGAAACGTATGGTTAAATCATCTCATATATTCTCCAATTACTAGTGACAAACAATAATTATGTAGTTTATAAGTGCTACTTATAAGTTCTCTCCTCGTAGAAGAACAAATTTAAAATTTTATTACTTTTTATTGCTCTAATTTCATTTTTATGTTATTCTATTTTTAGATACTTATTTAATTCTGAAGTTAAGAAAGTATTGCCAAATTCAGAAGCTAAGTGAAAAATATAGTCTTAACCTAAAGCATGGCAGGTTACTCTCATTTTCTCATAAATTTCTCTTCTGGTAATGCTGGTGTCTCCCCTTGAACATTAAATTGGGGAATTATCATTGCAGGCGTGTTCAGTGTATCTATTTACATTTCCAGGAGAAGACAAGCACATATTAAATGTATTTATTTATATTACCTGAAGAAGAGAAGCATAATTGTTTACGGAACATTGTAACAAAGTCAGAAATGGACATCCGCAACCTAACCTTGCAGTAATACATATATTTTATCAAAAAGCCTGAGTATTTAGTATGTCTCAGGAGGTAATTGTTGCCGAAATATTGCAGCAGTCTTTAGAGGTTTCTGGTGGGGTGACAAAGAGATGCATTCTCATCTTTGTACTAATTAGTTAGCATACACAGAAGAAAAGTAGTCACGACAGATAAAGCCTTTCAGAGATGACCTTTTCAAGTGGCACAATGTCCATTAGAATGGGCCACGATAACGAGAACAACCTTGAATCCTGTGTCCAGTTGTGGGCCCCTCCCTACAAGAAGGACATTGAGGTGCTGGGGTGTGTCCAGAGAAGGGCAAGAAAGCTGGTGAAGGTGCTGGAGCATAGATCATACGAGGAGCAGCTGAGGGAGCTGGAGTTGCTTAGCCTGGGAAAAAAGAGTGCTTAAAGAGGATCTTCTCTCTCTCTACAACAACCTGAAAGGAAGCTGTAGCAAGATGTGGGTCAGTGTCTTCTCCCAGGTAAAAAGAATTGAGAGGAAATGGCCTCAGGTTGCACCAGGGGAGGGTTGGATATCGGGAAAAAATTTCTTCACAAAAAGTGTTGTCAAGCATTGGCACAGGCTTTCCAGGGAAGTGGTGGAGCCATCACACCTGGAAGAGCTCAAAAAATGTGTGAGTGTGGCACTTGGGGACATGGTTCAGTGGTGAACCTGGTGGTGCTGGGTTAATGGTTGGAACTGATGATCTTAGAGGTGTTTTTCAGCCTAAACAATTCTATGATTCTACAGTTGCTATAACTTGTTTGGCTTAAAAGAAGCTATGATTTCTTTAGTGTTTTCTGAAAGATGTCCCAAGTACATTACCAGCATCGTGGCACCATGAGGGCCATGGGCTCCCTAGCGCTGGAGCTTCAGAGGTGTTGGGATCATGCTTAGCCCTGTCAGCGCAGGACCCATGCACCAGGGTCCATCCCAGGACCTATCAGCCAGGGTCCGGCCCTAGCCAGAAGTAGGACAACCATGAGGCAATGGGGCAGCCACAGCTCTGGCACTTGGCAACGCCCAGAGGATGGGTCGAGGTGGGGCTGTGCGCACACAGAAGGGCCTGGCTCGGCTGGGCAGGACAGGGCTGAGCGCATCTGGAGACCAGCCCTGCTGTCGCATGGCTGGGGTAGGGGCTGATGCTTCTGGGTTCCTGGTCTTTGGGCAGGGTGGAAGGAGATGCAGAGGGTTGTATAGGGGCAGCCAGGCCTGGTGGTTCCTCCAGGGCCTTGACACAGAAAATTCAGTGATAAACTCTGATCAGGCTTTCATTTCCTCCAGGAAACAGCAGGAACCTTTTCACATTTTAAAAAGCTGGGGCTTTTGAAAAGCAAAGTTTAAGAATATTTGTTTTTCCAAGTTACAGTGGTTAAAACAATCATCTGTTCTAAATTCGTATCCTGTTATGATCAGATTTTGTGTTTCTTTAAGAATAGCTCCATTGCAAGTATGGTGATAGGTTGTTTTTAAACACAACTTCCCAGTTTCAGGTTTGATGAGAGAGATGGTGTTGTCAAGAGACAGAGAAAATTTCCATTGGTGACGAATTCAATGCAGGCTCTGAAACATTTTGATATACATACGAATTATCTCATATTAAGAATGGCAAATAACATATCTTTCGTTTGCTGTGTTTTCTCTTTTGCCATACACTGTGTTTTGCTGGAAGGTGCAACTCAGCTGGGAGAGAGGTCATGTACTTGCTCACTGCTGGCTGTCATATATTGGATCAATACACAGTCCCTTGGAGCGAATGGAGCAGCAGTCCTCTCCTGAGGGAAGGAAGCAGAGTGGGAGGACTCAAAAGTCTCCACACAAATGCATATTCCCAAGAATGGAAGGAGACACACGGTAAAGAGGCAGAGGCAATACACAGGTAGTTTCCAGAGGTCTCCAGTTTACTGCTTGGAATTATTCATTACTCAGCAAGACACTAATCGTTTCTGTACTCAAAGCAAGAGTGAGGTGAAGGCAAAGACCTACCTCTGAGATGAAACAGTGAGCAGTGAGGACTTCTAATACTGTTTTCATTTTGATTTGATCTGACCAACTTGATCTGAGCTTCTGTTACACAGAAGTCATTGCATTGTATTTTATCCTTCAGTGAAATGTAATGTCAGCAGTCCAGAGTCCTTTCAGTATTTTTAGTATCATCACTTTAAAGAAAAGGTATTGATATACACAGTTGAATTTCACAGTCAGGATTCCTGGATTTCAGCTATGCATCCCAAAAGGAATGCTATGAAA
Organism: Corvus moneduloides; assembly: GCF_009650955.1. Lineage (NCBI taxonomy): Eukaryota > Metazoa > Chordata > Aves > Passeriformes > Corvidae > Corvus > Corvus moneduloides. The sequence goes on from NC_045477.1 coordinate 74,389,094, forward strand.
CCTCTTGAAGATATGATTGATTCTGTTAAGTAAAAATCAATAAGACAATCTTTGGTCCCACACTCAGAAAGCTGAGATTTATTAGTATCCTTTTGACTCAATTAATGTTTTTTATATGTATAAATTAAATCCTGCATCAGTATTTTTCAGGATATATTATTTAAATACAAGATAATAGGACCTATGGATGAATCTTCCTGAGGACATTACCAGATTACAAATACTTAAATTTAATATTAAAATTCTAGTAGGATTTTTTCCCTTTTAATTCATTGAAAATAAAATACAACCGAGAAGGAGAGAGAGAAACAGAAAGAAAGAGCGATTTAGCAAATGTTATGACATGCTATCAAAACAGAATTCCTTACAGGTTCATTTTCTTCAACATATCCTTTTTCAAAATGTATCAGAATTGTTAGGTAATATTCCCCATTTGCTTCACTATATTCTTGTAAAATGTTTCATAACTTTTAACAGGAAATAATCAGAAGTTGTGTTACTGATTTCCTTTTAGATAATGGAATAATGAAGAGATTGCATGTTGTATAGACCTCTCAGAAACAATGTTAATACATGTAAAAAAGGTTAAATTTGTTCTACCTCTAATGTGAGCCTAGAGACTCACTAAAAATTGCTTTGTAGATTATACTCTATTCCCAGAAAATTAAAATAATAATCTTTCCCTCGAGTGTTGAGAGGAACTATATTGAAAAGACAATTTTATAACATCTTTTTTTATTTTTTTTTTCCTGTAATATTACAATTTGTGATGACTAGAGAGAAGTGCAGATTTTCAAGTTACTGGGTAAACTCATTCATTCTAGAAATCTAGTATATGAAGATTTATCCAAGTATGGATGTGAAAAAATTCCAGAGAGATTGGCACCACTTTTTTAATCCAACCATCAAGATAATCATAAATGAAACTAGGATATAAAATCCTTCAACTGGAAATTCCAAGTAGATCAATTCATGAATGATGGATATAAACTGGTATTTGGTTACAGTTGAGTTGTCTTGGCTTTGTTTGATACTTCAGTTATGTCAGACCAAATGGAGATGATTCTGTGATTACTGTATGTGCCTTCAGTAGCTTTTGTACTTCATTAAAGGTGTCATTACTACCCAAGTTCCCAAATAATATTTGCTCCATACCCTTCCTTTATGAAATTGACTTTGTATCCTGGTGTGTTGGATTTGCATGTCCTGGATTTTGGTGGCAGGGGGACTACTTTATATTAATAAAGTAAAATCTAACCTGTGACAAGCTGCTAGAAGCTTCCTCATTGTCCAGCAGAGCCAATCCCTGGTGGTTCCAAAGACAGACGTGCCAATTAGGCTCCAAAGACTGGGCCAATTAGAAATGGTGGTAATGCCTTTATGATAACATATTTAAGAAGAAATCAACACAAAAAGTGGTTGTGCAGTTGCAATTGTGATTAGAGAAGAGTGAGAATGAGGGAGAAGAACAACTGTGCAGGCACCAAGGTCAGTGGAAAAGGAGGGAGACGAGGTGCTCCAGGCACTGAAGCTGAGATTCTTCTGCAGGCCATGGTGATGGCCATGGTGAAGCCGCTGTCCCCCTCCAGCCCGTGGGGTCCACAGGAGATCCACCTGCAGCCTGTGGAGGAGGTGCCCATGCCAGAGCGGGTGGATGCCTAGAGGAGGCTTTGAGCCCATGGGAGACCCGTGAAGAGAGGGAGCCCTGCTCCCCTTCTGAAGCAGCTTGTTCTTGGAGGACTGCACCCCGTGGAAGAGTGGCCCATGCCGCAGCAGTTCGCAGAGAGCTGTTGCTTGTGAGATGGACTCACTTTGGAGAAGTTCATGGAAAGCTGTCTTCCACGGGAGGGACCCCACTGTGCAGCAGGGGAATGACTCCTCTCCCTGAACAGAAGGAGAATCCATGGGTGATGAACTGACCATAACCGCTATTCCCTGTCTCCCTGCATTGCTGGGGGAGGAGGCAGGGCTGGGAAGGAGGGAGGGGTGGGGGGAAGGTGTTTCTTTAAGGGCTTATTTTACTTCTCATTGCCCTACTCTTATTTTATTAGTAATAAATTCACTTCATAGCTCTAAATTGATCCTGTTTTGCCTGTGATGATATTTGATGAGTGGATTCTCCTGGTCTTTATCTCAACCCTTTTTCTCCTCTGTCCAGCTGCAGAGGGGAGAGAGCGAGAGGCTTTTGTGGGTGCCTGGCAGCCACCATATTTTCATATATCTTATATTTTTATTTTTTTAGTGGCTGATATTTATTAAAACTTATGGGATGTCTTGAAATATTTGTTCCTAGTTTGTTATAAAATTAACATTAAGTGGCCTTAATGCTGTATTCTGTGAGCATTTAATGGAAGTGGTTGAAGACTATTGAATTATTGATATTTTAGCCAATGTAAGACTAAGACATTCCTAAATTATTAAGTCTTTTCTAATATTTTTTTGGTATTCTCAACATTCATTAATTGCCCTGAAATTTTATGAAACAAAACATTGTAACTGATGTAAGTCTAACAGCATGAATTGTGCACTGGTTCCTGTATAAAGTAGTACTTCTGCTTTGAACAGACTGTAAGATGTATGACGGACTTCTGCACTCCCTCTTAGAGAATCTGAGCCAAAATTCAGTAGAAGTAGGCAATTTATCTGGTTTCTTTTTTTCCTCTAGAAACTATGTTAATGCTGAATTGCCAGAGAGGAGATTAAGGTTTTTTTAGCCACAAAATATGTTTATTTAAAGTGCATAGGACCATTCATGTAATGTGAGATAACTGGATAGAACAGGTGCTATGAAGCTTACAGAACCTGGGAAACTTATGATTGTAACACAAGCTTTATATTAAATCCCCTCTCAGTCCCTTGTGAGCTGTGCATATCCTGCACGCATCCTTGCAGCCACAATGACTGTCAGGGCATCCAGCCCCATATTCTATCAGACTATTGGTAAGATGCTCCATTTTGTACTGTTTCCCTCTTTTCTCTCTCCCTCTTTAATCCTTCAGATTCAGACTGAAAAAAAAAATGTTGCAAATGGAAGCAAGCCTTGAGTGAAGGAGTGTCTATGATGATATCTATAAATTCCTCAAACAGCTGGAATTCAGCCTAGATCTTTCACCTTGTCATTGTTAAAAAGGTGATTTACTTACATGTGTGAAGAAATGTGTGTTTTCTATAAAATATCCTGCATGTCTACACGTGAGATTATACAGCCCATTATACTGCCTTTCTTTTAATGTGTGAATATTTTCTTCTTACACAAATAGAAAAGAGCTTTTGTGGAACAAAAAAATTTCTTTAAATCAAAATTAAAATCAAAATGCTGTTTCTTTTGTTACAGTACTTACTATAGTAACTATTAGAGCAGTTATTACAAAGACTCTGTTACCATAAAAGATATTCGGAGATTACGTCAGATTAGATCTTTCATCAAATTTTGATGGAACATTCAGAAAATTTGTCATTTCTCCAGAGATATGACTAGGAAAAAAAGCACATGATACTATGAATCTGTTGCTTTCAACATTGAAAATGCTGCGGGAACTTCTTTGTCTTAGGGGCTTCAATTCAACCCCATGGCTACCTTTGAAGTACTGGAATCATCATATCAAAGAAACAATTAAGAGCTACTTAAAAGTACGCTTGTGTTATGGTCCTTAAAGGCCATCTAGACTGAAAGTACAGATTGGGAGAATAATTTTTATTCCTGATAAAGTCAGGAAATGAGTGTACAGCGAGCGTCTTAGTCTGAGGACTGGAGAATCAAGCTTTCAGAGCCCTCCCTGCAACATATTGATGAAGTTTTGATGCAGTGTTAGTGCCTCCTGTTGCAGTAATAAAAATATCAGGGACATAATTGTGGCTTCTGTTCCACTGGAGTCAAGAAACTACTCTAAATGTTGTTCATTATTCTGTGAAGTGGCATTTTGGTTTAGGGTACAAATGATCTGCCTCAAAATCATTTAGATCCTGAGCTGATGACTTGATTGCATATCATCAGTAAGGAGACAGCATGACTCTACAACCTTGTAGTTAGATTTGTCGTTGGGAAATGAAGTTGTAAGCCTTGACTGTTTTTGTATTCAATGGGGAAACACTGTAATAATGCCAGAAACAAGAAATTCTTTCTAACACTTGACCTGAGCTCTTCCATATGAGGTTTCTGACTTAAGCACATATATGTCTTCATTCTCTTATCTTAAACTGATTCTTCTCCCCCATGCCTCTATCCTGACATTACCCTTTAACTCTTTTCCACAGAAGAAAAGCTGTGAAAATAAGATGAGAAAAAATTACATACCATCATGATGATGAGCACTTTAACAATTGAATTATCACATAACTATCATACCACCTTTATGAAGTCATGCAGGTGTTCAGAGTTCCTTTGCATCTGGGGGTAAGGCTGCCAAGTTATCAATTGGTGATGGGAAGAAGCACCACAGAGCATTAGTAAAACAGACAGGTAACTTTGAAGACATTCAGTGTCTCTGTTATTCAGCTCTCTACTACTTCTGACTCATCATGCCATTATCTCAGTCCTCTTGCATTGATACGAGGTTGTATAATTAGAAAATGAACAAGGAAAGACACATATTTAAATTTCTTGTTGCAAATTTTTGAATGCCCATTATTGGATATATATATATAGAGAGAGATAGATACATAGATAGATATGTATACATACACACATATATTAATATGTATATATAAAGAGAATGTAATTCTCTTATTTGGAAAAATTCTTTTAATAGGATGTGTCAGATGGAAATATATTTTACTATTTCCTTTTTTTCATCTTGCCTTCAAGTTAAAAATGAGAATATAAATTTCACTCTGTGGATTTTGATACCTAAATCTATGTCTGAGATCCTAATCTGTCTACTTATATAGTCAATACAGATGTGGTCAATATACTTACTGGAGTCAAGGGCATGATTCTTCTTATTCTAAAGTAGATATCTAAACACAGCTAAATGAACCATAACCCAAAAGTTCCTTTTTCTTTTTTTTTCTACTGTGGCTCTCATTTCCAGACATCTATTTTGTGATCATATAAAGTTGGGTTACTGTAGTCACACTCCCAATATTTGAGTAGTAAGCTTACATGAATTTAACCATCTTTCTGATTTTTTCCATTCACTGTTTTGGAGTATTCCTTTCTAATTTTTCACTTTATTAGGGAATAGCTGTGGAATGAGATAGGAAGAAGGTTAATGTAACAAAAATGAGAGTAACAAAAGCTGTAGAAGACAGGGGAATATGTGTAGATTTGTCATATGACCTATTTAATAATAAGAAAAGTATTTTCAGGTATCTAAATCGTAAGCCTTAAGGAGTAGGTTCTTAATGCTAGAGTTAGAAACTTGTAAAAAGACTTATGAAAAAAGAAAAGGCACACTCCAGAGAAAACAATCCCTTAGAGCTGTCAACCCAAGCCAAAAAGGGAAAGCACTGTAGGTATATAAAAATGCCAGCAGAAACCTTGGAGATTTCTCTCATTTGGGGTTCTGTCTAGTAAGAATCAGAGTTCCACATGGTGAACACCCACGCAGCGAATGTGATACCTCTCCCTTGACTTTCATGAAAGATTCTTCTATTGAAGAAAAAAATCTGGTTAAATATAGTCATAGAACTTTTATTACTCCATATTTCTTACTATAAACTTAATAGAACTTTGTAAATGAAGCACTGCTTGTCTCTCATTGCTGAATCATTATTTTCAAAATTATAGATAAAAAGGTGTTTCAAGCAGAACATAATAAAACTGAAGTTCAGTTAAACTATTACTTTATCTAAATATTAAAATATGGGTTTTTTTGTTGTTTTGTTTTCTGGAATATGTTCTTAATACTCTGGAAGAGCAATAATTGTCTGTAGAGGGCTGCTATATTTATAGCCAGATATCGGATATCAGGAAATGGCTTCCTCTCATCATGTATTACATCATCATGAATTATTATTAGTCATTGCTAACAAAATATTGATCTTGTGTCTATAAAGTGTGTGCTAAGAGACTGTATATAAGTCATCTCGAGAAAATACTAGCACTCTGGCATTATTTTCAGCTACCTTCCTCTACCATGTATCAATCAATCACTCTGATTAGCCATGCCAAATGTTCCAAATACAAAATAAGAGCATGGAAATAGAAATGACCTGTCTGGTGCAACTTTACAGATCAAATGATTTAGAAATAATTCTATTAGTGATGACAGCAGCCTTTGGCAAAATGAACATGAAAAAGTCAAAAAAAAAAAGAAAAGAAAAAAAGGTGTCCTTGAAATTAAGTTCTGCTTACATTTTGAACAAATTTCTCTGTTCAGTTTGGTGAAATGCCCTTTTCAGTAGCACATAGAATAGCTTTTGATGAGCCACAGATCTTCCATTTTATTATTATTTTCCATCTTAATTTATTAAGGCTTTAGATCAGGAATAGTAATTTTACATAAAAATGCCTATAGCCAAGCTGCCAAAACTTTTGCTATGGTCTTGCAACCACAGTTGCTTAGGCATAATTGACCCATAACTTTAGCAACAAAGGAGATCAGTTGCTGAATCATAAAGATACTACACAATTTGCAAAAAGATGAGAGTATGTTCTTGAGTTTATGGAATATTGAATAACTTTTCTAAAGACTGTTTAGTTTTCCCTAGTATTAGAAAATTACTGTTTCCTCAGGTTTTACTATTGGACACAATGTGTTTTTTCCTAACTGAATAATACTGACTTAGTTATAGAGAACTAAAATAGGAAGTCAGGTTACAAAATACGCAAGCTGTGTGATGCCTTTTTTTTCAGGGTAATGTATTCCATCTATGTGCAAGATCAAATGAGGATAAATTTCCTTCTCAGGCTTAACCAAACAGCTCATCATGATTCTATTTTACCTCTTTTAGACAATCACAAGACATTAAAATAAATATTTATTAAAAATATCAGTTATATGTTAAAAATACTTTTTTGTTTATTTTCATTTACCATTCTTAAGTGCTTGATACAGAACTGTGTTACATAATTATGAGTGGGCAATTGTCCTTGCCTGTTCTGTGAATTAGGTATACATAACATTTATAATTCTTTTGCCATGAAATACATTAGCAGTTATGTCCTTTAAGGCTCTCAGCATACAATGTAGAGTGTGCTTCTGCGTCAGTGTGAACCTTCACTCAAGTCAAGTGGAAATTGCTAACGGGAACTTGAAATCAGCCTTTATGGTTCTCACTACTTAGATTCGGACCCCCATTATTTTTCCAGAACAGAACACCACACTTTTTAACCTGTTCATATCGTATTTTCTAATAATAAGGATATAAATCAAGTGATACAAACACCATAAAAGTGAAAACGGTGGGTTTACTACTCTGTTAGTTTCAATAGCTGATCCCATTTTTAAGGTAAGTCTCTCAGAAGGAAAAAAAAAAACTAAAATACTTTGATTGGCTTCAAAGGCTTTGGGTAGGTAGCCTGTTGAAATTTTTCAGTATATATAATAAGAAATTTTGTTCAGAAAAAATGGTTTGTAATTTAATTTAATTCTGCAAGTCTGTACCTGAATTACTATCAAATCTATGTGGGTTTTTTATTCCCAGAAAGGTAAAATGAACCAACCTTTCAGCAGACCTACAGGGCTCTTCAAAGCATATTATAAAATAAGAGGGGAAAAAGTTTGACTTCTGAGAAGATATGAAAAAATGAAGAAAAAAAAAGAGATCTTGTGACAAATTTAATATGGAGAGATCAGAGCATATTAATATAAACTTTGAAGAATGGTCAAAAAGAAAATGTAGTTTATATAATATGTTAATTGCTCAGGACAAGGGGGAACAAAACACAAAGTAGTTGAATTAGACAGAATGAGTTCCAACAGTTTCTATTCAAATATGCTTAGAATTAAAAAAAAATCTTTCTCAAAAATGGACATGGATTTTTATGTTTAATTCAATGTAATGTATTCAGTGACTAAGGGAAACAAACAATTCAATATCCACACCAGCAGAATCAGTGAAATATAATGGAAGAATATAAAGAGTCTGCTTTGGCCCACAAACCCTTCCCACCTCTTTTACCTTCCATTTCCTAATATTATTAGCTGTTTTTTAGATCACAAATTTCCTTTTTGATCTAGGCCAGTAAGCCTCTCACCCAAATACAAACTAAGTGTATCAGAAATAAGACAAATCAATCTCTGAGGTGTTGTTTTTCACTCTTGCTAAAATAAAATTAGGCTTTCAGGTTGACATGAAGTCTGTTGGAACAATGGCTGTTGTGGACATTAATGAAGAAAATTATGCTTCTAAAGTCAAAATTGGACTCTGATTTCTTTGAAAATCTGATTTCAAGGAAATAAAAATAATCTATAAATTCTCATGGAATGTAAATATACATAACAATAATTCTGAAATTAAGAAACTTAAAATACGAGAAATACATAAGTATGTCAGAAGATAAACATGCCAAATAAATTGAAATAGGCCAAGTCTGGCCAGAAATCAAAATGTAGAAAGATTCCTTCTCTCTCTTTAATTTTATTTTTAAGTATTTAACAGAATCATAGGATGGGTCAGGTTGAAAGGGATCACACTGGGTTATCTGGCCCAACCTCCCTGCTCAAGCAGGGTCATCCTAGAACACAAGGCACAGGATTGTGTCCAGACAGTTCTTGAACCTCTCCAGTGAGGGAGACTCCACAGACTCTCTGGGCTACCTGTTCCAGTGCACAGTCACTCACACAGTAAAGTTCTGCCTCATATTCAAGTGGAACTGCCTGGGCATCAGTTTCTGCCTGTTGCTTCTTGTCCTATTGCTTGTAAAAGAGTTGCTCCAGTCAATTAATCATCTTTGTTGCCATCTCCTGTACCCATCCCAGGAGCTCCATGTCTTTCTTGTGCTGAGACACCCAGAACAATATTCCAGATGAGGCCTCACCAGAGCTGAGTAGAGTGGCAGGATCACCTCTCTCAACCTGCTGGCAATGCAATAACTCTTTGAAACTCTTTCTTTACAATAGTTAATTTTTTAGAACTCTTTATTTTCTAATTAACATTATTTTACATAGTCCTGAAAATGTGTTAACGAGAAATCTTCTATTTTTTCTACCAACATAGCTTTAAAATAATCAGTATCATTAGTATATCTGTTCATAGGGGTTGATATAAAAAGGGCTGATATTTTTAAATTCAAACGCAAATATGCACATTCAGGAAATACTTAACCCCTCTACATATATCCCTTATACATAAGTCCCTTTGTGTGTAAGAACTATTACTAAAATCCACCACCAGTGGCACTTAGACATATCTCCAAAGCACTTTATAAACTTTGTCACCCTAAAAGAGAAAAAAATCTTATTCAATCCATAAAAATATATTAAAAATGGTCTTATTGCCCAAGCTACTGAAGTCATGTGTAATGTACACCCAGTTTGGTGGTTGTGGTTTTGTTATGTTGTTCTTATTATTAATAGTATTTAATTTTCTTTTTAAGTCTTATAATTTATATTTATTATACTATACAGCAAAGAGCATAAATACAGCTGTAGCATGTGATGGTGTGTGGATATTGAGACATTCATTTGATTTTAATGACCTTTGAAAATCATCTGAAGAATGCATACTGATCTTCATGATATGTTCCACTGTGTAGTATTGTTAACATTCATATTTCATAAGAGCAATTTATGTTGAGAAGAATGATACCTTTATTTACATTTCCAGTCTTCCAAAGAGAATGATTGTGCTTCTGTCAGCCTTTTATGTCAATTTCTTTCTCTGCATATTTTATGAAGGTTTATTTTTTACAATGGATTTCCTTTCTCTATTTTGAAATTGATTTAGAAAGGTTAAATGCTGCCTGACTCATTGAAAACAGGGCTATGTAGCTAATTTCATGTACTCAAAAAATTGCGAGAATTTCAGACATGCCCAGTATCTGCCTTCAAACATTGCTGAAATTTCAGCAAGTATTAGGCAGTTTAGAAAAGGTATAAAATAAATAAATATAATGTAACTTCATCCATATGTGTCTATTTCAAATAATCTCTGCTTATCCAGCATCACTGAAACCATTGCAGTTTGCCCACTCTTCAAATAGTGATATATATTGGAAAAACTGGAAGGTGAAAAATAATCTGTAGTTAATAACTGTAGTTGTTAGGTATCCTAAATGCTCATGAAGTCCAGAGAGAAAAGTAACTCATGAATGCATTGGTCAATCTAAATTTTCATTAATTCCTTAATTTTGTGACTCTCTAAATACCATCAAAATTGAATTCATCTTCATAACAACTTTTCTCATTTAGAATTTCTCCACTGTGACAGATGTTTAATCTGTAAAAGGTGGTAAACCTATAGCCTATGAGGATTGTTCCTTAGTGCCAGTGTGGGCTAGGTGTGGTGTTTTCAGGAACTGGGTGCACCATGAAAATGTATTCCATCTGCATTTGGGCATCTGTTCTCCTGGGAACCCACAGAATGATAGGAAGAGGAAGGAAAAAAAGAAGATGTGTAAGGCTAGGGCAGGGCAATGCAAAGAAGGGAAGGGAAGGGAAGGGAAGGGAAGGGAAGGGAAGGGAAGGGAAGGGAAGGGAAGGGAAGGGAAGGGAAGGGAAGGGAAGGGAAGGGAAGGGAAGGGAAGGGAAGGGAAGGGAAGGGAAGGGAAGGGAAGGGAAGGGAAGGGAAGGGAAGGGAAGGGTAAAAATACAGAAGAGAAGGAAAAATAAAGAAGTAAAAAAAAAGAAAGGCAGAATTGAAGAAAAAAGGAAAAATTAAAATGGGAAGAAAAGGGGAAAAAAGATAAAAATTGTGACAGGAAAAAAGGTCAAAAGGGAAAAAGGAAGGAGGAGGGCAAAAAGAAAGAAGAAAAAAAGAAAAAAAAGAAAGGAACTGCTCTGAAATTTCTAAAATGTATCTGGAACACGGCCAAAACCATACAGAGTTTGTAGACACAGCTTTAAACAGCTCTGCTCTAGTGTTTTCTCTCAGCCCTTTTCTCCCAGCAAATCATGACAAGAGAGTAAACCTGAGTCAACATTTGCAATTGCTTCATTAATGAATAAACAGGTTACTCACTAGACTACATTAGGAACTAAAGACTCTTGCTTGATTTGACTGTCTATGAGTTTGAATCTCTTCTTCTGTCATAGTTGTCTCCAATACTCTATAAAATTGTTTTGCTTTATTTTTGTGTCTAGCATATCTAAAAAAAAAAAAAAAATCTACAGTCTTTTAGAACTCAAAGCCGTAAATCAATACATTGTCTGCCTTTACCATTCTGGCAAGTTGCAACATTACATTCTAGTTCAATGAAAGTACCTCCTTTATTTTTTTCTTAAATAGACCTCTGAGGTCCTAATATTTTCTTTGCAGAATCTCCTTACTTTGACATATTAGTCAACCTACCTATACTTTTAAGGTTGAAGTACACATAGAAGGAAATAATGACCTACTAGACTTGACATAAAGTGAAAGGTGCTGGTAGCTGGCTGTATTTTCAGTTAAATATAAAAATAATCTTTTACTTTCTTAGCCCTTATCTGAAGTAATTAATTTATACTCCACATATTACTTATTATTAATAATAATTCAAAATTTTATTTTTATGCATAAAAATATGCAAATCTTTCTTAATATCAATAACCATCAAATCAGAAACAATACCCTAAGAAAGATTTCATTATTTTTGTCAATTCAAGACAGGCATTACTCTGGTTTCTACAGAATTGTAAATCATGCAAAAACCAGGCTTAAGCATAATCTACTGTAAAATAAAGTTTATAATTTAATGAAAAAATATGTCTTCCTAGCATTTTATACTACAAGTCCTTTGTAAAATTGATCAGAGCTTTTGGGCTGTATTTTTACTGTTTGTTTTATTTAGTGTTCAAATAGAAACAATTCAGTTACTTCCTATAACATTTTTGTGTTCTTGCTAAGAAAATCTCATAAGCAACTAATAAAAATGTCAAATGACTGATGAATGAATTTGATACATTCAAGTGGTGTCATGTGGACAGAAAGGTGTCAGATACTTTTGCTTTTTTTCTGGTAAAGCAAAGAGAATATAGATATATGAAACTTTCAGGTAATTCTTTTCTGTGTCTCTCTCCTCACATGTGTTCTGATCAAACTGTAAAAGTACACCCATACTGTAAAAAAAAATTCTTTCATTCTGTTTTCATTAATTATTTTTTATGCTCTCTGGCATGATTTTAATTCACACCAGCCAGTGATCTCTGAGATTGTGCCTAGACACTGCTGAAGGGTCAAAATCATCCAAAACCACTCTCATTGGGGAATGTAGTAGAGTCCACAGTTCAGGTCCAGTCGACCATGATCAATCTTGGAACATTAGTGCAGGAAGTTATATTTTCCAAACCTCCTCGAGGTCATGCCCCAGTCTGCTCAGTTGCACTCTTAATACACATCATTTGATGTGTTGTAACAGACCCCACACAATTTTTCAGTACTTTGACCTGAAAATGGTAAAGGTTGTGAAAGGGCCACTTACTACCAGTGGGGCTCAGGTGTTGTCCAAGGCCATGGGCTGTCCAGCATTAAAATAGTGTTTACTCACCCTCAGGGCCAGACTGCAGTGTCTATCATGTCTCTGCAATAGGCATAGGCTGAGCAGGCATAGGTTGTCATGGAACTCAGCAAAACTTCAAAAGTCATTTTGGTAGCAAGTTTATCATCTTCTTACTGGTAAGCAAGCTACAAAGTGTGGGTGGGAAGGAGAAAAGGACAAACTCAAATGAGAGGGGCCCAGAAGCAGAGAGATGCTGACGGTGTTAAAATAGGAGTAAAAGGAGCAGAAGTAGAGAAAGAGAAGAACAAAAAAGGGAGCCACAGAGAAAGTCTGCTAGAGCTGCTTTTGATCAGATAAAATATTATGAAATGCTAAATACACTACAAATTTGGACTGTAGGCATGTCAAGTGGGATCACCCCAAGCTAATAGACATTTGAATATTCTGGTATCAAGCTTCTTTTATCTTAGACTGGTGTAATTGTGTTATCCTTCCTATAAGTGATGTTGTGTCTGCAAAATAATGTGTCTGTTACTCTAATACCACAGTGATGTGTGTAACATGGGAATGCCCCAGAAGTTAATAATTTTTAATTCAGTTAAAATGATGTCCTGTACATAAGATATGGACAATGTTCTGAATGATGAAGTTAAAAAATAATCAGCTGGCTGGCTAGCTATTCTTTGCACAGACTCTGTTCTTTGTCCATTGTAAGAATTTTCTCAAGAAAAACAAAATTAAATGGTTATATAATTACAGTTTGTATCAAAAAGCACGTCAAGCTGCTGAAATTAAAGTTGTAAAGGAAATTTAATCTGATGGTACTTGGTGTTTGAGTATTTTTCTTCATACTGTTAGAGGCCTGGTTTTAAGATATTGCTTGATCCAAACGGAGAAAGGTGTTGGTTTTGTTTTATATTTGTACTTTTTATATGTAAGATGTATCTCTTCACCTGACCAAATCTGGGGGAGGACATGACTGGCATTAGCTGATCACATTACTATGCAATACCCTCTCCTGAGGAGCAGAGGTCATGAATCTTTTCTTAGTTCATGAATCTTTTCTTAGCTCACTTGATAGGCCAGGTGCTCAGAAACTGCAGACAAAGCATTTCTACTCTCCACAATCCTTAGAAGGGATGCATAGGGCTTACAAAGGTCTGAAAAAACTGCAGATTTTTTAGTGATGCAGAGAAAGAATGACTCTTTTGTAAATGTTATTCTAGAAAGCAAGCTACTAATTTTGGGTTCAGTTCCAGTGATTAAGGTTTGTGCTAAACAGTATCCTTACTCTCAGTTTGCCTATTTACATGGTTAATTCCTTCTCTTTGGTTGTAAAAGAAAAAAAATAAGTGGCTCAGTTCAAAAAATATGCGTAACAGCATACAGGAATAAAAAAAACTACAAATTCATTTGTAAGCGCATGACAGCAAAGTCTGTACTTTTTATGTTTGCTCAGCAGCAAATGAAACAGAGACACAATCCTTGCTGTGCTCTTGGGAAAAACATCAATATCATCGCTATAAAATTGTTGGCTTTTGATTATGTTCTCAAGTTCTGATGCAGTTCCTGTCCAACTTATAAGAATGGCCAGAACTCAACAAGACAAAGAAAAAAAAAATTATTTCATAAATTTTTCAGTCACAGTCTTTTAAATTCTCTTTACTTCCATGGGACAAAGAATCCCACAACCTCATAATTTTGAGATTTGTGCATGTGTTGTAAGGTTTTCAAGTTTTTCACTGCTTCTATATCCTATTTACCATTTAGAGGAATAGCGAGGCACCAGTTAACCATTTATCCCTGGCATTTGTCAAAATAATCTTTACAAGGATGGTGCCTCGCATTGCAGACAGACAACAAGTTATAATAAAATAAGTTAATTATGGTTTCTCTGTATCCATCATGACATAGCACTGTCTTGAACAGTCAGTGAAAATGATGTGTTAGGGAATTTTCAGCTAGGAAAGCGGGGGAGGGTGTAACAGACTGTTTCTTCATGAAAGAAGTGCTTTGTCCAGAAGGCTAAAAATGAGCTACTTGTTGGTGTGCAGAGCTGGAACAAGTCCAGAGTCTTCAGACCTCACATTTTCTTAGCTTTTCTTTGAATCAGACACCGATTGGTATTTCTAACTGGTGCAAATATATCTGACATTATTCTTGCTTCAAAAATAACAATAAGGAAATATTAAGGAAGAAAAACAGTTTTAAACCCATTTACACAAAGCAGGAGGAGTCTTCTCATCCCAGTTGATTAGAGATGCTTAACCAGACTCAATATGGTTTTGCCTGATTTAATGAAATAGTCTTATATTAAAATTAAGATTTATAGATAACATCCATTCATAGTTCCTTATAATGACTTTTTGGTTTTTTCTTTTTTTTTTTTTCTTTCAAATACATACTCTATTTAAACAAGTACTTGCTATTGCACTTGTTTTAATTCTGAGAGGTTTGTGGGATTTTTCCCTCCTTTCCTTTGATGGTGAATGAAAGTTTCAGAACAATTTGAATTCCAATACTTTTTATTATGGTTTTTTTAATTACTATTTCAAATGCATTTTTGGAAAAAGGGTATTCATATTTATTTATGAACACAGGTGGAAGATTAACAGATTTTTAATCAAATAAAGTTTTGAAGATAAAAAACCCCAACAACTTACTGTTTCAATTCAAAAGTTGAAAATTTTTTGACAAGTCAAGTTTGGTTTTTGCTGATTAAAGTTTTCTGTTCCTCTACTTACTACGTCCTTTTTAAAAAATATATAATTTCCAATGGAAAAATTAATCAGAGATGATCTTTCCTTATTGAAAAGCTTTGTTTTTCACCGAGAAGTACTTTCTTCTTATCGTTTTATTATTATTAGCACATTTTCCAACAGTCCCAACAGTCTCCCTTTCATTTCCAGAAATATTCATTCAAGTAATTCTAAACATGAATACATACATTTTTGAAAAAGCACCAAGTAGGTATGTGCTTAATGAAAAAGGTATTAGCAATTTTACTTCTGCCCTATTTCTCTAAGTTTCTGTTTAGACCTCAACAAGAAAACAAATAAACAAACCCAAAACAAAATAAATTGAAACAACCCCCCCAAAAAAATACCCAAACTAAGAAGCAAAAAAGCCCACAAGCCCATTGTGTTCTGAGCTTTCAAAAGAAAAATGAAGAGTTAAGAAAATTCTCTTTTAGACCCCATAAAATATCTCTGGAAATACGCCAAAAGATAAAATACCTGTAAACCTCCAAAGCTTTCCTTCAATTACTTCAGACACTGGAAATAAACACAGCACATTTACAGTTATATTTCTAAGATTTAATGCTGGCCCAGTTCCTCTGTCTTTTGAATTGGTGGAGGTTTCATGGTTAGAACACTATGCCATTCTCAGGGCATTCCTTATGCAACTGAGACCCTTAAATGTGTTTAAATGTGCCTTGAATATTCTTCAACACATTAAACAATCAAATTTATATAACATAAAGTGCAACACACATTTTGGGGGTTAAAATTCCTTATCTAGACTGAAGAAAACACAATTATTTTTTTTTTTTTTACCTCTCCAGTATTCCTTAAAATATAGATTATCATATCAGAAAAGACTAAACTATATTTGGACTCTTGTATAAAAATCTCCACCAAATAACTATACTTTTATGTGCTGAATCATGAACTTAAAAACCTCTCTTAAATAAAAACTTTAATTTTAAATGTGGTTACATTTTGATAGTCACTGTATAGTCCCACACCTAGAATAAATATTGCCTAGGTGAGTTCAAACATTGAAGCACATATATTTTCTTTTATTTAAGGTATAAAAAGTATTAAATAAAAAAATATAAAAAGTGTATTTCTTTTATATTTGTCTTTTATGAGAAGGTGTCCTATCTAGCTGACCAACAGTACACTTCAGTCAGGGGTTGTTTTTTCCCTTCTTCAGCTTTTTATTCCAAATAATCCAGAAATGTGAAAGGACAAACACTGAAGGTGGAATTTGACCAGGACAAGTATACAGTTTAAGAGGACTGGCATGAGGAGAGACTAAACCTTTAAAGTTTTAAATTAGTTTTTCCAAATTATAGAAGCCAGAGCTTCTATATTCTGTGGTCTTTGATGTAACTTCTCTTGATAGCACCAGGGACATAAAATTTTCAGCATATGATCTTTTTCTCATCATGTGCTGAACAGCTACTATATATTAGAGCTGAAAAATACATCTTAATCTCTTTATTTTTATCCTAAGACAAATCTGTTGATACAGTCCATTGAGATTTAATGGAATATTTTTATAGGTTTTGATCCATGGAACCAATAACATGAAAAGGATGATTTGGCCCAGTCATTAATTACAAGGTATGTATACCTGCAAAGAATATGGAACAATAGATATCTACACATAATAACCATTAAAAAAAATATGGTTTTTTATTAAATGCATGGGTCTGTGGTGGACTTGCAAACAGTACCACAAACATAAAGGACATAGTCGGATCTCAGAGCCCTGGTGCTGGGTGTAAGAAACCAAAGAAGAATGAGTTAACCTACATATGCAGGTAGCAAAATAAAAGACCTTATATTTTTACTTTATATACTTGCAAACTAAATTCGGTGAGTAACATGGTATTTGATAATAATCAGGTTTAAACACTGAGGTACAGGTGAAAAGCTCATGCATCAACTAAGACTTTGTCTAAGTTTCACAATAATTGCCTTTGCACTGACCATGGTAAGCAGAGGATAGGTTTATGTGATAGGATAAATTGACTGGGCTTTTGAAGTTTTCTATGACTGATACAGGATGAAAATTAATATATAATAACAGGTACTAAGAGGGTCACAGTGTGGTGCTTGGTTGTTAGTATGCATCACAGAATACCAGGCCACTTGGTGAAAAAAGGTGCTGTCCATGTGAGGTCTTTTCAAATAAGTATCTTATGATGACATCTTTTTTTCTGCACTGTGAAAAAAAAAACAAAAACAAACTATAACAACAAAAAACCACCCACAAACCCCAAACATATAAAGCATGAAGAATAAAATAATAACAAGGATAATGTGTATATGTTAATTCAGAAGAATAACTGTTTAATAAAATTCTTAATAATTTTCTTTTTTTGCTCTTATGTTCTCTTAAATTTTAAAAAATCTGTGACTTCAGGCTTCATAAGCAAACAAACAATACAAAATAATAAAAAAAAACCCTGATCTGCAAAACTTAAGTTTTTATTTAAATCTTAATTGTTTTCAACAGCAATTTTTGCATAAGTCAGAAGCATATGTAGTTCAACTAATTGGTGAAAACTGCCAGGGACCTATGGGATGTATATTTCTTTTCCTTAAGATAACATGAAGAGAATTAATTTTTAAGGGAGAAGGTGAAAACACAGATCATCAAAGCATCAGAAAACAAACTATTGAAACATCTATATAATTTTGAATAAAATTTAACTCTGCAGAGGACTGATACTACAGTGTACAGTCTCCTTGCTTACGATTTAGTGCTGTTCAGCAAACAGCATCAGAAGCCAAATCAAGAAAAATGTAAGAATTATTTTGTGATTGAAAGTCCTGGTCTTTTCTGAGAGAAAAAAAGAGCAGTTGATTAGATAAAAGTATAGAGAAAGAAGAAATTAGTTTTGGCTACAGCAAAGGTGAATCCGGACCTAATTTGATTTTCTAAAATAAAATTAAAAAAAAAAACAACCAAATATTTATAAGTTAAATTATAAAAGTGCCTCTTCTCAGCAGTCTTGCATTTGTCTCTTTCCAGAGGGAATGGGTGTCTGTAGAAATAGAAGAGCCATCACAATTTTTTTGTGTATGTGCGTGCGTAGAAGCATTTTTGGGATACCAAAAACTTTCTATGTGTTCCCATTGACTGAAGTGGGTTTGAACAGGCAGTGTGGTTCACTGCCTGAAGCATCAGATAACACTGATGGTAACAATGCTACACTCTCTAGCAGCATAGAGAAAAGGAAGTAGATATAATCATATCAGACAGACAGTGGTCTGTACGTGTTCTGTTTTTGCCAATAATTTGAACTCTTTGATGGAATACTGCCACATTTATCTATCACACTGCAATACTGATTTTCCATAGTCATAGAAAGAACTTAGTACACTTGGTAGTTTATTGTTTGTTCTTTTTTGAAAAAGGTATGATTTTCATGTAGTGATAAGTGCATTGTCTAAAATGACTAGTGAGTGAAATTGTTGATATAGTTGAATCATTCAGAAGGAGTTTGACATCTGTTTAGAACTCAGATAACGGAGGAAAAGGGATACAAAATGAGCAAGTGAAAGGATGACCCAGGATCAGCTGCCCTTTGAAATTTGACTTTCAGGATACTTACTGGATAGTGTTAAGTAGTGAAAGTACTTTCACTACCTACTGGATAGTGCTCTCATTTACATGCTTATAAACTTCCATATTTAAAGGTCATAACTAATAAATGACGTTCTATTGAGTGTCTTAGAAGTTTAAAATTTAGCCACATTATCTTTTTTTATCCGGTTAAAACAGACTCTCCACTCTATTCACAATCAACATACCAATCATTCCCTTGCCAAATTACTTTTATTACAGTGATATGTCATACTGACATAATCTGGTCAGAACATCAGATTCAATTTCATCTCTATAATCTGAGCCTTTAAGTAATTGTATTTAAGTATTTTTCACATCTGCAACCAAGTGAAATAGAAACGGCTCAATTTGAGAGGACAGAAAGCAGAAATTAACTAATATGAACAGAAATAATATGTCCTCTTTGTAGGACAATTTAGTTTACTTCTGAATCCCATTGAAACTTTTCCTCTATATAGACATGATTTTTATGAGTTCAGTATTCCAGCCCACAAGATTTCTCTCCCTCAGTCATTCTGTTCTCTCCCCCTCAGCACTGCAGCTTTTCTCAAAAGAGCAGCTTCTAGCTAAGGAGTCAAAATTTAGTGGTCACATTCACAGGCATCTTCAATTTGCAAGGAGCTCTCTTCGAAAAACTTGACCATTCCAATTAAGTGCTTAACCAGAAGCTACTGAGGGTTCGTTGGAAAAATCTGTCTCATTGATTCTAGAAAGTAACTTCCCTAGCTGGAAGTAGTTACTTTTGAAGACAGTAGTTACTTTTGAATTCTTTCTGTACTTGCCTGCTTTCTGCTTAGAGGCAGCAGACAAAGCATGATAGCACAGCAGTATGCTTAATAAGCCACTTTCATGCTGTGAACAAAGGGATAGATGACATCAGAATTCTCCAAATTCTGTAAATTGCAGTACATACCCAAATTTACCAGTTAGTTAGACTGCAAGGTTTATACATATATAACATTTTTTTTCAAAGACAATATTTTTTTCA
Organism: Corvus moneduloides; assembly: GCF_009650955.1. Taxonomy (NCBI): domain Eukaryota; kingdom Metazoa; phylum Chordata; class Aves; order Passeriformes; family Corvidae; genus Corvus; species Corvus moneduloides. Next base: position 74,408,968 of record NC_045477.1, read on the forward strand.
AATACACATACAATAATATTTTTAAATATATACCAATTAACACACACACATTTAAAAAAATATTTTATCTTAAATAACCAGAAATTTAGCAAATAAATCACTAGGAAATAATTTAGTTTGGCCAATGAATAGAAAACATACATATTCAGTTATCTATTTCAAAGCTTTAATTTACATGTCCTACAAGTAATCCTGCCTATTCCATATGACTGAAATTCTAAGACGGAAAGCAATGTTAGAGTTAGGGGGAAAAAAAAATGGTTTACTGAAATATGCACCATGTGACATGTACGTATGTGTGTCTATAGAACTGACTAAGAGTTACATAATAGATAAAAAACAATCGATGTAACCTCTTAAAAACAGAGGGGTGGGATTGAAATTCATCATAGTCTAATAGTTTTTTAATGGGTAATTTTTTGACTAAAAGTTTTTTGGTTTTTTTTTACTTTATTTTTATTAGAAAAACCTTATATTTTGCTGTGACTTGTGAAATCACAGAGATCACATACTTGTTTTCCATGTAATTTTAGATGATTCCCAATACTGTTTTTCAAGGTACTTTCCTAATTTACTTTTTGTCAATAAAGAGCTTAGAGAAATCCTTGCATCCCTAAGTAGATATGCTAAGGTATAAAAAAGTTAATATGTGCAGGAACTTAATTCTCATATTGCAGATTTGCTTGTATACATCACCTACTTTTCTGTGCACTAACAACAAGCTGAGAGTCAATGAAAATATACCCTGTCTTTGAATTAGACCTTACTAAAAGAAATTAACTATGCTGCACAGAATAAAAAAGGAATCTGCCTTGATATATGACACTGTGTGAGATCTGATTAGCAAAAATTCACATGTATACAGAAGCATCTGTTTAATTTGTATAACACACTTCCATTTGTCTTAATGAAGTCCAAAGTTCACACTCAGAAGTAAGAAGGCAACTGCTGTCATTTCACTGTAAAAAGTGAATACTTAGCTTCATGTAGTAAGGTACAAAGTCTGCCTCAGGACAAACTGTACTTACTGTTCTAATGCTACCATTCTCAGAGCCTGAGGAAAAGAGATCCTTCATTATTCTTTTGTTACATCTGAAGCTTTTGAGTCCAAGAAAAGAGCAAGAGAATTCTTCTTTTGGAGTTCAGTGTTGGAAATAAATTTTGGCATCCAGCAGAAGGAATTACCGGCACAGATATTAATTAAATGGCACTAGCCACTTACTGCACTGAGCTTTCCCTGGAGTTTTTGTAAGCAATTGCAAATGCCAGGTAATCTCATTCATACCTTTATTGGTGTTTGGTCTCTAATACAAATACACTGCAGCTACTGTATTTATCTTTTTTTAAAAATCATCTCAAAAATTCTTAGAATTTTTCTTTTCCATGGGAGTGGCCTTGGATTTTGAAAATATAACAATTTTTTCCTTGCTTTGTGTTAATTCTCCAGCATTCCTAATGCTTTCCAGATCCTCTGTCTTCACCCTGCTTTAGCAAACTTTCCTGTTTGTAACATCATTTTTATTTTTCCCCAAGTTTCCTTCTCTTAAAATGGGAGAATGTTACTGAATGCTATCTTAAAGTTACTCCTGGTGATCTCAGAAAATAAAATTTAGTGCAAATTAAGGAGGATGTGAGGTCCCAGAGTGCAACCCAAACATGATCCAGATATCTGGATCCAAGAAAAAATCCAGCCTGAGAAAAAAATTGTTTAAGTCATTGCAGTAGAATTCATCTTACCGAACTCTAAGTGCCTCTACTTTAAAAGTCCTTACTTGCTCAGATGCATACTATGGCCTCTCTAATTCCCATGTGGTTTAAAATAATATTTAATTGACCTAATTTTCCTGCAGTCCTCCCCTCCCTTGGTACCATCACAGTCAAACTTCCCACTTTCCATAGTAAAAATGTGTTCTAGGCAAAGCTTACACACGGCATCCTGTGAGCCTGTAATTTTGAACTTGTTGTTCTTTTGGACAAGCGGTTCTCATAAAACAGTTATTGAGTAATCATATCTTAAAAGCAGACAATGAAGTTAATCTAGGTACTCTATACAAAGCAGTAAACACACAATATACATAAAAGGTCAAAAGAAATATTTCCTTTCAGTTTATCTAAATCTCACATTCCAACTTTTTCTCTATGTCCTTTAATATCTTAAAAAAATATAAATCTCTGGCAACTTCTTCCCCTTTTTTAATATTTTTGGCTTTACTGATCTACCTGGTGTCTCAGTTCATATTTTTCTCTATCTAAGTAAATTTTTCTCTGCCTACATTTCCTCTTTTCACCTGTTCCATTTATTTTTTGCTATTTCCTCAGTCTGAACTGTTTGATATTTCACTATATCAAAACTTCATTATTCCACATGCTGTGATTTAGGTCACTTAAAGAGAATAAATCTACAATTTTCACTACTGTATGGACTGCTGAACTATATTATTATCACTTTATCTTATTTTTTTTCAGAGCAATAATACCTTTGTGGAAAGGTGAATAGAAAGAACTAAGCATATTATTCTAAATAAGTGTTAAACATAATCAACCCTTTGCATAGAAGCAATATTTCATTTAATTTGTGTTACATACCTTTGCTCATTCATCCTAAGATCTTGTTTATGTTTTCAGCTGCAGCTACAAACTGGCTTAATGGTTTCAATAATTTTTTTCACCATAATTCCTCAGTTTGGGGATGGGAATGATAAGGTGCATGCTTGTTTTATGTAATGCAAACAATATATTTTATTATTTCTTATCCACTGATCTAGCTGGTTTCTATTCTGTTGTATGTATTAGTTTTTCAAAAGTTCTGAGTCCTTATTTTTGTTTTTGTCCCGAGTCTTATTCTTCCTCTCATTATATTCATTATTATATATGCATACATATATGCTTAGTGTAACTCTATAACTTTGTACTGTTCAAAATTAGAAAAGCTCTCTAGGTAAATGAGTGAATCTTAAAATCCATTTGTCTGAAAAAAGAAGACTCTGAACAAAAACTCAATCTCTGACAGAAATAGGGAAAAAATATAATCTAGACCTTTCTTGGTAAAGGAAAATATACATAATTGCTCATTAAAAGTAAACGCACACACATGCACATTTAACACAGGCATGCATGCAATAAAAAAACCAAATTCCATAACACAAGAAATTAATAATCTTCCCAGGTAGCAAATATGCTTTTATAAATTATTTCACACACTTTTTGGCCAGAGTATATCTCCTTGCTCCCTTTTATTTTATCATTTCAGTAACCCATATTTGCTGAGGCTCCAATAGATTATTATTTTTCAGGATAGAAGGAAGAAATAAAGAGGGGCAGGGAGGAAGGGAAGGAAAAAAAAAGTGGTGTTTGACTCAATTTCCTCTCAAACACTTAGGAATGATTTTGAGAATCAGAGATTCTGATATTACACAGACTACTGAGTACATCTATGGTTGGCTGTGTGATATATCACTTTGGTTTTCCAGTCTCCCTTTCTCATCACTGCAAAAGCCCCTTCACGAGTTTGAAGTAAATAAACTTCTAACCATCTCTGCATGGCCAATCAAATGTTCATTAAGGCCCATCACACTGTCCAGCTGGATCTTAAAAGTGTCTTACTTTGAGGAATTTAAAAGTGTCCAATGCTGCCCACTTTCCTGAGGAGATAATTTCAATGGCTGATTGTTCTCATTGAAAACTTTCTTCCTGTATCTAATCAGAAGCTCCCCAAGAGTAACTTGTGCCCATTACCCTTCATCATTTCCATGGGACTCTTTGTGAAAAGGGAGTTTCCATCTTCTTTGTAGCCACACTTTAAAAACTGGAAGATGATAAGGTCTCCCCTAAGCTTTCTATTCTGAAGGCTGGACAAACCCAGTTCTCAGCCTTTCCCATATGGCAACTTCCCAGTCCTTGGATCATCTTTCTGGCCCTTCTCTGGACCTTCTCCAGCCTGTCCTCATTTTATTTTCTTAGCAGGGATCAAAACCCAGCACTGTATTTCTAGGTGAGGCCTGACAAGCACAGAGGAGAATAATAAAGTGGCTTTTTTATCTCTACTGGTGATGCTCTCATTGATGCACCCCAACATCTGCTGGCTTTCTCTGCCTCAGCAGCTCACCTCTCATATTGAGCTTGTAGTTCACCAGGATCCCCAGGTCCCTTTCTATAGAACTGTTCTACAAACAGGTAGATGCCAGCCTGAGATACACTCCCGGATTTTGTCTTCCCAGGCACAAGACCTTATGCTTGTCCTTGTTTTAAAGTTCATAAGTTTCTTGCTAGCCCTCTCTTCCAGCCTATCCAGATATTCCTGCAGGATGGCCACTCCCTTCTGAAGTGTCCCCTTCCCCACTCAGTTTGGTATTATCAGCAAACTTCATCAGAGTACATTTGATCCCATCATCCAGATCATTTATTACGATATTAAACAGCATGGGGCTCCAAGTGTTTCCCTGGGGGACCCCACATGTGAGAGGCTGCCAGTTTAAAAGGCAGCTATTTACTACCACCCTCCGGGTGCAGCCTGTCAGCCAGTTCCCTACCCACCATGCAGACTACTTCTCTAGACCATAACACAGATGCAGACTGCTCCATAGTTCAGTACATCAAAAAATAGAGAAGATATAAAAAATGGTAATTAGCATTTTGTGTTAGACCCAGATCATGTCCACCAGGGAGCAAGTCATGAGGCCAGTCCGTTAAAAGTGCTGAAAGGTCTGGTTGCTTATAGAATATATGATCAAGTGAGTGGATTCTACAGTATGTACACAGTACCCTTGTGTTTTGTCACCTGAAGGATGTTGCTCAATTTTGTGTGTATTTCTCAAGGAAAAACCCTAATTTGAAGAAAGAAAATAATTTACTACTGAAACAGTAGGCTTCTCGTCAAGAGTCATGTAAATCTGTCACTTCATGGTTTTTTGTTTTTTTTTTTTTTTTTTTGTGGAACTATTCCAGCATATATTCAACTATTCCTTTCATATTAATATTCTAACCTTCTTCCTACCTTTGCATAGCTGTAAAAACATTTGCCAATTTACTTCCTCTAACAGCCTGCAGCTCTCTAGCACTATCCAGAAATTACCTGATTTCTTTTCAATACCCTCAGCTTCTCTCTAAAACAGCTATGCTGTGTCAGCAAAGATATTTTTAGTGTCTTTTCCTTCATCCTCAATATCATCCTCATAAAAGCTTGTCATCCAGTCCTCCTGCTTTTTTTTCATCACTCATTCCCATTAAAATTCTAATCTTTTTTTTTTAAACCCACAGGCATTTTTCCACATTAACTGTTTCCATCATTCCAATGATGTCATATACTGCATAAAAAGTACTGCAAAAATACTAAATATCAGTTTGACAATTTCAGTCTGCTGACTCTTCCCCCCCCCCCCCCCCATTTTGTTTTTCAATAGATTTTTAACCATTTCTTATATCATCCAACTTTACCTTATATCTCTCTCACCTTTGGTAACAGTAACCTATATAAGTAGTACATATGCATGGCACCTCTATAAGGAGTTATTTAACATGAAAGAGTCAAATGAGTCAAGCAAGTGTCCTTGCAAGTAATCTGATCAGTTAAAAAATTAATCTGACTGGGTTACAAACTTCTTTTTCTCAGAGAATGCATGCTAAATGTTTTGTGAGAGATTATGAAAAGATACATTTTCTGCACGTGTGTAACAAAGCTCCTAGATGAGAGTAGTCATCCTTATTCAGAAATCACAGATCATGATATAGTACAGTGACGTTTCTTCCCAAGAAAAGAAACCAAAGTTAAATCAGGAAAAGTGGGGGGAAAAAAGCAGAAGAAAAGAGGAATAAAAGTTTACCATGATGTATCTCCAAAATTGGATATTTTGACAGCTTTTGTAGATGTGCATGCAGAGCCACAGCAAAATGCACAATCATATATTACCTGATGAACAGATTGGCCATCTGTGTTAGCTCCTGCTGACAAGATTTATGAGAGCAGTTTTATATATCATATAAAAGAATTATCTCAAATATTTAACTAGCTTATATTTCAAATTCCACTCCATAATAATAGCATAACTGTTGTTAATATATCACACATATTTCATGCTTTTCACAAAGGATATAGTGTGCCTGTATGTATAAATATGAATGTGCAATAGAGAAAGAGAAAGAAAGGGAAAAGAGGAAACTTTCATTTTGATTAGTGAGAAAAGCCTTTTATTGACTCTTTTTGTATTAACATTTATCTACACCTTGCATTTATCTAAGCTATCATAATAGACTGCAGTGGCTTTAGGACCTGATTTAAGGTTAACTGCAAGAACTTCTTTAATTTGTTGCCTTCCTCCTTTCCTTCCTCCTGTGCAGCATTTGAGCTGAGAACCAAGATTGCCACATATTGACAAGGTTTTGCAAGCCCTAGACTTCCATGTAATGACTTTGAGATAAGGATTTCTGCTCAGTGTCTAATATTGCATCTTTTCAGCTGTACAAAAGAGAATATAAAAAGAATCCTATGTTTTCTGCACTATAAAAATACAGAATTTAATCTTTATAAAAATAACCTGTATTAAGTGAAATAGTTTGGCTCTGTATACTCAGGACAACTCTACCAAATGAAGCTCTCCATGGCACAACATTGTACACCGTAGCTCACGGAGTGTTTGAATGGGGCAATTAGTACATGTAATCAGAATCTGTTTCCTAACACTTTGCTAAAAGGTGGTGCATTCCAAGGCTGAATAAGATATCTTTATACATATATTTTTAAATGTTACTTTGCCAGTGCAAATGAAAGGTTAGTCTTTATTTTATTTCATAAAAACCAGGTTTTAAACTGAAAAAGTTTACTTGATAGTGAAAAAATATACTAACACGCTAGCTCAGTCCATTATCTTCATAATTTCTCGTTTCTGTAGAAAAGCACATTTCTGATGAAGTAGCACTATGTATTAACCTGAGCTTAGGATGTTTAAAAAGGGTTAAATTACTCACCGTTTTATGTACACTTATAATTTACTATAAATCAACCCTAAATTTCAATATTTTCAAATTAACTCTTTTCCATTGAAGCATACCCCAATATATTTTGTCTTATACTCTTGCAAATGAAGTGAACAGCTTTAAATGCTATACTGAATCATCTCTATGAGCCCTAAAGCATTAAATATGATTTTCTTAAGCCTGCTTGTTATATCTATAAGGCATGACTAAAAATACTGATTGCTCAAGAGTGCTCAATTCAGTGTTCCTTTGCATTTCTGCATCCAGTATTAGGATGCAGAAGAGTATGCCTCTATTTTAGGAATTTAATTTTGTTAAAATTTGTCCCTTTAGACCTTTCTTGAATGATGGATCTTCTGCAGGGTAGGCACTATCAAAACTGTAGCCACGGCTGAATACACTTTAGTAATATATTTCCCGAGTTCTTTGTGCTAATGTAATGAGCTACATCATAGCTGAAATTCAAGATGTAGAAGCTGTCTTCTTATCAGTGTAAGGCATCTCTGTATTGAAAAAGTAAACCTTTTCTGCAGGTAAATATGGCTTTTGTAAACCAGTGATTGAAATTATGTTTAACTGTACAGAATTCAGAAGTTAGAAATATATAACAAAAGCAGTACCTGGAGTGTCTTTGTTGAATTTCAACTACTCAGAATAAACAAGTGCTGTAATGCATTTTTTATGTACTAAGTGTCTACTTGAGGTCTTGTTTTGATCTTTCAATTTCTAACTTAGAGGAACAAACAGGTTCTTTTTCATAAATGCTGTTTATTTTATGTTCTTTAATTTTATATTACGCTATCAAAATCTGCATATAAGAATAAGCTGATTATAGGAAAGTGGCTGTAGACATTTATCATCTGCTTTCCCACCCTCCTTCTTTTATAAAGACAAATGACTAAAGCCAAAATATACCTTAGCAAAATTTAGTTATCTCCTTTATCTTCAGAATAACATCATAGTGATCTGCAAACATTAAGGGATACAGTCTAAGTACTTACATACCTGATGAAACTGGTGGTAGTTATGTAGAAAATGCATTCTAAGGCCACTGTACTTTTTTGTGAGTTCATTTCCACAGTCAGGAAAAATGTAAGTGTGTCCACTTGGAAACTTGCAAAAGCTGCCTTCCTTTTATAGATGTTGTAGATAGATGGTAGCTATCACAAAGAGACTCATGAAAATAAAGTCTTCTATTCATCTTTCTTAGACAGGGCTCACCTCAGTAGCAGATGTATGGGAGTAGCTCATCTTAATTTGGGGACAAACTAAGAAGTAAAAGATACTCCAGGCATACATTCATAACGAAGACAGAAATGTATTAGTGACTCTTAAATGCTTATTTGCATCTTAATGGTTAATTAAGGAATGGAAGATTAACAAACATATTGAGAGAAATAGAAGTCTGAAATTACATGAAATTACAATCCTTTTTATAGATTATTTTTACCTTTATACATTTCATGCAAAACAGAGTACCTGTGGTGCTCCATTGTTCTGAAGGACTCTCTGACATAAGAAATTAATTACAAGTGCTTGAAATTAAAATCTTACATTCTATATTAGATGTATAAATATGTGGCCTTAGAAATATTTCAAAATTTTGGAGCTCTAATTTAATTCTCATTTCTGTGTTGCCTATTTATAGGAAGACTGGGGTCCTTTTGCACCACCTCATCAGGAGAAATTTATTTCAGGGGGACAAGGGACTCCCCTGGACTTCAAATAAATAACTACATGTAGAATCTACTTTGTGCCATTAATGAACCCAATAATTTGTTTGCAGGCTGTGTGGAAGAGTTTGTTCCCTTGCAAGTGCTGTAAACTTAACATTTCTCACTTAGCAAGGTTCCTTCAAGGAACTGGAGGATGGATAAACATGACTGAACTGATGAACTGTCAAGGCATGATGTGTTCAGATATCTGATTTAGGATGCTTTAATTCTAAATTCCTTTCCAGGTTCACAAAGACTGCACACATATTTTTCATTGTGGCAAAGCCTGTCTTGTTGAATATGCACTTTAAACTGTGCTTTGTGAACATAAAATCTTACTATGAATTGTCTCAGCACAAGCTGCTCTTGTTTTTTATAACTCCTAGGAATCCAAAGACATTTATACTCATATGTCTTTCACTCTCAGGAAATACAGATTCCTTAGATACAAGTGTGTCACAGTGAGTGAAACTAGGGTACCATTCCTGTAGTTTCCTGCATATACGCAGACATATACAGACACTTATAAAGCACCAAGATATATTAATCTTTTCTCTAAAAGCAAGTTCCAATAACTTTGGATGTATAGTAGAACGTTCTAGAAAGGAACAGAATTTTTTAACAAAATAGTAATTTAATTTATTACCTCTGAGATTCCTGTTAAATATCAAAGGAAATATAAATATGAATGGAGATGTAGATTTTCTTTTCTAAGAGCATAGTTCTAGTTAAAAAAAAAATAGAAAGTTGAGATCTTCATGCTTAAATGTGTAGGCCAGCCTCTCTGTGCTCCATGAACATGTGAAAAAAATATATACACTTTTCTTGTGAAAGAAGTAAAAATTATGTAACATCTTTCATACTCTAAGTACTTCTGTACAAAGAAAATCCATAAAGTTGCAGAACCCCTGATCAGGCACCATAAGAGAGCACAGCAAAGTAAAACTTTAAATGAACAAGAATTTGGTAAAGCTTCTTCCCAACACTTGCTTTGGTTGCTAAAATGAAGTTTTGAGCTAGTGACATAACTATCATTTATTTCAGAGATGGATCAGGTCTTTAAATTTCAACTTATTAAAATTGATTTGGGTTACATTTATGTAATTGACAACAGGATTTTTGCCAGGAAAATTAAGCTCTTTCAACCATTTGAATAAGGAAGTTTTGTACAGTCATCTATATTTTATTTCTACTGTGGTAGAACTGTCTGAGACTGAACGATTCCTTTCTTCCCCTCTAAATCAATTCCATTATGAATCAGAGCCAAAAGAAAATATAGTTCCCCAAGTCCTATGTAATTCACATTTATAGGTGCTGAAATATATATCTAAAATCTGAGAGTGGATATTTATGTACTTATGTTTCAAGTTCTCAAATGCACAAAGTTTTGACTGTCAACATAATGAGAAAAAGCTTCTGTCTTGACAAGCAGTGAGCAGCTCTAAATGCAGAATGGAGGTCTACAGCAACTGGAGTTACTGGAGTTTGTCATGGTAGATGTGCTCAAATGCTCTGTCTGAGTTAACCACATGTGTCCTCTGTGCAGCTTGAACTTAGAGACTGTTCCCTTTTGGGTCTCTGTCCTTCCCTGGAGAAAGCAGAAACTGGCTGTTCAGGCCAAAAATGAAGCTTCAGGAGCCAAATGCTGTTCAAGCTCTGCCTACCACAGAGCAAACAAGAGATCCTGCCAGCTGATGGTGTTCTGATATCTCATGGCCACCCATTCTTTGCATTGGGCTAGAGCAGTTTTTGTGCACCTCAGACAGACTTAACCAAGAGAAGCAGCAGCCAAGTGCTTTGGACTGGTACGAGGCAGAAACAGCAGCACGAGTTTTGCCGCTTCTGCTAAGACACCAGGAATCCCAACACTGGATCTAGTTCAAGTGATGCTAATAAGGTTGTTGATTTGCTTTGATGAAATTTCAGTGCCCTCAACCCCCTGATTTCCCAACCCAGATGTTATATATAGACGTATGTTATATAGAGGCATATAGTAAAATTAAACCATTGACAATTAGCATAGATCTTGTGGATTTAATCAAAAAGGTGTGGCAATTTTTAATAATTTTCTCCCATCTTTAAGTCAAACTTCATCATCCAAAGATGAAAAAGGAAGGGAGAAAGGAAGACTGAGGTAAAAACCCAAAGCTGAATTTCGTTATAGTAATCAGAAACCAATAGCAGGTAACTCTTTTCTTCTGAACTTAAGTGCTTAGTTTTGCAGAGTAGAATGGTTTCATCTTCAGATTTCATCTGAATCTGTTGAGGTGAATCCCCCTCCAAGTAAGAAAACACTATAGGTAGCAAATTAAAGTTTGATCTGTTCTCAGACATATCAGAGGGGGAAAGCTCAGTTAGATCATTGTGTAACAGTAAGAAACACGTGAAAATTAATTCTTCCTGAGATATATATATATATATATATTAGTATATTAACACAGGTTTAATCTCTTCCTTCTTTTAAAATCCTGCTCCCTCCCCTCAAAAAAACCCTACCAGCTTGTCAAGTCTCCATGACAACACTTAATTTAAAACCTGAAAGAATTTGAAGAGTGTAGCTCTCTAGCCATCACTGATGCAGTTTGGAAAGTTTGGAACGGTTTCCCACTTAGCATAAGTTACAATGAAGAGCAGAAGAGAGATGAAAACTCATTAAATCCTTCTTCTCCTTACAGTCTCCTTGGGAATCCACTCAGTAAACAAGAAAAGTAACAATTTTTATATTTGACTTAGGAAAGCAAACCTGCTTGGAAGCAGCCCAGTAGTTAGTGGGAGAATGGAATGAGAAGAGTCAGTAGAGAATGGAAATAAAAACAAAGAGAAAAAGTGAGTAAAATGTGAAGGAAACTGAATAGAAAGAGTGATAGTTCCAGTTTAATCAAAGGACATACTTTTGTGTTTAATGGACCCCTGTGTTGTTTTGAAGGAAAACAGGGAAGTGAGATTGAAAAATACTGTTGAAAACATGAATATCTACTCTATCCTGCTAATGAGGAAAGGCAAGGCAAGGACATGAAAGGAAAGGAAAAGAAAGAATAAAGTCTAACATCATCATCATTGTGTATGGAAAATCAGAGAAGACTTTTTCGAAAAGTAGTACTACTCAAAGACTATGTGTTCTCCAGAAGAAAATCAAGACCTTTCTCTTAAAAATGTGTTAAGAAAAACTGAAAATCACAACTGAGGCGTCTTTCAAGTCTGTTGATGTATTTATAATGACAGTTTTCATCAAAGGAAGGATGGAAATGTGTCCCTCAAAAATAACTCAAACGAGCAAGGAATGACGTAAATAACCAACTATACAGTGCATATGTTTTTAGAGAAAAAACCCCCAAAGTTTATACTTGCTAATGATTAAAATACATGTAATGATATGTGTATCATTGGTTCAAATGGGAATATTTGCATGTGGAATAGCTCAAATGAGCCATGTAAACAAAAATATTTCAAGGACACAAATAATGAAGAAGAATCAAGAGAGGAACATAATTATGTTGAGTTCAAGTATGTTATTAAATGCAAAATAATGATGATTAAATTGGTTTCTATAACCACAGACGGAACACCAGCTATGTTTGGATCCAAAGTTTCATGTCTCATCATCATCAACAAGCAGTCAGAGGAAAAGTGATAGACTAGACACACAGGAAAAGGAGTGGTGGTTAAAAATCTTGACTCCGTTCAGGGTAAAGACCTCTCATAATAGAAGGTCATGCAATATGCTACAGACAGTCTTCAAAGACAAAAGTTCGCAAAATAAGGCATATGGAAAAATTATTAGTCTTAATTTTAAAACCTTTGCTTGAAATTAGATATGCTTCACCTACCCATTTCTCTACAAATCAATATTTAAATAAATTAGGTTGCTTTGGAAGTCTCTTCCTTCCTCACTAAGTGAAAATAATTGGGATTGAAAACCTATGGAAGATGGACCCTTACTTAAAGTCTTCTTTTCAAAATATATTTAAAATTCTGGTCTCTATAGCACCTTACATTTTGTTGCCTCAACATCCAGAACTATCTGTTAATTCATCTGTTCAGTCTGACTCCCACAAATTGTGCAAAATTTGGAGGACGGGGAACCCTAAGAAAAATAAGATAAAGTGTACCAATAAATATTTATTTAAACTGAATTCACTACGTTTTTTTCCAAGCTGGTCCCAAAGGTTCCTTTGGTTTTGCTCAGTAATGTTAAATTAAATACAAAGCATTAAAATAGTGCTAAAATTTCCCTGAAACTAGATAATCCAGCCAAAGCTTGTACATCTGAATGAACGGCAAAATAAGTATTCATAATTAGTGACTCATCATATTATACTGAGCAACAAGCAGAGCAATGACTATTTATTGTAATTACAATTATTAGTTTAAAAACACTGTTCATGAGCATGGTTCTTTTACAAAATTGCTAAAGGTAAATTTTATGACCCTAAAACTAGGTTTCTGGAGGCAATGGGACAAACTGAACAGGAAAAAAAAGCGGGGGATTGAAGAATGACAAATTGTAGAGATAATGCTAGAAACATATAACAGATAATGTCTTGATTATGGAACAATATCCTGAGTAATTTGATTTAAAAGAAACAGTTAGCTTGTTTTCTGAATATAACTTTTTCTTGCTAGCTAGAAGGAGAATATATATTAATGTGCCCTGCTTCTTGGAACAGCATGCCTGTTTATAACAGGATGATCTTGAAATAGCCAAATAACCAGCTTAAACAGTCTGTGTTTGCAGATATGTCTTTCCTTCTTTCTGTTTAGATGATCATGTATGCAGACAGAGACTGCAGAGATGGTACGTATCCACAAGCACAGACGTGTTTTCATGTGTGTGGTTTTTTACATATATACTTTTCATAGTTAAGAGTACTGCATGTATATTTATGTAGATCAACTTGCTCACAAACACATTCATATGTATATACACACCCACATACAAGTACACACATACATCTGTGCAGGGATCTATGTATGTGTGTGTATGTGTATTTTTGTGCATATGGAATAAAACAGGTTTTTTCTTTCCTACCCCTGAGTCTTCCTCCTTCCCTCCTCACCAAGTTGTGTGCAAAATTCATTGTGCACCCACTACTTTTTTTCAGCATAATGATGCAGCAGGTTTTGGACACTACCACTGAGGCAGGGTTTATTTTGAAGCAGAGCAGCTTTGTCCCTAGTACAGTATTCTAGTGGTATGACTTAAACCAGCAAAGCCTTTCTTCTGAAATCTTGACCGTAGACAAAACATTTGCCTACTTGAGAGATCCTGTTTGGCTGCTTTACTCTCATGAAGCTCCACTTACTCAGCATAAGTAGAAATCTCACTGATTTCTAGACAGTAATGAACATGTTCGCTGAACGTGAACTGTGAACCTGGAAGTCTAGGGGTCAGAGGTACCATGAAAGTGATTACAGTAGAAGCTGACAAGGTGCTTGAAACTGATTTCCTTTCAAAGACTTCTGAATCTGCTTGTTTGAAACATAATTATTGTTATCTTTCAAATTTAGGATGGATTTCTCTCTAACTGCTCACCTATGCTATTTTACTAGCACATTGTGTTGGTATGTCCTCTGGTGATGCAAACACTGTGCCTTGCTTTGTATTAAATAGGCAGCAGATTAAGTCAAAATCAAGCTCAATGTCTCTCTCATTTTTATTGTATAGCTGTGGGCTGAAATCTTGTTTTTACTATATGTCAAGCATCTGAGATTTGGTGCTAGGCAGTTTGACAGGCAGTTCGACAGACAGTACTGGAAAAGGTAAGGAAGAAAAAAACATCTCTTGGCATAGAAGCTCTGCAGCATTCAACACAATTCTGGCTTTCACAGAATATGCCTGGCAACTGCTACAATCTGCTTCCCAGAAATCAGTGACCTGTGTTAAGTTATTAGCCACTGGGCTCAGACAGCTCACTCTCCAAGAGTCTTTTAAGAAGATTTTCACCTCCCAGTCATCTGATGCATTACCTGCATCCCATACAGGTTTATTAAAAACTGCTCATAACAGATGCTTTTCACACATCAGGATCCCAGGATTTGAAAGTTATTCATGTGAAGGCTGCATGTGCACACAAAGTTGTCAAATTTTCCAGGACACTGCTTTCTACAGCTTCATATTATTATTATATGAGGTGTAGTGTATGTGTCTGTAAATCTTTTCTGAGAAGCTATGCTTTGAGTGTCTTAATAATGTAGCTAATAGCTACCCAGACTGGACAGGGGTTGCTGAGGTCCCTCAAAAAAGCCTGAAGCTGATTCTTACAGCCTGCAACATCTTTGGGATCACTAAAATTTTAGCAAAAGGAACAAATAGATGGGCTGGGCCACCTCAGTCTGTGAAGAGGATGACAGGTGGGGAATTGAGACAATGGTTTTTAGCATGCATAGCACATAAAAGCTGTGAGTGAGCAATTGTTTACAGCTCCTAATATAAGAACTAGTAGGCTTCAAATAAAACTAGCAGGTTGCTTATTCAGAAGAAACACCAGGGAACATCTCTGCAGGCAGTGCAATGTAATAGTTCAGTTCTGAAATGTGTTACTTTGAGACTTTTGTAAAAAGTTTAAATAGTTCTACAAATTGTTATAAAAGAAATCATGGAATAAAGTTGCTTTGAGAGATTCAAATACAGATACAATCCAATCTGCAAAGCACTCACAGCACAGGTAAAATACTATTCAGAAATGCAATACTACCTGCTTGTACAGGTTCTTCTGCTCTTTCATGTGCTAACGCTACCGCACATGTGAAAATTCTGGAGGATCTGACCTGACTGACCTGCTGCTGGATCTGGCAAGGCTGTTCGTATGTTCTGCTCTTTGAATAATTCATTCTGACTCTGCACAGGACTAGTATCAGTAACCCTCTTCAAATTCCATTTTCCCATCAATGATAGCAATTGACTGTACTACAGTGTGATATTTTTATGTAACTTTCATCAACACCTCCTACACATTTACAAACTCAGGAAAAGTTATTTTCATTTTGCTTTGAAATGGTGTCATTATAGCACATAGGTCATGCAAACATTATTTCTCATTTGCATAATTATTCTATTTTCAATTATAGATTTTAAGCCATACAAATATCAGGTTTACTCATGTTAGAAGTCCAGTGATCATGAGTTCGTGAATGTTCCTGCTGCATACCAATGGCTTCATGCACTTATTGCAGCTATACGTTAATTAAATAAAAAAAAAAGAGAGAAAGAAAAAACCTCACCTGCATACAAACCAAAGCAACTGTAAAATATGAAGCCAGAAGATCCTCCTTTTAAATAGGTATCATAGCAAAAGCTATGTAGCTGTAGCCAAGTGCATTGAGAAATATCAAGTTTATGTTGTGAACCACATAAAAATAATACATTAGGCCAATTCAGTATCACAGATTTGCCCACTTTGAAAGCTAGAGACTATCAACATGACAGCAAAAAGAGAAATTCTTGCAGGAATCCAGGTCTTTGTTTGATAGTAAGTATCAGTACTCCTCTTAAAAATGGCAAGTCATCAAGAAAAGTGAATGGTTTTCCTTTTAAACAGAACATCAGGTGTCTTAAGTGTGGTCAAAGGCAGAAAAATGGCTACTTAGAAAAAAACATTCTTCAGCTGAGATACCTATATGGTTTCAACTTATATCAACCTAGTTTACTAGTTTACTGGCAAAAAAAAGGAAAGGCATAACTGTTGGTTCAAAGCTAAGGTCCTCAAGAGAACATTTGCCCTCATGAAATCTGCTAATAAGTATCCACTAAATTCTGGTATTACCATATGAAACATGATTGATTTTAACTGAATACTGTCTTTATTCTTTCTTGGAATGCTGTGGTCTGTATAATTACCTATAATTTGGGCTAAATAAGTAGAAATTCGAGTGTGTAGTGCTGCAATTAGATCTGAAATTAGATCAGCTGTTAAAAATTGAGTGGCACTGAAACTATTGCAAGAAAACTAATATCCAATTATACACTAATTTTTTTTGGTTTTTTGTCTTATCCTATCCTGATCCTCCTCTGCTTCTGTTTATCTTCTTCCTTTAACTGCCTCACCTAGCCTGTAACATTTCTCATTTACTGAGGCTGTACTCACACAGACACTTGGATTGTAAGTACATCCATTTGGAGATACATTTTTTCCCTTTTGGATCTTGAGAGAAGGAAACTGCCATGTAAGAATTATCACTTTTAATTAGTGAACTCACAGATTGGCAGCATGTAGAAAAGCTATGACAGCAAAAGGAAATGAGATGATTTTAGCAGTGATAATCTTTATAGAGCCAAGAAACTTTCACAGCAGTTCATTAGAGGGGAGATCTGTGATTTAGGCAAGACTGAATCAGCACTCATGCTGGCTACATCAGTAGTCCTCAGAATTTAAAAGACCAGAAAAGGAGGAGTGGGTCACACATGCTGGTCTGGGAAGGCAGGGTACATTCCTCTGTGTGTACTATTCTGTCCTGCATTTCCTTTGAGTCCTGTGAATGAATGATGAAATAGATGTGGTTTGACAGCTCACAGTGTGAATAGTAACATGAAAACTGGTATATTTTTGCAGCATGAAATGTAGTGTATACATTGCATACCTTGGGCTCTACTTTGGTTGTGGAAGGATTCAGAGACTTCTGGGAGAGTATTACAGGATTTTGCAAGCTGGGAGCAATCATATTGGCTATTAACCAGTGACAAACCTGCTTCATTAAATTAAGGTGCCATCAGCAAGACAAGTATGAGTGAGCAGGAATTTTACCTTTTTACCTTCTACTTCCAAGTAGTCATAGCTGTTCCCATGAACACAGGGTAGTGTGGTGGCCTGCTCTCCGGGGTTTTGAATGATGCCTCCTTTGTCTTCTCTGTAGACTCTAGTGTCCACCAGCTCTTCCATGTAGACTTCTGATGCTAACCAATTCTTCAACAGTCATTATTGCTGAGTGGTTTTAATGGCTGAACTACATGAAACCAAAGTGATTAAGGTACATTTGCAATCTAAATTTTTTTTAAAATTTGTTGTTAAAATTGTTCCTGATAAAAATGCCGCTGTCCTTTATGCAATGAAGGTTAATATTAAATATCAAGACAGTGTATTATTGAAATACCAACATTCCATTACTATTGAAAACATTGACAGAAAGTATGAGAAATCTTAAACAACGTTCTTTTCACATAAGGAAACTAGAAGCTCTCTATTGCAGGCATCATATGTGGGTATACATATATTTAAAGCCAGGTACACAGAAAGTATTTTACCCTCAATCTTTCCACAGAAAATTTCTACTACATATCAAAATCATTGTAGAATCACAGAATTCAAAACTTCAAAGGAGGACTTTCAAATTAAGAAAAAAAAAGAAGAGAAAAAAAGAATTTTCAAATATATGTGTGTTTTAAGCTATATAACTCTAGTTTTTAACCTTACTATTATAGCTATCACAAGAAGACATTGTCAGTACAGAGTTAATGCCACTGCCTACAGCCAAATGGCAAACAGACAGCCTGGCAGAAGGGGAAGTTCCTCCTCTCATAACAACCTGTTTAGTCTATTGGAGGGTTAAGCTACTTCCTTAATTTCACACAGCCTCTAAGACTTTTTGAGAGTCATGTTTTCAGGGATAAAAAGTGGGTCTCCCTAGCTTCATGTCTTACAGCACAGTGCTCAAATAATAAAACAACAGTAAAACAAAAATGTGGAAATATACCCAACCAGTGGAAGTTTTACAGCTCAGGTATTGTATTAACTTAACGATGAGGTAGAATTTACTCTTACTAACCTGTTTTATGTAACGTATCTTTTTTTGTTTTTAATAAAAGCAGAGAAGAATCTTAACACTAGATCACTGAGGAATTTTTTCTTATCTTACACAGTACATTATCATTTTGATGATTCAAAGAAATAGTGTTAATTGTCCAACCAGCTTGAATTAATAATTTGTCATATAATAAATGCAATACTTTAAGAGTACACTTAAATTTACTGAGGTGCATATTCCTACCTAATTTTTGAACTTTATTTTTAATTATTTTTAGGAACAATAGTGCTGGAATAAAAGATGACAAAATGATTCTAAAATTCTTAACAAGCTGGAATTTGAAAGGTAAGTAGAGATGTTTCAACGACCTATGTCTTTTAGTTGTGAACTTGACCTGGGAGTTATATAAAATTTTGGGGATTTTTTCTGAGAAGCCATGATACAGTTAGATACCCCTTAATGTGGCTACAGAAGACAGGTGTACCATTGTGTCTTTGGTTTAGGTTTCTTTTTCCTCATCTCTAAATGGAAGAAAAGTTTTTATCTTTGTTTGTGAGACAACTTGAAAACAAAATCATTCTCTTTCTCTACCAGACTCTGTTTTTTTTGTGACAGACTTTGAAATCTTGACTGAGCCTTACTATTTCACACACAGAAACACGCATGGTTCTAGCATGAGAACTGGATGCTTCTTTTTTTTGTTTCAAAACCCCTTTAATGACATTTATTTCCATCTTTGGTATAATACAGGGAAAAAATACTGCTTGTATTTCTGAGTAAAGAAAACAAAAGACAAGAACAGCTAAATGAAGTATATCTGAGAGAGCTAAACTGGGTGAAAGCTTAGATCTTTGGCTGAGCTCAAGGTTATACTTGTTCTAAGAAATGTATTTGGGGCTGAAAGGCATCTTGCTGCTGTCTTTGGTTCCTCTCCTTTGTTCTTACAATTGTGTATAAGTTACCTTTGAGCTCTCCAGACCATTGCAGTAACAAATGAGGAAAAAAATATAAACTAGAAGTACATGAAACTACCATGAAGGTGTCTTTCTTCTTTGGTTCAGGTGTCAGTCCTGAGACTGTATATTTAAGGCATATCTATCATATGTACCTTTATATATGTAAATATTTGAATTAACCTCTTGCTCATGGGGTTATAGTTACATGTAGTTATATTTGTGCTCTCTGGGGCTTTGCTTAAAGTGGCTATGTATGACTACTGTTAATAAAATTGAGATGTGAAACCCTTTTAAAACTTACTTGCCTTATGACATCAGAGATCTGGAAGACACCAATCTGACAAACCAAGTTAGAAAACTTCTCAATTCAAGGAAAAGAAAAAGAAAAGCAAGAACACAACAGTGCTTCTCCTAAAGACAGTTCCTAAAACACATACTACACTTGCACACAAGGAGATTAAGAAGCAGGAGTGTTCTTAACTTAGCAGTAATCATCCTAATGGAAAGCATGGAGAAGTTTCCTGATGTTTTCTTGTTATTTTTTAAGTTTCTTTTCTTTGGGGAAAAATTATTTAAGGTTTTGCAAAAGACTGTGATATTGTTCCTTGTAACCCCTCATTTTCCCTATGCAACTCAAAAATTATGTTTCACAAATTATTATGTATTAGTGGAAGTTATTAAAGCTTCATGTCTTTCTTATAATGCAGCTATCTAGGTAACATCCTTGCAAACTGAACCTGCAAATGTCATGGTTATACAGACATATCACAGTAAAATAATAATTACTAAAACAATACGTTCTCAGGGCAGACAGAACAAAATTGGTTTTCCTATTCCAAAGTACTAAAATTTACTTCAATAGTCACAAAGTAACTGCTGTATTGTGTAGACACATTTGAAATGGAAACCCAGCAACTTAAAAGGTGTTTTGGAGAGCATTTTCGGGTAGGGCTGACTGACTTGCAGTTTCTGAAAGAAATAAATGGAATGTGATGCTCTTTTATTCATGCAACATATTTTCAGGTTTAAAACTGGGGAGACTAGACTGGTGAATAAACAGTTATTGTTAGAACAAAGGTGCAAAACTCTGTTTCTCTGGTATGAATATTTTAGTTGTTTGTACTCACCATGTGCAAGTCTACAAGTAATGTTTGTCTCAAAGGATATCTTAGAAGTGCCTTTTTTTGGGGGGTGGTTGGTACACACTGAAGTAAACCATCTGCCATGGAATATAAGTAGAACTAAAGAGAGAAGATCAGGTTTTAGGAAGAATATATATCATAAGAGATTTGAGCCACTTACATTAAGAAATGTAAGACCGAAAATTGCTGCTGTGTGTAATTTGTAGAAAAATACCAAAGTAGAAGCACTAACATGGCCTCTCCGTGTGTCTGGTAATACACTGCTCTGTAAAACAATTCTTTCTGATACATTTCCTGTGAAACTGAAAGCTCATATGGGTGCCCTTTGAGTGTGCCATATCCCTCATTTCTGATAAAATGCTTGCTTGGGAGCGAAGGATTTGCAGAACTCAAAACTATAGGAATTGGAAGAAATTATTTATGTCTATGTATTTTCTAATTATGAATTGCGTGCCAGAAGGAAATAGCACCTAGAGGATATTTCAATATCAATTCTCATTTTCCAGGTAAAGCCACATTCATTTTTAACCTACCAATATCAAAATCAAATAAAACAAATAATTATTTGTGAACACACTTAAAAATAGATATGATCTTTCATCTGAAGCTATCCCACAAGTTTAATATATAGTTTAATTGTTTTCTAAATACTCTGAGTCTTAGGGTCTGTCCAGATGTGGAAACTGAGTCAATTTCAAATTTCTGCAATATCAGTCAATTACTGAAAACAGTAAATACAGAATAGTTTCAGCTATCATTTAATAGCATAAGTAGAACCTAGGAGTGCTCATTTCTGAAAATATATGGTTTTTGCTCTCTAACCATACATTGTCACATTGAATCATGGCAACTTAAACTTTTCATATTGATATTAATATTTCTAACTCTGAGGACATATTTTTTATGTTTCAACTCTAGAAGTGTACTGTAAGTGGAAGTAGTTGCCTGCATGCTTGATGCCTACTTCATATATCCAGCCTGTAGATAGTACTGCTCCTCTTAATATTAAAAGCATAAATTCCAGATGTTATATAGAAGGCATTTCTGTATGCACTGCAAGGAACTGCTTTTCAGCATTCAACACTAACAGACACTTGGATGTTGTGCAGGAGATGCAGTCTAAACATTAATATGGAGTATTCATTAATAGTACATGCTTCTTTTTTCCTCCATTAAAATATGTAATGTGCTACAAGGACCATCTTTTGTGATGCCAAGGATTTAAACTGGATAATTACCATCCAGAATTTAACAAAAAGGTCTTAAAATTAAGTTTCCCTGAGTTCTCACAGAAAAACTTTCAGCTGTTATTCTTAAACCCTTTGTTGTAAACAAAGTGCATTATGTTGAATTGATCAATGTAAATATTACTTTCTGCAGTCGGCCTCCCAGCAGTGCTGGTAGCCTGAGTGCTAATTGTGTGCAAGTGTTGAGCCCCAGCCAGTGCTGGTTGCAGCCTCATTAGCATATTCATAAGTCACAGCTTCGCGCAGGTGCCAGAAAGAGCAAAATGTTTTGTGACTATTCACTGCTGCAATAGTAAAAATACTGAATTACTCCTAAAAAGCTATTATATGCCATAAAATAAGCTTCTAATATTGCAAAGTAGGTATAAAAACTCTTGAGCAATTGCTCTGTGAAAAATTGAAACAAGACCTTTTTTTCCTTTTCATTTTTCCCCTTTTTCCTGACTTCCTTTCTCTCTCTCCCATCCCCCTTCCCCACCCCTCCCCTTTGCCCTGCAGAGTGGAAAATTCAGATCAGGCACATTAAAAACAATGTTTCTTGCTTCATCCCCTTTTGAAAACTGGCTCTGGTTTTCTTAACAGAGGCCAAGGAAGATAACGTGATAATTACTAGATTAGACATCTACAGACCCTGCTGCATGAGTGATAAACCAGTATAATGGAACTAAGCTGCTTCTAAATGTATCGGAGCAATCTGGACCCTCACTAATTCAAATAAATTCAAAATAAAAGCACGTTCTCAACGTGCTGCTGCCAGTAGTAGCAGCATGATAAAGGGATTGTCTGGATCAGTGTATCTCTTCACTGCAGGTCACTTTCGGCCCTTTCATCAATACAATTTTATCTTTCTGTAATGAAAAGACAACTGATTCAATTAAAATTGTATTTCAAAACCTTAGTAAAGCAAAATGTTTCAAGGATTTTCCAGCAATGTTAAATCCAGATAATAAGACTCCAGTTTATCATTCAAGCATATCTAGCAGTGTCCTTTCTCAAATAAAGTTGCATCACTGCTAAGAATAAGAACTTCTTAATTTAGTTACTTTTACCACTGCTCTTGCAGAGAATGTTTATAATTTCTGTGTAGTATACTGGACTAGGAAGCCTATTTTGTTTCACCTTAATGGATCCTGTTAAATCATAGATTCATAGAATGCTAAGGGGTTGGAACGTGCCTTAAAGATCATCTAGTCACAACCCCCCTTGCCATGGGACACCTCCCGCTAGACCAGGTTACTCAAAGCCTTATCCAACTTGGCTTCGAACACTGCCAGGGCTGGGGCAGCCCCAACCTCCCTGGGCAACCTGTTCCAGCCTCTCACCACCCTCACAGTAAAGAGTTTCTTCCCAATATCTAACCCAAATTTCCCCTCTTTCAGTTTGTCCCCATTGCTTCTTGTCCTATCCCTACAGTCCCTGATGGAGTCCCTCTCCATCATCGCTGTAGTCCCCCTTCAGATATTGGAAGGCTGCTATGAAGTCTCCATGCAACCTTTTCTTCTCCAGGCTGAACCCCAACTTTCTTAGCCTGTCTTTGTAGGTTCAGCCTTCCTGTAGATGCAGATAAGCAGGACCTTGGTGACATAGACTTTAACAAAACGTATTAGATAGTGATCCACAATCAAAGTACACTCTAAGATTTTTATTTTTGGCAGAGGATCTACCCTAATTACACCACTAAGAAACATGCACTAATCAGCAGGATTTTGAAATATACTTTGGCTATTGTCCTTTCATGGAGGGACAATATTAAAATTATTAAGTACTCATTTCCTTTTGCAGTATTCTACATATCCTACTTGTTCATGTTTTAATGGGAGGAATGCTTATGTGAAAGCTATAAAAAACTACATGAAAACTATAAAAAAAAAAATAAGGTAAGTACAAGGTACCTGTATAAACATCTACATTTCAATGCTACCCTTACAGTCTTAACTATATCTTGCATAAAGATTTTGAGATTTTTACTCAAAAATCTGTGAGGAGAATTTGACATTGCTTACACAAGGTATTTCCTACATATTTCTAGTATTCCAGCTAGAAAAGCCTTTGAGACCTGGGAAGCCACACTCATTCCCATCACAAAGCTGGCAGTTGCCAGTCGAGTGACAAAGCATGTCCCCACTTTAGCCTTGGATTTCTCCTGCTGTGTCACAAGATGGGAGCCCTGAGCATAAAGAGCCCCTGGGAGCTGGCTGTGAGCTGCTGAAACAATCCACCCAGCACAGTCCACTCCTTGGGGAGATTTGGATGTCCTCAGAAAGAAGGGCATCAGGAAGGAGGTTGCAGACTGCATTATAAGCCATTTCTGGTTCTTGGTGTGTGCATCACAGCCCTTTTGCCTCTCAGACTAACAGGTTAGTAGAGTTGTGTCCAGAAAGCCCTACCTGCAGGTGAGTTGTAAGACCTCAAATCCCTCAGATGCTGCAGGAAATATATGGCTTTGTTTGGCTTGGTTTTGGCTTTATCTTCCTGACTTCTTAATTCTAAGCATTCGGTTACCTTGTTAAAAGGAGGAATTGTCTCTAGAAGATGATGAAGCTCACACCAGCCACTGAGTCCTTCTGGACAGGTTTGAGCTGTTCAGTCCTGTTAAGAAGGAATATATTCTGCAGGGTTATCAAGGCATAAACAGAGGCTGCTGGGGAAAATATAAGGTCTAAGAAATGGCTATGTATTCTGTTCTTAGGCTACAGCAAGGTAAATTCAGGAATTCAATTTCACATTTAGGAGAAGTAGCCGACTTTAAGTCAGTAGTAGATGAAAGATGTGTTTATGGCTGGCTACAGGAAGCTATAGGTTTGCCTGATCTGTGTTTTGGCCTGAGGGACCCTGAGGCCAGGTAGGTTCATCAGTGCATCACCCTGCCTGAGCCATGGCATGGTTCTGCAGAAGCCCTCTGAAAATCAAGACACCTTCAGTGCACAGAGAGAGTGTTGCAACAGCACAGACACATTGATACTGGAACAAATCCAGAGTACAGAATAATTAAAAGTATGGACAGTGTATGTTTACCCTTTCTAATGTCAAATCATGTGAAGATATTCGTGTTTCATTACTGGGCATGGGCACTGGCCCCTACAAAAACCCTGCTCACTTGAACTGTGTGAAATTTCAGCATGCAAGAAGCAGCCAGGCCGTTATGCCTTAGACAGACACGACATCCTATTTCTGTCTCTTGTCCCTCATTGATATTGGTAAAGGTTAAGCTTTAACTCAGCACAGAACATCTGTCTGTCTGTGTGTGTGTGTGTGTGTGTGTTGGAATGCAAGTGTCGTCCTTGGGCTACAAAGATTCTTAGAAACAGTGAAACTTTGTTCTCAGTTTCACTTGCACAAAGAGATTCAGTGGGTGTTGTCTCAACAAATTGGAACATGATCTTGAGTATACTGAGCCTTGAGAAAAAAATTATAGCTAGTTTTGGTCTCCGAGGAGAATGCCCAGTTAAAGTAAAATATCCTCACCATATCCTAGGGAGTACTATGACTGTGGCAGTTCCCTTTATAGCTAATGGAAAGGAACAGGCACCTCTAGAGAGTCATTATCTCATCATAAGATAGAACAGATGAATATCCCTGGAGGAGCCTATTTTTCTCCATTAACTATAAAGGGATTCTAAAATGCCTGGCTCAGATTTTAGATGTCTAACTTTCAGATGTTAAATTACAACCAATTAAGTCAATCACATGTTGTCCCCTAGCAGAATATATTCTTTCCCTCCACAACCAGTCACCTCAGTCAGTATCCACAAAGAAAAGGCTGGAAAGAGAAAAATCAGTCCTGAATCTTCCTTGAACCTCCTCACACATTTGCAGTAATTGTCACCCGTAGCATGCAAGCGGGAAATAATGCATATTCTCAGAAACTTCTGAGTCCAGCTCCTTTTTAACAGTCTGTTATTTCCAGTTTTGGGACATGGATACACGAGGAAGAAAAGTGTCACAAAGGGTATTATCTGTTGCTGCATCTAATGAGTACCATCTGGACAGCCTTACATATATGAAAAGTATTTTGCACCTGTTTTGCACATCATTAAAAGCACCAGATACACTTTTATATACCAACATCAGTGTTATCAGTAGAAACACTATATTTCCAGCAGCTGACTATTTGGATTGTGATGCATCTGTTTTCTACCTAGATAGGCACAGGTCTGAAATACGTAGAATTTCAAAGTCTGTTGCTGTGTCACTTGGAGGAATTCACCATAGTTTTGCTGTTATGTTCATAAAATTTCCATTTTCATAATTTTTTTTTATAATCAAATGCTGTGTGAGCTTTCATGCACATATATTCTTTATAGTTAAAAAAAAAACAAAAAAAACCAACCCCAAAATCCAAAACAATTACTGTGCCAATATAAGTTGTTTCAAATGCAAAAGTAGCTGTAGAAATATGGTGACCACATTCATGCCACCTTTTACTAGTGCTTGTATACTATATACAAAGGATTATATATTTCTTTTTTTTCTAGAAAGCTTCACTCTTCATGGCTAAGTATTATTTTTCTTAATATCTTATTTATTATGAAATAACCAAATAAGTTCTGGTTATTTTTTATTGAGAGGATTATTCTTTACATGACAACCCAGGGTGCCACAGAGCTTTGCTGAGAGGTCAGCTCTGAACCCCAAATTCTGCAGAAGCCAGACAGAAAATAACTGAACACAAAAGAGTATGAGGATGCATGTTTTCAAGAACAGTATTTTCCTTGTAGCTACTGAAAATTAAACCACTAAAGCACAGCCTTTCTCTAAAATCTAAAATTTTGAAGATTTTAAACCCCTTATAGTCTCTTTCTCCATTGCTAAATATTAAACTACTCTCTTTTTTCTCTGTTTTTATTTTGTCTGTACAGACATACACATGCACACAGAGTGTCTTTATCTATCTGTATGTCTACCTATATGCATAGGTATATAGATAGGAACCTCTTTAGATCCAAAAATGCAGTTACATGTAATTTAATGTGAAAATGGGAAGGAAAAACTGATTTACTCATCCAAATTGTTAGAGATTTTTTTGTCACAATTGTATGGTAGGATATAAAAGTCCATTTAGGGCTAGGGAAAGGAAAGAGAATCCAATTTCTAAAAACCATGAAGAATTACACATTATTGTAACATCTGGCTGCATAAGGTAAGACTGCACCTGGGTAATATTTGCCAACATGACTGTAAGATATGCAGGGAGATACAAAAATCCATGGACCTCAGCAGCACTATAGGAGTAACAGAATGAACAGCTTCTGAAAAATGTCATCAATGTATTATGTATAAAATAGATCTGTACTACACTTCAGTGTCAGCCATGCATGACTTTTTGTTCCTCTGCTATCCTTACTTAGCATAGGGAAGGAAAGTTAATTTCCATTCGTCTGGGCTTCTCTAAAAAGCAGCATCTTTTTAAGTCATCTCCTAGGGAACTTCTGAAAAAATACAAAACTAGATCATAGAGTCCTTGAGTTTATGAGTAAAAATTTCCTGGGACAATACAATTTGAAAAAAACCTGCATGTATCTTGGGAAAAAGATATAGTCAGAAAGTTCTTAGTTGTTTTTCATTATTTGGCTGGCAGTCTTCATAATAAATACAGCAGGAGGCATCTGATGGAGAAAGTCATAAAATAGCCTTAGCAATTTAGCTGGAAAAGCTTAAGAAGATGTCACTACACTCCTCAGCTGAAAGTTACTGTCCTGACAGTTGTGACATCAAAATAAACAGTCTGAGCACTTCAAATCCATTTCAGTGCAGTGTCACAGGGTTATCTTAAATCACTGCTGAGGGTAATTACAGATTATTAGGTTTTCATTTATGTAGTAGCTGATAAATACTTTATCATGAAGAATTATCTTTATAGTAGGTAGATAGTGATGAATTTCTAAAGTTCTTTGTTGATTTCTTTTCTAATTGAAGCATTACAGTGAATACTTCATCTTATCTGCAGATGTGTTCAGCAGGTATTTAGTAAGTTCATTCCATTGTCAGTTGGGAGAGAAAGGCCCACAATGTATTTGGCATGATTTATACCCATTAAAGTGTTTACCATTTGTGGCTGGTTTACAAAGTAAAAATCTTATGCGTAAAAATGTTATTGATATTTTAATTTTATTAATAAACTAATAAAGTGTTCTCTTTTCTTCAGCCATGCATTATAACTCTATTGTATAATATTGAAACATATGATGCTGTGGAACTATAATGTTCTTTATGCTGTGATTTTTTGGTGTTCCACTAAACTCTCTGGTCTAATTGAACCACCTCATTAGAGACAGAATGCATAAATGAAGTTCTGTTGATGTGATAGAAGTCTGGTTAGATATTTGTGAAGTTGTCCCAGTTTTAAAATCTATATGCTTCTCATGATGTCTGTCCATTTTGTACATTGAGAGGACTGAGTAAGCAGAATGATGCTGTGTCACATACACTGCTGATTTTATTATTTTATCAGATTTATATAATCTGGTGAGTCGAGGTTCATTAAAAATGATGTTACTCCTGTACAGAGCTCTGAAGAAGCAGCAGAAGCTGACCTGTGGGGCTCTGTGCCATTTGTGATGAGCATTATATCAAAATTCTTTTGAAATGCTGTCACAGATGCAGGAAACAAAAACGGGTGTTACGTAACATATGATTTCTACATCTTGGAGTGGAGAATATTAGGAAACCTGACCAAGGTAGGAATTTCTGTGCGTGTATGGGTGTTGAGTGTGCAGTCTGTCTGACAGGATAGCTGTATTTTTTTGGAATGATTTCAACAACTAAGTTAATACTACTATGCAAAATATATTAAAAAAAAAACCAAAACAAAAAAAAAACTAACAGAAATCTTTAGTTTCTCTTAAGCACTGACTATATCAAGGTGCTGTGAGCACGTCAAGCAACCATAGGTTGCTACATTGAAACAAAAGTACTCTGGGGTCATTTTAAACAACTGTGATCCATCATAGCTCTACTTCATGAAAAGAATAACAAAGCTATGGGTACTTTTTGGCCTCAAGAGCTGCCTAACGATCTGTCAACACTTCTGCTAAGTTACCTGCAAAAATAGGGTTTGAGTAGCTCTGTTCTGCTGTGAACAGAGCTGGTACACATACAAGCTGTTTGGCTGGCCTTGCTTTTGAAACTGCTGACCTGACACCAGGAAAAGCAAGTGATCAGGCAGGAGATGCACAGTCTGCACAATGAAAAATTTAATAACTTGTAAATGGTGTAAGAAGGAAAGAGGAGTTGGAAAAAGAAGAAAGAAGGCAGATAACCCTAGCTTTCAAATAGACATTTTGCCTTCCTAAAATTACTCTCTCTACTTCCACATTGATCAGGAAAAAACATCTACTGTTTTCAGAATGCCAAGTTTGATCCTAAAATCACAGAAATAAATTTCATATAGCAATATTTCTTTATCACAACAATAAAATAATGCATAAAAAACCCTATCATTACTCTTCAAGAAGAATTTAAAGCGTCCATTAGTACTACAACCTCAGAAAATCAGGCCATTTACTTGAATACCTAAATATGGTATGCTCCCAGGCAACCAGGTATAAAAAATTATATTCTTTTTTTCATCATTATTATGATGAAGAGAGATATGAAAAAACAGCTGAAAACCCATAGAGTGAAAAAAATGCTATGTAGAGAAACAATTTTTAAAATTGTTACAATTTATAAAAGAGACAGATTGAATAGTGTTGCATTAATACATATGAAATAGATATTTAAATTGTATAGCCATCAGATTCAAACAAATCTCTAGACAAAGAATTATGCTCAATTTTTTATATTGTTATTTTTCACATGGTTCCTCTGCATCTAAAAATTAATTTCTCTGTCCTTCTAAATTTTAGAAATGGCAATGCTTTTATACTTGCTTTTCCTTCCCTTAAGAGTGATATGCAATTTACATTTAGTGGCAACTTACATGTGACACATGGTATCATCCAAGAATAATTTATTGTAAAGAATGGTATAGGTGATTACAGTAAGGAATGGAATGTAATAGTACAAAAATATTAGAATATATATACTGTTAATTCTATTTTATTTATCCTTTGAAAGTTTCAAAAATAAGTTCAAAAATGTTCCAAGCATCTAATAATTACTGTGCAGGTGGTGGTGTTTCTTTGTTTGCTTTGTTTTTGTTTTCCTGGCAATTATCACCAAAAAAATATTTATTTGTACACTGATTTGTCCATATTTATTCATGGGCTAAAGTTTTGCAAAAAAACCTGCACAGTTGTATATGGCAAATATTTTATAATGTGTATGTTAATGAAATTCAAATGAATAAATAGAGTACTTGCCCAGGATACTTATCACAAAACAAATGAAAAAATAAAATCTTTTCAACAAAATTTAATTCATTAGTAAGCACAATAAAATGAAAGTGTGTAAATTAGTAATCATGTATAAATAATGGACGTCTTTAAAATTCAGTTATGTGGTGGAAAATACGCATGGATTTAACATCATTTTGATGAGACCAGTATAAGTTGCAGATAAAATACACAGAGAACAGACAAAAAGCATACTCTCCATGTGCCCAAGTGATTCAAAAGGTAATTTATTGATCAACAATATTAATTACTCTGATCATCTACTTCTGTGGTAGGTAGTATACTTTACACATACAAAATACATTTACAGTCTTTCTGGTCACTATTTTGTTCTCTGATATTATAACGCTCTATCTCTGCCATTTAAGGATCTCATTCATTTTTCATTGAAGTAACGGGAATCTTCAGGCTGAGGAACTGTATTCTCTAAGAATTTGACATTTATGTAAAGACAGGTTTGGTTTGGGAGTCTGTTAAGTTCTGTACATAACACACATATAATCTGCACATATAGTAGTAGACCTGATAGCATACTTACTGTAAACATTGGAAAGACTATTATTAATGTCAATGGCTTTTCAACTAGCAATTTAAGTATATTGTATGAGAACACTTACTAAATTCAGATGTTCCAAATTCTGATATTTCTTATACCTGAAAAGTTCTTTGCATACACCGCCATGCACTGCATAGTGGCACAGGCTCATGTTACACTTTTGCCTCTGTTGTATACCTGCAATAAATTTTATGCCTTGAGAAGATTGACAGTGAAACTTAGCATTTGTTACTTTGCCAATAGAGAGGGGTATACTCCTCATTGTCAACAGTAAAAGCCCACTCACACATCTAGCATGTCTGTCTAACTACACAGAATAAATTATGAGAATGCAACCTATCAGAAAATATTAGAAAATATTTCTACCCGAAGTCATATAAATGTACTTTCTCCTACTTGTATGGTGTCACCTAACATATTGAAGAGAAGATATCGTACATAGCAAAGCTAGATAAAGAAACAAAAATTTGAATTCAGCTATGAATCCTTTTTTTTTATTCTTGGAAGTGCCAGGTGGTACTTTAAACCCTTACACTTCAAAATGGTGAACAAATTCTTTCGTTTCCTGAAATTAAAGGAAATATTTAACAAAACCTTCACAAATGTCTTTAAAAAATCAGTGTTCATGATGTCAACATTTCAGGTGTTTCTTAATGACACATCCACATATCCTTCCATGATTTGAATGACATTTATTTTTGTTTTGTGTTAATGCATTGGGGAAAAAAGAAAAGAAAAAAATAAATCTAAAAAAAAAATCGTTTGACATCATTATGGAACCTCAGAAATTAGATAGGATAGAAAACATTGTTTAAGAATATGTTTTTTCTCTAGAAACAGGGCATCAGACAATAGGCACCTCTATTATTAAGTTTGTTCTGCAGTCCTTTGAAGCTGGCAAAGGTGCTCTCCAGTCCTGGCTCTGCAGTAGGTTGACCATTGTCACAGGTGAAGCTATTGCAGTGGAAGCCAATTAAGAGTGAAATAATTTCTGCAGTGGTAAATTGCAATGAGATGACTTGGACACATGCTTCTTTTCTCCTACTACAGAACCAAGTTCTTTTGAGATTTGTTAAGGTGTGCTCTCTTCCAAGTTTAAGTACAAGACTTATGGTTCTGCACAGAAAGAGAAAAACAGGTGTCCTCAGCAGGTCACTTTGTTCTCCTCAAACTCATAACAATATGAGAGCCTCGGGCACTTTATGGCTTCTCTCTACTCTTTGTTCTTATTTTAACTGCAAAAATAAGAGCATGCATGTACATCTATATACATGCATCTCACTGAGCTTGTGATGTACTTACAATATATTTTAGCACCACTGCTAATCTATCTATGCTGAACACATAAAAACTATTTTTTTGTCTTTTTTAACAAACACAATGTATGTATTTTTAGATAAATCCTACTTTTTCTTCCTTTGTCTCCCCAGCTGTGAATTTTCATCACATAGTCCTAAAATCTTTGGTGTGACTGGGATTAAGGACATATTTTGCTTGACAGTATTTGTTTCCTATGAATAATGCAGTCACCCAAAATTAAGTATTTTAAATGCCTTCACTCTTTGTACATATTTATTTTTATTTTCAGCATCAAACAACACATCTATGTGACTAACGAGACCCATAAATATTTCTTATGGATAATTCCCTCTCTCCAATACCAGCCAAAGTATATAGTATTTCCTTCTTTAATTATAACTCAAATTCAGATACCTTTATATTCTAAATACACCTATTTTCCTAGGAAGAAGGGATTCTAGACAAGGACATTTAATGGAGGATCCCTCATCTTTCTGTAAGCAGCTGAAAACCCATGGATATGTACCCTCATGTCAAGAATCCAGGTAAAGAAGATTATAAAATACCTTTTGCCTTAAATATCTTGAGTTAGGTCTCTCAGGATGGGATTCACCTTTCAAATTACACAAATTTAGATGTTATTTGGTAGATGACTACAGATTGAATAGGTACCTGATACTTCCCAGTCAACACATACCTAGGTATGCAACAGCCACTCACCAGCAGGCATCCTACACCACTTTAAGTTCTCTGGCATGCTGGAGGCACCTGGAGAGCTGACAGGTTGCAAGACCTAAGTGGGAGCCCAGTAGACTATCTCGTGGTATTTCAGACCTACCCAGATGTGGGCTACTTAATGCTTCTGTCTCTTAATCAAGAAAGAGAGGCTGTTCTTTCCATCTCATGGAGGTAGTCATACTTTGACTAGAACATATTTTTCCATTCTCTTGGCCAAACATGTTATGCAATACAGAACAACATATGTCTGTTTTAATATTGTTAAGATGATTAGAGCTAGAAACTAAAACAAACTTGTAGGAACTAAGATAAAAAAATAATAAGGAAAAAGCTAAGAGAATACAAGGAACAGAGGATGCTAAAGGTGAAATTAGGAAAGAAGTGAAGCCATAAGTGAGACTTACATAATTACTTAAAATTAATTGATCGACACTTTCACTGGAAAGAATTATTTTTATGTAGATTCCCAATTAAAGAGGATCAATTATTGGTCACTTATTTACATATCTGAAATATCAAGGTTTTTAAAAACCCTTCATTTCTGAACCCTATATAATTGATAATTTTATCAGTGTTTTCCTCAAAATTTGACTTTTCTTAGGAACACTGAAGTCATTCATTTGAAGACACTATTTCATCTTAAGTTTTCTATTTTATCATAACTTCACAGTTTTACATGCATATACACACCAAAATTAAGTTGTGCTAGTCTATCATCTCCATTGTATAAATAAAAATCAATACACTAAGAAAACCTATACAAGTTTAGAGGGAGACTGAAGAGAAGCAGAGAAGTTGTAAAAAAATTAACTACCATACAAATAAAATCTCTTTTAATGTACAGACTGTGGTTTTACTCCTCACTGGGCCCATCTTGCCTTTTACTGCATATATATTTCTCCACCTGAGTAAATGGAATACCCCAGGTTTGAAGAAAAACACCCATGAAATTTCACAGTCCTTTCCTTCAAAAAGTCACATATGACCATCTCTCACACTGAATCAAAGTTGATCTATTTTTCTATTTTAGAAATTAGGTTTATGAATAAATGTTATAAGTACATTAAAAGCTGTAAATAACAGAGCATTATCACTGCCCTGGAAAATGCATCAGCTGCTGAAAGCTAGAAGTTTCATTTTGATGGTATATCTAAAATACGGATTAAAAAATTTATGGGAGAATATGAAACCAAGTCCTGGCAAAAAAATCAACTAAGCATAGCAAGGACTCATCAAATTATAAAATCACTCTGAAATGGTGCAGGTAAAAAGGGAAACTGATGTTTTTCAATAGAGGAAAATATTATTTTTAATTGGGGAAAAAAATCCTAAATTAATCTCTTTCTATTTTTGGAACTTGGCTGCATGGGAAAAAATGTACAAGCTCCAGCTAACTGGAGAAACATTGTATTACCAGCAGCTATTAATATTTATTCAAAATATTTCAAGTTTATCCTGTGAACAAAGTAAGACAATTACATTTACCAAGGGTATGGGCAGTAGAAGAACAAATGATGGTATCTGAAAGATTTTAAGCTACAGATGACACATTTACTGCAAGCATGTAAACTCTTCACATCATTTGTGTCAAAATAAAACTATTCATGCTGAAGTAGCGGATAGTAGTTGTTTAGTATTACAAAAAGTTTCAGTTTAAGCAAAAGAATATTCAGTCCTTGGAAAAATTTTCTTGTATTCTTCTTGTGTAGCAATAAAATAGTATGTGAATCATTATTTAAGTATCATCCCAGCAGAGATAGTCTTTAACTGAAGAAACAAACAAATGTGTTCAATTACTTAATAAAGAATTCAAATGTAGATATAAAAAAAAAAATTAAAAAAAATAATACAATGTGCCGCATTTTTCAGATAAAAAGAGATTTGAATACTGTAAGAACATATCTGCACTGCTTTTCCTAGCTACTGGCATGTTTGTAGAAATACCATCTGTACTCAGCTGTAAGTTTTCCAAGCTTTGCCATGGAACCTTTGAAAGAGGTATGTCTAGTAGTTGGCAAGCCCAGTGTCTGCTCATTTCTACTCACAATTACAACCACACATATCAATTTACTTTTTTAAAAAAAATTATTTATTTAACATTTTGGCCTATATTATTATCTGGCTAACTTCTGTTCAGCTGGCTACCTGTTAAAAATGAAGTGTTCCAAGACATATGAATGTAAGAAACATAAAAATATAAGCCAACTCAATAATTATTATTAGCCCTATACCTGCCTTTATTCATTTTACTAAGCTTTCAGATGTACAGTTATGAAGAAAGTGCCAGAAGGACAGGGCTACTTTTGACCTACTTTTCAACTTAAGTAGTCATTAAAATACCAAGAAAACACACTTGCTTTTCTTGACAGACTTTTCTGCCTAACAAAAAATAATGATTGCCTGTATCAATCTAGAGTTCATGGCTGTGGGTTTCTTATTTCCTCAGTTGTAAAGGCACTCAAATAAAGCACTTGCCTTTAGAATAAGCCCTCATAGATATAAGTTTTTAGTTGTACTGAGGGATTAAAAGCTATGTTCTGCCTGCATGACATTTATTGCAAGATCAAGGTATTAACTTGTAGATAAGTGTAGGAGAATGCACATGAGCATGCTGAGTCCCTGTGCTAAAAACTCCTGAAATGCTTTTCCACTGAGAATGTGAAACATATTTTATTTTTTATTAAGATAATAAAAAGGATTAGTCACATTACAGATTAATTGCCAGCACGATTTATAATCCGTATTATAAAATGAAGCTCTTCGGTTAGCTGAATTCAGAAATTCATCTGAAAATGTAATTTTCCCTTGTGTTCGCAGGTCTGTAAAATAAAAATTAATGCTTTTCGGTGTTAAAAATTTTGCTTAGCAGGGAGACAGATGCCATGGTTTAGCCTGGAGAAATGATTTCTGGGACAGACATTTAGAATTAAAATGAAAAATCGGGCTGTCTATTTGAGACAATAAAACTATCATTATTTTGTGAATATTTTGAAAAGTACATATGTTAAATATCTGTATTGATGAATTTATCCAATCTCTAAATAATAAAAGCATTATGACACTTTTTAATTTTTTAAAATATTTTACTGTTTCACTTATGCAAAATATGAAATAAAATAAATGTGTCCAGTAAAAGTTAAAACCTTAAATACTCTATTTGCTCTAACTTCTTCTTTCATTTATTCAACACTATATCAGTACTTTGGCAGAACTGGTTTGAATATCTGCAAGTATCGATGTGAATATTTTTTTTTATATACCATCATTCCATCCTTTTAGTGTCCAAGAACAGCTGCCAACATCCCTTTCAAGAACTTCTATGGCATGCTAGAATACGCCAGCCATTTGCATTGAGTAATGTGCAGTGAACGGTGATGAGAGCATACACTAGCCCTCTGCACCCACCGGTGTCCAACAGGAAAAGATAGGTAGACAGACAGACAGACACTGTTTCTGTAAATTCTCAGTCTTGTGGAATAAGTTTGCCACATGCTGTAGAAGATTTACTCCATCTAAATTGATGGTGAATTGATAAAGAACCATTCTCTTCCATCTGTATGGATACCTCTTGGTTTCTTGTGCCACAAATCTTGCTGATTTTGTACAAGCTCTTCCAAAACTCTATTACCTTACTTTCATTTTCAACCATAATCAAGAAAGAATTCACTAACTGAAATGCAATTTTTCTTTGCAAAAGGTAAACAATTTAATGATTTTTTTTTTAAATTATTTTTCTTATGATGTAGAAATATACTAGTTTTCTGTATAGGCATCTAGCTGTCTTGTCTTCTAATGTCTGGTTTTTGTGCTTTAATAAGGCATGTTAAAAACAGCATGCTAACATAATATTTTTACTTTTCATTATTTTTATTTCTAGTATTTTATAATAACCACTAATTTATTATTGTTATTAATTAAAGAATAAATGAATTAATAATAAAATATTGAGTCCCGGGTAGGAATCTTAGAGTATAGGGTCATAGAATGGAATGTTTTGTGTTGGAAGGGAGTTTTAAAGATCACTACTTCAGCTGCCTTGCCATGATCAGCGATGTCTTTCGTGAGGTTTGCATGAGACTATTCTTCAAGGTTTCAGTAGGTGTCATGCCTTCCTTCAAGCCTATGAACTGCACCAGTCATGTTGATGTGATCTGAAAATTTGTTGAGGGTGCATTCAATCCCACTGTCCATGTTATCACTAAAGACAACGACTTGTATTGGTCCCAGTATGGACCCTCGAAGGACACTGCTTGGTTTCCTCTTGGACATTGAGCAATTGACTGTAACTCTTTGGACAGGGCCATCCAGCCAATTTCTTACTCATCTAACAGTCCATCTGTCAAGCCCACACCTCCAAAATTAGTGACAAGGATGTTATGGAGGATGGTATCAAAAGCTTTACAGAAGTCCAAGCAGAATGACAACAGCAGCACTTTCCTTGCCCACTGATGTAGTCATTCCATCATAGAAGGCTAATGGGTTGGTCGAGAGCAATTTCCCTTTCTCTAATCATCTCCTTGTCTGCATAGCTTCCAGGAGGTCATGTTTCATGATTTTAGCAGGCACAGAAATGAGATCAACTGATCAGAGTCCTCTTTGGTACACTTTTCAAAAACTGGGAGAAATGTGGCTTGGCGACTGCCCTCAGGATCCTGAGATACACCTCATCAGATCTCACAGACCTGTGCATATTTATATTCCTCACATGGTCTCAAAGTGGACCTTCTTCTACCATGGGAGATCCCATTTTCCCCAGTCCTGATCTTGAGGATCAGGGACTTGACACAGGCATTTTGAACAAACTGATAATAGTGTCAGGGTGCCCTTCTCTTCCAAGTGCATTTACATAGGTGTCAGTGACATTTTAGGTGTCCTAGGACATGGTATCTGGTCTCCATCTTTCTCTCCAGGATGATATGAAGTTCTCTTCAGACCTGTGCACATCTGCCATCACTATATACATTTCTCAGTTATCTAAAAAATATCTTAAATGGTATTAGGCACATACATTAGGGTCCTAATTTACTTGCTTTATTCCACAATTCTGACATCAACATAAAAAAACATTTTTTCACTGTATGTAGTTATTCAGTTCCCAAAATAGGAAGAAGCAACTTAGTTTCTGATGAACACATGCCTTCTCTCCACTAGCCAGAATATTCATAACTATATATCGGTTCTAATTCAAAACATATGGTCTACACATTAATATAATTCAACACTGGGAATTAACTAAGAGCAGAATCTATTGGTTAAAGATTTGCCCATCATTACTGCATTACTTGCACTGAATACATGGAATTTTTGAATACACAGTGAATACCAGACTATGACATTAACATGGCCAAGCAACTAGAGAATTAACTTTGATTAGGCCTCATTTATGCTGATTTTTCCATTAACGTAAAATACCATAGATAGACATAAGTCAATTCTACTATTAGTGAGTCTCACACTTCTTGATTTGAATGCCAGTTTGCAAAACTATACATCAAATATGAAATCAGATTACCATATTTTATATGTGGGTAGGTGTGTGGCACACTAAAGGCATGTTAAACCATATTCTTATATAAAGCTCAGTAGGAAGAAAGTGATTATGGAAGAAGTTAAATCCTGCTCCAAGTGTCTGGCAATTTAAAAAGTATTAATTTTAAATTTTCTAAACTTTAAAGCAATGCCATTTATTTACCTTTTTCCATTCTATTACCAACCTTATTACTGCTTTTGAACTGAAACTCGGAATTCATTCAAGATGATTTCCTAATATATAGATCTGTAGCAGAGGGACTGCTTTTGAATTAGCCTTTCCTCTGCATGTGGTCTGAAAATTCAGACTGAGCTCAAATTTTGAGGACAAAATAAAGATTCCCATTTTGTAAAGCAATTCTTGGGTTTTGCCCTAATGCAGCATTATTATTATTATTATTATTATTATTATTATCCCAGTGTCTGTTGAACTAACAAGGCAAAAGTTTTTCTCCATATTTTTGAAGACTCATCTATATGTTGCAATTGATTTTCCATGTGACTATTTCAAAATACTGGGAAACAGGTAAAAATGTAACATTTGTTTCAGAAAGCTGCATCAGGATCTAACCAGTTGTTTACAAATAGCTTGTTATACAAATTGTATGATAGAAACTTTACTTTGATAGACATGGAGAAATAAGAGAAAAATTAATAAATTGAAATTGTTCTACCATTCCATAGGGCAATTCAATGAAAATTTTAGTAACACACTGAATCCAGTGAGAAAGATAGTGTGATGAGGAGCATAATAGTCATGTACAATATCTGGTTGGAAGTATTATATTAACATGAAAAATAATTAAAATTTGCTTACAGAACTATGTTCATATGCATAATTTACCAGGAATCAGAGTCAATTAGGAATAAAAACTTGAGCTGTTTTTGTTTGCCACACACAGACTGCCTAATGTAGTGAAAAATCCAGCATGAAATTCCTCATTCTGTTTCACCCTTCTCAGATATTTCTTCAAACAAAATTTCTATTTCAATGCAGACTTTTGGGGAGTTGATTTTTTCTCCAAATCATTATCTATAAATTATGTATAGTGGTTATGTTGTACAGCCTTGTTCATGAGAGCTAGAAGGCAAATGACAACACTGACTTTATTTAAAACAATCACTAATGTTTTTAAATCTAAGTGACTTAAGCCAATTCATTCTCATTTTTACTCTGCTTCTTGCAATCTTTTAAATTTTACAGAAGGTAACAGGGCATATAGTTAATTACTATAAATCCAAAGATATTTCTAGTGACTTTGACTTAAAACTGTATTTTACAATTTGTTTCCGAATCATGCAAGAGAACTTTTTTATAAGTTTTAACTCCTCTTAACAATTTATGCTTACTACTGAGGTCTCTACTAATCCTTCTCATAACCTCAATATTAGTTTCAGCAGGAATTTTCAAACTTTTCTTCATCATGGATTTTGGGTAATAATATGCAATTTTGTGCAATAAATACTACAAGGATTCAATAAAGGAGGAAAAGAATACTTTCATTATCAGCCATCAGCATGATTTCTTCGGAATTAGCATGACATTTCTGCATATATGAGCTATTCTGGAGACAGGAAACTACTTCCAGGTATTTTCATATTTTAATTTGTGCTTTTAATATCTCTGAGATATTAAGAGCTAAAACTTCTACATTCTTCCCCCTCCCCACCCCACCTCCTTCTCCTCCAAGATGAATCCAGAGCAAGGATGTCTGCGCTCGATAGGGCCACTTCTTGATGGAATCAGACTCCTTGAAGTGAAGGAAGGTCCCCTGGGGTTCTGAGAACTCAGATGTATTATGAGGCTGGTATTTTCCAGAATTCCACACAGCTGGAGCAAGGGGTAAGAGGGAGATGTCAGGCACCTGAATCCTTGCCTCTCTATTCAGGTAGGTCACTGACACTATGCTATTTTACAGCAAAGGAATAGATGGCCCAAGTGAAAGACTCAAAGTGTGGAATCAATTTGAGGAAATGCAGCTGTTTATGGTTGTAGTCGTATATTTAGACTAGGTGCCCTAGATTCCCGTTAGAGTGAATGGAAAGAAATAAAACTTTTAAAACATGCTTTATCTCTTTCTAAATATGGATAAGGCTTATTTAGAGATTCATACTTCCAAACATAGGTGTCCAAATATGAACTAAGGATCTAAGTTCCACATACAGTCAATGACAAACTTAAACTTGGCCAAAGCATAAATGGCTGGTTTGAGATGTTTTAGGATATCTCAGTCAACCAGGACACTCCTGGAGTTCACAGATATGAACCAGGACCTGTAAAAAAACCACAAGCTTCTCAAGTGGCAGCTAGAGGATATGTTGGATACTCCAGGAAACCCAAAATAATATTACATTTAAAAGCTGAGTTTTACGTTAAGTTCTGTTTAAACTGACCTAAGGCACCTTCTATTCTCTGTTCTCAGTTCTCTATTCTCTACACTGGCCATTCCTTTGACTGCAATAAGAGTCTAGACACAACTATTTACACCCATATGACAATATTTAATTAGTTAAATTTGGTGTCTATATCTACAGTTGAACTGTTCTTGGCATTCCAAAATGTCACATGAACCTGAACAGTTCCCATTTCTCCCCACTGACCTTACAGAAAGACAAAGGTGACTTGCTCAGCAGGAGAACTCTAGAGTGCAGGTGTGAGAATTTCAGCAGAATGAGTACACTGAAACTCATCTTTACAACTGAATGAAGAAAAAAATCTTAATAGGCATATCTATTAATCTGATTAATATAATCTGTGTTTTCAGAAAGTTACGTCTTTAGTCAGAACCCATGCATCATAGTGAGGGAAGGGAGAAAAAAAAGATTTAGTATCTGGTTTCTTGGCCTCTGCCCTAATACTGTCAATTTGGCTTGTCAATTAGTGTCAATTGTGGTTATATTGATCTGTGTGCTTTATGGATTCTAACTAGAACTAGATTCATTCTACAAACTCAGATACTACAGCAAAGTCCATGGCTTCTAACTTTCAGTCACAAATGAATTAATTATTAGGGGTACTTTTCTAAGGAGGAGTAGAATTTAGTTAGTTTCATCTTTCTCCTGTATTTACTGATGTTTTTTGGACTGACATTAGTAAAACAAAAAAAAATTACTTGTTTATTGGAGGCAATATTACATATATTTTTATTTTATTTCATAATTAGTATACTGTGATCTATTGAAAGTAAATTGGCTGATATTCTTTGGTTTATTCTGATCAATTTCTGTGACATGAAATTGAGGATGTCCTCCTGAAACCAATAGAAAAACACTCTCAGGAAGCAGGAAAAAAAACCCAAACCAAAAAAATCCACATTTTTATTGTTGCCATTGTTATTAGGATGTTAGTCTACTTTTTGATTTCAAGTAATGTAAGATTGAATATTAACATGGTGTAAAAATTTAAAAGCAAATAGGTATCTGTCTGTGTCCTAATATTACAGCAAACATCATTAAAAATAATCAATTGTGTGTATTGTCTGAAATGCTTTGATTTTATTTTAATAAAATGTGATTTGACAGTGAAAAAAATATTTGAAGGATACTGTTTGGCTGCCTTCTTTTATACGTGTGTTCTTATTTTTAATTGAATGTTCCATCCTGACGATGTTATTCACAAGTGTGAGATTCATCACACTTATCTCTAGCAATATAAAAGTCAAATAGCTTAGCTGTGATTTAGCTCACCCAACCTTAGAAGCTGCAATTCAGTTACAGACTGAGATGTGTAAATTCATGTGGTCACAATACAGCTGTTACATTTCAGCTGGGGAACACTTAAGAGGCTTTAACATAATCATCTGTAACACTTAAGGTATGCTAAAGTATCTTGCCTGAATTCCAGCTGCCAGTTCAGAATAGAAAATGTATTAACTCTGGACACTTATCTCAGGTACCCCAGGATGCCTTAAATTCCACCTAAGCATGCACATCTCAAATGATATTGAAACCCTTTTTAAAATCCAATCCCAAACATCTGCCTTGAGTTCAAAGAGGACAGAATTATATACAAATGCCATTGGTCATAACTACAGCAATTTAAATTAAGGCGACAAACCATTCTAGCAGTTTTAACATAGAATATTAGTACGTATGGGAAAAAAGAATTTAAAAAATTATTTAATTAAATAAAATTTCTCATTGCTATAATCTAGTGTGCTTGACCATTGTCAGTCAGAGTGAAAGGCAGGGACATCAGAGGCTGTCCTAGAAATCCAACAGGATTTCTGAGAAGGAATTGCATAATAAACTGAAGAAAGCAGAAAGGAAAACAAAAATAACAACAAAACCTACAGTTTTTAAGCCCATCTATGAATCTCTGGCCCAAATGCTGAGACCACAGGAGATACACTGTGGATAGTCACACTTCGAAATGAGCAAGAAACAGAATTAAATCATAGGCTCAACCTCCAAGTACAAATTGGCTCATGTTCTCATTGCCAAGGACTTGTCCCTTCTGCAGCAATTTTGTCTTGGACAGAGTTAGTTGAGAACTATGGAAAAGAGCTAAGTTGTGATAGAACAGTTGTTAGTTTAGCATAATAAAGGATCCTGTTCCAGTCAAAGAGTTATGGGACACTCATATGGGGAACTCAGACCAATGCAAAAGGATTTATGTCACACAATTATGTTTTCTAAGTTTGCTTCTTCTTCCACTGTTGTTCAAAAATTTGATCCTGCATTGATTGGTCATAAATCCAGACAGAAGAGGGATTTGCAACTGGGTTTTTTTCTCTCTACAAGAGTAATTTTTCTTATTTCAGTAAAACCTGACATTTGGAAAAACAGTATTAATTCACTGAAAACTACATAACCTTACAGTGAATGGGATTTTGGCTACAAAAATATATGTTCTAATGAAACATATATTTTGATAATTTCCATTTGCTTTCTGTATCATACTAGATGTGATTACAGTTTCATTAATACTGGTAGTATCAACCCTTCTATAGCAATTATCTTAAATTTAGCTGTCTTTACTTAATGTCTTTACCCTATTTTTTTTTTTGCTTCATAATGAGAAATTTACTGCTTTCACAAAACCATCTATAGAAATAAGATCCATGTAAATCATCTCTCTTACATTATCTGACCAGAACTGTGCTAATGATGTAACAATTCTAACCAGAACTGATCCTTTAAAATATGCAACCTATTTCTAAACCTCATTAATAAATTTTTTTCTTCACTTTTGTTCCATTCCTAATTCATCCATGTAACATAATGGACATGTTCAGGTACAGTAAGAATGCAGCTAAGAATCCTTGGATTCATTATTCAGATTGGAACTTATGAATGCTAAGAATTTGTTCAAAGGACAAATGGGCTTAATTTAATACACATCTGCAGCTGAGCTAATAAGTTTGGGCAGACAGCAATTCATGGATCTGTAATAAGAAACACTCCCTTCCCAGCTTAATTTCAATATTGCCTTATTGCCAAATCAACAGTCTAATCATCATTCTAAATATACATTCTAATTTATTTAGTTACAGAGTACTGTCTTATACTAAAATTTGAGTTAGTTAAGATCATCTTTCATTAATAGCAGCATAGTCATAGAAAGACCTTTCAAACACTAAAGTGCTTCTTTTTCCCATGGGCGCTCTTAGCCAATGTCAGTA
Organism: Corvus moneduloides; assembly: GCF_009650955.1. Classification (NCBI taxonomy): domain Eukaryota; kingdom Metazoa; phylum Chordata; class Aves; order Passeriformes; family Corvidae; genus Corvus; species Corvus moneduloides. The sequence continues at coordinate 74,452,817 of NC_045477.1, forward strand.
ACATCTTTCACTCTGCTGCTCAGACCAGGAGTTCTTCCTTCAGAATAATTTCAGCAAATCTGCAGGGGCTAACACTGTATTTACTGCATTCCTTTTGTTCATTCTTACAGTATCATGTTTTGTTTCTGTATCATGCTCTTACATTAAAAAAAAAAAGTGTATCTAAATTAAAGCACAAAAAAGAAAAAAAATATTTAAAAGTAAAAAAGGTAGAGAGAGAGAAAACAAATAAGCAAATAAACAAAACCCCAAACTGGAAAGCCCTTAAATGTAAAAGGTATCTTCATTATTTTTACTGTTACTAATATTATTGTACTCTGCTACACAGTGTCATAGGGAACACAATTTCTGGTAGGGATCTAAGGTTATTGCAACAGTGAAAATGCACCCCAAAATTTAGACTTTTTTTTCTATTTTAGTGATTTAGAGGTATCCATTGACCTAGCTTTTTGAGGAATGCTTCCAGGAAAGGATAATAATTTCATACACAGAGTTTTTTTCAACTACCATGATCTTCACCATCCTGTTTGTCAATATTTCCTTAACAAGCTAACTAAATAGAGACAATTCCACAGTAAAGACACCTCAAAAAATAACTTTTATAAACAAACTAACTCCTTTTGAAAAATTTGCTTCCCAAACTGCAACAGTGGGAAAAAATCCCATATTGTTTTTATACTTGCATTCTCCCCATTCGTGCCCAAGGTGAGTTTTGGCACTTCTGTCTAGAAGTCCATATTGTTTGCAAAGTGCCCGGTACACAATACTGCCAACTTTGCTGTGCCATATTTATCCTGGGCAATTGAGTAATAATCTCTAGAGTCTACCTACATACTCTATATCCTGCACTTAAATCTTTCCTACCATCTGTCTTCCCTTAAACATCTCTCATGTGAATACGTTGTTACTGTGTGTCCATAATTAAATTATATTTTTCCCTTTTCAAATCTCCTGTGACAAATCATTTAACGGTTTTGCACTTTATTTTCATAAACCAGACTTTCTTTTTTCTGAAACACTTTCCACTGCATTTTCTCATCCATTTGTGGCATTTATCTTTCATTGTGATGAGCTTAATGACTTCAATAATGACTTCAACCCTGGAGTATTGTATTCCTCATTTATATTTCAAGCTTGACCCAAGAACCCATTATTTACTATTATGGTATCAGCAATAACTGTCAGGAATTTTTGTAGTTGTTACATTTTTTGTTTCCTGAGCCCTGTATTACTTTATGAGGTTACTGTTATAGTTATTATGTACTATAGCAATTTCTAAAGGCACCGACTAAAATAGAAGTCCCATCCAAAAGCAAGCACTAGGATGCAATCCCAAAGTCAAAGAGCTAGAAATTTGAAAAGATGAAAATAAAATCCCGGGTAGAAAAACAGATGGAAAGAATGTGTGGTATGTATGTGGCCTCTATCAATAACCTCTGAAAAATAACAGTCATCCTCTAAAAATTGTCATATCTCAGCAAACCACCTCTGATATAATTTATTTAATGTAGTTTCAAGGGTTTGGTTTAATTCTCAAATGCATTTAATTATCTGCAGCACAGGTGTATGTAACTGAGCTACATTTAGGATTCAACTCCTCTGCCTACCCACAGACACACAGTGCCAATTGTGGTGTCTTAAAGTACCTTGCCTGGGCCCCAGCTGATCATATGTCCTACAAGCCTTGAGTCTTTTCTGTCAGCATGTCAGACACCAAGATATTTCAAATTACTTATATGAATCAAGATATTTCAAATAACTTATGTGTATCAAATGAACCAACCCGCCAGGCTCTCAGCACAGATCAAGAATTCAATTCAGTTGTTCACACATGGGTGTCTACTCCTATTTCAAATGCCCTAATGTATCCTAGAGTCCAGGTGCCACTCCAGAAATATTCAAATGTGCCCTAGTTCTCATTTTGTGTCTATCAGTCTCATGCACACATCTCAGATACTCCAGGACACCTCCTAGGGCACCACTGAGTGTTAAGGCAGCTCATTCAAGCCCATCAAACTAGGTGAGAAAGATACTATCTAATTCCAGGTCAGAGAGTAATCCAGAACATGAGTCATATTCCCTAAGTTTTTCCACCAGACTACACTGCTTCTTAACTTCTTCATAGGTGTTCTACATTATACCAGCCCATCTTTACTATTTGAACCTTCGTTTAAATTAAAAAGAACAATTATCTTTACATTATTTTGTTTTCCTCAAGTCACATTTTAGTGTGTCCTGTTTGCAAAAATTCCCACTTGCAAGACATGCGGTTGATTCATAAATTAAATAAAGTAACACAAACCAAACATGACAACCCATGGTTAGACCTGCTTTGAGACCAAAGCCTGAGGGGTCTGTCTGAACGGTCATGACATCATCAAAAGTCATTAATAGCTAAGAGAATTTGTTACAGTGGCTATCTGGAAACTAGCTGAGGGGAATCAATCTACTACCTAAGAGAAAGGGAGAAATACTGAGGAATTCTGATGGTACTATTGTTTCTGTGGAGCCCGTGCTTTCTGCCAAAAGCACTTTGTGCCACTCATACCAGTGAAATAATGGTAGTTTAAGCAGTCATTCACCTAAAGTCAACTCAGTGTGTTCTACAATGGGCTTTTTCTGTCCATTCTTTGATATGAATGTTCAATCTTAGTCTTCAAGTGTATGATGCAAGATGCTATTTCCTTCCAGGGGACTTTCTGCTGACTTTTTTTCTCTCTCACATGACTGAAGAATGTGTATAGGAAGTATACACAGAAATTGATTCAGAAACTTTAACTAGTAAATGGAACCATTCAGCATAACAGTATGTACATTGACCTGGTAATTAATCTTGGAGAAGTAATACTGATGGATCTCATTTATATTTCTTATCCCAAAAAGATAAAACTATAAAGGTTTCACAGATATTATGTCTGATATCATCTTCTGTTACAAGTAAACCCATTAAGGTACCATTGCTAAACATAATCATAATGAATGTAGTTTAATATAATACAATGTTTGCAACATTTTTTAGTCCACATTTTTTCCAGTGCTAATATTCCTCTGAGGAAAACTGAGTAAAATAAAATTATTGTTGTGATTTTGATTGGTCATGTCCATACTCTAATACAATTTAAACACAGTATTAATTTTAAACAGATTACAAAAATATCTGCATGTATTTTGGACAACCATAGCTTACCAACACAACCTATTAATTCTTTGCCCTCTGACTTGTTCCCAAATAGCAAAAAAAGCATTTGTGCGGTAGTCAAATACTCAGAAGTCCTGCTCAATGCCTGGAAATTTCTGTTCCATAAATCACAAAAAACTCCCACAAATTTTCAAAAATATTCAGCCACAGAAATTGTCCTACCTCCCATCTTTCTTGTGTATGTCTGTGGGAACTTCACTAAATACAGAAGGATCTACCTAATGAGAACCTTTAACATCTAAGAGTGCTCATTTTTGATTACCTGTGAATAAAATTGCAGCCAAAATCTCTCTGACTGATTCAAACAGTACAAAAAATTACAGAGCTGGATGCAGAATAAGACAACTGCCATGCAGATTCAAACTCCAAATATAAGAAAAATGAAGCTGTTAAAGATTTGAATATATCTTGTGCACCATTTTCCAAGAAAGTCCCCAGATGTAGCCTTGTCTTTTAGAAAGTTACACAGAAAAGAAAAAGAGCAATTGAAAGGTCTTCCATTTAATCTCAAGCAAATTCCTGCTGTCTTTTGCAACTTAAGAAACCACCAACAAAAATACAAAGGGAAAGAGTTTGTCACTTTACTAAGAGCTACTTGCCTTTGGGAAAATTTTATATTTGTGAGAACTACAAATTGTTTCACGGATAATGGAAGATAGAAATTGTTCTGTTGGGAAGGACTAGCATTTTTCAGCCTCTTTCTGCCCTAATTTTCACCCTAATGCGTTTTGCAACCAACATTAAAAAAGAGTGAAATATTCACCTTTTGTAGTTCATCGCTTTTCTACCTGAGTAAAGACTAGTACACAAAGCCTTTTCTTCTACATCAGATAACATCTGCCCCCACTCTTGCTAAAAAAACTCCTAAAGCTAAATAAAAAACAACTCAGGAAATAAACTCCAACCCAAACCAAACAATGAATCCCCTCAAAGATTACATCACTTAGTTTGCAAGCAGATCTGAAACTGTATTTTCAGTGCAACTGCACTGAAGTTATAAAACAACCTGACACAACCAATACATTTAGTAAAGCAACATAATAACACATTTCTGTGCAGTTCCAACATTACACTTCTGCTCAAAATGATACATATGGGTATGAATTTAAAATTTTATCAGGTTGCTTCTAGAGTTTCATTCAGTCTTCTGCAATGACATGCAGGAGACTACCATGTATAAAGTCATATATTTCTATGGCAACAGTTTAAATTCTAGGCTATTCTTAGTTGAAGTGCTTGCAGAAATAAAAACAAACCACAAACAACCTTCTTTTTAACTAACTAAATAATGTATCTGTTCCTTTTCTTCCTTTTCTGAAAGAATATAAATGTCTTTGCTGTGATGATTAAGCAAAAAGTAACTTAATGTGATATATACTGTGCTTGAAGTTATGAGATTCTTAAGTTAGCAGGAAAAAATGCATATTTTGACACAGCATGGATAGTTCATAGGCTTCCAATATTAGAAATATCATTACAGTCCTTATCAGCAAATAAAACATTAACTTTTTGTAAACTGAACATGCTTAATATATTTGCACTTCACTCCTCTTCAAAACAACCTTAATCCCTTTTCTTTCTCCTATGTTTCTTTTTTTGTTGAGTGTTTTGTTTTGATAAAAACAATTACGGAAGTGCTAAACATGTAAACAAGATAAGCATTGTAATTCAAGGCCTGGTAATTATTACATCATCTCAGAGAGCTGGGTGATCTATGTGTCTTAAGGGCAAGTGTCTGCAAGATGAAAGAAAGAATCCTGTGAATGTTAAAATCAGAAAATGACATAGAAAGTTCCATTTTGTTATTTCCCCACAACCTAGAAACAGGGTGATAAATACATGTCTTCAACATTTCAATTGAACTGACATTTCTATTTAGGTGTGCCAATGGACTAGCACTTTTAGGAAGCTAAAGGAGAAAATTTGCAACTTTATGCTACTTTTCAATGATGACAAATTAAAATTACATATTTAGCATTATATTCTCTAAAATGCATACATGTCTGATTTCAGTCAGTGATTTTGCATTTTAATTTATTATGTGTTTTATCTTAACTTCCGTTACAGTGTTTCTAACATAATTATTATTCTTTTTACCATGGGACGTATTCTTAATTTTCTCAGTTACTCAATTTTGTCACTACAATATCATGAAGAAGGCAGCTAGACTTAGGTAGTCTTCTAAGGGTGCACTAGCTTATACCTAAACAGGTTGTTTTGGACTATTTCTAAGCTAAATTTGATGGCCTCCTAAGGACAGAAATACTGGCTCACATGTAAGTGCATTTGCTTTTTCCTCTCAAACTGCACAACAGTAGATTGCACAGTGGCAAACTAGTGCCTCTGCTGCCTTCATTTTGTCTTACACAGAGTGTCCTGGCAGAAAAATCTGTCTAATGAGGCAGCAAGGTGGAATAAAGAAGGGACCTTGAAATAGGAATGGTTTGTATAGTTAAGCAGGCCATGCCATTTTCAGAGCTGCCCAGCCAAACTTCAAGGTATTTTCTAGGAGACTGCAGATTTTTCCACAGTGATAAAGGATTCTGGAGGAATGACGGATTCCCCGTGTTTAATAGTTCATGAATATCTGGGATCAGGCTTCTGCGTCATTTTCAAGAGCGTACCTATTGCAGTGTGTATGTATGTCTGTTTTCTCCTCACAGATCCCAAAGGTGGGCATTTCCTATAAAGCAAACCAAATCAGTATTTGAAGTTTAGCAAGTCCCTTACGGTGTTTTACTCTTTAAAAGGATTCTCTGCCTGGAGAAAGCCAGGAGCAACGTGACTGAAATTCTCCACATCTCCACTGGGACTTGAGCTGTGAGTTACAAGTGATTTGCAGAGACTTTCGCCTTTACAAGTTTGACTGAGTTTAGGGGCACTTTCCCGTACAGGAACGGGATCAAACGCGAGCTGCCTGAAGTCCAACTGCAGCACTGCGCCGTGGTTTTTTCAGCTTTTAATATCAAAGGGTGGAGGTACCCAGTGCAGGACCCGGAAAACCCCTGCGCGCTAATTCGTTTTCCCACTGGCGGCAGCTGCTGGAGCGCGGCCGCCCGCAGCTGCCCCACCGGGCAAACTGCTCCCGGGCGGGAATGCCGGCCGCGGAAATTCGGCTCCAGCTTAATGAGACCAAGCTGGGCAGAGGCACTTAAAGCAAATTCCCACTAACATCCCTAATACATCTGCAGTGTGTGCAGCAGAGGCGGTGACAGCAGCGGCAGCAGAGAGAGATTCACAGTATTAATAAAGGGATTCACTGCCTCGTTAAAAAAAAAAAACAAAAAAAAAAATGGAGGCGAGGGGAGGGAGGGAGAGGGGAGGAGGCAGGCAGCAGGAAACTTCTGTGTGTTATTTACATTGGGAAAGGGGGGGAAGGAAGGGTGTTTGTGCCTCTGCCTGTGAATGAATGAGATAGAGGAAGGGAGGGAGAGAGAGAGAGGGAGGGAGAGAAACACACACAGAGCACTGAAAGGAGGCTCTGTCCCCTAAACCCAAGTAACCCGTTTGCAAGAACTGGATGCTGGAAAAATGGTGAGGACCCGGAGTTGAAAACATTTTCACTTTAATACTGAAAAAATATGCCATTATAAAATCCTCGAATAGAATTAGTAAGTTTCACTTGCTTCCTCAGTTCTGTTTTCCTCAAGTTATAGTAAGATTTACAACAGCACAGAATTTTCTACCATTAAACTTTGCAGCCTAAGCGCTAGAGTGACATTAATTGGTCATGCTTAACTGCCTTGGATTTTTTTTTTTTTGTAGTATGTTTACACTGTTACCTTAATAGAAATCAAGGGTACTAATTTTTACATTCAGATGGAAAGGCAATACTGAATATGTATATTGAAAAAGAAGAGAGAAAACAAAACCAAAGCCTACCCTCCCCCACGTCCCCCGAAAAACAAAACACAACCCACTATCAACAAAGCAAATCTCCCAGCAAAGTAATACCCACCAAAAAATAAAAATTAAAATTAAAAAATCCAATGAGAATATTCATGCAACTATGTCTTAAATAAAATCTTTACAATTTTTTTCCACAGTAAAAGTACGATCTCTACTGCCTATTGATCACACAAAAAAACTGGCGAAATGGCACTTTTTATTATGATACTGTATTTCGTATATAGAAGGTTTGATACGAAGGGACTTATCAGGTAAGAGGGATGATGGTGTGAACTAGACGCTGCTTCCAGTCGGGGCTGGAGCGTCCCTGGGGTGCGTTGTATCCATGCGAGCCATGCAGCACTTTTTTTTTTTTTTGTCCATTTGTCTATTTGTTTCGGAGTCGGAGTCATTTATTTACATTACATTCATGCCTTCGTGCAACTTTCCCCTCCTGCTTTGCCATCAGGAGGAGGCCAACACCAGTCCTCTGCCTCCCTCCTTTTCCCGGCCTCTTGGAAAGGGGTCGGTCCACAAGGGAAGAGGGCAAAAAAGCAAATCAAACCCCAACACAATAGAACAAAAGCCCAACAAAACCAGGAGCCGTGTTTAGCCCTGCCGGAGCCGAAGGATGCGTTTCCTCCCCTGTCCGTCACCGCCCCGGCCGCGCACGGGCGGGAGATGCGCGCACTGTGCCGGGCTGCGCGGCGCTGCAGGGATGCGCCCCGGCGCCGGGCTCCCCCCGCCGCCCACTGGGCCTCGGCGCTTGCTATGGGGGTCGTGAGGAAGGGCGTGCGTGTGTCTGTGTGTTTCGTTTCTCACAAAAGGTAGCAGCAGAGGTGCAGAGCTGTCCCCGGCCGGAGAGGGAAGGGCCGGTCCCGGGTGGCGGCCGCCCCCGCCCCGCCCGCAGCCTCAGTCCGACAGGGAGTGGGAGCCGCAGTCGTACACCCTGTGGGCCCCGTCGGCACTGTAGGGCCCGTTGTGCCAGTAGGACGAGTCGCAGACCGTCTGCAAGGAGTTGATTTCAGATGCAGAAGAGTTGGCATCCCTCCTCTTGGACCGCTTTCTGTTCCTCAGGATGAAAACCAGCATGCCAACCACCGTGAATGCAGAGGTCACAAAAACCAGCAGAAGCCCTGGCACTAGCACCGAAATAGAGACCCGGCTGGTCTCCAAGTAGGAGTTGGAGTGAGTACCTGTCTCTGTCAACCCGGTGCTGTTTTTGTTAGTGGAAGTTAATGTGGGCGAGATTTTTAACTGAGGGCAAATCACATCATTGGAGAGAGACTCGAAATCCTCCTTGAAGAAATCTTCAGGGGACTCACACCTCAGGTCGCTCATAATCACCTTGGGGCGAAGCATCTCTGCCCACTGTTTAAAAGGCACGATAGGGCAAGTACAGTCCCATGGGTTGCCGTGCAGGTCGATCTGGGTGATGGAGGTGAGCTGGTCCAGCACCCCCGCCACCGGGAGGTACATGAAATAATTGTTGTGTATGCTCAGCTTGAAAAGAGAGACCCCGGCGAACACGTCTACTGGGAGAGACCTCAGCAGATTGTTGTTGAGGATGAGGACTCTCAGTTTGGGCATCGCATTGAAGGTGCCAGGCATGATCATCTGGATCCCATTAAACTCCACGTTCAGATACTCCAGGTTTTGCAGCCCAGCAAATTTCTCCCGGGACAGGGTGTCTAAGTAGTTGCTATCCATGTAGAGCCATCGGAGATCAAAGAGGTTCTTGAAAGTGTTATTCTCAACGGTGGCAATATTGTTGTTGCCTAGATCGAGTAAATTAAGTTTTCGGTAATCCAGAAAGTGGGATTTCCTGATGGTGTGTATTTTGTTGTCTCTCAGAAACAGCTCCTGCACATTGGACGGCTTGGGCTTCAAATCCACCAAGCTGCTCACATTCCTATCATTGCAATTAACTTTTAAACCTGAGCCAGGGATCTGATCACAGCTGCAGATGTGCGGGCAGGAAAAGGTAGCTGGTAGCTTGCTCTTCGCACTCACTGTCGACACGGCAGCAGTGGGTTTGGTCTTGATTTGCCAGTTGACAGGAATCTTTGTACCTCCGTTTGGAGCAGATCCTGGCGTGGCAGGGTCTTCTTTGCCATGTATTTTAAAGGGGGTTGGAATGGGACCAGGATCGCAGGTTTCCTCTTCGGCAGGGGGAGCAGCTAGGCTGGAATCTACTCTGTTCTTTTTACACAGCTCCTGCTCTGTGGTCTCATTTAAATCTTTGCCCTGCAACCTAGTGGGAGCTTCACAAATCACTCTGCCGATCAAAGCGTTTTTAGGTATGTTTTCCAGCCATTCTTTCAACGACAGCAGGTCGCAAGTGCAGTCCCAGGGGTTATCCTCTAGCAGGATTTCAGCAATGCCTGGGATCTGCTCCAGGACCTCCTCGTAAGGCAAGGTTTTAAGACGGTTTCCCCGGAGGTCGAGGTGGGTGATCGGCACATACTGAAACACGTTGGGGGGCAAGGTGCTGATGAGATTGTCATTTAAAATCAGCACCTCTAGCTTGTTTAAGTCCCTAAATGCTCCCGGGTCAATATCCCGCAATAGATTAAAATCTGCCTGGAGGTATTCCAGATCGTCCAGCCCCAGGAAAGTCTGCTTCCTGAACGATTTGATCTTGTTGTTGTTTATGTGCAAGCGTTTCACCAGCTGCAGCCCAAGGAAAGCCCCAGGAACAATCTCATGCAAACCGTTGTTTTCCATGTGCAAACTGACCGCATTGTAAAAGTTAGCAAACTCATTAGGGAAAAGTCGAGTCAGGGAATTGCCATGCAGGAATAAATGGTAAAATTGGGAAGTTGGGGCGGTGAAATGTTGCAGGCTGGTAAATCCCTTTTTCTCACAGTCTACGTGCAAATCCCCTTCTATCTCGTTGCAGGCACAGATCTTCTCTTTGCAAACGTCCCCTGTAACGTTTCCAGCAGCAAAACAAAGAGACGTCTCCAGCAACAGAATCCAAAGCAGCATTTTTAAACCGAGCAATTCATTCCCGATCTCATCACAAAGTAACAGCAACCATCCTCCTCACACGGAAAGCAATTCCAGTTCATTCAATACATGAAATGTCCGAACCACCAGCAAAGGGGGAGGAAAAAAAAAATGTATGTGGGGGAGCAGGGAGGGTCGGCGGAGGGGGGGGGGGGGGGGGATGCTTTCTTTTCTCCTCTCTCCCCCCCCACGCACAACTGCAACAGCCCAGATTCCAGTCAGTAATTATATCCACAAACTATCCAGGCACGTACTGCAAGGCAGGCGAAAAAAAGAAAAAAAAAAAAGAAGTAGAAGGAAAAAAAATCCCCCTTCTCGCTCGCCCTCCCTGGCGCCTGCCGGGCAGCTAAGTGGAGGTCTGCCGGCCGGGCTGGCTCACCGGCACCGTGCTGCTGGCCCCCGGCCGCCGCTGCATGTCAGGTAGGCGCGGGCGGGAGCGCGGCGCCGGCCGCGGAGGCTGCGCGGTGCGCGGCTCCGCGCGGACTGACCTTGCCGCGCGGCCGCGGAGCCGCGCTCCCCGCCCGCCGCCCGCCGGGCGCTGTCCAGCGCCGCGGTGCTGAAAGCGCCCGCCCCAGCCTAGGCGCTGCCCGCCGAGCCGCCGGCGCTGCGCCGCGCCTGCCCCCGCTGCTGCGGCGCGCGGCTGCCCATGCCCGCCGGCGGCCGGAGCCTGCCGCGGGGCCGGGGCTGGGGCCGCCCGCCCTCCCGCCCGCGCCGCTCCTCGCCTCGCCCTGCCGGCCGCGCTGCCTCCCCTCCTCGCTCCCTCGCTCTCTCCCTCACTCGCTCTTCTTTCCTTTTTCTTCCGCTGCTGCCGAGCCGCAGGCTCGCACACACTCACATGCACGCAGAGGGAGAGTTGCTAAGAGGCTCTGCTCGTTTCAACCTGGTGCACACTGAAAGATCTGACACCCTCTGCTGAGCTGCAGTGGCAAAAATCCATCTGCTGAGGGAATGCTGGAGAAGAAAAAAAAATCAATCCACGTACAGGGCAAGCGTTAAAAACGCTGGCATTAAAAGCTGTCGATCTATTTAGATGCGTTCTCCTAAATGGATTATTTAATTTATTTCTTTTCTTTTAAGATGGAAAGTTTAGCATTCCCCTCCTCCCGACCGGTTCCGTATTGCCCCCATTCACACACACTCACACCTGCACAAGAAGGATAGGAAGGCTCGTTTGCCTTATTGTATTTCCCAATGGCTTGTACAGAAATAGTGTCAGGGTGTCAAGCGCATAGCAATTTGAGGCAATTATTCTGCACGCCATTTTTATCGTTGCTTTAAATGCATTTCTTCCTCCCCTGCAGTCTAGGGTGTTTCATGCTGGATTTTGTCTCTTGCTGGTGTTCTCTATGCAATGTCGAACCGTGGACTAATGCACTCTCTATTTTTCATAATTTAGATCATCACAGAGAAGAGGATAGGTAGGGGGAGGGGATTGCTGCACTGTTAGCAGTTCACGCTACCTGTTCCCACGGAGTGTAGTGTCTCCCTTAAGGAGGGCAGGGAAGGTAGAAACTGACGGTTATCCTTATCTCTGTATAAAAATCTAGAGATGTGTGTATGTCCACGCATAGATATTTCTCTAGGGATGGTCCTTATATACTCTCTGTGGAAATAAAACGCCTGCCTCCCTCGACACCCTCCTTCTCGCTGCTTCCCCCTCCCTCCACCCCCCCATTCGCCCCCCCCCCCCCCCCCCCCCCCCCCCGCCCTTTTCCAGCTCCCACCCTTCTGACAAAAGAGATTACACAGCGGAAAAATCGGTGCCTGGCCTTAAAGACAGGAGCTAAGCATACAAAAGTTTCTGCATCATTTGGACGGGTTTCAGATGACTACGAGCGAAGAACCAGTTGCACCTCTGGTGGTGCATGTGGAAACCCGCGTTTCCCCTGCCTTTTCAAACCGCTCTGAGGAGGCGGAGGAGGAGGAGGAGAAAGAGGAGGAAGAGAAGGAGGAGGAGGAGGAGGAAGAAGAAGAGGAGGAGGAGGAGGGGGAGGGGAGAAGGACGAGAGGAGGAGGAGGGGGAGAAAGCGCGAAGGCGGGAGAGGCAGCCCAGCGTCCTGGTGCCTCCTGCAGCCCGGCGCTGTGCCTCTTGAGTCCGGCGCCGCTGGTGAACTTTGCGGCATACTGGTAGGGGGGGATGTAACCGCGGGAGTGGGCTGGAGGAGGGTTATTTATAGGAAAATCCAGAGAGCCATATGGAGCCTGCACCCCCTGGTCCCGGCGGCATGTTAATTTGGTCAAAGCTTCTCCCTGGCTACCGCTTGCAAATAAATTAGACATCCTGCCGATGATGATCTTATCAAATTAATGTAATTAGACCACAGACAAGTTACAACAGTTACTGTGGCCATTTCAAGTCCCCAGGATGAATATTTGGTCTTTAGGTTTGTTCTGGTGGGCAGGGACTAGGGAGGGAGGGGGAAAAGGGGTAGGAAGTGGGGCAGGAGTAGGGGAAAAAAAACAGACAGAAAGAGAGAAATCCTGACCCTGAAAAAGCTTATCCAATAAATTACAAAAGGGCTAGAAGAGATAAAATGCCACTGAGACAGCAAGCACCACAAGAAATAAATTGGTGGTTTCTCTAGGAAAAGAAAAAGAGGAAAGGAAACTTGGCGCCACACTGGAGCACATTAATTCATTTCTCCTGATGGTTTCTTTGACTTTGTCTCTCAGTGATGTCAGGGTGGAAGGGTGGGGGTGTAAGGCTGTCTGGAAACATCTGTGGATCAAAAACTGCAGCCTCTAAGTGCAAGGGGAACTGGAGGCAAGAAACCCCTAGGACAATCCACAGAGGAAGGTGGGACAGTCAGAAGAAGGGACATGGGTCAGTGTGGGGCTCAAGGACACATTTAGCGGGTGTTAGCAGCAGTAACAAGATCATTGTGAACAAAGTCTTTGCAGAGGAAAGACTGAAAATCTGGAGCCTGGTGAAGACTCCCTGGGATGTGGGGCAGAAGGACTTGTTCTCCTCCTGCCTTAGAATAGAGCTTCCAAGCATCTTTACCTTCATGTTATTAAAATTGCTCAGGCACCGTAAAAACAATCAAAATGCAACCAGAGGACCTGAACATTAACAAGATATTAAATAAATAAGTACGAATTGAGAAAGTAGAAGGAGACAATGACCTATTGCCAAAGTATGAAGGATGAATTGCCTGCTTCTTACAAAGGATCTGCTGAGAGGTGAGAACTGGTGGAAGCCATCTGGGGACCTGAAATTTCAAAGTGGTAAAAAACCAAAAAGTAAAAAATACACCAGAAGAAATAAGAGTGTTTATGGATGCTATGTAACTTCCAAATGAGTATTTATCTAAGGAAGCCATTGTGTTTTCAATTGTAGACTTTGGAGATTGATGTTTTATATTTAAAATATATGTATTGAGAGAGCATCTGCTATGCAAAAGTTAACATCTAGGACACAATTCAGAGAGGAAGAAAAAAAGGCAACATCCATTTTAGATTTGGTATCTGAAGTTTTTTATTCTATGAGTCAAGCTACACAGAAAGATCCAGAAAATTAATTTATCATTACTCAGTGCCATAATCCTTACTTTCTAGGTTTTTTCATCTTATTGAATTAAGTTTGGAAACATGTATCTTAGGATAAGAGGCCTGCCTTTGAGAGTTTTAAGGAAATACCACTTCCTGGGTCAGGTTGATTGGGAGCTGAGATGTTTTACTCTGTTACTTAGAGAGTGTGGTAAAGCGGGAGATCATACAGCATTGAAGTGCCAATTAATCTGGGTCTTTAAAATTCAGCATACACGTCCCAGTTTACAATCCATACACAGGTTGTATAAACAGAACCCACATAATCCCCTGTAAATTATCCAGAAGATCAGATAAGGGAAAGAGCATACAAGTATATTGTCCTTGACTTATCTGTTATTTTTTACCTGGTGTTTCCATCTACAAATTCTAGAAGCCTAAAACAATGAGCTTCCTACTTATACCTTTCCTCTGGGTGTAAAGTCCATATTTAACCACATACAAGCCAAATGAAGCCATTTTTAATAGAAATGGGTTTCTCATAATATGGAAAATTACTCGAAATAGGAAAAGGTAGTGGGATACTTCTTCGTTTTCCCAATTAGTAATCTCCCATCTCCCTGTTGCTATGGCTATGTAAGTAACACTGGGTAAGGGTATATTTGTGCTACATCAGAACATGTTAAAAAGCTAGTTACTTCATGTAACATTGTAGAACTTGCAGAGCAGAACTCAGACCATCTGCAAAGGTTCTAGAGAAGAAAGCAATTATTACTGTAGATATCTGATTTCAGTGTTTGTGCTGTCTACTGTAAAATTGGCTTCATTATTTCTGTGGAGGTATAAAGATGTCCTACACTGTAGACATGATGTCGTGTGTGGATACACACACACACACACACACACGCATGCACATATATACATATGCATATAAACATCTGTGTATGTGCACTACAAATCATGATAGAACAGCAAATAAAAGAATTATAGGGTCATTATTTAATCTGAAATGATGCCTTTGTTCAAGCTTTGGCTATGGAATTCAACACAGGCTGGTGGTTAACACAGATGCCTCCATATGTTGCAACTTCCGCAGAAACTATGCTTCTCAGTGTATACAATGACTTTAAACCAGTACAGATAAACAAGCTCTAACCAAGGGTAGAAGGGTTTAAGCTAATATCAGGATCTCATCACAGAATTTTCTATCTCAGTGTATTTCACAGGCCAGTCTTCACACATAGGTACTGGATTTCTATCTAAACCACAATTAGACCTAACAAGGTTTCCAAAACTAGATAATTTTCTTCTTCATTTTTCATTTTGCTATGGGTAATGGCATGTGAGCATGTTCCAAGTCTCCCTGTGATATGTTCACCAGACGGAGCTTTGCAAAATGATGCAGTAGCAGATGATGATGACTAAAAAAAAAAAAAAAAAGAAAGAAAAGAAAGTTAGAGAAGTGGTTTGCCTACTGGTATCTAGTGAGTAGGAGACTGGCTCATGATGAGAAAATAAAAAATTCCCTATCTTTCGCAGTGTAAGAGCCAGCCCACATGTTCTTCTTTCTTGGCTCATACCCTCAACCACCGGGCTACCAACCCTCTTGCTGCAGCTGTTCAACATTACAAGAAAAATAGTTTTGAGATCCTTGAACCATAGAAAGGCAGTAGGGGAGCATGAATTACAGCACTCACCAGGGTGTGCACAGCCCTGGGAGGACTTGCTTGCATTGTGCTTTCATATGAGGCTGAGCTTGCCCTAATGGACTTCACATATCAGCTGTTGAGATTATGGAGCTGGTAGTAAAACCCATTGACATTCTTCTCATTGTCATCAGACCTTGAGGTAATTTTGTGCTGGAAACAGTGTCTGAATAGGTCACAGGGTTAATCTTAAAATGTTCAAACACTAGGTGTCAGAAAAGGGAATAGGAGTCAGAAAGGTGGACAGATTTTGCATCCATCTTGTGTGTAGTCTGCCATAAAACCCGTGTAGTTATCTCACTTTGAAATCCTGACGATGTGAAAGAAAGAGGTGTATTTAGTGTGTAGGCCAGGCCAAGGTCCTGACCACAATTTCTTATTTAAACTATATATATTGATCTGAGTTTCTGACCCAGTTCTACTATGATTGCTTGCATTAAAGTCACTAAAGCACCTGAGGAGTTCTTAGGAGAGGACCAAGCCCCACAGCTACACAGTACTTCCTGGTGAGAGTATCCAGAATAGGTGTTTGGTAAAGGAGACGATTCAGACAGACATTTATGTTTTATCTTTCTTTCTCTGTTTCTTTAATTTTTCTTTTTCTCTTTATTTTCCTCCAGCCTATAGTCTTCTGGAGTGGCCTTTTGTTGAAATGTAAGGGTTACTATAGGGACATACTTAATCCCCTTCCAACTTAGTACTGATTTGACCCTGTGCCTTCTCTGGGAAAGTATATTCTGCCCACTGTGCTGTTGGTTAGAAGGAGAGAGATAGGGAGCTGAGCTGAGTCACCCACCTCCTTTTACTCCTCTCATCTCAAAATTCACTCTCACACATACACACACACAGAGACTCACACACACATTTACTTTAAAACTTTGACACAACAGAAGTGGGTTGTCTGTTTTCAGTGGAGAATTTCAAGTCGAGGAGCCCAGATGGAGAGAGATGGTTTTGCTGCAGCCCTGACCCCAGAACGTGAACTGAGATTTCACTGCAGCATTTCACTTGAAATGTCCTCCCAGCTGCACCTTCCATGCTCTCAGTCCTGATATGAAGGCCTAGTTTCTGCCTTTCCCAGAGCAATACATGAGATGGTTGGTTGCTTGACTTGGGGACCGGGATTTCACTCCAGGCTTTCACTTCATAAGTTTGGCATTGCAGCATTCAGCACTGCAGCACAGAAGTACACAGAATTCTTTTTTTTCTTTGTGATGAAAGACATACGTTTAGGCTGGGGAAAAACATTACAATGAAGTTAACTGGAGCTGTGAGAAATATTTGTTCTTTTAGTCAGCTATAACAGGAAATTTACTAATATAACATTGCAGCCCTTAATAAGAAGTGATAACATTTGCACCATAGTCTAACCTCAGCAAATTTTTTTCTTAAGATTCCAACATAATCATTTTAAGTACCTTGTTACAACAATTCTCAACATCTTGCAAGACATGACTACCATGTAGTGTGATCAATACACAATATAGTACTACACTTTTAATATGACCATTTTGTGGTTTTGATTGGTTGCTTATTTCATTCTTTCCCATGTCCCATGTCTGACTGAACACAAGCAAAAGATTGAAACAGGTGGTCCCTCTGCAGCATATTCAGATGACTGAGGTAGTTTAGTAACACTCATTCATTCATACAATTTAAAGTAAATTAAAAATTACTTTCGTCATTTCATAAAAAAATTAATGATGAGACATGAGACAAAAAATCAGTGTCATTTAGATGTACACAAGGCACTAAAAAGTATCTTTCTCAACAAGAAAAAAATCCTGCAGAAAAAAAATCCAGACTTTCAATCTATTGCTTACACAAGTAATCCCACTGAATCACATCAGCTTGAATAATAGATCTATAATGCGTTTTCAATAATTAATTATTTTCTTACCAATTTTCATAGCACAGTCTCAGAGCAACGTAAGGATCATATAAATGAACAAAAGTAGATAAGAGCTTATGTTTCTGCTCTCTCTAACTAGAACTTATTTCCTTTGTTTAATAAAGAAGAGGAAAAGGCTTCTCAGAATGCAGAACTGAGGCAAAGACCTGCCCCTAATAGCTTCCTGACATGACTATGGGCAAATCATTTCTCTTTCCCATGCCACAGTTTCCCAGTTTGAGGAAGTGGAAGGTATTTTAAGTGGAAGCACAAAGGTGCTTTGAAATCTGTGATGAACAGACGTGGTGACTAAAGTAATTATCATCATTACTCAGGGGTACAACTGAAAAAAGTCAAGTCTTATGTAAGAGTAATACCCAGTTCTTCCTCTTATTGTCAACCCATCTCAGAGGCTTTTACAGCAGAGTACAATATAATTTTATTTGCTCAACAGATTGGAAAACAGAAGCACTGACCTTGGGAAGGTCACATGTCAAGCCATTGATAGCACTAGAAATAGACCCAAGTCTCAGAAGGCTCAGCCCTGCCTTCTACCCCAGTATTTCAGAGAGGCAGATCTACCAATTTATAGAAAAAAACTGTTCAAAAAACAAAAGAAACCAAAACTAAACAAAAGGCTTCCTGCCTCCTTCTCCTCCTCTCTCAAACTTGATTTTATGCATCAAGGGTTTCATATGCCAGTCATTTTCTTTCTGGAGGCCTAATGTAGTTATGTGGTGTGACAGTAATACCAAGCCTTGGTTTTCTTATTAGTTCACATCTTAATTCCCTGTAATGCAATTATTTTAACTCGGGAAACAGAATGTTTTCATTCCTTAGACTTTACCTGACTTAGACTTCAGACTTAAAAACAGGGATTTCAGAACCAAATGTTAAAGCATGTGAAACACAAACTCCCTCTCATCTAAAAAACATCTTGGAAAAAAAATTAAAAAGCCTGTTTAATCAGAGAAATCTGAAGAAGTGGTTTTGTTTTCAGGAAACAGTAGTTCCTTTATTCTGCTGTAAAAAAAAAAAAAAAAGGCAACCAGCGCAGTAAAGATGAAAACCAAATGAATACTTTTCAGTGTGGTTCAAAACAGAAATCTGAAACCAAACATTCAAGTTTATTAAAATATGAGAAGTTTCGTTCTGGTAGGGTCTTATTTGTTTTTTTATCTGTTGTGTTTTGTCTAATATAAAAAATCATGTTTTGAACTAGAAAATCAGAATGGAATATCAGAAATCAGAATTTTTTTATCTTTCATGGCCCTCCATAATCATATTTTGTTAAAATTATTTTTTCTTTCCCTTGATTAATTTGAATTGGAATTTTCTGATAGAAAATTTCTGAAAACTTTTCTGAAACTATCTATTAAGTCAACACGCAGTGGTGTCTGCATATTAAAAGGAGAATTGCTGTGCATCAGCAGACTGGAGAAAGACTGAGTAGATGAAACATTATTAACAATAGAATAATACCTTCTTCCTATTTATGCAATGCCTAGAAACCATACCCTGGGACCAATCCCACATGGCATTTTAGTTTAAATTAAATAACGTTTTAGAGACATAAGGGAGAAGAGGCTGGTGACCCGATTAATCATTGTACTGCTCGATTTTACATCACAGCATCCCAAATGATTTCAAATGTGTTACTCTGATGTAAAGCTAGAGTATTGCAGGGGTGTCTCAGGATGCAGTTGGTTATTTTTTCCTCCATGGGCAAAGCTGATCTGAGATATCCCTTACTGCCTTCACTAACCTCCAGAAACTAATTTTAACTTCTTGAGTCTTCTTATATAACCATGATAATTTTTATTGATTCAGTTCATATTGCAGTCCACAAACAGTTCTTTCCTGAGCTGATGAGATCAAGTCAGCATTGCTGCTGAGGTGTCCAAGGAATGATCCATATACCTAAGGGGGATGAATACATACCAAGGTCCAGGATTTAGCCCCCAGAAAACCCTAGCTTGAGTGGATCTGGACTTTAATGTCTTTAAGCTATTGTGTAAAATATACAGAATCTAAAATGCAATTTCACATGTGTCTTGGTTTGAAAGACAAGTGTCTGCTAAGGAAGGCAGGAGCCTCCCTTGGAATGGAAACTGTAACTCTCTTCCCTCCAAACTATTATAATTTTGAAATTAAGCAGCTTTCAGGCAAAGACGTGAGAAATAGGAATAACAGTTCTTTACTAGTATATATAACAAGACAATAATACACAAACACTGGCTTACCCTGACAGAGTCAGGATATGACCTGACACCCTGCTGGGCATGGTGGGGGTAGCAGTCCAATTAAGTGGTGACTGCAGTCCTCTTGAGGTGATAGATGTGGTTCTGTTGAAGCAGTGATCCTGTAGAAGGGTCTGGTCTTCCTCTGAAGGTCCAGTGGTGGTTGTGTAGCTCTTGTCCTCTGGGAATCCAGTAGGAAAGGGCTGGCTGTGGTGCTCCAAACGTCAGATTATATCCAGGTAGGAATGCTTGGCTCTTTCCCCTGGGCAGAACATCTCACAATGGGATGACGTAATTTCGTGAGTCATGCAGTGAGGTTTGATAGCCCATTAACAGAAGATATTCCCCTGAGGGACTTACCAGGGATGTGTCATAGAAGAGATAAAGAACACTGCCCCAGCTGGTTTTAACAGATATAGAGCACATACTTTTGGTTACATCTTACACTGTAACCCAAGACAACATAAGACTCTTGCAACTGAGTGTATGTGTGTGTATATGGATATTGATGCACACATATATTGGGGAGTTAGATGTGATGGTGATGGGAGTATTTAAAAGAGAAATAAGGCCAATATCAAAGTGGCCTTTGACAAAAACTCTATCTAGTGTTTTACTAGACTGGCATTCATTAACAATACACATTTTCCAATGGTAAGTTTTTATACATTATTAGTTATAATTATCACATATTTAAGTGCTTCTTAGTACTGTCTCATACAGTAGCTGTGTGTATTCAATACCAGAGAGCTTATGCCATGTAGTCAGCAGGGATGGCTGGACTCAGGTTTGAGGATCAGTTTTGAGATCTTTTTGAAGGGGTAAGATGGGGCCAAAGCCAAGGATCATCTATCTTTTTTTTTCATGTGTCCATGCTATTTTTATGATCCTCACAACCTCCCCAAAAGAAAGATCGAATCTCATCTATTTCCAATACAGATTGTCTTATTTCCAGGAGCAGAACTTGTTCATTTTCCCAGTCATGTTTCCTGCTTGTTCTAGAACTACTGTTCATTTTCTTCAGTTTATGCCTTATACATGAATTTTATTGTACCCTGTTTGCATAGTTACATCACAGAAGTCTCCTTTTGTCTCTTGCAGTTACAGATGATGTTTAAACGTGCAGTTTATGTACCTGTGCCCAAGTGCTTAGACTTTGTTGCTGGTTATGCCATTACTGACATCACAAAATGTAGTATTTCACAAATAGTTATGCTTATGTTCAGATTCCAGGCAAACAAATACCAAATATGCTCTCTTCAATGTTTTTCAGTTTTATGGGTGTAATAGGTCACTGCTTTGTCAGTAAGACTTTTATTTAAGCAACATATATACTCACTCTGTAAGCTACATAGATACTTAAAATTCTTAAATTTGTCATAACTTCTGCAGAAGTTACTTTAAAATAGCTTATTTCATGTTTGCTTGCAATACTTGCAGTAAGAATTGGGCCACTGTTTATTAAGTAGGCTGGTACTCTCTCCTTTGAATGGAAGTTCCTTGCTTACTTGGATATATAAGGGCTTTTCTGGTGTGTTTTCTGTTGGAGAGGCAAAGGAAAATCAGGATAATTTATCACATTAAATAAAGTACAATTTTACTGTTTTACCTTCATTCACATGAATATTTATTTACATTCTAGAGTTTCAGTATTTATAACTTGGAAAAAAAAATTATAAACTCTAGACTAGGTCTGTATTATATGGTCCTGTAGGATACATGTGACCTGGGATTCATGTGCTTGGCTCTCAAACAGATAATTTGTTTGGTGCACAGAGTGCAGCATTTGCACTGCAGAACCACAGCAGTGAGGCTTGGTCAAGTCAGGAGGCATCATTAACCTGCTCTGCTCCACACGAGTGGTTCATGCCACCAGACATCTGAGGAACCTTTACAAAAGTATATTAATTCCAAGAGAAATTAAGAGGCCTAGCTCTTCTGCAAAGGCAGCACAGACATCCCACAGTCCAAACATATCCCTCCAGCAATCAAACCACTGCACTGTTTTATTTTTATAGCACCTGGCTGTGAGTAGCACCACTAAAATATAGTAGTTCTGCCCTCTCTATGGATGTGGAACAGCATGCTAAAGGACTCCAGCACCACAATTGGGAAATACCTGTAGGAGGTCACACGGGGTCAGTGCTGAAAGGCCCACTTCCCTTCTCCCTGACTTGCTTCTTCATTTTCCTTCGCTGTGACACTCATCATGAAAGTTCAAGTCATTGCAGACTGACTCAATAACTTCCGTACTTTCATTCTAACCATGGAAGGTCATCTACAGGTAAAGAAAACCAAAATAAAGTAAAAAAGAGATGAGAGTGTAAGGCTTTTTGTCTGAGGAGTCAGAGTAACAGCTCCTTCTTTTGGTGGATTTCTGAAAATCTAAAGAGATTGAACGGTAGATATACATTTCTCTGAACAATTGATTTATCTCTTTTTAAGTCATTGCCAGGCTATGAAAAAAAAAAGAGAAGTTTAGATTAAACCTTCTTTTTTTCTTAATTGCCATAGTTTCTACCCCCTTTTTTCAGAAGCAAAGTGCAGAGAGATTGCAAAATATTTTTGTAGCAATTACATATTTAAATAATTTAAATAAAATATTTTGCTGTTTTCAAACGTAGCTTTTAAAAGTCAAACTGAAGTAATCCTAAGACAGAACACTTCAGCAGTCTGGCGATGGCTTTAGCTTTTAGCATTCTGTCTGAGGTACCCACCAAGACATCTTTACAGTCAGGGGCGAGAAATTAACTATTCAGGTTGTACTAAAATATGTTCAGAAAAAATAGAATAAATTGTGTTGGGAAAGCATTACTTGTGACACTTTATTTCAAAGACCCTTAACTGTTTACATCAATTTACACAAAAACTAGCTTCCTTTTGATGACTATATCTAGATGGGGTTAATCTCATTCAAGAGATTAACTGACATCAAGAAGATGTTTATAAAAAATAGTATTTTATTAAAAAATATAGACACACTTTTTTTTTGTAAAGTCTGGGTTTTTTTCAGTCATTTTTGAACAAAAAGAACATCAAAATATTTTCCTCATTACTGTATTTCAAGAAGAGTTGAACAGAAAGTTATCATCTAGGTGTAGTAAGTTATTCATTATAAAAATAGAAAATTATTTTTTGAAGTAGAATAAACAGAAGTCATTATGTTTCATCTTCAAAATTTCCTTTGAAAGGATAAATATACAAAAAGAACATTACATTGTTATTTCTTACCTTTCAGTATTGCAGAGGGCTCTTCATTTATTTTCTCTTTTACAGCTCTACCAACATATCAGAGAGAAATGAAGGGTGAAACAAAAGAGTGCTATGTTGATGACTGTTATAAAAGTTGGATTTTATTGATTATATTATGTGTATCAGTAGCTTTATTGTTCTGAATCTTGACTCATTAAAATTATGCTTGGGAAGCAATTTTCCTAATTATTACAAAACTCATTGAATTGATGATTTTCTGTGAATCTTTAGGCGTATTTTCTTCCATACACTATTTATTACAAACATTTGAAATATTATCTATTTTATAAGTTAGCATAATCTTGTCTATACCAAGGAAATCAATCTTTTTTAAGATCTCAATCTTATGACAAAGTAGTGTTTAAATTCAGACACTCTAAAGAGTCAAGGATATTTAAAAGAGTAATGATTAAAAAAAAAAAAAGAAATTACATCTTAATGACATTGCTGTGGCTAGGAGATTCCAGCTACTTTTTAGGAGATGAATGTGTCCTTTTTCTTAATTTAAAAATGATTAATAAATAGATAAACCACTAAAATGCCAACCTTTTAGTAAATTTGTGTGGAAACATCCAATGTGTAATATGTTTAAGCAGCAGCAGCAACAAAAAATCACACAAAGGACAGGGGACAAAAAATAGGCCAATCTTTCAGTTGTTCCTTTAAGCTGTCAAGCTACACCTCCCTGATGCTGCAGAAAAACCACCTTAATTAATATTGGTCACTGCCAGGAAAAGGATATACAGTTAGATGGACAATTTATCCAATATAGTACAATGTTTATTATGGTCTCTCTGTCCAGTCTGCATGTAATACAAACTTATAATTTAGCTATTACCACCTAGCTCAGTAGATATAATGGGATTTTTTTACGGCTTAGAAGCTCTCAAGGTTTCACAAGGAAGCTAAAAAGCAAAACACTGCTCAGGAAGGCCTCCTGGAAAAGTTTCAAATTTTTCTTCATCAGACTAGAAATTCTTGACTTCTTTTTTTATACTGTACTTCTATTCTCCAAATATCCAGTCCAACTTATTGATAAAAAATAATAGACTAATAGTTTCAGTTTGAAAAACGTGTAAAAAACCTGAAAATTAGGACTTATTACAAAACCATGTTAGATCATAAAATCACAGAAGGGTTTGGGTTGGAAGGCACCTTAAAGATCACCTAGTGCCAACACCCCTGCCATGGAGAGGGACATCTTCCATTAGACAGGGTTGCTCAAGGCCCCCATCCAACCCGGCCTTGAACATTTCCAGACATTCACAGCTTCTCTAGGCAACCTGTTTCAATGCTTTAACACCCTTACAGTAAAGAACTTCTTATTAATATTTAATCTGAATTTACCCTCTTTCAGCTGAAAGTCATTACTCCTTGTAATATCTTATCACTACATGTCCTTGCAAAAAGTCCCTCTCCAGCTTTCTTATCAGCCCTCTCTCTGTACTGAAAGGCCACAACAAGGTCACCCCAGAGCCTTCTCTTCTCCAGACTGAATAACCTCAACTCTTTCAACATTTTCTCATAAGAGAGGTGTTTTTTCTTATGTTGGGGGCCCTAGAGATGGATGCAGTGTTCCAGGTGGGGTCTCACCAGAGCAGAGCAGAGGGGCAGAATCCCCTCCCTGGCCCTGCTGGCCACATTGCTTTGAATGCAGTCCACAACACGTTTGGCTCTCTGGGCTGCAAGTGCCCATGGCTGGGTCATGTCCAGCCTCTCATCCACCAGCACCCCCAAGTCCTTCTCAGCAGGGCTGCTCTCCATCTGTTCATCCCCAGCCTGTGTTGGTACTGGGGATTGCCCCAACCCGGGTGCAACACCTTGCACCTTGCCTCATGAAATTCCCAGGGGCCCACTACTCAAGCTTACCCACATCATCATAGCTATAGTTAACTCCAAAACTAATGTGAATTTTCTAGAAAATAGACCATTAAAATGAATTTTTTTTTATTGTCATGTGCCCTTACTTCAAGATTTGACACTTGCATATGTCAGAATGAAACCAAAGAACAAGCATACAAGCTTACCTGGAAGTCAGAGACAACTTGAAAAAGAGCTAAGAATTTCTATAATCAGAAGAAGATATGTGATGTTTATTTCATTGAAATTTAAAAAGTGATTTTGATCTTTGCATGTAGTTCAGGCCAATAATATTTATTTGCAAAGCACTTAGGTAGCCTTAGGAAATCTTTGAACAAGCTCTCTTGATAAAAAAAAAAACAACAAAACAGTATAGATGTGCTACTGATAAAAGTTTAAACCTGGTAATTTTATCTATCCATTGTGCACCTATAAACATACACAACCACAGATTTTATGTTCCAAACATCCTTTTAAAAATGCAGGTTCCGAAAGTGGTAAAAACAACCCCCAAACTGATACACGGAAAAGGCCCCACTACTGAAATAAGTAGTAAAGTAGGTATGTTTATTCCAGGACTGGGGCGCATGTGGATTGCTCCAGCAAATGCATGTGTGCCTGCAATACCATTTGGCTGGGTATATATCAAGTTACAAGCTGCATATTTATTAAGTTTCCCAATGCGCCTACACAAATTCATTTCCTAGCCCCGCCTAGCCCCGCTTCGTATTATAATGAGCCCAAAGCCATTTCCATGTGGCTTGTGCTTGCGCAGTGCCTCGTGCAGGCGTCTCTGGGATGAAGTAAGAAGTCTTCTTCAGATGAAGTAAGAAATCTTCCTCGATTTGAACTTTCCACCTTGCTTCCTTGCACATGCTCCCTGAGTCCCTGGCTCAAGTTCAAACCCCAAGGCTGGTTTGAACTGGTTCCTAGGTCCAAAGCAGGATCTTGTGGTCACGGCTACTTCTCCTTATCAGTAGTCTGGTATCCTCCCTTTTCCTACTTGATAAATGTAAAAAGCTATATGCATTGCTTTAGCAAGCAGCCCTTTTAGTAATTCACTTAACCTTGTTTCCCCAACTCAAAACAACATTGTAGTTTCTTGCAACTGTTTCCAAGTCTTTAAATGTCCTTGTTTGGATTTTCGGTGTTTGTTTCTAGGTTTGGTCTGAGGTTTTCTTTTGGGTCCAGTAGGGTTGGTTTTGTAGCATAATTAATATGAAAGCTGATCCCAAAAGACATAAAGTATTCACAATTCCCAGAGAATTCTTGGGAAAATAGAGATGTTCAGTACTTTGCAGAGTCAAACTAATACAGAGCTCTATGAAGTCTTGGTGGTTTTGGATTTTATTTTAAATTTCTGAACAATGTGAAGAAAGGCTTGTAGGACATTTTTGGCTTGGTGATGCCATCTTCAGTTCAGGCAGGAGTTTGAAAACTGAAGTCAGAATAATTGCTAAAACAGAACTTTTCTGACAGAAATGCACAATAAGATTTGACCTCTGTATTTGTTGCATAAATTGCTAATTCTATATTTGCCTATTGAATATTTCTTTTTACTGTATTTAAGAACCTGTTGTTGTCCTACACTCTTCTTTTTGTGTTTCAGATGTTAAGATAATTCTAATATCATTTACTTTCTCCTATGATCCAAAGATAAACAAGTTGAATCCAAGATGTAAAATACTGCAAAATAAGTCCTCCATTTTCTTCTTAAGTATTTGGCATAACTGATTGCTAAAACAATATTGATAGTATAAAAAACGAATCAAAAATGAATATGAAAAATAAACTAAAAAGCAAATCACAGGGCGCAGACTTTGACTGGGTGGGAGCTTTGTTGCTTTTCCTCTTCTCGTGACCTTCTGTCTGTTAAGGAGAGAAAGTGAGTAGGTGTGTGAAAGAGAGAGAAAGCCAGAGAGGAGAGAAGACAGAGGAGGAAGGAGGAAAGGAGTGAAGGAGGGAAGGAAAACCAAAACAACAGCAATATAAAAAGTAATATGGTTTGGGACAGTAATATTAATTTAATAAGATTTTAAATACATGAAGCATTGTGTTGCTCACCCATATGTAAAGAAAATGACATATAGCTTAGGCAGTGTTTTTAGGTCAAGAATTAGATTGATTGGGGGATAATATTAGAAAGAACTACATGTTATTTCTTAATTTTTTGTTGCACAGATATAAATCCACTGTATTCACTGTCTAGGAAAATTCATGTAATTATTTTTTAAAGACTAAAATGTGTAAAAGAGAAATATTTTCAAAGGACTTCCTAGTAACAATATTGCCTGGGAATAATACAGATAAAAGTAAAAACAAAACATACTTGCCAGCAAGATAGGAATCCTGTCTGTTTATCTGCATAGAAGTCTGTATTCCTCTCAGTTTGACAACAGATATGAAGTAACTTTGATGTCTCTGGTTAAAACAAATATGCAAATAAGAAAGATAAACAACATTATCCCATCAGATGTAATCAAAATAATTTGGCAGTTATCAATATACAAGTTAATTATGGTTTACCACTTGCAAGAAACAGGCAGAATACCACATCTCAATGGTATCAAGCTAGAAATTAACATTACTTGGAGTTTTGTTTAATATTTTTGCAGCCCAGTGACATCTTGTAGACTTGATCCTTACTCTGAGGACAACTTTGGTGTCAGGAGATCCCATTCCCTTTACTGGCAGTGAACATCCCACGACAGAGTAAGAGACACAAACTGCTCCAGATCAGGAAGACAGCCAATCACTTTAAGACTCAGCGGATGGATGTGCCTTGATAGTCATGACCTAACCCAAAGACCCTAGAAAGAGAAACTCATTGAGCTAGAACAGAAGAGTTGAAGAATGTACTCAGCCTGAAAGAACTGGTGTTAAAACAAAGATTTGTATGAGCAGACTGGTTTAATAAGATTCTGTTTAGGAAGGGACCTTACTTTAAGCTGCAGTGAAAGTCATCCTAAGAAATCAGAGGTGTTTTGGCATCTTTTATGTACCCTGTAGAAGAAGGTAGTTGTGGTTTTGAGCTCTGAAAGATTAAATATCCCACTCCAAAAGTATTAAATAATTTTGATTCACTAAGTACAGGATGTGCTTTAAAAATATTTAACAGCCACTCAAGTGGGACAATTAAAAAAAAACCCAAAAAACAACGAAAAGGCATTTATCCAGGAAGGCTGGTTTTATCCAAGTGGGCTATGTTTTCTCTTTTTTTTCTGGTCATTTAAATCTGTAGTCTGCATAATTTCCAGTACAATATTCTCTACATCCTGTTGGATTTAAGACACAGATAAAGGTGGATTAGTGAATGAAGGAAGGATCTTGGCACAGCAGAACAAAAGAAACTCTTCTATTTGAGAAACAAAGCAACCAAATATATTTGTTAGTAGGCCACAAAACAACTCACCAGATTCTCTTTTGTATATGCATATATATGGCTAAATACATCTATGTATACATTTTATTTATGTATGTATTTACATATACATATGTATATTCAAGAATTTTATGTTTGCAAATTCATAATAATGAAAAATATGATACAAATACATATAGGTTAACAAAATAAAATAGCATAAATAATAGTCCCTAAACTCTACCTTAGATTAAACCCTCCTTGTCCAAAATGACATATTTTCTATAAGGAGATGCATCAACTCTATCACCATCAAATTTTAGTGGAGGCAGATTTCTATTGCTTTACTAGAAGTAAATATATGAGGTTACTTCCTGGGACATAAGTAGGGACTTAGGGCTATCACTTTCTTATCTGACAGCTTGATTCACTTGCAAAATATAGAAGACAGTACAGACAATCAAATGCATGACTGTCTAAGAGCTAAACCAGTCCAAGCAAATGTTTTTCAATGATTCCTTAACAGTCATTACTCTTACCACTGATAAATCCCACAAACAGCAGCAACATTCAAACTGTGCTAATGAACAGACATAGGACATACGGTGATCAAGCTTGTTGACTTCTAACTTCATGGCAACCTATACTCACTGGATGCTCACACACCAGATGTTTTAGATCTTTATCTACAAAATAACTCTGTTTGGGTATGAGGCACCTCAAGTAAAACAGCACATCTCTTTCAACAAGTCACACCAAACCCAGCACCAGCCAGGGCTGGTTCGGGTTAATGATGATACTTCCGCAGTTAAATCCGTTCATATGTACACCCACATACTCCCACAGCCTCTGCCTTTGGGGTGTAAAGGAAACTACATAGAGGAAAGGATTTCTTTTCTTTCAGATCCTGTTATTTCCTGCACAAACCCCACAAAATTCTTTTTGTGTGTGCTTCTGAGCTATGAGAAGGGGGAATGACCCTATTTGTCTGTGTTTTGTTAGCACTCAAATGCTATCTCTGTGCCTTTTTAATATTCCACTGCAAATAAAGCTATTTCAAGTCAACGGACTTGATTCAACAATGGAGCGCTCTAGTTTTAGGTGACTCCAAGGAATGTAGCTGAATTGATTTCAGTGTACTGCAGTGGTTAGCCAAGATCAATACTGGTAACAGTAGTAGTAAGAAGCCAATATCCACAAAATATTATCTTCACTAGCTGGGACTGAACATGGATTCATCTACTCCCAACTTTTACCAACTAACTGCACAGAGAATATTGATTTTATTTGCAGGACTGTGGTAAATGTTGCTCAGTAAAATTGTACAATTAAAAAAGTTTACCAGCTGATCTTTATCTGAAACATTGAATGATAATTTATCATATTGTAAGAATTGAGTTACATTACTGTAACTCAGCGTAATGTTCTGCTTCTCAATTTGCAGAATAACCAGAGCTTATTTTCTTTTTAATTTCATAATTCTTGAGAACTATATGAAATTTTCAATTATTTTTAATTAACTGTCCACTTTACATAATAGTCTCTTTGTGAAATGAGAAAAAAATGACCTTCTGAAAGGTCTTATCCTCCTAATGTACTAAGGATTTAGCAAAGTGTTTAACTGAAAAAATTAAAATATAGTAGGACAGCTGATGACAATTTAGGCCTACAGTGATACATATATTAATAATTCTTGCCTTTTATTGTCATCTTCTCTAATTGCCACTGTGGATTCTTAAGTGTATTTGTTTTGGGTTCTTTCCTCTTCTATTTCCTGGATTATAGGGATTTTGATTGCTTTTTCTTAGCTGCTTCTTTCAGTTCCTCCTGGACTACCAATTAGTAAGACAGTACTACAGGACACATTTTTGCAGCACTAATCCAGAACACTTAAAAAAAAGGAAACATGCTACATAAAACACTGTTTTGAATTTTAAAAAAGGGGTCAAAGGTACTAAGAAAAACTTTGTACTTTTTTATTTTAGGAAATAATGTATCATATCACACACTGTGGAGATGTTCCTTTTTTTTTTTTTTTTTTTTTTTTTTTTTTTTTTTTTTTTTTTTTTAATTAATACAAAAAATGCCAGGGGACTCACTCTTTGGGTCTGCATAACTCCACTGCAGGAAAGAAGAACCAAAGTATTGTCACTAGGCCTTGGGTTTGGCACTCATAAATTGCCCTGATTGCAGGCATTGGTGGAGCTGCAGAGGTACAGCAAAGCAAGATATTATTGCCACTGTTTCTCCTGATCTGAAAACTTGCTTGTCAGAAAATGAGCTGGGAAACTGCAGCTACATCAATGCTTGACTCTCCAAAGTACACAGGACCTCCTGTGTCACTTCAACAGCTGTTCAGGAGACTTGCTGTGTGAACTCATTCTCCTCAATTTAATATGAATCAAAGGCATTCCGTAACTGGCAGGATTATCTTCCTTGTTTTTTGCACTGATGAGGGAGGTAAGCCGTGATAACAAGAAAGAAAGAAAAGGAGTAGGAAGGCATTATTGTTAAAAGGCAAGGCAGTGAAGGCCTACAATGCAGGTATTAGCCATTTTCAGTAGTTTTATTGTTTTGCTTATTGACTACTTAGGGTTTACACTCACAAGACAGCAGCAGTGATAGAAGTCTGATATCATTGCCAGAAGTCCCCTGCAAACAGTGCGCCAGAGGCAGAAGCTTAGTGTCTCATAACTGGTTCCACTAGGGAAATAAAATTCCTAAGGATTTTCCATTAGAAAACACCAACTTAACAACAGAAATAATTAAGTAATTTTCTTGATTCACGCAGTATTTAATTTAGAGGCAATAAAAAGGCATTTGAGGATC
Source organism: Corvus moneduloides (assembly GCF_009650955.1). NCBI lineage: Eukaryota > Metazoa > Chordata > Aves > Passeriformes > Corvidae > Corvus > Corvus moneduloides. Next base: position 74,483,544 of record NC_045477.1, read on the forward strand.
AAATTTCTAAACCTTACAATCCTAGCGTGAGACGTCTCAATGAAAAGTTTAAATTTTCATTCCAAAATTATTTTGCTTTGAGTTGTAGATAGAAACACACACAAGAATTAAACGACTACAAAAGATTACAAATACAGAAAAACATTCTGTCTTATTTGGGAAAATAAATATTCAAAACTTTAACCTTAATTGAAATTATTTAAGTGAATATATACTTTGTTTTCATGAGGTAGGGACCCAGTTTTGGCTATTGGTCTGGTTCAATGCTTTTCCTGGTTTCAAGAATAACCCATTTTCTCTTGGTGTTCAGCATCATCTACCAATGTGACAAAGCTGCTCTGCTCTCCTATTAAAGTTTTTGCAAACATTTTGGTGCTAGTTGTTGCCCTTTCTCAGGGCTGAGTAGTGACTTATTCCTCAGGTAGTCCTCGAGTTCAGTGAGCCCCATGTTTTCTCAGGCACTTGAACCACATAACGTATTTCCAGCTTCAGATCAGGTGTGCTGCACTTCTTCTACACAATGCCATAAAGTACACCAGTACTTACTATAGTGCCTTGGGAAGGATTAAAGACCCTAAACAGCCCAGTGTAGCCATTATATTTTAACCCTTCTGCTGATTAAACATGCCTGAGTCAGGACCCAAAAAAGAGATGTGCCAGTATGCTGTCCGCCTGATATCTGAGGAGCAGCCAGATCACTCTCTAGACTATTATGTTCGGCAGTAGCAATAAAAACGGTCCTAAACAGAAGATTCACATGGATGGAAGATCAGGCCCTAAACTCACACCGTACACACAAATTCATTGGGATTTTTCCACTAATGACAGATTCTACAGTTAGTCTGAAGTCTTTGCCTGTGGAGAATTTTCCAGTTTGCAAAAAATTAGACATCTTCCAAGATTCCCTGAAAGCCCACAAAACAACATCAGTATCCTTGGGAGACCCAAAATAACAGAGGGATTGGCCCTCTTTTTCATCATGAAAAAAAACCCCACATCCAGAAGACACCCACAGATACAGGCACACAGGAATGTAGAAATCAGAATTTCCTGAAACTCTACATGGAGTGTACCCTAGTCAACCCACAGAAAAGTCTTCATTTGAAAAAGTTTTGGATCATAACCTTTTTGTACTCTCTTCTTACAGGTTAGTGATTGATCTTTGCTTAGAAACCTGTGCGATGTCAGAGCTATGGAAGCATACCTGTATCTGTGAAAGAAAAAATGTAGGCACATTTTTTCCTAATTGTGACTGTTATGACTCTCTGACAAGTTTCCTGATGTTAATAGCTTTTCTTACAAGTGTATTCCCTACAACACTCGTTGTATTGTAAGACTGAAAAAAGGACACTATTATCCCATGCTGTCACTTCAGTAGAACCTTTTGTAAATTACAGGCTTTAATTACAACTGTTGGGGTTGTAAGTTTTAAATTTTCTTTTTTTTTTAATTTTGTTTTCTTCTTCCTCATGTAATCTGTAAAGACTTTAATGCATTTTTGACTCGTGAAATACTAGCTAATAATAGGGACTTGTTCTTGCCAGGTATTGGGAGGTAAGCCTTTCATAATATTTATCCAGAACCAAATATACAACTACACATTTCCCATTTCTTTCTTGACCTGTTGAACCAGAGATAGAGGACTCAGTACACCTAAAATGTGTAATATTTCCCCCATTGACTATAGTAAGATCAGAGAAATGGAGTAAATAACAGATAGGGCCCTATGTTGCTAGGCAACATAACATCTATGCATATATCTGTTCCCTCTAGGAATAAGATCTAGCACTCTTCTCCCTTATGACCCTGTAAAAATATTCACCCAGGACAATTTGGACTCTTTGTATGTGATTTTCAGACAGGATATTTGTATTGTTAAATGCAAAGGTATTCTGTATAGTACTCAACTCTGAGCATTTAGTTACATTTTCTTCTGTATGTTTTTTTACATGCTAGTGTGTGGATACCTTTTATTTTATATGCATTGCAACACATAATTGTACAGCAAAATAAAATTTAAAGAGTTAAGAACATGTAAGGAACTGATTTAACGCAAATTTAGATTTGAAGTTAAACCCCTTATCTTTCAGTGCAAATGATAGCAAAAAGGTGTGTAAAACACCACTCATCAATGCAAATATAGGAGGGCTGGGGGAGAGAGACATTTCTTCTTATTAGCAAGGTACTGAAGTGTAAAGTATGCAATTTGATTAAAATTAGGCTAGGGATTTTTTATTAAAAAGTAGAGTCAGAAGGAAGGCTGAAAACAAGCAGAGATTAATCATCTGAGTTGGAGGAATATTTACTTCCCCAAGGATGCTAATGAAAACCTAAATATAGATATCATAATACCTGGTGAATGTGAAGTAAAAAATGTGCAAATTATTTTAATAAAATGTCTCACTTATCTAGAGCACCCATATGTTTTCATTTTCCTGGGATGACAACTACTCTGTCAGGTGGATCTCAAGAGGAGCATGTGCCATTGTCATTAGCAAGGTTAGTTACCATCACAGGCTGCAGAACAGTAATTGCTGTACTCTAGCTTTTAGCTCCAGCTCTCTCCAGCTGAGCATGTTCAACTTAATCTTGGCAAGAGGGACATAGAGAGAAAGTAAAGTCCCAATATGAATTGTAGGGTTAGGACCTCTGACAGCTATCACTGTGTATTTCATCCACAAATCCCAGCCTGAAGCAGCTCCACAAGACTTGAAAAAAGGTTTGCATTGTGGAAGAAGAAATAGGATAGCTTTGCATATAAATGGCTGTAAATATAATTCTTGCATCTATCTTTGAAGACGTATGTATCAACATATCCCAGCCTGCCTATAGTCCCTTCAGAATGATTAATGGTACGAGATGGAGGAAGGAAGGAAGGAAGGAAGGAAGGAAGGAAGGAAGGAAGGAAGGAAGGAAGGAAGGAAGGAAGGAAGGAAGGAATTCGGAAGGAAGGAAGGAATTCGGAAGGAAGGAATTCGGAAGGAAGGAATTCGGAAGGAAGGAAGGAAGGAAGGAATTCGGAAGGAATTCGGAAGGAAGGAAGGAATTCGGAAGGAAGGAATTCGGAAGGAAGGAATTCGGAAGGAAGGAAGGAAGGAAGGAATTCGGAAGGAAGGAATTCGGAAGGAAGGAATTCGGAAGGAAGGAAGGAAGGAAGGAAGGAATTCGGAAGGAAGGAATTCGGAAGGAAGGAATTCGGAAGGAAGGAAGGAATTCGGAAGGAAGGAATTCGGAAGGAAGGAATTCGGAAGGAAGGAAGGAAGGAAGGAATTCGGAAGGAATTCGGAAGGAATTCGGAAGGAAGGAATTCGGAAGGAAGGAATTCGGAAGGAAGGAAGGAAGGAATTCGGAAGGAATTCGGAAGGAATTCGGAAGGAAGGAAGGAAGGAAGGAAGGAATTCGGAAGGAAGGAAGGAATTCGGAAGGAATTCGGAAGGAAGGAATTCGGAAGGAAGGAATTCGGAAGGAAGGAAGGAAGGAAGGAAGGAAGGAAGGAAGGAAGGAAGGAAGGAAGGAATTTTCTTTCTTTTCAGTATTTTAGAGGCCTTTTTATGACTTTTCACTCCCTCCTTTACTTTGGATAGAAATAATCAAATCCTTTTTTCCCTCAAGTTCTACAATGACTGATTTATTTTACCTTATCCTTTTCATTCAGTTTTCCTCAAAGCCACAAAGCTAGCTTGAAGTCTTGACCACTGACCTCAATAGTGAAAAAAAGGCAAAGAAAGGACTGGAAGGTGAAATGAGATTTATTACTTGTCACAAATAGAAACTCTGATTTCATTAGCAGAACTTATCTTTCTTTCCATTTCTCTTTTGCTCTCTCTATTTCCTCACATTATTCTCCTTGGCCTGAAGACTATAACTGCAAAAAATCAAAAAGCAAATAAGCCCTCTACAACAAAGTTTCTGTCTTCTCTTAACACACCTTGATCCCTTTAGTACCCTCACCTCTCTGAAACCCTTCACTGAAGAACACAGAGCAGCACCACGTCAAAAAATCCTCTGCTAAGTCTTTGTCTGCTTTTCCACAGAGAAGTTCTAACACACAGGCTATCCTGAAGTCCATCTATCCATTTGCTCTTCATTTTATGAGAGAGCAAGTACAACTATCAGTGGTAATAGTCTGAACAGGAGGATGAATGATACTCCCTGAGAGAACTCTACTCTTGTGTGGGGATTATACAACTGTACTCATGAAATCTCTTATTATTTTTTTTTTCATGTATTTAAAAAATATAACATTTTTAATACTAAGAGGTGGTAAGATTTAATAAGTTTCCCCTTTTTTTTTTTTTTCTGAAAGCTCCAAAGCTAGAAATTTCAAGTAAGCCATTATGTGATTAGAAAACTAATCAGAAAAAATTACAATTTAATTTTTTAATATTATAGGAAGCAACTAATCTGCAGCAGTTTACCTGCCACTTATTTTGAAAGATGGCAGATTGACCCATATGAGTAAAAACTTTATCTTTTTCACATCAGATTACTTATTTCCTTACATAGGTATAATATTAATATCTTAGTTTTTCAAGCAATATGAATATCCTTCTTTAAGAAGTATGTTGTGCAGTACTTCAAAAATAATTTTGAAAGAACACAGTGTATCAGGATTTACGCCTTTACACCTGTACATGTTTTAAAAATATATGTTAGTTATTCCTCTTCAGCCTTACAAATAATAGCCTCAGGAGTGTTATATAATAATAATTTTTATAATGTCAGATAAACAACAAGAAAAAAAAGTTAAAAAAAAAGAGGAAAAATAAGTAATCTTGCAATAGATATTCAAGTAATCCTCTACACAGGGACATTTTAAGAACTGAATAACCATGTATCATTTTAAATTGCTGGCTATTTTACATTTGTGAAACCAAAGCTTACAATTTTTTTTTTAAGAAAAGCTTTTAAAAATCGGAACTGTTTTCTTCTCCTCCTACACAGAACACACATCTTAAAAAGTTGAAACATTTACATCACACATAGTTACAGGCAGATTTGAAACTCAAAGTGCAATTCATACTCCAAGTTAGTTTGAGGCTAATGTTTGAAATAGTTTCAAATATAAACCTAAAAAATATGTTTAACAATATTTTTTTAATCATATAGTGCAATTCATATTTTAGGTTGGAAATAATTCCAAATATAAGCCAAACAAAAATGTTTAACAATAACTGCATCCCATATTTTCTCTATATATGTTCTTTCTTTATTGCTCAGCATGAAAGATAACATTATTTTTTCTATTAACAAAAGCATATCATGTAAATCATTTTTTTCAGCATATGTATCACAGATTTTGAGAGAAATCAGGAAAAAAGGAATCCAAATTTAGCACATATAAGCAAAATTAATAGATATTTGCAAAGTTTGGGTATATAGATTGATTTTCTTTCCATATCAAGAGAAAAAAAAAAAGGTAACCATCCATTAAAGTTTGCATAATACTACATATTTGCCAACTGGTAGGTGACTTCCATTTTGGATAGTTGTTTCTATCTAAAATAAAAATGTATGATTTGAGGTTACTGGAAGAATCACTAAAAAGGAGAGAAGATGAGTAAATTTCTCCTTACTTATTTGCTTATTTACTTACTTATTTAGGTCTTGAGATTTACTTTCATGACTTCATAATTTTATATTTTCCAGATCATAAAATACTTAATTATTTTATATTTTCCAGAATTATTTTTCAAAGAATTACTTTACTAGTTATTCTCAATCAAGAAATTACAATGTGGTTTTGTAGGAGACAGCCAAACATAGTTCAATTATTTTTTAATAGTGTATATCAAGCCATAAGAAGGAAAGAAACTCAGGTTGCTTCCAACTTTTGCACTGTCCTTTGAGATTAATACTGAATCTGTTTTCATCTGCATACACATTATAATTTAGGATGTTATTTAAATAAATAAAAGTTTTATCATTAGTATTAGACAAACATAGACAGTGATTGAAAAAAAATATGGAAAAATGCACCTTCCTATCTTATATTGCTAAATCAAAAAGCATACATTCCTCTCATTTGTAGTTTAAGAATTAGTGTGCATAGAACAGCAACTGGCTTATTAAGAGCATGTATGTTGAATGTTTTGCTGCCCTCACCAGGACACCATATAATTTTGCATTTTATTTGGCAAACTTCTAATTGAATGAACTGGTGGTCATATTCCTTTCAATAAATCAGCTACAATGAAGCAGTAACTAATGCCACATGATATATGCACAAATGCTATCAGCTCAAATTGATTTAAAATAAATTAGGAGAGGTCCAGATCAAAGACCTTCTACAATTATGGAGTATAAGTAGACTTTCTAGGGCAGATACTCTAAAATCTATTGATTGAGAATCAGAAAAAAAGCGATCATTCATTCATTGACTACAACAATAAATATACTAGCAAGATTTCCTTGTGCAGATATATTTTTTCAGAAGAAATAGAATTCGAAGCTCTGTTATATCCTAATGTTTACATCTCTGATCTTTCTCTAAACAGAAGAGAAAAACATCAGCTTGTTAGCAAAAAAATTGTTCAGGTGGTGGCAGAAGCATGCCTCTAATCAAAGCAGAAGAAAAAGTTTATTACCATTAAGGCAGTATGCTAGAAAATTTATAACTGCTGTTACTATAACATTTCCTGTGTCAATTAATTATATAGATATTAGTGCATAAAATACTCTTTGTGGTTTATTTTTGCCTGTGGCCTTTTCTTTGACTTCACATATTTTACAAGTGTCAGTGATTGGAATCCATTGTTTCTATTTTAAGAGGACTAGTGAATCTGTTTAGTATTCTCTGGTCACTGAATTACCTCATATTTAACATGGAAGAAAATTTATTACTAAGGCAATAAAAAATTATTATTAGTAATAGACTTATTTAAAAAAAACCACTAAAATACAGAGTCTTTCTATAAATATATTCTGTAATTTAAAAAGGTTTAAAGGCAATAATCTTAAAAAAGTCACTGTTTTAGGAATAATTTCCTTAGCCTCATTTAGAAATAGAAAAAAGATAAAAGCAAACACATTTCTCTAGGCAGATCATGGTCATTAATGGATAACATGAAGTTCAAAAGTGAACAATCAACATTCTCTCTCCTTGCTCTTTTTTTTTACTTCCACTGAAATAAAACCCTTGCATGAGAATTGACATATTATCTAACAAATTCTTTTGCCTGAGAAACAAGGAAAAAGCCTCCAAGGTGCACCAGGGATCATATTTGCCCCATGATAAACACAATCTAAAATAAATATTCTAATATCAGATGGATCAGCCTCCAAAATTTTTCATCATATTTAATCCCTATGGTATTAATAAAGCTAGAAGAAAAAGACTTAATAATTTTGCTGCAACCACATAGAATGGAAAAAAAAGGAAAAAAAGAAAAAAAAGAGTGAAGACTGAATCCCTAGATATCTCTGAACTGCTAATTATTTAAAGATGTATGTTCTATCCAAGTATTTCTATTCAAATCTATTTCCAAGATGGTTCTAGAGCTGAAATTATAACTTTGGTATTGCTCTTTCCGGACTTTATGCTACACTAATATTCCACCACTTAAGAAATCTATTTCAAATCTAAGGAAACAAAAAGATTCAATTTCTTTAAAAGTGCTGCAAAGAGACTCCAGAATGGAGTGCCCCAGGTTTTGTCAGTTTCTGTGTCTTGTTCTGACTTTTAGAAAGTCACAAGGTTTGTATACAGTAACTTTGGGCAGATCAGAATAAGGGCAGTAAAAGTTATCACAAGAACTCTAAACCAGCATAAATTGTTCCTTTGCTGTCATCTTTCTAGCAAATGTAGAGGGGAATCTGGAAGAAAGAGGAACAGATGACTTGTGAAGAACACTGCTTAATCCCTGAAAGAAGAGTTTAGAAGTCTTTCTTTTTCTCCACGATTTTAATTTGTGTTAGGACTGGGCCACAAAATATGAGGGATGATTTGTGGTTTTCTTTTTTCTCACTCTTGATCTGTCTTTTTCTCTCTGTGGGGAAGGACAACAAATATTTATTAGTCCTTTCTCCAAGCTGAGCTGTGGTTTCCACAGTCTGACATGGAAAAAAAATACTAGAATAACCAGAATTGCTTTCTTTTTCCCTTTTTTTTTTTTTTTTTCTCATCCTGCCTTGAGGTTTAGCTTGCCAGCAATGCTGCAATATGGGAGAACTCTCATTACAGCATGGGTACTTAAGGATCCCTGCTTATTACCACTGACCTGGACTTTTCTCTTATTGATCACGTAGACATGAAAATATATGTTTTATCCTTTTTAGTTACAGTTGATAAACATCCTTGAAATGTTTCTTATGGTACATGAATAAAATACTGAGCTCTCATGATCCTGTGAAGCAACATAATGAAGGATTTCTGAGCATGTAACAGCATAACACGTGCATTTAACTGTAAGACTAAAAGATAAATATGCATTCAAGGACAATTTTCTGCCATTTAATTGTCATACCATTATGTAGGAGTAACAATCTGGTAATTTCTCCATAGCATATTTTTGCCTTATCCCTTAGTACTTTAAAAAAAATTAAAAAACATTTAATGAAACAAAGCTGACCATAATCTGTTACCTGAGCTTAAAAAATACCTTGCACATTAATAAGTTTTATTAACTGTATTATACAGCTAAGTGATAGAACATCTGGAAATTCCACCAGCAATCAAAAGACAAGTTAATGCTTCTGAATGGGGTCTGTTTCTTATCCATTGTTTAGAAAGAGACAATTAATATTTAGGTATCAAAATACAGCTATACTTCTAGTAGTTAGATGTCTTGCCACCAAAGTTGAAACCAGAGCCATGAGTAAGGTATATCCACGTTTTGTAATGTTCACAGAGTTGCTCATAGTGGTGCCATTCAGAAGAGATTTTAAAGAGTGTAATATTGTGGATGTTTTTATTAACAGAAATATTGTAAAAATTCCAGGACACTGAGGAAAAAGATGTAGAAGCACTCACTAAGAAAGAATGTTGGAATAATTCCTTCAATTGTCCTTCAAAGACTAAGATATCTCTGTAAGGCAGATTTATTCCATACATTTATTTATTTATTTATTTATCCTTTTGAATGCAAAGAGTAGAAGAAAGCCTTTATAGATCAATCTTAGGACACTAAAGCAGGCAGTCAGTGACCCAGTGGTGTGTTCCACGTGCTGCAAAAAACAATATAAACCAGCATGCATCTGTCTCATAGAAAAGTTCACAGGCCTAAAATGAGCATGTATTATATACTGCACAATGACAAATGTGAGTTCTTTTCACTGCTCCCAGAATGGTTTGGATATTCTATTGTGAAATAGATATTGGTTGAAAACATGAAAGCTTCTTTGACAGAGTGAAATGAATGCCAGGACTTATACTTCCAGACTACTGAAACACATTCAAATGTCTATTTTCAGCTCATCCCAAGGACTACACCTGGAAGTTAGGAAAATGTGAAAATTTATGGCACATGAGTTTTCAGATTGCAGTTTTGGATATAATACCTTTATGCTTCTGAAACCCGTGGGTTTTTTTAAGATATTTATTGTGAATTGTTTTAAGTTTTATATTTTCTTTTTTTCTTCCTTCTTTTTAATAATAAAATACTGCCTCCAAACCAAATATTGTCAAACGATTCTACATTTTATTAGTTTTATAGGAAACTGTTTCTATTTTTTCTGAAGGTAAATTATGATTTGGTATGATTTGGAGTATGAGAGGAAAGATAGAGGAAAATTAGGTAAAATTATAGAAAATATAATAGAAGACAATATAATACAATGGAATAAAATATAAATGAAACATTTTCTTGTGTAAGAACCTGACAAATGATCAGAGGAACACCATGTCTTCTCATAAGCATGTTTCCAGCCCCGCTGACACCAAGATGGTCCTGATGATCTTCCCTCTCAAGCACATCAGACAGTGTGTCTATTATCTTCTGCTAATCTTTTGTGTCTAAACAAGTGTCCAGATTTAATCTTCTCATTGTGGGCCATTTTATACACCCTCCTTCCAATTGAGGTTGGTAGTTTGGACATGATCTCTATGGAGGCCATTAGGCAAAGGAGAGCAGGAAGTGCAGCAAGAACTTGTATCTGTCAGACATGGACTACACTTGGCACTGGTCAAATCACACAAAACATACATCACCAAAGGTATCACACTCTGGAAAGTGCTTTCTGGAGATCTTTAGCTATTTTCAGATACCTTCAGATAAGTTCTCAATGTTAAGGCAATTCTTTCCCATTACTTCTTTTTTATTGCATTTTATCCTATGGGAAATTAAACCAGAATGATGCTGTGCCCAAAGCCTAAATGGTGATGAAGGATACATGTATAAATAGCTAATAGAAGGTGCAGATGATGAATCCAGGCTCTAATTCCAAATTGTCACTCAGACAAAAGGGATTAGATTTCATTCAATCCTAGACATGGAAAGACCAACTGAAATTTTGATAAAGAATTGGATTGAATTATTTGGTTTAGCTGATTATGGATACTATGAGTAATGTTCCTTAAAGTAGTGCTACATGGACCTGTAAGGGCTTATGAAGTAAAAAAATGGAGTCTGTGAAAGACAAGTAAGAAAAACAATCAATTAATCCAACTGCCAGTTGGTTTAGCTTTTTTATAAAGGGTCCAGTTTAAATTCTGTCAGGATCTGTGTGCTGAAGGAGGTTGAAAGCCACTGTTACAGAGGAACATTGGCTGCTATAATTGTTAACTGTTAATTGGTTGTGATAATTGTTATTGGTTGTTATAATTGTTAATATAGTTGTTCAGTTAAGAGAAAGGAACACAATAGTCAAGGAAGAAAAAGAAATATTTTTAATCAATATGGAAGTTATAAAAGTCCTTTTGAGTCAAACACAATTACCTTCAATTAAGATTCTTTATTATACCTTCTGTATACTAGAGGAATGAAGTACCATTTTTTGACTTTCCATGCACCTGAAGTGATAATCCTGTTTTTACCTCAAAATGACCAGCAGTTATTAACAGCTTAATCAAGCAGCATAATCCAAGGCTAACAGACATTCACATTTTACTGTTCATTTACCCCTTTAAAACTTCTCAAAATTTTAAAGTGCAACTTAAAAACTAACACTGAATCTTTTTACCATAGCCAGTGAAGTCCAATACATTGTAATCATAACAACCTGCACTTCAAGTATTGAAATCACAAATAATATTGGTACATACTGTTCCCCATCAGAAGGCAAGCTCAGTCCTTCAGAAGCGAGGTATCAGTGAGTTTTACCAAGTGCTTTAGCAGAACACAGACAACCAGAATGAGAAATTTGTGAATTTGACTGTAAATCTTGGAGCTTCATGGAAATGTATTATTTTAATGAGGTAAAAAGCAGCATAGAAAGCACTTAATAGAAGTTAACCTAGAACAAGGGAATATTAAGTTAACAAATAATGACATTATCTTTAGTGCTGGCCCCAGAGGTCAATTCTTATCAAAGCTGCCCTTGAATGGAAGCCTGTAGTAATAGGTTCTCCAACAGCTCCTTCTAAAGATCACTACAGATAAGTTTTCCAATCTGTTTGAGAACTGAGGTTTTCTTATTGACTACACTCTACTGGTAGCTTTCTACTGCCATTTAAATTAAGGCTTTACTGAGCCACATGTAAGAAAATTTACTCTGACTCAGAATGCATAGGAGGATATATTCTCAGTAGCTCTGCCAGCCAAAGCTGTGAGAGCATCCCAGAAGGAAAAATATAACCACTTTGGTAGCAGCTGATGTTCATATTGAGGATTTTAAATATTCTCTGCAAAACTGATGAAAAATGCAGACAATGAATGATTAAAAACTAAAATAGAAATATTCCCCAAAAAATGAAAAAGAATTTGAAATACAGGTTTAAGCTACATTCTGAAATCAACACAGATCCTGGAGCAGCAGTGATAAACAATGACACTGAGACGTACCAGTTAACACACAATTAATTCTGAGGTAAATTTTCTCAGAAATGGCTCCATGATGTCAGGTAGCAGAATGCCATGCATGGGTATACCAAAGAAAGAGACATTTACAAATCTTCAAGTAGGCACGCTGTCATTTAAATAAATAAAAAACTCAATAATTATTTCTTCAGTCAGTAGATAATAATCATGTGAATTCCTTACAAAGAATTCCTTGTGGATGCAACAAATGATGTACACTCAAAAAGACCATGCTGGACCAAAGAAAAAACCCCAACACTGAGGGAGACAAAATGTGAAGAACAAGATCCAGCTCAGGAAATCCTCTCAAGTGAAAATGAGATGAATGAGTGGAAAATGAGATGAATGAAAATAGAAGAATATAAGGGAGAATATCACCTCTGCTTTTGTTGATCTTCCTTTTCTTTAAGCATCTATCTATGTCTCCTGCTATGTGACCTGTACATTGGTGAGCCTTGGTTTGATTCTCTGCCCTGTTCTTGTAGCTTGTGTGGCAATCTAAACAAGTAATAGCAGAAAACCAAGCACAGCCCTCTCAAAAACTCCAGCTTACGAATACTGCACCTATAATCTCCCTTAAATCTTTTTCCAAATATATCTGCTAATTGAAAATGCATAAGAATCATAAGATTCTTACATGAAGTGAGTTGTAGACAGTAATACCTTGGCTGCACCAGACTGTCACAAAGCAGCAGAATACCTTTTTAGACTTAATATGTTGAGATTTGTTTTCTAAATGGAAACACACCTTTTACAGAACACAATGACAATATTCATTCTATTGCTGCATGCATCTCTCATTCTGAAGTGATTTCTCACTTGTTCTGTGCACTAAAAGCATGTTCTTCTGTTAATGCTGACTGTGTAATAATTAACAACGTGAGAAGCTATCAAAAAAGAAAATAATTATAAAAGTCCTACTTATAAAAATCTGTTCTGTCATGAAAGAGAGGAGATGACAGGGGGAAAAAGAAGAAAAAAATCTCTGCAGCTTTGATGTGGTTAGCATTGATACACTAAGTTTAAGAAGAATTCCAGAATTTCAGAAATAAACTGAAAATTAACACAGGAAAAAGATATTTCCACTTTTAGTATTTTGCTGTTAAGGGCATTTCACTACTGTGTTTTTCAAAATAATCTCTTTCATCACCTTAACCATAGAGAAAGGAGTTAGCTTTCTGCATTTAACATGGAAAAGAAGCAAAGCATTTAGTTAAATATCTTGCAGAATTTGTGTCTGTAGGTTCAGTTTAAAACCCAGCTGATTTTTTCAAGCTGCAGTTTAATCTGTGTAAGCATCTATAACATAGAGAGAGGTCTAAACTGTGTATTTAATGGTGCTACCTGGACACAGTTCAAATATAAACAACCTCCTACCAACAAACAATGACTTTCACAAAAATAATGATACTAGCAATGGATTATCTATAAATGGTGTGATGAGAAGTAAATAGACTACCTAGGACAAGGCAGTCTCTAGCCAAAATCTAGACTCTCCAGAAAATGCCATAATGACTTTGAAACAATCTTGTGTATTGATTTGTTGTGCTAAAATTAATGACAAAAGCCCTACAGGTGATAATTTAAGCCAAAAGAAACTTAAACAAATTCAAAAAGTCAAATGAGTATATTTTGTTCTTAACTTTGAAAGAAATAATTGCAGAGTGGTTAAAGCTGGACATGGCTCCATTGTGTCTAGATTCCCAGGAAAGAAAAGCCCAGTAGATACCATGGTCTGCATTTTAATGCCTAATGTCTTTAAAGTACTCCTTGTGACACCATCACAACAATTAGAAGCTACAGATATTACTAACATTTTTATTGATAAATTTCCATAGGGAAGTTTTAACAAAGCCGCTGGAAGGAGACAGAATGGAGATCAATCCTGTAGAATCCCAGAACACAGGAGCCAATAGCTGGATGGCTATGGAGCCAACCAAGGATCATTGGTAATAACAACTCTATGAGAAAGAATAAGTTGAGACTGGAGAAGGGAGCCATATGGAGGTACAGGCAGCATTTTTCCTGGACAAATGTCCTTGCTCTTGTTTCTGGAAATAAGCACAACACAGTACTGTACAAGGGCAGGAATGATGCCGAGAGGAGGGGTTGGACTGTAGGAGGGGACCAAGATCACTAAAGACCTCTGAAGCCATCCAACCAATTTCCAGAAAGGTTTGCAAGAACAGATTGCACATTATAACTAATTTGCAGAGAAAGTGAAAAACCTATTTTTAGAGTGGGAAAAACCTATCTACAAATCACCTTTCTTTCTTTCTTTCTTTCTTTCTTTCTTTCTTTTTTTCTTTCTTTCTTTCTTTCTTTCTTTCTTTCTTTCTTTCTTTCTTTCTTTCTTTCTTTCTTTCTTTCTTTCTTTCTTTCTTTCTTTCTTTCTTTCTCTTTCTTTCTCTTTCTTTCTTTCTCTCTTTCTTTCTCTTTTCTTTCTTTCCTTCTTTCTCTTTCTTTCTTTCTCTCTTTCTTTCTTTCTCCCTTTCCCTCTCATTTTCTTTCTCTGCCTTCCTGCCTTCCTTTGTCTCCCTTCCCCACCCTCCCCTCCTCTGTATTTCATCTCTTTTTTTAATATGTGCTTTTCATCCTACCCCTTTATCCAAAACCCACTGCAGTGTGCTTACCCACAGCAGCTCAGACAACTTTGCCTATTTTTAGTGACTGTAGGGGGAACCTAGAGAACTGCTCTTAACAGCTTAGCAGATCACTTGTGTAGAAACCAAGGAGAGCTGTTATCATCATAAAAGCCTCTGGGAAAACCAATAGATGTGCGACATCTTAGCTGTGGCCGGAACCTGAGAGTGGAATGTACATCATAAGGCACACATGAAGTGAATTTGACATTGCTAGTATTGCTAGGATGCATTTCAAATGTGAAAATATGTAGTTAAAGATAGATAGATACATGAGTACAAAATAAACATACACACACACTTCACAGGCTGGTGGAAGAAAAGATTTGTGTTTCATTCCTACTTCAGTATCACTGGCCTGGTCCTGATGAGTTAATGTTTGTTGTCAATATGTCTTACAAGGAAAAATAACTAGCAAGCCAATGCACCACGAGGAAGCAGTCTGTGACTTCAAAGTAAAAGAGGTCAGTCAATACATTTTGCCAAGGTCTTTGTGTTATTTTCAAAGAATGTAATAGTTGTTTAGGATGTTTTGATCAATAAGTTTGACACACTGAGCATTTCAAACAATATCAACAGTCTACAAGTCTCCACAAGGATCTCTGTTCTTTTTCTTTTACATAAGCCCCTTTTGTCCCCAGTGAATTTGACAAAGGATTTCAGTATTTCTATAGTGATAGCTGTCTTGCTTTTACAAAATTCTTTGAGAATTACATATTCAGCAGTATACCTGTTTTCTGCACAAGCCCGTGAGAGATGTCATTTATTAGATTTATATTACCCATGGGTATGGTTAGTACCTTCCTCAAACATGGATACTGCACCAAAGAAATTATTTCCTATATGGGTTGAAATGTAGCAGGAAAAAAAGGGAGAAGTGTAAGAATCAATACCATCCCTGCCTGGCTCCGTGGGGTCCCGTGTGCCCCCACAGCCGCACGGGTGGGTTCAGTGTTACAGTCGGTAGCAGAGTCGAGAAGGGCATTTTTGTGTGTTCCGCCAGCAGCATTTATTGCTGCTACGCTGGCGAAGGGTGCAGAGGCAAACACCAACATGATCCCACAGCTCACAGTTTTATCTGGGGGTGGGGAAAGGGCAGGACTAGGGAACAGGGACCAGTGGGCAAGCTCTGGGGGAATGATGAGGGGTAGAGGTGACAGCCAACCGGGGAATCCAAACTGGGCTAGATTCACATAACAGAACATGGCATCCTGGGAGAAGCCTTTCTGGTCACCCTAACATAAAGTGGTTCTTGTGGTACTGAGAGCTTGTCTTACTGAAAACTCTCTGTCCCTTGTAATGTATGTTCACCGGCCACCACATAAGAATAATCTCTTATGCAAATTTAAGCTACCACCCTGTAGGCAAGGGTAGCTCAGGTTCTTGTTCAAAGATCCCTTGAGGCGGATTAGAGTGAAACTACACTGAATGATCAGTGTTTGTAAATATATACAGTTCTGTGAGTGAGCCAGTTGTGGAAGAGAGGACATTGCATGATAAAAACCATCATCCCCCCTCTGCAGGGTCTGCTTCTTATCAGTCTTCTCCCTTATCTGGCTCAAATCCCAGCTTGTAGCCTCTGGTGGTGGGTACTCATCCCCCTCTGTCTTATGTGGATCAGAGGCTTCATCACCACACACATAAAACTCTTCTCCTCCTCCTTGGCTGGGGGGTGTGTGGCACAAACCTGGCCTCAGCAAAGCACCCTGCTGCTTTTGCAAATGTCCAGTTGCTGGAGTCAGTAACCATTAACATTTCAATCTCTCACACAGTGTTACTTTTTTATCTTTTTTTCTTCATATACACCTTTTTCCCCTTTTTTCTGCAAACACAAAGCAATGTATATTAACACATTTTTTATATACGCACATTTTACATTCTTTCCTCCTGTTTTTTTTAACTATAAAATATTACTGCTTATCCACACAATATTATTAGGCTATTTTGAGAGTTTCTTCATATACATAAGTGCATATACAAACATATATACATGCACACATATATGATACATATACATTAATAGCTTAAACAAATGACATCAATTTCAGTGTCATTTCAAGTATCCTAGGTTATCATGCAAGGGCTATGATTTTCTCTTAAAACTTGTGTCAGCATGATGTCACACAAGTCAAATGATATCTTTCATATACTAGAACATCTAAAAGGATACTAAATGCTTATGGATGATTTTTTCCTTTAATCTCTCTTGAGCACAATGGGACCTCCAGCAACTAATTCACATAAAGGCATTGTAGACACATGAAGTTACAGATGCTGAGTCCCACCAGATGCCTAATCATAGATATGTAACATCATTTAATATGCTCAAAATTGTTTCTCCTTTTTCTAGTTATTATTTCAGAAGGGGATGAACCTCCTTTGGGTCCCGTGTCATATCTACGAATCCTAAACAGGTAACTTGGAAGCTCAATAACATCACAAGCATCTTAGGATGTGTGTATTTTTAAAATTGAATTATCATCCGTGAAGTCTTTATTCAATGGGTAAAGATGATATCAATCAAAAAGGAAAGGGATATGGATACAGATATCCATTCTTTTTCTAAGGTTTACTTGTTTCTTCTATGTTTTTAAAATTCTGTGAACCTTCAGGCAGTAGAACAGCTGTGTTTAAAAAAGAAATTTCCATCTCCTGGGAATGAGTCTTTTAATTTATCATAAAGAGACAGAATGAGATGATATGTGTTCTGAAGGTGTCTATTTTTATTGACTACATAGAGAGCTTAAGATAACTCACTAAGGCTTAAATAGGTATTTCTATACTTCTAAATTTATAACAGACTAGATTTTTTCTTTGCTTACTTTCTTCTTTTCCCAAAGAAAAATTGCACTGTGTGGATGTAGAATTATCAAGGCCACCTAGGCTCTCTTTACTGGTGAATAGGAGCTGTCAGCTCCAAATGAGTAAAAGATATTGAGGTATGGTTTAGATAATGCAGAACGTGTAAGATTTCTTATTCATTTCTGCACAGAAAAATCAGGGTAAACTAAAATTTATAAAAAGTAAAAAGAATGTGATTTTAAGGAACATACCAAGATTGGTTTACCTTTCAATTGCTTCTTCAGTCACACAAATCTCCAAAATATTGAAACATCAGGCTTGCTTAAGAAGCAACACTGCAGAATTTCCTTTTTCTTAATTTACATTCAGTCCTACTCTGTTAGTTTTTAATAAAGTGGAAAGTGCATACCTATTCTAACCAGTAATTAGTACAACTACAGAGTTAATTAAGACTTTAATTGTTTTTCTTCATTGATAATTACAGTGGTAATATGCTCTTCTCTTTTACTTGCCTGATAAGTTAGAAATATTGCTGTAGTAATAACAAATAAGAGAGAAACTCTGCTGTAGGCAGAAGTAAACTATTGCTACGAAAGTTTCCTTTAAAATCCTATGAACCAAAATTAAATTTAGAAAAGGACAGATGTTTGTTCATATGCAAAGAAAATAAGTTAAATTTGGAGCAAATTTAGAGGAATTTATGTAAAGCAAGTACCTACAGTAGGACATGAGGAAATTAAAAATCCACAAAAAGACTAGAAAGAGTACAATAATGGGAACAAAATAAATCGTAAGAGATAATTCTTAGAGTTTATCTTACTCCATACACTGACCAGCCATGAAGAGAAAGGAGAATGATTACTTCATAAAAGAATGAAGAATCATTTAAATACTCTGTTATAAACACATTTTTTCAGACCCTTCCTCTCTCATCATGACCAGAAAATCAATTCAGTATATAGTGGTTTTCTAATTAGTTTTTTTTTCCTTTCTCTCAGTCCCCACAATTGACAGAAAATTTTCCAATATGTGTAATAGCAACAGCTCAAGTACTGGTAAAATAGGTGTTCTGCCATCGTGGTTTAGTAGCAAAACTGTAACTGGCTCAGAAAAATGCTTTACAGGATGTTGTTTTCTCCTTTTAATGAAAAAGTCATCAGATAGAATTAAGAATAAAATAAAAGTGTCAGTCTTCAGGACAGATAGAAAGAATGAAGAGAACCATCGACTAAAAGAGAAAAATTCTGTCTGTTAAATGGAATAGACCAAAAGTGCTGCAACCTATTATTCCTTTTACCAGTGAGGGTTCCACATCATAGCACAAAAAAAAAAAAAAAAAAAAATCACATACCTTTCAAAGTAATAATGATAGGTAAATGAAAATTATAGGACATTTGTTGTGGAGAAACTTTCATGCACCTGAAGGTGTTAGAATGCTTTCTTCATTGAAAGATTGTGGTAATACCTATAGAATGACTTTTTCATGAGAAGACTGTAGTAACATCTTTGATAATTGCATTGATTTGAAAAAAGAAAACCTTAAAAAAATTAAAAGACTAAACCAAAATTTGCTTTGTGTGTGTGTATATATAATGTATATAATAACTGCTTTTAACTATAAGCATAAACCCCAAAATATCTATATTTTTCCCTTTTCCCAAGTCTATTCACACATGAATTTGGGGGTTTTCTTAAACAAAAAAGATAAATAAACTGCGTTGTGTAATCTAATGTAAATATATTAAAAGTCATTCAATTCCGCAAAAGATCAGTTTTTATTTTCTGTACGTATCTGTTTTATTTGTCAGTGAATAGTGACAAGTATCATAATAACTTTAAAATAGAGTCAAGACTGTAAGGAAAAAGATATTTTCTTTTTGGCCAAAGGTAATTATAAACTATGTTAATAGCTGAAATGAAAGTTGCCTGCTATTCTGCGCATGTAAATCTGAAATGAAACAATCCTTTAGACTTGTCAGTGTAAATAAAACATTAATTAAATGCATAAACAACATATTTGCTTTTTGTAATAAAATTGCAATCACTTATTTCTAGAATAATTCCAAAGTAAAAAAATTCTTTCTGTTGAGAGTCCATTTTGCTTTAATGAGAAAATCACATACTGGATTCTTTCCTCTTTCTTAGCCCCCTCTTTCAATGACCAACAACAATAATTTTGAAGCAAAGAGATACAGATTTCTTCAGGGATTTGGTTGCTGTTAATGAATACTGTAAATAGTTGTGAGACAATGTAAAATGAGGACATGATTGATACAATAAATAAACAAGAGACAAGACACCACAGATATAGATAGTCAGAAAAATAGCAACTCATCAAACAGAAGCCAGTTAAACCTGAATTTATCCGTAAGACAGTTTGTTGGGTTTTTTTCAGTTTAAGTCAATGAGACACCAGTAATATTGAAATTCAGAAGGCAAAACTATCAACAAGAAAAATATGAGTACAGGCAAACAGGTACTGAGCACTCTGCAAACTACAGGAGATTAAAGACTGGAGCTTTGTGTCTTATATCTCTCACCAGGTCCGAAAAAGCAGCTACTTAAATTATATCTCTCCCATATTACCCTGTTTTATTTAAGCTGGAAATGAATTCATGTATCTTGTATAACTGAAATTATATTGGATCTTACTTATCAATATTGGCTTATCAGAAACTTTGTTTTAATGTTTGAGATTAGTTATATTGTACTTTGACTCAAGCTTTGGAACATACAATTTAGACATTGTACTTAAAAAAATACTCCAAACCACCAAAACCAAACAATTCACATCAGTTAATTTTAGACAGCTAAAAAAGGGAAGCAGTTTTTACAGAGATGGATTTCTCAAAGTTATTTTGGATAGTGATTTTAGGATGGAATTACTTTTTATTTGGAAACCTTGATTTTTTCTTTTGCTTAAAAGGATAACTAGCCTTGACTTAATATTTAAGCACATGAGTTACATGACACCTTGCAAGGTGAATGCACCTGGGTTCCCCTGATAGTCCATTAAGTTAGATTAATCCAAAGCATAAGCCAAACAGACTGTGTGTTAAATGAAACACTGCCTAGAGCTAGATGAAAGAAGTGTTCAATATGGATGAGTGTCCTTTAGTAGGCACTGAACTGAATGTGTGCATTTATCTGAGGTAGCCAGTGGTGGTATCCTTCAGTTATATAACAGAAATATGCCAGGGTTCTGTGCGCAGAAATGTGAAACCTCGGTTCTGTTACTCTCCAAAACCCAGAGAAAATTCACCCTCCCTGAAGTCCAGGAAAGGTCTTAACCATTAGGCTATAAGGCATTCTGGGAAAAGTTACCATTTCCTCCATGTGAAACTGGATCATTTTACAGCCAGCAATGTAGAAGCCACATAAAATTAATAGATTGCATCACTGAAACACAACAAGATGATTTTCTTGGGAGCAAAGAGCTGAAGGGTTAATAAAACATTTCTCCATATATTTTGAATTAGTCAATCCCTACATAAACAAAGGGAGACTTACGGTGTTATCTTGAATTGGTCCGCCCAACTAGAATGTTTTACAGAATAAATTATAGAC
The DNA here is from genome assembly GCF_009650955.1 of Corvus moneduloides. NCBI lineage: Eukaryota > Metazoa > Chordata > Aves > Passeriformes > Corvidae > Corvus > Corvus moneduloides. The sequence goes on from NC_045477.1 coordinate 74,504,509, forward strand.
ATTTTTTAGGGGTGTAGGCCAAATAAAAGGCCATGAAAAAAGTAACAATGGTTTGGAAGAGAATATAAACAGTCTTACATAATAAGCGCTGCCTGAATCACAAAGTGAGTCATAATACTGGGTAGTTCACATTAAGAACAAGTTTATGTTTTCATGTCTGTATTCTTAAAAATATTCTGTGGTGCTTTTGCTTTCACTTTCATTCATTTTTTCTGCACATTTTAATTAGGATAATCATCCAGCATAGGAAATTACTGTCTTTCACATATATAGAAACTTGTAGAAACCAAATAACATAACTGTAGATTTTTCTTTCTCAAAGCAATATTTGCATTTTGGGATATGTTATTTCTTCTAGTGTAAAATTCCTTAGCAATATCATTCATACAGTGGAGGAATTCATGGTCTTTGTTAAATCTTCAGAGAAATTATCTGTTTTTTTCAATTCTTTGGTGACACCTTAACTGTGGATCATGCATGCTCTGTTGCAGTCCTGGTCCCTGATCCTCTGGATAGGGAGGATCCCACCTGATTGCACATTTTTTTGTCTTTTCTAGCTGAATCTAAGGAGGAGGTAAGAAGATGCACCCTTGGGTCTCACACTAAAACGAAATTAGAATGCCTCTAGCCTCAAGCGCTGAAAACCCATACCAGATTCCTCACTTTAATGTCTATGACTCACTTGTTTTTTCTTCTGCTCCTTTGAACCACTACAGGGGGAAATGGCTTGGCATTGGGCATCCAAAATATGATGTGGAATACCTCCTTCACTGTGGAATTATATCCATGGCAAGAAACAGGGACACATAACGCTGTTTCCTGCAGTAATTTCGTAGTTTCTGTGAAAAGAGAGATTATGGAAAAAAATATTGATATCCTTCCCTGTTCTGTTTTCAGTTTCCTTCTTTCTGGGAGTGACAACAGAGGGGTGTGTAGGAAGAATATACAGTTATTTAGAATGAATTTGGGGGAATGAAAGAGATCATACTGTAGTAAGTAACTGTCCATACTCCACCAGGCAGAGGTTATACATGGCAGGTAAAAGTGAAAATATTTTAGCAGTCTCAAATGAGTTTCCAGAAGCTATATTTTACCTTGCTAGTGTTTAAATAGAAGCAGGAAAAGACATTTCATTTCCTCCCCCTTTTATCATAGGAGTAATTATTATGCTCTGCAGCTGGTTGTGTTTTGTCACTTTTACTCTACATTCCTATTTTTTTTTTCTTCCTTTCCCTTTCTATCTATGAGTACTTCTGGCATGCATCACTGTCACGGGCTGCATGAGGATTAACCCTACTGACCTTAATTAGCTTCTTTACTTTATATTTTATTAAACCAAGAATCCAAAGATGGAAATTGTTCAAATTGTTAGAAATTACTTCACTTTATACTGAAGACTTGATTTGCTTTCCTATTTTTTTCCCTATTTAAAAAAAACCCCATTAATGAGTACTCTAACCATCAATACCTTTTCTTAATATTTTGTTATGGAGAATGGGAATTTTGCATCGTGGGAACAACATTTTTCCCATAGATTTTCAGCACAAACAGGATATCTATCTTTTGGAATAGCTGGACAGGAAGATGAATTAGTGCTGTGTGAAGTGCTAATGAACAGCAAACATAAAAAGGAAACTGACAGTCAGTGGAAATGGCAAGAAACCCCTACATAAATATAGGAGTGATGTTCTAAGATTTTTATAATCTGCTGAGATTCTACACCTCTATCTACATTACAATTTTTTTCTCTTCAGACACATTTTTCCTGAAAATTGGAATTTGAAGTGCCTCTGCAGTTCTTTTTTTTCCACCTGTCACAAAAAGTGAATCATGGCTGAATTAGATGTATTCTTTGGTCATAGAGATCACAGATAAATATATCAGACAATTGGGGTTTGTGTCCAAAAATATCCCAGCAGGGTAGCACATCAGAGAAACACACTAAACCTTCTCCATGAGTTTCAGAATGGATATATGAGAAAAAGTCTAGAAAATTGGAAAATTCAACATTCTAAAGAAATAGATAAATATCTTTAATAGAGAAATTTAAGGTCCAGACTGTGCCTATCATATATAGTCACACAAGAGAAAATACAACAGAATATAGTATAAAATAAAGAAAATATGAAAATGTGAATCTAGTGATATAAGAACTCAGCTTCAGCAGCAAGTGTAATGTTGTCAGATATCCCACAAGAAATGGTGTAGCACTCTGACTTGACACAAGTCAGCCAACTGAGTCAGAAAATAAAGCCAGTGAGATAAAACCAGGATTGATACTTCTACATTATTATATAATTTTCTTTTTATATGAATTATTATGATTATTATTATTATTATTATTATATTTTGCACTGGTTTCACCTTGTCCTGGGTAAAAAAAATCATTAAGGTATATTTAAATTAAATCCTTGATATAATTCCAGTTAGCTTACAGACATTATTGTGTTGTTCAGAGAAGCATGTATTTCTTAGAGATGATTATACAAACTGACCTTAATGAATTTCTCTCTATCCAAGCAGACTTATGCTACAATGATAAAAAGTTAATGGTAAGAGTATAATCATTAGCAAAAACTGTGGATATTTGTCTAAAGCACAAACTAGGAAAATAAAAGAGAAATGAATTCCTAAGTTCCTACATAGCCTAATATAATAGGATTTGGAGCCATATAGCTGTGCTCTGTATACCAATGAATCTATATATACTATTTCTGTGTATGAAGCACCACAAGGTTCATGGTTTTGTAAGAGTATTCAGTAGACCAAATCTAAGTGTTCATTGTAGACAATGGATTCAATTGTTATTCAGAAAATATGAACTTTTTTAAAAGTATTGAGATTATTTTTTTCCACTAAAACATTTAATCTCTATAAAAACTATTCCAATAGCAGAAAGAGGATCAAAATCAAGGATTATTTCCTTCACTTTTATTTATAATACAGAGGGAGAGAAGAACTAGAGGAAACTATTTCCTTCCCTTAGCAGATTTCATAATTAAAAATACTTACTTGGCCTTGCAAGGCAAATTGGCTTGTATCTTACAAGTCAAAGCTGTAATGCTTTAAAAAATGGTACAGGTTCCATCTGTGGTTTTGATTTTCTCTCTTCTAAAAAAATCTGTTGTGACTTCAATTTAGAATGTTGCCTTGCAATTTTATCACAAAATATTCACACAAAGCAGTCCTGTGTGTCAGTTAATTTATGCATACAGATGCTCGTGCATGCACACACACATACACACACATACACTGAGGCACATATTTTATACACTTCATCACATCTACAAGATAGGAATAAGAATTAATTTTGGCAATTATTTATCCCAAAGTGTAGGCTCAGACTTGTCACATATGGGATTTTGCATGTCTTCTTGGCTAGTGTCTTTCATGGCCAAAGCATTAATTTTCTATTCAACACTCAGCAATCAACAGGTTAGGGGAAGATTAAAAATAATGTTGTGAAAGGTGATTTTTAATCTTGTGTTTGGAAGATGAATTAATTTTACTGAAACTTCCACTTAAGAGAAAAGCATAGCACAGGTTTAATGAGTTCAATGTGTTGATGCATTGGGGATGCATTGCTTTCGTTTCGTAACTCTGATACCCCTTTGATGTATTATATGACCTGCAGAACTGACTTGCTGTTCTCCAGAATGTTTTATAATTAGAGAATATCCTCTATTTCAGGCTCACTGTTCTGGCAGTTGTACAGCATGTGTATGAGTGACACGTACACACATTTTTCATGGAGCTTAATAGACAAAAATATCAAAGCTTCATGCATGCATTCATGTGACTCAGGTGCAATCACCCATAACCATTTCCCACTTTGTGGTTTGTCATTGTTTCTGCCCTTCTTTTCACCTCTTATGAGATTAGATTCCATTTTACTCTCTTTAGTTCATCTTTCATACTCTAGATGTTCACTTCCTTTAATTACTATTATGGTGACACAACCATTTATTTTTCTTTTCAGCAGTAATTGGTCTCTATTACATTATAATTTTTCATTGGCTAAATCCACCTGTTTTATTAGACCTGTTTTATTTATTACAGTGAACTGATTTAACATCAGTGGAACACATTTAATACCAAGAAAAAAATATCTCCAGTGCTGGAAGCCAACATTTAAGATTTAGACATAAAAATCCTACAGCTGGGCACCTCCCTTACCCACTAAATTGATAAAGCTGCATTTAAACCTCGGAAACTGTGTACACGACAGATTGTTGCTATGGTAGTAATGCTATTCTTTCTCATCAAACCTTTCCCTTGAGTACTAGGTTGCACTTTGTTTGCAGTTTCTTCTATTTCTTTGTCAATTCTTGGCATTATGCAACAGTAAAAAAGAATTTTAATCAAGTTTTCCCACTGAATGGAATAGGGATGTATGTATTCTATATTGTAATTCTATTAGCAATTCTATTGACAATGAAAATTTCTGCATGTTTGTTCCTTGAATGTTAAAGCATTTTTCAACTCTCCCATGGTATTTTTTCCCCAGAAGACCAAAAATATTTTTTTTTTTCTAATTTGCAAATCAATCCCAAACTGGCAACACTGGGAAATCACAGAGCATGCCACAAATACAGATGGGGAGAGCTATTACAGAATGTTATAATCACAGACACCACCTTCCCAACTCCTTTCCTTTTTCTTCTATCATTTGAGTACAGAAGCCTCATCCTAAAGTAACACCAACATACTGTTTAAGTGTTTTTAAATGTAGGTTTTAAATGTAGTAATATTACTTAGGTGTCTATCCTCACTGAGTGCTTTCCAGATAAATACAAATCTTCATGAGGGGTAGTCACACAGGTGCAATAGACCACAACTGCCTTGCACATGCGTGTGACTTTGAGGCACAAGATAGGATTGCAGTTATCCATAGCAGGACATGAGTTTTCCCTTTCTAAGAGTTGATCACCATGATCTTTAGTGATCAAAGTCAAGAAATCCAGGAGAAGTAAATTTTAGTGGGATTTTTTTAGAAAATCAGCATAAATGGCATAAACTGAGCATTCACATAACATAATAACTCCTTCTAAATTACTCTGAAGAGTATCTTAAAGATACATTGCCTTTCATACAATAAATAGCTTATTAATGAACAACATTTTTAAAAAAATAGATACATTAAAGAAATATGATGACATTTTTGATAGGTTGACTAAAAAAACAGTCTCTCAGGCTATGTGTGCATAACCATCTGCAGGTCTTTTTCAAAAAGATTAGTCATAAGCAATTATCTGAAAAGCCTGACACTATAAAAAGTGTGTATGAATGTTTCTTCAAGTTTCACTCACAGTATGCTAAGTATCCTTATGTTGTCAAACCTTCATGGACTATCATGGTGATGCTCTCAGCTAACTGAAAATCTCAAAATCATTGTATTTTTCTAAAATTTTTCTTCTGAATTTCTTTTTTTGCTGATTTTTCTGCATTTGTCATGAACTGCTTTTTAATTCCTCTTCATCCAGATTTCCAGATTTCATCAAGAATGAAGTTCGTTTTCTTTTTCTTTCTTTCTTTTTCTTTCTTTCTCTTTCTTTCTTTCTTTCTTTCTTTCTTTCTTTCTCTTTCTTTCTTTCTCTTTCTTTCTTTCTTTCTTTTTCTTTCTTTCTTTCTTTCTTTTTCTTTCTTTCTTTCTTTTTCTTTCTTTCTTTCTTTTTCTTTCTTTCTTTCTTTCTTTTCTTTTTCTTTCTTTCTTTTTCTTTCTTTCTTTCTTCCTTTTCTTTTTCTTTCTTTCTTTTTCTTTCTTTCTTTCTCTCTTTCTCTTTCTCTTTCTCTTTCTCTTTCTCTTTCTCTTTCTCTCTTTTCCTTCCTTCCTTCCTTCCTTCCTTCCTTCCTTCCTTCCTTCCTTCCTTCCTTCCTTCCTTCCTTCCTTCCTTCCTTCCTTCCTTCCTTCTCGTTCTTTTGTTCTTTCTTTCTCTCTTCATGTTCAGTAGATATCAAAGCCAAAGAAATTTGAAAAAAATAAAGGAAATCTAATGATATTCTGCTTCTTTCACTTCTCAGGATTTAAGCCCAGATCCAACCACCTGGGAATATTAATTTCTTGTTTTCCTGTTATTGCAAAGATGAATATCAGTTATTAAATTATTAACTTAATTAAATCATTGGCTGCCTACAGGTCTGGATATACTGCACTATTTAGTTTGTGCTGTGCATACTTTTAACCTCTTCTCCAAAGTCACTTTAGGAAAACCATCCCCCTACGTAGGTGACAAAAATTTTATACTACTGAAATGGCATAAGAATTAAAATATTTACATATATATTTTACCTAGATTAGTAGTTTTTAAATTATTTTAGGTTTTTTATAGCTTTCACGTGACCCCCCCCCAACTTTTTTAACTTAGGGCATTTGCTGTAACTGTCCTGCAAGCAAAGAAAACAACCAGCCAAGACTCATGGTTATAGTGGAACACAATAATTCTTCCCATTTTTCCAGATGCAAAATGTAGAGTATACAGCAAAATCTCCTTCATTCATAAATCATACTTTTGGTTTGTTTCCATTCATTTTTCACACCAATGCATTTATTTTATTTAAAGCTATTACACAAGATAGCTGTCCGCTACTTCTAACTTAGGACAATGAAATGTAAAAATTTCTTTCAGTTCATCATACTATAACAATGGTAGCACATCTTTTAATGAATTAATTATGACACTGAAGACACTTAAAATGGGTACCACTTATACAGTTCTATCTTCTTTACACAGTCTTCTTGCATGCTTGAGTCATACTACATTATTCAGATGATAGTAAAGCCACTTTTTGCCATTTCTCCTTTTTAAATTATTGGTTTTGCCCATGAGCATTTTAAACATTTTTGAATGGTAGTCCTCTTGGGGGTATTCTAACTTTTTTTTTTTTTTTTTTTGCATTGAAAATTCAGCATTTTTTGTACCTCTGTTATTTCTATGAAGTCACCAATGTAACCAAGACATCAGGTTAAATTATCGATATATAGTTCAATGAACATCATCAACTATAAAACCAAGTTTACATTTGAGACGAGAGTGAAGATCCACTATTTTAAAAATAACATTACTTTCAGTTTCTTCTATTTTAGTGAAACTACTACATTGTCTCCTAGAAACAAAGCTCAAAACACTGAAATATCTTGCAAGCATTTTGTTAATTTCAGTAACAATATAAATTTGCAAAACCAATAATTTCCATGTGAATGTTTTTTTGCTTTCTGCTCCCTAGAATTTTGACACAAACTTTTAAAAGGATCGTTCCTCAAGTGTGTTGTTTTTGACATTTTCACTTCTATTCAAAGTGGTTTTTTTGAAAATGCTGACTGTTTCAACATTTTGACACAATGTATACACATTTACAGAGCCTTTTTTTATTCCTCTGGACGATGACCCACTCTTTCTTATAATTAATCTGTAAGGATCCTTAGGAGTGTTATTAAAGACTTCTGCTGATTTTGATCAGTCACTTAAATATATTAAAAAATAAAATAACTGGGTTTTTTTTTTTTCCATTTTTGTATATTAATTACAAGCTTCCTCCTCTTGAAGTAAATACTAAAGTACCTTCTGAATTTCTGGCAAACTTCTATCATACATAATTGAATTTAAAATGATGGGCTGATTGAGACACATTTCACATTACATTACAAAATGTACTCACTTCCCACATAATTCTACACAGTCATTCTTCCCATTGTAAATATTAGATTTCATTTTATCCTTAGTATATTTTAGCATGAGGCTCACAGTCTTCACTCTTTTATGGGTGTGTTACAGAGCTTCATAGTAATTCTTTCCTTTTTTGTATTTTATGAACAATTTGTCCTTGTTCAAGTAGTAGGAGATACAGCAAATTTCAGAAAGCAGAACAAACAAGGGGAACTCTAAGAGGGGAATCCAAGGACCCCCTGCTTCAAACTTTCACTGTATAGACTGACTATCGCATATCCACTAGTCTATCAAACTTCCATCTCTATCAAACTTCCATCTCTAGCAGCAGTTTTCAGGGGTTTTTCTCACTCAGATATGCACCACTATCACAAAATAGAAACTATTTTGTACTGGCAGCATCAAATTTACATCACGTGTATGGACAAAGTAAAACATACTTTGAGGCCCACATTTGCCTTCAAATCAAGAAGTGAAACCCCATCTCCTGATTCTTTTGTGAAATAGATCAGGAAATAGTGGATCCCTTTCTTATGACAACTTTTATTCTTGTTTTATAGAAAGGCTAAAGTGCACATTCATTATGAACATACCTTGGACTATGACCAAGTCAGTTGTTACTCTGGGCAAATTACATAGTCTGAATTACATCTGCTTTTCAATAGACAACATGTTTCCCAAATCCTATATCAGGCATTCGTATCAATATTTTCCATGGATACATTCTTTTAATAGCCTTTTGGTCAGTGGTCTGTTGACTTTTTTTTTTTTTTGCTTGTTTGTTTGCTTGGTTTTGTTTTTGTTTTTTACTTTCAGAATGTTTACTACTCATCCAGTTAAATATAAATATAAAATATTTTTTATCAAGATAACTGTAATTTTTTTGCCACATAACAAATTTATTTGCATATGTCCAGCGTATCTGAAGTATTAATGCCTTTCTTATTCCTTCTAACCTACTACTTCACTTCTTCTGAAGTACATATTAAGAATATTAAGAAATTAATGATTATTGACCTTGCTTCTGCTGCCCACAGAATTTTTTCCCCCACTGACAGTTTTTGCTGCCCTTATCTATAATTTAAGCTACACCTACAGAAAAGATATTGAATTATAAAATCACAGAAAAAAAACTGTTTGAAGGGGTCTACTGAAGGTAGTCCTCTCTTTGAACCTCCTGCTCAAAACCCAGCTAACATTAAGATTAAATCAGACTACTAAAAATCTTATCTATCTGTACGCTGAACACCTCCAAAGATGAAAATTCCACAGTATCTCTAGACAAACCATTCCACTGCTTAACCTTTTTATTGTGTTTTTTTGCTCTGTTACCCCCACCCTTTTATTTTATCACTTTCCCTTTGTATACCTTGTGGTCTTTGTCCCTCGTTCTTTCACTGTGCACCCCCAAAACGAGTCCAACACTGTTTTCTGTAACCTCTAAGTAGTACAAGACTATTATTAAATCACCCTTTAAATATCTTTTCCTCAAGCTGTTCAGCCACCCCTCATGTCCAGTGCTCTTTAGTGGCTCTTCAGTGGCTCTTCACTGTACTATCTCAGTTTGCCACTAACTTTGAGGCTTCAAATGTGACACAAAGCATAAATGTATTTCTTTTCTGCTTTGTTTGGTTTTCTATTTATGTTTTTCAGTTCAGATTCAGTTTAAACATTTAGTTTATCTTTCCTTTATAACATCTTTGCATGTTTCTCAGTCTTTCTTGTCACCACTTATACAGAATAACTGTTATAAACATACAAGCTTAATAAGTTGTATCATAGAATCATAGAATCATGGCTTGTGTAGGAAGGGACCTTTAAAAATCACCTAGTCAAACCCTCTCTGCCTTGGGCAGGGAGACCTTATACCTGACCAAGTTGCTCAAAGCCCCATCCCACCTGACCTTGAACAAATCCAGTGATGGGGCATCCACAGCTTCTCTGGGCAATCTACAGTTTGCTCAGTTCCACTGTCTCACCACAGTCTTCCTTTAAAAATTTTCTTCCATGTAACCAATCAAAATCAAACTTCTTTCAGTTTAAATTCCCTTGTCCTGTCACTATTGACCTTAGTAAAAAATTCTTTCTCATTTTTTCTTATAAATTCTCTTCCAGTATTGAAAGACTACAGTGAGGTGTCCCTGGACCCTCCTCCAGGTTAAACACCTCCAACTCTCTCAGCCTTTCTTCCTAGGATATGTGCTCCAGCCCTCTGATGATATTTATGGCCCTCCTCTCAACCTTCTGTAACAAGCCCATATATTTTTTGTACTGGGGGCCCCTGAACTGAATGAAGTCCTGTGGGTGGGGTCTCATCCTGTGGCTGGAGTAGAGGAGGAGGCCCTCAAACTGCTGGCCACTCTTCTGATGCAGCCCTGGATAGGATTGCCAGTGCTTCTGGGAATGGAAAGATGTTGTGCAACAGTTATTATTTGGGAAAAAAACCTAACTTATATTTATCAAGGGAATTTTTAATGACATGCCATCATTCCAAATTAAGTGTGATAGGCTGACTAGACAGTTTAAAGCAAAAACTCTTTGGGAAGAAAAAAAGGGCTAATCAAAAAACAATGTAGACTCAAATCTGGAAAGTCTTCTGATTCTTCAAATTCTTCTTTCCTAGATTCTCAGCTTTAACAACAAGGTCTTCCAAACCAGGAATTATGGCAATATGTGAAATAGAAGTTTGAGGTTTTACAGTTCTTTAGTTGGAAAGTGTCTAGAATTTTGGTTTTTATTGTAGTTTAACTGAAACATGGTCTAATTCCTCAGCAGGGAATATGAGGTAAAAGATAAGAAGCAGAACCATCACAGTCTTTCCAATTTCTTTTCTGACAGCTGCATTTCAGAAGGCAAATAGCAAGCACATATAATTCTTGAAAAAAAACTCTTCTATCCACTTATTTTTGTAATGGGGATCTGGACATAGTTGTACTGCTGCCTTACCTGAAATAGTCTGTGAGCAGTACCTGGAAAAGTCTCTGATTGCTCTCTTTTGATTTCTGGCTCTGCAGGTCTCTCTGAACAATTTTGCTTGCTTTTATATCTCAGCCTCAGCCACAACCTCAGGAAATCTCATAAACAGTAAAATCATATTCTAAGAGGTATAAAGAAAGCAGTGGGTTTTGACATCACTGTAGGAGTCCTCATGCAATATTTTTATTGCTTCTTCATCCTCATTGGTTCTTCTACCATTCTTGCTACCAGACAGAAGCTATCACTAGCACAAGTCTTTCTTCTCAGGTGTTATGCGTCCCTGACTGGCACTAACCTCCTTCAAGGGCGCATCTCACACCCACTCACCCCACCAACTCCTGGCTGCCCCTGGGGGTCAAGTGGGAGTGGTGGAAGTTTTCCCACCAGCCACATGACAGAAAGAGTTATTGTTCCCCCTCAGTCTCTCCAGCTACTGTCCCTGAGTAAGCAGCAGCTCCATCTGGGTGGGCAACAGTCACATGAGGACTGGGGGAACACACTCTAGTCATCTACAACCACCTCCAACTGGCCAGACTGCCCCAGCCAACTAAGAGAGGCTTCTTCTGCTTCTGCCAGGGCTGTTCTGAAGCCAGGGACTCCCAGGGACAGGGGACAGTATAAAATAAGTCCACACATATCTGTATACATAAAATATGCTCCAAGATAGAAGAATAATTTTAATGCCATAGTGTTTTAATTAGAAGCTACACACAGGCTGAACTGCTGGATCAGCCCTAGGACTTGTCAGTTTAGGATTTTTAAGCACCTGTAGTAACGCTTATTTCAGAGAGCATTACATGAGGCGTGTTGTAATCCCACATGAGACTTGCCAAAAGCTTGTCACTTTTCCTATTAAATTTCAAGTATAACATCTTCATTTTGCAAAGGGCCTAGGCATGGTACTGAGTCCACCAGAGTGTGTTATACCCCTACAATTAAAGTACACTATTTATTTCAGTATGTGAAACAGAAAAAGAGCTTGCAGCTTGTTTTCTGCTTAATTTTGTGAAGCAAAGGGAGGGAAAGCATTTGGAACCAGGACAGTGTTTTTATTTTTCAAATACTCATCCTGAATTTCCCAAGATGGGGGGGAGTGCATAGATAATCAGTTTCTTACCAAACCATGGACTTATTTTCCTTCAGTTCTGCCTTTAAGAAATCATAAGCCTTTAAGGTTTATATGCAGAAACACAATTTTCATAAAACAATGGTAATTGAAGCAAATTACATCATTAGTCTACATTCATCACCATAATATCTGACAAAGAAATAATTACTTTTATGTGGAGGTTCTAAGTAATGTTATTGACTTAATTATGTCAAAGCATCCTTGTGAGTAGTATTTTAGAAAATAAAGTAAATCACTTTTCCAAAAAGCCATGTTTTAATGACATCAGAAAATGAGCTTAGAATGTAACATCTGAGGCTTCAGAAGCTGCAATTTGTATTAATACTAATAGCACTAGTGCAGGTAGAAAGGCACTAACAGAACATTAAATATTCAAAAATGTTACTACATTTTTGAAAGAAAAGAAGATTTTTCCCTAGTGTTTGTTATATGCTTGTTTCTGGACTTTAAACTATTCAGTGTACTTGCCTATTTGCCTTTTATTTTTGTTTCATTGTGTTTTCTTTGTATGGAAAAAGAAATATTTCAAAATAAACATTCTATGGCTGAATTCTTAGCAGTTATAGAACATGTCAGAATGCACATTTTTATTCTTGTGTACTCTACTAAAGTGAAAGGGGGAAATGTTTTAATTTAATATAAGTAGAAGGTAATCAAAACATTTTTGATTCTTTGGTTATTTTTTATTTCTAAGGATCTCTTTGGAACTCTTACTCAAGGAAGATAGTAGACTAGGTGGAAGTCCCCTGTGGCTAGCATCCAGAACCTGAAAACTTTCTCTTGACAAGACCTTTGTAGGTGCTTACAGTGACATATGGAGTACACTCTTAAAACAAAACTACAGATAAAGGTAAGGAGGGCAGAATTTTACTGACATTGTGTAGCTAACAGTCTACTAAAGAAATGTGTTGAATGGAGCATAGAATAAGGTGATTCAGTTTGTTTCTCACCTTGAAAAACAAAAATGTCAAATAAAATAGCCACACTAGTTAGTTTTGGGGGAAAAAGGACCTCACTGGAAGTCCTACATGCTTTCTACTGAAACTAAATTGCTGTACAGCAAAATCCAGAGACAAAAGAAATAGATAAAAGGCATGATCTAGTAGTTATGTTATTCCACTCCAGTGGAAGAGGAAGACTTTGACTTCTCCAGCAGATTCTCTAGGGTTACTTTGTAGGGTTTTATTCCTCTTTAATTTTTGTTTTCATCCAGTTATTGCTTTATGTAAAATGCACTAATATTCTGAACAACATTATACTAACATCTGAAAACAGGTTTTGTTTCTTGTTATGAGATTGTGAACCTAGTACCTACAAGCTCAAGAATCCTCTCAACACTTGAAAACTGAGAAGGTTAATATCCTGCTGTTCTCATACTGAAATGAATATCTCAGTGAAATAGAGAACAGAATTTTAACATAAATAATTTTTTTTTAGTTAATGGATTGATAGTTCACCTACCACTGGAACAATTATGCAATTATTGCTCAAATTAACACTCAGAAAGCTATCACCCTGTTGGTTACACAGAGGAACTAATATTAAAGCTTCAAGGAATTCTAGCAACAAAATTTTCTTTTTGTTTTAAAAATAGAAAGATAAAAATGAAACAAGAAAAAAGCCAGAAGAGAATATCCTTCTTCTTCCCCTTCTGTCAATTATTTCAACATTGAAATATGCTGACAAGCAGATGACTTTAAAAGATTAAATTTCATGTAGGTAAATTATGTGTTTAAAGTCATAATTTACCAGAATTTTATTAGTATTAGTTTTATATCCTGAGAAATAAGATATTTTATGAGAAATGGAATACAATTTTATCTAAACGTTCCATAATTGGTCTAGAAATTCAACACTGAGTTAACTAATAAATAGTAGTTGAAATCTGATCCAATGTACACCATATTGCGTGGACCTGAGAACAAAAATTATTAATGAATATCCATGTATGTAAAAAGATCTCAGCTCTATGGTTCATCTAAAAAACAAAATAAACCTAAACCAAGTAACCCAAACTGATGAAACCCACAAAAACCAAGCAAACAAACAAAAACCCATCAAACCCAAGCCTGGTCAAGAATCACTATTTCTTCTTCATAAAATCTTCAAAAAAGATCAGGATTTCAAAAGAAGAAATGGGAGAGTGGTAAGGAAATATTTTATTTTAATGGTTGTCTTGCTTTCTCCCTATCCACATCTATTTTAAATAACAATAAAATAAATAAATTTCTCCCAGTATTTGGTAAACAGTCTCCAGTCTTTATTTCAGCCCAGAAGATTTTTCGTCCTATTTTCTGTCCCAGTCTCCCTAAAGGAGGGGAGTGAATGAATGCCTGGGTTGGTGTTTGGCTGTTAGTCAAGGCTAATGCATCAAAACAATAAAAATATTCTACTGAAATAGTCTTACAAGACAGGCTTAAACTTCTGCAGAATCAGTCACCACTGAGAGAAACACTGTTTAACCAAAAAATGGAAGTATTTGTCTCAGAATTAGTAAGAATTATACAACGTTTTACATTTTCCCTTATGATGACTCTGACTTTGATATATAACCCAAGTTCTGGAAACAGCAGAATTGAAAATACTTGCAGTGAATTATCGTCAATGACTGGCTTATTTCCAGAGAATGCATTACCACTGAAGTGATTTACCAATGTCTTTCACTACATATTACAACTACCTATCATTCATTTTTGCATTTGTAGCTGGAGACAGTTGTCACTGCCTCCTTCATATAGGTACAAACACACGCACAAACACATTATTGTAGCCTCTTTCTCTCATTGCCTGACTGTACTATTCATTTTTCTTCAGTGACATACAAGATATCTGCACAGGGGTTAAAAATGTAATAAATAATTAGGGGTTCTGTCACAGTTTTAGGTACCTCAAAGAGTCTAGAATGATACTCATAGTCTTAGCATATGAAGTTGAATTTATCTCTGGTATTTCTTTTGGTTTAGGGAAAGTAAGTGTAAATTCTCCTGTCTTATGTTACTGGGTTTTCAGTAATAAACTTTACCAGTTAGGTGGATTTTGAATTCCACACCACAACCACAATGAACACTCCCCACTACACTCTCTAAATGTGAGAAAGGAGAGTTAGTTCTTAGAAAGTGTTTTCTTTTAGGTGAAGTCACAAAAAACTCTGTTGAAGACCTGTATCTCCATGTCACATAAAGCTGTCCTGGTATTTCCAATAAACTCCAAAAAGAGACACATGCAAGAGACTGAAGAATTCCCAGTATGTTAAATATTTTAAATCTCTTTATCTGGAGGTGAAGAGTACAATGGCAAGCCAATTCCCACTCCAGGACTGCTGTTCAAGACCTGTTATTTCAGTGCTTGGCTAAATCTTTAAGTTTCACTCTGCTATAGAGAGGAATGGGAGCAGAGATTTGCTTTGAATTTACTCTTCAAAATTTGTCCAAAAATAAAAATGAAATCTGAAATATTTCAAATTTTGGGACTGTGAGAATGACTTTAGTTCACGCTCTACACGCACCAGAAGGAACAACTTGAATTGTCAGTGGATAAATATTGATTTTTACTACGATTATATTAATGACTTCAGTTAATATGAAAGCAGTTATAATTCAGAAATATTTTATATTTATCAGTTGTCCATTTCTATAGCATAAAACCAGATTAAATTAGTTAAAGTCTATGTTTTTCTTGACTAAAAATACTGCCAAACTGGGCCAAAAGGAAAATTATACATTTAACTGCTTATAAATAAACCACAATTTGTGATGAAATTTGAAAGTTTCTGACATAGTAGCCTGTTGAATTTGAAAAAATTACAGAGGCTGCAAACATTGCTATTCATTAAGTCCTACTGGTGGGTTCACAGTTACTCACATATCCAACTGTATTGTTTTCAATGCTGATAGTTCACAGTGGGTTTTCTTAATAGAAAAAAAAAAAATTAGATGTTAAACACCACCAGACAAAACACACATAAATAGTTAAATAACATAAAACTGACAAAAAATACATTATATATAAATATTTACCTGTAAATGTTAAAGCATTTACATATCTGTCACAGTGTTTTAAAAGAGATAAAATAGTCTGGTTTGAAACTTAAATAGTGTCAGCTATATTCAAGAACAACTCTGTGAGAGGACTAATGAGAAAAGGGCATCTGAGGATAGTAAAGAACTGTATTTGAAGCTAAAAATGTCAAGCCTAAGTGCTTATAAATTCATATTTAGACATCAGACATGAAGAACCACACCCTTATACTGTTCATCAACCACAAGCTTCCATGCAGATAATGAAAGGAAAAGGCCAGACTTTCAAAAATTACCATACAAAGCAAATCTTCTTGAGATCTCATAGGAATTTTTAGTGTAGAGACAGTTGATTTTTCATTAAAGTAGGTGCTCTTCCATTTTGCCTTTTACTAAACAGTACCGAGTTGAGCAAATGTGATAGACATAATCTTGTATGTTATGATGATTTAGAGGATATGTCTCATCTTTGTGTGTCCAGAAAACTGCCTGAATCAATGGCACACAAGGCCCTGCTTTCTCTCTGGCACAAGGGATACACGTAAGCAGTCCAGCCCAGACTCAGCAACAGAAGCAAAGAGAGCAATCAAGTGTGTCAATGAAGCATGATGCATGATGTTGACTCAGATTCAAAACACAGGTAGTCTGGAGAGTATGGCACTGCTGTGAGTCTCATTACACTACTCCCTAAATAATAAGTTCTGATACATTGCTAAATTCCTATAGATATGCTGCATTTAATTGGGAAGTTAGCTTTGTCAGCTTTACTAAGAAATCTTCATAAGAGGCCATAACATTTTAATACAGTTTTAAGATCTGATGGCTAAATTAATTATCTTGGGTTTGGAAAAAAAGTATTTCAAATCTCTGTAATGTGTATCTGTAGACAATTTGAATATAAAAATATCACACTTGCAATATCAATCAGCTTCAAATACATTTTGGGAGGGAAACTGAGTGCTGTGGGTTAGAAATGGTACTTCCCATTTTAACGCTCCCACTGAGATTTTCCAAATCACATCGTTGCTCTCTTGCTCCACCTCCCCCTCCCTCTTCCCCCTGGAGTGGGCTGGAGAGGAGAACTGGAGACAGAAAAGATAAAGATCATGGGCTGAAATAAGAAAAATTTACAGGAAACAGAACAGGATAAGAAGACAAACAGTGTCAGCAAAATTATTAAGAACAAAAGTGTACAAAAGAGAGAGTGTGATTCACATGGAAGATGCTCTCCCACAGTGCCCAACCTGACCACAGCCACACTACCCCAGCTGCTACCCCAGCTTGGAACCAGCATTCCCCAAACGCTCCATCAGGGTCAGAGCTGGCATTACCCCACCACTCCCTCTGCCACATTTATTCAACCGCAAGGAAACGCTTTTCCCCAGAAAGGACTCCCTTCCCCCTTGCCCCTGGCAATGATATGAGATGACACAGAATAACGTCTTGATCCTAGCTATTTTCCTGAGAAAAACAGCTTGTTTGTGATTATGGTTGTGTAACAATTTCTGCAGCTGGATACACACCCAGACTTTAGCTATTTGCCCTCTTCAACAGGACAGGATGAGAAAATTGGAAGAAAAAACTAAGGGGTCAAAATAAACATAGGCAGACTGCTTATTATTTACCATAAAAGACAAAACAAGCTCAGCTTGGGAAAAATTTATTTAATTTATTGTCAAGTAAAGTAGATTCAGGTAATGGGAAACAAAGGGTTCAAGTAATGGGAAACTCCCCAGAGTGGTCAAGGTGGGATGGGTGATTAAGTGTCATGAGCCCATATCAGCTCCTCTCTGCCTCTCATTCTTCCTCACAGTTTTCTCCTGCTTCAACGTGGGCTCTTTCACAGACTCAATTCCATTGCAGATCTATCAGGAACTGTCTGTCCCTGGCATTGGGCTGCTCCAACCTCTTCATACAAAGACCACCGCTGCAGCATCTCTGCTACCAAAACTTTGTCATGTACACCAAATATAGTGACAAAGCAGCATTGGGAGAACCCATTTCAACACCTGAATAAGGACCACTTATGTTCTTTCTGATTTTTTAAGAGAAAATCAAAATGTCATTGTCATTCTGATATCAGAAAGAATAGTTTTCACCAAGTGTCACTAAGAACATATATATGTACAAATGCATGTTGGCCAAACAGTCCTAATTTATTGAAAGACAGACTAGCATTACCCTTTCTGGCAATGTGAGAGTTTACATGAAGAGAAAGACAACACATCTTATTCCCTTCAAAAAAGAATTCTTCACTTAATCTGCATCTGCTCCAGAGGTATACGCTAGGAATTTCATCCTCCAGATGGGAATTGACAAATAAGCTTGTACAAATGATAGTATATCTGACTTTTCTTACCCGTCAATCTTAGAATGCCATCAAAGACTCTACAATGGAAGTACACATCTCACTCCTCTCACTGCAAAAATTTTATGACTTTTTCAGATTTAAATATCTAACTTTGATGCCTAAAGGAAGACAGATTATGTGTTTTATTCCTTGGATAAATTCTACAAGTAATGAAAAAAACCCCTTAGTTTTTGTGAAGTGCTATCATAAAGAAGGTTTTAGTTATCCAAAAAGCATCCACGTGTGCCTTTTCCAGTCTCTCTGTTACTGTGAAGGGATATGCTCAAGCCATGTAATACTTAGGGACACAGACTTCAGCTGTTAAAGAAGCCACAAGACACACACAAAAAGGGACCTATCTTAATCTCAGTGATGGTTTCAGTCCCTAGATGAGAGCTTCACTAAAAATGCATTTGTAATCATTTTTTCTTTTCATAACAAAACCAGATACTTGGTAGCTCTATGTGACTCATAATCTAAATACATCAAAGGGCAAGAATGACATTTTCTTACTGAGCTGAGGTTTTACACTATGACTCCAACAAGGAGTTTGGTGGAAGAATGAGATAAAAGAATTTGCTTTTCTTCACAGTGTCTAGCTACTTCGGCATATAAATTCTATAATTAAATCAATGCAGGGGATAAGGCAAAAAAGTGAGGTTAAATGTATAAGAATTGTAATGTAACTCTTTTCCACATTATGAGGAACTTGCTTTCCTTGAATGAAAAACTACGTTATACATGAAAATAAAATACCTCTGTTGTGGGAATTTTGAGCTAAACTTTATTTGCTCTAAAGAACACCAAGCTGAGGGATGCAGCTGATGCACTAGATGGAGGAAATGCCTTCCAGAGGGACCTTGACAGGCTTGAGGAGTGCATCCAGGTGAACCTCATGAAATTAACAGGGCAATGTGCAAAGTCCTGCCCAGAGAAGCTGTGGGTGCCAAATCCTTGCAAGTGTTCAAGGCCAGCTTGAAAAACGTTTTGAGCACCCTAATCTCATGGAAGGTACCCCTGCCCATGTAATCTGGTTTGAACTAGATGATACTTAAAGATCTATTCCAATTCAAATCATGCTATGATTCTAGAATTCTAAGTTGTTCTCTACTCTGATCCTTTGCTACCAAGGATAAGTCTCCCTTGCTCCAGACTTTTTTCTCTGGTGTCCAGGACTTGGGATTCCTGAACAGAAAAAAAAAGAAAATAACTTGTTACTCCTTGGAATAAGGAGGATACAAGAGATTTTAAGACAAATGTGACATCAGAAAGTAACAAAAGACAGAGGAGGGACAGGTATAAATGAAACTAAATGTACGAAAAGAAAAAGGAGGAGGTAAGATGAATTTCAATTATTTTACAAGGCAAACACTCTGAAAAACTGTGTTTCGAACCTGTTTTGCAATCTTTAAAAGAGATACCGTTTTATTTTTCTGTAAGATTTGCTTTCCCTTGTCCACAGACAGCTATCTGTATGTAATGATTTTCAGGGCTGAAAAACATTCCAGGTTTTATTTAAACAGATTTGACAATTGAAATTGTACAGATCAGGTGTGTATTTATCTAATACTACTAAGAATAACTTCACATTTTGGGAAAGTGAGAATCACAGAACCTCGGAATAATTTAGATTGAAAAAGACCTCTAAGATCATCAAGTCCAACCCTTGACTGGACACTACTTTGTCAACTAGACCATGGTGCTAAGTATCACACCCAGACTTTTCCTAAACTTTTCCAGGGAAGGTGACTTATCCAGGGATGGTGACTCCACCAGCTCCCTGGGCAGTTCATTCCCATGTTTAACAACCCCTTCCATGAAGGAATCCCTCCTGATGTCCAACCTGAATCTCCTCTGGCACAGCTTGACACTGTCTTCTTGTCCTGTCACTGGTTGCGGGGGGGAAGAGACTGATCCCCTCCTTGCTGCAATCTTCTTTCAGGAGAGAGGTAAGGTCATCCCTGAGCCTCCTCTTCTTGAGGTTAAACAACCTCAGCTCCCTCAGCTGCTTCTCATAAGACTTGTGCTCTAGAGCCTTCACCAGCCTTGTTGCCCATCTCTGGACAAATGAGTTATTACAGATTTCTTTGGCACCTAGATCACCAAGACCAGTGCTGTTTTAACTGTGGAAGCTGCAGATATTTCACTGTTCTGAGATAATATTTAAATACACAATAGAAGTACCTTCAGAATGTGAAAAAATATTAGGAAATGAATAAAGATTTGTTAACTCAAACATTATTTGTAAAACCGGAACCAAACATTTACCTTACAACTCCAACTGACACAGTTTAAGCTGTGGATATGGGTATTTGAAGTACATATGTAAAAATCTTTAGAGAACCCACAGAGTTTGAACAAATTTATTATTGAAAGCCAAGCAGAAAGACTGCAGTAAGCTGAAAAAAAAAAAAAAGAAAAACGAAGTGTTAAAAGATACACTTTCTTTGTCTTGAGTGACTGCAGCTATAATAGAATAGAGGTGTTAACCTTTGGCTTGCATTTCCCACGTCTATTTTTGAGTTTGATTAAAGCATGAAAATAGAACATTGCAGATTAATAATAGAAGGTTGGTTGAATTTTATTTTGGTTTATTATATATATAAACAAATAGACATGAACATATAATAATTACATAGATATATTTGACTAAGAATGGAAAGGGAAATGAAAAGAAGAGAAAGAAAAAAATAGTTGAAGGCAAAAATAGAGGGGGAAAAAGTAGGCTAAGAGTTTAATCTCCTGTTCTGTTTTGTTTCCGTTTGTATAATGAAGAGGTGAACCATTAGGCAGTATCAGGTATATAAAAACATCTGCTGGCCATTGTCACATGTCTGGTTCTTTCACTTCTCTGGAGCTGGTCTCCATATCTTGCATTCACCCAGATCTGAACCAAAACATTTGACCTGAAGACAGAATAAAATGATAGCCATGCATAGAAGTTTAAGAAATTCAGATTGCAGAGGATAATTAAATTTGTTGGAGTTTGCAAGGTTAATGATCACCTTTCTTTCCATGAAGGCATTGTACTCCATACACCTGAGGTAATTCTGATTCTAATAGCATGGAATGAAGACACTCAATAGTTATGGGGAGACAAGTAAATCAGTAACTTTCAGTGACCTTGTTTTCAATGCTTGTATGCATCTCAGATGAGGAAAAAGCAATCATTCCCCTACTGGGCCTGAAAAGGGAACATGCTGTGAAGTTTTTCAAGAAGAAAGTGAACAGTACTTAATATGAGAGTGGTCAAATGCTGGAACAGGTTGCCAAGAGAAATTGTGGGATGTTTATACTCAATAGTCAAAAATGTACTGCATACAGTTCAAAGCAATCTGCTTGATCTGCTCTGCACAGAAGATGCATTTACAAACTAAATGACCTCTGGAGGTTACTTCTAAACTTCATGATTCTGTGATTCTGTGAACAATTTGTATACCTCTACCATTCCTTTATGACAGGATAAAGATGACCTAAAGTTATCCAAGCATCCCCTGGATAGTTCCAGTGTTAGATCTTGCTGTATTATACATCTTCAAAACTCACAGCTCAGTCCTAATTTTGGCCCATTTTAATGTTTGTTGCTTATTTGTTGGGTTTTGTTGTTGTTGCTCTTTTGCTTTGTTTTGTTTTGTTATTGTCATGTCAAAGATTCTGATTCTGAGTCATATGACAAGCTACTGGAAAATGAAGGTATATTGCCTAAAAATATGCTTTGAAAGACGTACCCCTCTGGAGTTCAGCTATTAAAACTAGGACACCTGAACCATTAATATCTCAGAAACATCTGGGGGTTTGATGATTATAAGTTTTTCTTAGCATCATGTAAAACATGTGGCTTGTCTTGATTTGAACTGATTGTTTTTAGTTGTCAGATTACACAGATAGGAGATGCAATCTTCTGAAATATTTATGCCACTTCAAAATATTAACACTTCTGCTGATATCCACAATATGTTATCCTTAAAACCATAATAGATAAATGCAATGAAATTCTACACATGTCAAATTATTTTATACCCTGGATTTGGGCTGCCTGATTCTTATAAAGTTAACTTTCATGAAAAAAAAAAAATCGTTATAACTGCCAGGATTTTTTTTAGAATTTCTCTCATTGCAGAAAAGGTTTGAGAAGTGATTTCCAAAGGCAGTAGTGGCAGCTGAATGTCTTCTTACCAGGAAGTGTTAATGGGAAACATTTTACTAAGGCCATGAAGTGGTACAAGTGCAGACTGGATAAACAGCAAAAAGTATTAAAATATATGACACTGGTCATACTTTGTAAATTATTTTCTTCAGACTATAAAAATTAAATGTCCATGCAACATGGATTTAAAGACATGAATTAAAAAAATAAAGCATTTGTTTAACAGTAAAAGAGCTGTATTTCTAAATTTCTGTTTAATTCTAATGAGCTTCAGGTGTTGGGTTCTGCTCAGTAGTAACTGTATTTACCTGCTGATACTCAAATGTCTTTACATATCTATACCTAAGTGTCTTTATATGAGCCAGGTGTCTGAATTTAGACTACAGTCAATGGAAATCTAAGCAGGAGAGTCAGGGATACCTAGAGACCAGATCAGCTCATCTCAGGTTGCATACCAGGGGTTTGATTCTGTTGCCTACACATGAGAATCTAATACTGTTTGAGCTGTTGCAGAATATTCTGCCCACCTGCAGCCAGTGCAGGTTTTCTGTAGCTCTTGTGTGATGCCATTCCACTTTGAGAGAGACCTAACCAGTGTTAAATGAACCTGGTTTAATACAGTTGTCTGCTGTTAGGCTTTTGTATCAAATACTTCAGTTTATCATATTAGGTCTGCTTTTACAGCAAGCTGACATGTAACAAGATCTTGAAGATATTGATGTATGCAAATATATAATAAATTTATACTGTGATGATGATCTCTCTAGAGGCATAAAAGAGTCTTTTGTTTTATAAAATCCTACTGCTGTTCTAAAATCTTTTTAAAGCCTGGAATCTTTTTGAATTAATTTTTTGTTTTAAAAAGTTACTTCATAGTTTTTAATACATTTTACATTATATCACTCTTTTTTTAGATATAATTGCACTTTCTCAGAAATCACATGAATGTACACACATCAGAAATCGCATAATGCTTTCAAAAATTATTTTGGGCAGTCCATTATAGTACCTTGACTCGTATCTCCTGCTGGGAAATGTACTTGTCATTGTGGAATTAAAAAAGTTATTATCTATTTTCTAGTATGGCTCTGTATGGACTTTAGGAATTGAAGCATAGCTATAATATCTTGTTTACAATTCTATTCTTAAACTTCGCTTTAGCTAACTAGGAAAAAGTAGTAATCGCTTAATGTTGAGCAGATCTAAATAATTTGTATCTGCAGCTTTCTACCCAGCAGCAAAACTCAGGAAAAACCCTGAAAACAATTCAAGCAATTGTGCATCTGCCAATTCAAGCAATTGGGATGATGCACAATTCAAGCAATTGTGCATCATCCCAATCTCCTTAACATTGGGAAGTTAAGGAGAAGCTAGTAGAGTACTATCTTTATGCACACTGGTCTATTAGGACTTCTGTATTGTGATGGGTTGATCCCGTCTGGACACCAGGCGTCCACCAAAGTCACTCTGTCACTCTCCTCCTCAACTGGACAGGGACAAGGAATTGTAATGAAAACCTAATGAGTCAAGGTAAAGATGGGGAGTGATCACTCACCAGTTAACATCATAGGCAAAACAGATTCAACTTGGGGGATTTGGATTAATTTATTACCAATAAAATCAGAGTAGCATAGTAAGAAATAAACCCCAAATCCTAAAACACCTACTCCCACCTGTCCCTTCTTCCCAGTCTCCGCTTTTCTGCCGAGTTCTCTACCTCCCTCCCCACAGCACTTCAAGGACAGGGAATGGGGGTTGCAGTCAGTTCATGACATATCCCCACTACTTCTTCCTCAAGCACACGTGCACCAAGGCTCACTGCATCACTCTTCTCCTTTGTGGGTTTTCAGAGAACAGAATGGAACTGGAGAAGTTCTTGGACTGGCTGTGGCTCATGCCTTTACCTCCTTTCAAGCCTGTACTGAACTACTGCTGGGTTGGTTAAGGGGTTGAGTGCATCCATCACAGACACCTAAGACATTTGAGACATCCACACTGAACTGGAATATATGTCCAAGGATGTCACTAAAATGAAACACAACACCTGTATTAAGGCACTGGAATCACATTTTTTGAGATGCCTTTCTTACACAAGCAGCATTCACATTTTACTAAGGCCTCTATTTTTCTGCTTGTAAATATTCGGATTTTATTTTTACCATCTACACTTTCACTAGCTTCTATTCATGTCAGAACAATAGCTGCACTAAAAAACCACCCAGAATAACCCCAAGGACCTCAAGAACTGAGCCTTCAATAGCAATGATATAAGCTGAAAGAGCACAAGAAAGAGACAATATGAATTTTGTATGAGTCCTGAAGAGTTGTCACAGAAAACAGATAGCTAGGGACTAGTAGCAGATTATACATATTTGGGCAAAAATCAAATTCTGGACATGGATATATTCTCCCTAAAATCTAACAGTCTATCACAATGCATGTTGTTCAACCAGAACTTTTCTCAAGTGTTTTTACATTATATTTGGTTATCATCAGCTGTGAGTATAGAAGATGTTTGTTGTTGTTATTTTTCTTTGCCAAAATATGTCCCTGGAGTTATCTTACCATAACTTTCCAACTATTAAAAACACTTTATTTTCACACTGCCATAGAACAGATAACTTTTATTATCTTCTTTGCACACTTCTTACTTCCGTCTCTAATAAATCTCATTGATTTTCAGGTCCCTTCTTCCAGACAGCCCTAGTCTCTCTCCCTTCCACTTTTTTGTATTAAACTGCAGTTTTCTCTAGGTAATCTGAGAGACTCTGCAACTGACAACTATTTTTCCTTACTCAGGCCTGTTATAGTTTATGGGTGGGATTCATCTTCTGATCTGTTTCTATCAAATGAAGAGAGGTGAGAATTAGTTTAATTCTTTTAGCTACGGGGTAATGTGCAAGTTCATGCTGAGCTAGAGGCGAATTGAAGATTTCTTCTTAAAGAATTCCTAAAAAAGAAAGTTCTTTCCACCCTGTAGAGATAGTAGAACCTTTTATTCCCAGGCCTGCAGCTGACTCCACAGCAAATCATTTGGTTAATTTTATTCAGATTCATATTTCCAGCTGTTTGACCAGATATCTTAAATCATGCAGACCTATATTCAATGTCTATATTTCGTATCTATTTATGTCTTTCAATGCATGTGACAAATTAATTGTTCATGCAATACATTCATATAGCAATGAATTCCTTTTATTGCAGGAATCACAATCATTAATCCTTTAAAAATTATGAAAATCTATTTAAAAGTAACCCTTGTTACTATTTGTGTTTTCTCCCGTTACACACTGTAAAAGCTAGGCTTCCGTATATTGCAGAGAATTACTAGGTATTCTTCAGTTTCAAGCAAAACACATTCATTCTATCCATTCATTCCTTTATAGATATTTTCCTTTACCTTACATAGTCTATAACCTTTGCTGAATTTATAGGTAGCAACCTTATCCCTTCTTTGCCTTTGTGTCACCAGACTAACCAAGCCTAGTGCTTCCATCTCTTCTCATATAATAGACTTCCAATTTTCTACATTATCACAGAAGCTCTCTCCATCTGTCAGTTTGAATTCATCTCCTTTCAATATGAATGACCAGACCATATATTTCAGAGACCATCTCACCAGAATTTTGTATAATGGAACTAATATTGTCCTAACTCAGCTGACAAATCCTAGGACACCATCTGCATTATTCACAACTGTGACATATCGGTACCTCATAGGACTGAATATGACACAGCTCCTTCAATGAGCCTGATTTTCTGCCCTCAGGTTTTGTCAGTGATTTTCTTAGTAGTTTCCCATTACAAACCACAACATTTTGTACTATCAAATATTGTATTATTATGTCTATCTCTTTGGTACCATAATTCACCCAATTTTTCTCCTGTGAGTATGAACAGACAATTTAAAAAAAAAATCAAATTAAAGTTGTGAAGCTACCGGTCTGTCAGCTAGAACTGATTCATCAGTTACTCACCAGTTAGTGAAATGTACACATCTGTACAAGTAACTTTCTGCAACACAAAGAATATCTTAGCCAAAATTGGCATTGAAAGTCAAAGTAACAGATTTTATTTTATAGAACAGAAGAGCAAACACTTTTGGAAGAAGATGTTTCCTTCTTTGTTTGTATTTTCTTCAATGACTTCATTCTGATTACTTTTACTCATTTAAGCAGTATATGTGTGGAATGAATCTTCATTATCTCCAGGATTACAATGATTTTTGCCTTTGCAACTTTGGTAAAATTCCTCAAGGTGTTCCGGATTCATATGTAAAATCATTACGTAAGAGTATTGCTGAACTAACCCTTGAGAAACATTATTATTTCATCTTTCATCACGTTTAATATCAATATTTCTGCTGTCTTCTCCCCTTTAATTAGAACCTTGATAATTTTGTAGTTCTAGTAATTTTTCTTTTCTCATCTGACCTGTAGTTTTCTACATGGTACTCTATCAAGTGCTTTGTTGAAGTGGAGACAGATGCATGCTTTGCATTTCATTCCTCTCATAGATTCAAGCCCATGCACTCTATATGAAATACATGTGATATTCATATATATACATATAAATATATATATCATCAAGTAATCAGAAACCCCCTAAATTTTCTTTAAAACCCTTTTAATATTTTATAATTTTTCTTACATTACAATTTGTCCTATGCTTGGTATATTCAGATGACCAGACACATATGCCTGCAGTAGTACATATAATTTTTCTTCAGTATAAATAATACATTAAATATTTATCACTCCCATAGCAGAAACTATTTTTTTTTTGTTGGTTTGAATTAGGATGCCTTATAATTACCCCTTTGAAAATTATCTAAATACATAAATGTTCCCCTTACATTTCTTTCCCAGAACAACCTATTTTAGAAGACTCACTGTTTACTAAGGCCTCTATATAACAGAAAATAATGTTGATTTGCAGTAATTAGGTTGTTGTCCTTTAACTTATTTCAGATAAATCCCAAACTTTACTAATTTTTCCAGGACAGCTGTAGAAAGACATGGAAAGACTAGGGTATTAACATTCCCAAGTAATTTTGGGTGCTCAGAAAAAGTAAACAATCATTATGGCTTCCAATTTCACAATTAGCTCTGAGTAAAGGATATTATAGAAGTTTCAGAGAAGAGGCAGATACTGAACACAGCACATACTTCTCTCTCAAGATTTGAAATGTCTGAAAGCTGTCCTATCACTTTTCATTAAGACATTGCGTATAAAGTTCCAAGACACATTAAAGACACATTAAAATAAAGATGTATGAAAAACCTCCATGTTCTCTTGGAGCTTAGAAAGGTTTTGGTATTTCAAGACTATTCTTTCAAAGGGTACTGAAGTAATTTTTTCATAGTCCTTTATTAGGACAAGATATTAGAATTGCTTTAAACTAAGCAGCTGTTGAATATAAAAAGGAAAATATTTTAAAAAATTTCTCTTTGTTCTGAGACTGGGATTAGAAGAGACATTTTGAAAAGTGATGACAGGTTTTGAATGAAGGGACCTGGCTGGTTCTGGAAGAAGTAGCTTGACAGGTAAAGGCTGGAAGATTTTTATGAGATCTGAGAGAGATTCTCAGGCTAAAATTAATGAATAGGTAAAAGCTGTGCATGCAGCATGTCAGGCTCCTCCTATTAGGTGAAATATCTGTGCCTCACTTTATGACTCTGTCTGTTCAAAACACACATAACTTATGCATAGTCACATGCACAGACTGAGTACCACCAACCTCTGAAGGTAAAAGAAATTGACTATAGTCACGGCATGGAGTGTCACAGTGTGCCTCTCTCCCTTGCCCCTTGCTTAAGCCATAATCACCAGTGGAGTTTTGACAGCCACATCCAGCTTGCTGGGGACTTTGGGGGACAGACGGCAACATGGTGCACTAGGGCCGTCTAGAACAGTGACTCAGACCTCTTGGTAATACACAAGTAAGTCAATCATGTTACTTTGAAAATAGTGACCCACCCAGGGCCTGCTGAGCTCCCCTGCAATAGCAGTGAGCTTCGCACTAGGACCTCACCTTGAGCCAGGATGCCTCCCAGGGTTACTCTAGAGGCTGAGAAATTCCTTGTTACAACAGATGCTTGGTAAGTGATTAATAGTGTACCAAAATTTGAAATCTTAGCTAAGTGATATGTTGGATTCATTGTGCGTATAGAATCCTTTAGACACAAACTGTTGACCAAGTCTGGGACTAAGTGTGAATCTAGATGCACCTAGACTCCTCTCTGATAAGGAAAGGGTGGGTTCTTTCTGAGCCTCATGACTCAACAGAAGGTTGTCCCTGACATCTTTATCTGACCCTGTCCTCTATGCAGTAAATGACCAAATGTATCTTCCCATCCAATCTTGTTAAACCACTGTTGCATTTATTATTGAATTTTCATAATTAACTCACTACTTTATTAAAGTATATTGTTTCTTCTCTCTTACTAGTGAAGCATATCATTCCATTTGCAACAGTTTATCAGGACCTTTATAGGTATGCTTATCCATATAGTTATAAATGTTCAAACCACATTAGATCACTTAATATTTTGAACTGAACACTTTTAACTTATCAGTGACAGCAGTGAACTGTGCTGTAAGATCCGCAGACTGTTAAAGAAATGTTTACTCTGAAAAGATTTATGCTTGCAACATAGAAGATGCTAAGACTAAATTCAGCATGCTAGAGCAATAGCCTATTAAACATTGCAGAGTTTGAGAAGATTGCATTTGCAGGGAAAACTTTGCCTCACGACTTTGAATATTTATGGCAATCATTCATAAAGCCATGTGCATATTAAATTTGACTGTTCCTTGAAATATTTCAAAGATGCGTTAGTTTCAATTACAATGAACTGAGCACCAGTGATAGTCAAAAAGGTTTTTCTAGACATCATTTTATAAGAAATCAAACAAACAAACAAAAGTATTTTCTACTAGTTTGTTAATTTTGTTGTATCACATAGTATACAATGAGTGTCGGGAATATCAACATGACTTGAGGTGCAATGCCAGAATATTTTACATTGTGGCAAGTTATGTAAAACTTGTTACATACACTGATAATAGGAAAATCATACCAAATTTAAATAGGTTCAGGTTAATTCATAAGAGAATTCTTGGTGCTTTTTTCGTCAGGATATGGACAAAGAGGTGAAAGGTTCTTGTAAATAAATGCTATATTTTCTCTATGAATAAAATTCTAATTATAGAAATGTTTTTATAAATATATCTCTACATTATGTCTTTTTTATAATAATTTCTTCAGCTGGATTTTATTCTCTTAGTTATTTAACAATGAAATTATTGTCACGCAGACATGATATTAGAAGAGGTATGATATACAACAACAATAAAATTTAGAAAATAAATCTGCTGATGTTAATCCTTTGTCAAGTCTTATGAATAGTAACACTTAAATTGCATTTCTGATGCTTTTGAGTAACCATAAATTCTTACATAAATCATATAACTTATGAAAATTTTGAAATACATGGAAATATGACTGCATTTGCACACAGAGGCCAGTACAGCTGTTATCTGTGCCCATGAATTACAGGCACTTCATTCTGAAAAACAGGCACTTAAAAAATTCCCTTAAGAAGCAATTTTAATGGCATCCTATTCCCATCAGCCTGGAAATTGCTTTCTATCTTTTTATGATATAAAAAAAAATATGCAGATTTGTTCATTTTTCACCTCTTCATAAGTAATTGGAAAAGTCCTTTGTCTCTAGACCTACACCTTACCATCTGTTACTTTATTTTACATAAAAACCATCATGTTAAGGTAATTAAATAATTTGGCTTTCTACAAGCATTTGTAGCATTTGTTTAAAGGCTTTCTGTTCTGTCTTAAATGTCAGAAGACAATTCTGCCAGAATAAAAAGAGGAAAAAAGATCTCAAAACATCATTTGTCAGGAAGGGTTCCACTTGGCTCAGTAGTATTTCAGCCTCCATATACCACTGCTCTTATAACCTTACCAGTCTCCACTATGCAAATCTTGGTTCTTCTAACATTAAGTTCCATTCTACTGAGCCAACAGTGTGACTTGGCCACCAGAAGGGTCAGCTGTGTCCTGGGGTGCATCATGCACAGCATCACTAGTTGGTCAAGGGAGGTGATTTTCCTGATCCACTCTGTGCTGCTGTAGCCTCACCTCAAGTCCTTGCGTGTAGTTTTAGGTGCCACAATATAAGAAAGATTTACAACTATTAGAGAGTGTCCAAAGGAGGGCCACAAGGATGGTGAAGGGCCTAGAGGGGAAGGCATAAGAGGAGTGGCTTAGGTTGCTTGGTCTGTTCAGCCTGGAGAAGAGGAAAGACTTCATTATCTACAGTTTCTGCACAAGGGGAAGGTACTGATCTCTTCTCTCTTATGACCAGTGACAGGACCCAAGGTAAAGGCATGAAGCTGTGTCAGAGGAGGTTTAGGTTTGATATTAGGAAAAAGTTCATCATCCAGAGGGTAGCTGGGCACTGTAACAGGCTCTCCAGGGAAGTGGTCACGGCACCAAACCTGACAGAGCTAAAGAAACATTTGCACTATCCTGTCAGGCACATGGTGTTATTCTTGGGGCTGTCTGTTGTCCTGGTTCTGGCCAGGATAGGGTTAATTTCTGCAGTAGCCAGAAGGAGGCATGGCTAGGACATGGAGGTTATTCTGTACCACCTCATGTCATTGCCAGAGGCAGGGGGAAGGGAGGCCCTTCCGGGGACAAGGGGTTCCTTTGAGTTGGGTAAATGTGGCAGAGGGAACACTGGTTCCAAGAAATCACATGTGAATCTTGTACACTTAGTTATTTATAGTGCTGCTATTACTATTAATTTTCTTATCTCATTGCTGTTTCCAGTAAATTGTTCTTTTCTCAGCCTGTGATCTTGCCTTTTGTGTCTCCAACTCTCCTTAAGGGGAGGGCTAGCAGGGAGTAAGTGAGTGGCACATAGGTTTCAATAGGAACACTAAACTGGGGAATACCATTCCCTAAACCATGACACCGGTACAGGGCTAGAAATTGGATTTTGGTGATCCTTGTGAGTACCCTTCCAAATCAGGATACTCTATATTCTACTTTTTCATCATCTTTTGAGTTATCAGCTCTGCTGACATGGAAACATTGAAGAGAGTTTAGGAAGAACAACAGGGAGCTATTTTAACAGGGAATTGCTGAAAAATGCAGGAACAAAAAGACAAGACCAAGATATGGATAAGTCAGGATGAATTTTACCAGTGTCTTAATTGAAGTCTACCTGTCTTGATGTCTTGTTACTAATCTAAATCTGAACAGTTAGAAGGGATTAATCTGGAGAACCAAATACTTCAGCATTAACCTGTAGTACTATGGGAACTATGACAGATAGAAGCATCGTCTGATGGTTAATGCTAAGATATATATAAAGATTCAGACGATTCAGAAGACATGTACTCCAAAATGAGGTCTTTGGAAATGTGCTTTCACTCACCCACAAATTTGAAAATGTAGAACTGCAGGATACCCAGAAATGAAGAAAAATGCCAACTGAAGTTCAGCCACGTCAACAATAAGTAGTACTGCTTTAGAATGGTTCTAAATATTCTTTTAGACTACATCAGAGTATGAATATAAAAAAATAAGTATAATTTCTGTCTGAATTACAATATTTTTGCTGCATGTGACTTAAGCATATCAAATAGCTTCAACATTGTATTTTCAAATGTCTAAAATGTTCCATGGTTTAAACCATTCATTCACGGAAGTAAATAAAATAAAACAAAACAAAAAGTTTTGCACAGTTATATAATTTGTGAGGATTCTATTTTAAAGTCACTGCATGATTTGCTACATTTGGAAATATCCAGAAAAACATAATTTCCATTCAATATTCTAATGTTCCAACTCTAAAGAGGATGCATTATATTTTTTATAAATAACACGGTCAAAAATTAGTCAGACTTTGATGAAGTAACAATCATAGTATTACTTCCATAATAAGGAACCAACTACACATATGTTCTGCTTCTCTTAAGTCCACAATGCTTGAAAACCTGACAAGATCAGAAATGAATAGGACGCAGCAACTTATAAAGAAACTAAACCATTATAGCTAAATTTTGTAAATACTCCAGAGTATGAATGATCAAATCATTTAAGACCAAAAAATTTGTACTTAACCTTAGACAGACACAGAAATTTTTTTTCATTACAAATAGAAAAACTGAGATAATTTTTCCCACATCATCACTGAAAAAAGGACAATGTTTTTTTCCATGTCTGTTCTCTCAAATACATGAAATATAGGCCCTCATGACTAGCCATTTATCTCATGTTTTGAATTTCTGTCTGTTGAAATCTTTGCTCCATCTACTTAGGATTGTTACCATGTAGACAACACAGCAATCCAGTTGACAGGTAGTTAATTGTTCAGGTGTGAGCTTTTACACAAATCCTTTGTGGATTTTTATTTTAATTGAATGAAAATCCAATTAAACCAAAACCAACTGAACAAAACCAAGTAGCTTTAAGCAGCATGAATGCATTAGAATAGTGTAATAATTTTTTTTAACTTTATGAAAGAACTAAATCACATCTAATGAAGGCCCACTTCTTCATACTTTAACAAATAAACTCTCATAAATTTATAATAAACAATTATGTATTAACCATGGACTATACCAGTTATTCTTTTTCATTCAAGATACTGGGGTTTCAAAATACTCTGAAAGGATACAGTAAAACAGAAATTTTATAGATTTTGTTAAAATTCGTGATATGTTTAAATATCAAGTATGCCTCAGAGATGATGTCAACAATGTCACTTCCTTCTGAAATACTTTAATTCAAACCAGGCTCAGCAGCACACTCCTGCACAATCTAAAATAGACTGTTTGGGACTTTATTCCCTAATATTAATTGTAATGCTTACCCTCCCCCTGCTTTCCTATAGTGTTCACTTACTTTGTAGCAAAGCCCTGCATTCTTTTATGGCTTTTGCCATTAGTCGAGAAGTGAATTCTGTGAGAATATCTCTTTTATTCTTATAAAATTTCCCAAAATTACAAGAAAACAAAACAAAACAAACAAATAAGTATAAGCCAATAGGCCAGGTATTCTTTAAAGGTACTTTGTTTTTGACAACTGCACCCTCAGAAACAAGCCTGAAAACTACCTAGAATATACACTTGCAATCTGATTCACTTTTTCTTTGGAGATCAGAACAATTAAGTTTGTCTGAACAGTTTTTGTTCCCCCACACCTTAATGCCTATGAACATAGGGACCACTAGAAGGTCACTGTAGAGACCCTGGGCTTTACGTGAATCACCAGAAAAATTTGACCTTACCAGATAAATAAGAAAAACTCTAGTATGTCCATGCTGAAATATTACTTCAGATAGTCGGCTGAACTATCTGAGAACAAGCACTGTCAGAAGGATAGATCATAGACTCACAGAATCAACTACTTTGGAAAAGACCTTTGAGATCATCAAGTCCAACCTATAGTTTAGCACACTGCCATGTAGGTATTGTTTTATGGCCTTGAACCTTTTAAACACATTGTAGCTTACTCTAGTGACCTTAACCTCATCCTGTGACAATAACTCTGAACCATCCAGGTTTGCAGTCCTTTTCCTTTCATACTATTCACAGATGTATCAGAAACTGTAGGAGTCAATTTTAAGAATTTTAATTCTCTTCTTTTATGAGTAAGCAAAATATATCTCCTTGGGCCTGCTTGAGCTTTTTATCAGACTTCAACAAATTTTATTTTGGAGCTAAGCACTATTTCTTACATATCTTGGTTTTATAAATCCAAATAAACAAAAGAAAAGATAAATGATGTAAACTGACCACTTATGTTATTTTAAACTATTTCATATTAGTTCCTGTTCTCTATTTAGTTTATGTACTTCTGATGGCCTACACTCTCTAATAGCTTAATTTAAATGCTTGTTCAGGAGAAAATCTATAGATTTTTGGGTTAGAAACTGAAAACACACACAAGAGTGTTTACCGTACTCTACATGCATATATTGACACAAGATTGAATGACACTGTTGGGGCTGCCTGAGGCAGCACAGCGTCCAGCTGCAGACGTCCTTGGCATCTGCTGCTGCAGGCAGGGATCAGCTTCAGATAGCAGGGAAAGCTGTCAACTGCAACAGGCAGGGGTTGGCTGCAGCAAGGAGGGAAAGCTGTCAGCTGCAGCTTGCAGGGAAAGTTGGCTCCTTCTCGAGGAGCGAGCCCCAAACAAAGGTGGTGTAAAAGCGTCGGCAGAGGCAAAGGATGAGAGAGGGGTCTCTGTGTAGGTTCCATCTGGTTTACTGCTGGCAGAAAATCCAGGGACAAAGACCAGGGAAAAGTGGAAAGCACAGCATTTTATATGGAAGTGGAACAAAGGGAAACAACCAATGGGGATCGACTGAAGAGGCGGAGATAACAGGGGAATAACCAATGGGGATAACTTAGGGGAGGGAATTACATGAGTAGACCAATGGGGCATCGAAGAAGGGAGAACTAATACATAAGCAACTAGGGGAAATACATAAACATGAACTTACACATAAAACAGAATGGCGAACTCCTGAACCAATAAACTTAAAACATGTAAACTAAGAACCACTAGGAACATGGGAACTCGCTGTAACCACAGGGTGAGAATCAGACCTCTGTGTTCTGGAGGCCTGTCCACCAGTTCTCTGAATGCTCTATTGCAGTGGCCACTGCCACCTGCACTGCAACAATTGAACACACAATCTGGCCCAAGGACCATGTAGTCCTCCTTGGTGTTGGTAACAAGGAGAATAACTAAACAGCCTTGTAAACCAGATACATGGATAACAGAAACTTCATTTATATTGGTGCTTGGAGATGAGCACGATTTGCTGATAGAAGACATATTTAGACAACATAAATGGATCAGAAATATTAAAGAACTGGTGTGGGTTAGAATGAAGGCAATTCTGTAAAAAGAAACAAAGTTAAGTTTGCTTGTGATTTATTATTACTTGCTGTCAAGAGATTATATTCATTATTTAGAAAATTTTATATCTTATGGTACATGCAACAAATATATGCTAATCAAAGGTATCCATCAAAAACCTGATTACATGCTAGTATATATGATTTAAAAAAAAAATATGCGACAAATTGTCTTGATCTTGAAGATGAATGTGAAAAACTGGCCAATAGAAAATAGCTAGCCTTAAACTGAATGAGTGACTGCTCCTTACATCTTTTCATGTTAAAACAGATTTCAATATGGACTGTAAGATCTCTCATATTAGAAAGCCCAGGTTTTTTGATTTTAAATAGACCTCAAGAAATCCATAAAATATAAGTCCCCCATTCACACTTACCGTAGGGACTCATGATTTTAAGATTGTTTCGTTCCTGCCTAGTATGTGTCAACGACTTAACAAGTTGTTCCATAACTCTTGCAGTTGAAGTTGATTCCATTCAGACAGCATGAAAGATTGATATCTTTGAGGAAGGTGTCTCAAGACAACAGTTTGACTAATGCTGTATTTTCGCTTTGGTTTCAAGTTGTCATTTGTAGAAATCTTAAACATAGTTTGAACAACTGTTTTGTGAACTGTGGGGAGAAAAACAAACTTTCTCCTGCACATGGATAGAGTCCATAAAAACCAGCTTAAGAAATAAATAGTTCTATGTTCAGCTTTCAGATATGACCAGAATCAAGCAATTCTTCATCCAGTCTTTTTTGTTTGTTTGTTTCTGTTGAGCCCAGATCAAAATATTCTGTGGACTATCTAAATTCCCTTCTGAGCCATCAAAAGCTATCCATGAGCTATAACTTAAAATAAATGATAAATATCTGTACAGCTGAACGTTTCCTTTCCCCCTGTTGTGGTTTAGGAAGGGTACTCTCCAATTTAGTGCTCCCACTAAAACCATGCACCCTTTGCTCCCTGCTCTCCTTCCCCCTCCCCTGAGGTGGGCCGGAGAGGAGAACTGGGGGCATAAAAGGTAAATCATGGGTTGAGATAAGAAAAATTTACTGGAAACAACAATGAGATAAGAAAACGAACAGTAACAGCAAAAATATCAATAACAAAGTGTACAAGATTCACATGTGACTGGTTCTTATATTGAATTAGAATAATTATTTGATATACAGCAATATATTTTGATGTGCAGAAACTGATCAGAAAAAGCAAAAATGAATTGGTTTCCTAGCTCAATTCCAGGTCTATATTTACAAGTTCATCCAATTAAAAGACTTCTTGATTGTGAAAATATGGGATTTGGTATCTCACCACAGAAATAATTTGCAAAATGTATTTATGTCACTTAACACCTGTAAGTAGTGTCTGACTTCAAATATTATCAGTAGGATATGTGTATGTGTGTGTGTGTGTGTGTGTCTGCAGTCTGGCTCTCCAAGGCAGGAAGATAATTGCACGTAAAATCTAGACTAATAAGGCTCTTCCAGTTGTATGGGTTTCAGCCTGAGCATGTCACTGCAGGATGGTGCTTATTCCTCAGCAATGGGCTGCAGGAATAAAGAGAAAACTGAAATGGTAGTATGGGGAGTGACATCTGCTGAGTGGGAGGAACTGTTGTATGGCATTGGAGCAACCATCCTGGAAATGGCAAGAAGAAATGTTCATATGCAATGAAAAAAGTTCAGATCATTGTTTTAGTGTTTCCCTTGCTGTCTCTCAAACATGCAACTGGAACTATGTAGATTTTAGTTGAATATTCCTTTCAGTCTTGACAAAGTATTTATACACATGGACACTATATTGAAAATTATGATTAAAAACCAAAAGAAAAACTACTTGAAGAAGTGAAATAACCTTAGTAAAGGAATATTTTTTATGTTTGACTAGGAAACAGAGTTGTAGTAGGTTGCGCCTGGTTGGATGCCAGGTGCCCACCAAAGCTGCACTGTCACTCCCTCTTGTCAGTGGGACAAGGGAGAAAAAATATAATGACAAGCTTGTGGGTCAAGGTGAAGGCAAGGAGAGATCACTCAATCAGTTACCACCACAAGCAAAACAGACTTGACTTGGAGAAATTAGTTTAATTTATTACCAATCAAATCAGAGTAGGATAATGAGAAATAAAATCAAATCTTAAAAACAACTTGCCCCCAACACTTCTCTTCTTCCTGGGCTTAACTTTACTCCCTAATTCTCTACCTCCTCCCCCTCAAGATCACAGGGGAACAGGGAATGGGAGTTGCGGTCAGTTAATCCATCACAGGTTGCGCCTTCCATTCCTTCCTCCTCAGGGGAAGAATCACTCACACTCTTCCTCTGCTCTGTTAGGGGGGTCCTATCCACCCATGGAGGTTCCTATTCACAGGAAAAAGTCCTCCACAAACTTCCCCAAGGTGGATCCCTTCCATGGGCTGCAGTCCTTCAGGAACAAACTTCTCCAGCATGATCCCCTGCTGTGTCACAAGTCCTGCCAGCAAACCTGCTCCAACCTGGGCTCCTCTCCCCATAGGTCCAAAGGTTACCCCTTTGCTTGCCACAGGGTCACATCCTCTTTTGGGCCTCCATCTTCTCTGGTGTAGGGTCTTTCACGACTACAGGTTTATCTCTGCTCCACCATGGACCTCCAAGGGCAGCAGTGGCACATCTGTTTCACCATGGTCTTGACCATGGGCTGCAGGGGAATCTCAGCTCCAGTGCTTGAAACATCTCCTCTCCTTCCTCCTTCACTGACCTTGGTGTCTGAAGAGTTGTTTCTCTCATGTATTCTCAGTCCTTTTTCTGCAACTGGCTCTTATGCAGCAACTTTTCACCCTTCTTAAATCTGTTATCCCAGAGGTGCTACCACCATTGCTGATGGATTCAGGCTTGACCAGTGGTGAGTCTTTTTTGGAGCTGCCTGGAATTGGTTCCATCAGATACAGGGAAAGCTTCTGACAGCTTCTTACAACAGCCACCCATGTAACTTCCCCATTATCAAAACCTTACCATGCCAACCCGATACAAGAGTATGTAATAGTCTCATGGGAAAAATTATCTTTGTGCATTGAGAATAAGGACTTATGTTTGTATTTATGTGCAAAACAAAACTAGAAAATAATATTATATGAAGTGTCAAACTGAACGGGTTATATTTACTATTTTTATTATGCTTGTATTTTCTGCTTGCAGAACTGTTAGCACCTAACAGATATGCAACATTTTGCATAATGATTTTGGAAAAGTATCCTGTTGCATATATTGATTATTAGATTAATTTAAAGGTATTAATGGAAATCGCTAAAGTGCAAACTGAGAAATACTGCCATCTTATTGTGTCAACATGTTACTTATTTGTACTTAAATGAAATGGACACCCTAACAACTGTGAAAGAACTGTAAATCAAGAACCTCGGTTTATAGTGGATATTTACTATGGTGTCTCTGTTAGATATGAAATGTAGCTCCTCATTTGACTTCCGGCTGATCTGTGATTCCACCAAGCTGAAAACACAGTGTGAACCTCTTCTCCTCTCTTCCAAATCCTGCCTGAACACTTCTATTACATTATCTGCTCCTGTGCTTCTGCAAGGTGTCAAATTACCTTTCTCATCCAAGTAAAGGAAAATCTTGCAAAAACTGGAATTAGCTTTCATATCGACAAAATAAATTATGAAATTCAGTTGTGGCCACATAAAAATAGGCAGATGTGAGTGGATGGTAAACAGGATTGGTCTCAGCAGCAGGCAGTGGGCCTAAATGATTGAGCCAGTTATAGATGGAGTATTATTAAATGGGAAATGAAAATTAATTTCACCAGATTGCTGAAGAGCTGGGTTATAAAAGTCAAAAGGAAGAGGGTTTGAGGACATACTCTTCCTCTAGTTCTCTCTTTTTCAATTAAATTAGTCTAAAATACCACTTGTTTAACAGGTGAATAAATCCAGTTATTGAAGAAAAAAAAGATAACCTTTTTTTAACTTTTCAGGTAGTCCTAAATACATGTTAATAAAGAAAAAAATGGGTCACATTTCTTATGTGGATGTTAAAAATTACACCTTACTTTTAAAAATCTTGCCTAAATGCTATAAATTCATCCTTTGAATATTGTGTGAGACTCTAAAGAAGGAGGGATTTGTCTTTAAAAAAAAGAGAAATCAACCTAAATGGTTGGGATGAAAATAATTTCTATTAAAAATATATTCATGTGTGTGTGTATGTGTTTATCTGTATCTTGATGTGTGCACCCAATAGACATATATTTGCATATACCATCATTTTCTATATATATAACATGTCTTGTGTTGTTAGTCCCAGTTATTTTGCAAAGCCAGGATCTTGAATGAGGTTGATAAAGGTTCTCAATGAAGTATTTAAAACTGGTACAACTTCGAAAATGAGCTGTAAAGAAATGTCTGTGTGTTCTGTTTCAAAAAAAGCATAGGGAGAATACAAAATGTTCTTGACATTACAGTAGATATAATTAAGAAGGTCTATTTAAAAAAAAAGAGAAAAATGTGTAATTACAAATTTTGAAATTAAAAGCACCTATAAATATCAGCCCACGTGCAAACTGATCTGCAATGGAGCAAGATCTCGGTAAACCCTGGAAGAGCCAAGGATGATGCTTTAAGAAGCTTCTGTGATTAATAGCTAGTGGTAGGAGTGGTTTTAGTAATGAATGAAAGCAACTTCAATTAATTGATTTGTTCTTCCTCTCATTTCCTTTTTCAGGGTAAAGCTCTGTTGTGTTACATCTTGATGAGAGAGCAAAAGCATTGTCTGAAGAATGATTAAATAAGGGCCAATTCTGTTCAAAGATGTCTTGCATCTCCTTGGACTGAAGTCTCTGAAAATGTTTTTCTTGCATCTATATGGTCTTTCTGATTCTGATAATGTAAACTATTTGCCAAAGCATGCAAGTGACTGATTAAGTACTTGTTTAAGTCCTAATTGTTTCAATTACTAAATGAAAGGAAACTAAATGGCTAAAAATATATATTTCTGCATAATAAGAGCACATTACTCATATGGCTAGAATATAAATCACAGGAATAGTCTGTTACTTCTTCCCAGAAAGGATGGAACAGAGCCAGTCTGTCTAACTTAAGTACTTAAACTTAGTTTTGCAGATGTGTCTCTGGAGGACTCAAAGACAACCACATTAATTACTTTTCATATGATGAAAACAGCACTTGAATTAAAAAAAAACAACACAAACAAAAGCAAAAAATCAATCTAAGCATCTGAAGTTTAGGCACAAGTTAATTGTCTAGTTAATTTGATCCATATTTTAATATTTCTTATGTAGCATATTGATAATTGAGTTTTTGCGTAGAGCTAGCCAGTTTATGCTATAAAAACAATATTGTATTTGGAATTAAAAGAAAACAAACAACATCCACACATCCACTAGAATTTACTCCAGAGTTATTTGATTAAATAATAGAGGGAATATTATATTTTTAATTAACTACATTTATGCATGAAATTTCTATAATTTTATTTGAAATCTCCAATGTTATTTGAAGAGGTTCAGTCACTCTGAAAATCAGGCCAGTAACTCAGTAAATGTGATTTACCATGGGTTCAACAGCCTACAGGTATGTCCAGTCTGGTGCTGTGTATTGTGCAGAAATGTCTCAGCTAGTTACAAAGGAGCTAGTTATGAAATAGGAAATGTATCAGCTCTGGGCTAAACACGGCCCTGCTGACCTGACTATACTGTTTATATGCCATGAGTTAGTATCCTTAAATAGTTCTGTGGTAACTCATGCAAACCTACCAACTAATTTGAGCTCGTATGATATCTCCAGCCAGTGCTCCATTTTGTGGTACAAAAACATACAAAACTCAAACATCTGTAAAAACGGGCTTTATAACAACTTTTGCAATAAATAGTTCAAATTTTTCTACAGATTTAATTGAATATATTTATTGTTAGATGTCCTCATTGGTCATAGCACTGCAGAGGTGAAAAACAGGGACAGAACCTTATGTCCTGGACTGGTTTCACTATTGTTGTTTAATTGACAGGAATAAATTCTGTTTTAGATTATCATGGAGGAACTTAGTGTAGTTGAGGTAAAACAGAAAGTGGAATCTGCTTCATAAAATTATTTTTCTGAATCAAGTAGCTGATGACCCTGATTTTTGAGCAACACTACAAGCAAGAGAGCCAGCACACTCAAACTGATTGTCACAAAGCATAGTTGAAATTTTTACTAGCGCTTTGTTTAAACAAGCATAGATGTGTTTCCTTTTTGTGTTTTCTTTCTTAGAGAGTGTTACAAATCTACAAAGCAAGCTGTTTCAAAACAGTTGATTAGAAACAAAGAGTAATTGAGGTTTCTGCACACAAAGAATTTGCTTACAAACACTTTTTCCCATTAATGTTTTTAACAGCATGCTAGGTAATTGTTACTTTTACATATGGCTTGGTTCTGAAGCAATTCCTGAATGGTTCATTTTCTTTTCTCTATTATTAATAGTTTACTATGTCTAGGATAAGTGCTACCTTTTCAAAGACAGCAAAGTAGCTGCCTAATAGCTGAAAAGCAAGGCATCAAGTCCTAAGGCTCTAGTATTTAGGTTCTCTGAATAACTAATAGAGGGAGAGATTCATTCAAAATGCAGTTTTCCTCTGACTAAAATAAGCCTTTAATGGAAAAAACATAATTTCAGATTTTCTAATCTCTGTTCCTGAATGAAAGAGATTTTCTAGATGTCTAGCTTTACTTTCCATCACCATTTTAAGAAAAAAACCCTCATTCTCTGGAAGTTCTTATCAGTCTTTGACTAGAAGGAATCTAATGTTTTATTTATGCAAAGTAAGTCTCTACATAATTCAAGTAGCTGCTCAGTTTAAGATTTTGTTTTAGGCACTACTGGTTGCTGGGTTTAGGACTCTGATGTTCTTTGATGTCCTTTATTTTTTCTTCCTCCTTTACTTAAAATGTAAGTGAAAATTATATTGATAATATTGAGTTCTGTGGGTTTTTTTGAGTTTGGGGATTTGGGGTTTTGTTTGTTTGCTTGTTTAAGTTTAGGTATAATAAGTATATGGAAAACCTGCTTACAGCCTTACTTAGGAGACCCTGGAGGGACACGGCTCTGTGCTTCTACATAAAAGTCTCTTAACCTCACAAGAAGTGAAGAACCATCAAGAACTGTACATATTGGAACACTATTCCTAGAATTCGAGTTAGTATAAAATAAATATCTGTTAACTTAAAATATTTTCATTTACTGCATGTACTGAGCTTTACAATGCACTAATGTACTGGATATGCTAACAGTCAGTCTGCCAATATTTGCCTTACTAAGATTACTAGATTTGCTAGACTAAGCTTATTACACTGTTACCTAGACTTATCTTACTAGATGAATGTTAGAACAAGAAAAGGTCTTTTTGTTTAAAGACTTCCAGACGAAGCTGCAAATCACATAGAGACCCACTCATTAAATAGGTTATCAAGAGCCTTGCAAGAAGAGGAACATATATTGACCTAGAGCTTTTTTTTGTCTGCATTCTGTTTCTGATGATAAATTACTTGTGAATAGAAGGAAATATTTGCTTTCTGAAATGCAAGAGCTCGATGACCTCAGTGAATACTTTCTGTGCAATAGCCGTACAGACTCTAGCAATATAGACCCAGTCATGGATAGTCCTACTGTAAGTATATAATACATTCTGTGGACACCTAGAGACAGAATGGAAGTGCTTCTCTTGTGACATGATGGCTGTGTCAGCACAGAAGTGAACACTGGCATAGCTTACAAGTGTACGGATTTCATAATACTAGTATGAAAATTTAGTACTAGTTTCAGTCTACAATTAAAA
This sequence comes from Corvus moneduloides, assembly GCF_009650955.1. NCBI lineage: Eukaryota > Metazoa > Chordata > Aves > Passeriformes > Corvidae > Corvus > Corvus moneduloides. Next base: position 74,547,559 of record NC_045477.1, read on the forward strand.
CAAATTTAACAGAGAATTAAAATTCTAAGCTAAGTATCTAGATTTGCACTATTTTCTGTAGAGATTGGGACCTTGGCTCACCAAACATGGATTTTGAAGGTCTTCTGGTATATCAGAAATATACATGAGCTTAGAAGTTATGATGAAGATGCACAGTAAATCTATATCCTCTCTGAGAAGAATCTGGGAGTCAGGACGGATGGTTTTGTTATATTAAATTCCTCCTGATGTCTATGTTAAGGTTACTGCATTTCACCTTTAAAAGATTCATTGACTGTATTCTTTAGATCACTCTTAATTAAAAAAAAAAAAAAAGATTAAAAAAAGGAAGTTTAATCACCTAGACCACCTGTAGTCACCTAAAATCCAATATTTTCTCTTGAATTGAATCTTATCCCCACAACTTAACTCAGTTGCCTGAACACAAAGAGGTAGAACTGTGTGAGATGTCCCAAGGAGATTTCTCAGCCCACAGCAATTAAGGCAAGAGAAACTTAAGCATAGACACACATTGGCAAAGATCTCTATGTTTCTTTGCAAGGATTCTAGTGGAAGGTCAGTTCTAATCATAACATATAAAAGCCTACATAACAAGAGTACCTGATACGGCTTTATTTCACAGTAAGGGCCCCAGAGGCCAAGAACCAAGCTGATTCTTTTAGACGTTGTATCTGCACTGGCTGTGGAATTGATGATAGTGCCCTCTAAGTCTGTTTGACCCAGAGGGCTGTTTTTTACTGTCTTTAAACTTCTTTTAGCATACCACTGCCTCTTTATCTTCATTAATCAGAAGGAAAGCCTAAAGTGACTTGGTCAGACTAGTCATCTGCACTATAAATAGCTGCATCTAGTCAAGATTTTTTTCATCCTTCAATTCCCTTTATAGTATATATTATCTTCAACAAATTGTTTGTTTCTTCCTAAAATAGGTACCTTATACAGGTCACATGAATTGCTCAAGAGTATTGTTTTTGTCTTGGTTAATGACAAAGTACAGTGAAGAAAGTTATATGAAAGGAAAGAAACTGAAGAATCTGAAAAACAAGGACTGTGATCTGCTCAGTAAAACTTAAAAAAGTGAAAGTTTTTCTAATGTGTTTCAAAAGCTCTTTTCAAACAAGGATTACTAAATGCATCAGAATGGTGAAAGAATCATTCATAGGTTTCATCTGGCAGCCAATGATGACATTAAAAGTGCTATTCACAAAATCAAATCTCTGTGCAACCAATAGTTTAAAACGTCGTTTAGATGGTTTACCTAAAGATAAGACATTTACAGGGGAAGATCTGTGAATGTATTTATATGTAAATGCAATAAGACAAGGATGAAGAGTTATTTATAACCAAAATTTTTAAATTTTACACAAAGTAATGCTCCTAAATCCATTAAAAAAATTATTTTTAGGAGTCTTGAACCTCCAAAACTTGGAATATCCAAGTAAATATGTATTTTCTTGTCTACATTCAAATTATGTTTAAAAGCTTAAATAAGTCTGGGTACCAGCATGTGGATAGTATAAATTGTCATAGCTCTGTAGACATCAGTGCCAGTTTATACTAATTAAAAACTAAAAATTTTTAAGAATACATTTTGAGGGAAAAGAACATATTAATACATTTCATTTCATTAATAAAAGTATTTAAAGGGAGAATTTATAGTAGGCTAGTTGGTGGATGAAGACCAAACTGCAGAAAAATGGAGGATGGGGTGCAGGGCTGAAACATCTAGAGAGAACATGTTAGGAGAGGCTCTCACACTTCCCTGCAGCAATTGTCACAGCTGTAACCATCTCAAGTGACACTACATGAATGCGTATGACCTGGGAAATATGATGGGAGTTCTGGATAGAGCTGGCAAAGAAAAGTCAGGTGGGAAGATGGTGCTGTATACAAAGGAGCAGCACAAATCCACAGTTTTGCTACTGAGTCGATGATGTTTGTTTGAGAATTTATGGGTCAGGATCTTAGGGGAGGCCAGCAAGGAAAGCAGGCTTCTCATGCTTCCCTGCCACTGAGTAGGCTGGGGTTGCACAAGAAGTTTTGAGGGGACAGAGCCAGGACAGCTGAAGCCAACTGACCAGAAGGATATTCCATAACACATGGCATCAGGCTCAGCAATAAATACTGGGGGAAGAAGAAGGAAGGAGGTGACCTTTGATGTGGTTGCGTTTGTTTCCCAAGTAACGTACATGTGACAGAGCCCTCCTTTCCTGGAGATCGTTGACCACCTGCCTGCCCATGGGAAGCAGTGAATTTATTCCTTGTTTTGCTTTACCCATTGAACTGTCTTTATTTCAACTATGGGGTTTTGCATTTTTATCCTTTTGATTCTCTCCCACATCCTGCTGTGGGGGTATGAATAAACAGCTGTGTGGGGCTTAGCAGCCTACTAGGGCTAATCTTGAGCAGCTGACAACATTGTGAAGCTGCTCTCAAAATGGAAAAATGGAAATTTCACATCTATTTTCAATAAAAAAAGGAAGAAAGATCTGGGAAATGAAATTATAATCAGCTTTACCTCATTACCCTGGAAGATTTTTAAGCTAATCCTGCTGTAAGTCATTTACACCTACATGAAGAAGGAGATTGGGAACAGGCAGCATGTATTTACCAAAGCTTCTTTAGCAGCCTGATGGTCTTCACTGGTGAGATGTCTGGCTGTGTGGGTGGGGGGGAGAGCCATGTATGTAAATTACTTTGATTTTAGCAATATTCTCACAGCCAGCCATAATATATTTGCAGCCAAATCTTCTGAAGTTTGACAAAATTTGCAAAGTTATGTCCTTGGAAGGGAATAATCCCATACTGCTGTACAGTCTCAACATTGCCAAATGAGAGAGAGCGGGTTTCCAGGTAATAGTAACCTGGGTATCCTTGTGGCAAATTAAATATAAACCAGCAGAGTAATCCTCATGGGAGAGAAGGCCAATGATATACTGTGCTGCATTAGTAAGCCTGTAGGCAGCTGGTCAAAAATGCTACTCCTTTCTGCTTGGTATTGAGTGTGAAATTGCTTCTCAAGTACTGTGTCCAGTTTTAGACTTCCCTTTACAAGGAATACACTGAGAAACTGCAACAAGTTTGTCTTTAAAATGATTTGGGGATAGGAGCATGATGTACAAGTAGCAGTTTTGCTGAGATCTTCTTGGAGGTGCGCAGTGAAAGCTCAAGAGGGAATGTACACACCAGTGATGAGTGGTTTTGCTTAGGGGTCAGTATTGGGACCAGGCACTCTCAAACATCTTTCTTGGCAACATGAACAGTGGGATTGATTGCACCACCACCAAGTTTGCAGACAATACCAAGCTGTGTGATGTGATCAACACGATGGAGGTAAGGGATGCCATTTAGAGGGACCTCGACAGGCTTGAGAGTTGGCCTGTGCAAATGAATTTCATTTTATGAAGTTCAACATGGCCAAGTGCAAGGCCCTGCACATGGATCAGGGCAACCTGAAGCAAAAATACTTGCTTTTTTTTGGATTGAGAATGGATTGAGAGCAGCTCTAAGGAAAAGGTAATGGGAATGCTGGTGTATGTGAAGCTTGGCGTAAGTCAGAAATACTTGCTTTCGGCCCTGAAAGGAAATTGTATACTGGGCTGCACAAAAAGAAAGGTGATCAGCAGGTCAAGGAAGGTGATTCTGTTCATCTACTCCACTCTGGTGAGACCCCACCTGGAGCACTGCATCCAGCTCTGGGGGCCCTAGCATATGAAGGGTGTGGACCTTCTGGACCAAGTCCAGAGAAGGACCACAAAAATGATCAGAGGGCTGGAGCATCTCTCCGAAGAAGACAAGGTGAGAGAGTTGAGATGGTTCAGTCTAGAGAAAGCTTTGGGAAGACCTTAAGCAGTCTTCCAGCACCTAAAGGGAGCTACAAGAAAGACAGAGAGACTTTTTACTAGGGCATGTAGTGATATGACAAGGTGGAATGGCTTTAAATTGGAAGAAAGTAGGTTTAGATTAGAGAGTAGGAATAGATTCTTTACTGTGAGGGTGGTGAGACACTGGAACAAGTTGCCCAGAAAAGTTGTGGATACCTTATCCCTGGAAGTAGTCAAGGGCAGATTGGATGGGGCTTTGAGAAACATGGTCTAGTGGGTGACATCCTTGCCCATGGCATGAAGTTTGCAACTAGATGATCCTTAAGGTCTCTTCCAACTCAAACCATTCTATCATTCAATTAAGTAATTTTAAGTGAACATACCTGTGTATATTAGTATACTGCAGGTATCCCTATAAGGATAAAATCATGTTACAAATTGAAACAATTTGAAGTAACATCAAGATCAAATTAAAACAATGAGACAATAAGGAGCTAAAACAATAAATTGATGCACATTAACTAGACAAGGCTTTAACAGTTTGACTAAGTTTGCCAGATCAGAAGTAGTTTTTGAGCTCTTCAGAACCTTACAGTAAAAAACAGAGCAATGGACCAGATTTGACAACCAGTGCAATAATGTGTCACAGCAAGGTTTTACAGAAAGAGAAATCATAAGACAGAATGCAATGGTAATAAGACTGTTGTGGTTTTATGCCTAAGTAAGAGAGAAGGAGGAAGCTTTTAAACATACAGTCTTCTGAATGATTCATTCTTTTTTTCTCATTAATTTTTAAAATGAAGAAATGGTAAAAAGTATTTTTTTCTTATGTCCTAAAGGTTTGTTAATTAATATTGGACAGTTGCATCTATTATCAGTGCTTTGGGAAAACCTAAGCAAATATGGCTTATGGTAACAGCCAACAACATGAAAAATACTAATGACAGAAATTAATTGACAGTAAAATTCAGAAATAATAAAATATTGCATATGGTGTCTAATTTAATTTTTTCTTAATATTTCATAAGAATGTTACAATCATAACTATAATCTTTAAATAACATTGGCATTCCCTCAGGATCCCAAACTTTTTCTATCTTTTATAGGCAGAAAATCATAACTAAAAAAATGCTATCTTGTTCATCATAGCTGCTGTTTATATGTCACTGAGAAAGAAAGATTAATGAGCCAATGTGCTTTTATCCAAGAAGCATAATTAGTCTGCTTCACTGAAATGAATAATTAAGAGGGACATTTTAAAAGAAAACAATATGTTAAAGGCTAACTAAAGTTTTGGAACTTATATGGCAAGCCATGCTTTATGTGTTATTGTAAGACATTTAAAGAGTCAGGGTCGCAGTTTTCAGGTCTTGTTCTTTGCAATTGACATAATCTAAAATGCTCTTTTTTTAAGCAGTATTTCTTACCAGAGTTTTAAATGCCCTGTGTTTCTAAGATGAAATGCAAATTCATTTATATTTTGTTTTAGTGTTTTTATCACATTTGTGATTTATGCGATAATTTCTTGTGAACTATAAAAATCTGGATCCAAATTGTACTTCAAATGAGTACGAATGGAAAAAGTTAACATGCCAATAACATTTATATATTGGCAGTTATGCAAATCTTTTTCATATTGCAGCATCTGTGGAAAAGAAAATTAAAACTATTTATTCACATGCACTTTTTCGGGTCTATTTGGTACAATTTTTATAGTTTATAAATCAATGAAGTTGTACACAAATTGTGTGCAAACATTACCTTTCTTCTGTTTCCTTTACACAAAACAAGTAGAACTATTTCTTGATCTATTTATAAGAGAAATACCATTATATTTATTTCTTGTACGTTTTAACTTGGTGAACTGTGAAAGTATATCAATATTTACATAATTGCAGGAGGGGTAGCAGTGTCTTAGCAAGAACAACTGATGGTAGAATATGCAAACTGTAGGCCTTGTCTGTTGGCAGTGAGAGTTAACACAGGTACATAATATGATGGTGATAACTATTTAAAAAGAACTTTGATTTAGAGATGCCTATTTCTGTCTACTGACTATAAACTCTAGTTGACTTAGATTAATTGCCTAATTTTTAGGCAACTAAATGTAGTTGAGATGAACCCTATCTTTTGTGTAAACGATGAGTAGTTTTAGTGAAAATTAAAAAATGTGAAACTGCTAAAATTGAAGCATGGAGATTACTATATCCTGAGGTGCATTAAGCACAGTATAGTAAGTATAGATTAGTATAGATTGTCCCACTGTACTCAACACTGGTGTGTCCTCACCTTGAGTCCTGTGTGCAGTTTTGAGCTCCACATATAAGAAAGGTATAAAGTTACTAGACTGGCTGGAGGGCAGGAAGCATGGTGAGGGGACTAGAGGGAATAATGTATGAGGAGTGGCTGAGGATGCTGTGTTTGGTCAGCTTAGAGAGAGGAGACTGACAGGAAACATTGCTGTCTGCAGCTTTGTCATAAGGAGGAGTGGAGGTCTTCACATGGGAATGGAGATGGAAGTGCTGATCTCCACTTTCTGGTATCCAGGAAAGGATGCAAAGCAATGTCTTAGAGCTATGTCAGGGAAAGTTCGGATTGGATATTCAGAAAAGAATTCTTCACTGATATGGTGTTCAAGCACTGGAAAAGGCTCCCCAAGGAGGTGGTCATGGCTGCAGGCTTCTGATGTTCAAGAAGCATTTGGACAACACTCTTAGATGTTTGGTTTAACCCTTAGGTTGCCCTATGTGGAGTCAGAAGTTGATTCAATGATCCTTGTGGGTCCCTGCCAATTCAGGATATTCTATGATTCAATGAATTATGTGGCATATGTAGGTAGAAAGCATTAACATTTCATAATAGGAACCTATTATGCTATGAAATACTATGCTGTGAAATTGTCAAATTATGCTAGCAATAGAAGAAAACATTTTGCCTTTCTAGAACAAAAACCTGCAAATTTGTTGATATTTAAAAGAACACCTCTTTTATGGGAAATGATCTGAAAAATAGTTATTTGATTTGGAACAAGAACAAATTTTGAAATACTGGTTTCAGCTAAATAAAAAGTAACATCTTGCACAGCTCCAATGATATCTGTGTGTGAAATAAAGGCTAAGTGTAGACATTTAAAAATGTGATTTTTGGCAGTAGAGCAAATAGCGTTTGAAACTATTCCAGTCTGTAAAGGCTTTTTCATGATTACTGGCTACTGGAACATTTCTTAAGATATTTCCAAACTCAGTTACTTACATAAACTGAATATTTAAAGATAACTCTTTACAGCCATTCAAACGATCACTGTAGTAAATATAGAGGATATATCCAATTAATATACATAGGGACAATGTTGATCTTGCTATCAGTATTGAGAAAAGTAAATCCAGGGGAAAGTCAGGAACAAGTGAAAGAAATACTGGTGTGAGACAGTTGAACCATTCTGAGGATATTCTGAATTCTCAATTCGTCAGCTTTAGAAGCTGACAGCTTTCACAGCTGTGGGAGATAAAGGTGAAGTAGAACCATATTTGCCTCCCAGATGAGTTCTCTGCATTTTAGGCCTTACAGAGACACAGTGAATTCTTTTAAGAGGCTGACACACAAAAGCCCAACAGTGCTACAGTGGTGAATGTTTTGTACTGATTGAAAAACTAAACCATGTTGAAATTCCTGTGAGACCAGATGTTTTATTTCAAGGTAGAGTAATTCATAGGAAAAAAAAAAAAATCTCAAAACTCTCCTGCTGAAAAACTAAAACACATCCACTGGCAGGTTTGATCAAGCTCCACTAAAAATTTAAAAAATCCAAACCAAAACAAAAAAAACCCTGTGATGAAGTTCTAGTAGATGCTCATGTCAACTTTCATCCAAATCATTTAATACATAGATATAATTTGATTAGTGTCTTGAACTGTTTTCTTCTTACACCTCTCTCATTAAATAGAGCTTTTCTTTTTTCATTTCTCCTTCATATTATTAGCAAGTGTACAGTTATGCAAACAAATTATTTGGTAAAATAAATCTCATTTATTACCATGTCCTTCAGATCCTTTCCCACTAGTACAGAATGCTCTCTTTGCACTGTGACTGTGCTGGCATTTCACTCCATACCAAGCAGGAGCAGAGAGCTGTATCATTCTAGGGTAGTAAAGACTAGGAGTCCCACAGGAAGTTTGACTTTTGCATCACTGCCAAGATACATTATATTTAAATAATATCTTTCAGAAAAGGACATATAAAATTTCATCCTTTGCTTTGCAAGGTGACAAAGTTTCTGAAAAGGATTCCCAAACAACTGCTCTGGCCCCTCTACCAGTGTTCTTTGATCTTTCTGGCAGAAATTTCTTTTCAAATGGTTTCACCAGGTTTTTCTTTATAAAAAGACAGCTTCCAGAGCTGCCCAAGTTCCTCATATTTTAACCAGTCTTGCATCCTAAAGGCGTGACAGCCCAGTAATGTGTTTTGAAATGAAAATTTGTTTACAATTTTCAAGCGTAGGTAACAAATCAAGCCTAGACTGTATTTTGTCATATTTGTAATGTGCGTGTTGAAATTGAGCTCTCATTTGCAATTCGCAGTTAAGGCTACTCTGAGTCTTTTACATTATTTAGAAGGCTTCGTTGCAAAAAGTAAAATGGAGCAATAATACTTTATGCTTCCTGAGGACCTAAACACAATTGTAAGCTTCTCCAACTCCTTTTTTTTAATTTTGAAGTATCCTTTACCTTTAGGGGGGTGGGAGGGATTCCTGCTTTTATATGCTTTGATGACTTAGAGGATCTATTGCAATAAATCATTCTTTCACCTTTTTTTTTTTTTTTTGCTACTTCCTTTGTCCCTTTTGCCAATTTGTCTTGCTTGGTTTTTTGTTTTGGTTTGTTTTTGTTTTTTTTTTTTTTTGTAGTACGCTTTATTCTTATTTCTATTTTCTACTGAACAACCTATGAGAGAGCTGCTGAAATCTTAACAAAATACTTAAGTTTTATGTCAAAGGACTAAATGATCCACAAATATCACCAAGAAACGAACAGTTAAAAATACATATGATTAAAAGGAGCATTTAAAAACCTTGGGAGCCTCTCTGATCTTAAAAAGAGTGATGTACCTGAAAATAAGATTAATTCACTTGTGAAATGTCAGTACAAGAACTTCAAGAACACAATAATTGAAAGCATGATTAACGTGCCTCAAGGAAGCAATTTGTGAGTTTTTAGAAAAGAGAAAATAATGAATAACTATTCTCTTAAACTGAAAACTGCTAAAAGGAGAGAATTGACACTCTTGATGAAAATGGCATTTTTATTTTTCAGAGTACAGTTTTGAAAGCTCAGCTTTGTCTACAGCAATACTAAAATGTAATGTGATCAGAATCAAGATGAAAGAAGTTTATAAAAAAGGAGAGAATAAATTTGTGATTAAGGCACTAATCCAAGAAATATTTTTATACTGATAGAATTAACTGTTAAAGAAATGTTCTTTATTCTTGTTTCAGTTAATTTTAAAATTATGATAATAAAATATCTCATTCTAAGTTTAAAATCTTCATGACTTTTAAGTATTTCAGATTATTTCAGAATATCACCATAATGTTCTGTTGGGTACTAAATGGTGGGCCTTTTTTATCAAAAAAAAATCTGAAATAAAAGATATATAACAGACTGAGCTAAAGGAAGAAAAAAACTCACCGCTTTGACATATTGTTCCCATCTAATCAAAGACCCTTATGTAGAATTTTCTAAGAAAATTAATGTGTGGATAAATATATATATATTATCTCTCTGAATGTTTTTCTTCATCTTTTCCTTCATCTTTCAACTTTTTCAAATTCCCACTGGTAAACTGAAAATCTTCCCTTATTTTTCTCAGTTTTTCCTTTTCTGCAGTAAGGCAAGTCCTGGACATCACCTCCTTAAACTACCAATGATGTAAATACTTCAATGATGTAGAAGAGAATTGTTGGATTCCTTATTGAAAAAATCAACAAAACAATAACAACAGAGTATGAACTCATCCTTGTACAGAAAGATTAGAGTGAAACAAACAAAAAAGACCAGTATAGGTATGGACATAGTCAAAATCAGGGTTAGATTCTTTACAATATAGACACATATAAGAATAAGGATTCAAGACACATATTGTAATTTTCTTCCTATTCTCTAGCCAACAGGAAGATGGGATAAACTGATAAGTGACTATGAGAACCAGAAAAGTTGAGTTCTTCTTAAAGGCAAAATGGGCGAGCGCCAAGCAACAACATCTAATGGATATCATCAGATGAAGCTTGGTCATAATTCAGTTAACAACAAGGTAGAACCACTGATTTTTTTCATCTCTGCTTCTTCTCTTATGTTCCCCCATGCACACAAATCGTGTATAAGATCCTAGAAAGTAGCTGAATTTTTTTCCTCTCATTTCTGTAGCTACCGTATTTTTCCAGTGAAAGCTATCTGAAATTCTACCTCTAGTCATTCTGAATTTTTGGTTTCTTTTTCCATGTAGCTTGTATTGATCCTCATTTGAGCATTTTTCATGTATTGTTAACTTCCCCCAAATTTGATAGCGTTCCTTCTTGGTCCTTAATTTAAGTTTCATTAATTCTTTCATTTCCTTTGCTCTTTTATTTCCTTAAACAGTTAATTAATACCACCTTGCCCTTTTAACAGATTCTTTTTGAAACATTTCTGTACAAATTCTTCTGAGTTTGTCACAATGACTGTCATTTTCTTGTGTAGCAGACCACCACTTGCGTTCAGAACAGGGCATTTGATCTGAATGAAAGGCACTGAGGGTAAAAGTAAGTTTGGATAGTAGTATGTAATGTGAATTGCCAACTCTAACACATTCAGAATCACTTAAAAGATGGCTGCACTTTGTTACAAAGTTCATGTTCCTTGGCATGTTCTCCTGTACCATTTGCTGCCTTAGCAGTGTCTTGGCTCAGAGCTTTTTACATTACCTACTGATGCTGTAGGCTCTTTTTACTCAGAAAAGTGGTCTGACCTTTCTAGTAAAAATCAGATATGAGGAATTATAAACTTCCCACACAAAAATTGTATTTTGAGATGTATATGAAATATTAAGTAGATAAAGGTGTCCCCATGGGATGTTTTTTGAGGTTTTTTGATGGCACTATTAACCAAAAAGATACCAGAGTTTATCTTCATTTTGAATCCATTCAAATTTAAAAAATTCAAAGCAAATAGTTTATTTTACTACAAAACCTACATTGACATGGCTGGCACATTAAGCTGTCACTGCACCTTTGGGTCAAAATTAGCTGTCTTTGAGTTGACTACAGCCTGTTCATCCCTTTAAAAATTCCAGCAGCTGCAGGACACATTCAAGCAAGTTTGCCAGGCTCTAACATTTCTATCAAAGAGCATCTGGCTTGGTTGGTAAAATAAACTGTTGACTGCACAGTATTTGAAGTACTTGGCTTGAAGTACCTCCCCAGACTTTAAATATCAGTCTGCCTGAAACACTACTGAGATGATCTCAACTACAGCCTTTTCCCTCAGCAATATGCTTCTTTCTCAGCAATATGTTTCTAATTTATCCTTGCCACATTCAAAATAATTGCTACACTGCCTGATTCAAATTTGCCTCAGCTCCTCCCTTCTAGTTTTGAAATCATCACTATCACTCATCTCAGTTCTCCACTTTGAACAGCAGTTCAGTTTATTTTGTAGATAACTGCTTTTTCACTCTCTTGTTAGAATTTGATGGTGACATGCTTCACCAATTGTCTTCACTCAATTTTTTCTTAAAACAGACAGCTTCACTTTGAGAAAAAAGAAGAGTGTAAAGCACAGTTTTTGTCTCCTGAGATAACTGAGATATCTTATCTACTCCTCAATGGTTCCAATGCCTTATCCTTCCTACAGGAACAAACAACTGGGAACTGTGGTTGTTATGAATGTCCCAGCCCTACCAGACTCACATTGTCTTCATACACATCGGGAAAGAAAAGCAAAAATTATCTGTCTACACTACTACTCATTTTAAGAATCTGCTTAATGATTTTGCACACAAGGAACCACTGAGGAAGAAAGACCACAAGGTATATATGCAGATTTTTTCACAATGAAGTCTAAAAACGTGAATCATTTTCACTACAGTAAAAGTTATGGGAACAGTGGAATCAAAGGCCTAATTTAAAAATTTAATACTCTGGATAAATTCAGATGGAGGTATCAATGTTAATAGATGATGCAGTTCTTGCTAGTGACACAAGCTGAGCACATGAACAGGAAACTTAACAGAAGATAGAAACTGAACTTAAAAGACATAATCTTATCTGGCTTGGGAATACTGTTATTGAACAGTAAGTCTAATGTATCTTGCCTTGCAAAAAAGAGAAGATGAATGGAATAACAGAAGAGAGTGCATTACCTCCTACTGTCTAAATTGAGTACAGAAAAATTGGTGAACCTGGGTGTTTGTACTTTATCGTCAAGAAGATGTTGCTCTGGCCTAGACCAGCATAACAGCTTGTAGCTGGAATCACAACTGGGCACTAGATGAAGCAGCCATAGACAGTACACAAAACACAGGGTAATGTCTACTCCTCACACATTGTAAATATCAAAAAGTTATCCAAATACAAAAAAATAAGCCTAGATTTCAGTCACTGAGATTTCAATGATAGTAAGTGGCTGCTATCTAAGGGTAAATATCTCTTTTATGCTATTCTGCTCTTTAGTTTTGTCTGGAAAGATTCAAGGTAAATTAATGGAGATCTTATATCTAAAAGTTAACATGCATGCCTTTCAGGTTTTAATCATTTCAGATTATCATTACATAAAGCAGACTGACAATGTAACACCCTGAAAGGCTGAAATTTTGCTTCAGCCTAAAGTTCTTTGAGATAATACACACTTTTTGCAGCTGCTAGCACTTGAAAAATGCTTTTTACTTACTTCCTCTCTTTCTTTTTCTTTTAATAACAAGCTAGAGACAGACCAATTTCTACACAATATATAACTCAGAACACATTGTGACTACCAATGAGTTTTTTCCTAAGAATATATTTTTCCACCCTGATTGGAACATATAATGCAGAATTTATTCATCACAGTAATTTCTTACAAAACTGATTTTTTTCTTTTTTTTTTTTTTTTTGCTGTTTAAGTAACTTTACAAGCAGCAAAATTTCATCTTTTCTTCTTCAAAAAAAGGGACACGCCATTAGCCTCTGACAGTTTATATTATGAAATATTGTATCACAAAGCAGTCAATAGTGAAGGAGAGAATATCTGTTTTCCTGCACTTAGCTTTTTGGTATTTTTAGGCTACAACCATAGCGAAAAAACTATTATATTATTAATCTTCTAAGTAATGCAGTGTAATAAAATTCAGCATATTAGTCCTATATAAAATTGCACTTTTCATGCTTGTTTGAAGCATTCATTACATGTATGTCGATCTGCTGGTACTCACTTTAAATTTACCAACTTTTTCACTGAAGACCGTATTATTCAATGGTAGGTATCATTGCCACAAAGTGGAATTGTTTTTGCTGTTGATGTTGTGATTATTAGTAGTTTCATGCAGCCATAAATACAGTTTTGTAAAATCCTGTGTCCACCATTGTGCTTTCCAGGCACATAATTTCAACTTAGTTTTGCAAATTTACAAGTATATTAGTTGCACATGCCTAAAACTCATGGAAGAGAAATAAATACCAATTATCTAAAGTCTACTATGGTGAAATGCATAAAATCTATTATGCTGAATGTGATTTCCAAGTTATCATTTAAGTTAAACAAAAGTCTCGTAATATCTTAAATTATAAATTTCTAGGTATGTCTTTGAGAGGGGATGTGAATAAAGATTTTCAGCTCTCATTTCCGACAGTGCAAGGATCCTAAAACTCTGAATTTCCCTAGGTCTCAGGCAGCTATTCAAGCAATTTTCTACTGTGATGCATTGTTTCATTATATATATATACACACACATTTAAACTTTTAAGTAGGTATAACAATAACTTGTAACAGTTTTGGCACTTTTATACTAAATGCCTGCTGTGCATTCATACAGGGGTATCAGATTTTCTAGCACAGACATTTTAGTATTTTACTTCATATTGCCAAACAAGCAGAAAAGTAATCATGACTGATGATGACTGAACAACTAAGATATTCAGTCAAATTAGGATGCAGACTTCTCTAAGATAGTCCTCACTTAAGCATGGAATGTAATTTAAAGGAATTCTCTGATACAATGAGAATATTGTATTTAGAGGTTTTTTGAAAGAAGGAATTAAGGATTACATTTTAATAAAACATTACAGTATTGTGAAAAGAAGTTCTGCAGAGTGAAACTTTTTGATCTCTATAAACAATCTTGTTGCTACTATTTTCAGAATTTTGCTTTTTGGAATAGTAAAAGAAGTGTTCTTTTGGCTTTTTACTTCTGTATGGGGTTGGAGGAGCATAAAAAATGTAAAATTTCTTACAGAACTGAAATCTTTATTCAACTGTCATGTGTTCCCTATATACTTAAATACTCTTAAAATTTTATTTCAGGGAACACTATGTTAATTTCTTAAAACTTTTATCCTGCCAAGTTTTTCAGAACAATCTGTGACAAGCTGAATCACAGTATAATAGAATAATTTAGATTGGAAACAGCTCCTGTAGGTCATCTGGTCCAATCTTATGCTCAAAGCAGGCTGACTTCAAAGTTAGAGTGGGTTGTTCAGTCTTCACTGGCTTGATTTTGAACATCACCAGGGCGGAAATTTCACACAGCCTTCCTGGGTAACAATTTCCAATGTTTTTAACATCGTTTAACTGAGATGAGGTAGTGATATTTTGAGCAGGGGTTTCTTACTACCCCTCTCCTTGCACAAAAGTACATTTAGGTATTCTATTCATAACTTTTCCTCCTCCTAATAGTTTTTTTTCCTGACTCAAATTATTTGTCTTAAACTTATATTACATGCATCCCTAAAACCATATTTCCAATGGCCTCTGTAACCCTAAATCCGTTTTTCTTCAAGCACTTTCTGAGCTTTTTTTCATACACAGCCTTTTGCATTCAGAAATATATCTCAAAAAAAAAGTCTCTTACGCTTCTTCTTAATGCACCATTTTGTTATTCTCTTTTTGAAGCAGTAGCATCTGTGGCACAATTAATAATTCTGAGACCTTTATTCATTTTGCTGAACACAACCACTTCATGTTTTCATATGCCAGAGGTGATCCACCATATTTCTTCCCTATTTCTTTACTTGGATTGTCTCACAGAAGAATCATGAGTTTTCAAGAGCAGGATGAAGTGCATACATAAACAACAGTTTGGTCTTTGAACCCTTGAAGATAAAACCAACAATAAGAAAATACAGTAATTCTTCTTTTAATTTATGCTTCCATCTCTGATGGGCAATAGTACAAAATTAAAGCTGGAAAAGAAATAGCTGTTTACTTCTCCCAGTGCTTGAAACTCAGGTTGGCAATAGAGTTTTAAAGTAAAATAAGGAACACTTTGTACTAGGCTTGCAGTTTTAGTAGCAACTGCAGATAATCATTCCTGCTTCCAGCAGTAGAGCAGCTAGACATGAACAACCAGATAGGAATATGTGAATAACTGAATTTTGATTGCTGACTTGACTGGAAAATTATTGCCATTGAACTGATTTTATTTCCTCAACAACTTCTTTCCAGAATGAATCCCCCCTAGATTTCATTTGTTTGATGTGAAAAATTCTCCTTCACACAAAATAAAACAGTAATTTTGGAAGATTGAGAAACAAGATGATACTAATGCATAAAATAATGTATATTATGTAGGAATATTTTTCATATCTCCTTATGTCAGAACATCCAACAATTGGCTCCTGTTTTACTCTCACGAGGCTATTTGTCAGAATCAATATATATAAGCACATTAAAATGAAGATGCACATCTAACAATTAACCAGCATAAGAAAGTTCCACATATCCTCTATTCCTGACAAAATGCAGGAACTGTCGCTTTGACTTGGTTGTATTTTTAAATTTCATGCTGTGTATGACAGGAAGAGACTTCAAGACTACAAAATTCCTTCATGGGCTTCAAGACTAGAAAATAATTTATCTTTTCTCAGGGCTTTTATGTTTAATGATTTCATTTATATGACTAATACTGTGCTATCATATTTAGGTAGGCATAGGTTTCTTTTCTTTTGGTTTTCTTGCCCCTGAGTGAAGCAATTTAATATGTCAGTGGAGAAGAGTAGGAACCATGCCCTGAAAATGAGGACATGGTAAATGAAAGAACAGTTCATAATATTTCTACAAAAATGTGAAAATGCACACAACTCCATGGCTGATGCCTACAGTTAAACCATGACACTCATCTAAAAGAATTAATCCATAGAAATGAATCTGTTGCAAGAGGCATACAGACAAAGTGATCAAAATGTCTAAAGATCAAAAATCCTTTACAGAGACTAAACTGGTTAACACTTTAAAAAAAAATTATGAATATTCAGAATCTGTTGACTATTTACTTTTTGAGACGTTCTTTTAACTTAAGTCAAGCATGCAAGAAATTCCTGATTTCTAAAAGTATCGACAAGAATTTTTCTGTGTCTTTATGTGAAATATTACTTAAGTTGTGGAGTACAACCACACACTTTAGCTTAGAGTGTCTTAGAGATTGTACTTCATGTTTTCAGATGAGGCAAGATTAATTATTTTATTTTTATTTCCTCTGAGAATTACATCTAATGCTAAAAAAATCCCCAACCAAACACAACGAAAAACCACAGCAAAACCCAACCCATCACATATGCTTCACAGGGCCTTTATACAAAACAAATTTGTTTTCTGATGATTCTTCTTGCTGTGATGATTTTACAGTAGTTACCATAACAGATTTCCTGATCTGAACAAAGCTCTTTTATTCATCCCAAATCTGCTCTCCCTCCCACCCAGCTGAATGATGCAGAATTGTCACTTACAGCCACAAGAAAGAGAAATGCAAGCAGAATGTTGTATGATTTGTTGATTCTGGCTTCTGCTGTCTTCTTGCAGCTGCTGTGGTCTGAAGCGTTGTATGTTTGCTTGAGCTAGGTTTCAGATTAATATTTGCTTGCTTGTAATTTAACAACAACAGCAAAGTTTTAAAAAAAATGTTTGTCAATGATGTATGCCTTCAGGGATGAATGCACTGGAATAATTAACAAAAAAGCAAGACAGTTTCAATAATTAGACATAAGAATCACAGAAAAATATTATATTTCAATATACACTATAAAATATTAACCAGGATATTATAACTCTACATTGACTAGACAAAACAGAAATTAGTTAAAGATTATCAGCTCTTTCTTGCTATCAGACTAGTAAGCAATTTAAAGAAGGTCTAAAGCATACTTGAAAAGGAAAACCTATGTTTCAGAAATTTTCTGTATTCACTCTATTCTTCTTCAGTTAGGAACAGCTGGCTATTTAGCATCATCAAAGGAAGAGAAGAATTAAATCATTGAGAACTTTTGTCAAGTTTCATCTAGCAAGATTTTTGCTTCTACAAGAAATTACTGAGGCAGTTTATGCTTCAGTCATTGGTACATCACATTATGACAATGAACCTGAAAGTTTTAACCCTAAAAACCATAGACTAATCAGTACCTTCTGTCAGGTTGTTTGTTTTTTTTTTTTTTTAATCTATACATAATAAAATGACTTTGATTATGGTCTACCTTTCCTTATATTGTAACTCCTAACATTATAGGATTTGACAAATAGTGATCCTGCACTGTTATTTTACATCACCAGTTAAGAAATCTAACCATATTAAATATGAAATACTATAGCAGCATTTTTCAAAAGTGTCTCTGTAGTATATCTGCTGTCTTCAAAGCTTTGCAAAAAAGCTGTGGTTTAGATGGAGTGGGATCTTGAAAGATTTAACATGACTGCACACTACAGGCAGGCAGGAGGTATACTCCAGCTCTGAATTACGTAAATGAGATCAGGTCTCTTAGGACATCCTTTTTGTTGACTACTGGCACTACACACTTGTAATAGAGAAACAGAAAAGAAGCTTTATTTGGTGTGGCATCCATCTCACATAAATTTTGATATCAGCAATTGTCCTGGATTTGGTTCAGATAGAGTCAGTTTTCGTTATAGTAGCTTTTATGGGGTTGTTTTGGTTTTCCAGTGAAACCTGTTGACAATACAGAGATATTCTTGTTATAACTGAGCAGTGCTTACCCAGAGCCAAGGGGTATTCTGCTTCACACCCCACCTCAGCAGAGAGTAGGCTGGGTGTGCAAAAGAAGATGGGAAGGGAGACAGTCAGGGCAGCCGACCCCAGCTGACCAAATGGATATTCTGTACCATATGGCACCATGTTCAGATAAATCTGGGGGAAGGAGAAAGCAAAGGAGTACATTTGAAATGATGGCATTTTTCTTCTCAAGTACCCATTGAGTGTGATGGAGCCCTGCTTTCCTAGAGATGGCTGAACACCTGCCTGCCCGTGGGAAGTTGTGAATAAATCCTGGTTTTTCTTTCCTTGAGCATGCAACTATTGCTTTACCTGTTGAACTGCCTTTATCTCATCAACCCATGAATTTTCTCACTTTTAACCCTCTCTTTCTCTTTCTCTTCCCCATCCCACTGGAGGGAGAGTGAGCAAGCAGCTGTGTGGGGATGAGTTGCTGGCTGGGGCTAAACCATGACAGCAGTGTAGAAGTCTAAAATTACCCTGGTTGCTATTCTCCGGAGAAACAGACATTTCTAGTGAAGAATTCCTCTGACCTAATTTAGACTATTACAGTAGAATGAATTAAATTTTTCCCCATGTTTTTTCACTTTATAAAGTGATGTCAGAAATACTAGGTCATAGATAAACTGCATAATAAGCATTTAGAGGAAGAGAAAATTAATCCTGCTGAGTTGCAAATTTAAGAAATAAAAATTACAAATAAAGCATGACAAATTACAAATAATCATTCAACTTAAAATTTCACTTCCAGACAGTGCTCTTTGCTCTACATAATTTCCCTTAGTTGTATTGCTAGTGTTAGATTTGGAGACTTGAGGTTCAAAGCAACTTATTTAGCTCTGAATGCCCTCTACCTCTCTATATTCACACACACTCTCCTTATTAAAAAAAAAAAAAAAAAAAAAGGAAATGACCTCTCTTTGGTGTGACATTTTGTATATTTAAAGAGCTTGTCCCCCTCATTTCCACTGGGAAACACAAGAGTAAATTTCCTTATCCACCTAAATTGTCAGCAAGAAAGGTATCTGCATTGTATAATTCAATGAATTTTTTTTCCAATAATTTTCCCTTAATTTACAGTTCTCATTTGGTTAACCCTTAGTCTAACCAGAACTGTTTTTTTCATATTAAAAGTTCCCTGTAAGTCTAAAAAAAGTTTACATTGCCACCTGTAAATATACAGAATTTATAACCTGTATAATAATTTGGCATTAAAAATCATCGCTTCTTCAATTATAAAAAGCAGTTTTATCCCTCATGTTCCTACAACCATCTGACATTCAGGTCACAAATCCTATGCCCTTCTCAGAGGGCAGGAGCCTAGTCTAATACATCCTGCATCATTTATAGGAAATGGATTCCATGTTATTTTTCATATCTGTAGTACTGCTAAACATATAAGACTCCTGATAATAGCTATGCTTGTGGGAAGCACTGTGTCCTTGTAGCACCCTTGAGCAGTGGAATGTATGCAGAATATCAGAGGTTCACATGACTTGGTGTGAGTTTCAGCACCGAGCACTGGCCCAGATTGCTCGGAGAGGTTGTGCAGTCTCCATCCTTGGAGATTTTCAAAAGCTGCCTGGATGTAGTCTGAGGCCTCTGGCTCTAGGTGGCCTTGCTTGAGTAGGGGGTTTGGACAAGACGAACTGTGAAGGTTCTTTCCAAGCTCAAGCATTCAGAACTTTTCCAATTTTTTTTTTTTTTAGTTCAGCCTATGTGAGAAAAAAAATGCCACTTTTATGTAGTCAGACTCTGTTGATTCATACAGAACTTAATTTTTACCAGGCATGGATCATGGGAAGTTAAATGTTCAAGGGATAGAGAAGAAAAGTGAAAAAATGAAACCGAAGTTGAAAAGATTTATCTAGAAGCTAAATACTGAGATGACAAGGACACAAACAGAAGAAGCAATTATTACTTACTGTGTCCATTTACTTTATTCATCACAGCTTTAGGAATGCCATGGAGTTATTAACGATTATGTTACAAAGACACATTGCTGAAAGTTGGTGAATAGCTATAATATAATCCAAAGCACCAAATAACTAATCAGGACACAGCTTTTAAGTGTCAATCATGTCCTAAAGTGGATTACTGTAGCACAATTATGAGTCATTAATTTTGAATTTAAAGATGTAGATGTGAATAATTTAATAGGGTTTATGCATACCTCCTTCTGCTGTGGAAGATAAAAAAAAAAAAAAAAAAAGATAGGGGAAAAGTTGAAAATTGAATTTCTACTTTATTTTTAATAAAATGTTCTTCTTCCTCATTCTTCTTTTGTGCCTTTTTGTTCAATTCTCATATGAATCTGTATGTTCAATGAGAGATAGGAAACTCCAGCAGCTCAGAGAATGCTCACATATTTTGTAACTGAGCTCTTTTTCACTTGCTCAGGACTCTGACTTCTTTCTTTCTTTCTTTCTTTCCAATTTGTGAGTGTTAATGTCCTCCCAAAGAAGAGATTTGTTTGGGATCAATTATGACTTTTATATCTATTTACTGTAAAAAAAAAAAAATTGAAGTGAGAAATACCTCTTTCAAAAAGTTAATTAAATGTTAAAAAAATCCATAAAGTGTACCAGAAAACTTAACATCATTCTTTTTTTGGTAAAAGATACTTTGGGGATTTGCCTTTCACTCCTTTGTCCATCCCTATGGTCCTCCTAAATACTGATGTGTCTCTGTACAGTTCTTCATCTTCTTAAAAAAGAAACCCAGAAGGGTTATTTTTCTATTCATTAGATGCAGTTCACCAGCAGCTGTTTTGAAACTATCCTTGATACTCACAAATATCTCAGAAGAGGAGCTGTCTGCAAAGGCTCGTGTTCTCCCAAGCACTGGGAGAAGGTATAACCAAAACCTGAGAACTTTTCTTGTCAGGATAGGAAAGCCTAAGCATGAGAGAATGGCAGACTTTTCTGATACAGTCACCATGTAAGCAGAAGGACAAAGTTTTTATTTCTTTACCTATTTCTTACACAACTGCTCTTAAGACATATTACCATTTTTGAGGTTATCAATAAGGGTTTCAGTTTACCTTTTAGTTTTACCCTTATCTGGTGTGACGAGCGTGTAATTTCAGGTCGCTGGATGACTCCAAGACATTCTTTATCCAGGATATTTATTTAACCACGCTGCCAGAAACTGGGGCTGTGGGAAACTTAGCAAATGTCCTAGTTCTCCCAGCAGACTAACAGCTCTATCCAAATGTGGACTGTCTTGCTGTTGAGCCACATAAGCTAGAAAGTGAACTATCACTACAAGGGTTTGAGATGCAGAGCTGTCTGCCACAGACTTTGAAGGCAGTCCCTCATGCTGTTCAGACACATGAAGGCTGCAGGGTAAGAGGGAGTCTATTACATTTTGTAAGTACTGTATTATACAGTGTTTTTCTTTACACAGTGTATTTGTTGATGATGATCTATATTGCTTACTGGCTCATTCATTAAACCCTAAATAGCCATTTCAGAATGACTATTCAGAGAGAATCCGATACTAAGTCTAAAGAAATCAATTAAAATCAGGCAACTGCTGGCTGGAGTTGTCGTAAAAACAGAACGGAAGAAAGGTAACGTCAATGGTCTGTAAGAAGACATGTCTGGATTCTGAATACTAGAGGCAGGTATCTAGAGACCATCTTTCAAGAAGAGACAAGGTCAAACACTGAAACTGTTCTAAGATTAGAAAGTAGCAGAATGTAATTTGACGTTATTTATTTGATAAGGTATCAGCTCCTCGGGATATTCTTAACACGAATTACTTGACATCCTCCTATTTCTATCACTCTTTTACTTTGTTACCATTGAAAAATGACCATCTTCATTAATCTAATGCAAATATAGCACTAGCAATACCACTTTAATTTTAAAATATGGTAAAATATTCACAAGCAGTTGATTTAGCCTACAGAGGCTGTTCAAGATTTCTGTGGATAAACTATGTGTTTATATCTCACACTGAGGGACTCATTTGAAATAGATAGTCTGGATAAAATATTTTTATCCCTTTGAATGAATTCATGCACAGATGTTAAGGCAGTTTTTGTTATAATCAGAGCTTCATTTAGAGGAGGTTTGTTTTTGTTTTGTTTTGTTTTGTTTTAATAAGGAACACTTAAGCTTAATTTTTTTTTAAATGAAGTTTCATATATATATATATAAATTTATTTTCCATTTGTTGCTGCCTTGGATGTAGGCATTTGAGCTATTTTACAATATAAAGAAAACATAATTCTCTTTGTACTAAAGTACAAAAACTGCAGTGATATTACTCTTTATAACATGAAATTATATCTTTCCTGGTAAAACAGCATGGTTTTGTACATTAGGTGTTTATTCTGGTAAGCGAAAACTGAATGCAGGATTTATTTGTGACTTTTAGTAAATAATTCACTAATGACTTCTGTACAAGCAAGACAATATTGATTCCCTTTGCGTGATAATGTTCAGCCTAGAAAGATCTTTGAATGACTATCCAACATGTTTAAATGAAAATTAATTGATTGGCAAACTGCTGATAATGAGGGGGGAAAAGAAGAAAGTTAATGAAGACAACAGATCAAGTTGTCAGTTGTAAATGATGTAATATTTTTACTTCAGAATCATATGAAATTGATAGCTAAATGAATATTTGAACACATGACAAGGAAAAATGGGTAACCAGTGATCCAAAGATTAATACCTTAGGAGTCCTTGCATATTGTGACACTCCCAGTCATAGTGCTTGAGGGCATGTGCTTTTGCTTGGCTGTGTTCTTCACAGTTGTGTACAAGAATGACCACAGCTGCTGCCCTAATGGGAGTGTTAAACAACAGCAGAGGGAATGGAATGGATGCTATCTGCTGTTATAAATGAGCACATTATGATAATCCTGATAAAAGAAATAGCACGCAAAAGCAGTATCTTTTGCTGTAAGCTGTGACATGTACTAATTTTTAAGACAGCTATGCAGTTGTAAGGCACAGGGTAACAAGAGAATTATGAGAGCAATGATGATGACATGCGAGATCAAATACTTTTCAACATCACCCACGTGTCAAAATTCTATTGTTGTCTGAACATTTATGTGAACAGAGTTTGAAAATAGAGTAATATTGCCTTGGAAACCAACCAATGCAGGCAAAACTGAAACAGAAATCAGAAAAACCCTTTTACCAAAGCAGAAACCATCAGGGCTTTTTGTCTGAACAATACTTCGGCATTCCTTTTTATTTCAAATTATTGGGGGGGGGGGGGGGGGGGGGGGGGGGGGGGGGGGGGGGGGGGGGAGGGGGAGGGGGGGCAGGAATAAAGACCATGAATGTTGACTGCAAAACACTTTCTGAATTTCATAGTTAGAAATGCAACAGGTTAAGAATAGCAAGCTAGTTCATTTAACTCTGGCTATAAGGGCCTTGGTACATGGCCCATTATCCATCAGTGCCTTATATGGCACACCATCCAGTACTACAGCTACATGAAAAACAAAATTAAAGTGCTCAGCAGAACAATTCACATCTAACATGGTAAATAGAAATCAATGGATACACCAATGATTAAAATGTCAGCTGAACCAGCTACCCTCAAATTAAGATCATTTGGAGAACACAAATTTATGACAGTTAAGATTCCAGCCAAAACTTTGTAGAAAAGGTCAGGTAGTAAAAAAGTACAGAACTTGTCATACCTGTCAAACTGTAGAGAGAACAGAAGTACCTTATACCAGAATGAGACATGGAATTTTGCACCATGTTTCCTGATTTCCCAAGGTTATATCTGAAATAAACGGTATGCCTTGTATCCGTGGGTTACTGAAGTGGGAAGTACTAAAAACTACTTACATGAACTTACATGAACTGGTGTAAAGAAAGTTTACAAAAGTTAACACCCCTGAAAAAACTATTGTCTTTTGTCAAGGTAGCAGATCTGTACAGAATAGATTTCAGTAATCTAGCAAATGTTACATGATAAACATCTCTCTTGCTGCTTTGCAAGAGACAGAGGGATTTTTCTCCCATTGTTACTGCATTTTTATTTGGCTTAAAGAATTACCTGATAAAGATTTAACCTGATTTACTTTGAACAATATGAATGTATTCATGCATAGCAACTGTGTTTCTGTTAAAAAAATGTGATGCATTAAATGGAATTCATTAAATCTGACTGTAAATTTCAGCTGTCTGAGACCATTCATAGGCAATGAGAAGGTGTCACTAATGTCTAAAAATAGATTTTTGCAGAGTCTGTCTCTATTGACATTTTTTCAAAGAAGATAAATCAAAAGTTATTATGATCTGCAATTTGGATTAGGAAATTGTCCCGTTCTGAGACAAATTGGAGAAAAACGTCCGAGATGGAACATCCTCTGTTGGAAGACAGATTTCAGCAGCCCTTCCCCCACCAGGTTTGGAAAGAAATTTTCGCAGAGGGAAGCGAAAAAACTATTTATTTAACAAGAAGGGTGCACCCAGGCACCAAAAAAAGAATGAATAATATTAAATAATAAAACCTCTAGCTGTGGAGAAAACCTGAGTCCTTTCTGTAGGTGTGGCTTTGCTCTCTCCAGAGCTGGGGTGCAGCTTGGGCTCCCCCCGGGCTGTGGTGTGGGACCTCCCGGTGATGTTCTGGTGTTGCTGAACAGTCCAGAAAAAAAGAAGAAGAAGCCAAAGTCCCAGGGAAAAACCTTCTTGCCTCAGCTAGCAGGCTAGCTAAAAAACAAAAAAATTTAACTCTCCGTCTCTCTCCCCTGAGAAAAGAGAGCCGAAAGCTGGGGAAAAGCAGGAAAGTTCCTGTGTGTCCTTGAGCAGAAAACACTCTGAAGAATTCACCTGGCTTCTCCCCCCCCTCTCCTGGACCCAGTTTAAAGACACAGGAAGGCACAGGCTTCATGTCTGGGCATAGAGCAGGCGATAGGGGATACAGCATCGTAAAGTCACCCCAAGACAGAAGTGTGGCTTTCTGAAATTGTCCATATAAATTAATAGTAATCTGATTCTTTAGTTATATTTCTTGAACTGATTCTTAGAAGAAAAACCTTGAAAACTGAGCATCAGCAACATTTTTTTTTTCTTTTGCCTTTACTGATGGATTCACACCTTTTCTGACATTGTGTATTTTTGAGGTTAAAGTATACTTTTGAAAATCCTTTTCCGACCATTTGCTTGAAAAAAAATCTCTTGAAGATTATTTCAGGTCATTGTGTCCACTGTTCAGTTCCAAATATACAGCAGAATACTTGTGTTCTGCCTTCAATATTTAATAGGGAACACAAGAGCAGATCCTTGTTTTTTTAATAGATATTATCTGATTTCTAGATATGTTGCAGTTTTCTTTCATGAAACTTAAGAAGTTTTTGTTTGTTTATTTTTATTTCTCTCTTTGAGTGGTTCCAAATCACATATTTTCTGAAAATACACATAAGCCCAGCTAGGAAGAGCGTTAGCCAAAACTCCTTTTGATTTTCATAACATATATTTATTGTTTCAGATGAAAGTGTTTGAACTTATTTTTGTAGATATCTACTTTCTCTGACAGCTTCCTGCTGCTTGATTGGACACTGACAAGTAACCGAGTGCTCTACTTAGGGCTTTATTTGCATATTTTAATTACAAACACAAAAATACATAAATAGTTTCGTAGAAAATATAGAGCTCTAACATCTAGTGGTTTTAGAAGTAAACAAATTATCTGTTCCTTTTACCAGAACAATTAACCCCTTCATTAAATTTTGTGCATTGCAATTAATTTTTTTTTTTTTTTTTTCTGAAAATGTCACTATGCAATTGGGAAATTAGCTTAAGGGCAGTAACTTGGCAAATAGGGACATAGGAGTGTGGAGTATGACAACATAATTAGTGAATGATAAGCAAGGGTATTTAGTGAGATGGCAGCAAAAGAGATCAAATTCTAAAGATGCTGGACTGTCAGACTAAAAGTATTTGCACAGAAAAATGGGTTAGAACTGGTGTAGTGAATGAAAAGGTGGATCATGTAAACAGGCCAGTGAATACAGGTGATTGTTGCAATAGCTGTTTTTTTTTTTTTTCCTATTGTTCATGGTGAAAATTCCAAGGTCAAGTGAGTGATTACAGCAATCAAAAGCAAAGATAAGATACTGATCTGAATAACATAATTTAGATATAAAAAAGGATTTCTAATCTGGAATGAATTTGAAAATAATTGGGGGAGTGTGCATGCATAGAACGTCTTGATTACTAATTCTGACAATCTAAATTTAAAATATTTAGCAGTTCAATCTAATTCAACTAAAGAAAATGGCCAGTCTTTCTCTGGAACAAAAAAAAAAAAGATCTGCTAGGAATCGACATCATATTGCTGTCTGCATGGATTCCTTCATTGTGCCGATTGATACTGCTCAGGTATATTAGTAAACAGTTTATAAGGCTCTCATACAACATATTTATGCATGAAGAGCTCACAGGGGTAATGAGATTCATTTCACCTCATTTTAAATACCTTAAAATTAGACATGTCTGCTATTCATCTAAATTTCCTTCACAGACATTAAAGAGAGAAACATCTCCATAGATATATTTGTCATGGTTCTAATAGATACCTGTTTAAAAATTCACTCTCTGGATGTCTCACTCCCTTCTTATCATTGATTAAATGGAGAGTATAAACATCTGACTTGGACTACGTGCCCAACTTGAAAATGAGTCGAGTGAGATGGAATGGATGTCATTTACAGTCACTTGTCCCTTTGTGAGCTGAATTTCTCCATGAATCATTCAAATTTACATTGTACTACTCAAGCTTTTACTGTTATGTTAAAAGACTGTTTTGAAAATTCCATGTTGAAACTTTCTTTGTTGCTTTTACCATGAACATGTTCTTTACTTTTTCTTTAATTAGATATTGTTACCAAAAGGGAAGTGTTTTGATCTATTATGTTCTAAATGTAAAACCAGTCAAAATTATATATATTGAGCAGATGAAGCAAAGAAACTTGTCAGTTAGTTTGAGAAGAGAGTTTTCCTTTATAATAAACACTTGATGCGCTTGAGTTCAGAAGTAATGGTAAACGCTTGTGACTAGTATGTGTAGTGTGTGTGCAATTAATACCACAAATAACAAAATTACTTTAAATCTCACAAATAGACACAAACACACATGAATACCAAGATACAATCTTCCTTCTACTCCTCACTTTAAAGTTTTCACTCAAAATTAGAGTAGCAAAAATAAACACCTTAGATTTCAGGAGTACAGATTTCAGCTCCTTGGAGAGTTTTTGTTCAGGGAACTCTTATAAGGACTCCTGTGGGAGTCTGAGCAGGCTGTCTGAAAATTTCTCAGCACCTTTCCTGAAAAAGACAAAGCCATCCATCTCCCTAATGTAGGGAAGAAGTGGAATAGAAATAAACCAGACTTCTTGATAAGTAGATAGCAAACAGAGAGCTCAAATACAAAAAAGAGATGTGATAGATGGGAAAATGGGCACATGCCTAAAGTGGAATAAAAAATGTATTATTTGAGCTTGCAGATATGAAGTTAGGAAGGGGAAATTTCAGCTGGAGCTCAGACTAGAAAGAGAGACTTCTATAGATTGGTTAGTACTGAGTGAAAGCACAAGGAAGACACAGACTGCTGCCGAATGGAGCTGGCAACTTAGTTAGAAATGACACAGAAAAGAAGTACTCAGTCGTGTTTTCACCTCGATCTTTAAGGTTGGTGTCAGCTCTCAAGTCTCTATTCCAAGATGAAATGGAAAAGCAAATGGTGAGTCACTGACAGCAAGGGAGGATTGAGCTAGGGACCATCTGTAGCAATTGTACTGGAAGAGGTTTTTAGGACCTGATGGGATGAATCTGAAGACATCAGAAGATACTAGTGCAAACCTCCTCTGTCAATTTTAGAAGGTAATGGAAATTGAAGAAGATCACAGATAAAAAAATAGTCAAATATGTCCATCAACAACAGCAACAACAACAAAAAAAATCTAGGAAAAACTGACCAGTAGTCATTCCTGGGAAAATAATAGAACTAATCCATGTGGAAAATTTGTCCATACAAATGACAGACAAAAAGATTAGGAAGAGCCAACACAGGTTTACAAAGATTAAATTGTGCGGAGCCAGTCTTACTGCCATCTGTGATGAAATGGCTTCCTTGGTGAATTGAGGAGAGCATTGGATATCCATTTACATTGACTTCTGCAGGATGTCTGACATGATCTCTCACATACTTGTTGAAGCTGATTAGACAGCTGGACAAATCAGTCTGAAGATGGATGGAAAAGTGTCTCAAGTGCTGAACTCAAAAAAGTCATCAATATCTCAAACTGTTAGTTGGTCATGAGTGGATTCCTCAGGGTCTTTAAGAACACCCTGGGTGATGGCACTGACTACCCTATCATCAGCTTTGCAACTGACACCACATTGGGAAAAGAGATAGATAACACTGGATGGAAGAGGTAAAATGCAGAATCCTCAACAGTTGAGAAAATCAGGCCAAAAGAAATTGCATAAGGTTTAACAAAGTAAAATGTGAAATCCTGCAGCCAAGATGGAATAACTCAGTCAGTAATACTGACTGGGGACTGACTGGTTGGGAACTCTGATAGAAAAGATTTGGGGCTGCTGATGGACAGTGAGCTGGACCCAAGCCAGCAGCATGCCTTTGCAGCAATGACAAACCATTTCAGTGATGGCACCAGCAACTGCATCACAAGGAATGTGATTGTTTCACTCCACACAGCACTTTTTAGGCCACATGAGGAATATTGTGCCCAATTTTGGTAACCCCCCCTGAGTAAAACACAGACAGAACAGAGAGGGATCAGAGGAGGAGCCACAAGATGATGGAAGCACTGGAGAATTTGATGTATGAAGAAAAATTAAAGGAACTGGGAGGGAAGAACTAAGGGAAGAAAAGATTCAGGAGGGATCTAATCACAGTTTTCCATCACCTGAATGGTAGTTATAGAGGAGATGGAGGTATTCTTTTCAAAAGGCTGCAAAGTGAACAGAGAAGAGATAATAGGCATGAATCAATTCAGGGGGAATTCCATTTAGATGTAAGGAAAAAAAAATTCCTGAGGACAGTTAAACAACAGACAGGGTGCTCAGACCTTTCCCTTGCTGGAAGCACTGAAGACAGTTTGACAAGGCCACAGTTAGCCTAGACTAAGGCCCTGCTTTCCACAGAGAGTATCCAGAGGTCATTTCCAATCTAGACTCTTACACCATTTTATAATTTTATCTTTCATGCAAAAATGTATTTGATTCATGAAGGACCATCAGTCAAATTAATCTGAATTTTTTATAGAAATAAATTTAAAATCAGCTAGTTTTATTGCATCAAACTCCTCCATGGGTACTCTCATTTACCATTTAAAGGGTCTTAAGTTGATTTTCTGTAATTCAATTTCCTTACAGTCAATTGAAATACTACTATTTTCTCAAAATGTAGGCATGCTCCATTTTTATATGTTTACATTTAAATTTCAAATATGTGCTCAGCATTTTGGTAAATCACATCTAAATAAATAAACACATGTTCAGAAAATTGCAGCTCTCTCTAGTCAGAACATTAAGATACCTCTAATACTCACTCTCTATCCTCAGTGGACAATAAAGGGTTATATCAGTATTGTACCAGTCTGGTCACTTGATGAAAAATCTCAATTGATACATCCTCATTCAGACAGTTATGCTGTACTGGTGCAGATGCCAAGTTATTTGACTAAGAGTCCATCTGCAACAGACACATTATGATTTGGAAACACTGGTGTATTTGGAACCACACAGACGTTAATCATTACAGAAAAATGTTCTTTGCCACCTGAATGCTGAATTCCACTGAACAGCACCATGAGAATAAAAGTGTCTAACGTCAGCCATTAATCATGTCTCAGTCTGTTGAAATGCAGACGCAGCATGGATATTCATACGACTTGCTTCTGTATCAGAAGAAACATGGACATTTAAGAAGGAGTCCTGGGAATGCAGGATAAATGCTGATTTTCACTGATATGTAACCGTAAGGAGAGGAGCAGTGTCACAAGTCTGTCTTCCCTGCAGTAATTTTTAATCTCACAGAAATATCATGTATTGGCCAACTTAATCTACACAGCAGAATACTTGTCCTGCAGAGGTACAAACTGTATCATGTCAGCTTCTTTCATCTTAATTGGTCTCATTTTTTCTGCATGGAAATGAACACTTGAAACTGTACAGTGACCTCTTGAACTCATCTGCAGGCCTATGTGGAATATGAAACCTCACTGTACTTTACGTAATATGACAAAATGACCATGAAAAGAAATGCAAAGCATGCTGTGCCAATGCCATAAAGAAAAAAAAAGTGACTAGAGGTTATCTATTTTTTTCACCATTTAATTCAATTTCTTTGAATTTTGTTTTGGGTTTCAATCCCTGTTTAAAGAATATTTGCACCCTGAAGTAAGAGGTTTACCTTCAAAATAGGGTAATAATGATGCATAAATTGCCTGCTTTGAAGCTTTGTTAAAACCTCTTTGAAACTTGGGGCTAATCTGGATATAGGCACTACAGAGACAGGCAGAGTTGATTGAACAAAATAGTAAAAAAAAGCTTTCAAGTTCCTCTGCTCATTCCTATGCACCAGTGCACCTAATTCACATTTCTTAAGCAGTCTGTAACCTGTGTCAGTCTCCAAGAACAATGATGCTTCTGTAAGAGCTGATTCAGCAGAATGAGAACCAGCAAGAACAGCCCTGCAATATTTAAAGTCATGAATACAAAAAGGAAATGAGAAATTGAACTAAACTCCCTGTTCTGAACTGCTCCCGTTCAGAAATACCTTTGTTTTGCATATGGTCTTAACAATGAGTTGTACATAAATGGTATCAATTTTAAAATGTTATAAATATTAGAAATATCTCCAGCACTTCATTTTTATGCACAGCTGCTGTGAGAGTTTACCTTTAAAGAAAATGTAAGAAAAAAATCTCTAAGAGTACCTTTTAATGAAAGAACGAGGTTCCTATTATTCCTAAAATGAAATTGATTTCTACTTTATACTGTGAAAGGCTGGCGAAGTGACTTCATTTACACCAGGGACTTGTCATTAACGGATCTTCCCTTTAATAGATCCAGAGTTCCTTTTGATTAGACCACTGTCTCATTTAGCACAACACATTTTCTGCACCTGGGGCTTATGTTTCTGATGTTGCAGCTGCTAGAGGACTCATCTTAGAGGGCAATCCCATAAACTAGATATTCTATCAAAAAGTTTTTAATACAATGTGTTACATACAATTATTATTTCTGGGGTGCATAAAGACCTAACCCTAAAGCAGAGCTCTTTTCTGCTGTGAACTGTGAAGAACTGCAAAAAAAAAAAGAAAAACAAGAAAAGAAATTAGGGCCAGAGAGGTTAAATGTGCAGCAGGTAGCAAAAATTACAATAGTGAGACATTAAATGTAGAACTGGAGTGTCCTGGCTCGTGTTCAAGTGTCATTTTTATTGGGCCTTGTCATTTCCCTGCAGCTATCAACAGATGCCTGGCAGAAAAATATAAATTCCACATGATAGATAATTATGCACTACCATATTCACACAGGATCATTCTCTTTGTCTTCAAAAAATTAGTGGGATGTCTGTGTCCTAAGCATGGGATTGTCTTTTGCAATTTTCTTCTACCAAATATATCTAGAGACATTCTTGTAAGTATCAAAAATTCAAAAGGAACACAATAAAATTAAGAATAGACAGATTCTTTAAAATTATTTTAATACATTAGAGATGTAGACAGGACTGTGAGCAAAACCATGTCACAGTGATTGTAACATGATATAACATGATTCATATGATCAAAAGTAAGTATTTGTGCAACATACAACTAATGCAAGCTCATCATTTTAATTTTCCTTTATAGAGGGTAAATAATCGATCTTCATTAGAATATGGTTGAACTTATTCTAAAGTAAGTAGCTTCACAGGCAAATGAACGAAATCTAAAAAGTTGTTCTGTTTTGGTTTTTTCCCCTATTGATTACAAAGGATTTTTAAGGTGATAAGCTCAGACACTGCCATTTTCCCTGCAGGTACCTTAGCTTGGGTGAGATGAAACTTGCTTTAGAAGTCTGTTCAGAGATTTGCTGAGAGCAAAATAAATAATTATCAAAAATTAAACATTAATTAATTTCCTGCTATATGACTTTTGGAATTTAGTTTCATTCTCATTACTGAATAGTAATTTCTAAAATCCTTAAGCCCAACATACTTTTGTATGTGCAGCTTTCTCTCCTTTCCATAATATCCATATATATGTATCCAGATGTCGTGGCTTAGCAATGGTACTCCCCAGTTTAGTGCTCCCACTGAATCTCCAAACCATGCATCCCTTGGGCATTCCCCCACTTTCCTCTCTCCCTCCTCCTTGCTGCAGGAGGGAGAGGAGAATTGGAGGCACAAAAGGCAAAGATCACAGGTTGAGAGAAGAACAATTTACTGGAAACAAAGGGTACAAGAGATCCACACAGGAAACCCCCTGACAACAGACAATACACGACTGCTTTGTCTATGTTTACCTGACCAGAAGGAGCCCTTCTCCCCAGTACAGACTCCCTTCTTCTCACCCCGTAATGACAAGAGGTGGTACAGAACAACCTCCATTTCCTAGCCACAGCCAGTCCTGGCTACTGCAAAAATTAACCCTGTCCTGGCCAGAACCAGGACAGCAGATTATTTTACCAAAGTGTACAAGTTTTTTTTAATCTATGCTTTACTTCAACAGTCTTACTGTCCTTAAGTGCATGTAAACTGGCAATTTTTATAAATACTATATTAAAAAAGTCAAAATCACAAGAAAAAAAAAAGCCCTATGAAAAAATAACTGATAATACTTTGGAGTTAAGTAATTATATGCCCAAATTTTATTATTTTACCTTGTTGGAAGAGAGATTGCCATACTTAGAGCAAGGTTGTGAAGGCAATGTCTATATTTATAAGACACTAAGACCTGAGTCAGTCACCTTCAAGTTATCTCAAGTTAGCTTACAAAAATGTATTGATAGCACTCTCAGGTAACATTGACTATATTAAAATTCCCAGGCAGTTTGGAAGAAATTTGCTTATTATAAGAAATAGGAGCAGAAAGTGACACCCATTGAAATAAATTCATTTCCTTGAAAGATGGTGAAGAAAACTCTTGTAGAAATAAGAGAGCTAAATCAGAGGAACCTGCTTAGAAAGTGTTTTTGCTACATTTGTTTTTCACCAAAATTTTTGGGAGTTTCATGAGTCTTTCTCTTTTCTCAAGTAATATCTTATGGCTGCAGAGGCATAGGAGGGTATAGAATTTTTAAAAAATTACTTACTAGACAAGATGCTGCCCATCTAATTCATTGTGATAAGAACTGGGATACTCAAAAAAAAAATACAGAGATAAGATGTTAATCCAAAAAAATACTTGAACCCTTAAGAAAAAAAGTCATGCCACATTAAGCACATCAGGTTCTTGCTTTTTTAAAACAAAGGCAATGTTTTCCGAGTCACTGAATTGTTACATTATGGCTTTTCCTTAAATTCAACTAGGTTGAAATATATGTGGTTTCTAATATGTTAATTTTAAAGAAATAAGTCCTCATTTTGTAAAAAAAAAAAAAAAAAAAAGAAATTAAAAAATGGCATCTTATGTTTTATTCATCTGTTTTCTAGTATGCAGAACAGATTTTATAGAGAGAGAGTGGGAGGAGAAATAACTGGTCTGGAATATATGTTACATATATAACATAAGAAATGAAGCTGCCAGCAGTGGAATAATTATGGCAACATTAAAATTTTCAAATGCTAGACCATGTTTGCCTCTGGTAGATAGATGGGAAGAACAAATATCTTTTGTTAAAAAAAAATATTAGGACTTGATTTGTTTTTATTACTTTTTCCCCAATGACTTTAACAAATTTCTAATGTATTGTTTAGTAAAATGTTTTACAAAAGCATGGCAACCTGAGAATTTGAAGAGGTGATTTTATTTTTTTTTTTAATACTTTACCAGGACTGCTTAATTTGTGAGATCTGAGCTGAGGTATTTTTCAGTCAATTGGTTTTTTTGGTTCGCTTTTCTTGAGATCAAAAGCAAAAAAAAAAAAATAAAGCAAACCCTGGTTGAGCAGCATACCTCAATTTTTCTGGAATTGGATGCTCTTATAGGAAATTAATGAGCTTGTGACCTGTCCAACCAACTTTATTTTTAATCTCCATTTCACCTGTCAGACTCCAAAAACTATCAATAGCACAGTATTCAGAATCAAAAAAATCAATCAATGCTTTAAAACAGCTGTTAGGAAAAAAGATTATCTCTAAGGGAAATAGTGAAGTCATTCACAGCAACGAAGCTGAGGAAAGACAACTTGCACTGTATTTTACCCAAGAGATAGTAAGTGTAAAAGGGGAAGGCTGGGTTGCCATTTGTGTATACTGATTTTTTGCCTTTCACTACACAACAAAAATCATGGCAGTGAAGAATCCAATCTTCTCACTAATTCTACCACAAATTAAGTTGTCATAAAAATAATAGGGAGGAAAAACCCAAAAACCCTCAAATAGAAACAGCTTTTGTTATCTAAAACAAATAAACCCCTCCCCCCCCCCCCCCCCCCCCCCCATTTTAACTTGCTTTAACTCTCATACATAAAAATATCTATTTGGTAACTATAAATCTCTTTAGTAAGTTATTTTTAATTTTTTTTTTAATTTTTAAAGAAATAAGCAATTTTCAGGAAACGAGGAACATAGTTCGTGTTTTGCTTCTAGCATTAAAATTCTCCTCAATTATAATGATTTATTAATTTTAAGACTTTAAAAATGTCCTTTCTATAAAACTCTACTCATAAAACAAAGTGACTTCTAGGGAAGTGTCTTTGTTTTAGGAGGAGTGTTTTCATTTTCAAGCTTGCCTTCTATCGATGATCATACATTCTGTAATTCACATCTACAAAATCACTGTGATGATAGTGTCTGCTTTGAAGGGAAATCAAATGTTTCCTCTGTTAAGGTAGGAGAAATTTTAGTTGGACAGTGCTGCTTCTTTTTTCCTGGCTTGAAGTAACTCAAAAATCTGAACTGAATATGAAAATGGTTATTGCTGACTTAATCGAGATCAACTAGGCCATCTTCTCACAGTCACTAGACCTAGGAGTCACTGTTGCTTTCCAAGCTAGGAAAGATTTCCCTCTAGGGTCTTTTGGAGGGTATTGCTACACAAATAATCAATGGGAAAAACAGAAGGAAAATTTGGAAGCTAAGACTGTATTTTAGAAATTCAACCAGTCAGTTACTTAAATGCCTACTCCTGTCCAACATCTTTATCTAGTTCCTCATTCTTACACTTACATTATCCTCTCCTCATTCTAAGTTGTGCTTTGACATCAACACTGTTCAAAATTGTATCTTGCCTAAAGAAGAAAATTACTAAGTGAAAATATCACTTTATTGAGTCTACTTTGCATTTCTTTAAACTAACATATACTTATGGAAATTACTTACTAAATTTAATCCTTCCATAAATGAATTTTAAAACAGGAACTCTACAAGAACATTCCTGAGAAAATGAATTAATTAGAATGTGTTAGAAATTGCTATCAGTTATAGAAAATAATCTCTGTAAAATAAAAAAAATATTACTAGCATTATCAATAAAAACACCAAGTTTTTGTAACCATGAAAGCATTGTAGTCATATAGAAGCTTAAAGTTATAACACTGATAAAACTCAGCTGTTTTGTTTTGTAGGTTTCTTCCTTTATTTTTGGCTTCTGAGTGTATGTCATTACTGCATAAGTCAATCAGAATAACAGCACTTTTTTTCCCCCATAAGGCTGTTTTCTGCATACTTGAGCTTCATTCATAAAAGAAACATTGTTTTGTTTTGCTTATTCATAATTCAGAGATAAATTTTAGAAGGACAAAAAATCTCCAAGAAGGACTGTATGAACCACTCTGAACCCTGGATTCCAGAACAACAGAAGCCACAGCTAGAGCCTATGGTTCAAGCCCAAGTAGACCTTTTTGTACTTGGAGAACTACAGAAGAATTTCAGCACTTTTTTTTTATTCTCTTTGGACTATAACAAAGAATCGGAGGAAAAAGGAAAGGAAGGGAAGGCAAGCAAGGGAAATGAGAAGTGCTCCTTGCTAAAAGTAAACCTTGTTTGTACTTTATATGTTTTCAAAAAAGGATCAGATCAATTTTAAATTCTCCATTTCTGAATTTAAAAGAAAAACACAATTTTACTGGTGGTTGATGGAGGAAAGGACCTCTCACCCTCTCTTTCCTAGAGGTTTGCTCCCAACAAGCCCTGGAGCATTCTAAGCAAGCAAAGTTACAAAACAAGTCATATCAACTTATGGTAAAATAATTCAAAAAATCTTAAAATAAACTTAGATTTTGAAACCTGATATTATTTCCCAGACAGCAGTTTTTCTTAAATATATAAAAGAGGAATAAGAGAATTATTAATACTGTTTATCATCTAAACCTCCATAGCCAAATTTGAACTAGCTCCTTTACTAAAAGGCATTCAAATGATTTCTGTGTTTACCTGCTAAAATTGAGTTATTTGTTACAGAATTAAACAGTTGTTGTACAAAGTTATTTTATGTAAAAGACTGTCACAAATCAACTGAGTCACAGATGGTTTTCTTGGTGAATGATTCTCAGCCATTCCAAGGTGGTGATCTATTAGTTGAAGAAAACAACAACCAAATTATATTTACTATGAAAGCAAGAGTATATAGGGAATAAGCTTAGTTATTTTTTCCTATATTTCAGAAGCTGGCAAAGACTAGTTGAATGAGAAGAATAAAACACAATGAAAATGTAAAGGTTGGGGTTTTCTTTGCTTGATTTTGTATTAGCTAGCTAAGTATTTTTGAAATCAAATTAACGTTCCTGATCCATTGCTGCTGTGTTTTAGATGGAAGAGCTGGGAAATACTGGTCGAGAACTAGATTTTTTATTATTAGTTTAGGGTTTTCCCTTCCAAATCTACAGACAGTAGGAAACCTGTCCATGAGAAACATGAAGATCCATTTCTGCAGTACAAAAAACATCAAAGTTAATTTCAATAAATTAATGTCCCCAGACATGCAAGAACACTACACCATGATTATAAAAATTGTATTATATACAAAAGAGAAAAAAAAGTAAAAAAGTTATAAAAACTAAAATTTGTAGGTAGTAGTTTCCCCAGTCTGAAAGTTTATTTTATTCCACTGAAAAGCACCAACCTGAGGCATCCATCTTTACACACACATGCAGATCCTTTTCAGAGAGGAATTTCATTAAAAGCATTGAGGTGCATGACTTTAGTAAGCAATAAGTCAAACCCCCACACTGGAAAGTCTAGCAGTTCCTGTATTAAACAGAGTTTCCCATAGGAAATGCACTACTTCTGTCATCTGCCTTTCCCACCATCCACTGTCTAATTTCAGGTAAAAGTTGAAGTCATTAGAAGCATTGAATGGTTTCCTGCATTTGTTTAGACAACTAGCATAGCATTGATCTAGGTTTACCTTTCTGAGTGGTCGTTTTCTGTCACTCCTTGACAGTTTGATCTGAATAATTGTTGGATTGATGATTAAGGGTTTTCTGAGTTTGTTTTGCTTTGTTTTAGTGTTTCTTTTCTCCTACCACATGCTGCTTCTTTCTCACAGAAACTAAATGATCTATGACACTTCAGCTAATGGCTCAGTAGATTAAATGAAGGGTAGCCTTTACACAGCCCAGTCTTTTTGAGGCATAATCAGCTCTGGAAATTGGTTTGACTAAAGTCTGATTGTTTTCAGACCATGAAGTAATGCTGAAACTTAGAATAAAAATATCTAGCATATCTGAAAATCTATTGATACTGCCCATGTAAATTGATCTAATAAAATATATTGTTTTCTCATTACAGACTTTATCTTGTTCCAAATATCACTGTATCTAAATATGAATGATAGTGTTGTATTTAGATTTGGTATGAAATTACTGCAGTGTCATGGAGGATACACTGTGGAGCTGAGTGGCTGAGTGATTTATTATAGCTCAGAGAGTTTGATTTTGTGTGGAATTTCTGTGGGGTAAGGTGCACAGATACCTTTTAATACATTTGTATGATCTGTAATATAAACATTCTCATGACTATACAAGATTCTTGATCACATTTCAGTCCTGCTGACAATAGAAACACCTCATCAAATGAGATAGTTAATATAATCTAAGCTCAGACTCTCACTTGACAGTTTAACTTTCCTTTAGAGCTGATGAAGAAAAACAGGCTGTTCTAACAGATGCTACAGAACAGATAATATAGGATATTTGCTCTGAATGAGTATAAGATAAGAATCTCAGGCTGCTAAGCTTGAGAAAGTTAGTAGCTTTTTGTAAAGAATCTCTAAAATCTTTAAGAGAAAGTGTCACCCTCTATATTGACATAATGTCTCATTCAGATGTGATTTTTGATGGAACCTGGAAATATTACTGTAACACCAGTAGAGATACTGGCACTAGAGATATGAGTGGTAAACCCTCTGGAAAGCTGCTCATCCCTTTCAAACATCAATTTTTAAAGCAGATTTAAAATTTTTTAAAACCAAGGTAAGGAGACCAGCAGACAGATAGTATAAAGAATGGTAATACACCCCTTTTTCTACATCTTTAAAATTCTTGCTTTTTAGAGTGTTGTTTCTACTTAATAATATTCTCTTTATCTACATTCATTTATTCATTATTTCAATTACACACAGCTCAGAATTGATTGTAACTTCAGATCTCCAGTTATGACTTGGATCAACTGCCTACTGTAATTTAATTGTGTTTTCGGAAAATTAGTTTCATCAGCAAATCAAAACATTCGCATCAGCTGTGCTGTTGCAGACATGTTGGAATACTTGCAGCAAATCTGAATGTTCTTTTCTGCTAATAAGAAGGGACATTCAAGTCATTTGTTTACAGACTTTACGAGTCTACAGTGTTTGGAACATTCTAATATGTGCAGAAACTGCTTTAGTTCTTATAAATACAGAAGTTATGCAGCCTCAACAAATGTGATTTGATTCAAACAATTTTTAAATGTATTAATACTGAGGTTAGAAGATGAGAATGAGCAGAAATCTGAGAAAAATACTGTCTCCTAGTATAATGTACATCATCCAGTGTTGGCTTATGCTTAGAAACCCCCCAAAATGCAACTGGAGTCTTGCTGACTGCATGCTGTCATAACACAGGAAATAATAAAACATTATAACAAAAATTAAATATAACATAACCAAAGTACAGGAAATAAAAGAAAAAAAAAAATAGATCCATTGTAATAAGAAAAATGGGGGAAAAAATAAAACTTAAGAGAAGAAATAAAAGATTTCTACTGTAACACAGCATGACAGACTGCCAATAGGATGGAGGAAAGATAATGCAGTGGCTAGTCTTGAAAAGCAATGTCAAACTAGAGATACAATGGTAATACAGAAAAACACCTACTGGAAAGATGAATAGACTCTCTTTAACCATGACTAGAACATGAACTGCAAAAGAGACAATTGGAAGATGTACTGCATCCACCCAGCAGTGAAACCAGTGCAGCTTCCCCTTTGCTCTTTCAGACATGAAAAGATAATGACATTATGCACCTTTGAAAAGGAAGGTTTAGAGCAGCTCTACACTCTGTGGTCATGGTATTCATTATATATTAACTGCCATTACATGGACTCTAAAACTTCCGTTTCTCTCTCCTGTACATCTGAGCTCCTCCAGCTCTCGGAACACGTTTGTTTCATTCTCTAGTTGCTCTGCTTTTCTTTCCAAGTGAGCTGCATGGGAAAGGGAAAAGTAATGGAGTGCTAAAATTTGGAAGCAAAATATATAGTACAATGTAGTGGATGTAAAAAAAAGAACTTCAACAAGATAGAAAGAATGACATTGTTATAAGCTGCATCTAATTTTTTGAAACATGAGTAAACAGAGCCTTGGGCTTGATCTACAGAATGAACTGGAATAATTCATATTGACTTAATTTAGCAGGACTGTAGGAAGTTTATTACATAATACAGAGATACTTTCTCATCTTTAGACCCAAACTCCTATTGAAGCATGACAAAAGCTTGTAGGGAAATGTTAGAAATAGTCATAACTGACCCTGAAAAGATATATATTTGCTACTAAATTTCCAACTTTCAGATTTCTTATTAAAATAGTCTTCAGGAAAAAATAAATTCCTCTATAAATTGTAAAATTACCTATAATTCTAAAAGACGTCTGCTCATTGTCTTTTCAATGGGCTGCCTGTGTCCAGTCTGTAACAACAGATATGTTTTTCTGAAATATCTGTAAGCTTTATATTTTAAAAATATTTTTATTCAAGGGCTTAATTTTCCTGAATATTCATAAGGATCAAGATGAAGCCAGGATTGTTTAAATATAATTAATAGTAATAGAACTAATTATATGGTCTAAAAATTTTGAGCTTGTTGCTTGTACAGAAGGACATGTCCTTCAGAAAGAGGTACTTGAACTTCACCACAGCAGAAATGAAATGACAGAAGAGTCATACCAGAAAAAAAATCATCTATAGAGAAGCAAACTCTAAATTGGTGTAGCTATGGCAGTTTGTACCAGGCAAGAATTAAGCTGACAGCCTGAAGGCACATACTCCATTCCTGAAAATAAAAATGGTTTAGAAGAACTGCATTAAAAATTTTGACAATGCCACACCTGATCTCTTGAGACCGGAGAGGAGGTCTAAAAAGAATAACCAGTGGGAAAAATGCAGTTGTGTTCATATCAGTTTACATCAGTTTCTGTCTGATTTCTAGGACAAATTACTGCCTGCAGCTGATGTACACTAGCTTCTTTAATTGGTTGCTTTACATGGACTCAGATAATATTGTTAAGCAACAGAATGTTATAATGAACTGAGGACTGCACTTGAAAAATAAGCTATGCTATTTTTTCGGGCTGGTGAAACACAGATTGCTTTCAGTTATTTTTCTTGGCAGGACTATTGTTTCTGCCCGTAGCCTGTCAAGATAGCATAGTAACCAGATGGTTACAAGGCTCTAGGGCACCTGTATAACTCACATCAGACTTTAACAGAAAAGTAGTAATATTTATATATTTACATTTTACTTCCCCCTCCATTCAAAGCAAAACACAGCTGTTATATTTTCACCCTGGCCATTACCTTGTGAAGTCCTATCCAGCCATTATCTCCAGCCATTGCCAATTTGTGGTAATGTTCCTTCATTTCTCTTGTTTCTAGCCCTTGCATAAAGCTGCATTTGAATTAACACATCTCCTGTAGCCCAAAGAAGAAAGCAGCATACCAGGGGATGTTTCTGTTTTGTATAACTTAATAGCATAATAATTTTTAAGGTATTTTTTACACCACTCAGACTTACTGATGAAGTGTTATTTCTCTTATCTTCAAACCTGCTTTCTGCCTCCCTTCCCGTTTGCCATGTGCATCATCTGCACCATCTGGGATGACCTTTCTACAGTGACTGAGAGTACAGCACTAAAATGTCTGACTTCCCTGATTTTAATTTGACAATATTACATTCCTTTCCAGAGTTGTTAAATCTTTTCTATTAATCATTTTGTGAGTGGTATACACTCAAGTTATCAACATTATTTGATAAGACTAGTGTATACATAAGGAAAATATAAATATTTTAGACTTTGATGGATAGAAACTTGTAAACAAGTTTCTCCTCATTTAGAGAATGACTTTTCAGTAAGTTAACACACTATTGATTGTGAAACAGAGTCCCCAGAGTGCTCTTTCATCTATCCTTATCCTTAATTAAGCATGACAGAGTCTATATGTAATTTTAATAATAATTTTTAAGAGTCTAAAATGTATTATATTCACTGAAACTACAATAGCCACATGATTTAAAGATAATCGAATATGCCCAAGTATTTATACAAATAATTAGGAATCCTTGGGGGGAAAAAAAAAAAGGTTGTTTCAGGAGTGTAAAGAAAACATTTAGCTGAAGGAAATATTCTATGCTGACATGTAAAATGTGTGGTATTCTCTAGAAACATTACAAAAAGTGGTCACATAACGTGAGTTATAAACTGGACACACCCCAGACAATTAGGGCAACAATACATGGAAATAATTGGTTAATTCCAGGTAAATTGTATTTAATTAGACCACTTCTCCATGTTCAGTTTAATTTTGAAGGTAGTGTTTGCATAGAAAACATAACAAAAATATGTCACTCTTAGGACTTCTTGTTTACTGCCTTGTATTACTCTGATAAATGATGTTCTTTGTTGAGATTAGATCAGTCTGCTTGAGAGTATTTTGTGGTAGGTAGAAAATCCAGAAATTGGATGGAGGATTTATATCTATAACCATATTGCTTTAAATATATTAGAATACGTGCATTTATCACTTCTTGTCCACATCTGTTCAATCAAATAGACTTAAAACTTGAATGAGTCTGAGAACTGTACTGTGCACTTATCTGCCAGTTACTATTTAATAAACAAAGTTCCTGAGGCAGTTTTAAGTAGGACTTTTTAAAACCAATTTGCTAGAATGACAGTAGCTTTTCTAGTCAGTATTTCAGATATATATTTTTTCCTCCCATTCAAATGTTCTAATACCACAACAGATAAAAAGGAAAGCAATAGAAATTAATCCAGAAAGTGCAGAATTAAAATAGAATTAAAGACAAATTTCAGGTTATTGAACATCGATCTATTTTATTTGGAGTAGGCTTGTCATAGTTGTGGAGCACAATGATTCACAGAATAACTGATTTTCCAGGGACTCCATTAAGAGCTTTTCAAGACTTTCCTAAGCATCTGACCACTTCTCACTGTTAATGAATGACAATGTAGAAGAAAATAGAAGATGCATTTGTAACTTTAGAGCAAACCTTGAACCCCTCTGTTGTAGGAGTTAGTGACAGAACACTTCTCCTATGAGGAAAAGCTGAGAGAATTGGGATTGTTCAGCCTGGAAAAAAAACATCTTAGGGGTGACCTAATTAGGGCCTTCCAGTACCTGAAGGGAGCCTGCAAGAACGATGGAGAGATACTATTTACAAAGACATGTTGTGACAGGACAATGGGAATAGCTTCAGACTGAGAGTAGGTTTAGATTAGATATTAGGAATAAATTTTTTACTGTGAGGGTGGTGAGGTACTGGAACAGGCTGCCCAGAGAAATTGTGAATGCCTCATTCCTGGAAATCTTCACGGCCAGGCTGGATGGAGCACTGAGCAATGTGGTTTAGCGAAATGTATCCCTGTTCACATCAAGGGAATTGCAGCTAGATGATCTTTTAAGGTCCCTTTCAGCCCTAGCAGTTCTATGATTCTAAATAAATCATAATTATAAAATTGGAATCTAAATCAGTTCTAATCTTTAGGGAAGAGTTGTGACCACACACACACATACTCCTGCAGGCAATCCAGAAGTGTAAACATCACTAGTGTGGCAGGCTCAAGACCTGATAGCAAGCTGAGAAGATAAATTTCATCAAGCAGGGTATTTAGTACCAGATAGATTACAATGTCTAAAAATATTAGCCATTGTAATTTAATTTTTCAGTCATCATCTTAAGAATAAAATC
The DNA here is from genome assembly GCF_009650955.1 of Corvus moneduloides. Lineage (NCBI taxonomy): Eukaryota > Metazoa > Chordata > Aves > Passeriformes > Corvidae > Corvus > Corvus moneduloides. The sequence goes on from NC_045477.1 coordinate 74,591,170, forward strand.
TTTAACAACAGATGCCTTGCAGGATGGACTTGCCATACAAGAAAGTGATTGTTTTTTACTTTAAAGAAGATAAATTACTCTTGGAAAGATTGTGTGTACAAAACAATACAGTTAAAATCTTTATTATATATATAAATATTTTAGAAGATGTATATATATGTACACATACCAAATATATTTGAAGTCTAAATTAGCTAACTGAAATCAGTTCCAACTTTATGATCAACTTTGTTTCAAACGTAGCTGCACAGGATATGACAACTTGCATATTTTTTGTTTCCTTGATACTTAGCTGTTATTAAGATTTAAAAGTTATCTAGGTTTTTTTCTTTCTCTTGAATTGATCAAATTGCTAAACAAGAAATACTTTAGAAACTTCTCAGCTGCCTCTCAGCACAGAAATTCTGGAAAGAGACATTTTCTTTCATAAACATAAATAAATTCTAATTTTATTAGATGGATATAGGTAGAAAAAATAGACCAGCTGCCAACACAAAAGTTCCTCTCCAGATCTGAAACAGAAGCAGTAATTCAAGATGATTACAGATTAGAAGTGTTTCAAGTTTAAATTATGCTGTAATTTCAACCATTTCAACAAAAAGTGAATTAGGTTTAGAACAAAAATTATGTTAGCAAAGAGAGTAGTATTAAGTTGTTAATTATTCTCGGGTTTGTGGTACAATTAGAAAGTGGAATAGCAAGATATTAGAAGGGAAAGCAGGTAAAAGGGAATACAGCAATGTCTTAATTGATGGCACAACTCTACTTGAAATTTGTGGGTAACACTTCTTTTGGGGACCAAAGCCTTTCGTTTTCTCTGGCTGCTTGTTGTTGCTCTTCTAAAGCATCTTCCACTATTCCAGAAGTTTTTTATGCAGGCACATACTGAATTAAATTGGGAAACTGTGGTTGTTTTGGAGAGTTTGGGATTTTTTTGGTTTTTGTTTTTGGTTTTTTGTGGGTTTTTTTGAGGGTGGGTTTTTTGTATTTGTTATTTATTTATTTGGCTTGATTTTGTTTTGGTTTTTTGTTTGTCTTGTTTTTTGGCGGATTTTTTTGGTCTTTTTTTTATTTTTTTTCTTTTTTTCGTTGGCTGGTTCATTTCCACAGTCCAGTTGAGGTCTGGGTAGAGAAACAGATTGGCCAACTGATGTAGGGGCAATATCTCACAGTCAGGTAAGAGGGAAAAAGGCAACACTAAGACCAAACCCAAAGATGGAAAAATTAACTGGCAACCCCAACCTTAACATAGACATCCTTTCTTAATAGCACGTGGCCATTTTTCCCACAATATACCTCCTTTCATTTAGAGTGTAGTAGCAGCTTTGGTTTTGGGTTTTTCATTGCTACTAGAGATTAAAGTTTTAGGTCAGTAGAAATAAGATAATTTAATATAAATCATAAAGGTTATGGATGAGTAGGTAAATAGAGAGGCCTACTTGTCATCTGCCAGGGAGAAAATGTCTCAGAAACTGATGAATTTTGAAAATTTTAATTTTGTATCCAGTCTTACACAGAGAGAAAAATACAACTACTGTATTATTTTAAAAGTTACAAAGTTATTTAGATTAGAGTCCTACTTCTTAAAACATATTGTGCTTCTCTGACAGTACAATAAAACCTACTATTCTCCAGCCTTTTAAACACAGAAAATGCCTTGAAATTGCATGCAAGTATCTACCCTGAACTTTTAAACCATTTATTTAACTAGTTAATGCAACTCACTATATCATTGAGAATACATCTTTAGGGGAAATTTTTATTAGCTTTGGACTAAGGACTGTCATAAACCTGATTTTTTCTTCTTAGCTAAAACGTGACAAAACAACTCTGGCACCTAAAATATTTTTTCTTGCACTTAGAACACGTTAGGTAAAATAACATAAATCACAGAAAAGAAATTCTATTTAATTTACATGACTAAAATCCTACAACAATCCACTGCAATAGAGAACGTCTCCAAATACAGAACTAATCAAGAAGACAAGATGGGACAGGTAGTGTTTATTCTTACATATCATTCTTCAACTTCTAATAAAGAAGATTCTGACAAGGGAATACAATATAAAAGGAAACTCTTTTTCCTGTCTTCTTTGTTCTCTGTTTTTGGCTTTCTCTCATAGCTCTTTTTTCTGCCTAACACATAGCCAAGCAAATTAAATTCCCTAAAGAATGAGCTGATGGACCCTGAAGCAAGGTCTGATAATATTGTGGCTTACAGAAGAAGAGAGACATAGAAAAGAGACTAAATATAGGTATACTATTTTCCTCATCAAATATATTTTTTAATTGAAATTATTTGACTGTTACTAATTAACATTCATCAGAATGTTCTGCTGCTGAGTAAAATTTCCTCCTTTCACTTCTTTCAGTTCTTGGAGTTCAAAGCTGTAGAATGTCAGCTTTTCATCTTGTGAAGCTAGACTTGTTCCTTTCCTGCTTTTGTTCATCTAACACACCTCAGAAAAATGCATATATGTGTCATTGTCCCAGTGCCACCATGAGCCCAGAGCAAGGGGAAGGATTACAGGTCAGCAGGAGAGTACCTGGAGAGCAGCACAAAGGAATTCCATCTTCTTGGTCAGAAAATTAGCTTAATCGGAGGCCCAAATTAAATGTGTCTATACACATGCACATAGCACGGGAATAAATAAGAGAAGTTGGAGACCTGCACGTGCCTGCAGGGCTATGATCTTATTGGCATCACAGAAACGCGGTAGGATGGCTCCTATGAGGGGAGTGTTGGAATGGAAGAATATTGGCTGTCGAGGAATGACAGGCAGGGGAGACAAGGAGCAGTGTCAGTGACCAGCTGGAGTGCGTGGAGCTTTGTCTGTGGACAGATGAGAAGCCAACCACGAGTTTATTGGCCAGGATAAAAGGGAGGGCAGGTTCAAGTGATGTTATAGTGGGGGTCTGCTACAGGCTGCCTGACCAGAAAAACACCGTGAATGAGGCCCTTTCTATGCAGAGAGGAGTAGCCTGAGGTTCACCTGCCCTTCTCCTGGTGGAGAACTTCGACCACCCTAACACCTGTTGGAGTGACCCAAAAGACTAAGTTTTGTGTAGCTCACATTTCACCACATGTGGAATTCTTAATATTTCAGATGTAGACAAGAAGATAGCAAACAAAAACAAAGCTGATTACTTGGAAATGTACTTTATACATGAAAGTTAGCATGATCCAATTTTATTTAAACTAATTTCAGAATTATTCTCCTGTGTTTCAAGCGATGAAAGCCATTCAAAACATAATTCCATTTAAAATTAAAATATTGATGGTATTCTATTATATCAGTGTCAATCAATTATTTCTTCATATTACCTCAAGATTAATGCATAACATAATTTATTACTAAGGTCTGAATAATTTAAGAGGACGAGAAATTGAGTAGTATTATCCATTTTTTAAGAGGAAAACTATATTACAAATATTGAACATGAGCAATGTGATTGATTCTATATGAAACAAAGTTTTATACCTAGAAAAAATCAGTTTAATCAATTAGCAAGTTTCTCAGATAATGATTCTTCTCAACAAACATGATGTGACTTATTAAAGACCTGAACCAGAATTTGTTGTATTACCGCAGGCCTGGTTCCTACGGTATATCACCGTGTCCCGCAGCCATAGGGAGGAGGAGGAGGAGAAGATCCAGCAGGCAGGAATTGTGCAGCAAGATTGATTGATTTAATTATTTTACAAACTCTTTTATAGACTTTTTTCTTCATAGTCTAATTGGACAAAGGACCAGCCACCCCTTGGGGGTGATTGGCCAAAATCCTAAAACATCCATTATCAAAATATTTTCTACTATACCATAAACAAGACTTTCCAAGGTTGCAGGTGGCTTGGTTGTTTACATTCCCTGCTAGCTCTTCTGTGAGAGAGAAAAGTCTCTCACGGACTTAGAAAAATAACAAGAAGATCCTGACTAACAGCATTTTTGTACCTACAGTTGTAACCAGAGGAATAAGTATAGTTGGTATAAGAAAGACCTCTGTTTTTATCCCAAAGATAAAGAAAAGGTAACTTTCTGATACTGTAAGCAATAGCTGTAATATGTGCAGCTGTTTCATTACTTTAGTTTATTTCTTGCTTGAAGAAAGTGATTACTGTGGCCAATCTTATAATATCAAACCTCAAGATATTTTAAACCTGTTTTGCTTTTTTGTTTTAATGCCTCTTCCTTTGTCACAGCAGCTGCATTTGTATGCTTTCACAGATAATATTCAGGATACAGTGTTGCTACTTTAAAGAGTAGTACTGTAGTTTCTGGCTGCATCCCCAAAGTACCTTCAGTTCACCACATGCTCAGAAACCAGAAGAAAAAGGGGTTTTTCTTTATGGATGAGTGTGTGTTTATTTTGTTATCACAGTTCATTTCAATTAGGCTTTTTTTTTTGTTTGTCTTAAGATTTTGGAAGTCACACAGCACCACAAGAAATTCTGGAAATAGTGCTCAACAGACTATTTCTAATGCCATCTCTCTTGGAATCTAATGCAGTATTCTAATGGTGCTTCTGCGTAGCCATTCATTGCATCATAAAAAAAAAAAAAAAAAAGAAAAAGAAAAAATAAGTAATTAATTAAATAATGAATGCACAAATAAATAATATGTTAAAAAATAGATATTTTAAAGAAAAATATTGTTCAAGCCAGACAGAGAAAGGGAATCTTTAGATTTTATAACAAATAAAATATACCTTTGTGCCTGCTGCTCTTGATTTAAAATTTTTTACATTCATGGCAAAAAATACTTTCCTGGGATACTTCAGTGTTCTCCAGAATGTTACTCACATCATGGAAGTCATATAGAATTCATCTTACCTAAACTTCAGTCATTGAGATGTAAGGATATAATCTAAGCCATTTGTTTAAGTTACTGTGTACTAAATGGAAAAGATAGGCATGACTTGTTCTTTCAAGGCAACTCATTCCATCTGGATGGATTTTCATCTCCAAGTAGCTTTTTATTTCAATCAAATATAATACATATATAAACACACCATGTGGGTAGAATGAATGCCATTTACTTTAAGCCTCAAAAACATCCCAGATTATTTTTCCAGTCCCAAGTTAGCACATTTGTACCACAACTAGCTTTTAGTTAGCTGTTTTCTAATCACTTCTCAGTCTTTTTTCCTTTGTTCTTCTTGCCAGGTCTTTTAGAGCTTTAAGTTGTTTCGGCCACACAGTGACTGGTAAATATAAAGCCTTTACTGTCAGAGTTGTTGCCAGTGTGGAAATAACTTGTTGGGATCACTACCAACTGACAACTTTTTTTGCTCCCAGAGTGGATTATTTTCAAAAGATAGTATCTCCTTAGAGAGAAGAAAAAAAGAGGAATTGAGATATTTGATCAATTGTCTTTTCATATTCAGGAGGCGAACCAGGTAGGCCAAAAGACAAAGTGGCATCTTAAATGACTTCAAAATTGATTTTTTTTGTTTCAGGATATGGGGGGTTTTAGTCTCTTAAAGCATGCTTTCTAAAACCTGTGTTTCTATTTGATTAGAAGTGAAGTGGTTGAACTGTGACTGCCATTCTGGGAAATGGTGAACTATCAGTTAAAAGAAAGAGGTACTTGAAACGTATAAAAGGACAGGAAATCAGTAAAAGGGACTTGAGAGACAGAATTAGCACTTGAGTAGAAAAAAACCATACGACACCTGAGAACACTGCCAGACCAAGAGGGAAAGAAGGGAACAGAACAACGCTTTCTGCCAAGGCCAATATTCACAGAATTGTAGAATGCTTTGGATTGGAAGTGATCTTATAGATGGTCTAGCTGCATCCTCCACTAGATCAGTTTGCTCCCATGCAGACAGGCTGAGAGAGTTGGGGCTGTTCAGCCTGGACAAGAGAGGGCTTCAGGGAGACCTTACAACACCTTCCAGTACCTAAAAAGTGTCTAAAAGAGAGCTAGAGAGGGACTTTTCACATGAGCATGTGGCAACATGGCAACATGGATTTAAACTGAAAGAGGGTAGGTTTAGATCAGATATTAGAAAGAAATTCTTTACTGTGAGGGTGGTGAGATACACCTCAAAGCAGGTTGCCCAAAGAAGTTGTGGATGCCTCATTCCTGGAACTGTTCAAGGCTAGGATGGACAGGGGAAAAGAAATTGCTATAGTGATATTCAATAAAAACGTTTATTTTCTCTCATAAGGAATAAATGGTAATCTTATAAGATATAGTAGAAGTCTGATGACACAATATTGGCCTACAACACTCCAAACATGCAGTGGAATAAATAAACAATAATGGAAAATTTAAACCAAAAATAAATTCGTATGTTACAAAAAACTACAAGCAGAAGAAGGAAAAATGGGATGAACATTATGATCACAAAATAAGACAAAAAAACATAGCAGGTGCATGTGGGATGATGTAAAATATCTGAGATGATTGATATGACATATAAGAATGCCATGCTGAAGATTTGCACTCTGAGACAGAATCATAGGCTGAATCAAAATCAGAGAATACAATTCAAGAAAGTTGTGATAGTAATCCAACAGGAATTTCAGAAAGTGAAGCAGTAAGTAAAGAGCTTAATATTCAAAAAGCATGATAACTGTCTTAAAACCTGATAGAAGATACTTTAGTGATAAATACAAGTATGCATTTCTGGATGTTTTGGAGGTTTTGTATCTTTCCCCATAAAGCAGTGGTTCATTTGCTACCATATATGAATGTTCTTTTTCCAATCTGCATGTTGGTCTTGTCCATGTACTTCAATGTTTTGAATGAAGACTGTAATCTGCTGTGTAACCTTGATGGTAATAAACTTCAAATATCTCTTTTACTATCATTTTATTTATTACTATTATTTTTGCAGTTTCATCATCAATTCCAGTCCTCACAAGTTTGTAATTACAAATATCTTAACAGTAGACCCACATTTTCATTCATTCATCAAAACCCCAGATGGTACAAAAAGAGGGGAACAGGTTTTGGGAGGAGGGATTGCCATATGGAAAGCAAGTACAAGAAAAGAGCAAACACAGAATAAAACATATGGAAAAATGTCTGTATGGAATAAATCAAGTTAGTCTTATGGAAGTTATCTTTGGCCTCTCCTGACTTTTATTTATGTCTCTGACTAGCAATTGCCTACATCTTATCTTTTACCAATGCTGAGGAAAGAGAAAAAATGTATTAAAATTAAATTACAGGAAAATAAAATTGTACTTGAATGGAGAAATTTCAACTTCTTTATGAGATAACCTTCAGACAGAACTACAGAAGAACTCTGATTCAGGGTATGAATATGCTGCCCTTTACAATGAATTAACTTCTTGAGGACTCCTTAAAATGTATTACGTGATACAGAGTTTTTATTCCACTGGTAGCAAGTTAATTTGCATTATGTCCTACTGCTTCAAATACAAATAATGAAAAGATAAGGACAACATTTCATGAAAGGTGTGCTAGATTACATGATCTGGGGTTTTTTTGTAGAATAAAATTTTAATATAAGCTTTCACATCCATGACTTGTTGCTAAGATAAAGAGAAAAGCAGGTGGTTTATTAAAAATGTTTTCAATACAACACCTAGTCTTTTTATTAGTTTATAAAATTATATAACTGAACATACAAACCAATCTAGCATATTTTCTAGTAAGAATTTTGTAGGTAAGCAAGCAATGCATTATATTTTAGATAGTGTGGGGTCTGAATAATCTGGAAGATTACACAGCTATTACTACTTGCTGTTGAGACGATATTATTTAATGCTACTGCACTAAACAAAGCAAATTTAAGAAAAATAAGCACCATTTGTAGAACTGAAATTTTATGGCAAACAAAATTTTATGTGTCAATATGAACATGAAATAATATTTCATTTTCTTCTCTTTTTATTTGATTTTCAAATAAGGAATAGAAGAAAAATGTAGCTAGTTAGAATGGAGTCATTATGATACTGTTAACTAGTAAGCTATATATGTGGATGAAAGCAGGAAGTTTCAAAATGTACCAGAAAAGACTGCATGTCTATCAAGACAGGTGTGTTAAAAATCACATCTAACTGTAGGTGTTTAAATATAATATCTTTGCACAAATATATGTTTAAGCTTGTATAATAGAGCAAATATGTCTCGGGTTCAGATGGGCTGATGAGCACTGAGCATCAGTTCCATCGAACAGAGAATGCTATTCACCTTATTCTAAGACAAAAATTTATGTGTGATTTTTATCTAACATGGATTTACAGCTTAATTTGAGATATCCAGAATATCTGCCAAGCTTCCACTTGCATTCCAGAAATGAACAAGACTACCACTTGGATCACTGTCATATTTGCCAGCCTTCTGGGGATTTCTTGGATCTCTTAAGACATTTCAGACTGCACTAGACATCTATGTCTAGCAAATTCAGTCAAATATCTAGTTGGATGCTGTCATATGCATTTAGAAATTTCCATTTAAATGCCTTCATATATGAACTCATTTCCATCCCAATGGTCCTGGGATGACATTATTAACTTGAAAATACGTTGTAAGAGGTTGAAATAGGTTCTTGGAACAGAAATAGAATTGGCTGATTGCAGACCAAAATCTGGCTCTGCCACACTGGAAAGAAATTTTCTAATCCTTACATTATTTCAGGTTGGTAAGAGCTGAGAAATTTCCTGCTTGCCAAGGATGTACTTTCTCCTGATTTTTTTCTGACTGTAGAGTTCTAGCATAGCCATTGTAACATTGCAGCCACCATTGTAATGGCAATCTGTAGCACTTCTTTGCCTCAGAATGAACATACAAGTTATTAAAATCCTGGCTGACAATCTTCTGCCTTAGTCACATTACATTATAAATAGAACTCAACTACTAAGTGGAAACAAAGTGGAAAGAAAACAAGCAGTTAAACCTACAGATAGGAGTTTTTTCAAGTAGGTGTATTTTCTAAGGAATATTTGCTGAAATGTGGGTTGAAAATAACTTAGCCCAAGAGGAATATCAGAAATGCTAATTATCTTGCAGAACAGTAAAATAGGTAGGTATTTAAATATCAGTAAATATCAATATTGATATTTAAATATCAGTATTTGTACACTAAGGCACCCAGGTTGGGTAAAATCATGTTTTAGATCTGAAGGTAAAGGACAGCAGGACACACAAAAAGCATTTACAACTCGTTTATAGTAAATGTAATATTTTTTTCTATCCTTTTTAAGGGTATAATTCACAAAAATGGATTAGAGAAGTCTTCTAAGTGAATAAGGAAAAGAAAACATAGGAAACATTGAAACAAAATGAGGCACACACCTAAAATTCTGACTGTCGTGAGGGCTCTGGTAACCACTTACAGCCTCAACAGAGCATCTTTGAGTGGTTAGATACCTCCAGGCTTCCTACTTCTATGTGACTAAGTTGTATCTATAGCAACAGATTATTAGCTTTAGCTGTTATTTCAAGACAGGCAGCAGAAAATCTCCCTTCTCCTGACTGTTTTCTTTAGGTTGATAGGTTGATGGTAAAATATTCTAATTCCCACCCCCCCACACACATCCCTTTGGTTTGGAAAGAATCCTGACTTCACATTGTTTCTAAGTCCTTTGAAGTACTATTAAGTAAAGATACCTGTGTGTGTGTTTTCAAATAAGCTTAACAATGTCAAAGCTAATCTTTGAAATGAACCTCAGTACTGGTTTTGATTTGCACATTCTGAAAATACCTACAGGTATGGACTTCTTGGTGCTTAATTATGTACAGTAGCAATGGTCTATCATAATTTTAGATTTCACCAACCTAGACAGCTGTATATAGACTAAAAGTTTTGGCCAAACCATGCTCATAACCTCTCTCACTGGAAGAAACTTTATCTAAAGTTTATTCCTTATTGTCTCTGTTTCAGTATCAATCACACATTCAAGACCTCTGTCATATGTTTCAGTATAGCTCAATTTTAGTTTCATAGTGGCATGAATTTCCTGATTCTATCATCTTAACTTCTTAAGTGTTTAATGCCACTTGCATTGCCGATATTGAACTTGATGATACAGGTCACTGATTTTCAGTTAATTACAAATTAATAAATCCATAAACTTCTTTGATCCTTATTAAACTGCTTGAGTTGAAGAGTTTTTACCTGCAATTACATCAATATTGATTTACCAAGTATTATGCACATGAAAAACTGCCTATGCTTCCCAGTCTACAATCTAGCACAGAACCATCATGCTCAAATATTTCTAAGGCAAATGAAGCTGCCTTAGACTGTTCCTCTGCCTGAGGACACTGGCTTGTTTACTGCTCAGTTTTTCTGTTACAGGTATCCAAACCATTCATTTCATCTGAACACAGTAATACCTGAGCTAGGTCTGTCTCAAATCTTTTTTAATCATATGTTTTCAGGCCGTGAGAATTATGTGAATTATCTCAAGGAGTCTCTTTCTACAATGCGTGTAGCACAATGAAAGTTTATTTTCCTGTCTCTTCCCTGAACTAAGATATCAAAAGCTGCTCTTGAGTCATCAGAGCTTTTCTGAGATGGTTCCACACCTGAATATTATTTGCTGTATTGGTTGTGTCAATACTATCAATGTGAAATCTGAAATACCCATTGCAGAGTTTCCAAGTAGTTTACTTTGTGATATCTTGTGCAAGTGTCTAGGATTTCTGATAGTTTGTCTATACCTAGAATACTTATATAAACCCATTGAAAAATTTCCCAGATTGATTTTTCATTTTTATTTATTTTCTTTTGAGATCAGATACCATTGAAATGCTATGAATTTTTCAATGATCCTCTAAGAAGTAACAAGTGGGATTCATGAGACTGAGAAATGAGTCCTACAAAACTTCATAATAACACAGGCTCCACAGTTTGTTTTTTATTTTTAACTTGGTTTCTTAATATTCAGACTGTTTTCTGTCTGTAAATATTGCTTAGGGTCAGTTTTGGGCTATTATGGTTCTAATATGAAGATATAGTTCTGGGAACTAGTGAAGTCACTGTAACCAGAACTCAAGGTCTTCCATGGCTCGAGACGGTAATGGTTTGAATTCAGACTCCTAAGCGAATTGGACTGATATTCAAAGAGCTTAAACATACACTCTCCCAATAACACCAAGCAGGAACTGTAAATGCTGAACAATGCTTTTTAGAAGCAAACTTCTCTATCCATTTGCTCTATCAATTTTTAGTTCCTACTGTTCAGCTCTCTCCTAATTCATGTTAATACATGTTTCTTTCAGTTTCCTTTGTAGAAAACAAAATTAGAAACAACTTATGTTCACATTGTATTAAGTCATATCTTGATGCATTTCACTTAGTTTTTTGTGAAGGTACATAACGAAGCTGTTGTGTTTGGGACAGCTAGATGTATAGAATTCAAATTATGGTGAGACACCAGAAACACAGCACTATGGGGTGATTTCTTGTTCCAAATTTTTGGCATTAGGCTATTCTGTACATTTGGAACGTATCAGAGAATAGATAAAAAGTTCCCTGGGGAATCTGAAGAATGATTTCCTAGCCAGCCTTGAAGACACTCCATTTGATGTACAGAAAGAGCTTTAATGACAGTGCAAGAAAAGTCTGGTTCATTTCACCTATTGAGATCTGCTGTAATGCCAGAAAGGAACAGTTTGTTAAAGCATCAAAAGGACAAATAAAATAGTATGTGTCTTCTGCCAATACTTTCTACAGTAGCAGTGGAGGAACAGACAGAAAATAGTTGAAATCTAAAAATCAAGAATAGCTGATAACAACAATTTAAAGTGTTTTAATTGACTTTGGTAATCATCTTCCTTATTACTTAAGCTACTTAATTTTATCAAACTTGTACTTCAAAGGAGGTGAGGCTGCAGAATGCTTTGTATGATCTCATAATTACGAATTCTTTGCTGCACCTCTCTTAAGCTCTGTATTGATTTACACGAGGGCAAACAGCTTCTTGAGGCTGATCTATCAAACACGACAATATTTTAAAATAAAATTAACAGACACATCCTAACCACCCTCACCCACCCAGCAAAGCAAACAGCCACCAACAAAACAAGCCCCAAAAAACAGATTGAAGGCTGTGACTCAGGTTAGGTACAGGAATTTCTTTCATCCTTTATGATACTCTGTTACTTGTTATGTCTACAGGTTGTTTAGCTTCTACAGCAAATACAAATTTAACTTGTGTAACAGGACCATCTGTTGAGGTTACTGTGTTTACTAGCTCCTAGTCATAAATTTTTGATGATGGTAGCAGAAAAATATTCAGTCTTTTTGGACATATGTTTCCATCTTCTATACACTAACTTTCAAGTCAATGGGATTGGTCTCCTTTTTCCTTTTCTAAATGTTTTGAGGGAATGATTTTGTCTCTATTCTGCTGATATTAACCTACATCACTCTAACGGCATATTCTAATCTGACGTGGCCATTATCTCACAGATGATGTGAACTAGTGTAAATGCTTTCAGCAACTTCTGTGGCACACATAGCCTAAACCTTGAGACAAGGGAAACCTTCACCTTCATTCTATGATCAAAATGCCACTAAATAACATACAGATACATCTTGACATCAGCCAGCTGCCATTCTGGGTTTATACCCAAATTCATATCCTACTTAAACCACAAAAATTCACATCAACTGCTATTTCTGTTTTCCTGCTTCAGTTTCTTTATCAGCTGATTCTCATTCCACTCCAGCAATTGCTGGTTCCAAGTATGCTTATAACACTATCATTTTATTTCTTTAATCAGTATTTATTGTTTTCAAAAATAACAAAGAGAAAACTGCAGGCTTGGTGATCATCAAACTAGTATCAACTCACTTTGTTTTGAAACTTAATACAGGACAGTAACCCATTTATATATAGTTGTCAGTTTTAGAAGTGGCTATTTCTCTAGTGACTTCACTTGCTTTTGGGTGGAGAAGAAAAAACAAACTAAGAGTAAACCCTCAGAAAACTATGCAACATATGAACTTGCCTTTTGCTCCAGCATGTTTTAGTGGTGGGTTTTCTGTATGATAGGTTTAGAATAGCTGTATTATAGAAATCCAGGAATTTTGTAACTTGGTGCCAAATTCCTTTGATTTTATTCACTCTGATTGATGACTTTCATGAGAAAACTTTGCAAATAACTTATATCATACTTAATATTCAGTATCTTACTGACATATTAACAGTAAAGCATCTCTTCCTAACAACAGTCTCACACATTTCCTGAGTATATATTCTTTTTTCGGACAAAAACTTGTAGAAAATCTCAGAGTAATCAAACACAGTGATAAGAACCTTTCCAAAAACCTTTCTCACCACTGGTCTCTTATGTATTAAAAAAAAAGTGTTAGTTAAGTGGTTTATTATCTCCAGTAATAACTTTCAGAGTAATTTATTTTATACTAAGCATATGTTGTTTTTATTTTTCTATAGATGTTTCTCATGATCAATCTGTGGCATCACTCAGCTTTCAAAAAGCTCACATAAATAATAATAAGAGCATAGTATCTCATCTGTCTGCAGGATTATAGAAAAAAAGCCATATCACACTAAAATATTAAATAATAGAAAAAGAAAGTGACTATTCTGTCATTAATCTGCTGTAACAGCTGATAGTTTCTTTATGTTCACAAAATTTAGCAAAGAAGGTATCAGCAGCAACATGCTTATAATTCGTTCACTTACACTTCACAAAATAGCTCAATGCTTTTATGGAATGAAGAGAGCTATGGGAATGAGAAAGGATGGAGTGAATTCAACAGTGTAAATAACATGCAGTGTTACAATAATGTGTATGGAAAGATCGCTGGGGGTAAAATTAGAGGAGACTGAAAAGTTATATTCACATCCCAACAGAGGTCATTACAATACAGAAATTATAAGGCAGAATACATTTGCTACTCTCTGCAAGGAATGTGGTTGGTATGCTGGAGACTTATTCCACAATGATTCCCCACACCCACAATCTGCAGCCATAGCTCCTGCTAAGGGAGATGGAACAGAGGGTAGAGCGAGGTGGAGACACCTCAGCCGGACTCTGCTGAGATCCTTGCAGGCAGGGCAACTTGATGGTACTTTGCAGCTGAGAAACTGCATACCACCTGTCAGCCAAGGGAAACAGGAGATGTCCTGTTGCTGAGCCAACAACTGTGCAAAATCACTCTCGTCAGGTGAACTTGGTTCACTATAACCTAATTTTAATATTAATGCACGCCTCCATCCCAAAGATACCTGTCTCCAAGGTGCAACCACGCCTCATTGGGCACATGCTATTTTCTTTTTTTTACTGTATCTTTAAAAGCAAAGTGAGAAGATTTCACACCAATCAGTTACAAAAGTATGCATGACTTGAGTCACTCCAGCTTCACCTAAACATAAAGAAATAGTATAAAAGTAAGTCAAGAATGGAGGAAAGTTAGTAGAGACTCCATCTTAATTGCTGGGATCAGTCGATGGGCTGAACCTGTCTTCTCCCCCACAGGGACACCTACTGCGTAAGAACCACACTCTGTGCATGCTGAATATTTTTACTGGGGATTAGAGCTTGTCTGTGTATTGCTTTGAATATGTTTTTGCAGTCACATGCTATCACCAACAATCCTCAACATTTAACCAGTTACAACTTTATATTAATAAAGAGTGTTATTCTGTAAACTTTTAGTTCCTTCACAGGTGCGGGGAGTCACTGGTAGTGAGTTTTATACTCAAATATAGAGGAAGACCCACTGACGGGTCTCCCTTATGCTTTTGGTATTTCTCCCTGACAAAGTCAGTCAAACCATCCTCTGAGCCAGTAGGACTGTCCAGTGAAGTTCCCCCTAACAGGATGCTGACAGACTGTCAGGCACAAGGGTCTTGACTTTTCTGGGGTGCTGACAGAAAAATTAAATAATAAGGGTTGAGTAAATGTCCCCACACTAAGGGTCAAGAAAATATCCCCTTTTTACATGACAAATGTGACTGCAACCCATTATGAATTTGGTTTTATTTTTATTTTAATCATCTCAAAATATGAGAACGATTTTAAAGCTCACATAAGGACAATCAGATTTCACTGTTATGAGTGAATGAGGTGAATGACTTTTACTAATTCACTAATCACTCTTTCTCCATTCACTGTAAACACTACGTATCTCCTGCTACATATCATGAACTTATTAGAACTGCAGAAAAAAAAAATAGTCATGACATGGGAATTTCATGGGCATGACAAATGACAGCATAAGGAACTGCAACATTGCACAGGTGGCTAAGGGAGAAGACATGAGAAACATCCAAACAACACAGGCGGCAGAAGGAAAACACTGGGATCATTTGGAGAGCAGAGTCCTGCAAGGCCAGCATTGCCTTGGTAATTCCATTGTCTCAAGGACAGTGGAAGCTTCAGACAAAGTTTATTAAAGAAGTCCTGCTGCTGTGTTGGAAGGTCAGAAAGGACTCCTTTGTGTATTTAAACTCTTTCAATGAAAGGGGTTTAAAGACAGGTAAATCCTGCCTTTCCCTCAGATTTTGGCAACAGTTTAAATTTAAGGAATTACTTTGGCCCACAAGTTCTAATGATGGCAAATCAGATATATTTTTAAAAATAAATTATGTATTAAACAGACAAAAGATCTTAATCAAAATTGCTTACTACACAGTATAAAATTAAAAGAACTACTGGTAGATCACAGCATAACAGAAAACTATCAAGCTATCAAGGTACCTATATTAAAGATAGCAAAGGAATAGTCTCAATTAGGAATGGAATTTAACTTACCACCAAAATTATGATAATATACACAGATTCCTTCACTTAACCTCTGGGAAATAACTGGGAAACAGGTGTCCCTATTCACAGAAGAAACTCCGCACAATTCCAGGAAAAACATACAGATGATTTCTACTTTTTGAAAGTTTGTTGTGGATTTTATAGTTGTAAAGTGAATGTTAGTCAGAAACCCAGCTTATCTTTCCAGATCTCACTTCAACAGTAAGATGTTTATTGGAATTTGGGGGATGCCAGACTAATGTTAACCCCATTGTGCCAAAATAACTCACTTTAAGACAGCTTGTTCTGTTTAAGTTATCTGACTGGTTAACAAGCAACAGATAAGCTGTTGAGGGCCAGGGGGTGGGGCAGGAGGGGGAGTAAAATGCCCTCCTACATCCATCTGTGACATCATAAGATTCACAGATGATCCGTATTGTGGTATCAGGAACTAGCAAGCCTGGCTGCAAATGCAGTAAAATTGAGATCAGTGAGGAAAACATAGTAAGGACAGGTTGTGTATTTGGAGGAGACTTGAAAGGAGAAATGGGAACAAATAGAATGGTTAAGAAAAAGGACTAGAGGATGACATGAGCAAGTTGCGTAACTGGGGCTTTTTGGGACTCCGTGCTGGGCAGCCCTGAGCTTGATCACAACAGTCTGCAGTCTAAATAAATGATAAAGTAAATCTCTTATTCTTAGCATACTGCAGATAGCAAACCTACTTCCAGGAGCAAAAGAGGGATTAATGGGGTGATTTTTGTGGCTACAGGTGCATACTTACATGACTGGATCCAATGATCAAATCATTTACGGGTATCATGATGCTAATTCCTGTTACAGGAAAGCATCAGCAGCTACTTGTCACTTTCTAATGGAATTTACCTATTCAAGTGTTAGGGGGAAAAATATTGTAAACTTTGTTTGTTATTTGGCAAACTTTCCAATTTGCAGTTACCTGAATTATTTAGAACTATTCATCATATTTCCAAGATAAATTTTACCCTTTCAAAAATTACAACATAGAACAAAAAGCCACATCAAATGTTCCTGGTGGGGTCTGGTGCTTTCGAAACAGGTGAATGCTGTTATTTTTGTGCAATTTTAAGCTGTACAATACAAAATCAACAGTGTAAAATAGTTTTGTATGACAAGACTAATTGTCGCTATTCCAATAAAGAAAAAATATATGGTGTTTATTTGTAGAACAGTTGGGAATGAGAGAAAGCTGGAAGTATTTTGTGCATTTTTCCTACTCTACCAATGAACAGCTATGGCTGAGTCACTGACAAAGAGTTATTTTTTTGCTTGGTTTTTTTTTCAGAGGAAATTAATGAAGGTATTATTTACATCCTCAGCATAATTCAACAGCTAATATTAAATAATTATCCAGTATTCATTGGTTCATCATGATTCACTAGCCCTTATATGCCACGGTGATTTCAAGTGGGCAGTAATTGATTTGCCATTTTAAAAGACTAAAATTTCTACCCCACTGCCTCTCAAAATTCATTTTGACAATTCAGCTTTAGTCTGCTATATATTAAGCCAGTAGCAAGGCCAAACATCTAACCTGAGATCTCAAGTCAATAAGACGACTTTCTAGCAATGTTTTCAACCAACCTACTGATGACTGACATGTGAAATCTTCATTCACATTTATACACACCAAACATTAGAATTACTTAATAGAAATTAAGAAAAAAATAAAATCACAAGCTGGGGTATCATGAAGCACTCAGGTATTTACGCAGTGTGTGTTTGCTTTGGTATTCTAGCTTTTGGATAGAAGGTGCCACAAAAGAACCATTATTTTCTTAAAAATTCATGATTTTCTCTTTCTCTTCATCTTGTCTTCACTAGAAAGTCAAACTAACTGTTTCCTATGTGGTAGATGATCTTTTAGGACTGTCAGGCATTTGCTCATTAAACACAAGTAACTATAGACTATAGAAAGCTTAAATCTGCAGGAGCAATGATATGACAATTTTAATATTGCTTCTCATATTTTTCAGGTTTACCAAGACATGTATTTCTAAATTTCTTGCTAAGTCCTCAAGAATACTTGCAGTGGCAAAAAACTTAAATCAGAAGAAGCTAACTTAAAATTTATGTGTCAGCAACTGCCAGTAATAGCATCATTCTGATTATTTCCCACAATGTTTAACCATGAGAATCAAAATCTGTTTTAGCACATGTGACCAGGAGTGAATGTATGAAATCTAAAAAAACCCCAACAAAGCTAGTTCCTAAATATATTTAAAACTCTAGTGTGAGGTGTGTGATAGCAAGAAAGGGAGAGGGTACAGAGATAAAGAAAGAGGGTACAGAGATGAAAGCCATAAAATACTGGTGTATGAATTGGCGTATCAAGACAACCACCAGCATAGTCATCGCAATAATAAAATGGCCTGAAGAACTCGCAAGGGCTTTTGATGTCTTGCTGGTGGTGGTGGCAAAAATATACTTGTGAGCCTCCATTAAGCCTCAAAATCAGAAAAGGACAGCAAAAAAAAAAAAAAAACCCAAACCCTAAACATATTAACTTGCCTGTTTGGAAGATGAAGGTATCCATCAACCTTTTAAAGCAAGATATCATAGCAGTTTCTGAAATATTTTATACTTGATGTGATGGAAGAGGAGGGACTGGCAAAATGACAGAAATGCAGGATAGTGATATATATTTTGTGATTTATAAAATTTCTGTTGTGCTTATCCAGGACCTTAAACTCTGGATTTCACTCAAAGTTTACTCTATGTTCAGACTGTATAAAAATCCAGCCACAGGTTACTATACTCATTTAAACCATATTCTGAAATCCTAGAAGAAGCCACAAGAAATACAGCTTCCTGGAGTAATCTGGCTGACCTGCATGATCCAGTATCACCTAAGAAAATCTTATCCTTCTCCCAGAGTTTTTAATTTCTGATTCATTCTCAGAAAGAGTTCTGTCCTACCCTTTTCCATTGCCTACTCCTTCAACTCACTCACAACAGAAGCAGAACAAAATCCACAGATTCCACACATACAAAGCCTCATTTCACACTTAATTCCACATGCCAAATGCCTTCATGGAATCTCTGATGCTGAAATTGGTAAAGAGGAATAGCAAAAAATGGTAAAGAGGAATTGCAAAAAATTGCAGCTAGGAGGCCTCATCCTGTGCCCACTAACTCCTGATTCAAATGTGATGTACACAGCAATCTCCAAAGACAAGCCTGTGAACTGAATTATAGATGTACTTGTTACTAAAAATTGCAGACTCAATAGATACCAGTTGATAGCATACTCATTTTGCCTAGCCTTCATCCTAGCCTTCATACTCTTCATTATACCAAAAGTAATAATTTACTGCCTTTCTCTTTCCATTAGGAGCTGGGATCTCACCCACATCTTTCTCAGCTCCAGTGCTACATGCCTTTTCTTCAATTTGTCTAAATGATTAACATAATGAAGTTAAACCCAGAGTAATTTCTCTTACCCTGTATTTGGCCTGAAGGCTGCTCTATTTTAAACCTGATGATGGGGTTGCATGCCCAAAAGCTTGTCATCATTTTACCCATCTATACTTAGTCTTAAAAAAAATCCAAAAACCCCCAACCATTACTTGTCTCTTAAAATCCTTCCTCATAAACTAATAGGAACTATTTATTCTATTTTAGAATTAACCACAAGTTAAAAAACAGTGCAAATCCTCAAAATGAATAGCTAAGTTTGCCTGTTGCTTTTTGTGCTTAAATATACACCATCAAATATCAAATGCCTGAAAAACTGGACATAAAAAACCCCAAACCGAACAAACCAAAAGACAAGTTTGTATTTAAGAATTCTCTCTACCTTTAGACTAAGGTTAGGGACACTGGTGAGTTTTCAGTCCATTGTCACAGCTGAGACTTAGCTCTGGTTTTGCTTTCACAAGTTCAGACTTCATCCTGGCAACTTAAAATTGCCTATGTTCTTAATACAGAAGTGCCTCTAGAGGGTATGAGTTCAAGGTTAGATCCACAAATTAGCACTGTAAAATATACATGGCCTACAGGAAACAAAAATGTAATTTATTACTTCATTGCCTAATACAGTAGTATTTTAGGATAATTATGACAAATACAGAATAGGACCAAACGAAAGACAAGTGTGATATTCTATGTGTGTGTTTGTGCATGCTTAATAGCTATATGAATTTAAGAATATTTACTATGTATCACTTTTAAAATGGAAAATATGGAACAATTTTCTGCAATTTATAAAGTAACAGCAAGCATCAGAGAATATTTGGAAAGAAATACCAAAATGTGGGAACCTGAAAATAAACTGAGTAAGCAAATAAATTAAAATTAACAGAGGAAGACTGTAATTATTCTCTGTTAGAAGTGGGAATTAGTTTGAAATGAAACCTAAACAGAAACTTAAAATTTGTCTGTCAGCAATTTGGCATAAACTTAGTTACTTAAATGGCAAACCTATTGCCATTTGCAATGCCCCAGGGACTTCATCTTCACCTGCCATCCCAAAAAAGCAGAGGTGTTTGACCAGCCAATTGGCATCAAATCTAAACCATCCCTGTTGCAACAGGAGGCCGTTTTCTCTTGTCCTACAACTTGTTACTTGGGAGAAGAGACCATCCCCCACCTGGCTACAATATCCGTTCAGGTAGTTGTAGAGAGTGATAATGTCTCTCTTGAGTGTCCTTTACTCCAGACTAAACCACAGCTCTCTCAGCTCCTCCTCACAAGACTTCTGCTCCAGTGCCTTCATCAGCTCCTTTGCCCTTCTGTGGACTTGCTGCAGCACCTCAATGACTTTCTTTGAGTGAGGGGTCCAGAACTGGACACAGGCTTTGAGGTGTGGCCTCACCAGTGCCAAGTAAGGCGGTGTGATCATTGTCTTGGTCCTGCTGGCCACACTATTTCTGATACAGACCAGGATGCCACCGGCCTTCTTGGTCACCTGGACACACTGCCAGCTCATGTTCAACTGGGTGTTGACCAGCATTCTCATGTTCTTTTCTTCTGGGCACTCATCCCAAGCCTCTGTCATTCCATGGGATTGTTGTGACACAAGGGCAAGGCACGTCACTTGGCCTTGAAACTCATACAATTGGTTTTGATCCATCAATCTAGCCTTTACAGATCTCTCTGTAGAGCCTTCCTACCCTTGAGCAGATCAAGCACACCACCTGGTGCCATCTGCAAACTGACTGAGGGTGCACTCGATCCCTTCAACCAGACCACTGATAAAGTTATTAAACGGGACTGGCCCCAATATTGAGGTCTGGGTAACTCATGACCATTCACCATCTGTGTGTAACTCCATTGACCACCACTCTGGGCCCAACCATCCAGTCAGTTTTTAACCCAGTGAATAGTGCGCTCATCCAAGCCTTGAACACAAGGAGTTGGGAGGGAGCACAGCCAGGATACCTGGCCAGAACTGGACAAAGGAATATTCCATACCATGCAATGTCATGCTCACTGTGAAAACTAGGAGCTGACTGAGTGAGTGGTTGCTGCTTGAGAACCAGCTAGACATCAGTCAGCATGAGGTGAGCAAGCAATTGTATTGTTTATCACTTGTGTTTTCACTGGTTTTATTCCTTGCTCTCTTTTTCCTTATTTTATTACTAAACTGTTTGTATCTCAATCCATGGGTGTCAATTTTTTCTGCTTCTCCTCTCCATCCTGCTGGGGCAGGGACTCTCTCGTGCAAGACTTCTTGTAATGTCCCCTTCAGCTGCATCAGGGCCTGGGGTAACTCCTGCTGCTAACACTGGTCTCTGCTTACTTGATGCTCAGAAATGCACCTGGGTCACCTTGCTCTACCCGACATTATCTCAGGAAGGAGGGCTTTATGAGAACTGCTCTTCATCTGGAGCTTGCAGGGGCACCTGGAGGGCAGCACTGTTAAACAGCTGTGTATTGACTTGAGGCAAAACACCCCAGGCTGAGTTTACCAGGAAGTAGAAGGTGGTTTTCCCCATGTCCAGTAGGGGCTGGTTCAGAGAGTGTCTATGAGGTTAGTACCCTGATTTTTACTTACCAGCACTCTCTGGGCCCAATCATCCAGCTCAGTGCACCCATCCAAGCCATGAGCAACCAGTTCCTGCAGGAGAATGCTGTGGGAAATGGTGTCCAAGGCTTTATTAAAGTCCAGGCAGATAAAACCCACAGCCTTTCCCTAATTCCCTAAACAGGTCATCTTGTCATAGAAGAAGATCAAGTTGGTCAATCAGGACCTGCCTTTCATAAGCCCATGCTAGCTGGGCCTGATTACCTGTTTGTCCTGTACATGTCACATGATGGCACTCATGACCTGACACCAAGGTCAGGCTGACAGGTCTTTTGTTCCCTAGATCCTTCTTCTGGCCCTTCTTGGCAATGCACATCGTATTTGCTAAATTCCAGTCAGCTGGGACCTACCTGGTTAGCCAGGACTTCTGGTAAATGATGGAGAGTGGCTTGGTGAGCACTTTTGCCAGCTCCACAAGTATCCTTGGGTGGATCCTATCCGACCCCAAAGACTTGTGCATTTCCAAGTGGTGTAGCAGGCTGCTGACTATTTTCCCTTGAGCTGTGGAGACTGTTTTGTCCCCTGTCCCTGTCTTCCAGCTCAGATGTTTGGGGCATCTGGAAAACAAGTGGTGCTACTATTAAAGACTGAGGAAAAGAAGGCATTAAGTACCTCAGCCTTTTCCTCATCCTTTGTCACTATGTTCTGACTGCATCCAATAAAGGATGAAGATTTTGATTGTTTATGCATTTATAGAAACATTTTTTTATTTTCTTCTTTTATTGACTAGTTCACTCTTTAACAGCATGTGTAGAACAGGTAGGATATCCCAGGGCACCTTCAGCTATTCTGGTGATCTATGTGTTGCCTGCTAAATTGGGCCTCCTGTGCCTAGGAGTGAGTTTAATGTCTAATATCCAGTTTAACATCATTGTGATTGTTTTTTGGTCAGCTTAGATTGTGGAGCCCATCTCATCTGTATGGCCAAGAACTGGATCTCTCACCAGACTCTACCAGCTGAGCAGACAGGATCTTCAGGAACAAACTGGAAAAATGAAAACTGCCCCACTTGTAGACACTTATACTTAGTCATATGAATGAAGACATCAGAGCTTGCAATGGAAGCTTTCCCTGACAGACTTACCTGGTAAAACTGAAGAAGAATGCTGATGAGACCTCGGTTCAGTGAACTACTCAACACATTTCCATGAGGACTGCTCTGTAACACCTAATGCCCTTTCTTCCTCTGCTACAACTTCTAAGTCAAGCCTTGCAAGTATTTCAACTCCAGGCAGTTCATGAAAAAGTGCTTGTTTTCTATGGGCAATAGAAAAATTCCAGAGCAAGCCTAAATCCAGTGAGTGATATTGCGGGGATATACTACTTTTACTGTGCTAACTAGAAGAAAACAGCATATTCTGTGGTCTGTATGGTTTTAGTTCTTATTTATATCAGATCAAAACAGGCCTTCTATTGCCAAACCTGGACTTTGCTTGAACAGAATCATGCCAAATGACAGTATGAAAAATAACACCAGATGAAACAGCTATGAGTCCAACATTCTCTCTGGCTAAAGAGAGTTGAGAACAGGTTTCATGAAAATATCTCTTTTTAGGGAACAATTTGCAATCATTACAAACACAAGCACTTTTCCAAAATAAAGAACCATCATGATGGTGAAGTTCACTTTACATTTATGCATTAGTAGTGTCCTGGGGCATATTTATTTAGCAGAAAGCAGGTTAGGATCTGGCATGTATGATCTCTAGTTGATATTAAAAATGGCATAGAGATATACTATTCTATAAATAACAAATAAATTTTACCTTTTGGAAAACTGTTCCATAAGAACTCCCTGTGCTATTCTTTGCGGAATTTTGTATCAAAGAATCTAATCTTATTTTATGTTTTTATTGGTCTACAAGTCACCAGTGGGTGTTATGTTAAAAAACAAGAAAACACGCTTGGAAAAAGAGTGCTTAATGTGTATTTTATATTTATGTATATACACATACTTTTATAGATAATATTGTCTATAATATAATAAGGTTAATATCTAAAAAAAGAGAAATGAAAAAATGCATTTCTATTGTAATATGTAGCTAGAAGGGGGTAGCACAGTTTAATTCATGGTGTTAGTAGAATTTAGCCATGCATGTAAAAGAGAAAATTCTAATTAAATATTCATTTAGGTACATTAATCTTGGTTTTTTTGCTGACTTGAGTAGCCTTGTGAGGAACATCTCCTTTTTTAAGATTCCTAATTTGATTTTTTTCTTACTAGAGAGCACAAAACTTACAATATTAGAGGACAACCCTCCAAATAAGGTTAGAAAGAAACAATTCCATATGTGCTTTAAGTATCTGGTCCATTTAAGTGAATTAGGAGGCAGTCACTATTACTTTCAAAATGGATGTAGCAGAACATGCAGGCAAAAATAGTTATACTTGATAAATAATCAGATTATGCTGTTCCAATTTAAACACAGAGTTTATTCTGTCTGCTCCTCCATTCTTACCTACAACACAACAAAAGAATAAATTTTGACTTCTACATTGAAGCCATACAATACCTCCTACAAGACATGGAAATTTTTGGGGGAAGGGATTAAGAACCAAAAAACTTAATTATAATTCAGCACTATTACACACAGTTAATGTACCTGCCACCCAGACTCTCTCAGAGACTTACACCAATATAAGTTATATTTAGGGGGTAATAACCATAAGGGTTGTATAACTTAGAAAGCAGAATGTGGAATCACAGAATCACAAATAATTTGGATTGGAAGGAGCATCTTGATATTGTAGATTCTAATGCTCTCTTCAGATCTGGTCCAATAAGGCAAACGTCTTCAGGGCCTCATCCAGCTTGGAGCTTTGAATACCTCTAAACATGTGATTTCCACAGCTTCTCTGGGCAGATCGTAGGCTTGATCACCCGCATGACATAAAAAGTATTTTCTGACATGTAGTCAGATTTTTAAGTGTTTCAGCTTGTGTCCTATTACTAAATCTTTGAGAGAAGTCCTGCTTTATTTTTTTACATCCTTATATTACATAGCCGTAAGCCGTACAACAGTAAGATCTCCCATCATATTTTCTTCTCCAGCCTGCCCATCTTAGCACCTCCTTATATGGCCCCTTACCATGTAGGTGGTCTCTGTTGGACTCACTTCAGTGTATCCATGTCTTTTTTGTAGTAGGAAACACAGCACTGAATGTTGTACTCCAGTGCTGGACAGAGATGAAGAATCATTTTCCTTGACCTGCTGATGATACTCTTGCTAATGCATCCCAGGATGCTGCTTGACCTTTGTTGCAAGGACACATTGTGAGCAGCAAGAGCTGATAGAGGACTAGAAAGGCTTTAGCAATCTCTCATCATCATGTACCATATGAGCATCCACCACGGAGCTAAACTCCTAGGACATCAGGTTGGGCTGGCAAATGGTTGGACCCATCCCTTAAGAACTAGTCTCCAGTCACTATCATTTGCCACCATATTCCTTGCAGACACTTGTTTCAATCTCAGCAGACACAGGTGTTCCCATTCTGAGTGTTCTTCATTCTCACTTGTTCCTAGGGTGAATATCTTTTCTGAAGCTGCAAATATGCAGGTGGAGAGTGAGTCCTCCTGCCACTGCCAGAAGGCACGTCTTCTGCCTTGTCATCATCCCCGATGCTTTCTTCAGTGTGGTCTGTACCTGCAATTTATTCCTTGCAGCTTGGGACTCAGGCTTTTGTCTCTCCAGGGTCTCTGCACAGACATTGTTGATTTATGTATGTTGTGATTTAACTCTGGTAGTCAGCTAAGTCCCACACAATCACTCAGTCGCTCCTCCAACAAGCGACTAGGAAGGTAATAGGAAAGGCAAAGCAAGAAAAACACATGGGTTGAGACAAAGACAATTCAAAAGGTAAAGCAAAAGCTGTGAGCTCAAGAAAAGCAGAATAAGCAATTCATTCACTACTTCTGATGAACAGGCAGGTGTTCAGCCATTCCCAGGAGAGCAGGGCTCCATCACATGTGATGGCTATTTGGGAAGACAAATAGTATAACCTGGAACGTCCACTCCTTCCCCCAGCTTTACATGCTGAGCATGAGCCCATATGGTATGGAATACCCCCTTGATCAGTTTGGGTCATCTGTCCCAGCTGTGTCCCCTCCCAGCTTCTTGTGCACCCCCAGTCTCCTCACTGGTGGGGTGGTGTGGGAAGCTGAAAAGGCCGTGACTGCTTAGCAATACCTAAAACACTGCTGTGTTATCAGCTCTGCTATTGTGTCACAAATCTAAAATATAGTTCTGTACTAGCTACTATAAAGAAAATTAACTCTATCCCAAGCAAAAAAGCAGTACAATGTGACTCTGTGGGTCTGACATCACCTGTTTCCTCTTTACTGATGCTGCAGTATTAAATTAAATAATTAAAAAGTTATCAGTTGGATGTGAAACTCTTAGTGTTGTTATCCCTGCAATAAAAAGGGAGGATAAAGAAGTCAATGCATGTTCTAGAAATCTAAACATTCATGTCCCTATAGCAAATGGAGGTTAACTCTTAGAAAAATTGATGGGAGATCATTTACGGCATTACAGAGGCAGTAGAAATGGCAGACAGTCAAGAATGGTCTAGCTGGCCATAAATTGGAAGAGTACCAATCCCAGAGGGAACAAAAAGAGAAGACACAAAAATTTTAAGTGTGAAGAGCTCTCCCGATTTCAATAAGATTAAGAGCTTCTCTAATGAATACAATCGGCAAGGGAAGTATTTAACAATGTATAGTACCACTTAAGACATATTAAGCACTTGCATTTCCTTATGACTATTCCTTAGAGATGATTTGAAGGACAAATGGTCTCTTGTGGCAGGGTAGGAAGAATGTTTTCATATTGTTTTTTCTTTCTGAATGTGGCAGAAATAGAGGAACTTTCCTGTGCAGATGACTTATCAATTTTAGGAGAAAAAAGTTTACAACTTGCAAAAGCTATCTGTCTTTGGAAGACACAGTAGTACAGAAGAAGGACATTGAAATGTGCAGCAGGGCTGAATTTCACATTAGTGAGAGAACACAAACAGAATCTTCTGGGTCCACTATGTATCTACACTCATATAATGCATTTTAGTCCTGTATCTCTCTGCAGTTCTCGCAGTTCCACAACAATTAACTTCAATTTTAACAATATCATTGCAGAAATTGGAAATTCTGGGCTTTTCAAACACCTCCTAGCCTGAAAGCAAGCTACTAAAATATTGTATGGCCCACTTTCACCAAAGTACTTAAAAAGACATCCTTCCTCTCTGTGGTGTGTAAGTACAGGTAAGACTCCTGCAGTGAGCAAGTTCTAATGGGGCAGCAGGGCATTCTGTCACCACAGTTTGCACAAACTTTCTGGATTTTATGTCAGGATCAATTCTTCTACTTCATTGTCACCACACTGTCTCAACCCAACCCCCAATAAAGAGTTGATGAATAGCTTGCAGGCTTTGAACCCTCAAGAAAAGTGAGTCTGCTCTGTATCGGAATAGGTAGTTGTGTTATCAGGGCATTCATATGTGTCTGCACCAATGCAAATTAATTTAAAAAAATACTGCTGTCAGTTGCCTCCTCTCTGAAACTTAGGACAGAGAATTTCATCAGCTGCCAAGAAAGCTGTAGAGGCCTTACTTTAGAAAGCATACAGTCCTATTGAAAGGGAGAGAGAGTTCATCAAAACTCTAGACCCTTGATAATTCACCTGATAGTCATTGTGTATTGTTAGGTCCTGCATATGGACATCAGTTACAAAAACTTACCTGGATGACATAAAGGAATGGCCATATGACCACCTGAAGAAGGGGTTGGAATGTAAGTAGAAAGATTTTCAATGGAATCTAAAGGAAACTCCTGGAATTTTTAAAATCAGTTTTAAGACAAGAATGCTTTTTTTGAAGAAGCGTGTAATTTTGTTACTCTCTATTCAATAAATCTAGGCAAATTTTTGCCAATAAATTTAACTCTCAACTGTTTTTTTAAGAGACAATGTTCACCCTGGAATGTCTGAGCATAGATGTACAGAAATACAGGCTTCTGGGATTATGACATTAGAAAGACACATGAATAACAACAACTGCTAATAAATGATGCGTAACTCATGCAAATAAAATTGTCAAATGAAATCTCAATTTTGTTTTCTTTTGCTTTGTTTTAATTTAGTGGGGATTTTATTTCATCTATTTATTTATTTATCATATTTTTTATTGATGAGTTCAGTTTTAATGGCCATCAAGAATGCTGACAAAGGGCTTGTAAAACAAGGTCTTTTGGAGACCTTGAACATACAGTCCTGAGGAAATTACATGGGATATATTGTTGCTCCCTTTCTATGTTAGCATGATAAGCTACTGAACAGCCACAATTTCGCATTTCATTAATTCATTAGTTCTGAAAACTTTTTTTTTTTTTTTTTTTGCATTTATAATCTTAATTCTAAATCAAATAATTTTTTCCTCATTGTGTCTTAATATTTTTCTAGGCATAACTTTTGTGCTTAGGATCTGGAAAGACTCCACGTTATTGTTGAACTTGCAAGTGGGACCCTTTCTGAAAGGTGGAAGCTTCTGCTATTTTTTGTCCAAAGTGGCCTTGGACCTCTTGCCATGTTTATCATATGTGTCAGTCAGGTTCACTAGACACCCACACAAAATACTTTTTCTTCTCGCTTGAAGAGAAGCAACAGTACTGAGAAGGTGATCTAACCACAGAATGCTGCCAAAATGAAATTTGTTTGTCAGTCAAGCATGCATTTAAAAAGAAACATGATTGCAAAGTCCCCAAAACATTTTTTTAAAAAGCGATCGCAAATTAAAATCTCTCCAGCACATGGAAAAGTGGAACCACCTGGCAATAGGCCAGAAATCATTTTTGTTTCGCATTTAAGCTTTTTTGGATGTGTGCCAGCAAACCAAATCCAGCATCTGTTTCTGCAGCTGCTGCACAGGGAAACAATAATTCCTCAGGCTAAAAGTTGCACAACAACAAATATCAAAGTAACTCAATTAATGAGTGGTCAGTAAGGGACGGGAGAATTCTTAATTCTCACCTTTATGATCTGTGAATTGAAATAAGGTAGTGAATTTAAAGAGATCTGATTTAAAGCAAATCTCAGTATCGACAGTTTTGCATTCTCAAAGAATATTTTCCTACTTTAATTCAGAAAGACACAGGTGTATATGTGCAAAGTACGTAGCATGAGTGGATGTGCTGGTTTGGCCAAATTTAGAAATATATCCTCTGAGAGAAGGCACAACCACCCCTCCCCCACCAGGTTTGGGAAAAAATAAATTCTCCTCAAAGGAAAGCGAAAGAGATAAAAACTATTTCTTTAACAAACACATGGGAAAAGGAAAGTAATGCTAAATAATAAAATCTCTTGCTGTGGAGAAAAAAACTGGGAAAGTGTTAAGAGTCCTCCCTTTGGTCTCCTCGGAGCTGGGGCTTGGCCCAGGGCCAGGCCCTCTGCGCTCGGTGGAAAGTCCTCCCGATGTGCTCTGATATTGAAGCAGTCCAGTAGAAAAGGGAGAAAATCCAAAATTCCAGGGAAGGAAAAAAAGTTCAACTCTCAGTCTCTCTCCGGAGAAAAAGAAACTGGACAACTGGCCAGAAACAGACCCGGGAGCAGCAAGCTGGGTGCATCCTCGCTCCCCTGCCGCAGCTGGAAAAAAAAAAGTCGCTATCTCTGCGTGACCTTGAACAAGCTGCAAACTGCTTTGAAAAAGTTTTGCTCAGTTTTTCCTTCCCCTCTCAGGCTCAGTTTAGAGGCATAGAAAGGCATAAGAATTAATTTCTGGGCATAGGGCAGCAATATGGGATACACATCATAAAGTCACCCCAAGACAGTGGAAAAGTTATTTTTTGTAAATCACTCCACCTTCCTTATAAATCATTTCATCTCCCATACAATGGCTTTTAATATTGGTCTTAACACAGAGCTCTCAATACCCTAGAAATCAAAGCTCTGCCTTCAAGATGTTTTGAACTTCTCTATTGGTTTGATAAGGGTGTTAAGCTGTTGCTTTCTGTAAATTGATTCAAAAATATACTATACAGAATGTGGAAGATGGAGTGAGACAAGATCCTTATTGTATAGACAGGACAAGTTAGTGATAAATATGTTAATAAGGAACCAGTAGCTCCTGCATTTCTATAAGTAAATTTATTCTTCCTTCCTTGTTACACTCAAAATCTTGCTAACAGGAACTCTTGTGCTAAGAGTTAAAGCCTTCTATGTGGAACCAATAATTTTTTATTAGTCTAATTAAGGCCTTAGGGTTTAATCAAAAGGAGTTATTATTATTGCTGGTACATTGAAGTTAACACATTCAGTAATATAATGCAAACACATACATATTATATCCACTTTTCCTCTAGTGTTATGTTTGTACATAAGAGTCCTAAGGTCTACAGCTTTGGTCTTCAAGAAAAATTGGTCCAGAGAGTAATGAAAAGTCACTGATATCCTGAGGTTCTTGCTCAGAAAAATATGATGTTGAGAGTGGAAATTTATTCCTCCTAGGTCTTGGGTTCCCTTTTAAAATATTAATTTTTTAATACATACATGTTTATGCATGAGATAGTGGTATGAAAAGAAAGAGCTCCACAACTGCTTTTAGGAGAACTGAAGGTTCTAGAATAATAATCAAGTGGGTCATATTGTGCGAGATATATGTGGGGTTTCTTCTCAGTGCACTCTAAATACAGTTATTCTCATTTTCATTTAATCCATGTGCCCTTTCACATTTTAGAGTTTTTCTGGCATCTCCTATTCTGTGCATAATTTTGCAGTCACACCTTATTTTCTGGTTTTCTTTTGATAGCTTTCAAAACTGCCTTACAAATATTTCAAACCTTTTCAGATCTGTTTAATTTTAAAAGGTAGTCATTACAACTTTTAGACCCCTTTTATCCAGTTTTCTCCAGCACTTTTGCAAGCTTGGCATCACTGCTGCTGTCAGTGAGTAAGACACAAATGGGAAGTAAACACACTTCAGCACCATCTTGGCTTGGGGATGGAATGCTGCCAGCCTCCTGTTCTTGCCTTTAGTTCACTGAACAGTAACTCAGCCGCAATCCATGACTGAGAAATAAATTTTCACCTTCATTTATTCAGTGCTGTTACAAACAGGCTACACAGACATTGTCCTCAGACTAAGTCAGCATAAATTGATACGCCAACTTCACCAAATGAAGAAAGAAACTGAAGTCTATTATCTCCCCCATATTTAACAAACCAAGGATCTCACTGTTGTAGAATAACTTTGCATTTTAGCTACCATAAAAATAATTTGATTATGAAAATATTTACTCTTTCTACATTTCTAAGTGGACATGAGCAGTTAGTCCATTTTCACAGAAGAACTGAGAAGGAAACAAAATCATCAAACAGAAAATGCCACTGCCTTGAGGGTAAGCAGCTGAGGTCACGTGTTTAGTTCTGCTTGAAGAAGAAAAGGCTGAGGGATGACTTTATCACAGACTGCAACTTCCTCAAAGCAGACAGTGGAGGGGGAGGCTCTGATCTTTTCTCTCTGATGAACCCTGATAGGACAAGAGGAAATGTAGTGAAGCTGTGTCAGAGGAAGTTTGGATAGGACACTAGGTAAACTTTCTTCACTCAGAGGGTGGTCAGTCACTGGAACAGCTATCCAGGGAAGTGGTCACAGAACCAAGTCTTTCAAAGTACAAGGAGCATCTGATGTTCTTAGCCATGTGGTTTAGTTTTAGGTCATACTGAGAGAAGCAGAGAAATGGACTTGATGTTTGTTATGGGTCCCTTCTGATGAGATACTCTATTATTCTCTTCCCCCAAAGGAGAAAAATTGTCATATAGAAGAGCTGCAATATTATGAGTTGTCTAGCAACGGGGGTACGAAACAAGTCTTTTTGAATTTTGTTATTTTTTCCACTGACAGCTGTCTTGGGTCAGGTCTATAGAAAAGTAAAAAAAACCAAAAAATCTTTTTGCAAAACAATGATATAGGAGTTAGTTTTCTTCTTTCTTTCTTTTTTTTTTTCTTCTTCTTTTTTTCCTTCTTTTTTTTTTTACTCCCCAGAAATCTTTCTCTCAAATTCCTTCCTTTCCAGTATTCTGCTAATAATCTATAGATTATGGAACCATAAGTCTGCCATATAAAACAAAGGCTTAAATTTAGGACTTTTAGTTTACAGCTTTGTATATTAAGAAGAGTGTCTATCAAAAATCCATCCTACTATAAAATCAGTTGAAACTGTTCTTTTTCCAGATGCATATAAATTCAGATTTCAGCAATTCAGCTTCAGCTAATAACTCCCCAAAGGACTAAAATTAATTCCACCATAAGGAACTTTTACTGCTGACATCCTAAAATTTCAACATTGTTCCACCTTTTTCATCCAGAAACACATTTTATTGATTGTGTAGCTATTAAATAAATCAGAGTATTATTTTTTCTGTGACGGTACATATCATGGGCATCATATTTCTTGTGGTATTTCAAGGAAATACTAAATTTGGAATGTGAGCCTGATCATAAAAAATGAGTTCACTGCTTTAAAAAAAGTCAATTATTTTATTTTTTTAAAAATTTGTCTAACATTTTATCTGTTCCAAACATTATTATTTTTTTTTAAATAACTTAAGATAGAGAATACTCTTTCTTAAAATCTTTTAAAAATCACAATATTTTCTGAATTAAAAGGTTTTGATATTCTTTTTTCTTATGCAGGCAGTGTTCTTATCCACACATGACTAGGAAATATCTCCTTGGCAGTTCCAGGAAAATGGCAATATTCTAGAAAGAAGAGAATTAATGGGTAAATTCTTCATAAAATTATTCTTCTTCTACCTCAGAATTAATCACAGAATAAAACCTAATTTTAAGATTATAGCTTATTAGGATAAATAATCATATTTCATGTATTTTATTTCCTAGAATTTAACGCAATGAGATAGTCAGTTTGACATTAATAAGAACCAGGTTGTAATTATTGCTTTTATAGGAATTTTATTAATTTAAATAAAAGAGCAAGATGGTTAAATTAAAATAAAAAATTCTATTGGAGTGTAGCCTAGTTAACACTTTCTTTTAATGACTTAATAAATTAATTATTTGCTAAAACAACTAAGTGTTGTCAAAGGTAGAGTAGTTTCAAATATTGTAAAAAAGATTTTGTTTAAGCATTAAAAGTGAAAAGAAAATGCCATTTTCACATCATCGATTTCTTTCTCTGGATAAATAACAAAATATTGGTATTTGCCTGCTGTACTACAAAAGCGGCATTCTTCAGATTGGTTGTAGACACAAAGAGCAGATGTTTGATTTAAAACAAGGATGTAATGCCATGCCATAGCAAAAGCAGGGCAGCTTAAGAAAATGACAGCACTAAGGTTCTGCTACCTTACGCTAATGAGAGTTGGCAACATAACAGTGTATGTCATTATAAGCTGTCATCATGAAAAATTATAAGAGACACCAACTTGCCAGAGCTGTTACATTTATTGAGGACCTTATATTTAAGTTGTTCTGCTTGCAGAAGGGAAGGAAAAAAAAAAGACAAGTCAGAATAGTCTTCCTTCTTAAAATGAAATTTTTTTCCTAGATTTTTCTGCTTCTTATGCATTAACGCATCGCAAAACTTATACACTAAACAAAAATATTAGATTTTATGGCATTAAATGGACAAGATGATCATAAAAGTTTTCATATGAGAAAAATTCTTATTAAAAAAATGCAACATTTATTAGACTTTATGATGTTCTCAACAGTATACTAGGGAACATCTTCTCAAAAATGTACAAGTTAGCTCTAGATTTGTTAATTGTAGAATTGGAAGAAAACCAAAAATACCAAACACAAATCCACCTGAGCTAATTAATCCTGTTGCAAAAGGCTCCTGAGACAAAGCTATTTTCTCTGCCATGGGATTATGCTGTTTGAGCACACTCGCTCACTTGGGGATTATGTGGATATTTCTAGAAAAATGTTATAAGATTATCCCAATTCTAAGATATTCAGAACTAACAGAGAAATTCAGGATATGAATGCAGAAATCTGTTTTACTTCCAAATGACCACTGTCCCTCAGGGGTCTATATTAGGACTGGTACTCTTCCGTACCCCTATTAATAACATAGACAGTGGGATTGAGTGCACCCTCAGCAAAATTGCAGATGACACCAAGCTGAGTGGTGCAGTTCGTATGTTTGAAGGAGGAGATGTTATACAGAGGGACCTTGAAAAGCTTGAGGAGTGGGCCCAGATGAATTTCATGAGGTTCAGCAAGGTCAAATGCAAGGTCTTGCACCTGGGTCAGAACCCTCAGTATCAATACAGGATGAATGGATTGATAACACCCCTGCAGAAAGGAATTGGGTGTACTGGCAGATGAAAAATTCTACTTCAGCTGTCAGTGTGCACTTACGGACCAGAAAACCAACCTGTATCCTGGGCTGTAAAAGAAAAAAAGCATAGCCAGTATGTTGAGGGAGGTGATTCTTTCCCTCTACTCTCATGAGACCCTCATCTGGAGTACTGCTATAAGAAAGCCATGGACCTGCTAGAGCAGGTCTGGAGGAAGGACAGAAAAATGATCCGAAGGCTGGAACATATCTGGTATGAAAAACAGACTGAGAGAGTTGGGGCTGTTCAGCACGGAGAAGACTCCAGGGAGACCTGATTGTGGGTTTTCAATACTGAAAGGGGGTTTACAAGAATGACAGAGAAAGACTTTTTAATAGGGCCTGTAGTAAGAGGACAAAGGCAAACAATGTTAAAATGAACAGCTTATATACATTATATATGATTCAGTTTATATATAAGGAAAAAAAATTTTAACATGAGGTTGATGAGATCCTGCAACAGGTTTCCCAGAGAAGCTGTGGCAAGTGGAAGTGTTCAAGGCCAAACCGGAGCAACCTGGTCAGGGATGTCCCTGCTCATGGGAGGGGTATTCGAACTAGATGATCTTTAAAGTCCCTTCCAACCCAAGCCCATTCTATGATGCTATGATCCATACTTATTTCTCACGTGTCAACTATTGTACTAAAGCATACAGAAAAGGAGAATGATTTCATGCTGTGATTCGTCCCATTAAGTCTTTTTATAGTTTTTAAGTCTGTAACATATGTGAGAAGGAAAACGAGTCTGAGATCTTAATATTGTTGTAATTTTAGTGCTGAACACTTTTTAAGGTGTATTTACTCAGATGGAAAAATAAAGCTTGCTTACTGCTCACTGTAAGGAGAAAAACACACCAAAAATTAAAAAACGAGACAGTGCCGGACAAATGAAGGTAATTACTTTCAGATTTAAAAAATATTCTAGATGGAAAATATTTGGAAAGATAATCCAGGGATTAGTGCATTTTATGAATACCTGTGCCTCAGTGACTGACACTTCAAAGGATATCTTTTTCAAGCTTATTATGAAATGAAAACCGATAACCAATGTCCTATGACACATGTAACACAATCCTTATATATGACTGTGGAAAATAGCTACCAGAAGTGTTAAAAAAATAAAAAAAAACCCTAAAACCATACTGAAAACTGAAATAAACTGAAAGTATAACAAGATATAATGTGATATGAAGGACTTACCTGTCAAGCAGTATTCACCATACTGCCACTTACATAACCACATTTCCCTTAATATTTTATATGTCAACAAGAAAAAGCTCCAAAATCTGTACCAGCACATTATGCATCACAATACTTTATCTAACTGACCTCTTCTTAACTTTATTAATCTCAGATACATGAAGCTGAACATTTGCATCTTATTATTAGACAAGAATGATAGAAATCAATCATTTTCATCCCTGGCTTACTTATGGGTCACCCATGTGACAAAGCCTACACATCATTTTAATCTTAACAAAACAAAGAAATTTAAAACTGCAGTTAATAGCTCTATTAACACCCTAAGACTGATGCCAAAGAGTTTCTGTGAATTTTGTAAAAAATTCAAGCGGGATTAATTTTGCCTAACTTGAAATAGCCATAGCATGGATGTGTCCATGTCTGAGACAGAAATCTAGAATTTTCAGTCAGAGAAGAAAAATAAGAGGTTTATCTAGGCTCTTGTAAATGTTAATTAGAAATTACTTGTGCACTGAAAGTGACCGTTTCATTCTTTTGATTATAAGGAGAGTGAAGGTACCTTAATACTGTCTCTGTCCGTCTCTGTGGGGTCACACGCCCGCAGGCATAAACGCACGGCTAGCTTCAGTAATATTGTCGGTGACAAAGAGGCAGGAAGGGTCTTTGCATGGCATTCCACAGGAGCATTTATTGCTTCCGCATTGTGAAGGGTTCCAGAGGCAAGAGTGACAGAATAATGGCGAACCAGGGTTTTATCCAGGGCCAAGGAAAAGGTGGGACTAGGGAACAGGGACCAATGGGGAAACTCTGGGGGAATGACAAGGGGTAGAGGCTGACAGCCAACCGGGGAATTCAAACTGGGATAGATTCACATAACAGAACAATGCATCCTGGGAGAAGCCTTTTTGGTCACCCTAACCTGTGGTTCTTGTGGTACTAGGGACTTGTCTTACTGGGAACTCTCTTTGCCTCCTAACGTAGGTTCACCACAGTATTTAGCTCATATAGAGGATGAATAAAGAAAACACATGAAGTAGAAATACATTTCTTTAATTAGTCTTCACTAGTGAAGAAACCAAAACAATTGAATTATTTGTTTAACACAGAAGATAAAAAGGAAGATATATCTGATGCCCTAAACCTTTGTAAGTGTGCTTAGCATTACGGACAAGAGTCCCACTGAAACCCTGAACATCTCGCACAGCTATGTTCAAAAATGTTGATAAAACAAAGTCATTCCCCACAAACACATCAAATCCAGGAATTTTACATTTTTAAGTCCCCTATCATGCCAGTGAAAAAACCTGAAAATCATTGTCTCTCTGTAGAAAATTATAATGTGTCATTAAATTAAGCCATTATAGTAAGGATTTGGAGAAGATGAGGAGTATATCTCTTTTATAAGCTTCTTAATAACTATTGCATAATAGAGTGAAAGGCAGAAAAAGTATGTTCTATTTCACGTAGATTACTCTGAAAATGAACTATATGAGATGCCTATTGATGCATTTTATAATGCTTAATTATCTCAGTGAAAAAACTCTGTGTGTGCATGTGTATATGTATGTGTATTTAAATTACATAGATAAATGAATGTCTTGTCTGTAAGCACAGGGATATATTGAAAAATATCTATGCTGACATTCTTCATAAAATTCATGTTTAATTGAAGAAAAGCATTCAATTCCAGTGGTGTAATAGAAACAAAAACATAGTTTTCAAACTTAGCTGAATAAACTGTTTAGTATTTGAACCAATATTTATGAGAAGCAGCAGATTTGTTTAAGAATACAGAGACTTTATAGGTTTAGATATTGATGTATGAGAAAAACAAAAACAGCAAAGTTAGAGATGTACTCTTTTAAAATAACTTTTTTTCTCATGTAAGTGATATAAAAAGTCATTGTGAAAATTAGCTTAGTCCTAATGTATCATATAAAGGTCATTGGGGGTTTTCTTTTCTTTCTTTTTCTTTTTTCCTTTCTCCACTTGATTGTTCCTTTTATTTCTGTCTCAACAGGAAAATATGTCACTCGATCATGCTAACAGGATCGGCAAGCTGAGTTTTCTCCAGTGAAATAAAAATGTAACATCTGGGTCCCAAACAGCACTTTCTTTAAATGTCTGAAGACACCAAGCACTTTTGAGACTTCAACAAGACTCACAAACATATCGAGAAGACAGTACAGATGGAAAGGAGTCACAGTTACAGGCATTGCTCCTCTGCTAGTGTCCTACAGACTGAACAAAACATATTTTGGCCTTCTGTAGCCTAAGGCATCCAACATAACTTATCTCTCTGTGACAGAAGGCAGTTTCAAAAAAAAACAGAGCTCAGATAACCAAAGAGGATTATTAGACACATTTGACTAGAAAGAGAAAAGAGTCAGCATAGTTGACCTCTGAGAATAAGTAGTATAGTTCTCAAATCAAAACAAAATTCTGTGCAAAATATTAGATTATTTGACTGCAGTGAAAAGATCTCCTTAGTTCTGCCTTTTGGACTTGGAAGAGCTGAGCTCTTTATGATTCCTGACCTACTGCATTACCATAGCTCATGAACGTAAACAACCATCAGTCAGGAAAATACTAAATGGGAGGTGGAAAAAAGTTAACTGGAGGCCTCTGGAGTTTCCGAACTCTCGTCAGAACGTGCAACAGCACTTACTGAGTGTCAGACTGCTTTGGTTTCTGCAAATTTTCAGTTAACACCAGCATCTGAAACTTTTAGGGTCTTTGATTAGACACTTATTTTCCTGTGTTACTTATTACAAATATTTCTACCAACACTTTTTTTGGTTTTTTTGGTAGGGTTATCTTCCTATAGCATTTAGCAATAGTGATAACTTGCTTTCCTAGACATTAGATAAAATATTCCCAGTCACCCAATGTTTTTCTGGTCTTCGTATTGGAGGCAAAACAGCTTCCTTGGTCATGAACTCAGCTTTAATTTTTTTTTTATTATGCATTTTATTCTAAATATGGTTTATATAGGCCTATGGTTGGAGTAAACTTAAGCAATGTATTTCACCTATTTACTCTCCGTATTTGCTGTTTTTACTTCAATGCTACTGCAAAAAATTGTGAGAAAGGCCAATTTGTGCACCTATGTACAATGGTGGAAAAAATTAATTAAACAAGGTTCCTGATTTTATTCAGAATAGTAAACCATTTTTCTTCTGATGCAATGATCATTATTATGATGGGAATTTCTGTAGAGTTTCCTCCTTTTTCACAGTTTTTACTTCCTTTCTTATTGTTCATGCCCTATTTGTAGACTAGAAATAGGTCATTGTCTTATGCTGCGCTATGTATCAAAAATACTCCACCTACACTAGGAGATAGAACAGGCCAGAGAGCATTTGAAAACCCTTCAGGTCAGTAAGACGGCGTGGCTTGTGTCTGAACATCTACAATGCATGGTGATATCTAAGCTGTCAACCACAAATGAAACCATGTGCGGGACACTGCTAGTTTTTCATGGACCATAATGGT
The DNA here is from genome assembly GCF_009650955.1 of Corvus moneduloides. Classification (NCBI taxonomy): domain Eukaryota; kingdom Metazoa; phylum Chordata; class Aves; order Passeriformes; family Corvidae; genus Corvus; species Corvus moneduloides. The sequence goes on from NC_045477.1 coordinate 74,629,994, forward strand.
ACCAGTGTCCATGGTAATAATTTGATAAAATAAACAGCCATGTGCCAGCGCTTAGACTGTGATCTGGTCTTTTTAATTCACAGATGCAACTGAAATGTACCATCATATGTGCTGTTCTGTGAACCTGACATGTCTTGCGTTCTTAATACTTTTGATTCACTAAAGCCCAAGAATGACTAATGCATATGTTGAGGATACTCAAACTAACCCTCAGCCACAAAGGTTTTCTCAAGGACTGTTTTTCTAACTGACTATTAATTATCTCAAATTTATTTAAGACCTTTTCAGTTTTTACTTTTTTTTTTTCTTTAAGACTTAAGACTTTAGTCCTTTTTATTTCTTAGATTTAAATCCTCTCTTTTTTTTCATTCCTCATATATTATGGATTTATAGTTCAATTCTTCTTCCAGAATTAGTAGAACTATCGAAAGCATGAACTTGTTTTCCAGTGCATGGATGCTTGTCAGAAATTAAGTTATGTGGTGGTTTGACGCTGGTTAGGCACCAAGCACCATGGAAAACTATTTACTTACTTGCCTCTGCTATAGCTGAGCAGAGAAGGGCAAATTAAAACTTCATTTTCATGAGGTAAAATAAGGATTATTGAGGAAAATCGAAAACTTCAAGGCAAAACAGGTCCAAATTTAACAGTATAAAGAAAGTTTATTGCTAATAGAATTAAAAGTAAAAAGAATAATGAGAAACCAAAGCAAACTTTCAGAACACCTTTCTCTTCCAGTAACCCCCTCTTTCCACCAAACCGGACAAGGGAAACAAACACGGGGGTTTTGGTCAGCGTTTCATTTCTTAAGAGTCTTTCTTTATGTTTAAGGAAAAGTTTCTTCTGCTGTGCCATGGGATTCCTCCCACAGAAGATAGTTCTCTGGAAACGTCTCCAGCGTGGCTTCAAACATCAGAAAAAACAGTCTGCCCGAATCTGCTGAAGTGAAAAATATCTCTCCCATGAAATCTTGCAGTCTTCTCACAACTGCCATCATGGGTCATAATACTCATGTGGTTTTAGTCTTTTAAGGACAAGCTATTCCAGCCTGAAAACAAAGGCTCTCCTCTTCAATCTCTAAAAGCTTTTCACAACATCTATGGGCTCTGGCATGAGCATTTTTCCTTCATAGGCTGTGCGTGATTTCTGCGTGATTTCCCCACTCACCACCCCTCGTCAGGGGAGCAGGAAAAGGAAGTTCTTGCATTTCCTCCTTCTTTAAATATGTAATCATGGAGGCGTTACCAGCTTGTTTAACTGTTCTAGCAACCTGTCTATCAACTATGGGCTCTGTGCTGTTTCTAAACTGCTAAAAACACCACAAGTTTCCTTCCATCTGTCCTCCTTCCTATTGGCACCCACTCCTTACTTGGAGATGTGCTTTTTCGTATATTTCAGATTATCCCTGATTTATCTAAAAAATTGAAATTTGTTAAGTTGCTAAACTTCTCTGTCGAATTTCCTTGAGTCTCATGTTTATATGTTGAAGGTTTTGGTTGCTTGTCTGCTTTGTGGTGGTTTTTTGCTTTGTTGTTTGTTTGGTTTGGTTTGGTTTTCTTTTTTTTCATTCTGTCTTTTCAGATTCATTTCAGCATTGGTACTTGATTTTGTTCATTTACCAGTAAGACTTACAAAAGCTGCTGGGTCTGCATTCAGTGTCTGAGACCCAGCTAGTAGCAAGGAGTATTACAAAGAGTTCAAATGAGGCCCTAAGGGGGAAGAAGATTTAAAACACCTTTGAGAATATACTTGAATGCAATGTGAAAGATAGCAATACTATTTTATACATAAAAATGTAAAGAGAAGGAAATGGAGCCAGAATTAAAAAACTCTACTGTGTACAACATAGGTGCTGGCTCAAGATGAAGACATTTGTGCAAAACAAGCACAAGAGAGTCAGGTTGCCTCAAAGATTAATGTTATGGTGAAATTTGCTGAAAGGGAAGGTGTCGTTCCTATAGCATTTCTCTCTGAGGAGTGGAGGAGGAAGAGGATGAGACAAATATCTATTGTGGGGATTTTGTTCTTGTTTATGTTTTGTTTTCCCCAGACAGTAATTCATCTCCTATTGTCTATGTAGTGATACCCCAGAAACTGGACTGGTAGATACCACCTACATACAGATGGCATTCCTGATTCTTTTATATATGTTGTGGTATAACATTACACCTCGTATACACTTTTATTACTTTTTCTTCTTTTTCTCTCTTACATCTTGAGAGTTTGAACTCAGTTTGAATTGAGATGCAGGAGATCGAGGATTCTTGCTCGGACTTAGTTGTTTATTGTATCTTATCAGTAATACAGCTGCACAGAGTGTGCCTCTTTGTTGGTAGGGTGGAAAATGGCCGTGAGTTTTAATTTTCCAAGGTTTTTAAAGTCTAAACTAACCAATTATGAGATATGTTTTTACTTACAATCCAATTACTAACTTTTCATGTTCTGCAGTGCGGAACTTTTGACTCAATGACAGAACATTCAGATTTGTGAAGAAGAAGGAGAAGAAAGAAGACATAAATCAACACCCCAAATCCTCTGTATTGTAACTTATTATTACTTATATCTTCTAAACCTAATTTTCTACATTTCTACGTATTTTACCCAGTGACATAACTTTTAATTACACAGCAACAACCTCAGTGTTATCACACAATTTAGGAAACTTTTCCCAGGGTTTTGGGTTGAATACAGTGTGTTTCTGAGGATCACTGCTTCTCAGCACTGAAAGGCTGAAATTCTCAGGACCCAGGGTTCCAACACGCTTTCAGCAGCTGTAACTGTCCATTAGCTTACCTGGATAGGATTTTTCATATAGTCAGGTGAACTTCAAATAGCTTATTTATAAAACCACGTTGTCGAAGGAACTTTGATCTTCTGCCAAAATACTGTCACTAAACTCTTGTCTTCCCACCGTAAAAGAACGTGTTTCAAGCTTAGGATAAGCAAAATTTATATCTATTTTTCGTTATAGTTATGCCTCCATTCTTTGCTGGTTTATTTGTTTTCTTAAGATAGAAGTTTTATGTCTTTTGGTTTTGTAAGGCCATAGTGAAACATTTTGTTCCACTGGGAAGAGATTGTCCTCTTGAGACTTGCACTCACTTTTAGCCCGCAGAGCTATGAGATACTGGACTGTAAAGCTGTGACATTTTTATGAATAGAAACACTATTTTAGGTCCTTTAAAGATATTTCTGTGGCTCCCTCTGGGTACTATACAGTCAAACTGAGATTCAAAAATAGATCCAATTAAATTTTTAAAGACTGAAACTTTTGCAATATCTTTGCTTATGCTGAGAAAACAGAGTGTCAGGCTGTAAATATGTGTGGGAAATGGGCATCTCAGCTGAACCAAAATAAAAAGAGAAATAAAGAAAATAATTTAAAAAAAAGTACTTGCTCTAAAATTTATCCTGAATGTCAGAGTAAATATAGTTCTTAAATTAATTTCTATTAGAGTAAATATATATAAACATTTTCTCCTTCCTTTACAATACAGGTTAAAGCCTCCACCCTAATCTGTTTTCCAAGTTAAAAAAAATCCATTTGAGAAAAGAACCAAAAAGATATACTCTAAAGGAGGCTATTCTTGAAATACAGTGGTGTTGGGATGACCCTGACTGGACAATGGATACCCACCAAAGCCAGTGTCTCCCCTCCTCAGCTGGACTGTGGAGAGAAGGTAATGAGAGGCTTGGGGGTCAAGATAGAACTGGGAGAGATCACTCACCAGTTACTGTGACAGGCAAAACAGATTCAATTTAGGGAAATTATTTTAATTGATCACCAATCAAAATTAGATTAGATAATGAGAAAATAAAAACTGAATCTTTAAAGTTTCCCCCTACTTCTCCTTTCTTCCTGGGTTTAACTTTACTCATGATTTTCTCTACCTCGTCCCCTGTCCAGCAGTGAAGGGGGATGGGAAATGGGGGTTTTAATCAGTTTGTCAATTACATGTTTCTTCTCCGTCCTCCTCAGGGGGAGGACTCCTCACATTCTTTCTCTGCTCCACCGTGGGAACCCTACCATGGTAGACAATCCGCCAAAAACCTTCTCCACTGTGAGTTCTTCCCAAGGGCTGCTGTTCTTCATGAACTGCTCCAGAGTGTATCCCTTCCTAATTTTTAAATAGAATTCAGTATTTCTCCCTAGTGTTTGGTTTAAATTTGAATAATGTAGCTATAAAAATTATTTACTTCTATGTTAAGAATTGTATGGGCTAATTAGATTACATGCATTGATGATGTAATGTTTGAAACACACAAAGTTCTCTTCTCTTCTCTTCTCTTCTCTTCTCTTCTCTTCTCTTCTCTTCTCTTCTCTTTTCTCTTCTCTTTTTGTTTATTTAGTGGAGAGGGAAACGACATAGAGGAAACATATGATCTGCATATAATGTCTATATTAACTTCTGCTCCTATTTGTCTTTAGGAAAGAAATCTAATATTTAAAGTTTCAGCACTAACCTTGCGTGTTTGCACACCATGCTCATTCTTCACACCTTTGTATTCCTGCTCTGTATGGCAGCTCCAGTCAGCTTCCCTGCATTCTTGTTTTCTGATAAAGTAATAAATTTATTTGCTTCTAGTCAAACTTTTTTTTAGTCTAATTATAACATCTAAATTTTAACATTCCTTATTGTGCAAGAATTCACTGTTATACCTACGAGTAAAAAAATCCAAAGCAAACTTCAAAAACACTGTCACTCACATTTACTAATACAGGTGGAAAAGCTACACTCAGTCTGGTCTTTAATGATGGACATGTTTATATAGCATGTGTTAAATAACAACTTAAAATACACCTAATAAGTATTTACTCAGGATGTGCCACCAATGTTATCTGTATTTAATGTAAGCAATTATAAACTATATATTATGCAATAGGTTCTAAGATTGGTGTTGATAGCCCCTAAGAGCTGTACAAGAATTTTTACTGGAGCTGTAACTGTGCTATGCAGCTGGAAGTGGAACAATAGCCTGAACAAAAACAAGAGTGAACAAAGAAAATTCTTTTGATTACTATATGTTACAGAATGCACTGAATGGAAAACAATCATATAGTTTCTTCTTTTTTTTTTTTTTTTAGTGTATCTCTTAGTGCTTCTAACAGCTATTCAACAACAGATACACACATAAAATACACATATAAAAAATCCCTTACAATGCATTGTATTTCCAATAATTGTTCTGTGTTGTTATTCTCATACAGGCCATAAAAGGCTTATTTTTCAATGATGTTTCCCTTAGAGGAAAGGGAAGTAAAAGCAATCAGTTAAAGAGACTTTAAATTCTTTGCAACTCTTACAAAATAAACTAGTAAGTTACTATATCCATTTTTTAGGTGCATAAAATCTGAACTGGAACTTCTTTCACTTCATGCAGGATTACATTATTTCCCTCTTGGATTTAAAACCCATTTTAAGCAATGGGAAACTTGATAAGGTTTGGCTCAGGTCCTATTTATGAACATTATAGCAGTAAGATTTTATGATGTTTGCACAAAAGCTAATAAAAATAAGTTTTAAATTTGTTTTCCAAAATGATCCACAAACCCATCATCTGATCCATGAGAAATCAATGGTTAAATCAGCAGACAACAATCTTACTATCTGCTTTTGAGCCCAGACCACATTTACCTACACAGTGAGCCAGATGTGCTTTGTACAAATAAATGTATTTCAAACAAATTCAGCGTATCTAAGTCAGTTCTACCAGCTGGGGATCTGCCTCAATAACTTGCACTAGTGTTGAAGTGAAAGAGGGGTTATACACATATTCACTTAAAATAATTTTGGCTTCTGCCTGAGCTGTTCTTACCCTGCATAATAGCAGTAAACTTGTTTTTAGTGATTTTGTTTATTGGTAAAGAAAGAAGTTGTCTTTTACAATAAATGTTGTTTTGAAGAGTGCATTGGGCTTGATAATTCACTTACCTATTTGATGTATTACCTTACTGGTACCTGACAATAATAGGAATTGCTATGTCTCAATTGATATGTTCTTTCCACACTCATTTCAGAACCTTGAAGCTGGAAAAACTCTAAAATGCTTGTAATGTTGAAAGGTGTTCATATTTTCTTTTCTCTCTTCTTAAAGGCCATAACACATCAGAAGTGGGGCTGTGAGTTCACCAACACTACTACTCACTTCCCAGGAAAAGTGTACATCATGGGCTGACCTCCATCGGAGTCACTCTGTTCTTAAGCTTCTTCCCTTGTGAGATAAGAATTGGTCTTGCAAGTACCAGCAAGATGCACTCTCATGTGACATGCATTTTTGACATTTCCCTCCTCAGGCAGTCTCTTTTTTTCAGAGTCTCTCACTTTAATTCAAGGTGTCTTTTCAACAGCCAGAAGGGCTGGTTGACACTTCTGTTTACACCTTTTTCTATTTTTGGAACTTAACCATGTTATGTGATTTTAGAATGCAGATTTAAACTAGTCTGCATCAAAGATTGTAATATCTTCAGAAGTTGTAAAAACTTCCCAGAAATGGTTCTGCTTTCTTTGAATTACTTGCAGACACATCATCGTCTCTGCTTTAACTCCTTAGCACTCACTAATACAAAATTGTCTTGGAGTCAATGTATAAGAGAGTTATGCAGAAAGACTCCACAGTGAAATATCAGGTACCCCTTGAAAACTTATTCTGAGGAGCATGCAGAGTCTACACAAGGATAAATTGGACATTTGCAAAAAAGGTCCACACCAAAATTTCACGCAATGGAAGCATGCTCAGCTACTATATATCAATTGGTACTCAGCTGCTGTAGCTTCCTCTCTGCAGTGACAGCAATGTTGTTTATTGCTCAGGTACCATTAGTAGGCTGATGTATAGAGACTTCTCTCTCTGCAGAGAGATATCACTGCTCTACAAGCGAGGCTATCACTGCACAGACAGATGAGGAAGGGCACATCTCACATGTGGCTTTTCCCATTGCACATTGCATTTTTTAATAATGTTACTTTTTTTCTGAATTAGCTAACCTAAAGTCGATGACCTTTCTCCAAAAGCATTTAAATATATTTAATATTACTTTTACTGTGAGTTGGTTTTTGCTTGACCTGTATACAGATACAGATTTATCTCCAATGGCACTATTCTGTGCAGTACATATCATCATGAATCATTTACTAAGATCATACATTTCTCTGTGTTCCCCATTCAGACCAAACCAGAATCTTACTGGACACTGGGGTTTGTTCCTGCTGGGGAAGAAGCCTTGATCTTCCATTCAGGACTCTCCAGGGAAAATGAAGATGAAAATACAAAAGGCAAGCATTAATTAACATTGCGATCTGAAAATATGTGAAATAGGTTCTTTTCCTGCACAAAGAAAGCCAGATTCCTCAGAATTAAAACCAGTCAACTAGTACTAGCGAATCTAACACCTTTAAAGTATTGAATGATGTTATGCACAAGCTAGTCCTAAAGCTTGTAATGTTTTCTGTTCATTGGCATTCAAACTTTATAAAAAGAGCAAGTGTTCTGTGGCTTTCTCATAAACTGTTTATAAATTGATTACTTGGACTTTATACAGTATTATTTGAACTTCATGATAGATCATTGAAATTTCTGCTATGTAACATAAACCAAGTAATGAACAGCAAACAGCTTATGGAAAATGAAAACATGAAACTAGAACAAGATAGTAAGTTAAATATTTAGAATTTTAAAGCATCTGATTATCATCTGAATATTCATGACTGCTCTGTTTCAGCAAATGACTTACTTGCACGCATATTAATAGACATAATTGCTTTTATGATTTGGTAGGTTTAAGTTTTATGGGTAGATTACAATATCTTTCTTTGTCTCCAATATCATCTGGTCTCACAGTTTTTTAGTTACACATATGCTACCTTTTGTAATCACACATAAACCTCTATGTATCAACATTTCTCTTCTGTCATATTTCCTTTCTAACCTTCCTTTGCTTAAGGGGATGATTTTTTTTTTTTTTTTTTTTTCTCTGCAGTCTTAGACAGAGCTTTTCCTTTCAATTTTTTGCTTTCCAAGGATTGAGATTCCCAATTTCTTTATTCAGGCTGAATATAGAAGGAAACTGCTTTTGGTCTATCCAGCAATTTTCTCTTCAGCAAGATGACTGTTTGGCTGTTGGCCTTCATTTCTTTGTTTTATGAGTGTCATTTCTTCTGAAACAAAGAGCTGTTGGTTAAAGAAAGAAGAAATATTAGGTAATGTCATATAGTGAAACCTTTAAAATACATGAATACATATATATCGCATGTTAATTTGAACAAGTGATGGCAAAAAGATTAATCAGCTCCATCCCTACAGGAGTCCAAGACATGAATTTTTAAGTTAATAGGTTCCAGACAAGACAAGAAACTTCTTCCTATTGCAAAAATAATGAATGTTGTAAACTTCAGGAAAGGACACTACTGTGATTTCCAATATAGAGGCCTAACAACATCCAAATAAAATACACAGGATTTTTTGTTCCTGTGGCTATCTAATATTTTGGTGCACAAGAAGACAAGAGTCTTTCTATTTTTCCTTCTTTTTGTGAAGACCCATCTTATTTTTCAACAACAGGAAAAGAAAAGGCTTCTTAATTCCTGGTGGTAAATCATTTGGCCAATAGTTTCAGAGTTGCCTATTTACTTCAAAATTGCATAAGGAAAGACTAAAATACAAGCTATAATATTATGGGCTCTCACTATCAACAATGTCGAAGGATTGCTTAAACAGGATCAGTCGTGCTTTGTGATCTGATAATGTATGAGTACAGAAGTACCATCTCTAACTTCTCTACCAAAAAAATTAGCTTTTGTTATGTTTTTTGAGTTGGTTTTTTTAAGTGCTCATCCCTTCCTGTCCACTATATTTTCCAATACGTTTTCGAACCAGTGGTGCAGGGATAACAGCTCTGAAGAGGTAGTCCCGAGGTAGGGATGCAAATACAAGGCTGCGGTATTTCTCCTTGAAGTGTGAGTATGTGGCAGGAGTAGATTTCACTAGAAAGGACTGGGGTACTTGCTTTCTTCTCCTTTTCAGTTACATCTGGGCAGCAAGTTAGGTGGGAGGATTTAACTTTATTCATATTCAAAGTTTAGTTTATGAACCAGAATCGGATTCTGGAAATAAAAGGGAAGAAAATTCTGAGTCACCTGACAAAATAGAGGTGCTTTGAAGGACAATCTCAGCAGTAAGGTTTATTATCAAGCTTAGTGGGTCTTCCTAGCCTTGTGAGTTAGTTACTGAGAAAAGGAAAAAAACCTCTAGCAATGAAGTTGGTGTTTTCTTTACATACAGTGATGAGGAACTCAGTTTCTCACAATGTGAAGTGTTTAACTCTGAATTGTCATTCGGAGGATCCCAGCATAGTGTCACATGAAATGAGACGACCTCCTTGCAGACCACCAAACAAACTATTTTTGTACTGGTAATCTGAGGGAACCACAGAGTTGCAGCAACATGAACATAAAATTGGGATCAAAGTCATGGTGTCTCTTTCCACATTTGAATATCAATAGGTCTGTGTGATTCCAGCTTCCATTTGGCATGCTGACCTAGCCAAATAAAGAGGATAATATTTAAGACATACAATTTTTCATTGATTTTTTCCTCTGTCATCTTGTGTTACCCAAATCAAGTAGAAAGCTCCATTTCACAGAGCATAGCCTTTGATGACATTGCAGTTTTTAAAAAGCTAGGTTTGAACAGGTAAGGGCTGAATCAGTAATGTTTATAAAAACAATCCAGTCTTAAAATTCAATTGTTTCATTGACTTAATGAAATATTCTGAAAGAAATTGGTAATCTCCTACATTCTCCCAAATCAGAGGCTTGGTTTCAGAGTTTCAGGTCAGTCATAAATCTTTGTGAAGAAAAAAACCAACCCCAAAAAAACCAACCAAACAAAATACCCAAACTAAATATCTCTGGAAAAGAAGGAAGGGAAAACAACATATTAAAGAAAAAAAATCAACACATGCATTATGAAGTCATATTTTTATATGAAGAGATGTTCTAATCTCATTAAATGTTACTCAGTGATCCCAAGATCAAGATTCACTTAAAAGAATGGTCAAGAGGCTATTTCAAGGGGTTCTATGAGGAATTCATAAGAGGGTAACAAAAGTGGTGAGGAGCTAAAAAATTATTTTGCATTTAGTTCTTCCGTCTCAGAGGAATAGACTCAGACTTGCACAGAATGAGCAATATGCTGATTAACATAAGAAATGGGTCTTTTATCAAGACCATGAATTTTTGAATAAGAATTAGGAGCCATCCCTTGCCTTAGAAGACAAACCTTCAAAGTCCTCTTTTCTAAACCTAGGATACTTGTGCTCGATGGTAAAAGGATTTTTTCAGGCTATCTCAGCTGTAGAGGGCTTTTTAATCCACAATGTTTTGAATACACTTACAAATAGACTAAGTGATTACTGAAGACATTGTTATTCCCCTCCTACCTGCCACCCTAACTCTCTCCTAAATGAAGCGCAAACCCTGCAGTTAATCTCGCAGAGGTCACTGAAGGAACTCTAAGAGGATCTTAGCGTAGGACTATAAGCTGCTGCTGATTTCACTTTTCCCAGGCACAGAAGCCACCATAGGTGACATGTCTTTTTCATTTATTACCATAAATAGCTGTCAAAAAAATGCCCACAACCTTCTTCTCAATGGTGAACACTACCTCACATATGTTTATAATAATATGAATTTGGTTTAATGTTTTAATTTCCATTATTCACTCAAATTTAGTTTAAAGTCTTGTTTTGATCTAGTAAAAAGCTTCTCTCCTCCATCCTCTTCTAGATACAGAACTCTCACTTCTATCCTTTTATTATTCTCTAGTCTTCAAAGTAGATTGGGTCTCTTCAAATATTCAAAAAACCAGATCACAAATATTTGTCACTGTCTGAAGAAAGTACTGCTTTGTGGGACAAAATACATTCAGACTAGTAGTCTTTGAATTATCTGATTTAACCAAAGTGATTCAAAGCAACTAGGTAGCTAAGCCCCACAGGGACAATAGTTCATGCCCCGCTAATGGGATGGAAGGCAGAATTGATTGGGTAAAAATGAGAAAACTTGTGGGTTGAAATAAAGGCAGTTCAATAGGTAAAGAAACAACTGTGCACACAAGCAAAGCAAAACAAAGAATTCATTCACCACTTCCCATGGGCAGGCAGGTGTTCAGCCAGGTCCAGGAAAGCAGGGTCCCATCAAGCGTAACAGTTAGCTAGGAGGACAGGCACCATCACTCCTAATGTTTCCTCTTCCACCTTCTTCCCCCATCTTTTATCACTGAGTATGGTGTCATATGGTATGGGCTGTCCCTTTGGTCAGCTGAACAGTTCTGACCTCATCTGCATAGCCTTAAGTGTTAACAGATTTACAGTAGTCTGAATAAATCAGTCACATCACATTAGTTTAATCTGAAATATTACTCCATTCATATTGTAGGTTCTCTTAGGATGAGATCCATCTAGACTAGACAAGATAGTGGAGTTAAAGCAAATCATTGGAGCTTTATTTCAAATCAATAGAGACACAGAGGGAGAGAGAAAGTCATCTCCAAAAGAATATTCATCAAATTTGTTTGAGATGAGATGAATCATCTTCTGGAGGTGTTTGTTTTCTTCTGACGATCAAGGAGTTTTCCTAGTATAAATTTTACCTGTCCAAGTTACATTAGAAAAATTCCTTGATTTCTCAGCTACTACAGCATTCTGACATTTTACAAAGATTAATCACTGTTGTCTTCCTCTAACAGTTGTCAATTTCTTTCTTCTTCCCACTTGCTCTGTGAAACTGTGAAAAGAGTATTTAATAATTTAAATACAATCTGTTAAGTACACAAAGTGAAAAAAAGATTGGCTGGAAAGTAAAAATGTTTTCTGTCTCAACTTTTGAATGGTTACTTTCACAACCTAACATTTTTTGTGTTTTGCTATTTGTTGGGTTTTTTTCTTTCTTTTTAAAATTCTAGTAAAAACAGCTTTACCACAAAGGCACTACTTAGATAGGTTTTGGGGGTTTTTGCGATAGTGGTGGTTTTTTTGCTATCCCTATAGCTAGGCATTTTGATGTCTGTGCAATTTAGTAGACATATAAACAATGATAACCTTTTCTGATTACCAACTACTGTGTAATTGACATACAAATGCTCTAGAACTAATTGGCATAATTTAAGAATTATTGAGATTAAATTGTCCGTAGTGAAAACAGTCACCCCCTACAAAAAACCTTCCTAATTTCTACCAAAAAAAAGCCAACAAATCTTTCTTTTTTAAATAAAACAATAATAGAAATAATAAAGATTGTGTGGGTTGATCACTTGAACTTTGTCTTTGCTCTATTAGCAGAAGAGTATTGTATTAAAGAACACAGTTTTTCAGTCCATCACAAAATTGACTCAAAGGGCAAATATAATTCTAACAAAAAGACCTATTTAACACAGAAATAATCGTAATAAGAATTTGTACTTCAAATGGAAATAATTTAGGCTTCTTCACAAAAATAGAAAAAACTCTATTGAACAAAAAGCATACCAAAAAAAAGAGATATAAATTATAACGGGAAGAGGGGCAATGAGCACTACTGAAACACAGGAAGTTTCATCTGAATATGAGGAAAATCTTCTTTACTTTGAGGAGGACAGAGCGCTAGAACAGGATGCCCAGAGAGGTGGTGGATCCTCCTTCTCTGGAGATATTCAACACCCACCTGTACCTGTGCAACCTGTTCTAGGTAAACCTGCTTTAGTGAGGTGTTAAATTAGGTATCTTCAAGAGTCGCTTCCAACCCCAACAATTCTGTGAATAAAAAAGGAAAAATATTTTCTATCTAAGAATTCAGAAAGTCAGAACAGAAAGGAGCAAGAGAACTGCGGAGGTGCAATGACATGACCGATACTATATAAATTGTGTCAGATGCTTTTTATTTTATGACCATATGAATTGATTAGATTTGCTTGAGCGGCCTGCAGGAAGTATTACTTAAATACACACTCAAGGTTCCTGGATTTATATACTGAAGATAAAAAGAGTTAAAGTTAGCTTAAGAGTTAAAAGAGATGATAACAACCCCCGAAAACCCTACACTGTGTAACTTTGTTCACCTTAGTTCACAAACAATGAATTAATGGCAGGACAAGTAGAAAGAAGGGCTGCCTGATTCACCTGGGGAATGTCAGTTCCTCGTGTAAAAATGCTCTATGACAGCTCAGCTTATTTAACTTAGATGAATGAAGTTTTGGTAGACATGTTTTCTTTGCATATCAGGGGGTAAAATCAGGAAATGAGACTATCTTTTTCATCAGACAGAAAAGTACCTGTAGAAACACATTCAGCTTTAAAGTTAGTATGAGGCTTCCCAAACAGATGTGTGAGTTTCTGGAGCAGCTAATTACTTACAGTCTTACCCTTATACCAGATGTGTAGGGGTTATCAGTGCCTCCCAGAGCTGTCTCTCTGTTTTACTTTAAACAATTTTGGGATAAAACAGAAATAACCAGTGTAGAAGGGTCCTAAACCCACAATTCCTTCTCTGTGTCCTAGCCTTTGTGAACCAGCTTCCTGCTTCAATTTTGAAATGCATCCAAAATTTCACCTTTTACAGTGAGGTGCTACAACCAGAAAGATGATCTCTCAACCATTTCTAGCCTCATTATTTTGGACCTGATGTTTGAGATCACAGCTAGAGAGGTAGAAAGGAAGGTTTGAACCTACTAATACCAAAATTAACGTTCTTCAGACCTGTACCTTGTGAGAACAATGATTCATTAAGCCCTTTTTACAACCACTGTATCTAGTCTGGGACAACTGATGTTAATGTTTCAGAGGACTTCAGCAGAGGGATTTCTCTTTAAGAATCTGTCATCTTCAGCACACAGCTTCTAGTCTAATTTCCAAAGGACACCCTGAAGAAGCAGTGGAATTAATCTCAGCTGATTTTACCTATTTTATATTAAGCACTTATTATAAGACAATTGCTTGCAAAATATCTGCAAATTAAAAACATAAAACCAAATACATAATAAACAAATAAATAAAACAAATAAATAATAAAAAATAAATAAAACATTAAAAAAAACAGAAAAACAAATAAATAAGCATATATGATCCATTCCAGGGAGCAGCAGAGACCAACCCTTCACCTCAGGGGTGATGCCTACCTGGCCATCAAAGATCCTTTACCTAAATTATCAGCATGATTTCCTAGAAAATCTAGTTATCTTTTGTGTATCAGCTAATAATAATTTTTTACTTTTAAGTTATGCATACTATGCTTGCATATTAATTGCACACAGCAAAAGATACTGAAACAAAGTTACTCATTGTGGAAGGAATACATCTAGAAAATCCAACTCCAGAGGGTCATTGCTCCCTGCTTCCGGAGTGGTTAAATTGCTCTCTGGGAGTAATCATTTCCCTTGCTGGACTTTAGATGGAGTCACCAGTATGTTTGGATTAATTCTCTTTCTACCTTCTAGAGGCCCACTCATGGCAAGTGTGGGCTAGATAATGAACGGTAATCCTTTCTTAATCGGTTGAGCCCTAGTGACAAAGGGACAACTCTGACCCTCTTGGCAATTTGAAGGTCAAAAAGTGAAGTGATCAAATTCCACAATAAAGTATGTAGATTTTATATTTCTTGAACTCAGGCAGTATCCAAAAAACCACAAACAAACAAACAAACAAACAGAGAAGCAAAACCCCTAGAGGTATTTTCCCAAGATACAGTCCAAAGAGCAATGTTCATACAGAGGCATTTATTGCCATTTTGGCTGCCCCAAGAGATTAGAAGCAATCAAGCAGAGATGATAAATTTGGTGCACACAGTGGCCTTTTACTCCTACAGAGAAGCAGCTGGAAGCCAGGTTGAACACTGCAGGATGTCTCAAGCAGCACTTTGTGCAGATGTGTAGGAACTATCACACTAAAAATCTTGTTACAGGCAATAAAAAAACATCGAGAAGGTATGACAACAATTTATTCTTATTGTAATGAAAATCTTTGCAGTTTAGTTCAAAAAGTATTATTCAAATATATTTTGAACCAAAATGAGAAAAACCAAGAAAATAAAAGAAGATAAAGTATACTACTGTACAAAACGTCTCAATAATAATAATAATAGTAATAATAATAATTCACTAAAAAATGCTGCACACACACTTCCTCATTACTGTTGCTTTTCCTCTGATGTTATGGTCACCTTTAATGGTAGTTACCCTTTCTGGGTACCAAGAGTGTACAGTACTGCTTGTCATCACATAGAAAGTAGGAAATTCCAGCAAGTTGTAAGTGTCTTTTATAGGAAGAAGTGAGAGGTGTATGATAAAGTTTCTTCTTCTCCTTCTAGGATTCAATTTGGACTATTTTTCCAACACACTTTTACACCTTGATATTTCTTTGCTGATCTGCATCTTCATTTTGCTTCCAAATTTAGTGCACCAGATGGATTTTACATATGTTGAATCCTTGTTATTCTTTTCTCATTATCCCTATAACTGTTCCTGTCCAACTCCTGTTTCTTTCACTGATGATTGGTGAGCTATTCATAGCCTTGCAATCACCAGTAACAAGCTGTGCCTCCCATCTCATCATCCCATGCTATGATCTTTCAAGGCCCTTGTTATCATTCCAAGTATTTATTTCTCTGTGCTACATCAATATGATGAAGTCATAATTACTCTGTTTTGCACAGAATAACTTTCTGCTACTAATATCTATATAAAAATTATGTTTCTAACAAATTAATTGTGAAGACCTGATTGTTAGAAAAAAAAAGTTATTTCAGCTAAATCAAGTAAAAGCAAAACCACAGAGAGGTTTCGAAAATCTCAGACAAAAACTGATACATTTCAGGTCTGAGGCCTTTCAAACTTGATACTAAGCTTGTGGCTGGCAATTAGTAAAGACAATGTTAGATTTACTGGGTTTCTGGGCTAGAGAAATAATTAAGTCATGAACAACCAAAGATGAGAAATGGGAAATAATCCTCTGAATGACACCAATATTGATATTCTATATTTGCTTAACTCTTTACTGTTCAACTGCCATAATTCTCTCTCCACTGAATATTTCTTTCACTTTTTTGCACCAGCTTTTACTTTATCATACTACTGGTTTTGTTCATAGCTCAGTACACTGAAGGAATCTGCAAAGCATGAAAAAAAAAAACAACCACTCAAGTTCAAGTCAAGAAACAACAATATGCATCCAAATGAGAGGGAAACTGGGACTTCAATGTGCAGAGGTTTAATATCAGTAAATTTCTACGGAATTACCTAAAGTCTGAAGTGTTATACCAGACCTAAGATAATAAATTCTTTTAGAAAGGTCTTCCATGTAAAATTTTCACAGTATTTTTCTTCCAAATATGATACAGAAACACTTAAGGGATATACAGGAAGTTGTGTTCTTATGTTGCTTAAACTCTCTTGAAAGTCCCTATAATTCCTAAAATCCAAATAAGAACAAACCAACCAGAAAAACAAATGAAATAAACAAAATTAAAAGGATGTTCTTGCTAATGTCAAAACAAATCTGTATTTTTCTTTGCATATTTCTACAGAAATCTGAGTTGCGAAGTTCATACTTCACCCTGTATTTAAAGTAAGAAAAAATAAAACAAAAAAAACAAAATCCAGTAATCCAATCTGAAATGGAATGAGCAATGTCCCCCCTCAAAAAACATGGTAAAAAAGGCTTTAGAAATGTATATAAGTGAATTAGCACCATTTCAAAAGATTCATAGTCTCAGTTCATTTATACAGAGTTTTGATGCCCTTAACTTTGGACAGTAGCATTTGATTTACATCCAAAATTTTGCTAAAACCCCCAAAACAGCCTATAATACAAAGGAGGTTTGATGCACACACTGCAAATCACACTGTTTGTGCAGTAACACATACGGTGTTACAAAATTCTGATATAACAGAGTTCTGTAAATAGTTCCTTGCCAGTGAGATTGCTAAGAGGAACTCATCGGGATTTCAATATTTCATGAGCAAGCTATGATTGTGTTTTCTTTACTGGGTAAACTATGAAGGTACAGAAACAATAATAATAGGTAATGCAAAAAGAGAATGTAATACAACATGCTATTTCAGAAGACATTTCAAACAGATATGTACTATTATATTTTGAAACTTATGAATACATTAGAGAGATCTATTAAGATAATAGGGAGAAAAAAGACCCTAAGATATGACATAAGAATAAAAGAATGTCTATACTAAATGAAAGACAGTGGTAAAGAAATGTCTGACTTATGCAAAAGAGCCTTCTTGAAGACATTGTCTCAACTCTGGAAAGAGATTTGCTTTCTCAGACTGGCACTGTGCTTGCAGACAGGAGATAATTTTTATGAGGACATTAGTATTGTCACATGAGGATACATCTTTCACAGAGTGACAGAATCAACTAGGTTGCAAAAGACCTTTGAGATCATAGAGTCCAACCTATGACCTAACACCAACATGTCAATTAGATCATGGCACTGAGTGCCACATCCAGTCTTTTCTTAAATACCTCCAGGGATGTTGACTCCATCACCTCCCTGGGAAGCTCATTCCAATGCCCAATCACCTTTTCTGTGAAGAACTTGTGGCAGTATCTCTTCAGTAGTGCCCAGTGAGAGGACCAGAGGCAATGGCCACAAACAGAAACACAAGAGGTTCTGTCTAAACATCAGAAAACTCTTTTTCTCTGAGGATGACTGAGTCCTGTGAAGTCTCCCTCACAGAGATATTAAAAATAAACCTTGAGATCATCCTGGTAAGGCTGCTCTAGATGACTCTGATTGAGCAAGGGGAATGGAGGAGATGACCTTCAGCTGTCCCTTCCAACCTCAACAATTCTTGTGATTCTGTGATCTTTTGGTTCTGGAGAAATTTCAGTTAAACTTCAGTAATTTCTACATCATCATCCCCTCTAAAAAGTAGTCATGAACCCAGAAATATTTGTGTTATTAAAACTGGAAAAACAAAGGTGGAGGGAAAACATGGCTGCTATCTATAAATATAGTTGCAGAAGTAGCATCAGAGAGGAAAGAAGATCAATGTAAGTGAACAGATACTGCTGGCATGAGATTGGGAAGGTACATAATGCCAAGAATAAATTTGCATTCCAAAGTAGAGGTAGATTCCAAACAAAATTGTTGAGTTGTAGTAACCAAAAATAGATAATAGTACAGTTTTCTGGAAGAGCAGGGAAATTGTCTCAAGCTACTTTTAAAGTGAAGCTCACACATTTAGAAAAATGTGAGATTGACAGTCTCCTAACAACTGAGACTTGGTTAGACTCACTGAGAATATCTACACTATTAAATAAAGGCCAGTGAAAAAGTGAGCTCAGAAGCTGCAGTTTTGATTATTATGCACCACTTGAAAATTTCTACTGCAATAATTTGATTTTAAGGCTACACAAGGAAAACAGGATGATTCATAAGACTATTTCATGCCAAGATTCTCCGGCCAGCGATAGTGTTTTATAAAAATAGCACAGGATTCAAAGGTCCGAGTAATTATTGAGAATTTAGAGATATCATTTCTTAGTGTCTTGTGAATAAGAAATTGGAGGATTTGAAACTGTCTCTTAAAAGCAAAGGAGATAGTTTGAGGTTCTATTGGGTATGCATGGCAAGGTTTTGGTAGCAGGGAAACAAGGAGGGGTAGCTTCTCTCAGAAACTGCCAGAGGCTGCCTCTATGTCCAACAGAGCCAATGTTACCTGGATCCAAGGAGGACCCATCCCTGGCCAAGGTAAAGCCCATCAATGACAACAGTAGAACCTCCAGGATAACAGTTTTAAGGGGAGAAGTTACCGCAGAACAGCAATTGCAGCTGTAACAGAGGAGTGAGAATATGTGAGAGAAATAGCCCTGCAGACACCAAGGTCAGTGGTAAAGGAGCAGGAGGGGGTGATCCAGACACTGGAGCAGAGATTTCTCTGCAGCCCCTGGTGCAGACCATGGTGAAGCAGCTGTGTCCCTGCAGCCCATGGAGGTCCATAGTGGAGCAGAGCTCCACCTGCAGCCTGTGAAGGACCTGCAGATGCACCAGATGGAAGCTGCAATCCTGTGGGAATCCTACACTAGATTGGCTCCTGGCAGGACCTGTGATCCTCTAGGAAGACGTGATTCCATGCTGGGTCAGGTTTGCTAGTGGGACTTGTGACCGCATGGAGGACTGCTGGAGCAGTTAACAAAGAACCATAGCTCGTGGGAAGGACTCACATTGGATAAGATAGTGGAGGACTGTCTCCTGAGAGAGGTATTCCCCACTGGATCAGGGGAAGAATGTGAGGAGTCCTCCTCCTGAGGAGGAAGGAGCATCAGAGACAATGTGTGATAAATTGACCACAGTCTCCACTCCCCATCCCTCTGTGCTGCTGGTGGGGAGGAGGTAAAGAATTGGAGAGCAAAATTAAGCCCAGGATGAAGGGAGGGGTAGAGAGGAAAGGTGCTTTAAGACTTGGGTATATTTTTCCTTAGCCCACTCTGATCTGGTTGTTAATAAATTTAGCTAATTTCACCAAGTTGAATCTGTTTTGCCTGCATCAGTAATTGGTGAGTGGTTTCTCCCTGTCCTTATTTTAATACATGAACATTTGATTACATTTTCTCTCCTCTTTGGGGCGTGATAGAGCAGCTTTTCTGGGCACCTGGAATCCAGCCAAGGTCAACTCATCACAGAACTGGAAGCAGAAGTTGCCACATCCTACACATACTGAGATATTTTCTGAAAACAAAATTTTATTAAATCTTCAGTATAATACAAGCTGAGGTAATTATCTTATCAAATAAGTGTGTTTGCTAAGGCTTAAATATTATCACTCTTAGATTGGTATAAACCTCATAACAATTTAAAGCTGACCATGCTACCATGTCTTCCATCCCTCCAGATTGCTTAGCAGTACAGGATTATAACAGCAGGGATATTAAAAGTCCAATTAGGTTTAATAAGGCTTCAGCTTCTTATCAGTGCTTATATATTTCTACCATATTTCTGTATATGATTAAAATACCTAAAGCTAAAATAAGTAGAATAAGAATTTAAAAAAAAAACCCAACAACAAAACAAACAAATAAACAAAATCACAAACACAAAGCAACCCCCTAAAAAGTCCTGATTGTCCTGGACAAGAAACATTTGCACAGAATAATGTCATCAGGGTGTTGGAGAAGAGGAAAAAACATCAGTGGG